>NC_083578.1:20903959-22116459 GCF_027579695.1 Neoarius graeffei | reverse complement strand
AATGGAGAATGAGCGCTGAATATAGTTTACGATATTGGGTAAATCCATGTGAAAATCACCAGAGGCCAAACCACTGACCATCTCAGCTTTGCTTCATACTTTCTGGAAATATTGTCAGTGTGCCCAATAAATAGTGTACAAAATTTTAGGCGTGTACCCTCATTACTTTCTGAGATATAGGGCTTAAAAATAGGGGTGTGGCCCCAATTTCACTGTTGAAAGGTGTGCTACAGAAAACGGACCTAACTTCCACAAGTCATTACTTTTAAACTATTCATGCAAGATACAATGCCTTGCAAAAGTATTCATACCCCTTGAACTTTTTCACATTTTTCCACCTTACAACCACAAACTTAAAAGTTTTTTATTGAGATTTTATGTGATGGCCCAACACAGAGTAGCACATAATTGTGAAGTGAAACGAAAATGATAAACAGTCTTCAAAATTTTAAACAAAGAAAAATGTGATGTGCATTAGTATTCAGCTCCCTGTACCCTGATGCCTCTAAATACAACCCAGTGCAATCAATTGCCTTCAGAAGTCATCTCATTAGTTAATAGAGTCCTACTGTGTGTAATTTACTCTCAGCATAAATACATTTGTTCTGTGAAGGTCTCAGTGGTTTGTTAGAGAACACTGAAGAACAAACAGCATCATGAAGACCAATGAGCTCACCAGACAGGTCAGGGATAAAGTTCTGGAGAAGTTTAAAGCAGGGTTAGGTTATAAAAAATATCCCAAGCTCTGAACATCTCAAGAAGCACTGTTCAATCCATCATTCAAAAATGGAAAAAGTATGGCACAACTGCAAACCTACCAAGACATGGCCGTCCACCTAAACTGACAGAGCGAGCCAGGGGAGCACTGGTCAGAGAAGCAGCCAAGAGGCCCATGATCACTCTGGAGGAGCTGCAGAAATCCACAGCTCAGGTGGGAGAATCTGTGCACAGGACAACTATAAGTCGTACACTCCACAAATCTGGCCTTTTTGGAAGAGTGGCAAGAAGAAAGCCATTGTTGAAAGACAGGCATAAGAAGCCATGTAGGGGACACAGCAAACATGTGGAAGAAGGTGCTTTGGTCAGATGAGACCAAAGTTGAACTTTCTGGCCTAAATGCAAAGTGCTATGTGTGGCGGAAAACTAACACTGCTCATCACGCTGCACACACCATCCCCACTGTGAAACATGGTGGTGGCAGCATCATGCTATGGGGATGCTTTTCTTCAGCAGGGACAGGGAAGCTGGTCAGAGTTGATGGGAAGATGGATGGAGCTAAATACAGGGCAATCCTGGAAGAAAACCTGTTGGAGGCTGCAAAAGACTTGAGACTGGGAAGGAGATTCACCTTCCAGCAAGACAATGACCCTAAACATACAGCCAGAGCTACAATGGAATGGTTTAGATCAGCGGCCCCCAACCCCCGGGCCGCGGACCGGTACCGGTCCGTGGGTCATTTGGTACCGGGCCACACAGAAAGAATAAATAACCTGCACTATTTCCGTTTCATTCATTATCTGAGTCTGAACGATGTTTGATTTTGAAAAATGACCGGATTCTCTCCGTTACATCCGTCTATAACTCACGCTTGACCAGAGCATGTGAGCGGAGTGGAGCGGCGAGAATTTCTGTCCTCGCTCACGGAGGTGGTCGCTCCGCTCGCTCTCCGCTCAATGTCGCACCATGCCGCTTCGCCCGTTACCGCTCAGCGCTCCACCAAGATTGCATCCCGCTCCACTCCACGCTCGCTCAAAAAATATGTGCACGCATGCGCGTAGCGGACGCGGAGGACTTCCCGTATCTCTGCCCTCTGTCCCCCGCACTTTTTACAGCCATTACAACCACTTAATTTTTAACACGTGGAAACGCGTTTTTCCGAGCCGCCTCTAAACGCATCATGAGCAGGCGGAGCGCAGGTGGCAAACAAACACCGCTGTCGTTCATTCTGAGCCACGTTGGGCATGCTTCAGACTCGTGATGTGAGCGGTAATGGGGCGAAACTGGAGCGGGCCATTGCCTCGCTCCATCCTTCCCATCCTTGAAAAAAAAAAAAATCCCGCTCCGCGCTCTTTTCAAAATTCGTCCGCTCCGATCACATGCTCTGCTCTTGACGCATGTCAAGACGCTCATCTCAGCGACCAAGAATGTTGGAGAGGACATTACTCATGTTATGCTGCTGACACAATGTTACGAGGATGCTGCTAATAAAGTTGCATACGAGTACACAGTGGATTCACGTTTATTACTATATTTAGAAAATACCACAGTTTATCCACCACACCTTAAAGGCTGGTCCGTGAAAATATTGTCTGACATCAAACCGGTCCGTGCCGCAAAAAAGGTTGGGGACCGCTGATTTAGATCAAAGAATATTCATGTGTTAGAATGGCCCAGTCAAAGTCCAGACCTAAATCACCATTGAGCATCTGTGGCAAGACTTGAAAATTGCTGGTCACAGACGCTCTCCATCCAATCTGGCTGAGCTTGAGCTATTTTGCAAAGAAGAATGGGCAAAAATTTCAGTGTCTAGATGTGCAAAGCTGGTAGAGGCATACCACAAAAGACTTGCAGCTGTAATTGCAGCAAAAGGTGGCTCTATGAAGTATTGACGCAGGGAGGCTGAATACTAATGCACATCACATTTTTCAGATTTTTATTTGTTTAAAATTTTGAAGACCATTTCTCATTTTTCATTTCACTTCACAATTATGTGCTACTCTGTGTTGGTCCATCACATAAAATCTCAATAAAAAACTTTTAAGTTCGAGGTTGTAAGGTGGGAAAATGTGAAAAAGTTCAAGGGGTATGAATACTTTTGCAAGGCACGGTACATGAAATTTTCAAGGCTTGTTCTTCAATGCCAGACACCTTTAAATACTAAAATAGAAAGTTCACAGTTCAATATTTGCCAAGTTATGGCTTGCTGAAAATCATAAAAAAAAAAGAAAAGTGCTTTGGAGCAACTTTGACGCCCCATATCTCCACATTAAAGCACACCACATCTTTCAAATTTTCTTATTTATTACTCGTTATAGTACTCTTTAGGCAACTAGGTACATGTCCAAAAGAAATCAAACTTTCTGATTTATTAGGCTTTTTTTTTTTTTTTAACATTTTGCACCTATAATTCAAATGCATATTACAAATGTATGACAAGGTCTACCATAAAAACAATTATACCACTGGAAAGAGCTTGTTCTGATTAGCAAATGCACAAAATATGAAGTTGGGACCCTAAACCAAACTATAAATATTAAGGTATCAAGTACGGCATGTTTTACGATAGACGGAAATGCTATTTTAAAGGAACAGTCCACCGTATTTCCATAATGAAATATGCTCTTATCTGAATTGAGACGAGCTGCTCCGTACCTCTCCGAGCTTTGCGCGACCTCCCAGTCAGTCAGACGCGCTGTCACTCCTGTTAGCAATGTAGCTAGGCTCAGTATGGCCAATGGTATTTTTGGGGGGCTGTAGTTAGATGCGACCAAACTCTTCCGCGTTTTTCCTGTTTACATAGGTTTATATGACCAGTGATATGAAACAAGTTCAGTTACACAAATTGAAACGTAGCGATTATCTATGCTATGGAAAGTCCGCACTATAATGACAGGCGTACTAACACCTTCTGCGCGCTTCGGCAGCGCATTGATATCTGAGCTCTGTATCAATGCGCTGCCGAAGCGCGCAGAAAGTGTTAGTACGCCTGTCATTATAGTGCGGACTTTCCATAGCATAGAAAATCGCTACGTTTCAATTTGTGTAACTGAACTTGTTTCATATCACTGGTCATATAAACCTATGTAAACAGGAAAAACGCGGAAGAGTTTGGTCGCATCTAACTACAGCCCCCCAAAAATACCATTGGCCATACTGAGCCTAGCTACATTGCTAACAGGAGTGACAGCGCGTCTGACTGTGTCTGACTGACTGGGAGGTCGCGCAAAGCTCGGAGAGGTATGGAGCAGCTCGTCTCAATTCAGATAATTTCCATATTTCATTATGGAAATACGGTGGACTGTTCCTTTAAGGCATATTACAATACAATTACAAACCTACACTGTAGGAAAAATAACCTTAAAACTTTATTTGAAGAGCTTAAACAGTGTATTGATTTGCTTTTCCACATCAGATGGAAGTTTATACTGCCTGCCAGTTGATGTAAGTGGGGCATCAATGATTTTCATGACATGCACCAGAGGGACCCAACAGTCATCCTCTCTCCTGGGCCAGCTGCAAGTCTGAGGGGGACCATGAAGATGCATAAATGTTACTTGTACATCTTGTTCCTCCTCTGATAACGCAGGAATGTTGCCTAGCCACCACTGTCTGTCATACAAACATACAACATATTTACCAGGAATTGTATCTGCCAGAGAGACTGCTGATTTAACAGGGGTTTTACGCATTACTTGTGGCCGATTCCCACTCATATCCACAATGAAGCTAGGACCACCGGACACCCTGCTGACCTGCAGCTGGTTGGACATGATTGGAACAAATGAGTGGTTTCCTATTGTTCCAGGAATAGTAGCTGACCTTGAAAATCTCATCTCCAATGCTTTTCCACTCTCCATAACTTCCCCTGTACCAACCCAGATGAAATGGATGTTCTTGATACATGTTTTTCTGCCCACAAAAACAGATCAGTTAGTATGTGATCACTCGTGACTGCCTGTAAGCTAGCTCGAGCTGCTGACCACTTTACAGTGCCTCCAATACCATCACAGGGTGATTTACCATGAGAAGTGGCAAAGAAATGCCATTCTGCCAAAAGTCCAAAATGATCTGCATGCTTTATTAGATTTGTGAAATTTTCATCGTTTTTGTATTGGGCTGCTGATCCATCACTGAAGTAAATGACCTTTTACAGCTGGGGATATAAATGGCATACATATGGTAAAACCTTTAAGAATGCATGTACGGCTACTGTATCATGCGTAAGGCAGTCACTTATTATGCAGATAGAGATGCATTTCGTTACTTTTGTACCATCTTCATTCTTTGCTCGAATGTACACTGCAAATGGATGAAGAGTGCATTGGCTGTTGTCCTGGTGGTATCCCTGGGCAGAATCCTGTACACAGAATGAATAGTTTTCGACAAAACCCAAAAGCGTAATACATTCATCCGCTGACAGATTTTCCTTCAAATTCTTCGAATATCCACGCTGGTGTTTGGCAATGAAATGATGTTTTGCTAGTTTGTCTGCTAGTAGATTATATGCCTTAAAACAGCATTTCCGTCTATTGTAAAACATGTACTACAGCAGGCCAGTAAAGCAGGATTACAGGGATAGATGCACAAGGACAACAAATATGCAGATGCCTCCCAACACCAGTTACCTGAAACATAAAATTTCATGCATTTATTACATGTACTTAAGAATTCTGAATTATGTATTTTATATGTTGAACATTTTTTTTTTAATTTTAAAGCCTAATAAATCAGAAAGTTTGATTTCTTTTGAACACGTACCTAGTTGCCTAAAGAGTACTATAACAAGAATAATAAATAAGAAAATTCGGTGTGCTTTAATGTGGAGATATGGGGCGTCAAAGTTGCTCCAAAGCACATTTTTTATGATTTTCAGCAAGCCATAACTTGGCAAATATTAAACTGTGAACTTTCTATTTTAGTATTTAAAGGCGTCTGGCACTGAAGAACAATCCTTGAAAATTTCATGCATCTTGCATGAATAGTTTAAAAGTAATGACTTATGGAAGTTAGGTCCGTTTTCTGTAGCACGCGTTTCAACAGTGAAATTGGGGCCACGCCCCTATTTTAAGCCCCTATATCTCAGAAACTAAAAAAGGTACAAGCCTAAGATTTTGTACACTATTTATTGGGCACACTGACAATATTTCCAGAAAGTATGAAGCAAATCTGAGATGGTCAATGGCAAACATTTATCTAAATCTGGTGATTTGGGGCAGAATTACCCTATCGTATGGTTGTCAAGATATGATGTCACACATCGGAGACGTAAAACTTCCGTGCTAGCGAGCGACTGAGAATTTGTAAACAAACATGGCCACTAGGTTTGCTTTGTTAAATACGGAACATTTTGAAAGAGAAAGGCACACTGAACACCCAAAAGGAATGTGTATGAATAATAATAGCTTTTTTTGTGGTATATCAGATATATATTCCATTCAGCTAGCATGATATTGAACTTGCCTTCAACTCGTTCAGTATCATGCTAGCTAAATGGAATATATCTGATATACCACTCAACGCCAGCCAATATTATTTAATTACTATACATACGGGCCACTTTTTCCATGGAATAAAAACATGTATTCTATTCCCTTTGTGGGTGGTAAAAGAGAGCAACTGGACTTGCTTGAAGATTCTTGAAGGCGTTTCACCTCTCATCTGAATGTTTCTTCAGTTCTGTCTGACTGGAAGGGAGCATCAGGTATTTATCCTCTCATGGATGAAAAGCTCATCTAAAGTGTGACACCTTAGATGAGCTTTTCATCCATGAGAGGATAAATACCTGATGCTCCCTTCCAGTCAGACAGAACTGAAGAAGCCTTTCGGATGAGAGGTGAAACGCCTTCAAGAATCTTCAAGCAAGTCCAGTTGCTCTCTTTTACCACCCACAGTTTACTATGACCTGGATGACTGAGAATCTTCACAGACATTCTATTCCCTTCTAGCAGGTTTAGTGATGGCATGCAATATTGTCATCACATCGCTTATCCTCCATGTATTATGCCACTCTCCTCAATGGAGAATGAGCATGCAATATTGTTATAATATTGCATGTTGTCATGACAACACAACGTCACTCATCGGAGCTGATGCAAAGAGCCAATGATGAAACTTTTCTGCTGCACATGTGCACAATCATTTCTTTGTCGGCCGGGAAAGAGAGGCGATCCAGTGCTAGTAGAGCCTCCTATTTTCCGTTTCAAAAAACATTAAATTCCGTTTCAATTCCGTTTCAGACAATTTGTTTCAGTTATATGCTCAAATGACAACTAAATTGGCATTTTTAGATTTTCAACATATTAATTCTGATTCTGAATTCTTAAGTACATGTAATAAATGCATGAAATTTTATGTTTCAGGTAACTGGTGTTGGGAGGCATCTGCATGTTTGTTGTCCTTGTGCATCTACCCCTGTAATCCTGCTTTACTGGCCTGCTGTAGTACAACTTCATATAAAGCTTTAAACTTTCTGTACACAGTAATATCTTAATGCACCTTAGAATCAACACTAAATTTCACTTCACTGAAAATGTGTTTCTTTCATTTATTTAAGACTGTAGTTACCATAATTAGTGCTGTTAACTTGATTGTTGACTGGCTCCTGCTATTTTCTTTAAAACTTTATATTGTATATTAATACTTTTATGGTTATCCTTACTCTTTATACATGTACATTTAAATAAAACAATCTCAGTTATCATTTTATCCATGTTTTCAAACTTTTATTCGTTGTTATGCTTACAATGTTTTCAGTGCAACGACAGGTCTAACAAAGTGTGTGACAGCGTCCATTTAATATATACTTTAAATGATTCAAATTATTTAACAGTTAACTCCATTATTAGTTTAATTTACATTTTGCCTGTAAATTATTCATTTAATAATGCACAAGTCTTCAAACTCTTTATATAGAAAATCATTCTTCAGAACATAACTTCTTATTTAAGAACATAAACCATTAAATCATGAAAATAATCAGTTGCTATTATATAATGTTAAACTGAAAAGCCTTGGTGCAAACTACGAATGGAAATCTGACTGTTCAAAATCTGCCTTCAAGATCACCATTATAATACAGCATTAGGGGTTCCTTTGTGCTTGAAAATATTCCGTGGCCACGCGTTAATAATGCGTGGGAATGAGATCCTATTCCGTGGCCACGACTTGTTTAATGCGTGGGAACGAGATGATTATTAGGTGGCTACGAATTAATAACACGTGGCCACGAGAAGTGTTAGTCATTTCATCACTGAGACTGTTGACTTTCTGGCATCAGTAGCTTCAGCCGCAAATATGGACAAGTTTGATCTGATTTCGGTTTTTTAATTGTTTTTATTTTTTGGGGCTTTTTTCACCTTTATTGGATGGGACAGTGTAGAGACAGGAAATGAGCGGGAGAGAGAGATGGGGAGGGATCGGGAAATGACCTCGGGTCGGAATCGAACCCGGGTCCCCGGATTTATGGTATGGTATCCACCTGAGCCACGACGCCCCCGATTTCGTTTTATTTTAACCTAGGAATGAATTATAATGATATCCTTAAATCATTTGCAGTTAGACATGGAGTAATTCTGAGCAAGCGACACTTAATTCGGCTGCTCAAAAAGCACGGGCTCAAACGTAGACAATATGCTGACCTTGGGGAAGTTATAGATTTCATCATACAGGATAAACCCTGTATTTACTGCACAATTGACGGCCGCTCAAAAACCGGACATCATCCCATCAGGCTGGAACTTGAATCATCTCGTGGCCACGCGTTATTAATTCGTGGCCACCCAATAATCATCTCGCTCCCACACATTAAGCAAGTCATGGCCACGGAATAGGATCTCGTTCCCACGCATTAAACAAGTAATGGCCACGGAATAGGATCTCGTTCCCACGCATTATCAACCTGTGGCCAGGGAATTTTTTTTTTCACCCATGTCACCAGAGGGGCTCCGTAGATTCCGTTTCTGAGCACTAATTCCGTTTCTGACCCCAATTTCCGTCCGTTTTCCGCGATCGCAGAAAATCGGAGGCCCTAGGTTTAAGCACTAAATAAATAAACTGAAACTAAAAAGGTGTGTTGAACACCCGAAAGGCTACCAAAACTTCACCACAAATCCTTCATGCATATTTACAAGAGAAAAACATACTAACGGACATCGAAAAACTGGAAAAGAGACACGTCAGAGATGTAAAACTTCTGCTGTAGCTTGTGACTGAGACAGTTTGTACACAAACAAACATGGCCACGAGGTTTGCTTCATTAAAAGCGGAAGATTTAAAGAGAAAAATGCACTGAACTCCCGAAAGGCTACCAAAACTTCACTGGATATTCTTCACGCATAATTACAAGAAGGGGGAAAAAACAAAAAACAAAAACATACCAACAGACATCGAAAAACCGGAAAAGAGAGCAATAGCGGAAATATTGTCAAAGGTCTACTTGGAGGTGAGGAAACGTGATGGAGACTTTTACAAGAGGACTTCACTCAGCAAAGCCCTTTTGTTTTGAACAACTGCAATGTAACAAAGAACTACTACCAAAAGTACCTTTGAACTTGAACTGTCAACCTGGATATAGCTTGGATACAAGCTGGGTTGTTGTTCACTTTATATCCACTGCACATTGGACTGAATGTAATTAAACGTTCTGTCAATCAGAATCAGCATTCAATATTGGAAAGTTACCCCCCTGTTCTTTACTTTTTGTAAAACCTATAATTGTTCCATTGAATGTATAATAATAATAATAATAATAATAATAATAATGGCTTTTTTTCATGGTATATCATATATTCTGTTCAGCAAGCACGATATTGAACTCATCTTTGACCCGTTCAATATCATGCTAGCTGAACGGAATATATCTGATATACCACTCAACACCAGCCAATATTATTTAAATATTACACGTGGATGATATTGTTATTGTGGTAACTATATCCATCCATCCATCATCTGTAGCTGCTTATCCATTATCTGGGCGGCATGGTGGTGTAAGTGGTTAGCACGGTCGCCTCACAGCAAGAATGTTCTGGGTTCAAACCCAGCGGCCAATGAGGGCCTTTCTGTGTGGAGTTTGCATGTTCTCCCAGTGTCTGCGTGGGTTTCCTCCGGGTGCTCCGGTTTCCCCCCACAGTCCAAAGACATGCGGTTAGGTTAATATGGGACAGCTGAGGTGCCCTTGAGCGAGGCATCTAACTCCCAACTGCTCCCCGGGTGCTGTTAATATGGCTGCCCACTGCTCTGGGTATATATATATATGTGTGTGTGTGTGTTCACTGCTTCAGATGGGTTAAATGTAGAGAGGAATTTCACAAGCTTTCTTATCCTGTACAGGGTCACAGGCGAGCTGGAGCCTATTCCAGCTGACTGTCGGTGAGAGGCGGGGTACACCCTGGACCAGTCGCCAGATTATCGCAGGGCTGAGACAACCATTCACGGTCAATTTAGAGCCACCAGTTAGCCTAACCTGCATGTCTTCGGACTGTCGGGGAAACCGGAGCACCCGGAGGAAACCCATGGAGAGAACATGCAAACTCCACACAGAAAGGCCCTTGCTGGC
The DNA here is from genome assembly GCF_027579695.1 of Neoarius graeffei. NCBI lineage: Eukaryota > Metazoa > Chordata > Actinopteri > Siluriformes > Ariidae > Neoarius > Neoarius graeffei. The sequence continues at coordinate 22,106,183 of NC_083578.1, read as the reverse complement.
CACTGGGCTCGAACCCAGCACCTTCTTGCTGTGAGGCGACAGTGCTAACCACTACGCCACCGTGCCACCCGGTAACTACGATATAATCCTGTTAAACAACATTTTGTCTAATTTAGAAAGAAGTTTGGACAGATTTAAAGTCAGTATTGCCTACAACTGTCTTGAGATCAACCCTAAGTTAAAGAAGAGTTGTTTGAACTGTACTTGTTGCTATAGGATATATGATCTCATCTCATTATCTCTAGTTGCTTTATCCTGTTCTACAGGGTCGCAGGCAAGCTGGAGCCTATCCCAGCTGACTACAAGCGAAAGGCAGGGTTCACCCTGGACAAGTCGCCAGTTCATCACAGGGCTGACACATAGACACAGACAACCATTCACACCTATGGTCAATTTAGAGTCACCACTTAACCTAACCTGCATGGGGCGGGACGGTGGTGTAGTGGTTAGCGCTGTCGCCTCACAGCAAGAAGGTCCTGGGTTTGAGCCCAGCAGCCGGCGAGGGCCTTTCTGTGTGGAGTTTGCATGTTCTCCCTGTGTCCGCGTGGGTTTCCTCCGGGTGCTCCGGTTTCCCCCACAATCCAAAGACATGCAGTTAGGTTGACGTGGGGCGGCCTTGGGCTGAAGTGCCCTTGAGCAAGCTACTGCTCCCCGGGCGCTTTGGTGTGGCTGCGTGTGTTCACTGCTTCAGATGGGTTAAATGCAGAGGATGCTTGAAGTGTGCATGTGACGAATAATTAAAAGGTTTAAAAAAAAAAAAGTCTTTGGACTGTCAGGGAAACTGGAGGAAACCCACAAAGACACGGAGAGAACATGCAAACTCTGGCTCGAACCCGGACCTTCTTGCTGTGAGGCGACAGTGCTAACCACTACACCACCGTGCCACCCGGTAACTATGATATAATCCTGTTAAACATAATTTTGTCTAATTTAGAAAAAAGTAGACAGATTTAAAAAGTCAGTATCGCCTACAACTGTCCTGAGATCAGCCCCAAGTTAAAGAAGAGTTGTTTGAACTGTACTTGTTGCTATATGATCTGATATAATTCCATTATTTGTCATATTGTCTATGTTCTGCTGCTGATGCATGAGTCATGGGGCTGTTTACACGGCGTGTTTTGATACAGTCAGAGTGTTCTGTAACCGAAAATACACACCCTGATAAACTAGATATTAACTTCTGTCCTGTCCCAACTCAGACTGTGTTGAAATGTAGGTTTTGTCCTACAGTCAGTCATTCTTCAGCTCATGAGCGCGCGACACTGACACACTCATCAGTGCAGTGATCTTTAGCTCAGGCGTTAGCAAAACAAACAAACAAACAAACAAACAAAATGCATATATAAACCAAGCTTATAGAAATACTCCGGAGTAGCAGGAGTAAATCTTAACAAAAAAAAAAAGCTTATCAAGCCTAAACAAATAAAGAATAAATGATAAAACCGTAAATTGAGAGACTCCCCGCTTCTTTTTGGACTAGCATGTCATATTAGCAGAAAACTTTTCCTCAGGTACACACAGTCCCTCACAGTGCACACAAAACCCCACACCAATGTCTTCAAGGCATTCTCAAGATATGAGACTCTGAAAATATTCGCCATTTAAACTACAAGTTAATGATAAATTGAAAAAAATTTTTTAATAATAATAAAACAAACAACTTACCTACATAGCCTAACACCGTGACGTATTTAACCGACGACCAAAGCGCGAGCCTTCCGGATGTACACAGGTGTGAAAGCCACGCCCACAACCTCCTTGCTGGAGTCCAAGACGTTTCTCCTCAAACATCATCTTCAACAAACTGATTTTACAGGTTTTTATCGGTCTTAAAATGTCAATATTTAAATGAACGTGGTTTTTCTTCTCTTTCCAACCCAAGGACATTTTATTGCTTTGTTTGCTCCAAAGAATCTGAAGGTCATTAGGATAATTATTAACATACTTCATTGTCGAGGTTACAGAGCGACATCTGCTGGTCACATATAGGTATGACCAATTGCCTCACAGCAAGAAGGTCCGGGTTCGAGCCCCGTGGCCGGCGAGGGCCTTTCTGTGCGGAGTTTGCATGTTCTCCCCGTGGGTTTCCTCCGGGTGCTCCGGTTTCCCCCACAGTCCAAAGACATGCAGGTTAGGTTAACTGGTGACTCTAAATTGACCGTAGGTGTGAATGTGAGTGTGAATGGTTGTCTGTGTCTATGTGTCAGCCCTGTGATGACCTGGCGACTTGTCCAGGGTGTACCCCGCCTTTCGCCCGTAGTCAGCTGGGATAGGCTCCAGCTTGCCTGCGACCCTGTAGAACAGGATAAAGCGGCTAGAGATAATGAGATGAGATATCCATCCATCCATTATCTGTAGTCGCTTATCGTGTCCTACAAGGTCACAGGCAAGCTGGAGCCTATCCCAGGTGACTATGGGCGAGACAAGTCGCCAAGTCATCGCATGGCTAACACAGACAACCATTCACACCTACGGTCAATTTAGAGTCACCAATTAGCCTAACCTGCATGCCTTTGGACTGTGAGGGAAATCCATGCAGACACAGAAAGGCCTTCGCTGGGCTCAAACCCAGGACCTTCTTGCTGTGAGGCGACAGTGCTAACCACTGTGCCGCCCTCTCTCTATATCTCTTCTCATTATCTCTAGCTGCTTTATCCTGTTCTACAGGGTCGCAGGCAAGCTGGAGCCTATCCCAGCTGACTACGGGCGAAAGGCGGGGTACACCCTGGACAAGTCGCCAGGTCATCACAGGGCTGACACATAGACACAGACAACCATTCACACTCACACCTACGGTCAATTTAGAGTCACCAGTTAACCTAACCTGCATGTCTTTGGACTGTGGGGGAAACCGGAGGAAACCCACGCGGACATGGGGAGAACATGCAAACTCCACACAGAAAGGCCTTGCTGCCCGCGAACCCGGACCTTCTTGCTGTGAGGCGACAGTGCTAACCACTACACCATCGTGCCGCCCCCCCATATATATATATATATATATATATATGTGGTGGAGTGGTTCGAAACCAGCGGCTGATGAGGGCCTTTCTGTGTGGAGTTCACATGTTCTCCCCATGTCTGCGTGGGTTTCCTCCGGTTTCCCCCACAATCCAAAGACATGCAGGTTAGGCTAATTGGTGGCTCTAAATTGACCGTAGGTGAGAATGTGAGGGTGGCACGGTGGTGTAGTGGTTAGCACCATCGTCTCACAGCAAGAAAGTTTTGGGTTCGAACACAGCGGCCGATGAGGGCCTTTCTGTATGGAGTTTGCATGTTCTCCCTGTGTCTACGTGGATTTCCTCTGGGTGCTCTGGTTTCCCCTACAGTCCAAAGACATGCAGCTTAGGCTAATTGGTGGCTCTAAATTGACCTTAGGTGTGAATATGCTTGGAGAGGAGATGGGCACCACCAAGCAATCCAAGCCCAGAGAAAAGTCAGAATCTCTCATGCCTCCCTACGACCGCGATAGGCAACTGGGATAGGCTCCAGCTTGCCTGCAACGCTGTAGAACAGGATAAGCTGCTATGGATAGATACTGTAGATAGATGGATGGGTTGATTAGATTAGATTCAACTTTGTCATTGCACATGTCACAGGTACAAGGCAACAAAATGCAGATTGCATCTAACCAGAAGTGCATAGCACTAAATAACACAAGTGTAATATACAAATATAAATGTACAGGAATTACAGTATATGGAATGGTATAATATGATAGATATTTACAGTATGTACAGGTGTGATATAAATGTATTATAGTGCAATGGTATGATATGGTATAGATATTTGCAGTATATACAAAACGCGGTATGAATAAACAGTAGTGCAAATGGTGATAGTGCAGTGAAGTCAGTTCAGTTTGTTCTGTAGCCGCTTTATCCTGTTCTACAGGGTCACAGTCAAGCTGGAGCCTATCCCAGCTGACTATGGGTGAGAGGCGTGGTACACCCTGGACGAGTCACCAGGTCATCACAGGGCTGACACAAACAACCATTTCACACCTACAGTCAATTTAGAGTCACCAATTAACCTAACCTGCATGTCTTTGGACGGTGGAGGCTACAGCTTGCCTGCGACCCTGTAGAACAGGATAAGCGGCTACAGATGGATGGGAAACCAGAACACCCGGAGGAAACCCAGACAGACACGGGGAGAACATGCAAACTCCACACAGAAAGAAACCGGCTCGAACCCAGGACCTTCTTGCTGTGAGGCGACAGTGCTAATCACTACACCCCCGTGCCGCCCTCATATTACAGTACCAGCCAAAAGTTGGGATACACCTTCTAATTCAATAGTCTCAAATGCATTAAGAAGAAAAATTGCACTAATTAACTTTTGACAAGGGGGCGGCACGGTGGTGTAATGGTTAGTGCTGTCGCCTCACAGCAAGAAGGTCCGGGTTCGAGCCCCGTGGCCGGCGAGGGCCTTTCTGTGCGGAGTTTGCATGTTCTCCCCGTGTCCGCGTGGGTTTCCTCCGGGTGCTCCGGTTTCCCCCACAGTCCAAAGACATGCAGGTTAGGTTAACTGGTGACTCTAAATTGAGCGTAGGTGTGAATGTGAGTGTGAATGGTTGTCTGTGTCTATGTGTCAGCCCTGTGATGACCTGGCGACTTGTCCAGGGTGTACCCCGCCTTTCGCCCGTAGTCAGCTGGGATAGGCTCCAGCTTGCCTGCGACCCTGTAGAAGGATAAAGCGGCTGGAGATAATGAGATAAGATGAGAACTTTTGACAAGGCAGACATGTTAAGTGAAAAGCATTCCATGTGACTACCTTATGAAGCTGGATAAGATAATGTCAATCAAGGTAAATGCTGGCTACTTTGAAGAATCTAAAATATCAAACCTATATCTTGGGGGTTTTTTTTCACACTTTTTTGTTTACCACATAATTCCATACATGTTCCATACGTCATTTCATAGTTTTGAGGTCTTCAGTATTGTTCTACAATGTAGAAAATAGTCACAATACAGGGAAAAAAAAACCCAACTATGAATGAGTAGGGGTGTACAAACTTCTGACTGGTGCTGTATATAGCCTATTTAAAAGTTAAAGCAAGGGTAGGCAAGTTTTGTTATATTTCTTGAAATTCTTTTTACGAGTAAATTAAGTGCTCTGACATTAGAAAGAAAAAAAGTTCTTCATCTGTGGCAGACACCGGGTTGTAAAAACATTCGGTCTGGAGGAAACGACTGGATGGCCGACCTGCCAACTTGCATGCACTTTGCCTATCCCAGCTTTAAAGAAGCCTATCACAGGAACACAGAGTGATGTGAGAATACACCCAGGATGGGATGGCAGTCCGTCACAGGACTCCACGGACACACACAAACGCATAGCCAACACAGACCATAGCCAATCTGACACGTTTTTGAGAGGAAGGAAACCCTCAGAACCTGGAGAAAACCCACGTGAACACAGGGAGAACATGTTTAAAATTTTCACACAGACAGTAACCTGAGCTTATGACTGAACCAGGAATTCTGCAAGGTGGCAATGCTAAGCACTGCACTACCATGTCACCTATCTACAAAACAATACAATTTCATACCTAAAAAAAACCTGTTCTTATAAACATTTTATTACACATTTATTACACATTTTCAAAGCATGATACTTTTGATTTATTCAAAGCCAACACTATGAAATCCAAGAAATCAAATGTTTTTATTTTGCTACATTTGCCTGTCTGACAATGATGGTTTACAGTAATAAGCCAATGCAAGCAAAGGATGGAGGAAGAAAACCTGGACCTTCACGCAGCAACAAAAGGGCAGCAGAGGTTTTTTTCCTCAGTGTATCTATGTACATTATTCATAAATAGAAAATCTTCTAATGGCAATTGCGTTTGTGTATAGCTTTGTTTTTAAGCATCAATATGGCATCAAATGAAGTTCAACCAAATATTGCATGCATTGCACATGAGAATCACAATATTTCTTTACACTTGCAAAAATGTACACTCTAAATACATCACGTTTAACTATCACACATGACACAGGACAGACACCACACACACACACACACACACACGCACGCACACACGCACACACATACACACACAGACAGACATTCAGAAAGACACGTCCGGCACTTTTCCGAGGTCCTATGTGTACAAGGGATGTTCTACTGTTATGAGAAGATGATGTATGGGAAATGTGTGTTGAAAAATGGAAAAAAAAAAAAAAAAAAAACAGATGTACACCCTCCCGTCAACATTTCAGTCACAAGACCAAACATGAATGTGCAGGATAAAATATAAACATCCATATTATCTGCTCACATTTTCAAAGAAACAGCCACAATTATTCTCCCCCTAGACTAGAGTAAACTCTGATTTGGTAAATTTTAGTAAAGGACATGCACGTTTTTTGGACAGAATGTGTGTCATGTATTACACAGTAGAATATTAAAAAGACAGCGGCATCTGTCGTTTTCTGGTCATTACAGAAATACAAATATGCATCTTCTGGTTACTGCTATTATTATAGACAGATGTGGGCAATTTCACATTTTCATGACTGTGTAAAAAAAACAAATAAAATGAAACATCAATTAAAAATCCTACTCATCAGTGATTGATTGCTAACTATATAAACTAGAACACATGCACAAAAGTCCAGGTTAATATTATGAACATTATTGTCAATTAATCTATCTTTTTCTCATATGCCAAAAGCAGTTGTCAAATAAATCACTCTTCAAGAATTCTTTCTGTGCTCTTATATGTAGTCCGATGTCAGCATCGGTTTAACTAGTATGCTGTATTCAAATTTCTTTTAGAATGATTGGGTGGTTCAAAAAAAAAAAAAAAAAAAAGTGTTTTTTTTTTTTTTTTTTTACAAAATAATTGCTCTTTCTCAACACGAAAATACTTTGAAGATTTTTAAAATGTGGGACTGTAAGGTAATTAGTTGCATTGAAATGATGTATGTTTTTGAAATATTATTGCTGGCATGCTGACTTTTAAAAAAAAAAAAATAAATCTACAAATCGATGACCGCTAATGAATTCCAGGCTTTTACAATCACACAATTTTTATCACAATGTACTATGGATCCGTTAACGGTCCTGAACAGTACAAATCTGTAGCTGGATGAATTCAAACAGCCACGCTCTGTGCTGAGCCGCTGAATATGTGGAATGCAGCTGGTGGATTGTGGGTTCGATAGAGGCAGAGAGATGCACGTGAAAAAGAATGGGGAGAAACTACTGTTTGGCTATGTCGCCTTTCTTTAAAATGACCTGCCGCTGCCACGGCGCCAGCTTGGTCTCATCGTAGCCTAATGTACGCAGCCGTTCCAGCTCCATTTTCTCTTCGTTCTCTTTTGCCATCCTCAGCCGCTCTTCTTCTTTCCTGCCATGTCAAAAGAAATTACAGAGAATCGAGAAGCTTAGCACATACAAGAGGACAAAAAATAATAATAATAATAATAATAATAATAATAATAATAATTACATAGCAATAACATCACAATGCAATTACATAGTACACATACACTCTCAAACTAATATATATTATTCTATCCACATTTTCTGGATATGAGCAAGCGTGCGCGCTGATTGGCTACTCTACTACTAGGATATCAGCTCATATACCGTGAGTAGAGAAAAACAAAATGACGGAGCGTGTTGCTGAACCAACCGAGAACGAAATAAAAACTCTACTCGTAAACAAAACCCCAAAAATAAAAAAAAAAAGCCACAAAATATGGAATAAAAGTATCTTTTTTTTTTAATTTTCAAGAATTATTATTATTATAACATTTTTAACAAATTGCTCCTGTCGTTTCTCCGGTTTGTTTACATTCTTTATCTTTAAGCATTAAAATTTGTTGATTTTTTTTTTAGACTGGTTCAAAAGCTCAAAGAAAAATTTAATTTGAATATTTTACTACGCATGCATGCAATTTGTCACGTGTCTGCTAAGCGGAAATGATTTGGTCGGACGTTTTGTATCAAGTTTTTATTTGTCAAATTTGCAAAAAATTAAAAATGTTCCGTTTCTCAAAATCCAGTGAATGTGGATAAAATAAGACAATTATTCCACTCAATCTCGTCGTACGTGGCTTATAGCCAACTTGGCACTACGTGCCTCGTCGCGCCTCAGCTCGTGTACGACTCGATTTCGTGGTAAAACTGTTAAGTGTATGCATTTGGGTTTGAGATCTAAAGGTGAATATGAGACAATAAATCAGATTTTCAGATTTTATTTCCTGATATCTACAATAAGTTGTGTTAAACAACTTGGAAAAAGGCACCTCTGATGGCAGATCACCCAATTTTTTGGTAAGCAAAAGTATAGGAATATGTACTTTTAAAGTAAATAACTTTTTTTTTCGCGGTCCGGTTTCCATCAAATCCTGTGCTCTGATTGGCTGGCGAGCGGGTCTGTATTCTACGATACAGACCCCAGTTATGGACCCCGGATACGGACCTCTGGCGACTCGCTCGTTCACAACAACAACAAACATAGTAGCAATTTCTGTCAACATTTATTTTCGCATTTCTCAGGAGGATAGCATTAATTTTACAGCATGGATAGTGAGAATGACAGTCTTCACAGCGATAGCGAGTTTTACTACCCTGAGGAAGAAGAAATAAAAGAACACATTTCAGGAGAAAGCTAAAAACCTGTAACTGTTGCTAACGCCGAGCAAAAACATGGCTGAATCCTGAATGACTCAATTTTGTATAAATAGGGGACTACATAGGTGGCAAAATGTAGTTTTTTTTCCTGCCATGGAAGTGCACTTGTATACCGAGGAGGAACCAATTTGTATTACAGCCGTGAATGAGGATTCAAAATGGCGGCTCGGCTCGGTTTTCCCTTTCGGGCGCTCTCGTTTTCTATTAGAATTTGGTAAAGAAAACAATACATATATTATTTACCAGCTTAAGGTCGATTCATATGGTGAAATACCGTGACCTCGGCCTTGAATACTGACCTCGGCCCAGAGGGCCTCGCTCAGTACTTTCAAGACCTCGGTCACAGTATTTTACGATACGGACCTCCCAGCTGGTAAATAACATGTATATATTTGGTTGGACCAGTGGCCCACTGACATCACCAAACTGTTACATGATTGTTTTGGATGTTTTTCCAAGATTACACCACAGCTTCTTTCAGTTGTTGTTTGTTTTGGGGGATTTTTCTTTACTTTCATCCCTTTCCTGTGGTGGCTCTTGGTGATGTCACTGACTGTTTTGAGGTTTTTCTTCACAGCCCTCACAATGTTTCTGTCATCACCTGCTGCTGTTTTCGTTGGCTGATCTGTTTGATGTTTGGTTGTTAGTACACCAGTTATTTCTTTTTGGCCATTCACGATGCTTATACAAAGGCTCTGATCAAGTTCTCTCTTTTCAAAGCTCCAAATGGCTTCTTTTTCTCCCATAGACAGCTCTCTGGTCTTCATATTGGTTTATCCTTTATAACAACAAAATCAGTCTTCGCAGGCAAAACCCGGGGCTTAAACCAAGAGTAGACATTCAGAGCTATTAATTGTTTAATCAATTTAACAGGGCAACCCTGGGCAACAAGAAACACCTGAGAGTCACATTTTTCAATATTTTTTTGATCACGTCAAAAATGGGTGGGTTAAAACAAAAAGGCGCAGTATTCGAAGTTGTTTAAGATATCTAGATATAAATATCAGGAAATGAAAGCTGAACTTCTGATATAGTCTCATATCTCATGATTTCATGTATATACAGAGCCCTGCAAAATTACTGGCACCCCCTTATAAAGATTAGTAAAAAAAGGGTTAGAAAAAAATCCGTGTTTTGAAGAAGTCGCTTTATCTCGCACTGTAAAAGTGAGAAAAATCCAACCTTTAATTGAACATTTATTCAAAGAAAAACAAATCCCTCATCAATCAATAATCATTTTCAACAAAAAATTATCAGCGCCCCTGCATTTAATACTTGATACAACCTCTCTTTGCTAGTAAAACAGTACTGATCCTCTCTTATAACATTTTATAAGGTTGGAGACAGAGCAGGGCATCTGAGACCGTTCCTCTGTATACAATCTCTCCAGATCATTCAGGGTCCTCAGCCCTCTCTTGTACACTCCCCTCTTCAGCTCACCCAACAGGTTTTCACTGGGGGACTGAGATGGCCAGGGCAGAAGCTTGATTCTGTACTCAGTGAATCATTTTTGTGTTGATTTGGACATCGGATCATTGTCCTGCTGGAAGATCCCATGATGACCCAGTTTTAGTTTCCTGGCAGAGGCAGCCAGATTTGAATTTAAAATGTCCTGGTATTTCATGGAGTCCATGATGTCATGAACCCTAACACAAGGTTCCCAAGATGTTTGGAGAAAAAAAAAAAAACAGCCATAAACATCACAGAACCTCCATATTTTACAGTTGGGATCAGGTTCTTTTCATTACAGCCATCTTTCTTTTTACGCCAAACCCACTTTGAGTGTTTCCTGCCAAAAAGCGGCATATCTTTCTTTCACCAGACCATACAGCACAGTTCCAGTCAAAGTTGTAGTAGCATTTCTCAAACTTCAGGTGCTTATGTTTGTGGTTAACTGACAGAAAAGGCTTTTTTCTGACATATCTTCCAAATAACCTGTTGGCATGGAGGTGGCATCTGATGGTGGATTTGGAGACTTTAGTAACCCTAAGGGCGTATTCACACCTACGTTGTTTGGTCCGGACCAAACGAACCAAATTTCCCTTGGTCCGGACCTTTTGGGTTGGTCTGAATACAAACCACCGAACTCTGGTCCGGACCAAACAAGCGGACCGAGACCGAGCTGCAAGGTCGGACTCGGTCCGGACCAAAGGAACCCTGGTGCGGATCTTTTGGAGGTGTGAAAACAGACCGGACCTAATCCGACAGTTTTGCTTTTTTGTACCTCGGGAGCTTCCGTCGTTTGTCGAGCATTATGGGAAACAGAGTCTTGACACTCCACCGCAAAGTGCAAACACTGTTTCGGTTGTCAAGGGAACCTTACAACAGTCGTTCAGTCATTCAGACCAGTGGTAGGCTAGACTACAGAGTACAAAAAATGAATAGGGGGCAAACGTGGGCCGAGGAAGAAACGCGTACCCTTGTGGATATATGGGCAGATGTCCACATATCTGAGCTTTTGGAGAGAACACACAAAAATGCCGACGTGTTTGCTGTATTCAGTGAGAAAATGAAGGAGAAGGGGTTCACGCGCTCCCCAGAACAGCGCTTTGTGCGCGTGTCGTCTCTGACCAATAGCTGAACGACCTCAGGGCGCGTGGCTTTGTTGACAGATTTGGGTCCGCTTACTAAAATGTACAGTGTGAAAGCGAACCGCACCAAAATGAAAAAATAAAAAAAACATTTGGTTCGGACCAAAGCAAGTGAACTATCGAACTATCCTGGTCTGAATACACCCTAAGATTTTACTTTTTCCTGTAATTCACCATCAGTGATCCTTGGGGATTTTTTTTGTGCCTCTTTTGCCATCCTCCTCACTGTACGTGGGGGCAAAAATAAGCGTTGTTCCTCTTCCAGGCAAGTTTATAACAGTTCCAGTTGGTGTCCCTTTTTTTTTTTTTAATTATTGCACTAACAGTATAAACGGACATTTTTAGGCGAGCAGCTATTTTTTAAATAACTGTTCCCTGACTTATGAAGGTCAACAACACTTCTCCCTCATTTGGTTTGTGTGTTCTCTTATCTTATCTCATCCATGTTGGTGGATGACTAAGGGAATTTGGCCTCTGTGTCACCTCATATTTGTGCCCTAGTTAATCAGGAAGTCATGGATTACAGCTTGAAAGTTCCCACACACTCCAATCAACTCAAAAATGTACAATTTAAATGGGAAACATGCTTCAGTTACATTGTGTTCACTATAATTTCCAGGGGTGCCAATAACTGTGGCACATGTAAAGTACTAGCACATTTAATATCACTCATACATCTTGTGAATATCTTACCTTTTCTGCTCCCTGCTCATCCAGGTGGTACATAAGAGAAGATGAAGATATTAATAAATTACAGTGAACGTACTAACCTATGTGAAAAAACACTACACAGAATCTTCAAGACACTGACAGACATTCAGAAGCAGTGTAAAAACTAGTCTGTACAATGCACTGCTACATTTGTGTGAAAGTTATATCTAACAATTTCTGAAGTAAAAAGAAGTACATAAATACTTCTGTAGCAAATTATTTTTAAAAAATTAACTTTTTTCCCCTCTGTGAATGTTAATGCAGTTACTTTATATTTAAAGATAGACTGCCTTTCAGATTTTTCCAGTGTAGGTCATAAAACTAATTTTCCCTGACACCCAATTATTTTTGTTTAGTGGACCAAAAGCTACTGAATTCGAATCACAGACTTCCAATTTTATTCATTTTTTTTTTTTAAACAGAACAATTAATGAATTTAGGGCCACATGGCCCTAAATTCTCCGCTATTTTTTCTTGTTTCACCATGACGCAACTACGTCATGCATCATGTGATGGGCTTTCCTCATTCGCACAAGGCATTGTGGGATACAAATTTGCAACAGGAGAGGACAATAGAGGATGAGAATGAAACGTGGAAGACCGACTACAGTAACGGAAAGCGAGAAGAAAAGACGTTATGTTGTGAAGGAAAGGAAACGCAGGACCAAACTAATAAATATCAGCGCTCAGCGAGCACCTCGGTGTGATCAGCTGTTCGTTAGTGACGAGATGATGCAACTGTCAGTGCACGGTCAAGGTAAACCTGTAGATGGTAGTAATGCAACACTGGAGGCCAGCTGCCAGAAAACCCAAAAGATGAAGAAAAAGAAGACAATGAAGGTCAGTGTGCATATGTGCAAACAGACTTCCTCTGTCTGCTTGACCGTGCGACGTGAGCGAATTTGCTAGGGAATTCCTCAAATTAAATAACTTCCCAGCCACAGAATGGCCTGATATTTTGTGAGATACTATAAACATGTTTATTTTTTTCGCAGTCCAAATCCTGAGCTCTGATTGGCTGGCGAGCGGGTCCGTATCCTACGGTACGGCGGACCTCGGTTACGGACCTCTGGTGACTCGCTCGTTCACAACAACAACAAACATGGTAGCATTTTTTTGTCAACATTTATCTTTTTTTATAAGATTTATTTATAAGATTATCAAAAATATTATAAATTTTTGCCAGCATTTCTCAGGAGAATAGCATTAATTTTACATCATGGATAGCGATAACGACAGTGTTCACAGTGAAAGCGAGTTTTACTACCCTGAGGAAGAAGAAATAAAAAACATTTCAGGAGAAAGCTAAAAACCTCTAACTTGCTAACACCGAGCAAAAACATGGCTGAATCCGGAATGACTCCTATTTGTATAAATAGGGGACTACATAGGCGGCAAAATGTAGTTTTTTTCCTGCCATGGAAGTGCACTTGTATACCGAGGAGGAAGCCATTTGCATTACAGCCGTGCATGAGGATTCAAAATAGCATTAATTTTACATCATGGATAGCGATAACGACAGTGTTCACAGCGAAAGCGAGTTTTACTACCCTGAGGAAGACAAAATAAAAGAAAACATTTCAGGAGAAAGCTAAAAATCTCTAACTTGCTAACACCAAGCAAAAACCTGGCTGAATCCTGAATGACTCCTATTTGTATAAATAGGGGACTACATAGGCGGCAAAATGTAGTTTTTTTTTCCTGCCATGGAAGTGCACTTGTATACCGAGGAGGAAGCCATTTGCATTACAGCCGTGAATGAGGATTCAAAATGGCGGCTCGGTTTTCCCTTTCCGGCGCTCTCGTTTTCTGTTAGAATTTGGTAAAGAAAAAAATAAATATATTATTTACCAGCTTAAGGTCGGTCCGTATGGTGAAATACCGTGACCTCGGCCTTAAATACCGACCTCGGCCCAGAGGGCCTCGGTCACTACTTTCAAGACCTTGGTCACGGTATTTCACCATACGGACCTCCCAGCTGGTAAACACCACACACACACACACACACACACACAATGACCAAATTTCAGAGGGAAATAAATTTCACTGATTTTATGAAATCGAAAGGCCATCTAGCTTTAATAAACATTAAAAAAAGAAAATAATTTGCAGTTGTGGCATGTGCAAATTTTATCAATTTGAAACCACTCTTCCCTGCAGAACACTTCTGTGACATTCTTGGGCTGTCTGGCATGCACAGCATGATTAAGATCTACATACATATTTTCAGTGATGTTCAAGTTTGTCAGGGACATTTCAAAAGCTTCAGCCTGCCTTTTCTTTAAGCAATTCAAGGTGGATTCTGAGGTATGTTTTGGATGACAGAGTTCCCTTTTTACTCCATCAGTCCACTGCGCTTGTTTCCAAAACACCTCTGGCTTACCTAGATATTGTTTTGCATACTTCAGACTTTGACTTTTGTGATGAGGTTGCAGGTAAGGTTTCCTTCTGATGACTCTTCCATGCAGATCAGGTTTGTGCAAGCACTGCTGCAGAGAATAATCGTGCACAACCACTCGTGGGTCAGCTAACACTTCCTGCAGGTCCTTTGCCTTTCTGGATTTCTGGCCAGCACACAGGCAGTACTGTCAGAGTTTTCTTATACCCTGTCCACACTAGGGATTTTGTACTGATACGAAACTACTTTCGTACCGCAACACCTGTCCACACTAGCAACTATACCGGTACTGTAGCGGTATAACTGTATCTGTACGAAACCCACAAATGTATGGGTTTCGTACCGGTACAGTATCGGTACTGTAGCGCTTCGCTGTAGTGTGGACAGATGAAGCGGCTCTGTATCGATACAAATATAATGCACAAGCGCAATGAACCATTCCTACATCTTCCGGGTTATTCATACAATACAATACGCCCGTGCTTTCCAGCTGTAAATAAAACGTCAAAATGGCTCAAAACGACCGTGGAGCTACATGGAGCAAAGAAAGGGGGGAGAAAGGGAGAGGGGGAAGGAGGGAGGGGGAAAGAGGGAGGAAGAAAGGAGGAAAAGGGGAAAAGGGAGAGAAAGGGAGGGGAAGAGAAGGAAAGAGGGAGAAAGGGAGGGGGGAGAACTCCCTCGCGCGTTTTATACGATTCGACTGAATAAATGACCACCAGAAATACAGACTGAACATTGACAACAAAAAGCACACACACGTTGTTTCATCCACCATATCCTCGGAAGGAAGTTACTCGGTAACCACGGAAACATTTCGCGCGCGCGCATTTCAACTTCCATGAAAGAAAACCACAAACATTTCTCGCTAGTGTGGACAGATGCACTAAACTGTACTGGTATATTTTGTATCGATACAGTTATACCACTTTCGTACCGGTATAAGTGTGAACACAGCATTAGTCTTCCAGATCTAGTCGTGCATTCGACAGCTTGCCTTAATGGTTATTTCTTGAAGATATTTCATACAGTGCAAATTGAGAGCTGGAAGTGCCTTGCTATCTCTTTTTTTATAACATTGCCCTGCTTTGGAGGCATCTCTTAGCTTTATTTTCGGCTGCTTAGTCAATAGAGGCTTTGCACTGTCACGTGACCCCATGACACAATGATAACACCATGACAGGGGGTATGCTTGTAGTGCTTCATTCCGAAGAGTTAGTTGTTATTGATCGGTATGGGAAGGTTTTGGTGTGTTTTTGGACGTACAAATCATTTTGAACAAAAATAAAAACATCAGATATTTTTAATTTACCAAAAGTAATTCATCATTAAGGGGAAAAACGGGGGAAAAAACATTCGCTGGGACTCTGTGTCAAACGGAGAGGTCAAAATCTCTGTGGTATGCTCACCTCATTTCCACTAAGGTAAGAATGAAAAAAAATTCATTTCACAACTGCAGTGCAGTGCTCATTCTTATACAGTGAAATGAACATGAGCCTCAACACAGCGCCTTAGCAGAGCCTAACCTTCACCGGGACTTAAAGTGCCTTTACATTTGGGGATCCTTTGGAGCGCGTTATGTGTGCGCTTGGGACCCAGTCGTTATGGGAAACACCTGATACTGATTTGAGAGCAATCAGCTCGCACATATAAAGACACAGAGGCTTCATGAAGTATTATCATTATCACGGTCACGTTTGTTTCTCGACATGTTTCGGTTTCATTTGTTTTTATAAATATTATGCCTGCTAATAAACACTCTTCCTGCAATTAGACCCATCTACCATCACATACCTGACACAATACTTCACAAAGTCTCTGTGAAAACAGCATGCTGACTGCACTCAAATCAGCATCAGGTATTTCCCATAACAACTAGGTCCCGGGCATGTGTACAACGCGCTCCGAAGGATCCCCGAATGTAAAGGCACCAAGTCCCAGTGAAGGTTCGGCTGTGCAGAGCTGCTGTGTTGCTCATGTTCACTTCACTCTATAAGAATGAGCACCTTGCTGCAGTTGTGAAATTATTTTTTTATTCTCATCTTCACTGAAATGAAGTGAGCATACCATAGGGTTTTTGAGCACTCTGTTCAACACAGAGTCTCGCTGAATGTTTTTTTCCCCCTCCATTTTTCCCGTCTACATTAGAAATCTCTCTAGTTTTTCCCCCGGTGATGAATTACTTTTGGTAAATTAAAAAATCTGATGCCTTTGTTTCGTTCAAAACGACATCCAAAAATGTAACAAAACCTTCCCATACCGATCAATAACAATTAACTCAGCTGAATGAAACACTACAAGCATGCCATGGTGTTACTGTTGCTATAGGGTCACGTGACAGTGTAAAGCCTGTGTTGCTTAGAGGAGCCTATGGTGGTGTTTACATTAGACCGTATCCGTCTCGTTTTCGTCGCGGATGCACTGTCCGTGCACATTAAAACGCCGGGAAACGACTCCACAGGCGGAACAACTTGAATCCGCCAGGGCCCACGTATTCAACCCAGTTCGTATCTGATCCGGTGCTGTGTAAACATTGAGGAACGAGGAAACGCAGTGCTGAGCTCTAGCTGACGTCGTCATTGGACAACGTCACTGTGACATCCACCTTCCTGATTCGCTGGCATTGGGATCACACACACAGCGGCTCAGTCCCGAATCACTGCTCGTGCGCTTCACTCGCGCGCTCTGTGAGCTGCGCAGGGCCAGAGTGCGCACCCTCCAGAGGGCACTCGCTGTTCAGGGCGGAGTGATTTGGAGCGCAGGAGGAAGCGCTGAGCCGCACTGAGGTTTATTTACACATTTCAACTTATTTACCTCCTTCAAGCGCTTAAACTCAGTGAGAACATGAACATCACAGCCAGGTGTGTTTATCTGCTGGAGAAGGTGTTCGCTTGCCATCCTTCCACTTGCAAGTGGTGAGTGACTTGCGCATGCCTGATATGCACTGGGATCATGTGACGTGCCGTCTAATTAGTCATGTGATTAGCGTATCCGTGTATTGGCGTTGCTGTGTGCACGCGAATCGTGTATTGGCGTTGCTGTGTGCACGCGAATCGTTTTAAAAACGTTAACCTGATGATCCGCTGATACGGTCTAATGTAAACACCACCATAGGTTGTTGAGTATTAGCTCAAGATTTGAAGACTCGTCAGCTAGCAATTCCTAATGACTATTCTTCCAATGGGTTAATTAAGGTCAAGAAGTTAAATAAATTCTGAGACTTTACAACTGCAAGGGTGCCCAAACTTTTGCACATGCCACCAGTGTTGGGAGTAACGCGTTACAAAAGTAACGAATTACTGTAATGCATTGCTTTTTGCAGTAACGCGGTAATGTAAGGCATTACAGAAAAAAATTTGGTAATATTTTACTCGGTACAAATGTCAGTAACGCGCGTTACAATGCATTTTTAACCTGGAATGAAGTGATGGGTTTTTTCCTTCATACAAATTTGCCAAAATCACCGCGAGGTCAGCAGAGGCGAAACGTCCGCGCAAAATGTTTCACTTCCTTTTCCTTTAGGCTAGTCAGACAGGAGAGAGAGAGAGGAGTGAACCTGCAGCTGCTCTAACGGCGGATAGCATCTCCAGATGGGCACACGCCCATTACTTTAAGTTTGTGAAAAATAAGGATGTGAAGAACATCGTAGTCAAATGCACTTTGTGTGCTAAACCTAAAGACCTGTCCACTTCCCGAAATAGCACCAGTAATTTAACTAAACATTTCCAGAGGTGCCATAGTAACATGAAGTTAGCAAGGAAGCAAGCGGAGGATGAGAGTGGCGATAAAATCACAAAGCAGCCAGAATGAACGTTCTGCCGCTCTGAGACGCTCCTTCAGCCTCAGGAGGTTAGGAGACTTGTGGCGGAGTATGTTGTTGAAGATATGCTGACTTACATTTTTGTCCTGTATAATTGAGTTTTTTTTCTGGTCGGAAGTCAGACTAAAGTGATTGAGCTGCCTTTCCTTCGAGGGCTAAGATGCCTAAGCACTTCAATATCATTAAAAGCACTTTGATTTTATTATTTCTAATTCCGTTTTTCGAAATGTGACTGGGTAGCCTCATATAGCTAATAATCATTGTCTAGCCGTGATTTAAAAGGCTTGTGGGTTTTTTTTTCAGGCCAGTTTTACTGTAGGCTACGATTTGCCATAATATGTTCATTTTTGTTAAATTTCTGAAATGGAGCCATATCCCTTAGGGCTAATCTTTTTTTTTTTTTTTTTATGAAGCATAAACTATGCTTAGGGCGGCACGGTGGTGTAGTGGTTAGCGCTGTCGCCTCACAGCAAGAAGGTCCGGATTCGAGCCCCGTGGCCGGCGAGGGCCTTTCTGTGTGGAGTTTGCATGTTCTCCCCGTGTCCGCGTGGGTTTCCTCCGGGTGCTCCGGTTTCCCCCACAGTCCAAAGACATGCAGGTTAGGTTAACTGGTGACTCTAAATTGACCGTAGGTGTGAATGTGAGTGTGAATGGTTGTCTATGTGTCAGCCCTGTGATGACCTGGCGACTTGTCCAGGGTGTACCCCGCCTTTCGCCCGTAGTCAGCTGGGATAGGCTCCAGCTTGCCTGCGACCCTGTAGAACAGGATAAAGCGGCTAGAGATAATGAGATGAGATGAAACTATGCTTAATGCTGTAAACTTGAAAACAATAAAGGCATAGAAATGCTAATTTTGTATCCTGTCATATCTTTAGATATTACAATACAATACAGTTCAATTAATGTTAATATGAATAGGCCTAAAGTTACAGTATTTCTATCACAATTTGCCAGACTTTCACCTTTTGTCTGTTCTTGCGATGATTGTTCCTTGTATTGTGCCATGAGCCATCACTGTGGCTATTATATTCTAGTGTTTTTAACCATAAGCCGAGCTCAGTCAGATGCCACATCACCTTCCACTGGATGTGTGATGAGCTAATTGAGCGTCTTGAGCTACATTTAGATTGCCAAATCCATACTTCCGGTTATTTTGCTGAGAGTAACTTAAAAGTAATGCAATAGTAGTGTAATGCCTTACATTTTAAATACAGTAATATTATAATGTAACTAATTACTTTAAAATGACAGTAACAAGTAATAAATAATGCAAAACAGTTTTGAAGTAACTTGCCCAACACTGCATGCCACAATTACTATTTTTAAATTAATCAAACATAAAGTAACTGCATTACTTTAATGCAAATGTAAAAATAGTTTGCTGCATAGGTTTTGCTGCTTCTTTTTTTTATACTTCTTTTCACTTAAAAATCAATAAAACATTTAATTTTGCCATGAGTTTCCAAACCATTGCAACAACTGTATAAAAAAATCTCTTGACAGGTCTCTTTAAAGATCTCTTTCAGAATTGTACTAGTAACTTGTCTGTTCAGAAAGCAGAAACAGGACAAATCTGTGACAAATATAGAGGTTTATCATCGACTAGAGATCAAGTTAGCATCTTATTTATTTTTAGGAATTTGTGAATTCAGTCGTGGATATCTGATTTACACTTAATTTATTTGACATTATTAGACTGGTACCAAAATCCAGAATTGTGACACCCAAAGGCATTTTTGAGACAAAGTCGGCAAACAGTCTTATTTTGTCAATTTGGGTGTGCCGAATTCAAATCTGCAATATGCCGAGCTCTATCTGACCTCTGTTGACCTCTAGAGGTCATTGAACTTTGGGCCTGTAAATGTCTCGGCTGAACCCAGTTTCTCAGCTTTCTAAGGAATGAAATGTACTAAAATGATTAATGAAGTTAGCAAATGGCCTTGTTTGTTAAATGTTTGGGTGCTGAATTCATTTTTCATTTGTAAAACAACATGACCTCTGATAACCTCAAGGTCATTAAACTTGGCCTATAGGCCTATGCATTTAACGGCATTTTTAAACTGACTTTACTCCCCCAAAAAGAATATGAACAGACAAAAAACAAATAGAAAGGAACAAATACAACATTAAATGCCAGTCCATGTACACGTGACTTACTTTTCACAATGAGAATGCCTAGGCGATCACCTTACATAACATTGCATTACATTTAGCGGTTATTGTTTATACAAAGCTACTGAAAAAAGGACAGATTCAGCAGCATACAAAATGTGGGGGCATACAGGGTATACAGGTTAATCAGGGTTAGTATATATGAGAGTTTTTTTCTTTGTTGTTTGTTTTGTTTTAAACGGGGTAAAGCCTTTACAAAAAACAAAGAAAAAAACTCTCATATATACTAACCCTGATTAACCTGTATACCCTGTATGCCCCCACAGTTTGTATGCTGCTGAATCTGTCCTTTTTTCAGTAGCTTTGTATAAACAATAACCGCTAAATGTAATGCAATGTTATGTAAGGTGATCGCCGAGGCATTCTCATTGTGAAAAGTAAGTCACATCTACATGGACTGGCATTTAATGTTGTATTTGTTCCTTTCTATTTGTTTTTTGTCTGTTCATATTCTTTTTGGGGGAGTAAAGTCAGTTTAAAAATGCCGTTAAATGCATAGGCCTATTGAGGTATTTCACCTGACGTCACAGGGTCACGTGACGCCCCGGTGTCCGCCATTTTGAACGTCAAGCTAGCTAATGTCAACATCATAGCTGGTATGTTACTGTAGCAATGTTTACGTTCAGTCATTTGGATGACTGTTAAAACCTTTCAGTCTCAAGTTTTTCCTGTACTGGATTTACTAGTTTACTGAGCTAGCACGCGCCGGCTCCCAGCTTGCCCGAGCGCGCTAGCTCAGTAAACTAGTAAATCCAGTACAGGAAAAACTTGAGATTGAAAGGTTTTAACAGTCATCCAAATGACTGAACGTAAACATTGCTACAGTAACATACCAGCTATGATGTTGTTGACATTAGCTAGTGCTAACAGCTAGCTGCTAATACACTGCTACAACTACACCGACCCTAATAATACAGTTCTTCATCATTGCCTGGTAACAGCAAATTTATAACGGGCCATGTCTCAACAGACTAAGAAGTTATTTCAATGACATTTAATAACATTTTGTTTATCCTGAGGACCGAAAGTAAATGAAAATGTGAACAAACCTTAGCTGTAATAAGATGGCGACCACCGGCTCCAGGGACGACCCGCTGATGTAGGCATGTTACCCAGCCTGACACAAAATATTTGTAGGCATCCAAACTCTTATACGCTTTCAGATCAATACCTGTGTATGGCGATGGGTTTTTAACGACATAGGTATACAGATCATGTGGGCCGAAGTCAGGTAAAGACGAGGGCTTCGTGTACTTCCGTACGTCAGTGAACAATCCTGGTGGAAGCAGGTAAACGTCGTTCTCTAAGCCTCCTAACCTCAATTTTTGCAAATCCCTCTCCCTCTGCTCGCCCTGTAAATGCCCTACGTCGCTGGATAGTGAAGGTGTTTTCTGCATCTCGCTCCTTTTTCTTTTATGTTTTTCGTTTGTCGCCTTCCTCGCATTCAAACTGATTCGAGCCGTGACATCCAAAATGGCAGCATCACATGACTTGGTCACGTGGGTGAAATACCTCAGTAGGCCAAGTTTAATGACCTTGAGGTTATCAGAGGTCATATGTCGTTTTACAAATGAAAAATGAATTCAGCACCCAAACATTTAACAAACAAGGCCATTTGCTAACTTCATTAATCATTTTAGCACATTTCATTCCTTAGAAAGCTGAGAAACTGGGTTCAGCCGAGACGTTTACAGGCCCAAAGTTCAATGACCTCGAGAGGTCAACAGAGGTCAGATAGAGCTCGGCATATTGCAGATTTGAATTCGGCACACCCAAATTGACAAAATAAGACTGTTTGCCGACTTTGTCTCAAAAATGCCTTTAACTCCTTAAATAAGCACTTTTTTGAATTTTGGTACCAGTCTATATCATTTAGGGCAGAAGTCAATATTTGTGTTTTTAAATGAATGCTGGACATGAAAGGAGACAAAAATTGCAGAAAAGAAGCGCAAGTGCTTTCTCACTTCTCTTCATCCAGTTTTTTCTTCATGATGTCTCTTCTCCAAGCAGGCAGGGACGCAAGCCGGGCCGCCTCCTCCTCAGCCTATCAAAAGACACAAAACTGTGGTTAGTGAGCTGAATGAAACATCACCGCAATTTATTAACACTGCGACAAGTCATAGGAGGCTTAGGAAAAGATAAATAAACCAAATATGACTATAAAGCATTAACATGGTGTGCGACAAGTGTCTAATTAGTGTGGTAAAGATTTTTTTTTTCTGATTAGAATAGATCTTGTTTGATCCCAGTATTTAAAATAAGATAATTTAAATTAAAATGATAAAATATACAGTACTGTGCAAAAGCCTTAGGCACCCTTTCATACAAACTTTGTTATAGATTTCTATTTGATGATTTCTACAATATCGAGTCAGTACAAAAACATTTTAAAGTTCCAAACGTTCAGCACAAAATTAAATGTTACAGGAAAAAAAAAAAAAAAAAAAACCTTTTCATATCTGAGCAGCGTATTACATAAGAGACGACTTTTCAGATGAAAAAAGAAAACATAATGAAGGCTGCTGGGTTTTGGTGCAAAATGAAGACACGAGTGTGACAGTCAAAGTGTCCAGAAGAACTGGGGCTGGTTCTGGAAGATGCTCAGTAAAACCTACAGCTCATTTCCTTATCAAACTGCACTCATCGTACCGCAGCCTACAATTTTATTATTTTTTTTAAAGCAAAGGGTCGTTTCACACCAAATATTGACTTTGTTTCATTTATTATGGCTTACAGTTTATAGTATTTTTTAATGTTGAAACATTTCATTCCATTATATTTTAAGCCATTTTTGGTCTACAGCATTTCTTTACATGTGCCTAAGGCTACATCCGGAGCGCAGGTGGCCAAGTGGTTAGAGCGCTTGACCGCTAAGCGAATGGTCCCTGGTTCGAGCCTCGGCTCGACGGGGATCTGGGGCTCGCTCCCTGTCCACCCAGCAGTGAATGGGGACCTGGTGGAAACACTGGGGAAGTTAAAAGGCGGCGAGGAAAGGAACTGGCCACCCTACCTCACTATGCCGATGGCCCAGGACAAGTGCGCTCTCTAACAGGCACTCCCCCAATGTACGAATCGTATATGGGACTGCCCTTTGCAAGGCTACATCCACACGACAACGAGTTGTTTTTTTTAGTGGGTAAAAAAAAAAATAAAAATTATATATATATATATATATATATATATATATATATATATATATATATAGGCCCAGGACAAGTGCGCTCTCTAACAGGCACTCCCCCAATGTACGAATCGTATATGGGACTGCCCTTTGCAAGGCTACATCCACACGACAACGAGTTGTTTTTTTTAGTGGGTAAAAAAAAAAATAAAAATTATATATATATATATATATATATATATAGGCCCAGGACAAGTGCGCTCTCTAACAGGCACTCCCCCAATGTACGAATCGTATATGGGACTGCCCTTTGCAAGGCTACATCCACACGACAACGGCAACGAGTTGTTTTTTTTAGTGGGTAAAAAAAAAAAAAAAAAAAAAAATTATATATATATATATATATATATATATATATATATATATATATATATATATATATATATATATATATATATAGAGCGCGTCCACATGGGCAACGGATCAGTAAAATATCAGGTACATATGGCAAAGCAACGCTTGCTGAAAACGATGCAGTACACATGCCACACCTCTACGTGCGCTGTAAGACGGTCCCATCAGAGACACCAGAACAATAGGAGAAGTAGGACGCATGCGCATAAACCCCTTCTTCTGTTGTTGTTACGAATGATGCGCGCGAGAGTGCTGCTTGTTCTAGTCATGTGGTTGTGACGTCATCATAAACAAATCCGTTCTATTCATCCAGACGACTTCGCAACGGTGCCGTTGCCAGATTTTTCCACTCTGGAACCCGTTCTCAAAAAATATCGTTTTGGGGCACCCAAAACGCCGGTGCCATGTGGACGCCAGGCCGAAACGATAAATTTTAATCGGATTCACCTGAATCCGTTGCCGTGTGGACAGGGCCTAAGACTTTTGCATAGTACCGTACATTGTTACATATACCGAGCAGGGGCGTAGCTTGGGGGGGGGTGTGTCCTGGGGTGCCTGTGACCCCCCCACACACACCTTTGTCGGACCATACGTTTTTTCAATAGCCGCATAAGAATATTAGAAAAGCGCCCATTGTAATTTTTCTAAAACTAGATCGTCACCTCAGCCTCATTAGAGTTTCTAGAACCTTATATGGACTTCCCGTGGTTTGGGCGCAAAAACCTAGTTCTGCGCAAGTGCAACCACGATCGCACTAGAAAGCATGGTCAAGCTGCATTGGTTGACTAGGGTAAGATGTCAAGCCGCTATCCATACACTGCCGGATAAAGCTGATTTGGCCTCTGCTTTGCGACAACGTTTATTGTTTAAAGCGCTACACAAATAAACTTGACTAATCATTGTCCGACATCTCAACAGCTCACAACATGAGATGAAAGAATGATGCAAAGACCGCGTTATTTTCTCAAATGTATTCAATGTATTTTTTCATTTACAAACCTATGGGTACGTACTCAGGCTGCCAGTCGGTGTGTGACCCTCCCCGCTTTGAAAAATCCTAGCTACGCCCCTGCCGAGCTCCAGTGTAAACCAAGTAGGTCTGTGAAGTCCATGAGTACGTGAGCTAACATTGCCTAAAATATAGCTTTTATGCTGCATATAATTGAATCCAACCTGCACAACATCTTAGATGTATCCTAAATTGAGATATTTTTAAATGCAGGTTAAAAATCATTTGTATTCTTGCACTTTTTATTATTATATTTTTAATGAATTTGTACTTTATCTGAATGCAATTTTTTATTTCTTTAGTTTATTTTATTACATCATCTTTTCTGCTTATGTAAAGCACTTAAAGCGAGACAGCCTTTCGATTTCATAAACTCGATGAAATTTAGTTCCCTTTGAAATTTCATCATTGTGATATATGTTTATTTCTGTAATACCTCGCAAAAATATATCAGGCCATTCTGTGGCTGGGAAGTTATTTAATTTGAGGGGATTCCCAAGCAAATAATGTGCATGAAATCACTTGCTTCGCGCAGTCAAGCAGACAGAGGAAGTCCGTGTGCGCATACGCAGGTTTACTTTGACCGTGCACTGACAGTTCCATCATTCTGTCGCTAAACAAATCGATCACACCGAGGTGCTCGCTGACCGCCGATATTTATTAGTTTGGTCCTGCACTTCCTTTCCTTCGCAACATGACGTCTTTTCTTCTCGCTTTCTGTTAGTCGGTCTTTCACGTTTCATTCACACTCGCGTCCTCCATTTTCTCTCCCGTTTCAAATTTGTATCCCACAATGCCTTGTGCGAACGGGGAAAGCCCACCACGTCATGCATGATGTAGTATCTTGAACTGAGTCATGTTGAAGCAGGAAAAAATAGCGGAGAATTTAGGGCCATGTGGCCCTAAATTCATTCATTGTTCTATTTTTAAAAAAACTAATAAAATTGGAAGTCTGCGATTCGAATTCAGTAGCTTTCAGTCCACTAAATAAAAATAATTGGGTGTCGGGAAAATTATTTGCATGACCTACACTTGAAAAAATCTGAAAGGTAGTCTACCTTTAATAAGAAAGTGTATGAAATGCACTATACATATAAACTTGCCTTAATTATTTGCAAACCTTCAACAAATTCATACATGGTCTATTCTCAGGTCTCAAAATTCCTGAAAGGAAATAATGAGGGAAAATTGGAGGAGAAGAACCTGAAACCAAATTCCACTACAATCGACAGTTCAAGTCTACAGTTCTGTCTTCACACGGAATGAAACGTTATCTCCTGCAGCCTTACACATTGTAACAAGAGGCCTTAACAGGTGGCCGCCATTTTGAGCTTCTCATCTTCTATTTAAAGTGGGTCAATTACTCTAAATCTGCTCCAGTGAAGCAATTTCACTGGCAACGGCTCCTGCATTTAGGTAATCTAATCTGCACTTTAATATTTAAACACTCCCCTGGGAATTGTAACTGGAGAAAAAAAAATACTTAAAGAGAACGAATGGATTAATCCTTTTTCAATAATTTCAAAAGTTGATAAGATTAAGTTGATGTCTCGACAAAAGCTTTGGATGTTTTATATATTTTGGATATACAAGCTTTGTCTCTCGTTTCCTAGTGGTGCTTGGTGGCGGTACTAGGGATTTGCATGTACACGTGACTCCAGCACATTTAAAAAAAAAAAAAAAACACCATTCTATGCTTTGAATGCCAACTAGGAGCTAATTTTTTTTATTTTTTTAAAAATCCTATCTGGCCTCAGGATCCCTCTCCAGCAGTGGTTCTCAAATGTTTTGGAGCCAGGGACCCCTTTAACCTTCATCCTACCAAGTGGGGTCCATCTGGACCCCGCACCTATATGTTTGTTTGCCATTTTAAAAATGTGTGACATACTGCCTCACCGTTTTATGAATTTGTCGGAATTTATGTCTTAATTAAAACACTAAAGCGCCGGAAGATCAGCTTTTTGCATTGTGAAGGTATAATTAATTTGTTACTGGGGTCCAACCGGACCCCAGAGTAAAGTTTATCTGTCTTTCATTTTATAATTGAATAGCACACTGAAAGTTAACTTCTTTTATTTCTTTTATGTTCCATAAAGGCATTCCTTCTTGGGTTCCGTGTGGACCCCACTGCTGCAATAACCACAGGCTGCAAAACAAAAGCCCTAAATTATTTTACAATTACTTTTTTGTTTTAAATTCTGTAAGAAAAGACCTAAGTTGTAATCCAGAATGTTTTACAGCTGCATGAGCTGCAAAAATCATGTATATAATGCCAATTTTTTTTGTGGCGCTATAATTTGCTACATGTATGCTAGTTATTGCAATATTATTGCAATGTTATTGCATTTATAATACATCATTGATATTCAGCCATAGTGGATTTTGTTCTTCAATAAAGTTATGTCTGTTTGCTGCATTGAATTGGTTCTTACTGCATTGATTTCAAGGTATTCCCTCCTGGGGTCCATACGGACCCCGCCTGGTAGTTTGTGTATGTAAAATTGGCTGGTAGGATGAAGGTTAAGTGTGTTCTTTATGCCTTGGGCCCTTTAGTGTATTGCTGTTATTAATACAAGATGTTCTGAACAAAACTTATCTGGTGATTTTGTCTTTATAAGCTTTAATTTTAAAGTATTGGGGTCCAAACGGACCCCACATGGTAAGATTAAGGTGTAAAATAGCATGGTAGGATGAGGGTTAACTGTAAAAATAAATTCCACATACATACTCCGTATGGATCCATTTCAGAAACATTTAAAATTGTAATATATATTTTTTAATCCGGTATAACAGTACATTAGGCCTGAGCTGACTTGGATGCTTGGGCCGCTGAATATAATACATTTGTATGTAATTATTTCCACCACTGGATAAATAAATAAATAAATAAATAGAAAATCACAGACCTTCTGGCTATGCTTTACGCACCATTAGGGGACCTTTCTTTGAAAACTCGAGAGGAACCCTTAAAATGCCATTCCACCATTGGATGTATTCTTTGGCATAAAATACAATATATTTTGACAACATATATAAATGGTATCACTAGATAGAGAAATCTTTTAGCTTCAAAATGATATATCAAACATAATTTTTTGACAACGACAAGTATATTAATTTTGCGACCAAAGTCACCTACCCTTTTAATTTCCGCGCGTGATGTCATCGGCAGGTTCCCCTTCTTGTGTACCACGTGACGTGGCACATATCAGCAATGGCGGATAGAACGCGATAAAAATAATACCAATAAATCTAGCTAATACCAATAAATCTAGCTAACTGAAAGATTAACTCAATTTTTCGCAATTTTTTTGGCCCCCATATACGAGGAGAAATGACTCTCTCACTTTGGGGGTTTCCTGGTCTAAAAATAGACCGACACGTGGTACACAAGAAGGGGAACCTGCCGATGACATCACGTTTCACTACCGCGCGGAAATTAAAAGGGTAGGTGACTTTGGTCGCAAAATTAATATACTTGTCGTTGTCAAAAAATTATGTTTGATATATCATTTTGAAGCTAAAAGATTTCTCTGTCTAGTCATGTCGTCATAAAATATATTGTATTTTATGCCAAAGAATACATCCAATGGTGGAATGGCACTTTAAAGCAGGGGTCATCAATCTTATCCACATGTAGCTAGATGCTTGCTGATTTTATTTCAACCAAGCAGAAGCCACACCTATTAACTGCTTACAGGCAAAATTCAACTAATTGAGCAGTTGGAATCAGACATGGCTTCTGATTGGTTGGAATTAAAAGGATTGATTCTCTATTGGAAAAGGTTCACAGTAGAACCCTTTCTGAAAGCTAAGAACCCTTCATTATCCCATGAACAATCACTGAAGTGTCTATAGTCAGATTAAATCGCCGGCTAATTAAAAGTAACGCTGACTGGGATAACTTATTTGATATTTTACATTTTTATACAGAATTCGCTTTTTTGGTTATTTAATATACTTCCAGTGCATATATTCGCTTTATATTTACACACAATATCTTTTGACTTTGCACTTATAAATATGAACAAAATATATAAGCAAAAGGTTTTAAAAAAGAAAAGAAAGAAACTGATAGTGGGAAAAATATTCAGACACCACACATGACCAACGTTAGTACTTTGTTACAAAGCCATTGTTGGCAACTACAGCTTTGAGATGTCTACAGTAACAAGTAGATGGTTTTTTGCATTGGGGTTCAATTTTGACCCAAACTTCGAGGAAACTGTCTTCAATTATCCAAGGTTCTGAAGGTCCATCACCGCAAGCTGGCCTAGTGGTTAGTATGTCCACCTCTCGACTGGTAGATCGCGAGTTCTACTTGCAGTCGGATCATACCAAAGACCATCATACAAAATAGTACCGGCTGCCATCTGGCAAGGCATTTGGCAAGGCACGTGGCACATGGTTACCAGAGGACTGGTCCCCCCGTAACCCTAGTTATATGATAGGCGAGAGGCTGATGGCTATAGGAACGGAGATCGGTGATGCACCCATGTGCCTCAAGAGCTCATTAGTACTGGGACAGGAGACTGCCTGGGAAAACCAGATCCTGGTGCAGGAGGGACTTTGACTGACTCAAGGTCCATCTGATGGACTCTCAATTTTTAAATCCTCTATAAACCTTGAATGGGATGAAAGGACCAGATGGAATGGTGATTGTCTAGACCATGCATGGCCATCTTGAGTTATTTTGGCTGTGCATTTGGGGTTGTTGTTAAAAATCCCACCTTCTCCCCAGATTCAGCTTCTTGGCCAATGAGGTTGAAGTCTCTTCTATGCCCCAGTACACAATTCCTTCAATGACATGTAATGCCACAGTACCATCTGCAGAGGAGCAGCCCCGTATTATAATGCTCTCACCTCCCTGCTTCACTGTAGGTACGGTGTTCTTGGAATCATTCACACAACCCTTCCGTCAACAAACAACACGGTGAAGTATTGCCAAAGTTCAATTTTCGTTTCATCTGACCAGAGTATATTGTTCCAAAATAATTCAGATTTGTCTAAATGCGTAGTTGTTCCTGCTGCTTTCAGGTCATCCTGCAACTCTTTTCAAGTGACTGCTGCTTTTCCCTTACAGTCATCATCAGTAGTCTGTGCAGACATGAAATTTTGTGTGCTGCATGCGTCAGGGGATGATTAGTTGCATATTAAATAATCAATTTTACTGATAGGGATATTTAAGGTGTGTGTGTGTGTGTGTGTGTGTGTGTGTGATGACTCCGTAGCTTTTCTATTCAAGTATTGTTTAATAATGTTGTCCCTGAGAACTTTATAAAAAGTGAAGGAGCTTCCTAATGACACCAGGTACAATCTGAACAAGAACATATTTTCAGCATTTATATCTAGAACTTATAGAATCAAGAATAACAGACATTATATGTGCAAATTTAAAGAGGATAAATGGACTGGTAGCATATTAAAGAACAAAAACAAAAATGTCCAAATACGTACTTCTCCTCATTGTATATGTAATGAATCAGATAAAAATAACAGAAAAAAGACACATTAGCAAGAAATACACCCTATACGTATGTTTTATTGATGTGGAACCAATAAACAGAAACACTTCAAACTTGGATAAACTATTCAATCAAAATTAACATCCAAAACGTCAAGAACATCCAACATTACCATCAATGTACACCTGAATGGTAGAATTATTGTAGCTTGAGTTTAAAACATCCAATAATTTTCTGACTTATCTCAGTTCACCTGCACAGCGAAAAAAAAAATTACATTAGAGAACAAGCTAATTAAAGGGCAAAAGGGCATGTATTATCAGGGGCGGCGCCAGAGATGATCTTTTGCTGGTGCTATGGGGTTGCTTGACTTTTCAGTGTGGGTACTTTGAAATTTAGGGTTACCCATTAACGTGCTGCTACAGTTTAATTACCTCCGCCAAGGAGGTTATGCTTTCGATTTGTTTGTTTTTGCCTTTAAGCAGGATTACGCAACAAACTACACACCTGATTTTCATGGAACTTGGTGGAAAGGTATAGCATGGGCCAAGGAACAACCCATCAAATTTTGGAACCCATCCAACTCACAGGGCGGCTTGATGAATTTCGTTTCACTTTCGCTAACGTTGTGACGTTTGGCCTTGACAGAGATCTGAGCTCTCCAAGTGCCTTTATTGAAACACCCGACACACACACACACACACACACACACACACACAGTACCCACTTTACAACAGTTATAATGCTATTCTGAGTTAAACACAAGGCAAGATACTCAGCTCACGGGATATAGATGTAAGGCTCACAAGCCAGATTACATAAACACAATTTTTACACATTTATGCCACAGCCAGGGCTTGCACACAAGCAGCAAGCACCAGACATACAGGTTTGTGCACATTTCAGCCTCAGATTCTGAGATCACAAACTCATGCTGCCAGTTACCAACACCTCGACTAATGAATCAACAGTATTCTGTTCCACAGCTCTAATATATGAATGAGCATCGCATAGAGATAAGGAGTCAGAATTTGTACCTCAACTGCCAAATGCATTAAATTTATAATTGGCAACAGGAAAAAAAATAATTTGATAATGCTCATAACAAAACTACGCATGTTGAGTCTTCACATGTGGACAATTATGAAACAAACAAAAAAAAAAAACGATCCATTATTATATCGCTATTCTTCACTAATGCTAATTTACCAAAAAAAAAAAAAAAAAACACCCACCCTGTGCTCTGGCTAACAGGACATGAAAGTAAGCTCAAAAGTTCAATGTGTTCTGCGCCCATTGGCTGAATCAGATCACCTGTGTTGGCTTTCTGTTAAGTCTAAAAATAATCAATCAGTTTGTTTCATTAATTAATGTATTTATTTTTCAAAATACAAATTATCGTATTCATCCATTAAAAATGGTAAATAAAGCACAGAAATTACTTGGGGGTGCTAAGGAGGTGCTATGGCTGTCCTAGGGGTGGCTACAGCACCCCCAAGCCCCTCCCTGACACCACCGATAGTAATTATGTGATTTAATAATGAGTGGGCCCTTAAATAATCCTAAATACACAGCAGGAACACCTGAACAAAAAGCATCGATTCATTCACCTTCAGTCATTCATCTTCAGTATCCTGGTCAGTATCACAGTGGAGCCAAAGGTTACTCTGGAACACTGGGCATGAGGTGAGACCACAGCCTGAATGGGGTACCAGTGAACCAAGAACCATGAATTTCACTATATGGTATAATTTCATGTCATAACCCCAGTATAAACTTTGTGTCTATAGCAGAGGGTTAGGCTTTTGGTGTTATTAGCATCTCAGTGGTTAAACTCATAAAAGGTGAAATGTAATAAATAAATAAATAAATAAATAAATAATTAAAAAAAAATTTGATAGTGATAAGGAGGGCCAAGGAATAAAAGCTGAAAGAATAATTAAATTTAACCCAGAAGCAGGTGTTATTTTTATGGATGAAATAACTACCAAAATTAGAAAGAGCCAAACTTTTATGAATGCACATTACACCAAACTCCTATATATCAGGTCTATTTTATGGCCTGAATATTTTGTCTCTTCTGTTTCTGGCTTAAATCATAGTAAAATGTATTTACTAGCTATATTTACAAGCTGGAAATCTCATCTCATCTCATCATCTCTAGCCGCTTTATCCTGTTCTACAGGGTCGCAGGCAAGCTGGAGCCTATCCCAGCTGACTACGGGCGAAAGGCAGGGTACACCCTGGACAAGTCGCCAGGTCATCACAGGGCTGACACATAGACACACACAACCATTCACACTCACATTCACACCTACGGTCAATTTAGAGTCACCAGTTAACCTAACCTGCATGTCTTTGGACTGTGGGGGAAACCGGAGCACCCGGAGGAAACCCACGCGGACACGGGGAGAACATGCAAACTCCACACAGAAAGGCCCTCGCCGGCCACGGGGTCGAACCCGGACCTTCTTGCTGTGAGGCGACAGCGCTAACCACTACACCACCGTGCCGCCCCAAGCTGGAAATAGTTAAAAAAAAAAAAAAAAAAAGTCATGTTTATCTGAATTATCCTATTTTAAAAAGGCAAAACATCAGCAAAAACCATTCCATTATCTCATCTCATTATCTCTAGCCGCTTTATCCTGTTCTACAGGGTCACAGGCAAGCTGGAGCCTATCCCAGCTGACTACGGGCGAAAGGCGGGGTACACCCTGGACAAGTCGCCAGGTCATCACAGGGCCCATTCCATTATATGAGAAAAAAAAAATACTAGATAAAAATATCGGTCATTTGTTAACAATATATCGTGGCTTGGTCTGCATGTTCGTCATCTTTTTCCGATTTGTACCACTTGCTTGCGAAGTTGAATTGACTTGCACTAGAGTAGACCATGGGAAGATGGTAATTATTATGATTGTATTCACTTGTAATACAATAAAAAGCAAAATATGGGCACACCCAAGTGGTGCAACAGAAAAATGTTCGCCCTATCATCTGAAGATTGCAAATTTGAATCCCAGTGATGCCACAGCAATCCATGGCTGGAAGCCCAAAGAGAGCAAAATTGGCCGAGCGCTCGGGGAGAGAGGGGTGGTATACTCTCTCCCTTGTAAATTATATCAACGCTAACCAATCATGGACATCTGTGAGCTCGTACATGTGAAGGTGAGTGGGTAGCAATTTCCTCCGAGAGTGTTATGCCACTCCTGATGTGGCATGAGCAGCAGTTTGAAAAGATGTGGTTGGCAGGCTTCATGTGCCTTGGAGGAAGCACTTGATAGCCTTTGCCATCCCTGGTTGGGCGCTATCATGTGACAGGGGCCTGTTTGAACTGGCCATGAATAAATTAGGGAGAAAATCGGGGGGGGGAGCACATATATTTAAGCATCGACCATGGCCCAGCACCATCCAAGACTACAATTTGGCCAAAACCCCATATATGCCTACTTCCATATATCCATATCTTCCATAAATTCCACACAAGTCTTTTACTGAGGACCGTCTACACTTGCTCCAAACCTCCCCCCCCAGCACTGTGCATTTAACATAGCTCTTTCCGTAAGGACATCAGATTAAAACATTTCTGACCTCTGAAAAAACTTCTGATCAAATAACCCTACACGATGTATATTAACGTGGACACTAGATTTGCAGTGTTCAGCATTCAATCGTTTTTCAGTCAAGCAGAGAATATCAGATTCTTTTTTCTAACCAAATCTTTCACATGTCTGGATAGAACTTGTCCCATGACATGCTTTGTCTGAAAACTTCCTTTACATTTCTCACTTTGCTCAAATCGTCGCCATCATTGTTCAGATATCAAACAATTCTGCTTCCTTCTCCTTCCAGAAGGCAAAACTTCGCTCAATGTATCTGATTATATCCTCGTTGCTAAACTCTTTAAGATCATAAATAAGCTTTATTGAGTCCTCATTCAGTTCTTCATTATCTTTTGCTGGAATTTGTTTCTCAGCATGACCGTTGAAGGGTTCAGTCAGTGGTTTTTCAACAGTCACTTGCGTGGTTGTCTGGTTCTCTGGCTCTTTTGCCAGAGCTGCATTTTGATTAGTGTCCAGTATGGTAGACTCCTGAATCTGCTCTGTAGAGTTCGCTTTGCTTTTTGAAATATTATCTGCCATGTCCTGTACAGGCTCCTGTGTGGAAGTTTGTACTTTGTCAGATGCAGGTGCTTGTGTTGTATTTTGCTCAGTCTCTTCAAGAGCCTCTTGTTCTGGTGTTGGCTCAGGTACATGTCCTGCACATGAGTCTAAGATCTCCTGATTTTTTTCTGGGGAGTCAATCTGAGCTGTTTCCAACATCCCGTCCCCCTCTGCAGCGTCACCAAAGTATTTCAGTTTTACGTCCTCAAAGCCATCTGACCAATCACAGTCCCCTCTTTCAAT
The DNA here is from genome assembly GCF_027579695.1 of Neoarius graeffei. Taxonomy (NCBI): domain Eukaryota; kingdom Metazoa; phylum Chordata; class Actinopteri; order Siluriformes; family Ariidae; genus Neoarius; species Neoarius graeffei. Next base: position 22,071,430 of record NC_083578.1, on the reverse strand, counting down.
ATTTTCCATCACTTCACGGTGGAACTCACGGATCACTTCCCAAGGATGGCTGCCAATTCGATCAAACATCTCATAGCACAGCAAGTGTCTGAACTTCCGCTCACTGCGAGACATGTTCATCTCAAGCAGTTGGAAGTAGCCAAGCATGAAAAGATCAAGGCTCAGGTTATCATAGTGAACTGGAGCCCCATTTATATGAGGGAGAAAATGTTCGGGCCAGTAGATCATTTGAGCACGACTGAGCCGACGGAGCTGACGTGACGGTACCTGGCTCATAATGGCCCTCCAGTGGCTAAGCAGGTTTCCTACTACCTGCCTCTGTTTCATGAAATGCAGGAGCTGGTCATCCTCACGCCCATCCAATTCAAACTCAATATTGTTCCCCTGGGAGTGATAGCCATCCATCTGGACTCCTTGACGACTTCTTCTCCTCACCGTGTACTTGGGTCTGTAAGAATCGGTCATGGTGTACTTTCTCCAGTGCTCCAGAAACAAGAAGACAATCCTCTCCTTTCGCATCTCGATAGATTCCTGAATATAACTCAGGTCTGTCTGCACCTCGAGGCTGCGTGTGAGATGGTTCCCATTTAGTGCGGGGTCACTGGATATAGGGTGTGCCAGGTTATCCATGCCTGACTGGGGGACATTGTTAGGTTCACTGTATGTCAAAGGTGCATATGATGGTGTTACAACTGGCTCATCTACTAATGGCAGTCTTGCATCTTGCTCTGGTGGTAGACCATTAGTGACCTGAGAGTTGATATCGCAAGGTGTGAAAAGTAGTTCATCTTCCAGGATAGGCTCAGGGGAATAATTGCGCTCACTCACCACTGGCAAGGATCTCTTCCGTTTGTATACTCGGTTCATCTTATCCTCTTCATACTTGGACTGGCTATGGATCATCTCGTAATTGGCCTTCAGATTTTTCACTGACACACCACACTGCTTGAGTTCCCTCTCCACCTCCTCTCGGGTTGAGAAAGACTGTGATCGCCCGATGTTTCCTGAGGTAATAGACGCTGTCTGTGCCTTTCCACCTTTCAGACCTTCATACGTATATCCTTGATTAATCATTTCCAGAATGTCAATTTCCTTACCCCCTAATGTAGCAAGGAGGATGGCCATGCTTTTAAGCAGTGTAGAAATTTTGCTACACCAGGCAGGAAGGTCCTCTGCTTGCCCATGAACCTGTTTGGGGTTGACCGAGAAGTGGTCCTGGTTCAGGGCAGCAGACACAGGGAGAAGCTGATGTAACTCTTTCTCCAGCTGCTCCAACTCTTTTTCTACCTCTGTCACTTTGTGCATGACTTGGAGGTTCTCAATCTGTCTCTCAATACGAATAAGGTCATCCTCAGTCATCAGTTCACCAAATGGACCCAGTATAGCATTGTGCGCATGAGAGTAATGCCAGTCTCGTGCCTGGAAATATCCACTGGTAGAAAACTAAAGCAGGGTCAGAGGAGGGGACAGAGAGGAACAAAAACAGAAGGATGGGTTGTCCTTCAGTCTGTAGGTCCAAGGCTTCTCAGACATGCTTCTTCACACCAAACGTTTCAAACCTTACATGGATTTAGTGGTGCAATGGTGTTTGCTTTATTTACTATGGCCGAGATGAGTTGAAGCGGCGTGACCTTTAGCAACTTGCAGTTGCTGAGAATCTCTATATAGCATGTTTATTTGGGAAAATTTAGGCAAAAAGGTTCCAATTTGCAGCTATATCAAATTCCTATTTAACAGGAACACTTATCCTACCTACTCTGAATTTGTAGTCTGGATTATGAACCAAGCCTTTCAAGCAGTCATTCCACATAATTAGTCCATTCCACTAGCAGTTTCGTTGATGAACGTACAAGCATGATGGTCAAGCGACCTTAAATGAACATATTAAATATATGGAATGACGGGTGCTTCCAGAAGACTTGATTGACAACCACTGGCCTTGAAAGATTTTGAAAACATAGACATGAATTTTGGAAAAAAGGGAGAAAAGTAGACAGACATAACTGCATTCCAAGATTTAGACATCATGTGCAGTGTGAGGGCACCTTGCATCACACCACTGAATCCCCATGTAAAAACTTAGAGCTGTCATGCCCCATCACCAATGTCTAGATTTGACTACGTTTCAAGAGTATGAAAGCAACACTGATGTCGCAATTGTCTTGGGATGGTCACAGCAGCCCCAAAGTGAACACTGCATCACACCACAGGACAAATCAATGTCCAGTCAAATGACACAAAAGCACATGCAAAAGACAAAAAAGCATTTCAATTCAAAGTACAGTCGTAACAGATGGATCGAAACCGCTGAACCATGCAGGGGGAAAATGCAAGTTGTGTTGAATGCATTTGAGAAAAGTTTGCTTTCTGACTTTAGGCCTATTAAGCTTTAAGCTATTGTTGGGCATACCAAACAACATAAGTTTACCCCCCCGGTCTCTTCCCTCTGTCTTTCTCTCTCTGTCGATTTACATGTTGATTTCTGCTCCTTGGACCTGCCGGATCCATCCTGATGCCCTACGTCTGGCTGGAGTCTCAACACGTTACTCTTGTGAAGGATGAACCCATATGGACAGTCAAAAGTCGCACTTGGAAGATGGCTCTGGACACTTAGTTTTGCTATTATGGCTGAGGACTACAGTTGTCGCGAGCAATCTTGCACTCAAGTTTCCATCAACGAACAGCTGATAACGTCAACAAAATAGACTTCATGCTAAAACTATACTGAATTTCCTCATTACCCAGTTGTACTTTCAGACCATATAGGACACTGTTATAAAGCAAGTCATTTATAATCATGCTATCTGTTATCACCCAGATGAGAATGGGTTCCCGTTTGAGTCTGGTTCCTCTCAAGGTTTCTTCCTCGTGTTGTCTGAGGGAATTTTTCCTTGCCACCGGTTGCCACAGGCTTGCTCATCAGGGATAAAATTAGCTCACGTTTAAAGCCTTTAATTTTCTCTAAAGCTGCTTTGCTACAATGTCTGTTGTGAAAAGCGCTATACAAATAAACTAACTTGACTAACATGCTCCTTCAATGATTAACTAAACCACAGCAATCTCCCGTTTGGTCTTTGATCAAGATCATATATAAGCAGTTAATATTAAAGCTAACCAGACGAGCCTTTTATACCATGCACACCACTGACAGAGGGCTTCTTGTATCAGACATGTCAGACATTCAGCCCTGCCTGACAGCCATCAGCAAGTGACAGGTGTGTTTACTTATATATTTCACAAAGAACTGGGATGTTCTGTCAGTTACATCCTAGACCAAGTCAACATCATACAGGTGAATGCATTTCAGGTTTTACCGAGCAAATGGATGAGCACAACATGCTCTTGTTTCAAAAAAAAAAAAACTATCCGACCCCACTAGAGATGTTCTCTCGTATCTATCGCGTATAAATATTATCCAGATGCTGCAAAGCTATCGTTTCAGCTATGTTGTTAGACAAAGCTTTTCTGAAGTCTAAGTATTCTATGATCAGAGAAACTGATACCAGCATCTCTTGGTACACTTCATTTCATTACTGGGGATTATAATTCTTAAAAGCTCATCACGCCAACCAATTCTGTGCTGAATAGTTTAACATCGGCAGCTCATTTACATATTTGAGCCTCACCCATACATGAGAAAAGCAAAATATCATGGCTGAAAATGTCAAAACAGACAGGAAGTTTTCAGAGTAAATGCACACTAACACGCCACAACATGCAAAATCTCACATCCACACTCTTTAGCCGTATTAGTACAGGGTTAAAAGCCAAATAATGGCGGCTGTTGTTTAAGCTGAGAAAGTGACTTCTTTAAAGTCGCAGATGTTTAAAAAAAAAAAAATCAAACTTTCGCTTTCGGAGGCCAAATAGTGTTTGAGAAAAATGAATTTTCTTTAAAATGCCAGATGGGCTTCTTGCGGTCGTGACGCATGCGATGACGTCAGGTAGCGGTCGCTTGGAGCAACTCAGCTGTTTATATTCTCGGTTTACGTCGTAGTTTTGCTAGTTTTACAAGTATTTTACTGAATTTATCAGTTTTTAAACAAGTATGCATCATTGCGTAGCATATAAATGCCACAATGTTGCTAAACAGAAAGCACAAGCTGGAACTAGACTGCATTACCACAGAGAAAATGCAAATTGTGCTTACTCAGCTGTGGCAGAGGGTCACTGGCAGAAACTGGAGCAGACATGAGACCTTGCACTGCAAAATCTGTTTGACATGATCTACAGATGGTCTGTGTGGCAAAGTATGTGCGGCGTAGCGTGTGTGACTGCACGCTCTAAAATCTTAGTTTAAAATGGCTCAACTTGCAGTGCAACATGACACTTCGTGTTCTAAAATCTTTTTTTTTTTAACATGATTTACAGCGTCCTGAACTGGTGTAGTGTGCTTGCATACAGCTTTGGGATCAACGCACCCGTTCTCTCATTCTTGTTGTTTTCCTGTCATTTTTTTTCCTATAGAGAATGAATAGGGCTCACGAAAGGTACCCTGTCCACACTAGGGATTTTGTACCGATACGAAACTACTTTCGTAGCGCAACACCTGTCCACACTAGCAACTATACCGGTACTGTAGCGGTATAACTGTATCGGTACGAAACCCACAAATGTATGGGTTTCGTACCGGTACAGTATCGGTACTGTAGCGCTTCGCTGTAGTGTGGACAGATGAAGCGGCTCTGTATCGATACAAATATAATGCGGAAGCGCAATGAACCATTCCTACGTCTTCCGGGTTATTCATACAATACGCACGTGCTTTCCAGCTGTAAATAAAACGTCAAAATGGCTCAAAACGACCGTGGAGCTACATGGAGCAAAGAAAGGGGGGAGGGAGGGGGAAAGAGGGAGGAAGAAAGGAGGAAGAGGGAAAAGGGAGAGAAAGGGAGGGGAAGAGAAGGGAAGAGGGAGAAAGTGAGGGGGGAGAAAGGGAGATTCGTTTGTTTCTTTCTCAACTGCCTCGCGCGTTTTATACGATTCGACTGAATAAATGACCGCCAGAAATACAGACTGTACATTGACAACAAAAAGCACACACACGTTGTTTCATCCGCCATATTCTCAGAAGGAAGTTACTCGGTAACCACGGAAACATTTCGCGCACGCGCATTTCAACTACCGTGAAAGAAAACCGCAAACATTTCTCGCTAGTGTGGACAGATGCACTAAACTGTACCGGTATACTTTGTATCGATACAGTTATACCACTTTCGTACCGGTATACGGTAAGTGTGAACACAGCAAAACTGTCCTGCTCGGACACGCTTCATCAGAGACGCACCAAACTTCATGTGATACCTCAGGCCAACTCCTCCGACACATATGCAATCGGTTCTAACCCGTATTCATCTTTTCCTTTCTTTTCGCTGATCCCCCATTTCACTTCCATTCATTTTCCCCCCATTCAAATGAATGCAGTTTCAGGACAAAAACTGAGTGTCATGTCACGCCGAGCGCTCTAAAATCTCTGTTTTAAAACATGCCTCTCTCTGTTAATCTACCCAGCACCATATAGATCATGTAAAAAAAGATTTTAGAGCGCAACCTGTCATGTTGCGCTGCGAGTTGAGCCATTTTAAACCGAGATTTTAGAGCGCGTAGCCACACACTACACGCACACACTATCTGTAGATCATGTACAAAAGATTTTGCAGTGCGAGGTCTCATGTCTGATCCAGTTTCTGTTAGTGATTCTCTGCTACAGCTGAGTAAGCACACTTTGAATTTTCTCAGTGGAAATGCAGTCTAATTCCAGCTTGTGCTTTCTTTTTAGCATCATTGTGGCATTTATATGCTACGCAATGAGGCATACTTATTTAAAAAGTGATAAATACTTGCAAAACTAGAAAAACTATGATGCAAACAGAGAATATAAACAGCCGAGTTGCTCTAAGCGACCACAACCTGACGCCATCGCATACGTCACCACTGCACGAAGCCCATCTGGCATTTTAAAGGGCATATTCTGGACCAAATTCTTTTTTTTTTTTTTTTTTATATGAAAGTATGTCCCTTTACACACTCATCTAGAAGGGTAATTTTGCACAAGGCCATCTGTCTACAGCAGAAAAAAATAAAACGCGTCTGGAAAAATCCCAAGGGAGTCTGGAGCCAGATTCGTGACGTTACCTGCGGAAGCACCAGCAGGCTGCGAGAGCTTTGCACGGTTTCAGTGCACAGCCTGTGTAGACCAAGCGCTCCCATTTCTCTCTCATTGTCCGGTCTTTTGGAAAATGATGAGTACTAATCCCATCAAGATTGGTGTTGCTACACCCTCCTACGATACATCTGTTAACCATTTTAATAATTACGTGATAACGTTGAAGAAATTTGCAGAAAACCACCAGGTCGTTTTCTCATAAACAAACCAGCGCTGACGTAGGATTCAGAACGAGGCGTCCCGCACGTGACGTCACGAAAATCAATGCTTCCCGGGAAATCCAAATGCCAAGTTTTTTCAGAGGCGGACCAATTCGCCTCAAATGGCTTGATTTCAACTGAATTTTTCTGGTATTGCGCAAGGTAAAAAAAAATTGCAGAGAATGCAGAATGTGACAGATATTTGACCAAAGTTTAATATAAAATTGGAGAATTACACTGATCTTGCTCCTGAATTTACCCGTGATATGCCCTTTAAAGAAAATTCATTTTTCTTGAACGCCATTTGGTCTCTGAAAATGAAAGTTTGATTTTTGAAATCTGCAACTACTTTTGCTTAAAATAAGTTTGAGAATAAATCCGCTGAAGGATCCCTTTAAGTACATATGCTCAAATAAATTATGGCTACAAATCTACCACAATTACCAGCTGAGTGTTATGTAAAAAGCAATGGTCATGTAATGCTGATAATAGCAAAGACAGTTTCTCAGCTTGCCTTCCAAAAACACTGCTTTAAAAAATAAATAAATAAATAAATAAAAAACAAGAATGGTTCACCCATTCCCTTACCTTTCTCTTGTTCTCCTCTTCCTCCTGCATCTTCACTTGCAATTTCCTCACCATCACCTGCCTCTTCCACTCAGGAATAGCTCTGCCTTGTTCGTCATGGGTGGGCACCAGGGACTCTATATCCGCCATGCTGGATTTGCGTGACTGACCCGACGCACTATTGCCATTGACCACAACAGGTAGCTGGTCACAGCTCTGTGATGTGTTCAGGTTCCGGGACGAATTGCTGAAAGTTTTAGGATTTGTAGATGTAGACGGGGAGGTGGGAGCAGATGTGGGTTGTGTCGATCGGACTGCATTGGACTGAGGCTGCGGTTGCGGCTGAGATTGGGGCCGAGATTGGGGTTCAGACTGGGACTGAGGCGGCGACGCTGGACTTTCTCCCTGAAAAGGTAAATATCAGGAGGATTAGATTTATAACTGAATTATATTTTAAGAGCATTCATATCATCTTGACGAACTTAAACCGAATGACAAAAACTATTTCCAGGATTTGGAAATGTTTGTAACTAAAACAAAACGCAACCTAATAATTTGCTGATTATTCCTTTTTCACATTTTAGATGTAATTCTTGCTATAAACAAAGTGAAGGTTTGTTCGATTTAATTTATTTAGATCTGTTTATGTGTATGATAAAGTCAGATACACCTACTTTTCAGTATAACTGCACTTGGACACATACAGTTACTGACTTCCACCAGGTGCTTTTTTTTTTTTTGACAGAAGCAGCATGCTGAAATCTTAGAATTTTGAGAGACCAAGACAAAAAATTTGAGAGAACCGTTTGGAATGGGAATGCTGGGATCAGTGCTAGGACTCTGATTCTATTCTTTGTTTGCAATCACATGACTATTTGCCTCCTGGTTCACTTCCGGTTTCCAAGTGACGGGCAACAATCAAAGATGGCGTCCAAGCCAAGTACGCGTCCGTCATCATCTTGTGGAAAACATTCTACATCTGACTATGTTAACGGACTAGAACCAAAAGCAAAATCGAGATCTCATCTCATTATCTCTAGCCGCTTTATCCTGTTCTACAGGGTCGCAGGCAAGCTGGAGCCTATCCCAGCTGACTACGGGCGAAAGGCGGGGTACACCCTGGACAAGTCGCCAGGTCATCACAGGGCTGACACATAGACACAGACAACCATTCACACTCACATTCACACCTACGCTCAATTTAGAGTCACCAGTTAACCTAACCTGCATGTCTTTGGACTGTGGGGGAAACCGGAGCACCCGGAGGAAACCCACGCGGACACGGGGAGAACATGCAAACTCCACACAGAAAGGCCCTCGCCGGCCACGGGGCTCGAACCCGGACCTTCTTGCTGTGAGGCGACAGCGCTAACCACTACACCACCGTGCCGCCCGCAAAATCGAGATATCAAGAAAAAAATAATAGGTAGATGGCGCCGCAGACGGCTGCCATGGGACTTTGCTCTCTCGTACTTTCTATGTTTTTGTGTAATTGTTGTGTTAATTCTTCTCCGTGCTTCACGGAATGCTGCGCTGAGGGTTTTTTTTAATGCCTACACAGTCCGGTCCTGATAGGAGCGAAATGTGTGGGTGTTTTTTCCTCTCATCTCTCATTTTTCTCAGCCTCTCCCTTCTTGACAAGCCTCTCTCCTGATTTGCTTCTGCCGACTCGTCTTGTCTGAGAGACCCTTCCTGCACTGCTCTCCGAATCGAAATTATGGATCTGATCAACTGGTCACTTCACGCAATTGACGCAATCTTCTCGACTCGAAGTCTAGGTTCGGGGGAACCTGTTTGTCCTGCCGGAACGTTTGCAGCCGGATACACCATGGATGCCTGGGAGAAGTGGCGTGTGGTGTGCTTGGCGATTCTTTCCGTGGAGGACATTGAGGATATTTACCTATTCGGAACCATGATCACAGGATTTTTGCTGATTGGACTTGGCATTGCCCTGGTGTATCGAGGAAATCAGTTAATGGTGGCAGCTGTTCAAAGCCCCACAAAGCTGCCCGATATAATCGAAGCGGTGGGCAGAGCTGTTAGCACTCAGACTGTAGCTATTCAGAATTTGAATCGCAACATGGATAACATCATGGAGAAGTTGATGGCTTTGCAAAGAGAAATGGATCGTTTTGGTGGCCAGAATGGACAAGCGGGTTAGGCAAAAAAAGGACACGTCTACCCATCTTAAGTCTAAACAAATTCCAATCTTATCTTGGCTCCCTAGCCAGCACTGCCTCAAGGCCGTCGCTGTAGAAACGCGATTCTCCCCCTGGAGTTCACTGCAGTGAGACTCTCTCTGTGTGTGTCTGTGTTTTTTTTTCTATACTTTTTTCTGTCTGTACTATGAAAGCTAAGTTGAACCGGAGTCAAATTCCTCATGTGTGTAACATACCTGGCAATAAAGTGCTTCTGATTCTGATATATTTATGCGATGGATTGGACCCCTACAGCTTAAAAAAAGATGGACTTTTCAAGCGATTTCAACAACTTTCCAAAACGCACAGTCACCAGACATTTCCAATTATCTGGTCGTCCAAACATTATTTTACACGGAGAATCAAATGAAAGCTTTCAAAAGTCTTGAAGCCTAGAACTTTTTCGTTTGTGGCCGGGTTCATGACGTAGGAATAAAGGACGATAACCGTCTTATTTCTGCGAGGGTAAGTCATGTAAGCCGAAGTGTAGTATGTGATTCAAGTCGGAGCTGCCGACCTACAAATTAGTTTCATCAACGGTTTGTTTTACGACATCCAAAACGCAAGGAAACTCATTTCACATTAGAAGTTTTGATTTGAGATTTAACAAAAATGATCGCTGCAAGGGTGGCACGGTGGTGTAGTGGTTAGCGCTGTCGCCTCACAGCAAGAAGGTCCGGGTTCGAGCCCCGGGGCCGGCGAGGGCCTTTCTGTGCGGAGTTTGCATGTTCTCCCCGTGTCCGCGTGGGTTTCCTCCGGGTGCTCCGGTTTCCCCCCACAGTCCAAAGACATGCAGGTTAGGTTAACTGGTGACTCTAAATTGACCGTAGGTGTGAATGTGAGTGTGAATGGTTGTCTGTGTCTATGTGTCAGCCCTGTGATGACCTGGCGACTTGTCCAGGGTGTACCCCGCCTTTCGCCCGTAGTCAGCTGGGATAGGCTCCAGCTTGCCTGCGACCCTGTAGAACAGGATAAAGCGGCTACAGATAATGAGATGAGATGATCGCTGCAAACACGAGCATGTGGACTCGTGATTCCTTTTGAACGCAGTGAAAGGTTTGCGAGCCATTTTTCATGACGTCTTTGAGATATTTTTCGTTCTTTTCACCCTTATGCATGACTTCTTTTGGTATCCGATAATACCTTTGGTCTTTTTCTCGATTTGATCGGTTTGAACATCCAAATACAGAACAATAACCTGGCATATTTGGAGGCCAAACACAAGAAACTACTGCAAAGCGACTGTAAACAAATACGATGCCTGCCTGTCAGCTGGAAATCTGAACACTTAATGAGGCGGATCACTACCGGAAGGGACGTCTATTGCAAACAAAGAATGACATCTTCTGTACTTCTGTCCCTATTATGTTCCACTCTCTAAGGGCCTCATTTGTCCCTTCCGGCATTCAAAGTTCCTTATAGGCTCTGTGCCTCGTGTTTTTTTTTTTTTATCATCAGCTGTTTGGCAGTCAATTAGTCACACAAGTTCTTTGTTTCCCTTTGATTAGTTTGTCTCTTTAATCCTTTTGTGTGCCTATTTGCCTTTGGGAAGTATTGTTCTGTATGTACGCAGTCATGCACGCACATTACTGCAGAGTTGAAAAATATAATCAGTAATATACACGTATACTAGACACACCCAGATAAAATGTTGGGGAACAGCCAGCAGTCATTTCAGGTTAATGACTGGCTGCTCTTTTCTCATGAAGCCTCGGCCTTGTGTTTTGCTGTGTTTGTCAAACAAAGAAGGCTGCAGCTGTACAGAGTGTACGTCTGTCCGACAGAGCCGTCAAACTGAAAAACCAGGCAGTCTCAGAGCCACACAATTCCTAATGACACCTTATTCCATCGCTGATGTGCTGAATATTTAACAAACAAACAACGGGCCTCATTTAACACGCTGCATGTGAACACATTTATTTGTACAGTGGTGCTTGAAAGTTTGTGAACCCTTTAGAATTTCTATATTTCTGCATAAAAATGGCCTAAAACATCATCAGATTTTCACACAAGTCCTAAAAGTAGATAAAGAGAACCCAGTTAAGCAAATGAGACAAAAATATTATACTTGGTCATTTATTTATTGAGGAAAATGATCCAATATTACATATCTGTGAGGTGGCAAAAGTATGTGAACCTTTGCTTTCAGTATCTGGTGTGACCCCCTTGTGCAGCAATAACTGCAACTAAACGTTTGCGGTAACTGTTGATCAGTCCTGCACACCGGCTTGGAGGAATTTTAGCCCGTTCCTCCGTACAGAACAGCTTCAACTCTGGGATGTTGGTGGGTTTCCTCACATGAACTGCTCACTTCAGGTCCTTCCACAACATTGCGATTGGATTAAGGTCAGGACTTTGACTTGGTCATTCCAAAACATTAACTTTATTCTTCTTTAACCATTCTTTGGTAGAACGACTTGTGTGCTTAGGGTCGTTGTCTTGCTGCATGACTCACCTTCTGTTGAAATTCAGTTCATGGACAGATGTCCTGACATTTTCCTTTAGAATTCGCTGGTATAATTCAGAATTCATTGTTCCATCAGTGATGGCAAGCAGTCCTGGCCCAGATGCAGCAAAACAGGCCCAAACCATGATACTGCCACCACCATGTTTCACAGATGGGATAAGGTTCTTATGCTGGAATGCAGTGTGTTCCCTTCTCCAAACATAACGCTTCTCATTTAAACCAAAAAGTTCTATTTTGGTCTCATCCATCCACAAAACATTTTTCCAGTAGCCTTCTGGTTTATCCACGTGATCTTTAGCAAACTGCAGACGAGCAGCAATGTTCCTTTTGGAGAGCAGTGGCTTTTTCCTTGCAACCCTGCCATGCACACCATTGTTGTTCAGTGCGCTCCTGATGGTGGACTCATGAATATTAACATTAGCCAATGTGAGAGAGGCCTTCAGTTGCTTAGAAGTTACCCTGAGGTCCTCTGTGACCTCGCCGACTATTACACGCCTTGCTCTTGGAGTGGTCTTTGTTTTAAATAAAACAGGGTGCCCACTCACACCTGATTGTCATCCCATTGATTGAAAACACCTGACTCTAATTTCACCTTCAAATTAACTGCTAATCCTAGAGGTTCACATACTTTTGCCACTCACAAAGATGTAATATTGGATCATTTTCCTCAATAAATAAATGACCAAGTATAATATTTTTGTCTCGTTTGCTTAACTGGGTTCTCTTTATCTACTTTTAGGACTTGTGTGAAAATCTGATGTTGTTTTAGGTCATATTTATGCAGAAATATAGACAATTCTAAAGGGTTCACAAACTTTCAAGCACCACTGTAAAAAACTCATGACCTTAGGTTTGATTATCACATGGTTTACTGTTTCTCTCCTTGAACTGGTTCGCCAAGTTGACAACGCGCATCAAGTCAGCGGGAAAACACTGGGAGTGACGTCATCGGAGTGAAACATCAGGAATTATTAGACACAGGACACTTTTTCGACGGAATAAAAACATGTATTCTATTCCCTTCTAGCAGGTTTCATTCACATTTGGTTTGATAGCATGCAATGTTATTAGCATATTGCTTATCCTACGTGTATTATGTCACTGTTCTCAATGGAGAATGAGTGTTGAATACGGTTTACGATATTGCATGGCTGTCAAGACATGGCGTCACATGTGAGAGACGTAAAACTTACACGCTAGCGAGCGACTGTGACAACTTGTAAACAAACATGGCCGCCAGGTTTGCTTTGTTAAACACAGAAGATTTTGAGAGAATTTTGAAAGAGAAAGACGTGTTGAACACCCGAAAGGAATGTGTATGTATAATAATAATAATAATAATAATGGCTGGTTTTTTTCATGGTATATCAGATATATTCCATTCAGCTACTTGTCTTCAACTTGTTCAATATATCATGCTAGCTGAACGGAATATATCTGATATACCACTCAACGCCAGCCAATATTATTTAAATATTGGACTCAGATCCGCGATGCATATCGTATGAAAAATGCAAGTTTTTCAACACAAGATCAACTTCATATCTTCAAGCCAACATGTGATTTTTCTTTCATTACATAGACATATTCACAAACAAAAAAAGTATGCAAATTTATCAAAACAATTCATCGATTTCCTCATGAGTGATATACAGAGAAATACGTCATGGTTGCCTTTCTCGACGTCCTGGCTGTAGTTTGTATGAAAAATACGAGTGGCGCATTTCCCAGTAAAACACTCGTGTCTATATTCTATGGATATACAGTGGGGCAAAAAAAAAGTATTTAGTCAGCCACCAACTGTGCAAGTTCTCCCACTTAAAAAGATGAGAGGCGCCTGTAATTTTCATCATAGGTACACTTCAACTATGAGAGACAGAATGGGGGGAAAGAATCCAGGAAATCACATTGTAGGATTTTTAATGAATTAATTGGTAAATTCCTCGGTAAAATAAGTATTTGGTCACCAACAAACAAGCAAGATTTCTGGCTCTCACAGACCTGTAACAACTTCTTTAAGAGGCTCCTCTGTCCTCCACTCGTTACCTGGATTAATGGCACCTGTTTGAACTGGTTATCAGTATAAAAAGACACCTGTCCACAACCTCAAACAGTCACACTCCAAACTCCACTATGGCCAAGACCAAAGAGCTGTCAAAGGACACCAGAAACAAAATTGTAGACCTGCACCAGGCTGGGAAGACTGAATCTGCAATAGGTAAGCAGCTTGGTGTGAAGAAATCAACTGTGGGAGCAATTATTAGAAAATGGAAGACATACAAGACCACTGATAATCTCCCTCGATCTGGGGCTCCATGCAAGATCTCACCCCGTGGGGTCAAAATGATCACAAGAAAGAACGGTGAGCAGAAATCCCAGAACCACACGGGGGGACCTAGTGAATGACCTGCAGAGAGCTGGGACCAAAGTAACAAAGGCTACCATCAGTAACACACTACGCCGCCAGGGACTCAAATCCTGCAGTGCCAGACGTGCCCCCCTGCTTAAGCCAGTACATGTCCAGACCCGTCTGAAGTTTGCTAGAGAGCATTTGGATGATCCAGAAGAGGATTGGGAGAATGTCATATGGTCAGATGAAACCAAAATAGAACTTTTTGGTAAAAACTCAACTTGTCATGTTTGGAGGAGAAAGAATGCTGAGTTGCATCCAAAGAACACCATACCTACTGTGAAGCATGGGGCTGGAAACATCATGCTTTGGGGCTGTTTTTCTGCAAAGGGACCAGGACGACTGATCCGTGTAAAGGAAAGAATGAATGGGGCCATGTATCGTGAGATTTTGAGTGAAAACCTCCTTCCATCAGCAAGGGCATTGAAGATGAAACGTGGCTGGGTCTTTCAGCATGACAATGATCCCAAACACACCGCCCGGGCAACGAAGGAGTGGCTTCGTAAGAAGCATTTCAAGGTCCTGGAGTGGCCTAGCCAGTCTCCAGATCTCAACCCCATAGAAAATCTTTGGAGGGAGTTGAAAGTCCGTGTTGCCCAGCGACAGCCCCAAAACATCACTGCTCTAGAGGAGATCTGCATGGAGGAATGGGCCAAAATACCAGCAACAGTGTGTGAAAACCTTGTGAAGACTTACAGAAAATGTTTGACCTCTGTCATTGCCAACAAAGGGTATATAACAAAGTATTGAGATGAACTTTTGTTATTGACCAAATACTTATTTTCCACCATAATTTGCAAATAAATTCTTTAAAAATCAGACAATGTGATTTTCTGGATTTTTTTTCTCATTCTGTCTCTCATAGTTGAGGTATCCCTATGATGAAAATTACAGGCTTCTCTCATCTTTTTAAGTGGGAGAACTTGCACAATTGGTAACTGTCTAAATACTTTTTTGCCCCTCTGTATGCATCTTCTTGTAAACCTGTGCAATGCTTTAGAATCAGCACTATGTGACCAATAAATGGCTGCCGCAGTATAATCCTGAGTGTGCTGTGTGTACCGTACATCATCATCCAGCACCCCGAATACTTTTCCAACACAACATACGGGACGGCGCATTGAGCTACAAGAAGCCAAAAGTGTACGAAAGGCTAAAGTGCTTGCTGTTCATGATCACCTGGGTATAATTCTCATGCCAAACCATTTCCTTTTCACTTTAATTACTTCACATCATCATCTGTCATTTGTCTCCAGCCTTTTTAGGCGCTGTTTACTGCTAAATAATATTTTTGATTTGGTGTCGACAAAAGAAAGAAAACAAACCAAAAAAAACTTCCACTTCTGCCTCTGAGAAATTCTTTTTCTTGGACTGTTTTGTCCTCATTTCACGCTTCCAGCTCTCTCGGAGTGGAGGTTTATGGGTGTTGCTAAATGCAAATGAGCTGTGGTGTGCACGTGTGTTGCACTTTACAGGTTACTGGCATTCATTAACATGCGCACGAGTACAAAGCAGCGTTTCGGCATCACCAAAGCCTTTGGAAATCTGGCGAAAAAGCATTCGCGCACAGTTTGAAATAAGGCCAAAATTCTTAAAAATGCAACTAGTTACTGTGTATTTTCTAACCTGGACATATTGGACCACAGATTGTGTACTTGATGACGGAATGGCACTTACGTTATTCGCTGGTGAGCCACTGCTGGAGTAGATGGTCGTGTAGCCTTTACTTTGAGGCGTGGGCTTCAGACTCTTCCCGGCTTTAATTTCAGCCAGAAGCTCCGAGTTATCACCAGTAGGAGACATCATGTTGAAGGATTTGGTGCCTAAGGCAAACACAGGAAATGTGAGTCAAATAAGAGAGAGAGAGTCATTTAAAAGAAACCAGACAGCTAAATAACTAAAGAACACAAAATAATGACATTTAAATACAACTGTTTATGAAGCAAATTGAATTTTTTTTTTTAATAATAATAAAAGGACAATGATTACTTTGACCAAGCTGTAGTTTAAAAACTTAAAATGTCTTGGATATCATACAACCCCGATTCCAAAAAAGTTGGGACAAAGTACAAATTGTAAATAAAAACGGAATGCAATGATATGGACGTTTCAAAATTCCATATTTTATTCAGAATAGAACATAGATGACATATCAAATGTTTAAACTGAGAAAATGTATCATTTAAAGAGAAAAATTAGGTGATTTTAAATTTCATGACAACAACACATCTCAAAAAAGTTGGGACAAGGCCATGTTTCCCACTGTGAGACATCCCCTTTTCTCTTTACAACAGTCTGTAAACGTCTGGGGACTGAGGAGACAAGTTGCTCAAGTTTAGGGATAGGAATGTTAACCCATTCTTGTCTAATGTAGGATTCTAGTTGCTCAACTGTCTTAGGTCTTTTTTGTCGTATCTTCCGTTTTATGATGCGCCAAATGTTTTCTATGGGTGAAAGATCTGGACTGCAGGCTGGCCAGTTCAGTACCCGGACCCTTCTTCTACGCAGCCATGATGCTGTAATTGATGCAGTATGTGGTTTGGCATCGTCATGTTGGAAAATGCAAGGTCTTCCCTGAAAGAGACGTCGTCTGGATGGGAGCATATGTTGCTCTAGAACCTGGATATACCTTTCAGCATTGATGGTGTCTTTCCAGGTGTGTAAGCTGCCCATGTCACACGCACTAACGCAACCCCATGCCATCAGAGATGCAGGCTTCTGAACTGAGCGCTGATAACAATTTGGGTCGTCTTTCTCCTCTTTAGTCCGAATGACACGGAGTCCCTGATTTCCATAAAGAACTTCAAATTTTGATTCGTCTGACCACAGAACAGTTTTCCATTTTGCCACAGTCCATTTTAAATGAGCCTTGGCCCAGAGAAGACGTCTGCGCTTCTGGATCATGTTTAGATACGGCTTCTTCTTTGAACTATAGAGTTTTAGCTGGCAACGGCGGATGGCACGGTGAATTGTGTTCACAGATAATGTTCTCTGGAAATATTCCTGAGCCCATTTTGTGATTTCCAATACAGAAGCATGCCTGTATGTGATGGAGTGCCGTCTAAGGGCCCGAAGATCATGGGCACCCAGTATGGTTTTCTGGCCTTGACCCTTACGCACAGAGATTCTTCCAGATTCTCTGAATCTTTTGATGATATTATGCACTGTAGATGATGATATGTTCAAACTCTTTGCACTTTTACACTGTCGAACTCCTTTCTGATATTGCTCCACTATTTGTCGGTGCAGAATTAGGGGGATTGGTGATCCTCTTCCCATCTTTACTTCTGAGAGCTGCTGCCACTCCAAGATGCTCTTTTTATACCCAGTCATGTTAATGACCTATTGCCAATTGACCTAATGAGTTGCAATTTGGTCCTCCAGCTGTTCCTTTTTTGTACCTTTAACTTTTCCAGCCTCTTATTGCCCCGTCCCAACTTTTTTGAGATGTGTTGCTATCATTAAATTTCAAATGAGCCAATATTTAGCATGAAATTTCAAAATGTCTCACTTTCGACATTTTGATATGTTGTCTATGTTCTATTGTGAATACAATATCAGTTTTTGAGATTTGTAAATTATTGTATTCAGTTTTTATTTACAATTTGTACTTTGTCCCAACTTTTTTGGAATCGGGGTTGTAACTAGAATTTTTAAAGAAGTTCAATAATTTACTTTAAGTAATAATTTAAATGAATCATAAATCCTAAATTGGGGGTGGGGGGGGGGGGGGTGGGGGGGGTGTTTAATTAAGGTTTTAATCATATGACATTCCTGCTCCTTATACACACACACTATGGTGTGAGAGTACAGGTTATATAAAAATTTATTTTGCTTTGGAAAAAGACATTAAAGATAAACGAGGTGTTTTAAAGCAATGACGCTGTTATCATGAATGTATTTTCTCACAGTTTTTTTTTTTTTAAATGCAAGATTAAGGCGTAATCTGCTTACAAGGAATTTTAAATCACATTATTGTTTTAATCACGCTGTTCATTGTGAAACAAAAAGACACTTGTCTGTACTGTTTACTGAAAGTCATAAACAATGAACAACTGTGTTCTGCTCATTTTGGGGTATTAAAATGCAAGCTCGAGAGTTAACACAAGGAAATATATCCATAGAACAAAATTATATTGTCCATTCTTGAAGTCTCCAGAGGATGCGAACAAAATCTGAATAAGCATTGAATGCAAGCAGATTAATTACGTACAGGATCTGTATGAATGAAACTACAGCGCTGAAAATCAATCACTTAAAGTTCTACCTCTGGTTGAAGCAAGCATTTACAGCCCTGATATTATAAATCTTTAAATATCGTACATCACCTGCCGAGTTCGGTTCAGCTCTCCCTGGAAACGCTAGTGTTCTTACATCACTAATGCTGTAAACTCTTGCTTCTCCTTCCAACTCAGTCACAGTCTTTCCACAGAGAAAAGAGCAAGCCCGGGCTCGTCACAGCTCTAAACTCTAAAGAGATCAGCGCTAATCAGATTGGACAGTAGCTCGCTGCCAAACTGGAAGTGGATTTCAAGACACTCACCCCAGACTCCCCCTTTCTACATTCTCATTTACTTTCCTGCAGTCTCACATGCAGTTGTTCCTCTCTCTCTCTAATTCTCTGATCACCTTTTCAGCTGGCTCCGTTGCACTTTCCCTTCCCAACTTTCCCTCCTTCATTTTAAATGCGCTAAAGGAGAATGAGTCGACCTCAAACTTAAGTGCGCCAGAGAGAACACGCAAACAGAAAGAAGGCAAATGAGCCATGCATTCTATTCACAAGCACGTATTCATATCAAGCGTATACGCATGTCAGCCATGATACGCAATACCATCAGCTTTAGTGATCGGATACATCAAGCATATATCGGTCTGTTCTCGACTCGTTTACAAAATGAACAGAAGTGCCATCCAGGATTCTCACAAAACAGATGGGTGTGCCATGGGAGAGACCGAACTGATAAAGGAAGGAGCAGACTGATGAAGGCAGGGTTCAGTCACCAAGGCTGCATATGATATGATAAACCCACTGGATGTGTATAGACCCATTCATTATCCGTAACCGCTTATCCTGTGCAGGGTCGCGGGCAAGCTGGAGCCTATCCCAGCTGACTACGGGCGAAAGGCAGGGTACACCCTGGACAAGTCGCCAGATCATCGCAGGGCTGACACATAGAGACAACCAACCATTCATTCACACCTCACATTCACACCTACGGTCGATTTAGAGTCACCAGTTAACCTAACCTGCATGTCTTTGGACTGTGGGGGAAACCGGAGCACCCCGAGGAAACCCATGCAGACACGGGGAGACTCCACATAGAAAGGCCCTCTTCAGCCACTGGGGTCGAACCCAGGACCTTCTTGCTGTGAGGCGACAGTGCTAACCACTACACCGCCGTGCCGCCCCATGTGTACAGACCTTTGTACACTTTTTGCTGTGACTCAGTTCACAGCATGCTTAAAAAAAATAAAAGGCTTCAATAAATAAATTTAAAAATATATGTATATAAAATTTACTTATAATGTTATATTTATATTCATGTATTTATTGTCCTGTTTATACTTGCACTTACATTTTCAATTCAATTCATTGCTTTAAATTTGTTCTACTTTTTATTCTACGTTCGTTCATTTTGGCCAGCGAATAATCCTGGTTTCTCTGCTTATAGCTGGAACTCTTCACGTTGAGTTAGTGTACTTGTAACTGTATAAAAGATGCTACAGTGCTGTGAAAAAGTATTTGCCCCCTGCTGATTTCTTCCATTTTTGCTCATTTGTCCCGTTTAAATGTTTTAGGTCCTCCGACTACAGCAAGTCTAATACAAGACAAAGACGATGCAAGTAAACACAAAATGCAGCTTGTAAATGATCACTCCATTTATTAAAAGTAAAAGGTTAATCAAAACCTGTATGAAAAAGTAACTGCCCCTTTAAACCTAATGACTTGTTGGGCCACCCTTGGTGGCAACAGCTGCAATTAAATGTTTGCAAGAACTTGTAATGAGTCTTACATTGCTGTGGAGGAATTTTTGCCCACTCGTCTTTGCAGAATTGCTTCAATTCAGCCACACTGGAGGCTTTTCGAGCATGAACTGCCCGTTTAAGGTCTTGCCACAACATCTCAAATGGATTCCAAGTCAGGACTTTGACTCAGCCACTCCAAAACCTTCATTTTATTTCTTTTGAGCCATTCAGAGATGGACTTGCTTGTGTGCTTCGGATCATTGTCCTGCTGCATAACCCAGCTCCGCTTGAGCTTTAGGTCGAGGACATTCTCCTTCAGGATTTTCTGGTAGAGAGCAGACCTCATGGTTCCATTAATTATGGCAAGTTGTCCAGGTCTTGAAGCAGAAAAGCAGCCCCAGACCATCACACTACCACCACTGTGTTTGACTGTTGGTATGATGTTCTTATTTTGGAATGCTGTGTTCGCCTTACGCCAGATGTACCGGGACCCGTGTTTCCCAAAAAGTTCTATTTTTGTCTCCTCAGTTCACAGAATATTATCCCAAAAGTCTTGGGGGTCATCAAGATGCTTTTTGGCAAACGTGAAACGAGCCTTTGTGTTCTTTTTGGTCAGCAGTGGTTTGTGCCTTGCAACTCTCCCATGGGTATCATTTTTGCCCAGCAGTGCCTTCCTTATTATAGAATCATGAACACTGACCTTAACTAAGGCAAGTGAGGCCTGCAGTTCTTTAGCTGTTCATCAGGGTTCTTTTGTGACCTCCTGGACCAGTCTTGGTTGAATTTTGGAAGGCTGGCCACTCCTGGGAAGGTTCGCCACTGTTCCAAATTGGAGATAATGCCTCTCGCTGTGGCTCGCTGGAGTCCCAGAGCCTTGGTAATAGCTTTGTAACCCTTTCCAAACTGATAGATTTCGATTATTTTGTTGCACATCTGTTCTTATAAAGTCAAAGTCTACTTTATTGTCAATACTGCAAGATGTACAGGACATACAAAAGATTGAAATTGCGTTACTCTCAAACCCATGGTGCAGCAATAAACATTAAACAAACACTAAGTGTAAAATATATGACTAATACACACTAATCATAAAGATATGAAATATAAACTCTACTTCGCGGCATCTTTTTAAGATCTATTCGCCTACTTCACATCGCCAGCCTGGTTCTATTTATGTGATATTTAGATTGAACAGATCTGGCAGTAATCATGCCTGAGTGTGGCTCATGAAATTGAACCCAATTATCAGTTAAATTTGGTTAATTGGTTGAGGGGGGTAATTACTTTTTCACATAGGGCCAGGTAGGGTTGGGTAACTTTTTTTCCTTCAATAAATGAAATCATTTGAAACCTGCATTTTGTGTTTACTTGGGCTAGCTTTGTCTAATGCTAAAATTAGTTTGATGACACGAAACATTTGTGACAAATATACAAAAAATAGAAAAATCAGGAAAGGGGCAAATACTTTTTCACGGCACTGTATATAAATAAATCAATTATTGAAATTAATACCGTAATAGTGTTCAAAGAATCAGCCACACGCATTTATTGTACATTTAAAAGTTCTCAGCACATCATGTTCAATTTTAAATGGTCTCAGATCGTATGCTTATTTTTGCAGCAATTATTATTGAGACTTTTTTTTTTTTTTTAAACAGTGCATAGGTTTAAATGTAATACACTAAAGACAGTTAAACTAACATATTGGCAAAAAAGAAAAAAATCCTACAGTTCAAGAGATCCAACTTGAATATTAAAATTATATTCTAAAAAACAATTTCATGTTTGTTTTTTAGAATACGACTCGATGTATACCACAGCGCTGTTGAACTTTTCAGTTCTGATTGGTCAGAAGGTGTTGCATGATTTTCTATGACATCAGCTCTGACAGTGGTTCCGAAACAACATGCAGTACCTGTGTTTGCATTTGTACTTGCATTGCAGATGCACCACATAAACAGGTAAAAAAAAATAAAAATACATAATTGTTGACAGGGTGAATTTTCCCATGAGTTTATTTTGTTTTTTCAGAAGGAGTCTCCAGTGTCAGTGCTTTGTAACAGTCACAGGTGAAGCTGAAACTTTACAGCTGTGATAATATATGACAGGAACTAACTTGAATGATCTGTCAATTTTTAACGAATAAAAACGGCAATCGTTGGCGAACTGCTGTGGTATAAGAGGAATAAAACACTTCGGGCACGCCGTTATAGGAAAATGATCGACTCCAAAGTGATAATTGTGACTCAGGTTGTCTCAAACCATCCTGTCTTTAATTATTTTGCTATAAAACAGCATGCCTTATTGGGTTTTATTCCTTACACACAAAACAGAGCCACTGGCTCTATGAGAATATAACCATAATGCTGGATCATATCCAAATACAACCCAAATTAAAAAAAAAAAAAAAAAAAGTTGGGACGCTGTGTAAACTGTAAATAAAAACACAATACGATAATTTGCAAATCATGGAAACCCTACATTGCATTGAAAACAGTACAACGACAACATATCAACTTTTGAAACTAAGACATTTGTATTGTTTTTTTAAAAATATGCGCTCATTTTGAATTTGATGTCAGCAACACATTTCAAAAAAGTTGGGACAGGGGCATGTTTACCACTGTATTGCATCACATCTATTTTTAACAACACTCTGTAAACGTTTGGGAACTGAGACGACCAGTTGCTGTAGTTCTGAAAGAGAACTGTTGTCCCATTCTTGCCTGATATACAATTTCAGTTGCTCAACAGTTCAGGGTCTCCTTTGTCATATTTTGCACTTCATAATGCGGCAAATGTTATAAATAGGAGACAGGTCTGGACTACAGGCAGGCCAGTTTAGCACCCGAACTCTTACTACAGAGCCATGCAGTTTTAATATGTGCAGAAAGCGATTTGGCATTGTCTTGCTGAAAGAAGGAAGGCCTTCCCTGAAAAGATTTTGTCTGGATGGCAGCATATTGCTCTGAATTGTGTATATATCATTCAGCATTAATGATGCCTTCCCAGATGTACAAGCTACCCATGTCATGTGCACTAATGCACCCTCATACCATCACAGATGCTGGCTTTTCAACTGTGCACTGATAACAAACCGGATGGTCCCTCTCCTCTTTAGCCTGGAGGACGTGGTGTCCATGAGTTCTAAAAAGAATTTCTACTTTTAATTCGTCAGACCTCGGGACAATTTTCCACTTCGCCTCAGTCCATCGTAAAAGAGCTCGGGCCCAGAGAAAGTGGTGGCGTTTCTGGATATTGTTTATATCTGGTTTTAACTTGCATTTGTGGATGCGGTAATAAACTGTTTTCACAGACGATGGTTTTCTGAAGTGTTCCTGAGCCCATACAGTGATTTCCACTACAGACACATGTCTGCTTTTAATGCAGTGTCACCTGAGGGCCTGAAGATCACAGGCATCCAGTGTCAGTTTTCAGCCTTGTCTCTTGCATACAGAGTTTTCTCCAGATTCTCTGAATCTTTTCATGATATTATGTACCACAGATGACGTGATCCCCAAATTCTTTCCAGTTTTACAATGAGGAACGTTATTCTTAAATTGTTGCACTGTCTGACCATGCAGTCTTTCACAGAGCAGCGAACCCCTCCCCATCTTTACTTCTGAGCGACTCCACCTCTCCGGGATGCTCTTTTTAACCTCATTCATGTTACTTACCTGTTGCCAATTAACCAAATTAGTTTGGGTTTTTTTTTTTGCATTCCACAACTCTGTCAGTCTTTTGTTGCCCCTGTCCCAACTTTTCTGAAACATGTTGCTGACGTCAAATTTAAAATGAGCATTTTTCTTCATAAAACAATAAAAATTTTCAGTTTCAACATTTGATATGTTGTCTTTGTACTATTTTCGATGAAATGTAGGGCTTCCATGATTTGCAAATCTTCACGGTCTGTTTTTATTCATGTTTTACGCAGCGTCACAGCTTTTTTGGAATTGGGGTTGTAAGTTTACAGGAGGAGAACAAGAAGCAAAAAGGACACGTACTGTATATACAGTAAATACACCCACAAACACGCACGCAGGAGAGACATCTGTGGTGTGGCGGGGGAAGTGAATACTTACTCTTCCTCTGTCGGAGTGATTCTGGGGCAGGAGTGACAGAGGCAGAGGAGAGATTCCCTCCTTTAAAGCGAACGCATAGAGGGAAAGAAGATGCCCAAAAGAGACACCAGTAGGAAAAATCCAAGTTCAAGTCCAAGTGGAAGTATACGACAGGACAAGTGGTAAAAGACAGTGACAGCAGGAGACAAATGAAAAAGTCAGGATGGAGACAAATGAACGTAGCAGGAATAAAGGAAGAGGAGTGAATGAACACAGAAAGGACAAAAACAAAATTAGTAAATAAAACAAAAACACGATTTTTTTTTTTTTTTGGCAGATGTAGCACATGCGGTGATATTTGACAGAATGGAAGGAACCTGATGAGAATTTCTGGAATGACTACAGCAACAGCACGAGGACTAATCAAATCTCACATTTTAAACCTTTTACTCTGTCTGCAAAAGTGTATTTCTCAGTGCATCATTACACAATTGCATACATTGCTTATATAAAAAGTCCTTAGATTCACGTGTAATGAGTCAATCTATTTGTCATAGTGTTCTTTTGTCCACAGCCGCCCCGGGATATTAGTTCACTTTTGTTGGCTGCCTGTGTATACATCCCATCCTCATTCACATCTGTCTACCGCACAGACGCTATAATTGTAAAGACTGACTAACGCAAAAGCAATACCAGCTATACAGTGCAGTGTGTTTTGTTGACATGCTCCTGAAGTGAATGGTCCGAGACTGATGTCCCTTGGAAGAGGAGCAATTACACAAATGGGATAACACTAAACCTGATTTTGTGGTAACGATAGCCACAGCACATTAATACGTAAACGGATATTTGGGAAGCACAACCAGGCTGTTCTCATGGTAACGGGGTGAATCTTTAAAATATTTACACCGTCTCCTGATTGGGTTTTACGTCAAAATACGTTGCAGACTGTAACCTAGAGGGGTCACTGCTGGATCTTTTCATGCAACAGAAACTGAAAGAACACACGCATATCGCTATTGCTGCTTCGGTTTTCTGTACGTGGCAAAAATGGTGCGAATGAATTCAATCAATCATGAATATACAGCAAGTCATAAATCTCTCAGAAATATGAACGTGATCTGTGAATAATCGTACAATTCTCATGAAATTTACGCTTCACGTGTGTTTTTATTTTCAGACACAGTTTTTCCTCACATGAAAAAGAATTATCCTTATATATTTATATATTGCTCACATGTATGCTAAGGGTATCTTATATTTCCATTGCTATTTATCTGATCTTTTTTGCATATTGAAAAACATATGACTGAAGTAAATGGAATTGATGTATAATAAATCAGAGAACACCACACTGGAACTGGACTTGAGTCTAAATCTAGGTGTCCATTTCTTAAAATTAAAAAACAAGAGAGTGCTCTGAGAGCGCAATATCCCCCGCTGGCAACTAGGCCAAAACTCTGGTAAAATGCGACTGAATTGAACGAATTTACAATATGCGTATTATCGACATACAACAAAGAATCCCGCCAAGGTTCGTGAAATTCCTCCAAAAATCGTGAGAGAAGTTGATTTCAGAAGATGCTTCCTGGGACGGACGGACGGACAGACAGACAGACATCGCCACGACATAATCCCCCTTCAGGCCTTTCGGCCAGCGGGGGATAATAAAAATTGTGAGGGAAGTTGATTTCAGAAAGCAAGCACACCTTGATGAAATTGCCAGAGTACAAGTTTGTTAATAATCAAGGGCATAACTCTGGGAAAATTTGCCCAAATTAAACAAAATTTCAATATGCGTATAACTGTCATATAACGAAGCCTTTTGCCAAGTTTGGTGAAATTCCTCCACAAATTGTGAGAGGAGCTGATTTCAGAAGAACGTACACCCTCATGAAATTGTCAAAGTACAAGTTATTTAATCAAGGGTCAAAACCCTGGGAAAATTCTCACAAACGAAATTAAATTGCAATCTGCGCATTACCGTCATATAACAAGGCCTTTTGCCAAGCTTCGAGAAATTCGTCCAAAAATTGTGAGAGGAGATGTCGGAACGCAAGCGCACCTTCAAGAAATTGTGAAAAGTACAAGGCTGTTAATCATCAAGGGCTGTAACTCCGGTAAAATGCGACCGAATTCAACAAAATAACAATATGCGTACTACCGACATATAAACAATGCCTTTGGTGAAATTCCTCCACAAATTGTAAGAGGAGTTGAGTTCAGAAGGAAAACACACTCTCATGAAATTGTCAAAGTATAATTTTGTTAATCAAGGGCTGTAACTCTGGTAAAAATGTGACCCAATTTAACGAATTTACAATATGCGCATTACCGACATATAAACAATGCCTTTGGTGAAATTCCTCCACAAATTGTAAGAGGAGTTGAGTTCAGAAGGAAAACACACTCTCATGAAATTGTCAAAGTATAATTTTGTTAATCAAGGGCTGTAACTCTAGTAAAAATGTGACCCAATTTAACGAATTTACAATATGCGCATTACCGACATGTAACAAAGAATCCTGCCAAGTTTCGTGAAATTCCTCCAAAAATTGAGAGAGGAGTTGATTTCAGAAGGTGAGCACCCTTCCCAGGATGGAGGGATGGATGGAAATCACCACGACATAATCCCCCTTCGGGCCTTTCGGCCAGCGGGGGATAAAAACAAATTGTGACAGAAGTTGATTTCAGAAAGCAAGCACACCTTGATGAAATTGCCAAAATACAAGTTTGTTAAGAATCAAGGGCATAACTCTGGGAAAATTTGCCCAAATTAAACAAAATCTCAATATGCGTATAACTGTCATATAACGAAGCCTTTTGTCAAGTTTGGTGAAATTCCTCCACAAATAGTGAGAGGAGTTGATTTCAGAAGAATGTACACCCTCATGAAATTGTCAAAGTACAAGTTATTTAATCAAGGGCCAAAACCCTGGGAAAATTTTCACAAACGAAATTAAATTGCAATCTGCGCATTACCGTCATATAACAAGGCCTTTTGCCAAGCTTCGAGAAATTCGTCCAAAAATTGTGAGAGGAGTTGATGTCAGAACGCTAGCACACCTTCATGAAATTGTGAAAAGTACAAGGCTGTTAATCAAGGGCTGTAACTCCGGTAAAATGTGACCCAATTTAACGAATTTACAATATGCGTATTACCGACATGTAACAAAGAATCCTGCCAAGTTTTGTGAAATTCCTCCAAAAATTGTGAGAGGAGTTGATTTCAGAAGATGAGCACCCTTCCCAGGATGGAGGGATGGATGGAAATCGCCACGACATAATCCCCCTTCGGGCCTTTCGGCCAGCGGGGGATAAAAAAAATTGTGAGGGAAGTTGATTTCAGAAAGCAAGCACACCTTGATGAAATTGCCAAAATACAAGTTTGTTAAGAATCAAGGGCATAACTCTGGGAAAATTTGCCCAAATTAAATAAAATCTCAATATGCGTATAACTGTCATATAACGAAGCCTTTTGTCAAGTTTGGTGAAATTCCTCCACAAATTGTGAGAGGAGCTGATTTCAGAAGAACGTACACCCTCATGAAATTGTCAAAGTACAAAGTTATTTAATCAAGGGTCAAAACTCTGATCAAATTTTCACAAACGAAATTAAATCGCAATCTGCGCATTACCGTCATATAACAAGGCCTTTTGCCAAGCTTCGAGAAATTCGTCCAAAAATTGTGAGAGGAGTTGATGTCGGAACGCAAGCACACCTTCATGAAATTGTGAAAAGTACAAGGCTGTTAATCATCAAGGGCTGTAACTCCGGTAAAATGTGACCCAATTTAACGAATTTACAATATGCGTATTACCGACATGTAACAAAGAATCCTGCCAAGTTTCGTGAAATTCCTCCAAAAATTGAGAGAGGAGTTGATTTCAGAAGGTGAGCACCCTTCCCAGGATGGAGGGATGGATGGAAATCGCCACGACATAATCCCCCTTCGGGCCTTTCAGCCAGCGGGGGATAAAAAAAATAAAAATAAAATTAATAATAATAATAATAATAATAATAATGACACTTCGATATCCACCTGCACACCACACTATGTTATTTCATTACTCAAACCCTAAAAAACCAGGTACAGACGTACACTTCACTCTTGTAACTACATACCGCTTTCTATTTAGTTTCACTATAATTTACTGAATAACTCATAGTGGTTTTTGAATAATGTGGCTTAAATGGAAGGATAAGCTGGGAATTTAAGGGGTTAATGCCATCCTGAGTCAAAGTCAAAGTCCTTCCCACGCCTTACAGTACCTGGTATTCCCAGGCAGTCTCCCACTCAAGTACTAACCAGGCCCAACCTGTATGTGGCGCATCGGGCGGCGCCGATCTCCGTTTCCATAGCCCTCGGCCTCTCACCTATTACATAGCTAGGGTTACAGTGGGGGGCTAGTCCTCTGGTAACCACGAGAGTTTAACTCCCCATGCACATCTGTATTGCAGCGTGCCTTGCCAGATGGCGGTAGGTACCATTTTTATGATGGTCTTTGGTATGACCCGACCGTGAATAGAACTCACGATCTCCCGATCGAGAGGCGGACACGCTACCACTAGGCCATTAGTCGGTTCGCCATCCTGAGTACTACACTTCATTTAAGAAGGAAGGTGAGGGGGAAGGAGAAAGAGAGGATGTATTGAGCATTAACAACACAACCAAAATTAAGCCAAGAATACCAAATGAAAGAAAATCACATTAGTTTATTCATCGTGAGTCAGTGCTTTATTCTGGGGTGTCGGATGGATCCGGAGCCCATCTTGGGAAAACTGGGCGCAATTTGAGGGTTCCATTGGGATCTCGCTGATGAGGGAACACTGAACAGTGTGGAAATAGCATTGTTCAATTTATTTATTATCATCTAAAGTTCTCAACACTGATATCATGGAAATATGGCTAAAACAAGCATCCAAAAAAACCCAAAACAAAACTGTTTTTGTTACACTACATGGACATCCTTTAAAAGTGACACAGGTTGATGTGCTGGTTCAGGAATCATTTAATCCACTCCCCTTTCTGAATTGTTTGAGCTGATACCCATCCCCATAGCTGGTATGCATCATCTGGTTTCAATTCAATTTATTTCCTCATGCGGGGCGTCCGAACCACACGCTAGTCTGTTTACAAACCGACAGTTTGGGAAAGTCACGAGGTTATGCACGGGTCAGAGGTCGCGGCCGCGGAGCCACAGCAAACATGGCGGATCATCCAGATCAAACGAAGACTCCTAAATCGAGACCAAAAAAACGACAATTTTAAGGAAGTATCTGATATTGTCGGAGGCAAAACGTGCCAGAAGAGAGAGAGAGAGAGAGAGAGAGAGAAAAAAACAAGCTAAGTAAATATTGATGGCTCTCGAGTGCTCGCTTCTGTGTGGGAGCCCAGCGGTTTCGCCATGTTTGTTATGACCTCGCTCATTATAATAAGGATAAACCTCGGCCGTTTCCATACCCTAGCGTAAACATTAGCGTGCTGTGTTTTTCCAGCTCACTCTCCTTCACGGGCATGAGGCAGCGGTCAAAACGGCGTGCGATTCAAGTACCTGGTGGTTATCCTAGTTCCACAGGGTACTATTCATCTTTTTAATACGTCGACCTGTGTCACTTTAAAGGGGAGATATTACGAACTCACTTTGTCAGTGCTTGTGCACATACACTTGGGTATCTGGAGTACCTACCAATCCACAAACTCTGAAATAAGACACCCAGTCGGTTTCTTTTGGGCTGCCTAGATCAGAAAACATGTGCTGTTCAGATTTGGCTCCTCTTTCTACGTCACGAGTGGATCTCATTAGAATTATTCCGCCCCCCTCATCTGAGTATCTCCACTCATAGTTTGAGAGCTGCCTTTGTGAATAAATACCGCGAGTTGGCTTAGTGGTTAGCGTGTCCGCCTCTCGATTGGGAGATCGCAAGTTCTACTCGCGGTCGGGTCATACCAAAGACCATCATAAAAATGGTACCTACTGCCGTCTGGCAAGGCACGCTGCAATACAGATGCGAGCGGGGAGTTAAACTCTTGCGGTTACCAGAGGACCCGCCCCCCACTGTAACCCTAGCTACATAATAGGCGAGAGGCCGAGGGCTACGGAAATGGAGATCGGCGCCGCCCTATGCGCCACATGGCGTGGGAAGGACTTTTTCTTTTGCGAATAAATATACATGAGGAAAGTGCTATCTGATTGGGTGGTGGAAGAAGGGGTGAGGGGTGAGCAGTGGCTGATTATCATTTAAAGGCACAGGCACGCAAATCAGCCGTTTTGACCAGGGCTGTTTAGGCAGGGTGAGAAGGGAGCTGTGCTGCTTTATCCTTGTGGTATTCTGACCAAAGCATGTCACAGACATTTCATTACGACCTCAGGGAACTCTGTCACCTTGTGGAAAAAGGGTACAATATGTCACCTTTAAGTTTTCGGTTCTGGCATCAAAATGATTTTAAAATATTATCTGCCAGTAATCCATGGTGCAGTAAAAGCTTCAAAGTGGCAACGTTTTACACTTTGGTTGAAATGATCAAATGGATATACACTATAGTGACCTTAATGCATAGCAATTACTGTATTGACATTAAAACAGATATTAAATGTTTTTTTGGTCACTCTCAGTTATGGTACATGCTGTACTGTTGCAACTTCTATATTCAAGTAACAGGATCTTAAAGAGAATCTCACAAAAGGACCCAGTGAAGTAACCCAGTGCAGACACACGCTACTGTACTGCTGGGTGCAATTTGTGCCAACATCCATTTTCTCATCCTTCAGCAGAATACTAAGGCCCTGTCCACACGGCAACGGATTCAGGTAAATATGATAAAATTGTTTATCGTTTCGGCCTGGCGTCCACACGGCACCGGCGTTTTGGGTGCCCCAAAACGAAATCTTTTGAGAACGGGTTCCAGAGTGAAAAAATCTGGAAATGGCGCCGTTGCGAAGTCGTCTGGATGAGTAGAACGGATTTGTTTACGATGACATCACAACCACATGACTGTCAGTGCTTCACGCCGGGTAGAAGTGTAACGAAGTCGATGCGAGTTGTCAACAAATCCTATAACTTGGTTCATGAAACGCGCTTACAAAATATTTTCACTGTGAATATTTATTGTGTAATGGTGCAAAGTGAGAGAGAGAGAGAGAGAGAGAGAGAGAGAGAGAGAGAGAATAGCCCTTAGGGCAGAGTCAATCCCGCAAGCAAAAATAGGGGGAAAAAAAAAGGAGCGATCTCACCTCTTCAGATGTTGGTTTAAGTCCGACAATACATTCTTCAAAAAGGGCGTAGAAGAACAAAGTAATCCATCAACATGTAGCATTCAATTTATTCCGGACCATTAAAGAATTCTGGAGGATATCAGAATCAAATCAAATCAAGTTTATTTGTATAGCGCTTTTAACAATAAACATTGTCGCAAAGCAGCTTTACAGAATTTGAACGACTTAAAACATGAGCTAATTTTATCCCTAATCTATCCCCAATGAGCAAGCCTGTGGTGACGGTGGCAAGGAAAAACTCCCTCAGACGACATGAGGAAGAAACCTCGAGAGGATGTTGAGAGAATGTTGACGTACCGGCTTCCATCTACCCCCATTCATTCCTCTTTCCGCGTCTCCATTCAAAAAACGAGCACGTGATTTAAAGGGACTATATCCATAGGATAGGGAGTGAGAAAGTGTGTGCGTGTGACAGTGACAGGGATAGTCTCTGTGCGCATGCGCAGTTATGCGCATGTGTCTACTTCTATTGTTCTGGTGTCTCCGATGGGACCGTCTTACAGCGCACCTAGAGGTGTGGCATGTGTATTGCATCGTTTTCAGCAAGCGTTGTGTTGCCATATGGACCTGAAATTTAACTGATCCGTTGCCCATGTGGACGCGACATTTAAAAAAAAAAAAAAAAAAAAAAATCTCGTTGCCGTTGTCGTGTGGATGTAGCCTAAGTGTTAAAGCATAAGGAATCATAGCTACACACACACACACACACACACACACGGAGTGTCAAAAACCAGCCCAAAACATGCAAGATCAAAGCAAAGGGGTCAGGTTTATCACCTGGTTTATCACCTTACCCAACCCTAACCAGAACCACGAGTTGGCCTGGTGGTTAGCGTGTCTGCCTCTTGATCGGGTCATACCAAAAACCATCATAAAAATGGTACCTACTGCTGTCTGGCAAGGCACGCTGGGGAGTCAAACTCTCGCGGTTACCAGAGGACTAGCCCCCCCCCATTGTAACCCTAGTTGTATAAGCGAGAGGCCGAGGGCTATGGAAACGGAGATCGGCGCCACGCCTCAAAGAGTTGGTTAGTACTGGGACAGGAGACTGCCTGGGAAGACCAGGTCCTGGCGCGAAAGGGACTTTGACTTGACTAACCCTAACCCAGATGAATTCTCAAATCTGATTGGTCAGAAGGTGTTGATTAATTTTCTATAACAGCAGGTCTGACCGTGGTTTCGGCTGTACTTCAGATCACAGTTTTATAATGCACGGCGGATGCTAAACCTAATAATAAACGTTAAAAAAAAAAAAAGCAGTACATTTTCTGTCACGGGATACAACTTCAGGACAGATCAGACTCTGTTTTCTGGCTTCTCATGAATATAAGCTGTGATAGTTTGTCTGATTAACTTCAAGAGAGATTTAAAAAAATGCTATATCCCTTCATTCCTTACATATAGTTCATTTTCACTGAGATTATATTAGAAATGTTGACACCAAGTCCAATTACAGTCCTCAAGTGTGAGTCTGCTTGCTGTTCATGTAAACTAAAGGTGCAGGAGGACTGCTTTGACCCGTGCTAATCAGCCACCTGTCTATTTACACCCCCAGGCTTCCCCTCCGGTAACTCCCCTGGCTACACGATCAGCTCTACGTGTCCAACAGAAAGACACACACACGGCTAGAGAAGAAATTAAGACGACCGATGGTGAGGATGGTGTGAGGCAGAACGGGCTATAAGCAAAGCAACTGCACATTTATAAAATGGTCAGGAGTGACAGGGGAAAAGAGCTGAAGATGGACGATTGTAGTCAACAAGTCAAAGAGTACTCACTGGTGGAGGAGGAGGACATGCGGCGCTGGCTGGAGGCCGCTGGAGGAGTGCTGGTGCTCTGGGGAGGTGTCGGGGCCTCAGAAGGCAGAGGGGGTGCTGGAGGTGGAGTCTGGGCGGGAGGTAGAGGAGGTGCAGGAGGAGGTGCGGGAGGCTCCTCGCTCTCTCCCATCCCGTTCTCTACTACAGGGGAGGTGTCCGCCGGCTCCTCCAACAGCACTGAACCCTGCAGGGAGGGGAGAAAAAAAAAAAAAGACACCATTTTACTGTCAAATCATGTCGGTCTAAACCAAGAGACAGGAGTCATCAGTAATTTCTTCCACGTTGTCATTCTGACACAGCTGATAGGGAATGGAAGTTAGCAGGGGTGAAAAGTAACTCATGACACTATTTGTAACAGTACTTTCTGAGTATAATGAAATTATAGTACTTTTACCTCACATTTACTGAGCAAATGAAAGTAGTTTCCTGTCACTAAAACAGTCCACTAACTTTACCTCCTCTTACTTCAGCATCGCTCATGTGGTTAGTTATCCTAAGAACAGAATAGACAATACGATTTTTCAAATTAGATGAGTCAGTAGACAAACAGACCCATGAGTCACATGAGGAAAAAAAGTAATCTGTAAAGTAATTACTCAAGTAGATTTTCATCAGATGACTTAGATACCTCAAGTAATTTCCTGGATCATAAATTTTTCCATTTGCTTGACATTTACTTTTACTCAAGTGAATTATTACTACAGCAGCGATTTTACTCAAGTCACGGTATTCCGTATTCTGTCCATCACTGGGAGCGAGTGAAGACTCCAGGGGTTTGAATTGGACATGTATACTGCTTTCACTCAAGATTATATTACCCATATTTCCTTGAAAACGTTTTCTGCACTCGAATACCGTAATTGCTAAGCAATTATAAAAACATGTCTCCCTGTAAATTGTAAAACGACGTATTATTCTATCCACATTCACTGGATATGAGCAATCGTGTGCCCTGATTGGCGGCTCTTCTACTAGGATATCAGCTCATATACCGCGAGTTAGAGAAAAACAAAATGGCGGCGCGTGTTGCTGAACCATCCGAGGACGAAATAAAAACTCTACTCGAAAACAAAACCACAAAAAAACCAAAAGCAACAAAATATGGAATGAAAGTACTTGATGGTAAGAACATTTATTTTTTTCACGGTCCGGTTTCCATCAAATCCTGCGCTCTGATTGGCTGGCGAGCGGGTCTGTATCCTAAGATATGGACCCCAGTTACGGACCTCTGGCGACTCACTCGTTCACAACACACATCGTAGCAATTTGTGTCAACATTTATTTTCGCATTTCTCAGGAGAATAGCATTAATTTTACAGCATGGATAGCGATAACGACAGTGTTCACAGCGAAAGCGAGTTTTACTACCCTGAGGAAGAAGAAATAAAAGAAAACATTTCAGGAGAAAGCTAAAAACCTGTAACTGTTGCTAACGCCGAGCAAAAACATGGCTGAATCCTGAATGACTCCCATTTGTATAAATAGGGGACTACATAGGCGGCAAAACGTAGTTGTTTTCCTGCCATGGAAGTGCACTTGTATGCCGAGGAGGAAGCCATTTGTATTACAGCCGTGAATGAGGATTCAAAATGGCGGCTCGGCTCGGTTTTCCCTTTCGGGCGCTCTCGTTTTCTGTTAGAATTTGTAAAGAAAAAAATTAATATATTATTTACCAGCTTAAGGTCGGTCCGTATGGTGAAATACTGTGACCTCGGCCCTGAATACTGACCTCGGCCCAGAGGGCCTCACTCAGTACTTTCAAGACCTCGGTCATAGTATTTCACGATACGGACCTCCCAGCTGGTAAATAACGTATACATTTTGTTATTTTTCAATAATAATAATAATTATTATTATTATTATTATGGCGGCACGGTGGTGTAGTGGTTAGTGCTGTCGCCTCACAGCAAGAAGGTCCTGGGTTCGAGCCCCGTGGCCGGCGAGGGCCTTTCTGTGTGGAGTTTGCATGTTCTCCCCGTGTCCGCGTGGGTTTCCTCCGGGTGCTCCGGTTTCCCCCACAGTCCAAAGACATGCAGGTTAGGTTAACTGGTGACTCTAAATTGACCGTAGGTGTGAATGTGAGTGTGAATGGTTGTCTGTGTCTATGTGTCAGCCCTGTGATGACCTGGCGACTTGTCCAGGGTGTACCCCGCCTTTCGCCCGTAGTCAGCTGGGATAGGCTCCAGCTTGCCTGCGCCCCTGTAGAAGGATAAAGCGGCTAGAGATAATGAGATGAGATTATTATTATTATTATAGCATTTTTCACAAATTGCTCCTCTCATTTCGCAGCTTTGTTTACATACCAAGTGGAAATGATTTTGTCGGACGTTTTGTATGAAGTTTTTATTTATCAAATTTGCAAAAAAAATAAATAAATAAAAATAAAAATGCTCCGTTTCTCAAAATCCAGTGAATGTGGATATAATAAAACAGTTATTCCACGAAATCGAGTTGTACATGGCTTATAGCCGACTGGGCTATCGGCTCATGTACGACTCGATTTCGTGGAATAACTGTTAATGACTGATATATAAAATATTGAAAATATTATTTTAAAATTATGAATTATTACCTTGCTTTTCCCTTTAAAACAACTTACAATACATTGCTGAGTGAAACACAGGCCTCAAAAGTTAGTAATTAACTGCGTCACTGATGATTGTATCAGTTGCATAGAATTGCTATAATTATAATAATCATTATCTTAGAGGTTTCTCAAAAACATATTCAAGCCGCCTCGTTAGGATTCAAAAGCAAAGCGAAGACGATTGGTGGAATCCGAGGAATGAGCAGACATCTGTTATGACTTAAGCCCGACAATCCTCCACACTCCTGCTCTCATGGGGCTATTATTTACCCTGTCAGCACCCCCAGCTGTCACAGTACTAATAAAAGGAATCCTCCCTCCTTCCCCCTGTGGCACGTGCCCCCACAGCCCTCACGGTGTGGCGCGTGCCAGACACGTGCCTATTATTCCCTCCCCTACAACAAATGAACCCAAGCCTCTCGACCCTCTCGCACCATATGGTCCACTTCATGTCACAATGAATGGAGCAGCTAATGGGTCTTTACTCAAGGGACATGTCAAGTAGCATCTGGTTCCATTGGAGAGGGTGGATTCCTACTGGGAGTGTAATTAGCTCAACAGAGATTACAGGGAATAGTGAGGAGAGTGTGCGCGCGTACACACGCACTGGGCATCAGTGAAGAACTTTAAGACAGAAATTTCAGCAATATTTTGCCAAAATTCTTCCAATTCTCACCCAATATCTCACGCTCCCTTATTACACACTGACAGCAAATACAACGTGCTTGAATCTGCTTTAGAACCCAGAGAAACTGGGCTTCACTGGAGTCTTATCTGTGATGCATCAGGGGCTTCGAAGGAGATCTTCATGCAGGCTGTACTGTCCATCAAATACAACAGACATTAAATTACATTACAGACACTTAGCAGACGCTCTTATCCAGAGCGACGTACAACATACCCAGAGCAACCTGGGGAGCAGTTGGGGGTTATAGGTGCCTTGCTCAAGGGCACTTCAGCCATTCCTGCTAGTCCAGGGAGTCGAACCAGCAACCTTTTGGCCCCAAAGCTGCTTCTCTAACCATTAGGCCATGGCTTCCCACAACCAAATGAACAAACAGTGTGAAACTGCAGTGACATTTTGATTTGCCATAATGGTGAATTTCACCAAGATTGATTAATAAATATTGGCACTTCTGTAAATTCGTTGCTGCATTTTAATGAAATGTTAGAGAAGGTCGGGCTTCCCATATAGTCTTAAAGCAATCAGCTCTGCATCACAGCTACCAACTGGAGAGTGTTTGAAGGCTAACCTGTAGTTTGTCTGAGACATGAAACCAGCCAGCAAGCCGAACACACTCGGAGGAAAAGTGCTATCTGCCCTCTTCTACATACATGAACGCACAGACGCCCATGACTGGCTAGTATATTCCATCCATCCCAACCAGTGAACAAAGCCAATTTTTGCTCGCTTGGACTCTCAATTACAGACGGCTGTGATATCACTTGGATTTGAACTCACAATATCTAAATAACATGTCAAACGCTTTTCTGTTTGACAGTAAAGCATATAATATCACTGACATGATGCACGGAAAGGAAAATTTCTGCACGAAACCAAAATCCAACATTTGTTTTATTTATTTTGTAGTAAAACTGCAGCCACTGCAGGAACTGATAAATATGAGCTGGTTTCTGGCATACATGTCCATATATATAAAAAAATAACATCTACTAGGCAGTGTGTACCAAGGCTCAATTATGTGTCTGATGAAATCTTGAATATATAAAATATTACAGGCATTTAACAGATGCTCTTATCCAGAGCAACATACAACATACCCAGAGCAGCCTGGGGAGCAGTTGGGGCTTAGGTGCCTTGCTCAAGGGCACTTCAGCCATTCCTGCTTGTCTAGGGAATCGAACTGGCAACCTTTTGGTCCCAAAGCTGCTTCTCTAACCATTAGGCGATGGCTTCCTATTATGTATATTTCTATTAAATACTGATGCCTACAGAAATGAAATTTTATTTTAATGACCTACTGTTATTATTTGGCAGCACGGTGGTGTAGTGGTTAGCGCTGTCACCTCACAGCAAGAAGGTTCTGGGTTCGAGCCCAGCGCTCGGCAGGGGCCTTTCCGTGTGGAGTTTGCATGTTCTCCCCGTGTCCGCGTGGGTTTCCTCCGGGTGCTCCGGTTTCCCCAACAGTCCAAAGACATGCAGGTTAGGTTAACTGGTGGCTTTAAATTGTCCGTATGCGTGTGTGAATGGTTGAGAGGAGAAAACCTCTATAACAAGTGTTGCCAGGCAAAACAAACCTTGCCCGGTAGCACTTATGATGAATATGAAGGAAGATATCATGAAAAAAAAAATAGGTACCCTATAGGTCCATGTGGCTACTGCTTATAAATAAAATTGTTTTCTGATCCCATGTCCATACAGTAAATATCGCATATACAGTATATTTACTCTATGAAGCAGTAGCCATAAAAATGAAGTGTAATCCAAAAATGAACAATTAAAAAAAAAAAACACAGAAGTAAAATATACCAAGTGTCTGTACTTTATATTATTCTACTCTTACCTCTTACAGTTTTTGAAACTGAAACCTCCAAACCAAGGCTGACATACACACGCTGTCGCCATGACCCAAACTCTTATTTCCTGGAAATGGCCTGGCGCTAGAGCTCAGTGGAACGCACTTTCCTTCTGTAATAAGCACAAATGTGTCTGAAAGCGATTTCTTTAGTCTAGTCCATTTATTTCAAATGATTAACCGAATTGTATACACTCACTGGCCATTTTAATTGGAACACGTGTATGCGCATGCACAGTGCATGATCGTTACACTCTTACAGCACGATGACGTAGTGGCTAGCGCCTCTATATGAGGCAGTAGCCGCAACAAAAATGATTTTGACCTTTTTGGTGACCTTGACTGGATGACCCTCAAAATGTTGGAGGTTCTATTTGAGACCAATGCTCATCTATCCTGAAAGTTTCATGAAGATTGATCCAGCTGTTCTCCCGTAATATAGTTTACAAAAAAAAAAAAAAAAACCTAGAAAAGCATTCGGAGAGCGCAGACCTCCGCCAAGAATCCTTTAAAAAAATCTGGGATCCAGAAGGTGATCCGGATCACCGCCAAAATTTAACGGATTGTTACTTGTGCCCAGTCACACCTCTGGAAAAAATTTCAGAGCAATCCGTTCATAACTTTTTCCATAATGTTGCTAACAGACAAACCAACAAACAAACAAAAACGCTGCCGAAAACATAACCTCCTTAGCGGAGGTAACAAAGAAACCTGACCAAAAACAATACCTCGTCCCCTAGTGGACTCCGTCCCGGGGCCAGGTAATAATCCAGTAGAAGGCAATGGGAAACCACTACTGTAATGTTCCCTAGAGACTTTGATGGCTGAAGCCGTCAGAGCGGCCACGTCACTGTAGTGATATGCCAAAATGGATGGATGGAGTGTTATTATTTATGAAAACATTTAAAACTGAAACAAATACATTTTAAATCCCTTAACAAGTTCTTGTATAAAACTAAAAATGAACAAATAAATGACAGCAAACAGCTTTTTGAGTTTGGTATTATAGTCCAGGGCTTGACATTAAGCACTGCCCGATTGCCCGGGGAAAGTGAAACATGCATTCGGGCAAGTGGGATATGTCCCCGATATGCCCGACCGGGCAAGTTGGAATGAGCATATATTACGAACTAGCACCACAAAAATTAGGCTTTTTGGTCTTTTATTTCAGTTCCTAAAAGCGTCCCTCACTACGTATCCGCCATTATGTCTTGGCTGTTTTCTTAGTCTTGGTTTCATTTACTGCTTTGCAAGTTATTTTATAAACCCCCGCTGGTGTAGTATGGTACACATACTGTTTATAGACCCCTTGTGCATGATGTCACGCATCATGTGATAATTACAGCTGAGGTCAGACAGACGCCATCTTTCATGCAAACAAGGCTTAATCTGTCTTCAATATGGTTCATTTTTGCGCTGTTTTTGCTTGCTCAAACAGAGAAACAGATAAAAGGCATTACCGTCTCCCTGCTATCAAGAAAAATGCTAACAAACAGAAGCAAATGCTTCAAGAACGGGGAAATGAGTGGTTAAAGAATACGAGGAGAGGAGCTCAGCCTGAAAACTCCAGAGAAATTCACGATTGAATTTAAAATGTATTTTACAAAAACAGAAAGTCAGAAGTGAGGATGGAAGAGTTTGCTTAAGAATCTCGGTTTATTTTTTTTTTTCTGCTCGCATTCGAGTTATCTCCGTCATGAAAGTGTTTGATTTTCTTAAAGGTGAAGCCGCTTCCTTTTCGACACAGAAAACCCAGATTGGATTCAAACAACTTGGGAATAAAAAACTCAACAAGGAGTGACGTGAGTGATAAATCCTGAAAGAACAGAACAGATTAAGAGCAGAGAGAGCTGGACCTTTGTTTCTGTTATCAAAGGAACACAGTCTTGTGCAAAATATTTATATATTGTTTTTCTTTTTTATCATCCACTTCTAGGTTTATGTGGAAAAAAAAAAAAAGACACAACCACACCACGCGCTGCGTCATGACAGACTGGCTGCACTGATTCAGTTACAGGTTGCCAGGTATGTACCGTATAAAAACACCCACAACCTACACACTAAACAGTCATTTTAAACTCAAAAATTATCCTGTCTGTCATGACGCAGAGTGGTTTAATTTTTTTTTTTTTTAAGCCTAGAGGTGGAGGATATAACACATACATACACACACTCTCATAATATATATATATATATATATATATATATATATATATATATATATATATATATATATGTGTGTGTGTGTACACTACCGTTCAAAAGTTTGGGGTCACCCAGACAATGTTGTGTTTTCCATGAAAAGTCACACTTTTATTTCCCACCATAAGTTGTAAAATGAATAGAAAATATAGTCAAGACATTTTTCTGGCCATTATGAGCATTTAATCGACCCCACAAATGTGACGCTCCAGAAACTCAATCTGCTCAAAGGAAGGTCAGTTTTATAGCTTCTCTAAAGAGCTCAACTGTTTTCAGCTGTGCTAACATGATTGTACAAGGGTTTTCTAATCATCCATTAGCCTTCTGAGGCAATGAGCAAACACATTGTACCATTAGAACACTGGAGTGAGAGTTGCTGGAAATGGGCCTCTATACACCTATGGAGATATTGCACCAAAAACCAGACATTTGCAGCTAGAATAGTCATTTACCACATTAGCAATGTATAGAGTGGATTTCTGATTAGTTTAAAGTGATCTTCATTGAAAAGAACAGTGCTTTTCTTTCAAAAATAAGGACATTTCAAAGTGACCCCAAACTTTTGAACGGTAGTGTGTACACTCTCTCATATATATATATATATATATATATATATATATATATATATATATATATATATATGAGAGAGAGAGTGTGTGTACTGTTCAAAAGTCTTGGCACCCTATTGTTTTCTTCCTACAAACTTTGTTATAGATTTCTATTTTATGATTTCTAAATTATCGAGTAATGAACCTACAGTCTGAGAGAGTTCTACACAAACACACTGATCTTTACAACAGCTGCATGCATGTGAAATGGAAATAAATCAAAGATAGGAAAAACTATTTTGGATAAAACTGTTATTGTCTGTTACAAGTAAAAAGTAACCAATAACCAAACTTGATAATAAACTTAATCAATAACCAAACTTCAACTCAATGTGTGAGCTTCATTTTATGTTGCAATTCACAACTATTCTATGGTTTTCCGGAAAAAAAAAAAAAGGGCAGTACTCGCAAAATAGGGGGCAAGTGATAATATAATATTGGGGGGGGGGGGGGGGGGGGGGGACGTGGAAATTAACCTAAATTAAATTAAAATTTAGGTAAAAGTTGGGGGGGGGGGGGGGGGGGGACGTGGAAATTAACCTAAATTAAATTAAAATTTAGGTAAAAGTTAATGTCGAGCCCTGTAGTCCTGACTCTCTCTATTAAAGAACAAGCCCTTTTCATTTATTAATTCGAATGAATAATCTAGTTATGAGCATTTTAATTTGTCAAATCTGAATCAG
This sequence comes from Neoarius graeffei, assembly GCF_027579695.1. Classification (NCBI taxonomy): domain Eukaryota; kingdom Metazoa; phylum Chordata; class Actinopteri; order Siluriformes; family Ariidae; genus Neoarius; species Neoarius graeffei. Next base: position 22,029,682 of record NC_083578.1, on the reverse strand, counting down.
TTAGTCCTGGCTCATTTTCAGATAAAATGCATTGAATGCGTAAATGTGTTTTATCCGTCTGGTTTGTTTTAATCCTAAACGCGCACAACGGCCAGAGGACTCGTATTCTGTTTTATAAATGGGGCGTAGCTCTGTTTAAATGAATGGCATAAAAAACCAAGGTCCGAAATGTCAGGGTTATGTAACACGATGAAAGAGCTGAGCAAACAGTTCAGAGTGTTTATTGAGCAGTGCAACTGATATGTGGATTAAAAGCCAGGTTCTTCTAGTGCTGTGCCACACCTTGCATGGGATTTGTGCTGTAATGTAACAGGTGAAGGAGAGGAGCTGTTAGCAAGGACACACACACACACAGGGAGACATAGCCACCATGTTTGTACTATATCACTTTCCTGGGTGTTGTTGCCATGTAAATAACTTCTGCATCAAGATAGCATCTAAAAGATATCTAGAAAGCTGAACAGTTCTCGCTGTACCTCCTCATTAGGTGCCATGTCTGTTGCGGGTTGTCCGTCCGTGATGTCGTTGCCCAGGGACTTGTAATAGTCTCCAGTGCTAGGCTGCTTACTAAAGCTTCGTGACTTCCTGTTGGAGTCCACCCGCCGCAGTCTGTCTGGGTTCTCCCCTCCTGATAACTGTTGCTGAAAAACGGAGCACACAAACTCATCAACAATGAATCAAATAAACATGAGACCTTAAATATGAAACCTTACACTACTGATCCACTCTGTGATCTTCTGTAATGAACAGAGTGGCTACTGATCTCAGATCAGCATTATAATGATTATAGTTCTTCTCAGTCCCTTGTATACTCTAATATTTAGAAGTAAATTAACCCATGAACATTCGTTATTCATTCTATTCACATTCTCTGAATATGAGCAATTGCGTGCTCCGATTGGCTACTCTACTACTAGGCTATCAGCTCATATACTGTGAGTAGAGAGAGAAAAGAGGAAAAAAAAAAAAAAAAAGGCGGAGCGTTTTGCTGACCCAACCGAGGATGAAATAAAAACTATTGAGAAACAAACCTCCCCCCCCCAAAAAAGCAACAAAATATGGAATGAAAAAGTATTTGACGGTCAGAACATATCTTTTTTTTTTTTTTCAAAAATTATCATCGCATTTTTCACAAATTGCTACTGCCATTTCGCCAGTCTGTTAAGCAGAAATTATTTCGGACGTTTTGTATAAAAGTTTTTATTTATCGAATGTGCAAAAAATAAAAATGCTCCGTTTCTCAAAATCCAGTGAATGCGCATAGAATAAAACAATTATGCGCCTCGTCGGCTATCAGCTCACGTACAACTCGATTTCGTGGAATAATTGTTACTTGTATTATAAACGTCACAGTTCCTAGCACCTTTGAGATGAATTTCGGCAGCAAATCATATTTTTCCACTGAACAGCTGTCATGACGGTGTCGTTTTTCGAAACGAGGAATAGATATGTAATGAATTATTTATTGCACTGTTTGCATTTCCTTTGATCATTTTTTGTTCGCGTGTAAAATAACCAAAATGTAGGACCATGCTGTGAACGGAATGAATGAATAATTAAAGGAAGTAAAATAAACACTCAAAGAAACTGACAAATTATTGAATCAAAGACTGCGGTGCCTCTTTCCCTCTCATTTCTTTTTGGCCAGATACATTTTACTACACCTCATGAGATCTCCCCTGTGGCCAAACGCGTAAATGACGGCTGATGGCGTGATAGTCTGATGGTTTTTCTTCCCGAGAAACACCTTCCTCCTACTCTTTCTTCGGTCTACACACTCTCCTGTTCATCTAGCATTCTTCATTGTGCAGCACATGGCATCATTAGTTACCGGTTTTATTTGTGGGTGTCTTCATATCCAGTAATCTTGTATTTAAAAAAAAATTAAAAAGGTACAAAGGGTGCATGGAATTGCACTTGTCCCATATCTTTCATATGAAATAAAAATAAAATAAGGATAAAGCGGCTAGAGACAATGAGATGAGATAATAATCCATCAACATTGCCATTTTTGTTTGAATTCATACAAATTTCTCTTGCGATCAGATTAGGATGGATGCACTTCGGTTGAACCTTGTATGCAGTTATCCAGTCAGCCAATCACGTGGCAGCAGCACAACGCATTAAAGCGAGACGGCCTTTCGATTTCATAAAATTGGTGAAATTGAGTTCCCTCTGAAATCTGGTCACTGTGATGTATGTTTATTTCTGTAGCATCTCAAAAAAAAAAAAAAAAAAAAACCCAGGCCATTCTGTAGCTGGGAAGTTATTTAATTTGAGGCGATTCCCTAGCAAACAATATGTGCAGTCAAGCAGACAGAGGAAGTCCGTGTGCGCATGCAGACGTTTACCTTCTTTTGGGTTTTACGGCAGCTGGCATCCACAGTGTTGCATTACTGCCATCTACAGGTTTACCTTTGTGCGCTGACGGTTCCATCATTCTGTCGCTAAATGAACAGCTGATCACACCGAGGTGCTTGCTGAGCGCCGAGATTTATTAGTTTGGTCCTGCGTTTCCTTTCCTTCGTATATAAAATAACGCCTTTTCTTCTCGCTTTCCGTTACTGTAGTCGGTCTTTCACGTTTCATTCGCACGCTCACGTCCTCCATTTATCATCTCCGGTTTCAAATTTTTATCCCACAATGCCTTGCGCGAACGGGGAAAGCCCACCATGTGATGCATGATGTATCTTGAATTGGGTCATGGTGAAGCAGGAAAATAATAGCGGAGAATTTAGGGCCATGTGGCCCTAAATTCACTAATTGTTCTATTTAAAAAAAAAAAAAAAAACCTAAATAAAACTGGAAGTCTAGGATTCGAATTAAGTAGCTTTCGGTCCACTAAACAAAAATAATTAGGTGTCGGGGGAAATTCTTTTTATGACCGACAACTGAAAACTCTGAAAGGCAGTCTACCTTTAAATCATGTAGATACAAATCAAGTGCTTCAGTAAATATTTACATCAAACCTCAGAATGTAGAAACAGTGTGATCACTGTGACTTCGATGTTGGTACTAGAAGCGCTGGTTTGAGTATTTCATAAATTGCAGATAGATCTCCTGGAATTTTCACATAGAACAGTCCCTAGAGTTTGTACAGAATGGTGTGAAAAACAACACTAAATGAGCGACATCTCTGTGTGTGGAAACGTCTTGTTGAAAAGAAAGGTCAGAGGAAAATGGCCAGATTGGTTCGCGCTGCCAGGAAGGATATGGCAACTCGTATAATCACTCTTTACAACCGTGGTGAGCAGAAAAGCATCACCGCACATTTGGGCGAGCCTGTGCCCATGACCGCGTCAGATTCTTGTTCCTGGCTGTCAGGAGTGGAACCTGATGTGCTCGTCTGCTTTTGTAGCCCCTCCACCTCACGGTTTGATACATTATGCATTTTGAGATGCTTTTCTGCTCACTGTGGTTGTAAAGAGTGATTATTTGAGTTACTATAGACTTCCTGTCAGCTCAAACCAGTCGGGTCATTATCCTCTGATCTCGTTCATCAACAAGGTGTTTCGGCCTGCAGACCTTCTGCTCACAGGATGCATGTTTGCAAGAGTTTATGCATCATGCTGCAGCCACGTGATTGGCTGATTGGATAACTGCAAAAATGAGTGCACGTCTTCACAAAATACAATGAGATTTGATCCTTTTATGCTTTGGGATTAACTTGTGCTTACATTTTTAAAACTCTTTCGAACGATAATCTCAGCACAATAAGCCAGTGTGCATTCACAACGTGCAAGGAATTTAGGGAAGCTGTCATAGATACAGTACAAAAACACACCAAAGGTTACACTGAGCTCGCTCACGCACTACGAATTTATTTGCTCTTTGCAAAAAGTAAAGCTACTTTTTCCTGAAACAGACTCATCCTGAGAAATTTAATCATGCCGTATTGGACTGAATGAACAGGCCTACAGACTATTTTGTCAATCCCGTGGATGCATAATCCTAGTGGCGAAACAGATTCTGAAATTCAGTACGTAAATGGATAGAAATAGCTCCTGCCACGCAGACAATTTGTTTGAGGTGGAAATATAGATGATGCAAAAAAGTATGCGCAAACAATAGCATGCTGTGTTACAATCACATACTTATCAGGCTTAACGAGATACAGAACAGGCACACTGGCCAAAAAAAAAAAAAAAAAAGGGCATTGATCTACATGAAACATGCCAAAGAATGAGATTTACCCAATCCTCTTCTCCTTGTTTTTCCGCTTTGCTGTATTTTAAAGCTCTCAAACAAGCCGCTGCTTAATTCTACTTATTTATAATTCACTCATAACAGTCCATCGTCTAATCCTGACTGATAGTAAAATATGTACGAAAACGGAGTCACATGGTTCTTTTCTGCAGTTCCTTTCTACTCAACTACAGGAAGCCATCTTCTAGAAATTTCCATGCCTTCCACCAAAAATGCAACGCTGCTTTTCCTGGTCTCACTGAATTTTCCTAATGCAAAAACCCTCTATTTGCATTTCAATCCTGCCTTTCATGGGTCATACCTTGTACGGTTTCAAAAAGCTTCAACTGATGCTGTACAGTTTATTATGCTTTCGTACGAAACGTGACAACTGCAGCCGCCACCAGGAAACTTGTTAGGAAAATAAAATGAGGAAAAAAAACAACAAAAAACATGATGGAATAAAACGTGAAACAGGTGACAGACGAATAGACTGAGAACACAAGCCTGAATAATTTAAATCGACATGAAGCAGAAAGGACGAGGCGGTGCCACACATGCGTTTATGGCAACCTTGATGAAAACGATTCATTCATTCATCGAGAGTAGATACGGTTCGAGTACCTTGTCAAGCAGCAATGACGACTGGTCAAAACTACAACCTTGTCTATGATTCGATAGAATTCTACTTTTAACAGCTACACCTCCTACAGCCCCGTGCAGATGCTACGAACGTCATACGCTGACCTCTACACCGCACAGATGTGCCTTTCGAAAATCCATGCCTGTTCAGGACCTGCTGACTTTTTCCCCCTTACTTGTCCACCGTGTGGGTTTAAAGCTTCACCTTTGCGCAACTATGCCTTGGTTATGACTCATTCGGTGTGTTCAGGATCCCAATAAGCTCCTATCAACATCCAGAGAAGGATATCAGCCCTGATAAGCAGGTACAAAAGCACAAAGTATGTTCTTGCAGTTTAAAAAAAAAAAGACAATTAAATAAGAATGAAATTTATTTCTAAAATCCTGGTTACTGTAAAACAGAGAAAGAAAAACAACAACAACAACAACAACAAAAAAAACCCGAGAACATTTACGCAGTACATTCAGGGTCATACAAACAATTCAGGCTGTGAGAACATTCTAGAAGTTTCAAGAAGGATCAAACCCTAATCCAAATACAATCTAAAAAACAAACAGTGTGTCTTACTGTCTCCGTTTCTGTAGTCCAGTGAGTTTCAGAGAAGCTGAGAAGCCCAGAGTCGATAGATGCACAGGTGACACCAGATCCTCATTCCACTGTGCGTGTGTGACACTACCTGCCACTGGCTTTATTTTTCCCCCGCCCTCACACACGCACTAGCCAATACTCGCCCGGCACAGTGATGTAAGTGCCCAGGTGCTGACCAATCGCGATCCCCGAGCGGCTAGGGCTTTTTATGCAAAGCACAGCGACTCACCGGCAGGGCATGGCTACCTGGTATCGAATCTCCAGCTGGCTTAACGACCGTGTTATGTGCACCAGCAGCGAACGGGAATCTGATTACAAACACAGAGCTCCTTCATTGCAAAAGTTTGATTCTTTATATTGCATTCCTGGAAAAGTATACGACTGCACTGATGCTCCCAGTGAGGAAAAAAAAAGAGCAGAGGAAAGCAATACACTCTACATGTTTAAAAGCAGCTCAGAAAACTATATGCAATATGACTTAGATTTAAAAAAAAAAAAAAAAAAAAGCAGCGTTTATCCTAGCACCTTATATAAGACGTATGGTGATAAGGTATTCAAATGGATAAGATAACAAAGAAATTAAACTCCGCTGAACTCCATTAGGCTGTGCTTCAGGAAGTGGTGGCTATGAGCAGCTGTGGTGCTGCGGTAGCCTCAGGGGATTGTTTTTCCTGACAATACTTATTGCTGCTATGCTGCTTTCTCCTCTTTATTATTGCAAACAAATAACGAGTTGCAGTCTGTATGCGAGCGTACAGTACATACGCACATGTGTAAATATGAAAGGGTGTGCGCAGTTGAGTAAAAGACAAATAACATCTCTAAACTCCATTAGCTGGGACGTTTTTGTGACGAGAAGAAGTGGTGCACCATGGCACTTCTTTGGGAAACCAAATTCTTTATATTCAGACAAAACTTAACAAAAATTAGCAAATGTTTTCTGATGACTCGCTCTGAAAGCACACTGCTGCTGAAATACAGTACATCAATCAATGAACCAAGATCCAGTCACTGGCTTATTTAGTTTACTAAAATGCATCTATTCAAATTGTTTGTCGTAATTTTCTTTGCCACTTTTTTTTTTTTTTAATCCGACACTTCCAGTCAGCTAGATCGACTGTAAAATACCACTTCAAGTGGTATCATTAATAAGTCATGAATAGTTTACATCAGGAATTCTCAACTCCAATACCCATTTTTGTGGCTACTGCCTCATATACAGTGGTGCTTGAAAGTTTGTGAACCCTTTAGAATTTTCTATATTTCTGCATAAATATGACCTAAAACATCATCAGATTTTCACACAAGTCCTAAAAGTAGATAAAGAGAACCCAGTTAGGGGTCATCCATAATTTTCATCATTACCATGAGTCTACAAAGAGTAGACTTTTGAGCAACCCACCTCCCCTCCCCCAAAAGTGTACATTAGCGGACAAAAAAAAAAATGACGGATCTACGTGGAATAGGAATTCAAAATAAAACCATGTCTTGTATTACTTTTTATTAAAATCGGATGACAGGACAATACAAAGATTCACAAGAGAAGAAAAGAAGACACAAGACGGGTCCAGAAGTTGTTTTATTTTTATTTATTTATTTATTTATTTTTTTAAAGATTTTTTTGGGGCTTTTTGCACCTTTATTGGATAGGACAGTGTAGAGACAGGAAATGAGCGGGAGAGAGAGAGACGGGGAGGGATCGGGAAATGACCTCGGGCCGGAATCGAACCCGGGTCCACGGATTTATGGTATGGCGCCTTATCCACCTGAGCCACGACGCCCCCGGGTCCAGAAGTTTTCATAGAAAGCAGGCGATTCATTTTTGAAAATTAGGGACTGTCTTTTTAAGGGGAGCTATTGCCTTTTGGCTTTGAAACATTCATTTTTGATTCTTTCCAAGCAGCCTGTCCTGCCCTAACTGCCTCCTGCCGCTTCTCAGATGAATGCAGGAAACAAATGTTTAAAAACTGCTCGTACTCGTTTGAAGGAGTCTTGTGAATAGCGGTATTTCTGCTATTCACAAATTTGTAAATGCGGTCAAAATCTGGGTCAGCCATTGTTGTATTGAAGAAAGAAAGCGTGTAGAGCTAGCTGGCAACACCGATGTGGCGTGAAATTTTTAACATGGCGGCCGCCGATTCGCACATTGACGGATCATCATTTTTTCATTTTTAAAAAAAAGTGTACGCCTGGTCATTAACCCCCTTCCCCCCCCGCATACGGTTTGTACGCTCGTGATAATGATGAAAATTATGGATGACCCCTTAAACAAATGGGACAAAAATATTATACTTGGTAATTTACTTATTATACTTGGTTATTTATTTATTTATTTACACACAATATGTGTGTGTAATATATATATATATATATATATATATATATATATATATATATATATATATATATATATATATATATATTTATTACACACACACACAAAGTCCAGCCATCAAGTTAGAGATGTAAATACATACAGTTTCTCTTGCCAGTGTTTTTGGAGCCTGGATGAGTACCTTACACAGCTCCTTCTTGGGCTGGTTAAAACCCCTATAATAGAATTTACAGACTCATCCAGGCGACACAAATTTATACATCAGGTTCCTGAGGAGTGCCTCACATGTAGAGACACCAGCAACTACAAACAAGTGACTAGCACTAGACCAACGAGGTACCTGAAGGAGCAACCTCATGGCATCATTATAGGCCACAATCAGCTTCCTCAAACTGTTTCCTGTAATTACTCCAAAGATGAGCTGTATACATGGGTGTGCAAAAGGTTCTAAATAAAGCACATTTCACACTCACAGAGCACATACTAAACTTACGAATCAGCATATTAGCCTGGGCATACAACTTACGACACTGACGATTCATATCTCTGTCATCACTCAGATCATCAGTAATGATGTGGCCAAGGTATTTCACTTCCTTGCATGTCTCTAGTGCAAATTCACAAAAATAAAACTGGGGGAAGATTAGTTTCTTGTCTTCATTGGCTCTGACTATCATGACATTACTTTTCTTGGCATTGAATTTAATATCATAATCCATTCCGTATTGTGTGCAGACCTTCAGTAGTTGCTGAAGGCCAGCACTACATGGACTAAGGATAACCAAGTCATCTGCATACATGAGATGATTAATGACATTATTTCCAACCAGACATCCTGTATTGCAGTCATTCAGCTGCCTAGACAAATCATCCATGTAAATATTAAATAAAACAGGAAATAAAATACTACCTTGATGAATACCATTGGATACCTGAAAGGGGCTAGATATAGCACACCCCCATTGGATCTGCATTGTCTGTTGGGCATACCAGAAAACTAGGAGTCTAATTATACTAGTGCATCTCAAAAAATTAGAATACCATGAAAAAGTTCCTTTTTTTCATAATTTAATTCAAGAAGGTAAACTTTCATACATTCTATATTCATTACATGTAAAGTGAAATATTTAAAGTCTTTTTTGTTTTAATTTTGATGATTATGGCTTATAGCTCATGAAAATCAGAAATCCAGCATCTCAAATTATTAGAATATTCCCTAAGATCAATCAAAAAAAGGATTTACAATACAGAAATGTCCAACTTCTGAAAAGTATATTCATTTATACACTCAATACTTGGTTGGGGCTCCTTTACCATGAATTACTGTATCAGTGCGGTGTGGCATGGAGGTGATCAGTCTGTGGCACTGCTGAGGTGTTATTGAAGCCCAGGTTGCTTTGATAGTGGCCTTCAGCGTATCTGTATTTTTGGGTCGGGTGTTTTTCATCTTCCTCTTGACAATACCCCATAGATTCTCTATGGGGTTCAGGTCAGGCAAGTTGGCTGGCCAATCAAACACAGTAATATCATGGTCAGCAAACCATTTGGTAGTAGTTTTGGCACTGTGGGTAGGTGCTAAGTCCTGCTGGAAAAGGAAATCAGCATCTCCAAAAAGCTCGTCAGCAGATGGAAGCATGAAGTGCTCTAAAATCTCCTGGTAGATGGCTGTGTTGACTTTGGACTTGATAAAATACAGTGGACCAACACCAGCAGATGACATGGCATCCCAAATCATCACAGACTGAAAACTTCACACTGGGCTTCAAACACCTTGGATTCTGTGCCTCTCCACTCTTCCTCCAGAACCGTGATTTCCAAATTAAATGCAAAATGTACTTTCATCTGAAAAGAGGACTTTGGACCACTGAGCAACAGTCCATTTCTTTCTCTCCTTAGCCCAGATAAGACACTTCTGACATTGTCTCTGGCTCAGGAGTAGCTTGATATTAGGAATGCGAAAGTTGTATCCCCTTTCTTGAAGATGTCTGTTCGTGATGGGTCTTGATACACTGACACCAGCCTCAGTCCACTCCTTGTGAAGCTCTCCCAAGTTCTTGAATCAACTTTTCTTGACAATCCTCTCAAGACTGCGGCCATCCCTGTTGCTTGTGCACCTTTTCCAGCCACCCTTTTCAGCAATGACCTTTTGTGGCTTACCCTCCTTGTGGAGGGCATCAGTGATCATCTTCTGGACAACAGTCAAGTCAGCAGTCTTCCCCATGATTGTGTGTACTGAACTAGACCGAGAGATTCACTGTGTTCATACTGTTTTACTCAAACTCAAAATGAAATATTCTAATAATATTTTGAGATGTTTTTTTTTGTGTGTTTTTGTACTGTATGCCATACTGATTAAAATTAAAATAGAAAAATGCTTGAAAAATTTTAGTTTATGTGTAATGAGTCTATAATATATAAAACATTTTCACTTTCTTAAATAACTGATGGAAAATATTAAACTTTTTCACAATATTCTAATTTTTTGAGATGCACTAGTATACCTCGGAACTCCTCTGACAAGCAGTTTCAAAAATAGCTTTCTACGGTTAATTCTATCAAAGGCTTTGGAAGCATCAATAAAACACAAATATAGTAGAATTTTGCTGCATATATTTTGCAACCGGCGGCACGGTGGTGTAGTGGTTAGCGCTGTCGCCTCACAGCAAGAAGGTCCGGGTTCGAGCCCTGTGGCCAGCGAGGGCCTTTCTGTGTGGAGTTTGCATGTTCTCCCTGTGTCCGCGTGGGTTTCCTCCGGGTGCTCCGGTTTCCCCCACAGTCCAAAGACATGCAGGTTAGGTTAACTGGTGACTCTAAATTGACCGTAGGTGTGAATGAGAGTGTGAATGGTTGTCTGTGTCTATGTGTCAGCCCTGTGATGACCTGGCGACTTGTCCAGGGTGTACCCCGCCTTTCGCCCATAGTCAGCTGGGATAGGCTCCAGCTTGCCTGCGACCCTGTAGAACAGGATAAAGCGGCTAGAGATAATGAGATGAGATGATATTTTGCAACCATCTCCTTTAAGGCAAAGATGCACATGTCAGTACCATGTTTCTTTTTAAAACCAAACTGGTTGTCTGTAGTAAAAATAAACTTTTCTAATCTTGTCAATAGGATTCTTTCTAGAACCTTGGAAAGGATACTAGAGAGGGCTATGGGCCTATAATTATCAATACTATTTAGTTTGCCAGCTTTGTCCTTTAAGCCAGGAGCTAGCAATGTAGAAATCATAGCATGTGGCAGGACGCCATGGACCAAGAAGCCATTGAAACACATGGCAATCAAAGGACACAGTCTCTGACTGCCATATTTCACGTGTTCTGCTGTAATATTATCCAAACCACTGGCCTTATTGATATCTAACAGCCTAATAGCATCATACACCTCATGAGTCCTGACTGCCAAGCTATCAGACCCATCAACATCCTCAATAACCAGATCTTCACTTTTAATACAGTTAAATAAATTAAAATGATGTTCTCGCCACACCTCAGCCATTTTACTAGGGCCACATACACCCTCAATATCAGACGGAAGGGACATTTTACAACTATTTATGACTTCGACCTCTTTCCAGAAGTCATAGTAGTTGTTACCCAGCAACTTTTTAGCAAGTGAATCAGCTCTCATCATATTCTCTTTCCTTTTGACAAAGCGAAGGGCATATTTAAACTTTGCATTTGTGCGTTTTTTTTATCTTCAAACAATGGCCCCTTCCTTGGTTTACCAGAGGCTGCCCAGAGTTTAAATGCGTGTCTTGCAGCAATTATAGTGCTCAGCCACAAACTCCTTCCAACCTGGTTTAATGTTGTGATCATTACTGCTGTGCTTGTAAAAAGGTTTGCTTGAGGCTTTAAGAGCAGCAACAATGCCATCATTCAAGGAGAATAATGCATTACCATGATCAGTGCTTTTACAATTCATATTGGAGCATACCAAAGCATCTCGAGGCAAATCAATTGAACACAGCAACCTACGGTATCAGACACTCTGGTACAGCTGTTAACATCCTCCTCAGATAGACATGACCAGTCTAGCTTACCACTGGTATACCCATCTTCTGCAGGAGCCAGTGCAGGAATATTCTCAACTCTTAGCAAGACAGACAACGGGATATGATCTGAAGTAGTCATCCCATAGTTTATCTCTGTTATCAAGGGAGGAATGGGCGTCTGCAGTACATATACACTACCGTTCAAAAGTTTGGGGTCACTTTGAAATGTCCTTATTTTTGAAAGAAAAGCACTGTTCTTTTCAATGAAGATCACTTTAAACTAATCAGAAATCCACTCTATACATTGCTAAAGTGGTAAATGACTATTCTAGCTGCAAATGTGTGGTTTTTGGTGCAATATCTCCATAGGTGTATAGAGGCCCATTTCCAGCAACTCTCACTCCAGTGTTCTAATGGTACAATGTGTTTGCTCATTGCCTCAGAAGGCTAATGGATGATTAGAAAACCCTTGTACAATCATGTTAGCACAGCTGAAAACAGTTGAGCTCTTTAGAGAAGCTATAAAACTGACCTTCCTTTGAGCAGATTGAGTTTCTGGAGCATCACATTTGTGGGGTCGATTAAATGCTCAAAATGGCCAGAAAAATGTCTTGACTATATTTTCTATTCATTTTACAACTTATGGTGGGAAATGTCTGTGTCTATGTGTCAGCCCTGTGATGACCTGGCGACTTGTCCAGGGTGTACCCCGCCTTTCGCCCGTAGTCAGCTGGGATAGGCTCCAGCTTGCCTGCGACCCTGTAGAAGGATAAAGCGGCTAGAGATAATGAGATGAGATGAGATGGTGGGAAATAAAAGTGTGACTTTTCATGGAAAAGACAAAATTGTCTGGGTGACCCCAAACTTTTGAACGGTAGTGTACAATGATCAAGCCAGGAAGTAGTGTGTTAGGCATCAATGATATAGGTAAAGCTGCTGTTTGGCAGAAGCCTCTGGCTTGATACAATCAGATTACTGTCGGTACAAAACTGCATCGGTTGTTTTGCAAACAGAGAGAGTTACCATCTGATAAATCAGCATTAAAATCACCCATAACAAACACACATGTTGAGTCATAGTTTTCAATAAAGGAGTGCACAAATGCTAGTCTGTTCATATATTCGTCTTCAAACTGTGCAGACTCATAAGGCATATAAAATGTTCATGATTGTAAATTTCCTTGAGTTGTGACTAGTTTCAATCACAATGGCCCAGTCAACTTTCAGTCTTACTACTTTAACTATAGGATCAAACTTAATGTTCCAAAGTATTGCCACTCCCCCTGGTATCCTGCCCCTTAACATCCTTATGCTCAGATCAGTGGTAGACTCACCAGCACCATGAAAATTTTTGTGCAGTGCGTCGAGTTTGTCCAGATCTTGTTTGGCAAGCCACGTCTCCTGAAGACAAAGTACATCACAATCTTCCAAAAGTGCATCAACAACCAACCGTCTTGCTTTGTCAGAGGCATTATGGCCTACACACAGGCCATGCGCATTGTAAGACACAACTCGCATCCTGGTAGTTAGTTCATTGTCTCCCATAGATGTGGTAATTATTTATCATTGCCCATTGATTTCAGTATTCACGGCACCAGGCACGGAGAGCTAGAGAGCACCTTAGTCCCTATTAAAGCGCCTATAGCATTTCTCGGTTCGGCGTTTTTCATAAAAACGTCGAACGAAGCACCCAGCCGGCCAAAGTTGAGGGTCATACATTTCAGCTACTTCATTGCACTCAGTGGTTATTTGGAACAAGCTGAATCTGCTGTGTGTCGACTCAATTTTCTTGCATATAACTTCCTGGTCAAGCTTCTCTCTCAAATAATCCCTGAGTTTTTCCGCCTCAAGGCTAGGGGCAAACTTAGTTGCAAATCTTAGTATCTTAGCATTAACAGTTTTTATGCTAGCTGCCCCAGATCCAATTATACAAGTATATTATACAAGTATATTATACTTGGTCATCTATTTATTGAGGAAAATGATCCAATATTACATATCCGTGAGTGACAAAAGTATGTGAACCTTTGCCTTCAGTAACTGGTGTGACCCCCTTGTGCAGCAATAACTGCAACTAAACGTTTCTGGTAACCGTTGATCAGTCCTGCACACTGGCTTGGAGGAATTTTAGCCCATTCCTCCATACAGAACAGCTTCAACTCTGGGATGTTGGTGGGTTTCCTCACATGAACTGCTCGCTTCAGGTCCTTCCACAACATTTCCATTGGATTAAGGTCAGGACTTTGACTCGGCCATTCCAAAACATTAACTTTATTCTTCTTTAACCATTCTTTGGTAGAACGACTTGTGTGCTTAGGGTCGTTGTCTTGCTGCGTGACCCACCTTCTCTTGAGATTCAGTTAATGGACAGATGTCCTGACATTTTCCTTTAGAATTCGCTGGTATAATTCAGAATTCATTGGTATAATTCAGAATTCATTGTTCCATCAATGATGGCAAGCCATCCTGGCCCAGATGCAGCAAAACAGGCCCAAACCATGATATTACCACCACCATGTTTCACAGATGGGATAAGGTTCTTATGCCGGAATGCAGTGTTTTCCTTTCTCCAAACAGAATGCTTCTTGTTTAAACCAAAAAGTTCTATTTTGGTCTCATCCGTCCACAAAATATTTTTCCAATAGCCTTCTGGCTTGTCCACATGATCTTTAGCAAACTGCAGACGAGCAGCAATGTTCTTTTTGGAGAGCAGTGGCTTTCTCCTTGCAACCCTGCCATACACACCACTGTTGTTCAGTGTTCTCCTGATGGTGGACTCGTGAACATTAGCCAATGTGAGAGAGACTTTCAGTTGGTTAGAAGTTACTCTGGGGTCCTTTGTGACCTCGCAGACTATTACACGCCTTGCTCTTGGAGTGATCTTTGTTGGTCAACAACTCCTGGGGAGGGTAACAATGGTCTTGAATTTCCTCCATTTGTACACAATCTGTCTGACTGTGGATTGGTGGAGTCCAAACTCTTTAGAGATGGTTTTGTAACCTTTTCCAGCCTGATGAGTATCAACAACGCTTTTTTTTGAAGTCCTCAGAAATCTCCTTTGTTCGTGCCATGATACACTTCCACAAACACGTGTTGTGAAGATCAGACTTTGATAGATCCCTGTTCTTTAAATAAAACAGGGTGCCCACTCACACCTGATTGTCATCCCATTGATTGAAAACACCTGACTCTAATTTCACCTTCAAATTAACTGCTAGTGGTTCACATACTTTTGCCACTCACAGATACGTAATATTGGATCATTTTCCTCAATAAATAAATGACCAAGTGTAATATTTTTGTCTCATTTGTTTAACTGGGTTCTCTTTATCTACTTTTAGGACTTGTGTGAAAATCTGATGATGTTTTAGGTCATATTTATGCAGAAATGTAGAAAATTCTAAAGGGTTCACAAACTTTCAAGCACCATTGTAACCATAGGGTACCTATTTTTACAGTAAGCATTGCACAACTGATCCAGCTCCTTATTACCACTTTTATCCTCTGAACCAGATGTTTTGGGAAAAGAGTATTTCTGAAGCATAGGCATACTGAATGCAGCAGCAAACACAGCAACCTGAGAACTTTTTTCTCATGCCTTTAATTTTCAAATTTATTTAATTTCGTAATTTAGCTTCCTGAAAAAGTATAAGACAAAATTGCCTTATTTCATTTCATGCACAAACACTCATTAAAACACACTGCAGCTATGAAAAATAAAGTTTAGTGTTTAGCAGTTGGTTGATTGTATTATAAAATTCAGCTCTCTGTTTGTAGCGGCGCTCCATACTTAAGAAAATATGGTAATGCATCGACCTGATTTTTGATGCCATTTGTGACTGTACGATGCCCGTACGTACAAACGACGAACAGAGAACCCAACTGTAAGTGCAAGGCAACGCATCTCAAACACCTGACCACCAGACAATGAAATGTGTATCTTTATTTACATAAGATAGATGGGTTTTGGGTTTTTTTTTTTAATCCAGTGCTTATTTTTAATTTGCATTTTAAAAATAACTTGGGATTATTTACTAACATTTTATGGAAAATATTCACGACAGTTTCATATAAAACTGGTTAAAGTGTACAACCCCGATTCCAAAAAAGTTGGGACAAAGTACAAATTGTAAATAAAAACGGAATGCAATGATGTGGAAGTTTCAAAATTCCATATTTTATTCAGAATAGAACATAGATGACATATCAAATGTTTAAACTGAGAAAATGTATCATTTAAAGAGAAATTAGGTGATTTTAAATTTCATGACAACAACACATCTCAAAAAAGTTGGGACAAGGCCATGTTTCCCACTGTGAGACATCCCCTTTTCTCTTTACAACAGTCTGTAAACGTCTGGGGACTGAGGAGACAAGTTGCTCAAGTTTAGGGATAGGAATGTTAACCCATTCTTGTCTAATGTAGGATTCTAGTTGCTCAACTGTCTTAGGTCTTTTTTGTCGCATCTTCCATTTTATGATGCGCCAAATGTTTTCTATGGGTGAAAGATCTGGACTGCAGGCTGGCCAGTTCAGTACCCGGACCCTTCTTCTACGCAGCCATGATGCTGTAATTGATGCAGTATGTGGTTTGGCATTGTCATGTTGGAAAATGCAAGGTCTTCCCTGAAAGAGACGTCGTCTGGATGGGAGCATATGTTGCTCTAGAACCTGGATATACCTTTCAGCATTGATGGTGTCTTTCCAGATGTGTAAGCTGCCCATGCCACACACACTAATGCAACCCCATACCATCAGAGATGCAGGCTTCTGAACTGAGCGCTGATAACTTGGGTCGTCCTTCTCCTCTTTAGTCCGAATGACACGGCGTCCCTGATTTCCATAAAGAACTTCAAATTTTGATTCGTCTGACCACAGAACAGTTTTCCACTTTGCCACAGTCCATTTTAAATGAGCCTTGGCCCAGAGAAGACGTCTGCGCTTCTGGATCATGTTTAGATACGGCTTCTTCTTTGAACTATAGAGTTTTAGCTGGCAACAGCGGATGGCACGGTGAATTGTGTTCACAGATAATGTTCTCTGGAAATATTCCTGAGCCCATTTTGTGATTTCCAATACAGAAGCATGCCTGTATGTGATGCAGTGCCGTCTAAGGGCCCGAAGATCACGGGCATCCAGTATGGTTTTCCAGCCTTGACCCTTACGCACAGAGATTCTTCCAGATTCTCTGAATCTTTTGATGATATTATGCACTGTAGATGATGATATGTTCAAACTCTTTGCAATTTTACACTGTCGAACTCCTTTCTGATATTGCTCCACTATTTGTCGGCGCAGAATTAGGGGGATTGGTGATCCTCTTCCCATCTTTACTTCTGAGAGCCGCTGCCACTCCAAGATACTCTTTTTATACCCAGTCATGTTAATGACCTATTGCCAGTTGACCTAATGAGTTGCAATTTGGTCCTCCAGCTGTTCCTTTTTTGTACCTTTAACTTTTCCAGCCTCTTATTGCCCCTGTCCCAACTTTTTTGAGATGTGTTGCTGTCATGAAATTTCAAATGAGCCAATATTTGGCATAAAATTTCAAAATGTCTCACTTTCGACATTTGATATGTTGTCCATGTTCTATTGTGAATACAATATCAGTTTTTGAGATTTGTAAATTATTGCATTCCGTTTTTATTTACAATTTGTACTTTGTCCCAACTTTTTTGGAATCGGGGTTGTACATCTGGGAAAGCATCATTAATGCTGAATGATATTTACCTGTTTCAGAGCAATATGCTGCCATCCAGACAAAATCTTTTTCAGGGAAGGCCTTCCTTCTTTCAGCAAGACAATGCCAAACCGCTTTCTGCACATATTACAACTGCATGGCTCCGTAGTAAGAGAGTCTGGGTGCTAAACTGGCCTGCCTGCAGTCCAGACCTGTTTCCTATTTAAAACATTTGGCGCATTATGAAGCACAAAATATGACAAAGGAGACCCCAAATTGGTGAGCAACTGAAATTGTATATCAAGCAAGAATAGGACAACATTTCTCTTTCAAAAGTACAGCAATTGGTCTCCTCAGTTCCCCAAATGTTGAGTGTTGTTAAAAGTCGAGGTAATGTAACACAGTGGTAAACATGCCCCTGTCCCAACATTTTAGAAACGTGTTGCTGATATCAAATTCAAAATAAAACTTCAGTTTCAACATTTGATATGTTGTCTTTGTACCATTTTCAGTAAAATATAGGGTTTCCATGATTTGCAAAGTATCGCATTGTTTTTATTTATAGTTTACACAGCATCCCAACTTTTTGGGAAATGGGGTTGTAAATGAGAACAGGAATTAGCTTCCACGTTCCACAATTTTAAATAATTATAACCGCTTTGAAGTATGACTGGTCATTCATAAATACATGAAAAATCAATTATTATTTTGCTCTAACAACATGCCTCATGTTTTATTCAATACTTACTGTGACACTCCCTTATATAGCTACCGTTTTATAAAAACATTTTCTTTCCCTCACGGGAACCAAGGGCTCATTTGCGTGGGAGTGCTGGCACAGTTAATTACTTGAAGTAATGTCAGGCCCATCATTCAGCACATCATTAAAACCAGGGGGAGTCTGGCTTGGCTAATGGGCCTCCTTCATTAGGACGAGGACACAAAAGCTGCATTATGTGTGTGTGTGTGTGTGTGCTCTTGTCTCCCTCACTTGATTAGTGGGAAATGGGCCATGAGTTTTGACCAAGCCATAAGTTCACCTCACCAACAGTCCAGCACTTTCTCATGGTCCCCAAACGCCACAGAACACCACTTTGTACTTTGCGTCAGGATTTTTGTGGTGCGATGCGGTTAGTATACAGTTTTGTCCTGCACCTACACACATTTCTACCGGAGGTTGTGCCAGAGGTGTCCCCTGCAGTCTGGATACACTTAGCAATTCCCTACTGTGTCGTTTGTTGAGAACTTAGATTCCCTAAGGACAAAACTGACTATTGGGAGGAAATTATGTTTATTTCTGTTACGATACAGTCATGTGAAAAAATAAGTACATCCCATAGAAACTCTAGACTTCACTCAACAGATTTAAACAAGCAAGCATTTCACCGTTTTGATACAGTGCCTACAGATAAAGGCGATGAACAAAGCAACAAGGAAAATTAGCTCTTTCAATCATTTATTCAACAAAAATATCAAAAGATGTAAGATTCTTCTGTAGAGAAGTAAGTACGCCCTTGGCTTCAGAAGCTAGTATTACCCCCTTGAACAGAAATAACTTCTTGTAGGCGTTTTGCATAATTGTCCACCAGTCTCTGACATCAGCTCGCTGAATTTTTTGGATCACTCTTCCATGCAAAATCCCTTCAGATGCGAGGTGTTTGACGGTTTTCTTGCATGCACTGGCCTTTTCAAATCTCCCCACAACATTTCAATGGGGTTCAAATCCGGGCTTCGACTTGGCCACTCCATAACCTTCCATTTCTTCTTTTTGAGACGTTCCTTGGTGGATTTCCGAGTGTGCTTAGGATCATGATCTTGTTGAAAGCTCCACCTCTGGGTCAACTTTAACTTTTGAACAGATGGCCTTACATCATCTTCAACCACTCTTTGATTTGGTTCAGAATTCATGGTTGAATCAATGAATGCAAGCTTCCCGGTCCCTGAGGCAGCGAAGCAACCCCAAACCATAACATTCCCACCACCATGCTTCACAGTTGGTATGAGGTTCTTCTCCTGAAAAGCCAACTTTGGTCTGCGCCACACGTGCACGCTTACTGTGGCCAAACAACTCTACCTTTGATTCGTCTGTCCAGAGCACATTATTCCAAAAGGCCTGGTCTTTGCCTACATGTTCACGGGCAAACTGTAGTCTTGCTTTAATGTTTCTTTTGGACAGGAAAGGCTCTTTCCTGGCATGCCTCTTTCTGATTGGAGATGTTTGCACTTTCACACCAACAGTTGCAAGAATTACCTGCAGATGCAGTGATGAAATGTTGGGGTTCTTGGAGACTTCTTTTAGCATCAAACGGTCTGCTCTTGGGCCGAATTTGCTGGGGCGGCCAGCCCTGGACAAACTGGTAGTTATTTGAAATCTATGCCACGTGTAGATGATTTTCCTTACAGTGGAATAATTTATTTCTTATAATTTAGAGATCTTTTTAAATCCCTTGCCGCATCCAGAAACTTTATTCCGAGTTTCTTAGAGAGCTCTTTAGATCTTGGTATGATGACACCACACACTTCAATAGCAAAGAGAACACCAGACTCGAGATGTCAGGTTTAAATAAGACGGGTTCCACCTGCACCTCCACCTGCAGGAGGTTTGAATCAATGGCACCTAATCTGGAAAACCTGATTCTAATTTTATGGATTTGAAAGTGTGATAAATATAATGGGGGCGGCACAGCAGTGTATTGGTTAGCGCTGTCGCCTCACACCAAGAAGGTCCATGTTCGAGCCCCGTGGCCGACGAGGGCCTGTCTGTGTGGAGTTTGCATGTTCTCCCCGTGTCCGCGTGGGTTTCCTCCGGGTGCTCCAGTTTCCCCCACAGTCCAAAGACATGCAGGTTAGGTTAACTGGTGACTCTAAATTGAGCGTAGGTGTGAATGTGAGTGTGAATGGTTGTCTGTGTCTATGTGTCAGCCCTGTGATGACCTGGCGACTTGTCCAGGGTGTACCCCGCCTTTCGCCCGTAGTCAGCTGGGATAGGCTCCAGCTTGCCTGCGACCCTGTAGAACAGGATAAAGCGGCTAGAGATAATGAGATGAGATGAGATACTAAAATGTGGAACAAATCTATATATCAAACCTACAGACCCTACCAGAGGTAAATATTATGGTTCAAAAGATTTTTTCATACCATGAAATTACTAATTCATCCATAACCACTCATGTACATCTTTACATGATAAATAAATAAATCATGTATTGAGCTTCAGCCCTGTGGAATCAATTTTGTGCCAAAATGTTCATACAATACTTTTGAAATATCAAACAAAAACAACAAATCAAAATACAAAAAAAAGAAGAAAGTCAATTTTTTTAGACTGGCAAACAAATTATTCGTGTAATCGTGCAAAATATCAGTCTATTACTCTTCAGAAACCTTTTATTTTTGTTCCGCGTCTTTCTCAGTTTTGCTTGACGTAATTTATTTTGGTTGCGATTCCAGCTTTCTCGTTTGCGCTCCCTGACTTTTTGCTTGCAGTTTTGGCCCAAACTTCACGTGTGGGTGGGCTGTCCAGGAACGCATTCCCATTGGCTAACTTGTGTTTAACTGACAGCTACACTCAGCTATTCCCTACTCGGATTCTGGCGGACTGTTTGACGAGTGACCGATCCATTGACGGTAAACAAGGATCGAGTGGACTTCAGTGGCGACTATGATATTGAATTAATTCAACAAAGTGTAAATTCAATATCATAGTCGCCACTGAAGTCCACTCGATCCTTGCTTACCGTCAATGGATCGGTCACTCGTCAAACAGTCCGCCAGAATCCGAGTAGGGAATGGCTGAGTGTAGCTGTCAGTCAAACACAAGTTAGCCAATGGGAATGCGTTCCTGGACAGCCCACCCACACGTGAAGTTTGGGCCAAAACTGCAAGCAAAAAGTCAGGGAACGCAAACGAGAAAGCTGGAATCGCAATCAAAATAAATTACATCAAACAAAACTGAGAAAGACGCGGAACAAAAATAAAAGGTTTCTGAAGAGTAATAGACTGATATTTTGCACGATTACACGAATAATTTGTTTGCCAGTCTAAAAAAATTGACTTTTTTCTTTTTTTGTATTTTGATTTGTCGTTTTTGTTTGATATTTCAAAAGTATTGTATGAACATTTTGGCACAAAATTGATTCCATATAAATCGGGGGTGGGCAATTATTTTTTCCATGGGGCCACATGAGAAACAGAAAATTTTGTGGAGGGCCGGACCAAAAGGCTGAACTAAATTCTTCATAATATTAATTGTATTTCTTTATATAAAGCAGTAAATAACATTGTTTTTACAAGCTGCTAAGACTGGTAAGAATATGGAAAAAACGAGGTTGCCTTACAAAAAATGTAATTTATTCAATCAAATTTCCCAAAACAATGGTTCACAAAATGTCAACGTTTGTACCTTTTTTTCAGTCACATTCACCCCAAAACACAATAAAGACATCACAATATGGTCTTTCTACTTCAAATATCAAGCAAGATACAGTCCATGTTTTGTTGAAAGCCCTGCATTCGGCATCTATTTTTCTTCTTTTTGTGGACATTTTGGGGGCTAAAGTCTTCTTGGGACCTGCTCGCAACAACGTCGATTCGGTGTAGGTATCAGATCTACAGATCGGCTCGGGCTCCGGCGCCTGCTGGTGACGTCACACTATGTGATTGGCTGGACCGTTTGAAGGATGACGTACAAGTTTGTGGTTGGTCTGGACAAATTACGGAAGTAGTTATCGCGGGATTAGGTTTCGTGGGATTTCATGTCATGTTCATGTCGCGCGCATTGCGTTTTTGTTGAACACAACTTCAAAATAAAAGCAATGCACATTCAGTCCATGCATGAGGTAAAATTAGAAAATACGTTTATTTTGTAATTTCTAATTAACCTTACGCGGGCCGGTCAGAATGAACCAAAGGGCCGGATGCGGCCCGCGGGCCGGAAAATGCCCAGGTCTGTATTAAATCATTATCTACTTTTCTAGCATGGACTCCAAGCTGAGACTAGAATGCAAACTATTGATCTGATTGATTTTAAGCACTCACACCATGACGGTTTCGCACTTTATGCACCCTTGCACACAAATGATCCCCACCTGCATCTCAGCACAATGCTGTCTCCTTGTTACAGCGCCTGTTCATGCTTGATGTGATGCCCTGTGAGGCCCTCGTAATATACAATGAGGCTGCGCGTAATGGACTGACAAGCCGTTTTAAATTTAACAAGGTTTCAGTAACACAGGCAACAATCCTTGGGGGTTCAATTGAGCCGTGTTTGATAAGCGTATGAGAAACAACACATCATTCAAGCCCTTGAGATTAGCGGATTACTCCGCGCCGTATTATCTTATAGACGCTGCTATCCACTGTCCATTAGGTTAAGTAGAACCTCTTATCTTCTTCGAAAAACACTGCCATTCCATAAAGCGTTGTAGGTGTGGAAAGTTTATGAACCTGACATCTGATTAGAACAGTTTTCCATTTAGATAAGAGAGGCCAGACACTAGAAGGCATTCTTCGTTTTCTGTAACATTCGTTCACTACAGAGCAACCGCAATAAGCTCACGTGGTCTTTCGAGAACTGAATGGGGTTCTGTTTCAGAGTGCTCAGCTCTGCAGAATAATGAATGAATTCGTAATGATGCTTCAAACCCCTGCAGAGCAATAAACTTGAATGCCTCAATGTTGCAGGATGTGTAAGGACAGAAAGAACCTAGATACTGTTTAAGCAATGAAAATGTACAAGGGAATATAATCTTTTCCTGTTGTAGAACAATATTAAATGTAACGGTCATCAGAGTATGGGATTCTGCTCGGGATTATTATAAATCAAAAACATATATTTTCACACCTGTTGCAACATCAGCCTTAATAAATTTCCTGTGCCAGCTCAGACTGATTGCAAAGATTGTTTTGTATAGTCATGTTTTATTATTTAAATGACATTAGCTGGCATTAAGTGATCCATCCATCCATTCATCCATCCATTACCCATAGCCGCCTATCCTGTTCTACAGGGTCGCAGGCGAGCTGGAGCCTATCCCAGCTGACTACGGGCGAAAGGCGGGGTACACCCTGGACAAGTCGCCAGGTCATCACAGGGCTGACACATAGACACAGACAACCATTCACACTCACATTCACACCTACGGTCAATTTAGAGTCACCAATTAACCTAACCTGCATGTCTTTGGACTGTGGGGGAAACCGGAGCACCCGGAGGAAACCCACGCGGACACGGGGAGAACATGCAAACTCCACACAGAAAGGCTCTCAACAGTCACTGGGCTCGAACCCAGACCTTCTTGCTGTGGGTAGCACTGTCGCCTCACTACACCACCATGCTGCCCGCATTGAGCGGTCTATCAGATATATTTCATTCAGCTAGCATGATATCAAACGAGTCGAAGACGAGTTCAGTTATGTTATCTGAATGGAATATATCTGATATACAGTGGTGCTTGAAGTTTGTGAACCCTTTAGAATTTTCTATATTTCTGCATAAATATGACCTAAAACATCATCAGATTTTCACACAAGTCACAAAAGTATGTGAACCTCTAGGATTAGCAGTTAATTTAAAGGTGAAATTAGAGTCAGATGTTTTCAATCAATGGGATGACAATCAGGTGTGAGTGGACATCCTGTTTTATTTAAAGAACAGGGATCTATCAAAGTCTGATCTTCACAACACATGTTTGTGGAAGTGTATCATGGCACGAACAAAGGAGATTTCTGAGGACCTCAGAAAAAGCGTTGTTGATGCTCATCAGGCTGAAAAAGGTTACAAAACCATCTCTAAAGAGTTTGGACTCCACCAATCCACAGTCAGACAAACTGCGTACAAATGGAGGAAATTCAAGACCATTGCTACCCTCCCTAGGAGTGGTCAACCAACAAAGATCACTCCAAGAGCAAGGTGTGTAATAGTCTGCGAGGTCACAAAGGACCCCAGGGTAACTTCTAAGCAACTGAAGGCCTCTCTCACATTGGCTAATGTTATGAGTCCACCATCAGGAGAACACTGAACAACAATGGTGTGCATGGCAGGGTTGCAAGGAGAAAGCCACTGCTCTCCAAAAAGAACATTGCTGCTCATCTGCAGTTTACTAAAGATCACGTGGACAAACCAGAAGGCTATTGGAAAAATGTTTTGTGGACGGATGAGACCAAAATAGAACTTTTTGGTTTAAATGAGAAGCATAATATTTGGAGAAAGGAAAACACTGCATTCCAGCATAAGAACCTTATCCCATCTGTGAAACATGGTGGTGGTAGTATCATGGTTTGGGCCTGTTTTGCTGCATCTGGGCCAGGACGGCTTGCCATCATTGATGAAACAATGAATTCTGAATTATACCAGCGAATTCTAAAGGAAAATGTCAGGACATCTGTCCATGAACTGAATCTCAAGAGAAGGTGGGTCATGCAGCAAGACAATGACCCTAAGCACACAAGTCGTTCTACCAAAGAATGGTTAAAGAAGAATAAAGTTAATGCTTTGGAATGGCCAAGTCAAAGTCCTGACCTTAATCCAATGGAAATGTTGTGGAAGGACCTGAAGCAAGCAGTTCATGTGAGGAAACCCACCAACATCCCAGAGTTGAAGCTGTTCTGTACGGAGGAACGGGCTAAAATTCCTCCAAGCCGGTGTGCAGGACTGATCAACAGTTACCGCAAACGTTTAGTTGCAGTTATTGCTGCACAAGGGGGTCACACCAGATACTGAAAGCAAAGGTTCACATACTTTTGCCACTCACAGATATGTAATATTGGATCATTTTCCTCAATGAATAAATGAGCAAGTATAATATTTTTGTCTCATTTGTTTAACTGGGTTCTCTTTATCTACTTTTAGGACTTGTGTGAAAATCTGATGATATTTTAGGTTATATTTATGCAGAAATATAGAAAATTCTAAAGGGTTCGCAAACTTTCAAGCACCACTGTACCATGAAAAAAAGCCAGCCAATATTATTATTATACCTACACATTCCTTTCAGGTGTTCAACACGTCTTTCTCTTTCAAAATTCTCTCAAAACCTTCTGTATTTAACGAAGGAAACCTGGCGGCTATGTTTATTTACAAACTGTCACAGTCACTCGCTAGCATGGTAGTTTTATGTCACCAATGTGTCTCTTTTCCAGTTTTTCGATGTCCGTTGGTATGTTTTTCTCTTTTAAACATGCATGCATTGGTTCCAACATGTGACGTCATGTTGTCGTGACAAACGTGCAATATCATAAGCCGTATTCAACGCTCATTCTCCATTGGGTAGAATGACACATACACATAGGATGAGCGATATGCGAACAGTGTTGCATGCTATCAAGGCAAATGAATGAAACCCACTAGAAGGGAATAGAATACATGTTTTTATCCATTGAAAAGTGTCCTGTATGTATCATATTTAAGTTGTTCCACAAAATCGAGTCGTACATGAGCCGATAGCCAATGAAGCACATCGCGCCAAGTCGGCTATAAGCCATGTATAACGAGATTGAGTGGAATAACTTTTATTCTATCCACATTCACTGGATTTTGAGAAACGGCGCATTTTTGTTTTGATTTTTTGCAAATTCGATAAATGAAAACTTTATATAAAAATGTCCAACAAAATAATTTCCGCTAAGAATGTAAACAAACCAGCGAAATGACAGGAGAAATTTGTGAAAAATGCTAATAATAATTCCTGGAAATTTTTTTTTAAAAATACGTTCTTCCCATCAAATACTTTAAGTCTATATTTTGTTGCTTTTTTGTGGTTTTGTCTTCGAGTAGAGTTTTTATTTCGTCCCCGGTTGGTTCCGCAACACGTTCTGCCATTTTGTTTTCTCTACTCACGGTATATGAGCTGACAGCCTAGAAGTAGAGTAGCCAATCAGAGCGCACGATTGCTTGTATCCAGTGAATGTTGATAAAATAATATGTAATATATCATATATTTTCTTATGTCGATTTGCTGAATCAAGTGTAAAAATATTCATATTCTGATTCTGGTTAATAATTTGACTTGCTCCATACATTTCCTATTAGTTTTAGCATCGCTGCTGAATAATATGCTTTAAAATAAAAAAAATAAGATTTAAATTCTGTACACCTCAACTTCTCGACTACTTTTCAGTCAGATAAAGGATGCTGCATAATACAAAGCATACCTCGTTTTTCGCCGTGTAACTGTCCACGTGACGCAGGTTGCTCTTCACCTTCAGAAACTCAGCAGACTCCTTTTCGGGCAGACCTGGTGCTGGGTAAGTGGGTGGAGGTGGAGGTGGAGGGATTTGTGAAGAGCCAGGTGGAAGAGGTGGGGGGAACATGGGAGGAGGCGGGGGTTGCGATGGTCCCTTTGTGTTCTGGTCCCCAACAGTGATGTCAGGGTTCAGCATGTCCATGTAGGTCTGCATGTCAGTGATGGCTGTCTCAGAGCTCCCTTTGACAAAATGAGCATTTAGCTTTTCATCTGATGTAGGAAAGTCTGCCATTAATCTATTCTATTCTGCAATTGCTTAATAACGATGACTAAGCAAGTTCATATTCAATTATTACTAATAGCACAATGATCTCAGAGTACTCCGTTGAGAGGAAAAAAAAACTACGTAGTCGTGTTTTAACTGCCATTCTCGTGCACTGGAACTGAAGCAGGTGGCTGGGCAGGCATATACAAAGTACAGCTTGTGGATTAAGAGATTGTAAAAAATTATACGCAGAAAGCATTTATACATACATATCAAAACAATGGTATTAACCCTTTGACACAAAACATATGCACACCCTTTCTAATGCCCAACATGGGTCAAAAATGACCCGCATTCATTTTCCAGGTTATTTCATGCTGACTGAGTTTTTCTTTGCTCTATCTTTTGAAATCAATTTATTTTATGATTGAATATTCCAAGTATTCTTTAAATATCTTGTTTTTAATTACCACAAATCATTAATTTAATTTTTTCTTTCCTACTTTATGAACAAAAATACTTTTTAATATTACTACACATGGGTCATCCAAGTGTGATTTAAAATTAAAAATATGTCTTAATACTATAATAATAATTTGTTTCAAGTAATTACTTTAGCAGTGAATGGGGCCAGTTATTTATTTGTTTGTTTATTAACTATGTAGTTAGCTAAGCCAACTACAATAAAATTAGCTAACTAAAGTAGAATATGTCTACAGCTCGGTAGCTAATCGTAATTACTTGTAACTTTCTGACAAGTAATCTACTCACTCTCAAGGGAACCTAAACATAATCCATTTTTTTCTAAGGTAATGCTAGAACAATTGAAAAACATTACTTGCATGTATGAGATGGGCAAAGGGCGCTGAGCTGAGCTGTGAAATGTCTGACACAAGCACGATTCACAGTTCCCACCAAACGCTGGAGTAAATGCATGCGGGTCGGTTCTGACCCATGCGTGTAAAGTTGATGTAGAATTACAAAAGCTGTGCTTGTTCATGACTTAAGAAAGGAAAAATAAAAATGATGATTTGTGCTAAACAGAAACAAGATATTTACTGCATATTTGGAAAAGTAAATGACAAAATGAATTTATTTCAAAAGTATATCATAGAAACACTCAGCCATACATGAAATAACCTGGAAAATGAACGCAGGTCGTTTTTGACCCATGTTGCGCATTAGAAGGGTAGTGATACAAAAAGGGTTTTTATTCAAAAAGTAAGAAAGGAAAAAATAAAATAAGGATGTATGATGATCAAAAACAAGTTAATTGAGGAATACGTTGAATACTGAATGATGGAATTAATTTATTGCAAAGATAAAAACTCAGCCGGGTCACTTTTGACCCATGTTTTGCATCAAAGGGTTAAAATGGCTCAAATTGTACACTGCATGCCTGGTCTTACAAAAAAAAAAAAAAAATTGAAGAAACAAATGCAGATCTTTGTCTTTCCACTGGAGGGCACCACTGGTTTGGTTCTAAATATGTGGCACTCAAAGCACCTTGGGAACATTTTGTATTCGCTGTCTTCCAGTTCAGTGAGCGCTCCTGTGCCCCAGCATTGTTAAGAAAACAGTGCACACACATGCTGCATTAAGCAACCAAGAATGTGATGCCGGTATGTTATGGATCACTGAGAAGGGCACGGTTTCGTTAAAAAAAAAAAAAAAAACCTCGGAGAAATAAAGGCCAAAGCCCAGATTTATGAAAGTCTTTAGAAAATTACGAAATTATATGCATCATTACACGATTTATTCAAAACAGCTTTGTATTTACTAAAATGTCTCATCTGGTCCTCATTTGAGAAAGAGAGAGGGAGAGTAATCGAGTGGGTAGGAGGTTTGATGAGATGCACGATAGTACGGTAGATTATGTGCATGAGAGTATGATAGAGTGTACGAGGTATGGTAAAGTATGGCAGTGGATATGATGGAGCATGATATTACATGCAAGAGATTATGAAAGCGTATGCAAGAGGTCTGTGACATACTGACAGTATGGCAGTGTGCAAGGGTGCATGATAGAGTACGGGAGTGTATGAGAGAGAATGACAGAATATGTAAAAGATGTGTATTGCAGACAGGGCTTTGAACCGGTTCAAGGAACGAAAACCGGGAACTTTTTCTATTTCACATGGAACAGAAACGAAACCAGAAACTTTATTTTTTACGTTCCGGAACAGAAACGCTTATTAAAAATAATGGTAACCGGTTAATACTGGTTTTTATTTCGTTCCTCAAAGTTTCCGTAGCCTACAAATAAAAAAGTCATTCTTATCCTGCGCAAGTTTCTATGACCCGCTGGGGTTCACTTCCTGTGTGACGTTCGCTGACTGAATGGAGAGAGCGGGAGGGTGGACTACTATCATGTCTCCACATCTTAAATAAGAGGTAAATATTGCAGTCTATCGTTATTCAAAAACGTCAATTTCAAACACGATATCAATATATTTGTCCACGTAAATGAGAGGCTCGCGAACATTAAATGACGTTAACCTCTGTTAATAACCCATCAATGCATAGGGCCTGACTAGCCTTTGGTAACACACTAAACGAATTAGCTTTCATTTTTGGCACTTTTTCTGTTTGTGTAGATGGGAAGACATACTGAGAATCCAAATCGCCAACATTTGAAATAATAATTGTTTTGAATTATTTCTTGTCTTATTTAATGAAGGTTGTAATAGAATTAGCCTACATTTGGCTTAAGCTGGATGAGACAGAGACATAATTTTATAGCCATTTGTTAAACAGCTGACAGGGAACGTAATTAACCGTTCCGAGAACGAAATTTTTTTTGTTCTAACCGGTTCGGGAACGTCTATTTAAATGGTGGAACCCAAAACCGGAAACGTTAAAATTCCGTTTCTGTTCGGAACAAACCAATAGGAAAAAAATTCTGGTTCAAAGCCCTGATTGCAGAATATGGCACTGTATGGGAGTGTCAGAGATCATGAAAGTGTGTGTTAGAGGTATGGTAGTGTATAATGGCAGAGGAGGATACTGTGAGTATCGGGCTTGTAGTGCTCGAGTCCGACTCGTGCCCTGATTTTAAGGACTTGAGCACTGATGACTCGGACTTGCGTTTTAACTGCATTCGGACTTATAAAGTGGAGACGAGGACTTTGATTTTTTTAAATTTATTTTTGTAACATGCCAATGAGATGAGATGAGAATGCACAGTCACCTGTTCAGGAACAAACTAACGTTAATGGCGCTAAAATGCCTGGAGAGAAGCCCCTAGGATTGTCCGCTTTGCTTATACAGACTTCTCGTGGGGGGGAGAAGCACTGCGATGTGTTCCATATGTCGAAGAACTATTGAGGAGATGACCGGGACAGCCTCAAACTTCAATCGTCATTTGGCAAGACTCCACCCCAGTGGTTACGTTAGACTTTTTCATTGTCCGTCATTTTGACGGACAGGGTCGTAAAAATTCCGTCATTGTCCATTATTATCTGTCATTTTATTTTAACTTTTAAATGACAATGTATATAGGCTATAAATGCTATATATTTAATAACTTGTGTTTTCATGGACTCATTTTCATTTAAAAATTAATTCACAGAACAAGCTTGTATTATTTAATCATTTATTTATGTATTTATGATGCAGGGGCGGCATGGTGGTGTAGTGGTTAGCGCTGTCGCCTCACAGTAAGAAGGTCCGGGTTCGAGCCCCGTGGCCGGCGAGGGCCTTTCTGTGCGGAGTTTGCATGTTCTCCCCGTGTCCGCGTGGGTTTCCTCCGGGTGCTCCGGTTTCCCCCACAGTCCAAAGACATGCAGGTTAGGTTAACTGGTGACTCTAAATTGACCGTAGGTGTGAATGTGAGTGTGAATGGTTGTCTGTGTCTATGTGTCAGCCCTGTGATGACCTGCCGACTTGTCCAGGGTGTACCCCGCCTTTCGCCCGTAGTCAGCTGGGATAGGCTCCAGCTTGCCTGCAACCCTGTAGAAGGATAAAGCGGCTAGAGATAATGAGATGAGATGAGATTTATGATGCAAAAAGATGAACAGAGATTCTGACGTTCGGTCACTTGTGAACCCATTTTCCCTCCGCTAAAAACATTGTGCCTTAACGGGCATATGAACAATGTTATTTTACAACGTAGCAAGACAAATGCAGTTAAAATACGAACAGTCCACTACAACGATTTAAGTGACAATCTAATTTGACCTGTTTGCGTGAGCTCAAACCTTCCTTCCGGCCCGCATGGATTTAAATTGGGAGCTCGCTTGTGCATAATCAAAGTCGTCAATGGAGACTGCTGCCGAGGCAATTGTCATTAAATTTTGCGTCTTTGCCTCGGACAGACGACTTCTCATTGACGTTTTAATTTTATTCTGAAGGCTGAACCCGCGCTCCGCTGCGACACTGGAGACTGGAATAACCAGCGCCACTTCAGCCAAAGTTCTGAAGTCGGCAAACATTTCTCCCAGGGAAGTGATCAGAAGCCGGCAAGAGCCTCTGAAAGTTGGATTTCCCGACCCTGCTAGTACTCTCTTCATAGGGAGGAAATCCTGCAGCATGCGCTCTTTCTGCACCAGTGGTGCAGCTGCACCCCGCGGAGCCTGGAACCTGACACGGAAGGTCTTAAATAAAACGAAGTTATGTTTAAATGTTAGTTTGTCTACCCGTGCTCTCATTAAAATGATAGTTTAGCAGATATTCGAGCAGTGATGTTCCTAAGCTTCTTAAGCTTGCTGGGGAAGAATACAATAAATCGACATTTGTTTCATTTTAAAAACAAGAAAACAACTAGCCTAAATGAGCGCTATTGTACAAGCAGGGAAACGACACAAACAACCCAATGCATCTCTTTTTTTTAATAGCAAAAATGACGCGTCTTCTGCAGAGAAGGGAAACATTAATAAATCTCACTGTGCTAGTGGTTAGAAAAGTCAGAGCGCGGTCAGGAGCGCGATGGGGGAACAGCCTTGTGCAGTGGCTACAATATATACATGAGTAGCCTATGCACTGAACATCAAGACTGCCGCAACGTCGGCTCAGACTGAAAGTGACGGCAGTGAAGACTATGTATACTGTATGTAAGAAAACTCTGCCACGACTTGCCAATCATTTCAATTGTGTGTTTCATTATGTTTTATTATTAGGCTATTATTGTTATTGGTAATAGTAACGGTAAACATCCGTCAAAATGACCGACGGCCTTCAGATTTTTCCGTCATAGCTAAAAAAAAATCCGTCAATGACGGACAATTGTCGGTTAACGCGACCTATGCTCCACCCATACCCCTTTTCTGCCAAATCAGTTCTAGGGTTGGTTCGGGGCCAGTGCTGGTGCTGGTTCACAACTCGTTCAACTTGCGAGCCAGCTGAGAACCAGTTTGCTTTTCCATAGCTCTGGGTGCTAAGGGGAGCCACGTCAGTTACATCGCTGTATACGTCAGTTACGTCGCTGCGTTTGCATAAACCTTGGCGCGAACATCGAAGCAACAACATGGAGAAGAAGTAGTAGCAGCAACAACAATAATGGATGACTTTGTGTTTGTACAGCTGCTGCTTCTCGTCGCTTAAAAATGGCGACCTTTCGCGATCTTGCTATTGTTGTTGGTCTTAACAACTCCGCCACCCCCCCGCTGACACAAGTGGTTCTTTCCTCTGGCCCAGCAAAGAATTGGTGCTAGCCTGGAACCGGTTTTTCTGGCCCCAGAGCCAGTTCTTTGTCAGTGGAAACAGAAAACCCGGTTCCAAACCAAGCACTGGCCCCGAACCAGCCCTGGAACTGCTTTGGTGGAAAAGGGGCACCAGAGAAGGAAGGGACACGCTATGTTCATCGCTCTGTTGATAGCGGGGTTTACTTGCTGAGCGATGAACTAGCAAGTGTTAACCCTCTCTCGTGTTATTTGCCCTGTAGATCAAGGCGGCTTGTAGACTCAGCTTGGATCAGTAGTGGACTCGATTCGAAATTTTCTTTAATGACTTGGACTTGAACACTGGGGACTCAAGACTGGACTCGGACTCGAGGTTTAGTGACTCGACTACAACACTGGTGAGTATGACAGTGTGCGCATGAGGTATGGTAGTGTGGAATCGGGGAAGCCATGACCTAATGGTTAGCGAAACAGCTTTGGAACTAAAAGGCTGCCAGTTCGATTCCCTGGACCAGAATGGCTGAAGTGCCCTTGAGCAAGGCATCTAACCCCTAACTGCTCCCCTTATCCAGAGCCATGTACGCCACTCTGGATAAGAGCATCTGCTAAATGCCTGAAATGTAATGTAATGGCAGAGTATGATAGAGTATGTATGGCAGTATGTGAGAGTATGCTAGCACATGTGAGATGTTTGGAAGTGTGTGGAAAGAGGGCACAAGTCCGGTAGTGTACTGTAGTGTATGACAGAGTATTATAGTGTGTGTAGTAGAGAATATGATACGTGTAAAAATAGGAGTAGAAGAGGTAGTGTGCACAGAAGAGTGTGAGAATATGTAAGACGTTTTGTAGTGGTGCTTGAAAGTTTGTGAACCCTTTAGAATTTTCTATATTTCTGCATAAATATGACCTAAAACATCATCAGCTTTTCACACAAAGTCCTAAAAGTAGATAAAGAGAACCCAGTTAAACAAATGAGACAAAATATTATATTTGCTCATTTATTTACTGAGGAAAATGATCCAATATTACATATCCGTGAATAGCAAAAGTATGTGAACCTTTGCTTTCAGTATCTGGTGTGACCCCCTTGTGCAGCAATAACTGCAAATAAACATTTGCGGTAACTGTTGATCAGTCCTGCACACTGGCTTGGAGGAATTTTAGCCCATTCCTCCGTACAGAACAGCTTTAACTCTGGGATGTTGGTGGGTTTCCTCACATGAACTGCTCGCTTCAGGTCCTTCCACAACATTTCCATTGGATTAAGGTCAGGACTTTGACTTGGCCATTCCAAAACATTAACTTTATTCTTCTTTAACCATTCTTTGGTAGAACGACTTGTGTGCTTAGGGTCGTTGTCTTGCTGCATGACCCACCTTCTCTTGAGATTCAGTTCATGGACAGATGTCCTGACATTTCCCTTTAGAATTCGCTGGTATAATTCAGAATTCATTGTTCCATCAATGATGGCAAGCCGTCCTGGCCCAGATGCAGCAAAACAGGCCCAAACCATGATACTGCCACCACCATGTTTCACAGATGGGATAAGGTTCTTATGCTGGAATGCAGTGTTTTCCTTTCTCCAAACATAACGCTTCTCATTTAAACTAAAAAAGTTCTATTTTGGTCTCATCCGTCCACAAAACATTTTTCCAATAGGCTTCTGGCTTGTCCATGTGATCTTTAGCAAACTGCAGATGAGCAGCAATGTTCTTTTTGGAGAGCAGTGGCTTTCTCCTTGCAACCCTGCCATGCACACCATTGTTGTTCAGTGTTCTCCTGATGGTGGGCTCATGAACATTAGCCAATGTGAGAGAGGCCTTCAGTTGCTTAGAAGTTACCCTGGGGTCCTTTGTGACCTCGCCGACTATTACACGCCTTGTTCTTGGAGTGATCTTTGTTGGTCGACCACTCCTGGGGAGGGTAACAATGGTCTTGAATTTCCTCCATTTGTACACAATCTGTCGGACTGTGGATTGGTGGAGTCCAAACTCTTTAGAGATGGTTTTGTAACCTTTTCCAGCCTGATGAGCATCAACAACGCTTTTTCTGAGCTCCTCAGAAATCTCCTTTGTTCGTGCCATGATACACTTCCACAAACGTGTGTTGTGAAGATCAGACTTTGATAGATCCCTGTTCTTTAAATAAAACAGGGTGCCCACTCACACCTGATTGTCATCCCATTGATTGAAAACACCTGACTCTAATTTCACCTTCAAATTAACTGCTAATCCTACAGGTTCACATACTTTTGCCACTCTCAGATATGTAATATTGGATCATTTTCCTCAATAAATAAATGACCGAGTATAATATTTTTGTCTCATTTGTTTAACTGGGTTCTCTTTATCTACTTTTAGGACTTGTGTGAAAATCTGATGATGTTTTCGGTCATATTTATGCAGAAATATAGAAAATTCTAAAGGGTTCACAAACTTTCAAGCACCACCGTATGATTGAATATGGGAATGTATGCAAGTTTGGGTACTGGGTATGACAGACTATGTGAGAAAGTATGATAGTATGTGCGAGATGTTCAGTTTGATTTAAAGCATAAAATTACCTGTTACTCGTAATGGTGCAGAGCTGCTCTTCTTCTCCCCCGTGCTGGACTGACTGGAGTTGGAGGAGTCGTAGTTGGACAGTGAGCTGGACGGAGAGCCCATATCGAAATGGGCTGCTGTGTTTAACGTTGCGTTTGGAGAGGAGTGGCCTGAGTCAGGCTGCTTATACTCCAGATCTGCTGACGGATCCCGCGACAAGACACGATGTTCCACACTCTGGAAGGACGTCAGGACAAAATACTCTCCATTAGTTTATAGTTCTATACCTTGTTCATGATTCAATAAAGCCTTGGCTTTATTTATCCTGAAACTTAATCGCTAAATCACTCCTCGAGAATCCACCACCTGCTGATTTAGATACAAGGCCATATGTACATATTATGTACTGTACATGTGGGCTGGATGTTAACTGCATGAAGGTGGATATAATAATATATTTTATTTATAGAGCGCTTTTCTAAATACTCAGATGCTTTGCGAGGTAAAAATATCGTGACTTGCAACGTGGAGGATTTTTATTATAAAAGCTGGAAAGACCACAAACAGTAACATGCTGTGCTTCGCACCATGTTTTCGACTGTACGGAGGTACTTGGCACACTGCTCATGTCCGTTGTATTCAGCCAGATCTGCTGCAGTAAAGCCGTCCTGGTCCCGAATGCCCAGATCCACTCCATTCACCACCAGAATCTGACAGCACTGTGGGGACACAGAGTACGAGAGAAACTTAGACAGCAGTACAGTCAACTCCAAAATTACTGGCACCTGTTCACAAATCCTAAACATCTATTGTTGCATGCATTACGTGTTTAATTGGGTGATTCTCATGAAGCTGCAGTGGACATGTCCAGGACGCATTTTCCAAAATCAATACTTAATTCACATAAACTCTGATATTTTGTGTAAAGAAAATAGGGAGCACTGTATGGACAAATGGTTTTCATCATCATCTCATCTCATTATCTCTAGCCGCTTTATCCTTCTACAGGGTCGCAGGCAAGCTGGAGCCTATCCCAGCTGACTACGGGCGAAAGGCGGGGTACACCCTGGACAAGTCGCCAGGTCATCACAGGGCTGACACATAGACACAGACAACCATTCACACTCACATTCACACCTACGGTCTTTCATCATCATATAAACTAATTTTTATATCAATTTAAAAAAAAAATCTATGGACATTCTCATTACCGTTATGTGTCCGCATCCCTTTTTTTAATGTTTACTTTAAATCATATAAAAATTCCTAATTATATAAAGAAATAGTGTAAAGTTATTTTAAAACATCTATATTTATGCATATTAATATTTTTTGTGTTGAACAAAAAAGGTACTTGATTTTAAACAAAATAACTGTGTCCGCACCAAATGTTTCTCATTACTGTTTCATGATTTCACCCCCCTATAAAAAGTACACCGTGCCTTTAAATTGATCAGCTATCCCATGATGCATCACTTCAGATACAAGATTCAAAATGGAGACAAGGTCAGCTGCTCACTCTTCTCTTACTTTGTGATATTTATGTTAATGTTGCTAAATCTGTCCTCAGTTACACTGTCTATTATCATTACCGTTATGGTTTAATACTCATTACTTTTAAAAATAAAATATTATTTTATGATTATTATCACAATATAAGGCTTTAACATGTGGCAAAGTTATAGGTTGCTAGCATTTCAGGTTATTTGTGAAATTAGCCAAGAGTATCTCATTACCGTTACTCAATATTCTCATTACCATGCACTGTGAGGGCAATAAATAAATGTAAAAAAAATATAAAGTAATTGTCATGGACTGTGCTGTTCATTTAATGGGATATTTTGTGGAAATATGAAATAAATTGTCAAAAAATGTTTTTAACTCCTGATCTAGCTTCACCATTTACTGTAACGGTGATGAGAATTATTCTGGATCATGTAAGCCTCAAATAAGAATAAAATTCCATTAAAATATTTTTCCATTAAAAAAAGATCAACATAGTAAAGTTCACACTCTATTTTAGGCTCTCAACTTGAAAAAAATACTGAAATGAGGTGAAAAACTTTGTTAATGTGAAGGTCTTCATGAGAATCACCCAATTATGGGTTGTTTTACAAATCAGGGTATGCAAGCTAAAAATCACATTTAACACTTATTATCTTCAATATCAAAAGGCTTGACTAAATAAACCTTGGTTGTTTATTGTAGCCCTGTGATAGCTCTATTTACCATGCAAAAAAAATTTGGTGATAACGTTATTTTTGGTGAATGTATGGCAATATATGTCATATTTAGCAAAATTACTCGTGTCATTTAGAAAAAGTGCTTTTTTGACCACAGGTAGCTCCAAAAGGGATGCACTTAAATCATTCTTTATACCATAAAACATATATTTGGTTCCATATCATTGGAAACATAGTTAAGTTTTAATGTTGAATGCCAGTAAGTTTTCAGACTATTTTGATCAAATTAGTATGTAACTGTGTCAAAAAAAAGTCCTCTCCGAGACAGCTAATTTTTCAATATAAAATAACATATCTAAAATGATTATTTTCATCCTAAAATGTGGTCAAGATATTGGGACATAAATATTAGAGACAACTAACACAAAGCTTACAGCCTTGTATTTAAAAGCACTATGGAAGTAGTGGATTCTGAATTGTCAAAAAAAAAAAAAAGTCCTCCGAGAATCACTTCATTTGTTTCTCCCAGCCCTGCTTAAAGCTACACTTAATCTTGTTATAATACAAAC
This sequence comes from Neoarius graeffei, assembly GCF_027579695.1. Lineage (NCBI taxonomy): Eukaryota > Metazoa > Chordata > Actinopteri > Siluriformes > Ariidae > Neoarius > Neoarius graeffei. The sequence goes on along the minus strand of NC_083578.1, from coordinate 21,991,901 downwards.
TATTACACATGCCTATCTGTTCTTTAACTTGTCCTTCACTTAAAAACTGGTACAAGAACCAGTTTGAATCAATTTGAATTTTGGACCCCTGTAACACAAACTTTGTACCCTGATTGTAAAACAACCCTTATGCGTTTCTGCTAATTTAAGGAGGTAATCATTTTTTAAATCAGTAGTGCACGGTCACTTACTGATTCATAGTTATTGCCTTATACTCTGTGCTTCTTGGGCTTCTCTGTTTGGCCAAGTGGTTAGCAGTGTTGTAGTCGAGTCACTAAACCTCGAGTCCAGTCTCGGGTCCCCAGTGTTCAAGTCCGAGTCATTAAAAGAAATTTCAAGTCAAGTCCGAGAACAAGACTCCAACTGCACCATTTGACGGTGGCTGTTGTTGCCTTTATGTGAAAGCGTCTCTGCTACTGTGTTGGACTAAAGTTACTGCCCGACCGCCCCGTTTTAGTTCCTAGGCTACAAATAAAAAGCTTGTTCATCACTCAGCAAGCCCCGCCCACTATCAACAGGGCAAATAACATGACAGATGGTTAACGCTAGCTAGCTCATCGCTCAGCAAGCATATCCCGCCATCAACAGAGCAATGAACATACTGTAGCGCGTCACTTCCTTCTCTGGGTGGAGTCTCGCCAATTGACGATTGAAGTTCAAGGTTGTCCCCGTCGTCTCCTTGATAGTTCTTTTACATATGGAACACAATCGCAGTGCATTTTTTCCCACTGCACGAGAAGTCTGCATAAGCAAAGCGGACGACCCTAGGGGCTTCTCTCCAGGCATTTTAGCGCCATTAACGCGAGTTTGTTCCTGAACACGACGTATGAACAGGTGAATGTGCATCCTCTTGCCTGAAATTAGCATAAAGATTAAATGTAGATATAGCTATAAATATCTTATGCCAAATTATTATGGCATGTTACAAAAAATAAAGAAAAAATCCGAGTCCTCGTCTCCAATTTACGAGTCCAAGTCATCAGTGCTCAAGTCCAAGTCAGGTCACGAGTCCTTAAAATTAGGGCACGAGTCAGATTCGAGTACTCCAAGCCTGGTGGTTAGAGTGTCCGCCTCTCAACTGGGAGTTCTACATGTGGTCAGGTCATACCAAAGATTATTATAAAAATGGTGCCATATGGCGAGGCACGCTGCAATACAGATGCGAGCAGGGAGTCAAACTCTTGCGGTTACCAGAGGACTGGCCCTCCACTATAGCCCTAGCTATGTAATAGGTGAGAGGCTGAGGGCTAGAAAAATGGAGATAAGGGCTTGGTTCATACTTGGACAGGAGACAGCCTGGGAAGACCAGACCAGGTCCCGGCACGGGAGAGACTTTAAAATATATTATATAACCTTTTCATGATGCACAATACGAATGGCAATATTTTGGACTGATATTTTAGTTTTCCTGAAAAACAAACAAACCCCAAACCCAGCAAAAAAATTGAACCAAGTTCAATGGTAGTTCTCTCATCTCATCTCATTATCTCTAGCCGCTTTATCCTGTTCTACAGCGTCGCAGGCAAGCTGGAGCCTATCCCAGCTGACTACGGGCGAAAGGCGGGGTACACCCTGGACAAGTCGCCAGGTCATCACAGGGCTGACACATAGACACAGACAACCATTCACACTCACATTCACACCTACGGTCAATTTAGAGTCACCAGTTAACCTAACCTGCATGTCTTTGGACTGTGGGGGAAACCGGAGCACCCGGAGGAAACCCACGCGGACAACATGCAAACTCTGCACAGAAAGGCCCTCGCCGGCCACAGGGCTCGAACCTGGACCTTCTTGCTGTGAGGCGACAGCACTAACCACTACACCACCGTGCTGCCCAATGATAGTTATATTTAATGATATTAAAAATTTTAAAGTATGTAAAACAAAACATTCGGTACAATAGTACTACTACTCTACGATATTACTACTCTTACTATGACTACCAAATGAGTCAAGGTACTGACACTACCGATATAGCAAAAGTGGACGGTCACGAAATTTACAAATCGCAATGTGAATACATAAATCACATTGCTCTACCTTATATACCTGGTTATAGACTTAATTCCTCATTTATTATATTACTTGTCTTAACTGCTATTCCAAAGAGCTCGTCTTGTTGGTTTGTCTCGTTCACTTTCTCAGCCCCACACTGAATATAGCAGTTGTATGAAACACATAATATCTGTGACAGTGTCACTCCCTGCCATATGTTAGTCTAGGAAAGAGTGCTAGGGCTCTTAAACCAATGGCCGAGCTGAAAAGAGCCTCTTGTTGAAAGAGAACGCTCATGACAGCTGTCCTGCGATCAAACTCCGAGCAACAGGAAGAGTGCGAGTCTGCCCTCGTTCTCTCTAGACCACTTTACTGGGATACAATTACAAGCATCTCGCTGTGCAGTTTTATTAATCTGGCTTACTTATTCAACCTGCTGTTTCACTTCCCACAGACAATTTACTGGAAATTAACTGGAAAAACATTGAGTTCATGCATATGCACGTTTAAAAAAACACCCCATTAAACGTACTGCTTTTCGTTTCATTGAATTAAACTACATGATGGTTGTTCAGGGGCGGCACGGTGGTGTAGTGGTTAGCGCTGTCGCCTCACAGCAAGAAGGTCCGGGTTTCAGCCCCGTGGCCGGCGAGGGCCTTTCTGTGCGGAGTTTGCATGTTCTCCCCGTGGGTTTCCTCCGGGTGCTCCGGTTTCCCCCACAGTCCAAAGACATGCAGGTTAGGTTAACTGGTGACTCTAAATTGACCGTAGGTGTGAATGTGAGTGTGAATGGTTGTCTGTGTCTGTGTCAGCCCTGTGATGACCTGGCGACTTGTCCAGGGTGTACCCCGCCTTTCGCCCGTAGTCAGCTGGGATAGGCTCCAGCTTGCCTGCGACCCTGTAGAAGGATAAAGCGGCTTGAGATAATGAGATGAGATGAGATGGTTGTTCAATCTGAATGACAAGATGTAAATACAGTAACACTGTTTTGTAGGCAGGGGTCCGGTGTGATTTCCTTTATACGTTTGTTATATAATCACCATGACAATTGAAGCAGTTCTAAAATTTAAACTCGAATGACCTTTGTACAGGCTACGAGACTTTCGACGTGGACAGGAAAGCCAAATATATTCCCTTTAATGGCAAAACACGCTGTCAGATTGCTTACGCTTTCGTCTGAGAGTCATGCAAATGCTGGCTTTCAACTTTGCATTTGGATTGACCAACACCTGCTTTCCCCTCTGTGTGCCAAGCCCATATTCCATTTAATTGGCTGCCTGAGTTTCGCAGCAACTACAGCGAGCATGATTACTCATTTAGATCATATTAGCAATAGGTCAAAGATTCTTGTCTCGTCAACCTTTGGTATATAATAATGACAACAGGAATGAAACAATATTGTAACGCAGAGTATTACCCGACACTTAATTCAGTGCATCACCCACCTCCAGCTCTCCATTCTCCGCTGCGTCATGAAGAGGCGTCCCACCCCAGCTGTCTGTCACGATTTCACCACTGTGGAGGAGGAGCCAGCTGAGAACCTTGGCATGGCCTCGGCTAGCAGAAAAGTGCATGGCAGTGGCACCGTTGTTGTCCCGGTCAGACAAGTTGATGTTTGTAAAGTTCCTCTGCACGGAAATGAAACAGACCCAACGTATGTGACACTGACAGACAATCACAGTGGCTCAGAGGATCTTAGGAGACTTGTACAAATGGAGAGATCGTGAAGCGCCTTTATAATGTCGAGAGTAAATCACAGACTGCTTGAGTTCATCGTGATCAAGGAGGATAAAGGGATGAAGCTGAACTGATTCAAATAGACGCCGATCATTTCTAACAGCAAGGAAAGCCTGTGCTGTATTTACATACTTCGGTTCAAAGTGGAATTACACCGTCAGCTGCAGAACGCTCATCCTTCTGTTATAATTCCACCTCAAAGATTTGACTTGCTGGGGCCTGTGCTATGATTAAAACCAAATCCAGGTGTTTCTGCCTCCATAACATTGCAGTGTACATCTACATGATGAGATTGGGTTCGTTTTTATAGATTCCACATTGAATGAAGTCTGCATGATATTTAAATGATATTGGCTGGCGTTGAGGGGTATATCACATGTATTCCATTCAGCAAGCATGATGTGGAACTCGTCTTCGACTCGCTCAATATCGTGCAAGCTGAATGGAACGTATCTGATATACCATGAAAAAAAGCCAGTCAATATTATCATCCATCCATTATCTGTAGCCGCTGATCCTGTACAGGGTCGCAGGCAAGCTGGAGCCTATCCCAGCTGACTATGGGCGAAAGGCGGGGTACACCCTGGACAAGTCGCCAGGTCATCACAGGGCTGATACATAGACACAGACAACCATTCACACTCACATTCACACCTACGCTCAATTTAGAGTCACCAGTTAACCTAACCTGCATGTCTTTGGACTGTGGGGGAAACCGGAGCACCCGGAGGAAACCCACGCGGACACGGGGAGAACATGCAAACTCCGCACAGAAAGGCCCTCGTCGGCCACTGGGCTCGAACCCAGAGCCTTCTTGCTGTGAGGCGACAGCGCTAACCACTACACCACAGTGCTGCCCTATTATTATTTATTATACATACACAATGGATGGAACAAACTTGACGGCCATGTTTGTTTACAAATCGTCACAGTCGCTCACTAGCACAGAAGTTTTACATGTAATACGCATCTTATGGCATTTTCAGTTTAAGGCAATAGTTTACTGCAGGCACCGCCAGCGAACAAAGAAATGCTTTGGCGCATGTGCAGCGGAAAACTTTCTTGCTGAATATTCGCATCAGCTCTGACGTGTGACATCGTGTTGTCTTGACAACCCCGCAATATCGTAAACTATATTCAACGCTCATTCTCCATTGGGTAGCGTGACGTGATACATGTAGGATAAGCAATATGCTAACAATATTGCATGCTATCGAACCAAACGAATGAAACCTGCTAGAAGGGAATAGAATACATACATGTTATTTACCAGCTGGGAGGTCCATATCATGAAATACCGTGACCAAGGTCTTGAAAGAGGGCCGAGGTCACGGTATTTCACCATACGGACTGACCTTAAGCTGATAAATTTTATATATATATATATATATATATATATATATATATATATATATATATATATATTTTTTTTTTTTTTTTTTTTTTTTTTTTTTACCAAATTCTAACAGAAAACGAGAGAGTGGCCGAAAGGGAAAACTGAGCCGAGCCGCCATTTTGAATCCTCATTCATGGCTGTAATGCAAATGGCTTCCTCCTCGGTATACAAGTGCACTTCCATGGCAGGAAAAAAAAACTACATTTTGCTGCCTATGTAGTCCCCTATTTATACAAAATTGAGTCATTCAGGATTCAGCCATGTTTTTGCTCGACGTTAGCAAATTACAGGTTTTTAGCTTTCTCCTGAAATGTTTTCTTTTATTTCTTCTTCCTCAGGGTAGTAAAACTCACTTTCGCTGTGAACACTGTCGTTATCGCTATCCATGATGTAAAATTAATGCTATTCTCCTGAGAAATGCTGGCAAAAATTTCTAAGATTTTTGACAATCTTATAAAAAAAAAAAAAAAAAAAAAAAGATAAATGTTGACAAAAAAAAAAAAATGCTACATTTGTTGTTGTGAACGAGCAAGTCGTCAGAGGTCTGTAGCCAGAGGTCCGTAACCGGGGTCCGTACTGTAGGATACGGACCCGCTTGCCAGCCAATCAGAGCACAGGATTTGGACCATGAAAAAATACGGTTTTTATTCCATCGCAAGAGTGTCCTGTATGTATAATAATACCGACAAACCGAATTAGTGTGCATCAGTTGCCCCCTAAAAATGAAAAGTTCCTCCGATCATGATGCATTTTTGTTTTTATGTTCCTTTTGGTAAGAAAACACACTGGGTGAAATATTTTGACAAAATTCAAAAGTTTAATGGTGGCACCAGGAGCTCAAAGTTTTGGAAAAAGCTGCTATTTTATGACTTATGATCAGTTTTCATGAAGCATTATGGCACCTTATAGAGTATACCAAATATCTTAGATACACATTTTTAGTACATATTCTAAATATATTATCAAGCACAGTTTGAGTTTTAGCTGGTCATTGAATCATTGTTCAACTACTTTTAAACAATACAAATGTATTATGAATCACATTAATGCTTCTCAATCCCTTGCAAAGGTTCTTAACATGATCTCTGGCTCACAAGAAATCAGTAAATGGAGTCCAACATTGTGATTCAAACCTTACGCGAAAACATAAAATAAGCGTTTTTTGGCAAAAAATGAACCTCATGGTGCCACTATTAGACTTTTGCACTGCAAAAAATAAAAATCTTAGGAAGTCTATTTTCAAGTCAAAACATCTAGCCACCCTTATTATAAGACATAATTGCCCAACAAACAAAACCTCATTTAGCTAGAAAGGCTAGTTTTTAGACAGTCCATCTTGAAAATCTTGTATAGACAAAATGTCTTGAAAAAGTCTTATTTGGAGCATCTTTGAAAATAAAACAAGGTTTTTTTTAAACAAGTACGTACATTTTGGACATTTGTCAAATGCGGTTCATCTTGTTTCAAGAAAAAAAAAAAGTATGCTTGTTTTGGGAATAAATGAACTTTACTGAAATCTTTGAATCTTGCCCCCAAAATGCACTGTTGCTTTGGCGTTGTGTAAGCACTGTAAGTCAAAATGCGTAGACTTTTTTTTTTTTGGTGCCTGAGGTCCTGGGGAAGTGGAATCTTAAGAGATGTTTTAATGTTTGAATGTTGAAATGGGAAAAAAATAAACTTGTTGCAATGCTACATGTGTCGTCAACTTGATTCAAGATAGTCTCTGGTCTCATATCTAGAGTATTTTACTAATTACAGGTCACAAAAGGAGAATCTTTTAAGCTAGCAATGCTTAGTTGTAGAATTTAACAATCCTAATATTAGTATATTTATCTTAAATTCAGTTTTTGCTGCTAAGACTTTGTCATGAATTTAAGTGAAATACCCTTAAAATGAAATAAATAAAAATGACTTGAATGGGGGCGTCGTGGCTCAGGTGGATAAGGCGCCATACTATAAATCCGGGGATCCGGGTTCGATTCCGACCCGAGGTCATTTCCCAATCCGTCCCCGTCTCTCTCCCACTCATTTCCTGTCTCTACACTGTCCTGTCCAATAAAAGTGGAAAAGGCCCCAAAAAAATCTTTAAAAAAATGACTTGAATGGCTAAATGTAAGAAGTACGATCTTGTTATAAGAACTATTTTGATTATTTTGAGTTAATCAGATCTCGCATAATAAGTTCCCCAATCTTATTTTGGAATTATTTCATCTAAAAACAGGTTAGATTTTTCATCTTACTTTAAGAAATCTTACCAAGTCAAATTTGACTAGTTCCATTGGCAGATTTTTTTCACCTGATTCAAGCAAATATGCTTTGTTTTAATCTTTTATTTCTTATTTTTGAAAGGCCATTTTTTGCAGTGTGAATATGGTCAAAAAAATTTTACAGGATGTCTTTATTGGTGAAAAGGAAAGCCCAAACAAAAATGCATCAGATTTTATGAAAGTGAGGGCAACTGATGCACCCTAGTGTGCATGTTGCGCGAGTCTTTTTTTCCCCCTCGTATCATTTTATTTGTCAAACTGTTCCTTTAAATGATTTCCATTAACGTTACTTTGAGTTCAAATAATGTATACAGGGTTTCTGCAGGCTTGAACAAGTTCAATTTAAGACTTTTTAAGACCATAACAGGTTAAATTTAAGACTTACACTACCGTTCAAAAGTTTGGGGTCACTTTGAAATGTCCTCATTTTTGAAAGAAAAGCACTGTTCTTTTCAATGAAGATCACTTTAAACTAATCAGAAATCCACTCTATACATTGCTCATGTGGTAAATGACTATTCTAGCTGCAAATGTCCGGTTTTTGGTGCAATATCTCCATAGGTGTATAGAGGTAGCCTGGGCCTGCCCATCCTAAGCGTGATGCAACACGAGGGCCTGCTGCGAGCTTAGTCTGGCCAGGCAAGCTATCTCCAGCTCTTCCAAGCTCCCGAAAAATCGGGAGCCAATCAACTTTGAGCATCTCCAACGGCCCTGGGTAGAGGCGTGTTCAAGGCAGTGACGTAGTAGAACTGCGACCGGAAGCCATAGATTGTTTACAGAATCTATGCCGGAAGCGCTTCATTCACTAGAAACATTACGAACATGGAGCAAGTTCTCATTGAAAACGGAGCAAAGAGCAGCCCTGGAGGTATTTACTGAAAGGAAGGACGTTTTCGCCTCGCTCCCGACCGGCTTCGGTAAGAGTTTAATCTACCAGTTAGCCCCGTCGCGTCACATACGTCAGAGGAAAGAGTGATGTGATTGGTTTAAGCTTCGTCACAGCCTTTTCTGGCTTCGACCAGTAGCAAACTGAGGCATTTCAGGGAGGCGGGTCAACCACGGGCTCTGGGAAACGGTTGGGCTTAATATCTTGGCCAGACCAAATGCTCGGAGAGCTTTGCAGTCGCGTTAGCCAGACTAGTATAAGAGGCCCATTTCCAGCAACTATCACCCCAGTGTTCTAATGGTACAGTGTGTTTGCTCATTGCCTCAGAAGGCTAATGGATGATTAGAAAACCCTTGTACAATCATGTTAGCACAGCTGAAAACAGTTTAGCTCTTTAGAGAAGCTATAAAACTGACCTTCCTTTGAGCAGATTGAGTTTGTGGAGCATCACATTTGTGGGGTCGATTAAATGCTCAAAATGGCCAGAAAAATGTCTTGACTATATTTTCTATTCATTTTACAACTTATGGTGGTAAATAAAAGTGTGACTTTTCATGGAAAACACAACATTGTCTGGGTGACCCCAAACTTTTGAACGGTAGTGTATGCCGCACAAAAAAAAAAAATTTGGGAGATCCTGAATTACTTTCAAAATAACAAAATTTATTATCATTCACCAATGAACTCATTACATCCCTAGGGTGTGCTTTTGCATTAATGAGGAACTAAGTTGCAGTGGAGCCAAAGACATCCCGCAAATCACTTGAGGATGAGGCATTCAATTCCGTACGGTTTGTGTGTTGTAGCGTTACAGTTCGCACGGAGTTAGCTGATACACCGTTTCGAGATGTGCTTAGACCTGATAACGGTGAACAAAACTGAGTGATGGCATGCGATTGTTGCAGACTTTTATGGGCAGCCTGGTGCTTCTCCGCTTTCGCGTGCGATTCCGGTGCCTTTACACCCAGGGTGGCGGGTTTGAGTGTTCTTTTGCACAATGTGCAGTACGCCTCAAACGGATTGTTTGGTACATGTTTTAACCAGTCTACGAAATCACTGTGTTCAAGCCAGCAGTCATTAAACTTGCATTTGCCCATTTTGCTACAAACCGTGACAATCTTCCTCACTTCTTTTAGGCTCTACTGTCTAAATGCACGCGCACCATGCTCTGTGCATCAATCACCATGCCAACCGGGCTAGACGCCGGATTCTACGGTGTCTCATTTGTAGTTTGCAGCGTAGCCTACTGACACTAAGTAAGCCTAGCCTATATGACTAATTATGAACATCACCAATGCATTTAACAAAAAAAAAAGCGAATAGGGTAAATGGACGTAAGGATTTAAGACTTCACAAAATTACATTTAAGACCTAGAATGCAAAATATGCTCGTATTTTAGACTTTTTAAGGCCTTAAATTAGGATTATCAAATTTTAGACTTTTTAAGACTTTTTAACACTACGTTCAGACTGCAACCTGAAACGACCCATATCCGATTTGTTGTGAAATCCGATTTTTTTGTTAGGCCGTTCACATTACCAATTATATGAGACTTGTATGTGATCTCCAATAGGAACGGAAAACGACCCAAAAGTGTCCCGCATGCGCAAATTGACACGTAATAAGCACATCTACGTAATACGTAAACAACAACAACAAAAAAAAGCGCACTCTAAGTTCGCAAGTAAAGCATGGAGATGAGACGAGACCTGGCGATGTGGTTTTTGTGGCGGCGGCGGAACTCGCACAATAATCTGATTAATGTGGGCAGCAGACTAATGAGACCGAAGGTGTCAAATTACTGGAAATTTCCAGAACAATCTTATAATCTTGTAATACAGGATGATTTAAGTTATAAATCAGTTATAGAAACTGTTTTATTTAAATCAGGCTAACAGATCAACATCCAGGTCCCTACCAAATCCACCATTAGCTTGATCAATTCTATAAAAGTCTATTTAAATTCTGAAAACTGTACAAATGTTGTTTTCCACCAAAGAGGCGGGATTAGCCAACGCAGAATAGTGACGTTTGTCTCTTGTTGATGACGTGTAGGTCGCATGAATGCGACCTGTCCGGTCAGACTGCAGTCGCATGCGAAAATAACGGATATGCATCGGAATTAGGACCACATATCCAAGCGGCCTGGGTCGCATGTGAAAAAAAAAAATCGGATCTGTGTCGTTCAGATTGTCAATAACATATCGGATACAGGTCGCATACGGGCAAAAAAATCGGATCTGGGTCGTTTCAGAGTGCAGTCTGAACGTAGTCTAAGGGCGTATTCACACCTACGTTGTTTGGTCCGGACCAAACGAACCAAATTTCCCTTGGTCCGGACCTTTTGGGTTGGTCTGAATACAAACCACCGAACTCTGGTCCGGACCAAACAAGCGGACCGAGACCGAGCTGCAAGGTCGGACTCGGTCCGGACCAAAGGAACCCTGGTGCGGATCTTTTGGAGGTGTGAAAACAGACCGGACCTAATCCAACAGTTTTGCTTTTTTGTACCTCGGGAGCTTCCGTCGTTTGTCGAGCATTATGGGAAATGGAGTCTTGACACTCCACCGCAAAGTGCAAACACTGTTTCGGTTGTCAAGAGAACCTTACAACAGTCGTTCAGTCATTCAGACCAGTGGTAGGCTAGACTACAGAGTACAAAAAATGAGTAGGGGGCAAACGTGGGCCGAGGAAGAAACGCGTACCCTTGTGGATATATGGGCAGATGTCCACATATGGATAAGGCGAATATCCCGACACGTACCTCCTCCGTCTTGCGTGAAGAGCCAGAACTGTCACAACATGATGTGCGCTCATCAGCGCTATCCTCCGTAGCCGCCTTGCCCTTTGAAGTCGTCGTTGATAAATTACTTGTACAACAGCATAGTAATCGCACAATTGTGAAAACAGTAAAAACTGGAAAAAACATATAGCTTTGATGACATTAAAAAGAATAACAGCACGGAAAGCCTCCATGACTACTTTTGAACTTAACGCTTTGTGCGCGTGTCGTCTCTGACCAATAGCTGAACGACCTCAGGGCGCGTGGCTTTGTTGACAGATTTTGGTCCGCTTACTAAAATGTACAGTGTGAAAGCGAACCGCACCAAAATGAAAAAAAATAAAAATAAAAAATTTGGTTCGGACCAAAGCAAGTGAACTATCCTGGTCTGAATACACCCTAAGACTCCGCGGAAACCCTGTGTATAGCGGGTAGAGTTCAATGGGTTTAAACACCTAGGTGTAATTAAAAAAAAACTCAAATGAGAAACATTTCACAAAAGTGTAGCGATTTAAAACGAACTGCAATTTTCCAACTGCTGGATGAAAGGCGACAGTGAATGAAAGTGTAAGGAACTATAAACCGTACTCATGTAAAATGCTTTATATATGGGTCAGTCCATGAAATGGGGTTACCAAAATGTGACATAGAGGGAGTCACTTAAAACAATTTACAACTGAAAACAACTTTTATTTCCATGAAGCATTGACCATATAAGAAAATATAACATAGTTGTTAAGATAACTCCTGCTCTACAATGTACGATAAAATCCATAAATATTTACCCGGTTGCTAATGTAACAAGGACACGAACAAGCTTTTAAAAATAAAGGAAAAATATTGATAAAATCAATTTTTTGCTTTTATTTGCTTACTTTAAACATTAACGCTGAATAAGAATTCATTAGAAATATTAGTTCAACATCATAAACACTGAAAATACGAAATACCAGTATTTCACAAACTTCATAAAATCTCTAAGATTTGAACAATAACAACAGTCATTAACAGGAAACAGTTTCATCCTATATGGGGTAAATGAGATTATTGAATTCATTACTTTACTTAGTCACACTTGTATCTGCACTTCTCTAGAGCACGTGTTGTGGTGTGTGAGATCCCGCGAGAAGTTATCTCGCGTCAGTTCAGCTGACCTAGATTGAGTAAATAGGTCTCGCAGGTTGGGAACGAACCAGGAAGTGAGTGGACGCCAAGTTAGGATGTGAGAAAAAACATCGATAATTTCTTTTATTGCCGTTTGCTTAAATTTCTTTCTACCTACATCGTTTTATAGTATATTCTTCTTTATATTAAAAACGTCAATCATGATTTCAACTCGTTTTATTTTTTATAAGCCTGGTTTCTAACGTAACACGGCAGGACACCACAATGTTACGTTCACAACCTATTTTTAGTGGATGAATTCGAAGCTAAATAGTTTATAGAACCTTCTTAACTTTATTATGTGAGTGTAAAACTAAATTGCAAGTACCATGAAACTAATTTTATTGAAATTCTAAGAAAGTAATGAAGGTTTATTTAAGCTCAAAGTCAGCAAATATTCCATGTCACAAAAAACGTGTCATCCGTGTCCAGTCAGAGGGGAAGAAAATGTTTCACATTTCTTTATTTCAAAAGAAAACATTTTTTTTTTTTTTTTTTTTTTTATTTCTTCAAACAACATTTATGGATAATCTGCTAAATATTTCTTTAAATCATGGAAATTAAAGATGAAATGATTATGTAAACCCGGACCAATGAAAAGTAACATCGTTTCATGGACTGACCCATATGTAAATGTACATAAGGAATAACTGCAAATTCCTCCCCCACTCACCAGCCAAACAATGACAGGGTTATGTCCCATCTGGGCGGCAGCATGCAAAGGCGTCATTCCATCATTGGCTCGAATAGTCGGCTCTGCGCCACAGTCCTTCACCAGGTACTGCACAGCCTCTAGATGGCCTTCCTGACATGCAAGATACAGAGGTGTGGCACCGTTCTTGGTTTGGAAGTTGACGACACTGGGGGGGGGGGGGAAGACAACAGAAATTGCTTTCTTTGTTATGTCAGGAAGAGCTAACTGAATTATACAAGGACAACCTGATAAAAGAAAAAAAAAAGATAGGATGGAATGGCTGGATTATTTCGCAACGGAATTAAACACTGTTTTAGGCTTGAGTATTTCCAGCTGATTATGGAAACAGAAAAAAATTGTTTAAATATTCCAATTAAATCTAATGACTGAAACCGCAGTATATCTATCCACCGTAGAAACCAATCATCATGGTGAAGCTTTAAATCTCAGATTTCTGTAAAATGTAACTGATGGTCATATGACGAATTGTTGACATGCCGCTTTAACATTTAAGCCGTTCTTATTACCCGAACTCTCCGGTCACGTCAGGAGGTCAGAGGGTGAAGAAAGAGCCTGGCGTCTAAATCCCATAAGGATGGTTTTATTTGGACACGGACAGACAAAGTTAGCCGGGAGTTTCCTAAGAAGATTAGTGCTGCTCCATTGGTTTCAATGTTACACAGGGCTAAGCGACAGAAATGGAGTGAGAGAGTGTTAAGAAGGGAGGAGGAGACGAGCAGGACGAGAACTGGATTCTCCTTGAAACCAAGGTCCTTTTTCACAAAAGAAAACAGCAAACAAAAACGCGCTCATCAGTTATCAATTAGTTTATTTATTCCTTTTAGCAGTAGAGACTGAATTACAAGGAATGCCAGCAAGACGAACAATCCCACGAATCAATCAATAAACAATTATTAAATATTATTAAATACTATAAATGGGGAAATTCAAGTCAGGTGATATTAAATATTACTGGCTGGTGTTGAGTGATGCACCAGATATATTCCATTCAGCTAGCATGATCGTGAACGAGTCGAAGACTCGTTCAAGATCATGCTAGCTGAATGGAATATATCTGATAAACCATAAAAAAAAACCCAGCCAATATTATTATTATTCTTCATACACATTCCTTTCGGGTGTTCAACGTGTCTTTCAAATTTCTCTCAAAATCTCCCGTATTTAACGAAGCAAACCTGGCGGCCATGCTTGTTTACAAACGGTCACAGTCACTCGCCAGCACAGAAGGTTTACGTCTCTGACATGTCGCGTCATGTTGCCTTGACTACCATGCAAGATCGTAAACCATATTCGACGCTCGTTCTCCATTGGGTAGCGTGACATAGTACACGTACTAGAATAAGCGATATGCTAACGATATTGCATGCTATCGAGCCAAATGAATGACACGAAACCCGCTAGACGGGACGTGTTTTTATTCCATCGAAAAAGTGTCCTGTATATAATTAATAATCTACATTATATCTTCGTATCAACTTATGACCTTTCCAGTAAGCACTTTTGGTGGTGGATGGCAATAAAATCATTAACGCGCTCAGTCCTAGCCACCACTTCAACTACCCTAAAGTGCCCTGACCCAAGATTAGAAGGTTGACGGAATTCATAAGGCACTTTATGAGAGGGACCCTACTGCACTTCTTCAGAAACTTAATACATAATTCTTCACGTCGATCATTGAAAGTAGATAATAATTGAGGTTTTTCACCCACGTGACCAAGTCATGTGACGCTGCCATTTTGGACGTCACGGCTCGAATCAGTTTGAATGCGAGGAAGGCGACAAACGAAAAACATAAAAGAAAAAGGAGCGAGATGCAGAAAACACCTTCACTATCCAGCGACGTAGGGCATTTACAGGGCGAGCAGAGGGAGAGGTATTTGCAAAAATTGAGGTTAGCAGGCTTAGAGAATGACGTTTACCTGCTTCCACCAGGATTGTTCACTGACGTACGGAAGTACACCAAGCCCTCGTCTTTACCTGACTTCGGCCCACATGATCTCTATACCTATGTCGTTAAAAACCCATCGCCATACACAGGTATTGATCTGAAAGCGTATAAGAGTTTGGATGCCTACAAATATTTTGTGTCAGGCTGGGTAACATGCCTACATCAGTGGGTCGTCCCTGGAACCGGTGGTCGCCATCTTATTACAGCTAAGGTCTGTTCACATTTTCATTTACTTTCAGTCCTCAGGATAAACAAAATGTTATTAAATGTCATTGAAATAACTTCTTAGTCTGTTGAGACATGGCTTGTTATAAATTTGCTGTTACCAGGCAATGACCAAGAACTGTATTATTAGGGTCGGTGTCTGTGTTGTAGCAGTGTACTAGCAGCTAGCTGTTAGCACTAGCTAATGTCAACAACATAGTAGCTAGTATGTTACTGTAGCAATGTTTACGTTCAGTCATTTGGATGACTGTTAAAACCTTTCAGTCTCAAGTTTTTCCTTTACTGTATTTATTAGTTTACTGTAATTATGATCCGGCAGCTATTTACACCGGATCCAGTGTAAATAGCTGCCGGAGTGCGTTCTGGCTTGCTCCCCCTCAAATTAAGCAGCGTGCTCCGGCTTGCTCCCAGAGCACTCCGGGAGCAAGCCGGAGCGCGCTGCTTAATTTGTGGGGGAGCAAGCCGGAGCGCGCTCCGGAACCTCGGCCGGAGCACTCCGGGAGCAAGCCGGAGCGCGCTCCGGAACCTCGGCCGGAGCACTCCGGGAGCAAGCCGGAGCATGCTGCTTAATTTGTGGGGGAGCAAGCCGGAGCGCGCTCCGGAACCTCGGCCGGAGCACTCCGGGAGCAAGCCGGAGCGCGCTGCTTAATTTGAGGGGGAGCAAGCCGGAGCACGCTGCTTAATTTGAGGGGAAGCAAGCCGGAGCGCGCTCCGGAACCTCGGCCGGAGCACTCCGGGAGCAAGCCGGAGCGCGCTGTTTAATTTGAGGGGGAGCAAGCCGGAGCGTGCTCCGGCAGCTATTTACACTGGATCCGGTGTAAATAGCTGCCGGATCATAATTACAGTAAACTAGTAAATACAGTAAAGGAAAAACTTGAGACTGAAAGGTTTTAACAGTCATCCAAATGACTGAACGTAAACATTGCTACAGTAACATACTAGCTACTATGTTGTTGACATTAGCTAGCTTGACCTTCAAAATGGCGGACACCGGGGCGTCACGTGACCCTGTGACGTCAGGTGAAATACCTCAATAGTGCTCTGAGAGCACAATATCCCCCCCCCCGCTGGAAACTATATCTAAGGCCATAACTCTCGTAAAATGCGACTGAATTGAACGAAATTGCAATATGCGCATCACCAATATACAACACCGGCGAGTGGCCTCGTGGTTAACGTGTCCACCTGTCAATCGGGAGATCGCAAGTTCTATTCACGGTCAGGTCATACCAAAGACCATCATAAAAATGGTGCCTACTGCTATCTGGCAAGGCACGCTGCAATACAGATGTGAGTGGGGAGTCAAACTCTCGCCAGAGGACTAGCCCCCCACTGTAACCCTAGCTATAGGCGAGAGGCTGAGGGCTACGAAACGAAGATCGGCGCCGCCAAACGCGCCATGCGTGGTGTGGGAAGGACTTTGAATATATAACAAAGAATCCTGTCAAGTTTCGTGAAATTCCTCCAAAAACTCTGAGAGGAGTTGAGTTCAGAATGTGAGTACCCTTCCTGGGACGGACAGATATCACCACGACATAATCCCTTTTCGGGCCTTTCGGCCAGCGGGGGATTAAAAACTCACTCATCCTCTCTCTCTCTCTCTCTCTCTCTCTCCCACATGCTGGAGGAAATATTCCTTTCTGTAATTAAATATGCAAGGTCAATTCTTGTTGGAACCATTTCAATTCCCACAAACTTGTCAAGCTTATGCAGGTCCATAAACAAGCCAAAATAAGGCCCTATGTATCAGACCGGGTCTAAATGAATACAAGAGATGCTGAATATTTCAAACTAGAAGAAGAGGGCTTATTCAGGGGCTCTGTCATTAGGCAGTGGTCAGACGGGTGAAAGATTAATGAGCGTAACTTTGCAGGCTCGGTCACCTGTGTACTAGGTCAAGAGACGAAGCAGAATAAGCTCAGAATTACTCTACACACACACACACACACACACACACACACACTCACTCTACAGGCACAAGAGAAACCTTAGAAACGTATTCAAAACATATTCAATATCCAGCCGTCATGACATCTCCTGATTTCCATGTCTAACATCGTCATTCGTCTCAGGATGTGTGTGAATAATTTAGGCTAATTAAGTAAAAAAAAAAAAAAAAATTCTTTTCCTCCAACACATGCAGGTAAAAGAGGATGAATAGCTGAAAAGACAGCCAAAACAGTCTCACGTGACCTTTTGTTCAAAAGACAAACGCTCCCGGCTCAACTCGTCGTACTTCACTGGGCTGCGACAGCCTGCGACTAGTTGGAGACACAACTGCGATAAAATATGCGAATTAGCGACAATTTTCACTTGGAATCACACAGAATTGATATTCGCATACATTTTATCGCAATTGTTGAGTCTCCAACTAGTCGCAGGCTGTCGCAGCCCAGTGAGATACACTAGGACTACGTTCAGACTGCACCCTGAAACAACCCATATCCGATTTTTTTGCCCATATGCGACCTGTATCCGATTTGTTATTGACGATCTGAACGACACGGATCCGATTTTTTCACATGTGACCCAGGCCACTTGGATATGTGGTCCTAAATCCGATGCATATCCGTTATTTTCACATGCGACTGCAGTCTGACCGGACAGGTCACATTCATGCGACCTACACGTCATCAACAAGAGACAAATGTCACTATTCTGCGTTGGCTAATCCCGCCTCTTTGGTGGAAAACAACAACATTTGTACAGTTTTCAGAATTTAAATAGACTTTTATAGAATTGATCAAGCTAATGGTGGATTTGGTAGGGACCTGGATGTTGATCTGTTAGTCTGATTAAATAAAACAGTTTCTATAACTGATTTATAACTTAAACCATCCTGTATTGCAAGATTATAAGATTGTTCTGGAAATTTCCAGTAATTTGACACCTTCGGTCTCATTAGTCTGCTGCCCACATTAATCAGATTATTGCGCGAGTTCCGCCGCCGCCACAAAAACCACATCGCCAGGTCTCGCCTCATCTCCATAGCAAACTGCACTGGTGTTTATGCACCTTGAGCCAGCGCTGAGAGAAGTTGCAGAATTCAGCTGGCTATAAACAATCTAAATAAATATTTATAAAAATGTAGAAAAAGTTTATTAATATGACAAAATAAATATGTGCAAATTATTAAGCCTGAATTAAGAGTTTGGTAATACAGCGGCCGTATCCCAAATGACTGCCTACTGAAGCTCGAGTGCACTATATAGAGTTTAAAAATCCATTACTTCCTAGTAACATGTAGTGCACTTATATAGAAATTAGAGAGACATTTAGGAGTCAACCCTCGTTACCAGGCTACACGTTTTCATTTCAGTTCAGAAACAAAAACACACACGAGACCTCACACTTTAACACTAACCAGATAATTAAACAAACAAACAAAAAAAAGAAATCATTAAACATGAAGAGTGCGCTTTTTTTGGTTTACGCATTACGTAGATGTGCTTATTACGTGTCAATTTGAACATGCGGGACACTTTTGGGTCGTTTTCCGTTCCTACTGGAGATCGCATACAAGTCTCATATAATTGGTAATGTGAACGGCCTAACAAAAAAATCGGATTTCACAACAAATCGGATATGGGTCGTTTCAGGTTGCAGTCTGAACGTAGTGTAGCACTTCCTGTCTCACGGAAACGGACTCGAGAAGGGTTCGTGACGGCTTTGCGACACCAGCGACGCATTCGCGGCTATTTTGAGAGAAATTTTGTCGCACGAATTTTTTGAACGTGTTCAAAATTTCAGCGACGAAGGAGCGACACTTTGCGACCCATGCGAGGAAATTGAGAAGCCCCGCGAAATGTTTCAAGACACTTTTGAAACTCTCCCGCGAATGACGTTCGCGATTTGTCGCAAGCTGTCGCAGCCCAGTGAGATACTGGCTTATGCTAAGCTGTTTTAACATTTAATCTAACCCTAAGACACAGAGGCATGACTACTGATTTTAGTTTAAGCCTTTCTGTTCATAAATGTTCTAAACTAAAGCAAACCTGGCAAAAGAAATCATTTCACTCAAGACTTTTAAGCAGTGCCACTCCTAAAGTGTTACCAAAGCTAGCAATAAATAAAATTTAGCAAGAACTAGCTAGCAGTGGGTCAGGTTAACTTGCTACTTCTGGCTTTCCTTCATTGTTAGAAATAATTAGCAAGGTTAGCCTTCATTTTAGAATGTTTAAGCACAAAAAAAAAGGTCAAGATCAATCTAAACCACTTAAACATTTCTTAAAATTTATTTTTAGCTCTTCTTATTTGACTACATGACACCTCTTGATTATAACGTGCTTTTAAACATATTTAAATTCTGTGCCTTGTGTGCTATGTTTGGGCGGCACGGTGGTGTAGTGGTTAGCACGGACGCCTCACAGCAAGAAGGTTCTGGGTTCGAGGCCGGCGAGGGCCTTTCTGGGTGGAGTTTGCACGTTCTCCCCGTGTCTGCGTGGGTTTCCCCTACAGTCCAAAGACATGCAGTTAGGTTAATATGGGACGGCCTTGGGCTGAGGTGCCCTTGAGCGAGGCCCCTAACTCCCAACTGCTCCCCGGGCGCTGTTAGCATGGCTGCCCACTGCTCTGGGTACGTGTGTGTGCTCACTGCTTCAGATGGGTTAAATGCAGAGAGGAATTTCACAAGTGTGTGATGAATATAGTTGTGCTTTCTTTCTTTTCTTTCTTTGTGTCCTTGAGCAAGACCTTTAACCCTTAACTGCTAGCTAGATGCTAACTCAATTAAAAGCTTCTTTTAAATAAAAATGGCAAAGAGGAAGACCCTACCGAGATGTCTCATGAGTAAAGTGCGACTTAGTGTTGTCGCCTCCGTTTGTTTGTCTGTTCCCAACGTAACTCAAAAAGCAGTGAACAGATTTTGATGAAATTTTGAGGAAAGGTGGGCCATGGGCTAGAGGTCTGCGTGGGACAGAATTTTCAGTCCCGCTCCCGCCCACTCCCGCCCGCTCCCGCAAAGAATTATGATTTTCAGTCCCGCTCCCGCCCGCTCCTGCATTGTGCAGTCCCGCTCCTGCCCACTCCCGCAAAGAATTATGATTTTCAGTCCCGCTCCCGCATTGTGCAGTCCCGCTCCCGCAAAGAATTATGATTTTCAGTCCCGCTCCCGCATTGTGCAGTCCCGCTCCCGCAAAGAATTAAGATCTTCAGTCCCGCTCCCGCCCGCTCCTGCATTGTGCAGTCCCGCTCCCGCAAAGAATTATGATTTTCAGTCCCGCTCCCGCATTGTGCAGTCCCGCTCCCGCCCGCTCCCGCAAAGAATTATGATTTTCAGTCCCGCTCCCGCATTGTGCAGTCCCGCCCGCTCCCGCAAAGAATTAAGATTTTCAGTCCCACTCCCGCCCGCTCCTGCATTGTGCAGTCCCGCTCCCGCAAAGAATTATGATTTTCAGTCCCGCTCCCGCATTGTGCAGTCCCGCTCCCGCCCGCTCCCGCAAAGAATTATGATTTTCAGTCCCGCTCCCGCCCGCGCCTGCCATATTTTGTCCCGCTCCCGCCCGTAAATCCCGCATGATGCAGACGTTCGCGTTATTTCTCACAAAAGTTCTTGTCATTGGCTTGGGGAATTAAACATGCTGAGCTTAGCTGAGCTCTCCACTGACCGATCCTTCATTTATTGTAAATTAATTGTTTGGACTCTGACATTCTGCTAACACATTCCAAGTGAGCACTGCATGCGCTCATGATTGACAGCTCTCGCTTTGCGCACTCGCACTCCCACTTCCGAGTCTGTGGCGTTTAGCCTGGGAAATCCCATGCTGCTTTGCACAATCGTTCCGATCTGAAAAGACAGCATGGAAACTACGGTCTAAAGGCTCACCCGAGTTAGGGAGCCAATCAGAGAGTGGGGAGGGGTGGAAAGACGGTGATGCGTACTACTCGACAAACGGAAGCTTGTAGTTTATTTGGGACTGTTTACGGATCACATTTAACATGGCGGCGAGCGATACGAACCAAACTTTCGATCAAGCTTTAGACACTGTTCTGAATAGTTTAGAGCGAAAGTTTGTTTTAAAAAAAAGAACAGCGTTTGGCGTTACAGTCTTTCTTCGCCTCTTCGTCGCTCTAACTACGTCACCGGGTACAACTGCCATGATTGGCCATGGGCTACGTATACGCCAAATGATAGACATTCGCAACGTCCAATAAACGGCCGTTGACAATCATAAACCACACCTCCCCTACGAGAAATTCAATAGGCGGATTCCAGACCATATTTCACTTGTGATATGGTCTGGTGTTAACCAGACTATGTGGCGTTATGATTCCAACCGCGATTTCATTCTCCTCTCATATGAAGTGCTGCGCAACCACAACCAGCTCCTCAGATTATACACTGTCTATTTCTCGCTTTAAATTGAACAATCTGTGCGATACACAGTCCTTTTTAATACTAGTTAATACTTTTTAATATATATTTTTTTTAATACTTTGGACTAATACTCTTGACTTTTTAACGGTAAATGTACCTCTTTTTAAAGCAGCACTTACTTCTGAAGCACTGTGAGCTTCACTAGAGGAGCTCTGCTCTTCTGCCATGATCGGAGATCTCAAACACGGAAGAGCGGAAAGGAATCGGAAACGTACGCGAGATTAGACCACATCCGCAAATTTAGGCATCTTAAAATGTTTTTATTAACGCCAAATAAAATATCCAGCACAAATTATACGATAGACATAAATTAATAATTTATAAATTTTATTTTAAACACGTTTTTAGTCAGCGGGACTGCAGCTTATCACCTCTCCCGCCCGCGCCCGCATTGTGCACTCCCCCTCCCGCGTCCTCAATGAGCTTTCAAAATTTGTCCCGCGCCGCACTGCTTTGCGTCGGGTCCCGCGGGACTCCCGCGGGAGTGCAGGGCTCTACCATGGGCCAAGGAACAATTGATTAGATTTTGATGTGAATCCAGATATGTACAATCTATAAACATAGTAAACATCTCAATATTCTAAGACGTGGCTTGGTGGAGGCACACACTGTACTGAGTGCCCTTCTAGTTTGGCATTTTCATTTTTGAATATGTACACTTCACCATGGTCGCTCTCTTTGTACTGAAACTAGGGCTGTGCTCACAGCTCGCGATACTCGATCATGCACGATTTTCGGGGGTACGATATCGTTTACTCACTTGAAAATCGAAAATCCCATATAGGACACATTTCATGCATATCTCCCGGTTCTGTCATCAATTTTCACTTGATTTAAAGCATGTTTCATGCCAGAAATCGATGGAAATTCACGCTTGCAACCTGTTCCAACCAAAAACGTTTTTATTTACAATTGGCGCTTCCAGTTATTCAAGGCATGCGCGCTAGAAATGAGCCTTTTTTTCATCCAAACTACTTTTTGAAACCCTCATTCTGATTGGCTGGTGTATTATAAGCCAGCCAATCAGAATCAGTGTCTTAAGGCAGCAGCATGCCGTAATGGCTGTTTGTTGTCTAATTAGTATCCAATATCTGTTATTTGTGCCTTTATTGTCCGACTTTTGTTATTGAAACACAAATGACGAAGTAGATAACATCTTTAGACATTTGGTGACCCAAATCTGAAGTTTGCTTGGATAATATCAACTGGAAGTGGCTCAATCGGTATGTTGTTATCAGTAGATTGTTAAGTTTCAATGCGCTCTGCTACAGACGCTGCAAGCCGCTAATTACGTCCCCCATGTCTCCATGGCCTCATCTCGAGACTCATTGATTGAATAATTTTGGCGCCAAACGTATTCGCGTCCTCTGCTTACAATACATTAAAGACATCGTTTAACTCTATATATATATATATATATATATATATATATATATATATATATATATATATATATATATATATGGTACGATATCGTGAGCAACTGATGACAAACAAGCACAGCCCTAACTGAAACACTTGTTAAGGCCAGCTAAAGCCTTTAATCTGCACTAAGTGCCCACTGCCATGCAGAGTTTTACGTTTCTGGCAAGTTTTATGTCCGTGTGTGTATACACACACACACCATTAGCGTTATCAGCAGACAGCTACAAAATATAGCCCACAGCCTGTGACAACAGGATACGAGCGGACAAAAGCTCAATCTGATCCGCGCTCGTAAATTGCTGCCACACCGTCCTGGTGCTTTATCTACATCTGTCTCCAATCCCTTTCTTTCTTTCATTAGAGGACTCGGATATCCCAACGAAGGACACATTCTACACCATTAAACATCTGGTGTAAATACCAGTCGATAACAGCCAGCATGTCTGCTGTACAGAACAGATAGCAAAGAACCAAGTTTGGACAATTTAGGCTTTTTGACAAATCACAGTTCAATAATGAAATACTATTCATTTGTGATACGGCGCTACTGAGACGTTTAGCCTTCTGCTTATCTGGTGTTTGCTACAGAAGAAAGAAAGTGTTTCAGTTTTGTATGGGGGGTAAAAGTCATTACACCTCCAATGTAAGTTTCTCTTATATGATACATTAATAATTGCTTCATCGTTGTGGTACAGCACTAAAACTGGGGTGGTCGTTCAAGTCAATTCACGTCCATTTTACAACCCCGATTCCAAAAAAGTTGGGAGAAAGTACAAGTTGTAAAGAAAAACGGAATGCAAATGACGTGGAAGTTTCAAAATTCCATATTTTATTCAGAATGGAACATAGATGACATATCAAATGTTTAAACTGAGAAAATGTATCATTTAAAGAGAAAAATAAGGTGATTTTAAATTTCATGACAACAACACATCTCAAAAAAGTTGGGACAAGGCCATGTTTACCACTGTGAGACATCCCCTTTTCTCTTTACAACAGTCTGTAAACGTCTGGGGACTGAGGAGACAAGTTGCTCAAGTTTAGGGAGAGGAATGTTAACCCATTCTTGTCTAATGTAGGATTCTAGTTGCTCAACTGTCTTAGGTCTTTTTTGACGTATCTTCCGTTTTATGATGCGCCAAATGTTTTCTATGGGTGAAAGATCTGGACTGCAGGCTGGCCAGTTCAGTACCCGGACCCTTCTTCTACGCAGCCATGATGCTGTAATTGATGCAGTATGTGGTTTGGCATTGTCATGTTGGAAAATGCAAGGTCTTCCCTGAAAGAGACGTCGTCTGGATGGGAGCATATGTTGCTCTAGAACCTGGATATACCTTTCAGCATTGATGGTGTCTTTCCAGATGTGTAAGCTGCCCATGCCACACGCACTAATGCAACCCCATACCATCAGAGATGCAGGCTTCTGAACTGAGCGCTGATAACAACTTGGGTCGTCCTTCTCCTCTTTAGTCCGAATGACACGGCGTCCCTGATTTCCATAAAGAACTTCAAATTTTGATTCATCTGACCACAGAGCAGTTTTCCACTTTGCCACAGTCCATTTTAAATGAGCCTTGGCCCAGAGAAGACGTCTGCGCTTCTGGATCATGTTTAGATACGGCTTCTTCTTTGAACTATAGAGTTTTCGCTGGCAACGGTGGATGGCACGGTGAATTGTGTTCACAGATAATGTTCTCTGGAAATATTCCTGAGCCCATTTTGTGATTTCCAATACAGAAGCATGCCTGTATGTGATGCAGTGCCGTCTAAGGGCCCGAAGATCACGGGCACCCAGTATGGTTTTCCGGCCTTGACCCTTACGCACAGAGATTCTTCCAGATTCTCTGAATCTTTTAATGATATTATGCACTGTAGATGATGATATGTTCAAACTCTTTGCAATTTTACACTGTCGAACTCCTTTCTGATATTGCTCCACTATTTGTCGGCGCAGAATTAGGGGGATTGGTGATCCTCTTCCCATCTTTACTTCTGAGAGCCGCTGCCACTCCAAGATGCTCTTTTTATACCCAGTCATGTTAATGACCTATTGCCAATTGATCTAATGAGTTGCAATTTGGTCCTCCAGCTGTTCCTTTTTTGTACCTTTAACTTTTCCAGCCTCTTATTGTCCCTGTCCCAACTTTTTTGAGATGTGCTGCTGTCATGAAATTTCAAATGAGCCAATATTTGGCATGAAATTTCAAAATGTCTCACTTTCGACATTTGATATGTTGTCTATGTTCTATTGTGAATACAATATCAGTTTTTGAGATTTGTAAATTATTGCACTCCGTTTTTATTTACAATTTGTACTTTGTCCCAACTTTTTTGGAATCGGGGTTGTATTTGCATAGAACTTAACAATGGATATTGTGACAAAGCATCCATCCATCCATCCATTATCTGTAGCTGCTTTATCCTGTTCTACAGGGTCGCAGGCAAGCTGGAGCCTATCCCAGCTGACTACGGGTGAAAGGCGGGGTACACCCTGGACAAGTCGCCAGGTTATCGCAGGGCTGACACACAGACAACCATTCACAATCAATTTAGAGCCACCAGTAGGGTGCATCAGTTGCCCCCTAAAAATGAAAAGTTCCTCCGATCATGATGCATTTTTGTTTTTATGTTCCTTTTGGTAAGAAAACACACTGGGTGAAATATTTTGACAAAATTCAAAAGTTTAATGGTGGCACCAGGAGCTCAAAGTTTTGGAAAAAGCTGCCATTTTATGACTTATGATCAGTTTTCATGAAGCATTATGGCACCTTATAGAGTATACCAAATATCTTAGATACACATTTTTAGTACATATTCTAAATATATTATCAAGCACAGTTTGAGTTTTAGCTGTTCATTGAATCATTCTTCAACTACTTTTAAACAATACAAATATATTATGAATCACATTAATGCTTCTCAATCCCTTGCAAAGGTTCTTAACATGATCTCTGGCTCACAAGAAATCAATAAATGGAGTCCAACATTGTGATTCAAACCTTACGCGAAAACATAAAATAAGCGTTTTTTGGCAAAAACTGAACCTCATGGTGCCACCATTAGACTTTTGAATATGGTCAAAAAATTTAACAGGATGTCTTTATTGGTGAAAAGGAACACCCAAACAAAAATGCATCGGATTTTATGAAAGTGAGGGCAACTGATGCACCCTAGCCACCAGTTAACCTAACCTGCATGTCTTTGGACTGTGGGGGAAACCAGAGCACCCGGAGGAAACCCACGCAGACACGGGGAGAACATACAAATTCCACACAGAAAGGCCCTCGCCGGCCACTGGGCTCGAACCCAGGACCTTCTTGCCATGAGGCGACAGCGCTAACCACTACACCACCGTGCCGACCCCATCCATCCATCCATTATCTGTAGCCACTTATCCTGTGCAGGGTCGCAGGCAAGCTGGAGCCTATCCCAGCTGACTATGGGCAAGAGGCAGGGCACACCCTGGACAAGTCGCCAGGTCATCGCAGGGCTTTTGACAAAGCAGCTCTGCAGAAACTTGAGTGGAGATTTCAGATCCCTAATGAACAAGCAAGAGGTAACAGAGGTAAGGAAAATCTCCCTGAGGCAATATGAGGAAGAAACCTTGAGATGAACCTGACCGCATACCCTAAGATCAAACAGTACTGTATCAGCATATTGTGAATACAAGTCTTAGAATGAGCTCAGGACAGTCTTTATGATTGTAGCAGCACTTAAGTCTAGTGTCATTCCCCATTTCATATAGCTTGCTTATTTTCTCAAGTCCAGTATTAAGAAACTGCATGATTACCTTTTTTGGGTTTTTCAGTTACCAAATTATACAGAACAATCTCTGTGGCGTCACCTCAGAGAGTAGCATCATAATAAAGCATCCCAATGCAGTTGTATTGTATCAACATTGAAACACTATCAAACCTGTCCTCAAGTACACTATAATAAGAGCACTATAACCCTAATACGGATCATTCTCAGCATTTGGCACACATCCCAAATCTGCCATATTTCAGCAAGGTAACGGATTCTGCCATGGGGGTGTTATCTCCTGTCTTCGAAAACAACCCTATCAACACAAGGCAGGTCCGGCAGAAAGCGGACCTCTATTCAACAGTATTTGTTTACCTCATTATGCCAGGGGGTCACCATGGTAACAAAAGCACACACTGCTGAATGGGACTCGGGTACTGAGCACTAGCACAGCTTTCTTCCTTATGAAAATTTCAGGAGTCTTGCAGCTATCCAACTCAAGAGGAAGAAAGGGAACGCCTAGAGTGAACGCGCCTTTGGGGCAGTCCAGACTAGGCCTAAAACTCACTCATGCTGCAAGTGTATCCAGCCCACATGTAAGCCTTTTAGCAAGTGCCACTCTATTTATGGATTATTATTAAGTTATTCATCTTGGAGCATATTATAAAAATAAATTTACCAGCTGGGAGGTCTGTATCGTGAAATACCATGACCGAGGTCTTGAAAGTACTGACCGAGGCTGAGGTCATGGTATTTCACCATACGGACCGACCTTAAGCTGGTAAATAATATCTTTATTTTTTTCTTTACCAAATTCTAACAGAAAACGAGAGTGGCCGAAAGGGAAAACCGAGCCGAGCCGCCATTTTGAATCCTCATTCACGGCTGTAATGCAAATGGCTTCCTCCTCGGTATACAAGTGCACTTCCATGGCAGGAAAAAACAAAACAAAACTACATTTTGCTGCCTATGTAGTCCCCTATTTATACAAAATTGAGTCATTCAGGATTCAGCCATGTTTTTGCTTGGTGTTAGCAACAGTTAGAGGTTTTTAGCTTTCTCCTGAAATGTTTTATTTTATTTCTTCTTCCTCAGGGTAGTAAAACTCGCTTTCACTGTGAACACTGTCGTTATCACTATCCATGATGTAAAATTAAAATTCGTTGTTGTGAACGACCGAGTCGCCAGAGGTCCGTAACGTAGCATACGGACCCGCTCGCCAGCCAATCAGCGCGCAGGATTTGACGGAAACCGGACCACGAAAAAAATATAAATTATTCAGTGACTATGGTAAATCTAATAGGAAAAATATGTAATTATAAAAGTGCGGAATGTCATTGGGTATTTGGACTTTAATTAAGATGAGACGCGAGAACCTGAGACAAATATTTCTCATTATTCCTGGGTTGCCTTTTGGGAAATAATCCCTGCAGGCAGCAACAAATGTAAACAATGTAGAAACTCAATTTGTAACCAGCATACAGACTTAATTTGTAATGCAAAGGAGTCATGAGCTATAGGATGCGTGTAGATTGTTGTTACATTCGGGCTTTTCTAGGAATCACGGTCAAAATGGCAAGAATGTCCAAAAACACTGGCAGGCAGGGTCATAAAAGACACCACTCAAATAACGCTCCCTTTTCAACATTGCGTTTGACTGATAAATTGTGCATAGCACTAGATGAGATTGTAAATACATAAAATTAATGACCAAGTTTGATGTACATCATAAAATGGCCAGTGAATGTACAAGCAAAGGAGGAGTGCCTGCAGTTGCTATAGGTTGGATCAGGCCCGGCGCCATGGGGGGGCAAAAGGGGGCGTCGCCCCCTCGTGGCTACAGCCCCGCCCCCTCAACGGAGACTCAGATCACAATTGTTTTCTTATGAAAATATAATGTATTATAGACGTATTAATAATTTGCATTTTCAAATACGAAATATTAAGTGGTTGAGCATTGCACAAATATACATTTCACATAAATCACTACTAAAACTGGCACGGTAGAACAAATCTGATTGGTTGTTATGATTTTACATTGCAATCGTAGAATTCAACTGTATTAAGGTAGGATTATTTCAAAAAGCCTGAATTTAATATTAACCCTGTTTTAGACATATGTATCAATCCTAACTACTCGGGACTACTAGTTATTGTGGGTGTATGTGTGAAATGCTGACACAGCTGCGCACACACAGACCTGTGATAAGGACAAGGGGAGGGGTCGTGCGGGCGGGGGTTTTACATGCACACTTACAAGTGCACTGTCTCTGCAATATCCTGTAATATGCAGTCAAGTTTACGGGAGTAGTCTTTCCCCCGCCGAATTAAACGAATTCAATCACAATATTGTGAATCCATTTTCTTTCTTTGTAGGCTAAGTTTATCTCCGTTTATGTTGGTGTATGTGTTCATATATGGTCCGCTTTGTGCGCAAATAGCGTAAGAATATGTCGTTGACGTCACCCCCCATGCAGCGGGGGTGAAAATTCATCACTTCAGAGTGTTTAGTCCCCTACACGCCTAAACTGGGATCGCGGATTAAGTGGTTAGCGTTGACTCGGTGCGAGTCAGGAACTGGCGCAGCCGCGGGGTCTGTTAATTTTTTTTAAATTATGATTTTGGCCGCCGAGCCAAGTACCTTAGACTTGCATTGACGTTTTGTTTTCATGCCGCGGAGCTATTTGTATGTACTTTAAATGTAAAGGACTTGCCTGTAGGTTTGTGTGTGTTGTTTTATGTTTGGCATCTTTCCGGTTGTAACGCGTGTCTGTGAGAAAATTGGAGGGGAGGGGTAACAGGTGGGCACGGGGGCTGATAAAGCGCAACTGCCCTGGTAATATGCCACATGATTTTCCCAGACTAAAAGGGCCGTGGTTTTGTGGTTGGCGCAGTTAATTGTTTGAAACACGTTGTCAGACCGCCATCACTACTACAGACTATATGAAAAAATATTTGCCCCCTTGCGATTTCTAATTGCCCCCTTAGTAAACTGTTCCTGGCGCCGGGCCTGGGTTGGATTCAGTCACGTGACTTTTGCTTGCGCGTTTACTTCCGGTGAATAAAGTGGTGGTCAGACAAACTGAAATGGCTGCCGTTATGCAGAGAGCTAGTGAAACCGACTCTGACTATTTTCGCAGTTTAGAGGCCAATGCACCGTCAAGATCCCTTCAGAAAGTTGCTCTTTGCAATAGGATAGATCCTTACACGCTAGTAAAGAAGGATTTTTCCTATGATTTGAAAAATTATCCTCCCGTTGAGTTTCCTGATATCTCAAACTACCTGGTGCTGCAGACATCGTTCTACACGGACGCACAGATGAAAACCTGGAAGAGCATGGAGGCGTACAACTTTTATTTATATATATATATATATATATATATATATATATATATATATATATATATATATGGCTGGGTTAAAGAGCTAGAGATCAAGACACTACAAGATAAATCCTGTATCATTTACGCCTGGGTAAGGAGGCATTTTTTGAGCTCTTTCTATGCATCTTTGCGATGATTGATTACTAGGACGCTATAAGTTTTAGTATCGGGTGTAAACAAACCACAGCCACTCGATTCTCAATCCTCCCTGCTCTTCTCTCCAGGTAAATCAATCATTCACGAAGATCCACAGAAGCCCCTTTAAAAGACCTGGGTATTGGTGAAACAGGATGGAGAAGTCATCACGGCTCACTGTAACTGCATGGCCGGGGAAGCAGTTTCGTGCTGTTAACTCGTGAGCTCTACTTTTGTGTTTACATGGCTCATCTTGATTATCTTATCTATCTAGTTCAGTGTAGGAGCCCAATTGACATCATCGTCCTTGTAAACACTGCTAGGACATCCTAATAAATAAAGTGAAAACATACGAGTTACTTTACAATATACCGTAGTGACCACGATCAAACAGTAAACAAAAACACATGAGGACTGAAGCGTCTCCTGAACTTCAAAACATCACTAAACGATGGAAAAAATGGCGAGAAGTCCTTTGCTCTTTCACCCCTCATCACTTCACAGGGAACCCGGAAGAAACATTTATCAGTTTCACGGTTTGTTTGATTCGAACCGTGCAAAACACCACAAGTGTAGGGCATTTTAACGATTAGCAAGGCACCCAGCGATAGAAACGCTTTGTGAACAGCGAGCTTAGCTGACCACCACTTCACGTCTTGCATATCTAATGAGGTGGATGTGACGTCGGATGCAACCCACCTCTTAAAAGTATATACACATACTAACCAGTTAATTAACAACACCTATACATCTGTGTACTCATGCAGTTATCCACTCAGCCAATCACAGGGCAGCAGCACAATGCATAAAATCATGCAAGCAGAGGTCAAGAGCTTGAGTTAAATTTCACATCAAACGTCAGACTGGGGAAAAATATAACGAGGATAAAAATCTCTCCGTGATTTTTGACCATGGCATGGTTGTGGTGCCACATGAGGTCGAGTGCTCATCTCCTGGGATTTCCACACACAAAAGTCTCCAGAATTTGGTGTGAAAAACAAAAAACATCCAGTGAGCAGTAGTTCTGCAGGCGCTGTTGATGTGAGAGGTCAGAGGAGAATGGCCAGACCGGTTTACACTGATAGGAAGTCTACAGTAACTCAAATTACCACTCTTTACAGCCACGGTGAGCAGAAAAGCATCTCAAAAGAGGCTCACTATAACACGACAACTTTCTTCTTTTGGTTGCTCCCGATTAGGGGTCGCCACAGTGGATCTTTCGTCTCCATTGCTCCCTGTCTTCCGCATCCTTCTCTACCACACCTGCCACTTTCATGTCCTCCCTCACCACATCCATGTATCTCCTCTTTGGCCTTCCTCGTTTTCGTTTGCCTGGCAGCTCCATCCTCAACATTCTCCTTCCAACATGCTCTGCATCTCTTCTCAGGATGTGCCCATACCATCTCAGTCTCATCTCTCTCAGCTTAATTCCCAAGCTCTCCACATGTGCTGTCCCTCTGATGCGCTCGTTCCTTATCCTGTCCAACCTCCCATCGCAAACCTTAACATCCTCAACTCCGCCACCTCCAACTTTGCCTCCTGTCTCTTTAAAGGCCCGGTCACACAGCACTCCGCGTCTATATCACGTACAAAAAGATACAAAAATCTGGTGGACGTGGTCGTAAGTGGTAATTTTTGGTCAATTTTTGGCTTTGCCGTGCTTTGTACGGGGTATGGCCGTCGGCGGCTGTTTCACTGCTGCAGCACTGTCAAATCACGGGTAACCGCGGCTCAGCATCGTTGGAAGAGCGGCTTGCTGCGCATATAAAAGCGGTAGGATATGTTGAGCCTGTATCAGTTGGTTCTGTTGGTGCTGGAGCATTAAGATGAGGACATCACAGCGTTGAGGGTTCATGTTCACCCCTTGACATCTAGACTGCAAGTGCCGAGGTCTCAGAAAATTACGGTATTTACATGCCGCAAATCAGAAGTGATGCAGAAGTGATTAGACAGTGATCAATCGAATTTAGAACTTGTTTGAGACGTCGTTTAACGGGCTTAGACAGTGGTATGTACGCGGAAAAATCCATTTCTCAGTGATAAGCCGCTAAACACACGCTATATCCCGTGATACCAACGCGTAACACCCGTCCGATGACCGTGCTCTGCCCGTGATAGACCGCCAAACTTTCGCGTCTTACCACGTCTCCCCAAGTTTTAATAACGGCCGGGACACTGATTATCACGTGTTTTTCACGTGTGTTGCACGTCTTTACCACGTGTGCCGGCCGTGGTTGTCCGCGGTCTAAAGTTTTGAGCAGTCCAAAACTTTTTGCCGCGTCCGACGCCGTTCCGATTTTCCCCTGCGTCCTGTCACGTCTGTATATCGACTGTAACACGTCTTAAGTTCGACATCAACACGAACAACATCGTCTGCTTCACGGGAGAGCACTTTTTGACGGGTTTTGGCCGTGATAAAGCCGTAAAGCGCTGTGTGACCGGGCCTTAAGGCAGGCCTATTCAACTAGCGGCCCGCGGGCCAGATGCGGCCCGATGAAAATTTTGTGCGGCCCGCCATGAGAACGGACTCCTCGTGATCTTGCTGAATCATACTTGCTGTGATTGTCGAGCATAGGCCTATGATTTGCAAGTAGCGCAACGCTGCCCCCAATGGTCATACTAATTCTTGAGTTTTCACGCAACACATGAAACTGCTCAACCTGACCTTTCCTGATTGAATATTTGCGAGAAAATTAGCGTTGAATTAAAATAAAAATAAAAATAAATGCCACTGATAGGTCTGCAGCTCCGTGTCATACGTCTCTGTGTAACAATTTCAAGTCGCCAAGATTCGAAAGCAGAGCGTGCCGTTAATAGTAAACAATCTCATTCCCACAAGTGGGTTGAAGATTGCTCTGTCTAAAGCCAAACGTCGAATTGACGACGAGAATCGTCAGTTTAAAGTAGAATGGACTGATAAATATTTATTCATTTTACCCTCTTCAACAAGTAGGAGACCCACATGTTTATTGTGCAATGAATCCATTGCTGTAATGAAGGAATATAAAATGTCAAGAGGCACTTCTCTTCAAACCACAGCTCCTTTTCCACTAACTTTCCCGAGGGCTCGGAGGAACGGAGGAAAAAGGTACAAGGACTGGTCGGATCATTTAAAAACAGTCAAGTGGCTCTTGGTCACTTTTGTACAGCTCAAGAGAGGGCCGTGTCAGCATCACTGCGAGTGGCCTGGACGCTAACTCGTAAAAAACGACCCTTCACAGAGGCAGAGACAGTGAGGGAATGCATGCTAGCGGTCATAGATGAGGTGCTAACTGACGAAAAAATGAAAGAAACTGTAATTTCAGCTGTCAAGAAAGTGCCTCTATCAGACACAACTACCCTACGTAGAGTGGAGTTGCTTGCTGAGGACGTCAACAGAAAACTTTTTTTTGTCAGAAGGAAGAATGTTTTGGATGGATAGTGTTGTGTGTTATGGACAAGTGTGTTATGTCAGCATAAAATCAAATTGAAATAGCTAAATCAAAAACTATTTAAAAAAAAAAAGTTAGATGGTGTGTTTTTTGTTTACAAATTTGAGTAATTGCTTTTGCACTGGATAAAATTTTGCTTTGACATTAAATGCAGTTGGATGCAATTATTTTGCAGTGTCTTTTTGTATGCGGCCCCCGAAAACTCAGTGATATTTCCAATCGGCCCTCTTGGAACTAAAGTTGAATAGCCCTGCTTTAAGGGTACGGTCTCCAATCCATACATCACAGCTGGTCTCACTACTGTCTTATACCGGTACATCTTACTGTAACATGACAACTGAAGACTGCAAAATCATTACATGGCCATGTTTCAAACTTCAAGTGTTTTCTGTCAACTGTTGCGTATTTGACTGTTTAAGGAAAGGAAACAATAAAAATGTCAGCTAGCTGAGGATCTTGAGAGCTGTCTGAACCGTTTCGAGGTCGCATACAAGATATATATTGGATTTATGAATGGAGATGCACCTGCATGTTGCCACTTGATTTGGAAATTACACAAAAGGCCTGGGTGTCGTCGTTAAGGATGTACGTGTTCAATGGTGCATGTAGAATCCGAATCACAATAACAAGGCCATAAGGGTTAAGTGTTATCTCTGTGGAGCAGAGCTCCTCTGAGACAGATCTGATTAGCAACAGTGCGTGCGTGCGTGGTGTGTGTGTGTGTGTGTGTGTGTGTGTGTCACGAGAGGTAGACAAGACAGTGAAACGCAGAGGTTATTTGACACTGCTGTTTTGCTACATATCCCAAAAGTTGAAGAAAATATAACGCACCATGGACTGAAAAACCTTATAAAGATGACCAACATGACTTGTGTGACATGCACCAAATAACTGACAACTAGAACAAAAATGTAGTAATAATGGTTTGGTTAGTATTTTTAACATTCAATGCTGATTTGTCATAAGTTTAATTTTTTTAATTGTGCGTTTTGTTTACAGTAAAAGAATCCCTGTGCTACAACCCCAATTCCAAAAAACTGAAGTTTTATTGGTTTTTTTTTTTTTTTTAAATATATATACACTCCTCATTTTGAATTTGATGTCAGCAACAAGTTTCAAAAAAGTTGGGACAGAGGCATGTTTACCACAGTGTTGCATCACCTCTACTTTTAACAATACTCTAAACGTTTGGGGAACTGAGGAGACCAGTTGCTGTACTTTTGAAAGAGAAAATGTTGTCCCATTCTTGCTTGATATACAATTTCAGCTGCTCAACAGCTTGGTCATATTTTGTGCTTCATAATGCGCCAAATATTTTAAATGGGAGACAGGTCTGGACCGCAGGCAGGCCAGTTTAGCACCTGGACTCTTTTACTACAGAGCCATGCAGTTGTAATATGTGCAGAAAGCGGTTTGGCATCGTCTTGCTGAAAGAAGGAAGGCCTGCCCTGAAAAAGATTTTGTCTGGATGGCAGCATATTGCTCTGAAACGTGCATATATCATTCAGCATTAATGGAGCCTTCCCAGATGTACAAGCTATCCGTGTCATGTGCACTAATGCACCCTCATACCATCACAGATGCTGGCTTTTCAACTGTGCACTGATAACAAGCCAGATGGTCCCTCTCTTCTTTAGGCTGAAGTACATGGTGTCCATGATTTCTAAAAAGAATTTCTACTTTTGATTTTTCAGACCTCGGGACAATTTTCCACTTCGCCTCAGTCCATCGTAAAAGAGCTTGGGCCCAGAGAAGGTGATGGTGTTTCTGGATATTGTTTATATCTGGTTTTAACTTGCATTTGTGGACGCAGTAATGAACTGTTTTCACAGACTATTTTTTCTGAAATGTTCCTGAGCTCATACAGTGATTTCCACTACAGACACGTGTCTGCTTTTAATGCAGTGTCACCTGAGGTCCTGAAGATTACAGGCATCCAATGCAAGTTTTCATCCTTGTCTCTTGCATACAGAGATTTCTCCGGATTCTCCGAATCTTTTCATGATATTATGTACCATAGATGATGTGATCCCCAAATTCTTTGCAATTTAACATTTAAGAACATTATTTTTAAATTGTTGCACTGTTTGCCCGCACAGTCTTTCATAGAGCGGTGAACCCCTCCCCATCTTTACTTCTGAGAGACTCCGCCTCTCTGGGATGCTTTTTTTATACCCAAATCATGTTACTGACCTGTTGCCAATTAACCAAATTTTTTTTTTTAGCATTACACAACTTTTTTCAGCCTTTTGTTGCCCCGTCACAACTTTTCTGAAATGTGTTGCTGACATCAAATTCAAAATGAGTGTATATTTTTCAAAAAACAAAAATTCTCAGTTTCAGCATTTGATACGTTGTCTTTGTACTATTTTCAATGAAATATCGGGTTTCCAGGATTTGTTTGTGCGACAATAAAACAACAATTTTCACCTTTAAAGTTGTAGGCATGTTGTGTAAATAAATTTTTCAGATTTTATAAATCAACATGATATACTAAAATGTGGGCGGCACGGTGGTGTAGTGGTTAGCGCTGTCGCCTCACAGCAAGAAGGTCCGGGTTCGAGCCCCGGGGCCGGCGAGGGCCTTTCTGTGTGGAGTTTGCATGTTCTCCCCGTGTCCGCGTGGGTTTCCTCCGGGTGCTCCGGTTTCCCCCCACAGTCCAAAGACATGCAGGTTAGGTTAACTGGTGACTCTAAATTGAGCGTAGGTGTGAATGTGAGTGTGAATGGTTGTCTGTGTCTATGTGTCAGCCCTGTGATGACCTGGCGACTTGTCCAGGGTGTACCCCGCCTTTCGCCCGTAGTCAGCTGGGATAGGCTCCAGCTTGCCTGCGACCCTGTAGAACAGGATAAAGCGGCTAGAGATAATGAGATGAGATGAGATACTAAAATGTGGAACAAATCTATATATCAAACCTACAGACCCTACCAGAGGTAAATATTATGGTTCAAAAGATTTTTTCATACCATGAAATTACTAATTCATCCATAACCACTCATGTACATCTTTACATGATAAATAAATAAATCATGTATTGAGCTTCAGCCCTGTGGAATCAATTTTGTGCCAAAATGTTCATACAATACTTTTGAAATATCAAACAAAAACAACAAATCAAAATACAAAAAAAAGAAGAAAAAGTCAATTTTTTTAGACTGGCAAACAAATTATTCGTGTAATCGTGCAAAATATCAGTCTATTACTCTTCAGAAACCTTTTATTTTTGTTCCGCGTCTTTCTCAGTTTTGCTTGACGTAATTTATTTTGGTTGCGATTCCAGCTTTCTCGTTTGCGCTCCCTGACTTTTTGCTTGCAGTTTTGGCCCAAACTTCACGTGTGGGTGGGCTGTCCAGGAACGCATTCCCATTGGCTAACTTGTGTTTAACTGACAGCTACACTCAGCTATTCCCTACTCGGATTCTGGCGGACTGTTTGACGAGTGACCGATCCATTGACGGTAAACAAGGATCGAGTGGACTTCAGTGGCGACTATGATATTGAATTAATTCAACAAAGTGTAAATTCAATATCATAGTCGCCACTGAAGTCCACTCGATCCTTGTTTACCGTCAATGGATCGGTCACTCGTCAAACAGTCCGCCAGAATCAGAGTAGGAAATGGCGCAACAGCCTCCGTGGAATAGCTGAGCGTAGCTGTCAGTCAAACACAAGTTAGCCAATGGGAATGCATTCCTGGACAGCCCACCCACACGTGAAGTTTGTGCCAAAACTGCAAGCAAAAAGTCAGGGAGCGCAAACGAGAAAGCTGGAATCGCAACCAAAATAAATTACGTCAAACAAAACTGAGAAAGACGCGGAACAAAAATAAAAGGTTTCTGAAGAGTAATAGACTGATATTTTGCACGATTACACAAATGATTTGTTTGCCAGGTTAAAAAAATTGACCTTCTTTTTTTGTATTTTGATTTGTCGTTTTTGTTTGATATTTCAAAAGTATTCTATGAACATTTTGGCACAAAATTGATTCCATACAGCCCGGTAAAAACATCTGATCAATCAATGGGCCCTGATCACACTGAGGGCCTCGAAGCTGTCGTATAGGCTAGCCTGGGTGTTAATCTACCCCTGTGCACCTATATTTAGGTGTCTTACTTTGGGCTGTGTCCCAATAGTAGCCTGAGCATGGCCAAGTCGCCTTTAGCAGCAGCGTAGTGTACAGGCACAGCGCCTGTATCCATGGCAACGCTGGGATCCCCTTCTCCACTCTTTAGTAGCCAGTCTGTGACCTCATGATGGCTGAAGCGTGAAGCCAGGTGTAGGACGGTGGCTCCTGAGTTGTCTTTATTCTGCAAACACAAGCAAAACATTAAATAAGGGGGGGAACCTTGAAAGTTCTGCAGTTATGGGAAATTCATCAATGATGCGGTCATGTGACGTGGCCCGATACATAATAGAATGAATTGTTAACACCTCAAGCTGATTATTTTCCAGGAACAGTATGACCCAAAGTGTTTTATTTGACATATACCCGAGCAATTTGGCAATGATCGCAATATGCTCATCTCATTATCTCGAGCCGCTTTATCCTGTTCTACAGGGTCGCAGGCAAGCTGGAGCCTATCCCAGCTGACTACAGGCGAAAGGTGGGGTACACCCTGGACCAGGCTTTTAGGCAGGATTTTTTTTTAGGGAGTCTAACTTTTTTGCAGGTGTCACTGTATGTGGCGAGGTGTAGCGGCGCGTTGAGCGCCGCTGGCACGAGTGTTTTAGGGGGTTCCGGGGGTACTCCCCCGGAAAATTTTGAAATTTCTAATGCTCTCAAATGCTATTTCCTTCATTTTGACAGCAAATTTTGAGCAATACAGCCAAGTGTTTTTGCCTTTGTTACAACATTCTTGTATCGTATATTTTTAATGAATATTATTATTAAAATGGGTATATTTCTGGGATTTTTTGAGCTGGAGTTGCATATTAAGCATGACAAATTAGCTATAAAGCTTTCTGATCGCAGAATACTACATAAATAAAGCTTGTTGTAGCTGTGTTTGTCTCAGTCAGTAGTGCACCTATTGCAATTGCATTACATGTGACAACCAACCCCGAACACAGTGTGACAACCAACCCCGGCTGACCAGTTTTGCTTTCAAAGCCGCTAGCGTCCAAAGATTTAGTATAACAAAGAAAAAAAACACACAGGAAATATGGCTAAGTCTTCAAACATTATAATGGTATTCGTTTTTTCAATAGAAACCCATTAATTACAAAGCTAGAAGCTATCTTCCTTACCAAATATCCCACGTGTTCGTCCTTTTCACGTGCGTTCTTTGGAATCCCAGCATCCTTTAGAACGTGTCGTATTTGATTATTGTTTAGCCTACTAGAAATACTACCCGCCGGCTCGACTACCACACTCTCCACTACGTAGCCTGTAATGTTGGGAAAATCTGCATGAAAATGTGTTATTTACTGTTAAAAGGATTTATTCGGGATAAATAACATGTCAGGTAAGGCCGGTTTTCTATAGACTACATTCCACATTTAGCTGCGGCAATATAGTCTACGGCTATATTGTCTGGATATTTATGCCAGTGTCTCCTAGGCATACATCTTTTCCCCCTCTGCTCTGGGAACGCATATTACAAGTGCTTTGTACACCAAATTTATTTAATAACCCATTTATTTATAACGAGGGCTCTCACAACTTTGAAATTAGTGCAGCCATAGAAACGCGTGTTTCTGTAGCTCTGCGGCGGGTGCCTATATTTTGTACTCTGGGCTCGTGCTGTTGCTATGGTAACCCTGGGCGTCTTCGGGAAAGACAGCTGTCAAAGCGAGACTTCTGAAATTTCCAAAATGGCGGTGTCAACAAAGCTTGTAGATCCTCGGAAAGCTCAGACTCGGCGATTTTTTAACATATTCAGCTAAGTTACCGGACATAACACGGGCGGAAATATTAGGGCGTCTTTAGGGCGTCGTACTAAAAAGTAGGGCGTCCAATTTCTTGTTTTTTTCAGTACAGGGCGTCGAAAAGACGCCCAGACGCCCCTCTATCTAAAAGCCTGCCCTGGACAAGTCGCCAGGTCATCACAGGGCTGACACAGACAACCATTCACACTCACATTCACACCTACGGTCAATTTAGAGTCACCAGTTAACCTAACCTGCATGTCTTTGGACTGTGGGGGAAACCGGAGCACCCGGAGGAAACCCACGCGGACACGGGGAGAACATGCAAACTCCACACAGAAAGGCCCTCGCCAGCCACGGGGCTCGAACCCGGACCTTCTTGCTGTGAGGCGACAGCGCTAACCACTACACCACCGTGCCGCCCATGACAAGATGCTCCAATTATTAAAAAGGTACATCGTACAGTTTACTCATTTTACAGTTTGATATTTTTAACTGACCAGCCATGAAACATGTTAGCTACTCACATAAGTTACCAATTTACTCACAGAGCAGGTTTTCATAAAAAAAGTTTTTCATTTCCAATTATTTAAAATGCCATTTTTCACTGGAAATTCCATCTCGGGTGTATCTAACATCATGGCTCAACTTCTCAAAAGTTCTCAAACTATTTGGAAACTAGTGAAGTTCTTTATTAGCGGGTTGCTCTCTCTGTGGGCTTTGTATTGTTAGACAGTTGTGACGTTGTTTAGCTAGAGCTAAAGAAGTCACTTATATGACGTGCGTGTTTTTAAAATATTTTTATATTTTGACACTGTTATATGAGGAGAGAGAGTTCGTCATCTTGGTGTGTATATTTATTGTTGTGTTTTAGCTACAGTGCTAACACTGTGGTTCATAGCTAGCATTTTTGACAAGCTGGACAACAAAATGCACAGAGAACAGAAAGCTAATTAAAAAAAAAAAAAAAAAAATACACACACTGGAAGTGAACAGATGAGATCGTTTTGTTCTCTACTCTGTACTTCAGGTAGCTAGATCAAGTTAGCTACCTGAAGTGGGGGGGCATATTTGAGCGCTGCACATTCAAAATGTTGGTAACCGCCAACAGAAAAAGAACATTCAGAACTGCTTGGAAGATGACTTCCAAAAAAAAAAATCCACTATTGTTGGAGTTTTCAAGATGAAAACAGATGGCAAGTCAGTCATCGACCGTGGGCGTTTATAGAATGCATCAACAATGTAACGTATCAAATTGTCAATGCACAAAAACAACTCTGTGTAGCCTGGTTATGTTGAATTTACAGCGTAGGGCCGGTTTGATTTAGTGAGCCAGGCGAGCTCAGAAGTTTGAGTGGTTTAATGAATATCTACAGTAGTGGTCTATTTGCCCCGACTACGTTTATTTAACAGGTCAACAACAATTTGTATTCATGTAGACACCAATAGTTGCCCTGACATAATTTAATCATATGTTTTAATGCTACATGTAGCCTACGCAGAACCAGCCAGCCGACCATCCCGTAGCCAGCCTCTGGCATTTTAGTCACATACAGGGATAAAATATTTTTTTTTTGCTTTGCCATGCAATATTAAAGCTAGACTGCCTTTCAGATTTTAAGTGGTCATAAAAAGAATTTTCCCCGACACCCAATTATCTTTGTTTAGTGGACTGAAAGCTACTGAATTCGAATCACAGACTTCTAATTTTATTTGTTTTTTTAAACTAGAACAATTAATGAATTTCGGGCCATGTGGCCCTAAATTCTCCGCTATTTTTACCTGCTTCACCATTACCCAATTCAAGATACTAAGTCATGCATCACGTGGTGGGCTTTCCCTGTTCGCGCAAGGCATTGTGGGATACAAATTTGAAACAGGAGAAGACAATGGAGGATGCGAATGAAACGTGGAAGATCGACTACAGTAACGGAAAGCGAGAAGAAAAGACGTTATGTTATATACAAAAGAAAGGAAACGCAGGACCAAACTAATAAATATTGGCGGTCAGCGAGCACCTCGGTGTGATCACCTGTTTGTTTAGCAACAGAATGATGGACCGGTCAGTGCACGGTCAAAGGTAAACCTGCGCATGCACAGCACACGGACCTCTTCTGTCTGCTCGACTGCGCGAAGCGAGCGATTTCATGCACATTATTTGCTCGGGAATCCGCTCAAATTAAATAACTTCCCAGCCACAGAATGGCCTGATATTTTGTGAGATATTACAGAAATAAACACAGATCACAATGACCAAATTTCAGAGGGAACTAAATTTCGCCGATTTTATGAAATCGAAAGGCCGTCTAGCTTTAACGTCAACATAAATTTGTTTGGTCCAGACAGCACAAATGAGCTGCTGCAGTCAACTGAGCCTGGATGCATTGGAGAAATGGTATTTATGTGCGAGAGAGAGAGAAACTTGGAAGACATACATGATCATAGTCTTGTAATATGGGAGGTCATCTGGGATTTTGAATGTTGTAATATAAAAATGTAGTTTAGAATTTGTGCCTTTGTGGTCCTAAAGAACAGATATGGGTCTGTCTCAGAAACTGGGTACTGTGGGGGTTCCCCACTAAATATGCTCACAGTCAATAAACAATACGGTTCTGAATGGTGATGTTGGTTTTAATCTGAAATAAAATGATGAAAAATAATACAGATAAAACTAAATCTTTGATGTGAATACTCTATTCATAATTTGGCAAAAATTCTGCAAATTTGTGGAAAAATGGCGGCTTGATCTGGGACATGATAAATGGTTGACTACATCGCGTTCCCTTAAAAAGGTTGTAGTCCACTGAAAAGTCTACAGTTATCACTAATTGTATTTTAAGTCGTAACTTTATACACCTAAGGATTGGTGCGCTCACAGAATAATCATAACCGTAATAAAACATCATGTAAAATATTTGATCACCGTTGTAACTCCATTTTCCGCAGACCCAAAACCAATACGATCGTGTGTTTTGATCTAAACGGAAAGCCTCAGGGTCAAGGTCACAACCTCACCAAAAGTAGTAACTTAAAATCACTACGCCATATAAAAATTTAGTTATAAATCTGCGATTTTGTTTTTTAAAACGAAAGCTGAAAGTTAGGTATAGAATATGTTTCTTACAGAATATGTTACGATGGTAGCTGGTCTTGTATGAATTTCTGAGCTATAAAATGAGTCGTGGTCTATTTTTTACCGTAGCGTGTTATCTGTGTGCGGGGAAGGACACACATTAACAATTTGCATGTGTAGAATGGAATTTTCCAGTCCAGCAGTTAGAAGTTGATCGTGCTTCCATTTGCGGTCTTTCTGTTACGCGGGTGATCTGTTCGGACGTTATCACTGAAAAGGTGAGTTTTGACAGTTTTATTTGGTTTTAGTCTTGCAGTATAAGGCAATAGAATGTTTCTTTTTCATCTTACTTTCATATTTCGTAGTGTTTGCGTATTTTTGGCCAATATTTTGCAACCATGGTCAATTTAGATCGAACTTTTGATAGAATCTACAGCCAGTCATTTTGCCCCGCCCCCGCCTCGCACTCCGTCCGGTGTGGTAGTGATGTCCCGTTGCTCGCGCGCCGCAGCAGAGACCCGCGCAACCTTCAGCCGGTACAGTCGCTGTTCTTTTACCACCGCCGTTATTCTCATCTTTCCGGTGTGTTCTTGATTTTTCCATTGTGTCCTATTTCGCCATATCAAATACCCAAAATGCATCATATTATTCATATTTAAGTGAATAATCAATTCAGTCATCATAACTTGGCATTTTTAACCCAAGCAATCAAAAAGAGGAAATTTATTCAATATTTTCACTCATCTGTGAAGGAGGGGCTTTAATTCTTCATGATGGAGTTATTTTATATGGAAATCAATTTTACAAAAGCATTTGAATTGTAATCAAAAAAATTTCCACAGTGGAGGCCAGATAAAGCAAGATGCTATCTTTATTCTTATTAAACATGACAAAAGAAACATTGAGTGTTAAGTAAATGCAAAAAAAAAAAATAAATAAATAAATAAATAAATAAAAGGAAAATTAGAAAGTTTATCTTTTGACCATAATGTCCCAAATGAGAGACCAGTTTCTGAGACAGACCCATATACGAGTGAGAAATTATATTTTTATTAAACTGATGATACATTTTACTAGTGATATTCAAGTCAACTGACACATGCCTCGGTTTCCTCAGACATTATGGGTGTTGATGATAACTTAATAATAAGGAGACAAACTGAAGTGAACTACATAAAAAGAGCAGTGCAAAAAAAAAAAAATCACTAATAAAGATGACATAACCTTTGATTGACCGGCTAGTGGCCTAGTGGTAGCGTGTCCGCCTCTCGATCGGGAGATCGGGAGTTCTATTCACGGTCGGGTCATACCAAAGACCATCATAAAAATGGTACCTACTACCATCTGGCAAGGCACGCTGCAATGCAGATGCGAGTGGGGAGTTAAACTCTCGTGGTTACCAGAGGACTAGCCCCCCACTGTAACCCTAGCTATATAATAGGCGAGAGGCCGAGGGCTGCAGAAACAGAGATCGGCGCTGCCCAATGCGCCACATGGCGCGGGAAGGACTTTAACTTTTTTTTAACCT
The DNA here is from genome assembly GCF_027579695.1 of Neoarius graeffei. Taxonomy (NCBI): domain Eukaryota; kingdom Metazoa; phylum Chordata; class Actinopteri; order Siluriformes; family Ariidae; genus Neoarius; species Neoarius graeffei. The sequence goes on along the minus strand of NC_083578.1, from coordinate 21,947,819 downwards.
TTGAAAGTGTGAGGGTGATAATATCTTGTAAAAGTTAGATACAACCTCACCAACCTATCTATTCCAAACTCCCTTAAAAATACACGCCCCAGGAAAACTTGACTTCGCCCCTGGTCTTCTCAATAGCTATAAATGCCCTTGGTCAAATATATAGCAGAAATTCTGCTCACACTGACAAAACAACAGATAATCACTGTATGTCCACAAAGTTGCAGATACTTCAGCTGCATCCAGAAGTGTCTACTAAATAGTTATTATTGCACCATTGGTGTCTACAATTTAGGCAAACTTCTTAGTATGCGTTATGTAGTTCAGGACACAGCCATGAATTCTGCATGCATGTGAACTGATTTTACACTCCCAGCCATGAGATTTAAGTTCACAGTGATGAAAGGTGCATCAAGACCCACATTATCCCTGAGTCCAAAATCACTCCCTACTCACTATACAGTGGACCACAGGCGATTGCTCTAAGACAACGAGGGAGGCTCAGCCTCCTCTAAAAATGACGAACATCGTGTAGGATGGATTGCACTAGGCTTATGTTATAGCCGACCTTATAACATTTGCTATTTCAGATCCAGAATCATAGAAATATATGTGCTCAACCCACTACAGTGCGAAATCATTCCGTTATAACTTTCCCCAGTTCGCCTAATGTGTGCGTGAGTTTTTCCCCCTCGTGACAGCGCGATGCAGCCCAGCCTCAGTGCACTTCAATGGCATTTGGGAGCTATGCGCTTTTCAATATCAAAATGCAAGACGATTATTGGACAAATACTGCAAAAATGCCCGCCCACCGGACTCCGAGCCTCACAGTGGGAGGGACATGGCAGTTTCCGCGAGGAGACTGGTGATTGGTGAAAGCGGCCGGATATTTTCTTTGATTGACAGCTCGTTTCAAATATAGACAGGCAGCGATGAATCTCAGTTCAGTCCCATGCGGATTCGCAAGTGCTGTGGTGTATTGTAAGAGATCAGCTTACATTTCGATTTCATTCATTACATACGGTTTCTACCAGCTTTTTTAGTTTGTATATATTTTCATTGTAAATAAAGTGTAAATATAGTGTTGCCAAGTTTGCTATCTTAGTTCCAGAAATTTAGTTTATTTGAGTGACTGAACTTGAACTTGAGGGGGCTAGTCAGCTAGCAAGAAAGCTGCGCACGGATGCTAAGCATTGCTGATTTAATTTTGGCGAAGCCATTTGCCAGTCTTCCTTTCGAGGAAAAAATTAAAATTAAAGAAATTAATTTAAAAAATTAAAATTAATTTTAATTTTTAAATTAAAAAATTTAAAAAAAAATTAAACGCCTCAAATTGACTTGGTGAAAAAGGTAGGGAATAATACTCGTTCCTTTCAGCTCTCCTGGTACGAGAAAGTGAATTGGCTAACAGCAAGTGACCCACATCAACAACAGTAAATAGGCTACTTTAGTAATATGTCATGGATGGACCAAAAATATAGAATCTATTTAAAATGTTTATGCTGAGTATATTATAGTGGAATATATATTTTTCTGGATATGAATTAAAACACAGCTACAATTTGGAAAACATTTTTAAACAAAAACACAGCTGAGAACATTTCACACTACAGACCTGGATTAAAAGTGAAGGGTTATCAAAATTGTCAATAAAACATTTCTCAGTCAAAATAAGGAAAATATAGGGAAAGTGTCACTGAATGAAATGTGTGGCACCCAGCTCTATGTTTGGCTCCCCAAGGTCAGTGCTTGTGCCTATTCCAGAACACTCTGCTGTTACTGCTGAGGTTCCTGACAAAGAGCTGCTTTCAATAATGATCAATTTTTAAACAACATGCCACAATTTTAAAATATAAAATGTTAAAATATACCCCTCCCCCCAACACCACCATCATGTATATTGGACAGTAGGCTAATGGGCCAAAAGAACCTGTTATTTCACAGTTTGTGACCCTGCCAACAATCAGCCAGATCAGAGGCAAGAGTATGGGCAAAATTGATGTGTTTTTTCTTTTAAAATCTGGAAATATCGTAACCGACCAGCCTCCTGTTTGAAAGACTACCAGCCGCCACTGCAGTGGACTATACAGTGAGGTCGCTATTTTGTAGTTCTGCCTGAACGTATAGTGAGCATTATTACACCCTATATCATGCACTCAAAGTATCCCACAATGCATCACGAAAAGTAGTGTATAACTTATGGTCACTAACCAAGCAATATGCATTGCAGTCGTGCTGAAAGAAATCAAAAGCCTCAAATTTGTTTTAATAAAAGGCAGCAGCAAAGAAGAAAGTATTCAGCCTTGATTTAAAAAAAAAAAAAAAACTGAAAGTTGCAGGTACTTTGTATTTATTAAATGTGGGAAATACGCTCAGTATAATATGGATTGAGCAGAAAAATACATATATAATTATTTACCAGCTTCAGGTCGGTCCGTATCGTGAAATACGGGGGCCTCGTCAGTATTTTCAAGACCTCGGTCACGGTATTTCACGAGACGGACCGACCTTAAGCTGGTAAATAATTATATACATTTTTTCTTTACCAAATTCTAACAGAAAATGAGAACGCCTGAAAGGGAAACCATATTTAGAACAAACCTGCTACCAAGCTCGTTTTCGGCTTTCTCCTGAAATGTTTTCTTTTATTTCGTCTTCCTCAGGGTAGTAAAACTCGCTTTCGCTATCCATGCTGTAAAATTTATGCTATTATACTGAGAAATGCGAAAATAAATGTTGACAAAAAATTGCTACTATATTGTTTGCTGTTGTGAACGAGCAAGTCGCCAAAAGGTCTGTAACCAGGGTCCGGATCGTAGGATTCCGGACCGCTCGTGAGCCAATCAAAGCACACGATTTGATGGAAACCGGAGCGCGAAAAAAATAAATGCGTGTATTTATTATTTTGAAAACCCACCAGCCGACTGATCTGGCACGTTTTAATTGTGCGACAGTAATGACGTAAATAACGGCACGACGGAGTAGTGTCCGAAAGCGTTTTTTCATTTTATCAATGAGCTCACTATATGGTCCTCTATATCGTCATTCCTTATATAGTGATCGGAGTAGTGAACGAGTGAGTGATTTCGGACACGGTATGAAATATTCTTCTAGAAGTAGCTTGCAATAGCCTTTTTCTACCAGAGAGGGCACAATTCTAAAATCCTCCATCCTGCAGCTTTAAGGGGCAGTTCAAACTAACATAAGTGCTTTAACCGGCACTTCAGTGGCCACCTCATGTATCAAATACAGTGCTGCTGTTCATCCCATAAGGTTTATGTTACATCAAATGAATTAGAGTTTCCGACTTGCAGAGGAGATAACTGATGTTAGTGAACGTGAGAAGGAGAAAGAACATGGAAATGAAAGAGGGAGCTCTGGTTACATGTCCATTATGGCACCTAACCTTTTAACACACAGTTCACTGGATAGAACTCCATTCATACTTTTACATCATATGCTAGCCTTATTTTTATACTGGATCGTGTGTGGAACCTCAAACTACTGGTTAATTTAAAACTCTAAAAAGATATACTGTATTAAATGACATTTCCAAGAACGGAATTAGGGTTTAAGTGCTGTCTCCCATGGTGAGTAAGCTTCGACGGTATTTATATCTTTATTTAAATCTAAAATCAGATACTGACTGAATTTTACTGTGCTCGTCAGTATAGTTACAGATGAAGTCAGCATGGTTCCAGGATTGCAAATTTGTAAGAATGGACCAGTCGTGGCTCTTCCATAGAGGCAGCTCAGTCAAGGTCTTCAAGGGACTCGCGGGACTCGCCGCAAAGCAGTGCGGTGCAGGACAAATTTTGAAAGCTCATTGCGGGCGCGGGCGGGACCGGAAGTGCACATATGCACGCGCGGGCGGGAGCGGGAGTGCACATATGCGGCGCGGGTGGGAGTGGTGATAAGCTGCAGTCCCACTAACTAAAAACGTGCTTGAAATAAAATTTATAAATTATTAATTTATGTCCATCATATATAATTTGTGCTGGATATTTTATTTGGCATTAATAAAAACATTTTAAGATGCCTAAATTTGCAGAGAAAGTCAGATTGAGTGAGAAATGGCATCTTAAACTTGCCATTGATCACTCTAATGACTCGCAGTTCATACCCAGCTAGCAAGAGAACCATGAGTGAATTGATTTACTTGTTGCGTTAGTCTACAACTCTAATCAGAGAGACAGGTTACACAGTGACGGTAGGCTTGACTCAATGCTATCCCAGAAATCCTTCCTGTAATATGCACATTTGGCTGTCCAATCAGAGGCGGCCAAATTTGCATGTTACAGGAAGGATTTCTGGGATAGCATTGAGTCAAGCCTACCGTCACTGTGTAACATGTCTCTCTGATTAAAGTTGTAGACTAACGCAAGCAGTAAATCAATTCACTTCTTTTACTAGCTCTGCTTTGCAATTTAAAAAAAAAAAAAAAAAAAAAAAACATTGGTACAAAGCAGGCCCATTCACTTTTTTATGCTGCTCAGAGAATTACAATGGTTTCTCATGTGATAAAAATGTGTGATTTGCGATTAAATATTTTAATCGTTTGACAGCACTAATTATTATTATTAGAGATAGTACATCCTGAATTCAGAAACAAGATAAACAATAACAAACGTGAGCTGTAGATATTTATGCTCAAATCCACTCAAAGTAGGGGGCGGGGCACCATCACGCTGTGTCAAGACAAGAACTTTCCTGAGAAATAACGCGAACGTCTGCATCATGCGGGATTTGCGGGCGGGGGCGGGACAAAATATGGCAGGCGCGGGCGGGACTGAAAATCATAATTCTTTGCGGGCGCGGGCGGGAGTGGGACTGCACAATGCGGGCGCAGGCGGGACTGAAAAATCCGACCCGCGCAGACCTCTATTCATAACCCCCCAGTTGGGGTAGCCATGGCCTAAAGGTTAGATAAACAGTTTTGGGACCAAAAGGTTGCCAGTTTGATTCCCTGGACGAGCAGGAATGGATGAACTGCCCTTAAGCAAGGCACCTAACCCCCAACTGCTCCGGGTACGTTGTACGTCGCTCTGGATAAGAGCTAAAGTCTGCTAAATGCCTGTAAAGTCTTGAATTCCATTCAAAAATTAAAAAAAAAAAAAATTTGTTTGCTTTTAGCTAACATCTAAAATGATTTGGTAATCATTCTAGATGTTGTGCAATGGTTGCACCATTTCATCATCACTGCCAAACCCAATCTGGGCTTGAGGCAAACCATCTTTGGTAGACTTGGCCAGAACTGCAACAGTAAGGTGGCCAGTTCCTTTCTGTGCACTCACACACATGTTCACACCAATGCGCAATTTAGAGTAACTGCATATCTTTGGACTGTGGGGGAAACCCATGCAGAGGACATGCAAACTCCACACATGCACCTTTTCCACCAAATCAGTTCCAGGGCTGGTTCAGTGCTGGTGCTGGTTCACAACTCGTTCAACTTGCGCGCCAGCTGAGAACCAGTTTGCTTTTCCATAGCTCGCGGTGCTAAGGGAAGCCACGTCATTACATCGCTGTATACGTCAGTTACGTCGCTGTATACATCAGTTACGTCGCTACGTTTGCATAAACCTTGGCGCGAATATCGAAGCAAAAACAACATGGAAGAAGCAGCAGCAACAACAGCAATAATAATAAATGACTTCGCGTTTGTACAGCTGCTGCTTCTCGTCGCTTAAAAATGGCGATCTTTCGCGGTCTTGTTATTGTTGTTGGTCTTAACAACTCCGCCCCCCGCTGACGTAAGCGGTTCTTTCCTCTGGCCCAGCAGAGAGTTGGTGCTGGCCTGGAACCGGTTTTTCTGGCCCCAGAGCCAGTTCTTTGTCAGTGGAAACAGAAAACCCGGTTCCAAACGAAGCACTGGCCCCGAACCAGCCCTGGAACTGCTTTGGTGGAAAAGGGACAACAGAAAGGCCCCCCCGTCAACCACTAGGCTCAAACCCAGAACCTTCTTGCTATGAGGTGACAGTGCTAACCATTACACCGCCCTTGCATTGTTTAGCTCCATAGAATTATTATTGCACCTACTGGTCAAAAGTAGGAACTGTAACAAGCGTTAATGGCGGCTCATTCTCACTATATGAACGTTTTGTTTATGAGTGAAGGAGGGGCAGCAGACAGGACCGTGAATGATATTACCTAGTCTGTGGAAATGGCGAAGGGAACCACACTTGCTATATCAAACACAGCTGGTCGTCTTTTAAAATTATTTGAATATAAGTGAACGCTGCTGAACATCATTTTAGTCCACAGCGTCAAACCCTCTCCCTGATCAGAAAGAATGTGATTAACATGTTTAATATATATGGTTACGTAGCTAGCCACGTAATTAGCTAGGCTGTTAATGTGTCTTTAAAGTGCAATTATCAGCAATCAGCTGTGATCATAAATTGCTGAAAAATCAAATGAGCCAGATTCTTTACAAATGAGACAAAGTAAACAGAAATGTGGTAGTGCTATGGCAGATATGTTCAGTTTGATCAATTAGATGAATTTTTACTGAATGTTAGGCTTTTCCTCTATGTTAGGGGCACTGAATTTTAGATCCGAATACAAGTTTGAATTCTCTTGCTCAAAATTGGTATACGTAGTTTGTTCAATTTCATTCGAGTCCTTTCAAAGTCTCAGCTGCTTATTAGAGGGTTTTCTAAATATTCACTAGATGGTAGTCCAGAGTATAAGCCAAGTGTGATGACCTCTTGACTTAGACCCCGTCCACACGTAGCCGGGTATCTGCTAAATCGAAGATATTTTTCTACGTTTTGGCCTGTCATCCACATGAAAACACATCAAAAACGAATATTTAAAAAAACTCCGGGCAAAGTGAAGATTTTTGAAAACTCCGTGTATGCCTTTTCATGTAGACAGAGATAACCGGAGTTTTGTGTTTTAGAACGTCACAATCTGCGCCAAAAAATGACAACAAATCTGCCCTGACGTCAAACGTGCGACCTTTGTTTACTGCAGAAGCCAGATAAAGCATGGACAAAGAGTAATGGATCGGCGTAGTGCCTTGAAAGCATTAATTATTGTGCAGTAGTGATGTGTCGGTCGAGAACGATCCGGTTCAAAGAGCCGGCTCTTTGAAGTGAACGACGGGAACCGGCTCTTCGGTGGGAGCCGAATTAGTTTTTTGTCCTTAGGTGCCTCAGAGAGAGAGAGAGAGAGAGAGAGAGAGAGAGAGAGACAGACAGAGTTCAGCTCAGCTGAAGGATGATTGTCTATTTGACAACCATGATCATTGTTTTGTTGCCGTGAATTCCTAAAGCTCATGATATAAATTGTCGCTCATAAATTGACAGGTTCGGTCGGCAACCGCCTTGGCATGGCCAGATTAATCTGCGGTATACAACGAGACAGCAGTCATTATAACAACAGGAGCATATTTGCTGTTCCAGCGGCTTCTCATTACTGGTGGAGCAGAGTGCGGCACTTTTTTCTCTTTTTCCATGCGCTCAAGGTGCCACATATTTTGTTGCACATTGTTCTGTGTTTGTTAAAATAATTTCCAACTTTGCTTCATAGTTTCTTAGGCCTGATTTATACTTAATTTATTTTGTGGCATTTTGTTCAAGGTCGAGTGTGAAATAAAGCCATAAAGGATAAACAGTTGATGTCTTCTGTGTATTTTATATTGGTAATATAACACAGTTTTGCATTATGTTTGTGAGAAAATTTATTAATTGGTAAGTAAGTTTTATTTCTATAGCTAGAACATTGTTACACTGCTATACTTTACAAAGGCTACAAAAACTAAAAAACAAAATGGAAAACATCCTATTGATAAAATATAAATAATAATGTAATTAATTAACTAATTAATTGCAGCAATTAAATCAAAAATAAAATCTCAGGAGGGCGGCACGGTGGTGTAGTGGTTAGCGCTGTCGCCTCACAGCAAGAAGGTCCGGGTTCGAGCCCCGGGGCCGGCGAGGGCCTTTCTGTGTGGAGTTTGCATGTTCTCCCCGCGTCCGCGTGGGTTTCCTCCGGGTGCTCCGGTTTCCCCCACAGTCCAAAGACATGCAGGTTAGGTTAACTGGTGACTCTAAATTGAGCGTAGGTGTGAATGTGAGTGTGAATGGTTGTCTGTGTCTATGTGTCAGCCCTGTGATGACCTGGCGACTTGTCCAGGGTGTACCCCGCCTTTCGCCCGTAGTCAGCTGGGATAGGCTCCAGCTTGCCTGCGACCCTGTAGAAGGATAAAGCGGCTAGAGATAATGAAATGAGATGAGAAAATGTCAGGAGCCGTTTGGGAGCCGAAAGAGCCGGATCCTTACAGTAAGAAGAGCCAAAAGAGCCGGCTCCCGAAAAAGAGCCGAAATTCCCATCACTATTGTGCAGGTGCTATTCTGATGTGATTAGGGGGTAGGATTTGGGGAAATAATGCCATCTACAGGTTTGGAATGCTTATGAATGTGATTGAAAACGCAGATGTTCGGTTATGTGTGGAAGGGATTTTTTTCGGAGACGAGGTGGTGTGGATAAAACATTTTTATAAACGGAGGGGGGGAAAATCTCATCTCATTTCATCATCTCTAGCCGCTTTATCCTGTTCTACAGGGTAGCAGGCAAGCTGGAGCCTATCCCAGCTGACTACGGGCGAAAGGCGGGGTACACCCTGGACAAGTCGCCAGGTCATCACAGGGCTGACACATAGACACAGACAACCATTCACACTCACATTCACACCTACGCTCAATTTAGAGTCACCAGTTAACCTAACCTGCATGTCTTTGGACTGTGGGGGAAACCGGAGCACCCGGAGGAAACCCACGCGGACACAGGGGCTTGAACCTGGACCTTCTTGCTGTGAGGCGATAGCGCGAACCACTACACCACCATGCCGCCCCCATAATCAACACATAGGTATAAAATAAAGTGCTGCCGGGCAAGGTTTGTTTTGCCTGGCAACACTTGTTTTGTTTGAAGTTAGGTCATTCAGAATAATTAAGATCATAAAAAAAGGACAGGATTTGTGGTCGGAGCTTTAGTTATTGAAACCAATATGTTCCCTTTTGCTCCTTATAAAATTCCTACAAATATTGCATGAGACCAGGTTGCTGAAACAGGAAGCCATGTGTACCACAGTGCCATCATGCAAATGACCCATACCATCCAGGCATGCAAATCAGAGCATAAGATTGTATGAAGACAAAACAATAACTGCCTTGGTGTGCTGCTTTACATAAGGGAAGGGAAAGCTATGATCCTGGAAAAACTGAAATAAAAGGTACACACTGTGCAATACAATCAGGGCTCCTCAAGTTTCTAGGCACCTTCCTAGTGACTATTACTCTGAACAGGCTTTATTTGGCTAGAATTATTATATTTTCATATATAAAAAACACGTGTGAAAAAGAAAAGTACACCCTCTTTCAAGTCTAGGTTTTAAGTGTCAGAACATAAAAAAATAAAAAAATCATCTGGTCCTTACCAGGTCTTAAAATTAGGCAAATACAACCTCAGATGACCAATAAACACCCTGTCATTATTTATTTAACACAAAGTAAGCCAAAAATGCAGTAGCAGTGTGTGAAAAATTAAGTACACTTACTGCTTCCACAGAAATTATGAACGCAATTAGCAGCCAGGTGTTGCTGATCAAATGAATTTGATTAATTGATCATCAGCAAGTGTGGCCACCTCTTAAAAAGCAGAAGTTTTGGCAGTTTGCTGGTCTGAAGCACTCAGGTGTATGTTAACACAATGCCAAGGAGGAAAGACATCAGCGATGATCTTAGAGAAGCAGTTGTTGCTGCACATCAGTCTGGGAAGGGTTATAAGGCCATTTCCAAACTATCTGAAATCCATCATTCTACTCTGAGAAAGATTCAGACGTGGAAAACATTTAAGACAGTTGCCGATCTTCCCAGGAGTGGACGTCCCAGCAAATTTACTCCAAGATCAGACTGTGCAAAGCTCAGAGAGATGGCAAAAAACCCAAGAACTACTTCTAGGACTCTACAGGCCACAGTTAGCATGTTAAAAGTTCATGACCGTACAATTAGAAAAAGATTGTGCAAGTATGGCTTGTCTGGAAGGGTTGCCAGAAGAAAGCCTCTATGTAAAAAGAACATGGCAGCATGGCTTAGGTTTGCAAAGATGCATCTGAACAAGCCACAAGCCTTCTGGAACAGTGTCCTTTGGACAGATGAGACCAAAGTGGAAATGTTTGGCCATAATGCATGGCGCCATGTTTGGTGAAAACCAAAACACAGCATATCAGCACAAACATCTCATACCAACCATCAAGCACAGTGGTGGAGGGGTGATGATTTGGGCTTGTTTTGCAGCCACAGGGCCTGGGCACCTTGCAGTCATTGAGTCAACCATGAACTCCTCTGTATGTGAGCAATTCCAGCGTTATGGACGTGACACTTGAACTCAAAATGGCAACAAATGACCCAGTGCATGTTTTATTGTCTCCCAGTATTTAAACAGGTGTTGCATATTTTAAGGCTGTACCATACTGGAGAAGTGATAGAACAAGAACAATTCCCATAGTACATCTAGGGCATGCCAGAAAATGCCAATAAAAGATGCGTTATGGATGTGACAGAAAAAGTATCACTTTTCTTGGGTGACTGTACATTTTTATCAAACTCTGTGAAATTGTAAACCTAATGTCGAAATGGAGATATCCATTTGATAGAGGGGTCCAAGGTGAATATTAAAAAATCTTTGTTTAAAATATTTTGTATTTCATGTAGAGTTTCGGAAGGAAAAGTCAGCGTTATGGATGTGACGAAATTCTGTTATGGATGTGACGATACCAAAGTATTCTAGAGGCAAATGTGAGGCCATCTGTCCAACAGCTAAAGCTTGGCCGCAATTGGGTCATGCAACAGGACAATGATCCCAAGCACACCAGCAAATCTACAGCAGAATGGCTGCAAAGAAAAGAATCAAGGTGTTGGAATGGCCAAGTCAAAGTCCAGACCTCAACCCAATTGAAATGCTGTGGCGGGACCTTAAGAGAGCTGTGCATAAACAAATGCCCTCCAACATGAATGAACTGAAGCAATGTTGTAAAGAAGAGTGGGCCAAAATTCCTCCATGACTATATGAGAGACTGATAAAATCATACAGGAAACGATTGCTTCAAGTTATTGCTGCAAAAGGTGGTTCTGCAAGCTATTGAATCATGGGGTGTACTTACTTTCTCACACACATTGGATTCTGCATTTTCACTTAATTTTTGTTAAATAAACAATGACACGGTGGAATCTGTTGTGTGTTGCTTTACACCTGAGGTTAGATTTGCATCATTTTAGGACCTGGTAAGGATCAGATGTTTGTTTTTTTTAATGTCGACTAGTAAAACCATGTAACTGGAAGAGGGTGTACTTTCTTTTTCACATGACACACACACACAGAGCATGATCTGTGTATATTAAGACCTCTTTTCACAAGAGTCAACTTTTTACACCCTTGGAAAAAAAAAAAAAAAAAGTGGTACAGGTGTCGTGTTCATGTCTTTGCACTGGGTTGTGTTTCCAATATACATTTATAACAATATGCAACATACTCTCCAGTTCAAACCTCGATTTCACCCAGGCTCTTTTTCATAATTATGACAGCCATTTTGTTAGGTTTGGGAATGCACTCCCTCAAATGCACCTGGACTGTATACAGTATATGAACCCAGGACAGATATTTGTTTAGCTCGGAGATCCCAAAGGGTTCTTCCCCATTTAACAAGTCATTTGAGATTTACATTGTACTGTATATGATGGAGTGAACTTAATTGAACTTAATACACTGGCTAGTGCTGATACATGATTGTTAAAGTGCCATTCCACCATTGGATGTATTCTTTGGCATAAAATACAATATATTTTATGACAACATGACTAGACAGAGAAATCTTTTAGCTTCAAAATGATATATCGAACATAATTTTTTGACAACAAGTATATTAATTTTGCGACCAAAGTCACCTACCCTTTTAATTTCCGCGCGGTAGTGAAACGTGATGTCACCGGCAGGTTCCCCTTCTTGTGTACCACGTGTCGGTCTATTTTTAGACCAGGAAACCCCCAAAGTGAGAGAGTCATTTCTCCTCGTATATGGGGGCCAAAAAAATTGCGAAAAATTGAGTTAATCTTTCAGTTAGCTAGATTTATTGGTATTAGCTAGATTTATTGGTATTATTTTTATCGCGTTCTATCCGCCATTGCTGATAATATGTGCCACGTCACGTGGTACACAAGAAGGGGAACCTGCCGATAACATCACGCGCGGAAATGAAAAGGGTAGGTGACTTTGGTCGCAAAATTAATATACTTGTCGTTGTCAAAAAATTGTGTTTGATATATCATTTTGAAGCTAAAAGATTTCTCTGTCTAGTGATACCATTTATATATATGTTGTCAAAATATATTGTATTTTATGCCAAAGAATACATCCAATGGTGGAATGGCACTTTAATGTCTATCAGACTTGATACGTAAAGAAAAATTGTGTTCAAGGATCAATTATAGCTAGCACAAATTTGTTGTTGGAGACAAGAAGTCTATTACATACAGTATATCCAAAACACATCAACTCGGGGGCCAAAAGAAATAAAGCTGTGTCTAATAGAACTTTTTAGGTGTCTAAGCAAATGCTGTCTTGTCAGGTAAAGGCCTGTTTGCAGGCTAACTAGAACATCACCAGGTCACGCCTGCGGTTATATGAAAATATTTGGATCGTTATTCCGGTATACAAACAAATGTAGCATGGTTAAACAAAGACCGATTTTGTACAATGTCCTCCAACACATCATTGTTACTGTCGAAGGCCTTGAAGCTATAACGCAACAGAACTAAACAGTGCTGAGTTTCCCAAAAGCATCGTAGCACAAAGATCATTGTTAAATGGTAGAGCGAGCAGCACAATGAACACACTCTCTCCTAACTAAGATGTTCTTAGGCTACATCCACACGACAACGAGATTTTTTTTTTTTTAAATATCGCGTCCACATGGGCAACGGCTCAGTAAAATATCAGGTACATATGGCAACGCAACGCTTGCTGAAAACGATGCAATACACATGCCACACCTCTACGTGCGCTGTAAGACGGTCCCATCGGAGACACCAGAACAATAGAAGTAGACGCATGCGCATAAACCCCTTCTTCTGTAGCATCAGCCACATAAAGTTTTGATTATTAATCAGTAGCGTAAAATAGTATCTATTGTCTAAGACATTTATATTTCATATTAAAACGTCTATGTAAATTAATACATAGAAAGCCTGGCCAGGCGCTGAACGTTCTTCTGCCTTCACTTTAAGAGAAATTCAGGGCGAGCATGAGCCTAGGTTCTTCCCTGTCACTGTCACACGCACACACTTTCTCACTCCCTATCCTATGGGTATAGTCTCTTTAAATCACGTGCTCGTTTTTTGAATGGAGATGCGGAAAGAGGAATGAACGTGGGTAGATGGAAGCCGGTACGCCAACATTCTGATATCCTCCAGAATTCTTTAATGGTCCGGAATAAATTGAATGCTACACGTTGATGGATTACTTTGTTCTTCTACGCCCTTTTTGAGGAATGTATTGTTGGACTTAAACCAACATCTGAAGAGGTGAGATCGCTCTTTTTTTTTTTTTTCCTATTTTTGCTGGCGGGATTGTTTTTGTTTTGGGAAAGCGCACGGGCGGTGCGCGGTTTGGTTATACTACTTACGCAGTGTTTGGACTAAAGACTCTGCCCTAAGGGCTATTCTCTCACTCTCTCTCTCTCACTTTGCACCATTACACAATAAATATTCACAGTGAAAATATTTTGTAAGTGCGTTTCATGAACCAAGTTATAGGATTTGTTGACAACTCGCATCGAGTTCGTTACACTTCTACCCGGCGTGAAGCACTGACAGCCATGTGGTTGTGACGTCATCGTAAACAAATCCGTTCTACTCACCCAGACGACTTCGCAACGGGGCCGTTGCCAGATTTTTCCACTCTGGAACCCGTTCTCAAAAGATTTTGTTTTGGGGCACCCAAAACGCCGGTGCCGTGTGGACGCCAGGCCGAAACGATAAACAATTTTATCAGATTCACCTGAATCCGTTGCCGTGTAGACAGGGCCTTAGTGTTAAGAGGCTTTTGGGAAACCCACCACAGAACTGTGTGAATTAGCATCCCTGTATTCATTATCATACCAGTATTTTCCAATCCAGCCTTTGGACCTCTGTCTAGGACTGCAGTTGTCATGAACAGTTTTGCACTCAAGTTTCCATCAGTGAAGAGTTACATCAACGAAACTGTCTTCATGTTAAAACTGTTAATGTTGTCTGTTGTTGCCCAAATGAGGATGGGTTCCCTTTTGAGTCTGGTTCCTCTCGAGGTTTCTTCCTCGTGTCGTCTGAGGGAGTTTTTCCTCGCCACCGTCGCCACAGGCTTGCTCATTGGGGATAGATTAGGGATAAAATTAGCTTGTGTTTTAAGTCGTTCAAATTCTGTAAAGCTGCTTTGCGACAATGTTGATTGTTAAAAGCGCGATACAAATAAACTTGACTTGACAGAAACCCAGCAATCCAAACCACTGAGTATGGTCAGTATATTAGGAGCTGGGACAGACCAAAGCCGTAGACCCTGACGACTGGATTTACTTGTAATAACACTGAGCTAAACCATACATTGTTGCTCAATATTAACGGCACCATAAAAGTCTATTAATTACCGCCAAAAACTAGAAGGGCACTCAGTAGCACGCATACCTCTCAAAATCAAGTCATTGAACATAATGCTGGACACCAAATTTCATCAAAATCCATTCACTACTTTTTGGAGTTACGTTAGGAACAAACAAACAAGCAAAAAACACAAACATAACCTCCTCCAACAAAGTTGGTGGAGGAAAAAAAATGCCAAACAGTGGGTGCAAGGGCTCAGTCGAACCATCCAATTACTGCTGGGCAATATGAAAATATAGATTTTGTTTTACATCCTTTTCAGTTTAAAGTAATTACTTCTTATAGACGTTGTACACAAATGGGATTGGACCATATGGGCTAGCCTTCATGCCCCATGCGAAATCAATGAGCCTTCAACACCCATCACTGGTTCACCGGTTGTCCTTCCTTGGACCACTTTTGAGGTACTAACCACTGCATACCAGGAACACCCCACAAGATGTGCCATTTTGGAGATGCTCAGACCCAGTCATCTCGCCATCACAAATTTGGCCCTTGTCAAAGTCACTCGGATCCTTACGGTTGTCCATTTTCCCTGCTTCCAACACATCGACTTCAAGAACAGACTGTTCTCCTGCTGCCTAATATATCCCACCCCATGACAGGTGTCACTGTAATGAGATATTCAATGTTATTCAGTTCACCTGTCAGGGGTTTTAATGTTATCGGTGTATGCCATGCAGTTTGCGTTAATGGTTATCTGGACTTCTCAGACTTTTTGTAGCCAGGTACCCCTTCAGTTATTAACAAATCAATCAATAAAATACAAACTTATGAGCATAATCCAATATATTTAATGAAATATTCATCTCATCTCATTATCTCTAGCCGCTTTATCCTTCTACAGGGTCGCAGGCAAGCTGGAGCCTATCCCAGCTGACTACGGGCAAAAGGCGGGGTACACCCTGGACAAGTCGCCAGGTCATCACAGGTTAATGAAATATTAATCTTATTAATTCAATGTGTACTAGACTACAGGATAGTTATTGGCACCACACAGTGTGTTATCTCTGATTTTTCCACTAACAAAACACATAGTCCAACTTATTTCTGAGTTGAGTCACTGAGGTTTGGATTAAACTCATTCAGTTCAAGCGACTTGTCAAACAGGCGAATAGAAAAACTCGAGTATGATACTGGTGGGTTCTGCACAGAGGTGGGCAAAGTACCCAATTTCATTACTTAAGTCAAAAGTACACATCCCACTGGTCAAATGTTACTCTGATACAAGTGAAAGTTTGTCCAGTCAAATTTTTACTTAAGTTAAAGTACTTGCTTTTAAAAATACTTAAGTATAAAAAGTACATTTTCTGTCAACGCATCGTTGTATTATTGCCACAACGCTTACAAAACTTAATGCTGTTACCAAAGACAGAAATGTGAATCCACAAAATGAACGCATGCTGTGCCATCATGGTGGTTTAACGTTAAGCTAGCTAGTCAGTGAAGCTCCACCGTCATGCCAATGCTAGCAAACTCTTTTCAAACTCAGTCATATTGAGTAGCTAACGCTACTAGAAAAGAAAGATTTCTACATTGTTTATTTGGCAAGATTATGCTAAAACATATTTCTGAAAGGACTTCAGATAAGTTAACATTATTCATGTTAGCATAACTCCGTTTTTACATGCTAACTGTGTCCAAGTTAACTATCTATATGTGTTAATGTTAGCCGTGGACAAGGCTGCGGCAACTTGGCGGGCAAATCCGTAGAAAGTCATTTGACTAACCAGACTGCATAGCTATTTTAGCATTATTGCTAGCTCTAAAAGCACAAACAACTTCGTTGCAAGCTTTCTCTTGGGATAAAACGTTTACAGATCTCAATATCCTCCAGCAGGTTGGACGGTGAGTTTTTGTAGGCCGTGATGTGGTTCATTTTCGGTAAACAAAGCAAACATTTAAAATGAAACAAATCTTTAATCCTTTCAGAAAACTGAAACATGGGTTCATGGGCCATGGGTGCGTGTGCATTCCCCAGAAGAACCGCCTCCTTCCATTCTGCCATCAACTCATCGTGTTCAAATAACGCTGCTGAGAAATCACCGGACTTGATTTTATCCAATCTATGGATGTGACGTGACCCTAGTGATTACTGACAGACTGTCTCGGGGTCACCTGCTAAAAAAACCAAATCACGTTTTAGAAAAGAAAAGAAAAAAACATCCACTTTCAAAGCTGCTTCATAGTAACGAGGACCTTGATAGAAATGTAGTGAAGTCAAAATTTTCCAATAATAATAATAAATACTCAAGTACAGATACTCAAATAGTGTACTTAAGTACAGTACTCAAGTAAATGCACTTTGTTGCTGTCCACCTCTGGTTCTGCATTTCTACCACTGTAACTTTTAACCATAGACCCCCTTTCTATGCTTGGACCCCTGGGGGTCCAATTTGAGAACAGATGCCACTGATCAGAGAACTGCTGTTGCCTGAATACTGTTGGATGATGGACTTGTCGATTTAGCAGTGACACCGAGATGCTTAAAACACACTCGAGCACCACGCAGATGATCATGGTGCTCTCTCTGCATTGATGAGAGATGGATTGGGTAGAGGGTGCCAAGTGCCAGGCCATCCATGCCGGCACAATAATAATAATACATTTTATTTATAAGCACCTTTCAAGACACTCAAGGACACTGTACAATGAATAAAAACCAACATACATAAAAGAAACAATGGAGAGTGTAATAGAAATTAAAGTGAGTGTGCAATCTTAAACAGGTGAGTTTTGAATTTAGACTTGAAGATGGGGAGAGAGTCAGAGTTGCGGATATGAGGCGGCAGAGAGTTCCAGAGATGGGGAGCAGAGCGGCTGAAAGTTCTGCTCCCCATGGTGCTAAAGCGGGCAGAGGGGGACAGTGAGGTGGATGGAAGAGGAGGAATGAAGGGAATGGGCTGGAGTGGTGATGTGAAGGTCAGACAAATATGGAGGGGCAAGGTTGTGGATGGCCTTGAAGGTATACAGGAGAAGTTGGAGTTCTATATGTTGCTTGACCGGGTGGCACTAGAGATGCACCGATTGCAATTTTTTGGGCCGATTCCGATTTCCGATTTTCCATGGAGTGTGACCTGCCGATACCGATTTTGGCCGATTCCGATTTCATTTTTTCAAACCACTTCACAGCACACACAGACTATTTTCTTTTTATCTTTTCTTTAATAGAACATTCTGCCAGATTTTCAGTAATAAATTTAACACCTCAAAGGTTGAAAACAAACAAAAAGACATTGTTCTTTGTAAAATCTTTCTTCATGTTTGGTATTAACATTAATTCCTGAAATAGGAAATTCACACAAACATTTTTTTCTTTTCCCATCCAATATCTGGCACAAAACCAACTTCCCCCTCATATATTATTTGCCTACTGCTATGGAACACACTTTCATAAGCCTGTTTAGATCTGAAAACTTGTGCCTTATAGAACAACCCATTTCTTCATTCAGTATCAAAATACAAAAATAATTTCCAGTCATACTTATACCATAGCCATTCTATCATCTTTGTCAAATGTGTATTTGTAGAGTAATTTCCAATGGAATCAAGTGCAACCAAGGCTGTAAAACAAACAAAAAGACATTTTTTTTCTTTCTCTCTTTGTACAAATCTAACTAGATGTTTGGTAATAGGCTAACATTCCTGTAATGGGAAATTCACACAACCACAAACGTTTTCTTCTTTTCACATCCAATATCTGGCACAAAAATAATTTCACTATATGTGGATATCCAAATATAGTGAATTTCGTTGTTGTTAACGGCGCGCGCACCGGAGCTCGTTAGGCGCGCAGGACTGACACTGTTCTGCGCAAGCGCAACACAATCGGACTAGAAAGCATGTTCAAGCTGCCAGTGGAGCTGCAGCCTTTTAGTTGCGAATTACGAGTATTTCCACTTTCATCTCTATGTGATACACAAGTTTTGATCAGCAGAAAATCGGCATATTTTAATTTTGACCGGCCGGTCGCCGGTCATGGCCGATCACATGAAAATCGGCCGATTCCGATCGGCAGCCGGTCAATCGGTGCATCTCTGGGTGGCACGGTGGTGTAGTGGTTAGCACTGTTCACTCACAGCAAGAAGGTCCTGGGTTTGAGTCCAGCGGCCGGCGAGGGCCTTTCTGTGCAGCGTTTGCACGTTCTCCCCGTGTCTGCGTGGGTTTCCTCCGGGTGCTCCAGTTTCCCCCCCCCAGTCCAAAGGCATGCAGGTTAGGCTAACTGGTGGCTCCAAATTGACCGTAGGTGTGAGTGTGAATGGTTGTCTGTGTGTTAGCCCTGCGATGACCTGGCGACTTGTCCAGGGTGTACCCCTCCTCTCGCCCATAGTCAGCTGGGATAGGCTCCAGCTTGCCTGCGACAGGATAAGCAGCTACAGATAATGGATGGATGGACGTTGCTGACCGGGAGCCAGTGGAGTTGCCGGATGATGGGGGTGATGTGGTGATAAGAGGGGGTTTTAATGAGGATACGAGCAGCAGAGTTCTGGACCAGTTGGAGTTTATGGAGGGACTTTTGAGGGAGGCCGAAAAGAAGAGTTACAGTAGTCAATCACAAGGCTATAAACAAGGATGGAGGCAGTATGGTGGAGTCGATTAAATGCTACGTAGATGGAAGTATGCAGAGCGGGTAATGTTATTGATGTGAGATTGGAAAGATAGTGTGCTATTGAGGATGACACCCAGGCTCTTAACCTGAGAAGAGGGGGAAACTAAGACGTTGTCAATGGTGAGGGAGATGGTGTCTACTTTAGACAGTATGGATTTGGTGCTGATGAGGAGGAATTCAGTTTTATCACTGTTGAATTTTAAGAAGTTTGATGTGAATCAGGATTTTATTTCAGATATGGAGGAGGTGAGGGAGGAAGGAGGGAGACAGGAGTCCGGTTTGCAGGATAAGTAGAGCTGAGTGTCATCCGCGAAGCAGTGGAAATGAATGTTGAATTTGCAGAAAATGTGGCCAAGGGGAAGGAGGTAGGTGATAAAGAGAACATGACACACGACTGTCCCCAGGGCTACCAGCAAGCACATTGTGAAGTCTGCGGATGACACAACAGTGGTGGGCCTCATCAGGGATGATAACGACCTGGCCTATAGAGAGGAGGTGGAGCAGCTGGTGGGCTGGTGCAGGGAAAAAAACCTGATCCTGAACATGGACAAAACTAAAGAGATCATTGTTGACTTCAGGAAAAAACAACCCAGCCACGCTCCACTTATCAACAACATAACTGTGGAGGTGGTCAATAGCACCAAGTTCCTGGGGGTGCACATCACAGACAACTTCACTTGGTCTGTGAACACCGCGTCACTGGTCAAGAAGACACAGCAACGTCTGCACTTCCTGCGTAAGATGAGGAGAGCCCACCTGCCCCCAGCCATCCTCACTACATTCTACAGAAGCACCATCGAGAGCGTTCTAACCAGCTGCATCTCTGTGTGGTGTGGAGGCTGCAGTGCCTCTGACTGGAAGAAGGTGAGGACAGCGGAGAAAAATCATTGGGACTTCTCTTCCCTCCATTCAGGACATTGCACCAAGGTGTTGCATGTCTCGAGCCAGAAATATCATCAGTGACCCCTCACACCCTCACTATAGACTGTTCTCCCCTCTGGAAAGAGGTTCTGCAGCATTCGGTGCAGGACCACCAGGTTCTGTAACAGCTTTTTCCCCCCCCAGGTCACCAGACTGCTGAACTCCAAACCCAAAACTTCTATTTATAACTTGAACATTCCTAATTCCACAGGTCACTTTATAATATTTTTGCTGCTGCATAATTTAATACAGTTCATATTTAATTCTGTGCTGAGCCAAACTGCAATGAAATTTTGTTCGGTGTATACTTGTTGCATATTGAATGACAATAAACAGGGGCATAGCTGGGGGGGGGGGTCCTGGAGTGCCCGTGACCCCCGCCCCCCCCCTTTGTCGGACCATACATTTTTTCAATAGCCGCATAAGAATATTAGAAAAGTGCCCACTGTAATTTTTCTAAAACTAGATCGTCACCTCAGCCTCATTAAGGTTTCTATAACCTTATATGGACTTCCTGTGGTTTGGATGCAAAAACCTAGTTCTGCGCAAGTGCAACATGATCGCACTAGAAAGCATGGTCAAGCTGCATTGGTTGACTAGGGTAAGATGTCGAGCCGCTATCCATACACTGCCGGATAAAGCTGATTTGGCCTAATCATTGTCCGACATCTCAACAGCTCACGACATGAGATGAAAGAACGATGCAAAGACCGCATTATTTTCTCAAATGCATTTTTTCATTTATAAATCTACGGGTATGTACTCAGGCTGCCAGTCAGTGTGTGACCCCCCACTTTGAAAAATCCTAGCTACGCCCCTGATAAAGGTTGTCCAAGTCTGGTGGTGTAGTGGTTAGCACTGTCGCCTCACAGCAAGAAGGTCCTGGGTTCTAGCCCAGCAGCCGACGAGGGCCTTTCTGTGTAGAGTTTGCATGTTGTCCACGTGGGTTTCCTCTGGGTGCTCCGGTTTCCCTGACAGTCCAAAGGCATGCAGGTTAGGCTAATTGGTACCTCTAAATTGACCATACAGTGGTGCTTGAAAGTTTGTGAACCCTTTAGAATTTTCTATATTTCTGAATAAATATGACCCAAAACAACATCAGATTTTCACACAAGTCCTAAAAGTAAATAAAGAGAACCCAGTTAAACAAATGAGACAAAAATATTATACTTGGTCATTTATTTATTGAGGAAAATGATCCAATATTACATATCTGAGAGTGGCAAAAGTATGTGAACCTCTATGATTAGCAGTTAATTTGAAGGTGAAATTAGAGTCAGGTGTTTTCAATCAATGGGATGACAATCAGGTGTGAGTGGGCACCCTGTTTTATTTAAAGAACAGAGATCTATCAAAGTCTGATCTTCACAACACACGTTTGTGGAAGTGTATCATGGGACGAACAAAGGAGATTTCTGAGGACCTCAGAAAAAGCGTTGTTGATGCTCATCAGGCTGGAAAAGGTTACAAAACCATCTCTAAAGAGTTTGGACTCCACCAATCCACAGTCAGACAGATTGTGTACAAATGGAGGAAATTCAAGACCATTGTTACCCTCCCCAGGAGTGGTCGACCAACAAAGATCACTCCAAGAGCAAGGCGTGTAATAGTCGGCAAGGTCACAAAGGACCCCAGGGTAACTTCTAAGCAACTGAAGGCCTCTCTCACGTTGGCTAATGTTAATGTTCATGAGTCCACCATCAGGAGAACACCGAACAACAATGGTGTGCATGGCAGGGTTGCAAGGAGAAAGCCACTGCTCTCCAAAAAGAACATTACTGCTCATCTGCAGTTTGCTAAAGACCATGTGGACAAGCCAGAAGGCTATTGGAAAAATGTTTTGTGGATGGATGAGACCAAAATAGAACTTTTTGATTTAAATGAGAAGCGTTATGTTTGGAGAAAAGAAAACACTGCATTCCAGCATAAGAGCCTTATCCCATCTGTGAAACATGGTGGTGGTAGTATCATGGTTTGGGCCTGTTTTGCTGCATCTGGGCCAGGACGGCTTGCCATAATTGATGGAACAATGAATTCTGAATTATACCAGCAAATTCTAAAGGGAAATGTCAGGACATCTGTCCATGAACTGAATCTCAAGAGAAGGTGGGTCATGCAGCAAGACAACGACCCAAAGCACACAAGTCGTTCTACCAAAGAATGGTTAAAGAAGAATAAAGTTAATGTTTTGGAATGGCCAAGTCAAAGTCCTGATCTTAATCCAGTCGAAATGTTGTGGAAGGACCTGAAGCGAGCAGTTCATGTGAGGAAACCGACCAAC
The DNA here is from genome assembly GCF_027579695.1 of Neoarius graeffei. Taxonomy (NCBI): domain Eukaryota; kingdom Metazoa; phylum Chordata; class Actinopteri; order Siluriformes; family Ariidae; genus Neoarius; species Neoarius graeffei. The sequence continues at coordinate 21,925,324 of NC_083578.1, read as the reverse complement.
ATCCCAGAGTTGAAGCTGTTCTGTATGGAGGAATGGGCTAAAATTCCTCCAAGCTGGTGTGCAGGACTGATCAACAGTTACCGGAAACGTTTAGTTGCAGTTATTGCTGGACAAGTGGGTCACACCAGATACTGAAAGCAAAGGTTCACATACTTTTGCCACTCACAGATATGTAAATATTGGATCATTTTCCTCAATAAATAAATGACCAAGTATAATATTTTTGTCTCATTTGTTTAACTGGGTTCTCTTTATCTACTTTTAGGACTTGTGTGAAAATCTGATGATGTTTTAGGTCATATTTATGCAGAAATATAGAAAATTCTAAAGGGTTCACAAACTTTCAAGCACCACTGTAGGTGCTTTGTCAGGGTGGGGAAAGAGTGTTACAATTAAAAAAAGAAAAGAAAATGACAATGGTTCTTTTTCAGTTCAGTTGTGTTTCATTTTGTAACATTTTACCAGGTGTTTATTCTACAGGTTCTAGAAGTTGGTCAGTAAATCCAGTCAGTTGCTTCAGAGGCATTAGGTTTTGTAAGCATTGTGACAATAATACAACGACGCGTTGACAGGAAATGTACTTTTAATACTTAAGTATTTTTAAAAGCAAGTGCTTCAGTACTTTAACTTAAGTAAAAATTTGACTGGACAACTTTCACTTGTATCAGAGTAACATTTGACTAGTGGGATCTGTACTTTGACTTAAGCAATGAAGTTGGGTACTTTGTCCACCTCTGAACATCTCATTATTACTGCTTATGTGTCACATAAACCAGGGTCAGGAACATGAAGAGGAACATAGTAGTAGTAGTAGTAGTAGTAATAATAATAATAGTAATAATAATAATAATAATAATAGGGCGATACGGTGGTGTAGTGCAGCGTTTCTCAACCTTTTTTCAGGTCACGGCACCCTTCAGAAGTATACAAATTCTCAAGGCACCCCCATATAAAAAATATACGCAGGTCATATTGTGACATGGGAAAGGGGGCCGTGAGACAAATTATGATGATGCACGAGGCGGCGATGATCTGCATTAGTGCAACTATCGGCTTTTGGAATTTTAATTCATCTCATTATCTCTAGCCGCTTTATCCTTCTACAGGGTTGCAGGCTAGCTGCAGCCTATCCCAGCTGACTATGGGCGAAAGGCGGGGTACACCCTGGACAAGTCGCCAGGTCATCACAGGGCTGACACAGACACAGACGACCATTTACACTCACATTCACACCTACGGTCAATTTAGAGTCACCAGTTAACCTAACCTGCATGTCTTTGGACTGTGGGGGAAACCGGAGCACCCGGAGGAAACCCACGCGGACACGGGGAGAACATGCAAACTCCGCACAGAAAGGCCCTCGCCGGCCACGGGGCTCGAACCCAGACCTTCTTGCTGCGAGGCGATAGTGCTAACCACTACACCACCGTGCCGCCAGGAATTTTAATTCATTTTATTTATTTCAATGTTAGAATATATAATTTTTTTGACGGCACCCCTAACAAAGCCAGGGTGCTACGGCACCCCGGTTGAGAAAGGCTGGTGTAATGGTTAGCACCATCGCCTCACAGCAAGAAGGTTCTGAGTTCGAGCCCAGCGGCTGGCAAGGACCTTTCTGTGTAGAGTTTGCATGTTCTCTGCATGCTCCGGTTTCCCCCACAGTCCAAAGACATGCAGGTTAGGCTAACTGGTGGCTCTAAATTGACCGTACTGTAGGTGTGAATGGTTGGTTGTGTCAGCCCTGTAATGTGATGACCTGGCGACTTGTCCAGGGTGTACCCCGCCTCTCACCCATAGTCAGCTGGGATAGGCTCCAGCTTGCGTGCGACCCTGTAGAACAGACCTGGGCATTTTACGGGCCGCATCCGGCCCTTTGGTTCATTCTGACCGGCCCGCGTAAGGTTAATTAGAAATTACAAAATAAACATATTTTCTAATTTTACCTCATGCATGGACTGATGTGCATTGCTTTTATTTTGAAGTTGTGTTCAACAAAAATGCAATGCGTGCGACATGAACATGACATGAAATCCCACGAAACCTAATCCCGCGATAACTACTTCCGTAATTTGTCCAGACCAACCACAAACTTGTACGTCATCCTTCAAACGGTCCAGCCAATCACATAGTGTGACGTCACCAGCAGGCGCCGGAGCCCGAGCCGATCTGTAGATCTGATACCTACACCGAATCGACATTGTTGCGAGCAGGTCACAAGAAGACTTTAGCCCCCAAAATGTCCGCAAAAAGAAGAAAAATAGATGCCGAATGCAGGGCTTTCAACAAAACATGGACTGCTAAGTATTGGCTCTACCTACATACGTGAACAAACATTTTCAGTGATGAAGTTTAACAAATCCAGGTATAGATCCTCTCTCACCAATGATCATCTGTCAGCTGTGCTTCGCATCTCCACCTCAGACATTCAACCTGACTTTGATGCACTCGTTAAAGACCAACAGAGACTAGATTTCTCTCACTGAACAAATAAAAAACTGAAAAACACCAAATGAGGGGATTAGACTACAAATGTGGGCATCATTATTATAATATGATGCATCTTGCTTGATATTTGGAGTAGAAAGACAATATTGTGATGTCTTTATTGTGTTTTGGGCTGAATGTGACTGAAAAAAAAAAAAAAAAAGGTACAAACGTTCACATTTTGTTAACCATTGTTTTGGGAAATTTGACTGAATAAATTACATTTTTTGTAAGGCAACCTCGTTTTTTTCCATACTCTTACCAGCTTGTAAAAACAATGTTATTTACTGCTTTATATAAAGAAATGGGTGGCACGGTGGTTAGCGCTGTCGCCTCACAGCAAGAAGGTCTGGGTTCGAGCCGCGTGGCCGGCGAGGGCCTTTCTGTGTGGAGTTTGCATGTTCTCCCTGTGTCCGCGTGGGTTTCCTCCGGGTGCTCCGGTTTCCCCCACAGTCCAAAAGACATGCAGGTTAGGTTAACTGGTGACTCTAAATTGACCGTAGGTGTGAATGTGAGTGTGAATGGTTGTCTGTGTCTATGTGTCAGCCCTGTGATGACCTGGCGACTTGTCCAGGGTGTACCCCGCCTTTCGCCCGTAGTCAGCTGGGATAGGCTCCAGCTTGCCTGCGACCCTGTAGAACAGGATAAAGCGGCTAGAGATGATGAGATGAGATATAAAGAAATACAATTAATATTATGCAGCGGTCTCAAAAGTAGCCGGTCACCGGCAGCAAATCGCCGGCTATGGCTTGTTATGCCGCCGGCTATTGTCAGTCGAGTCACAAAATTTAATATTAAATATTTCTGACAGCAAAAAAAGTTGTGAAGGTAAATTACATCCACTATGTCATGTATGTCCGTTGCCGCGTCAACTGTGTTTACATCCTCGACATGAGTGCAGCCATTACTGCCACCTGTGTTGCCAGATTGGGGGGCTTCCAGCCCAATTTGGGCGGTTTTAAGTGCATTTTGGCAGGTTTTGAACATATTTTGGGCTGTAAAACGTCAGCAGTATCTGGCAACATATTTTTTTACTTAATACAAGAAATTAACGGATGCCAACGTTTTTGCCAAAATGGTATTTTATTTTCCATTGTTTAGGCAGCGTCAGCATCATACTGTGAGATTCTGTTCAAACTGTTTTTTTCTTCTATGAAGCCTGAGCCATTTATTTTATTAGTTTATAATTATTGTTTAATTTAGTCTTCAGGAGAGACTGCCTGCACACAGTACTAGTATTAATAGTTTTTTTTCTTACATGAAAGCTGAGGCATTTATATTATATTTTAAGGTAACTTCATGTTGTGCTGTGAGGTTCTATGCACTTTAACTTTTGAACCAACAGGTGCATTTGGATAAGTAAAGCCTATTTTTCTGCATTTTTGTAGTCCTGGTAATCTTTTATATTGGTAAAGTTGTTTATAGGACCATTTCTCAGTGTCTGTTTTTTTAATCAATAGTTTTTCAGTAATAACTTAATATTTAACATATCACTCAATTTTAAACAACCCCCGCGCCTCCCCCATGGCTTGCCCCCATAGTCTCCAAAATTTCTGTGGGAAACACTGGCGTGCGTAACAACGCTAATCAAGTTTAAGCTAGACGACCCGCCTCAAATACCTGTAAATGTTATCCCAATTTTAGATCACCTGTTCCAAACCATCCCGCCCCATGAAAAAATTGTACTTGCATATCTATCTATCTATCTATCTATCCCTGCACGCTTTGCGTGCATTATGTCTGCCGCTGGCAGACATTTTACCATTTTGCACCCTGCTGTAAATTATTTGTACCCTGCTATTCTCCCAAACTTTGAAGCCCCTGATTATGCAGAATTTAGTTCAGCCTTTTGGTCCGGCCCTCCACAAAATTTTCTGTTTCTCATGTGGCCCCATGGAAAAAATAATTGCCCACCCCTGCTGTAGAAGGATAAAGCGGCTAGAGATAAGGGTTGTTTTACAATCAGGGTACAAAGTTTGTGTCACAGGGGTCCAAAATTCAAATTGATTCAAACTGGTTCTTGTACCAGAAGGTCCTGGGTTCGAGCCCCGGGGCCGGCGAGGGCCTTTCTGTGTGGAGTTTGCATGTTCTCCCCGTGTCCGCGTGGGTTTCCTCCGGGTGCTCCGGTTTCCCCCACAGTCCAAAGACATGCAGGTTAGGTTAACTGGTGACTCTAAATTGACCGTAGGTGTGAATGTGAGTGTGAATGGTTGTCTGTGTCTATGTGTCAGCCCTGTGATGACCTGGCGACTTGTCCAGGGTGTACCCCGCCTTTCGCCCGTAGTCAGCTGGGATAGGTTCCAGCTTGCCTGCGACCCTGTAGAACAGGATAAAGCGGCTAGAGATAATGAGATGAGATGGTTCTTGTACCAGTTTTTAAGTGAAGGACAAGTTAAAGAACAGATAGGCATGTGTAATAGTTTGTATTATAACAAGATTAAGTGTAGCTTTAAGCAGGGCTGGGAGAAACAAATGAAGTGATTCTCGGAGGACTTTTTTTTTTTTGACAATTCAGAATCCACTACTTCCATAGTGCTTTTAAATATAAGGCTGTAAGCTTTGTGTTAGTTGTCTCTAATATTTATGTCCCAATATCTTGACCACATTTTAGGATGAAAATAATCATTTTAGATATGTTATTTTATATTGAAAAATTAGCTGTCTCGGAGAGGACTTTTTTGTGGTGCAATTACATACTAATTTGATCAAAATAGTCTGAAAACTTACTGGCATTCAACATTAAAACTTAACTATGTTTCCAATTATATGGAACCAAATATGTGTTTTATGGTATAAAGAATGATTTAAGTGCATCCCTTTTGGAGCTACCTGTGGTCAAAAAAGCACTTTTTCTAAAGGACACGAGTAATTTTGCTAAATATGACATATACTGCCATGCATTCACCAAAAATAACGTCATCACCACATTTTTTTTGCATGGTAAATAGAGCTATCACAGGGCTACAATAAACAACCAAGTTTATTTAGTCAAGCCTTTTGATATTGAAGATAATAAGTGTTAAATGTGATTTTTAGCTTGCGTACCCTGACTGTAGAAAGACACCAGCAGCTTCTGACACAGATCGTTTTTCCTGAGTATTCTCAGGAAGTGAAGATGTTGTTGAGCTTTCTTTACAGTTGCCTGTGTGTTTAGTGACCATGTTGTGTTGTCTGTGATGTGGATGCCCAGAACTCATTCAAACTTCTGGGCATCCACAACTTCACTTCCTGAGAATACTCAGGAAAAACGATCTGTGTCAGAAGCTGCTGGTGTCTTTCTACAGGTCGACAATAGAAAGCATCCTGACATACTGCATCTCTGTGTGGTTCGCGGGGTGCTCTGCTGCCGATAAGAAAGCTCTGGAGAGAATCATAAAGACAGCAGAGAAAATCATCGGCTGCCCCCTTCTCTCTCTGTCAGACATCGCACACTCCCGTGTTCTCTCCAGAGCACGAACTATCATCAAGGACAATTCTCACCCAGGTCACCATCTGTTTGAACTGTTGCCCTCTGGCAGGCGTTATAGGTCCATCAAATCCAGAACCACTAGATTCATACTGGTAAACAGTTTCTTCCCATATGCCATAACATACCTAACCAAACAGAAATGACAACTGCCTAAGCCACCCTCTCACTTATGAACGCTTCACGTTGTACTTTTTATTCTTGATTGCGTTCTGTATGGAGCACTTGCATGTGACGTCACAGCCGATCCAGATTGTGACAGACGCCATTTTGTTGGTCAAACGCCGTATTTCCGCCTTCTACTTCTGCCTTTTCTTCTGGAAAACCCTACTATATACAATTCTACTACAACGGCTGCGGCTACAAGCTCTCCCTACCTGTGCACGTTTATGTTTTTTTGTGTGTATTTTTGCGTGTTGTTCGTCTGTACCGGACTTCAATATCCACTACAACCGTATGGACTTACTGGACATTGGTTTCCAGCAGAAAATGACGGTTTGTAGCGATTTCCATCGCATGCACAACATTCCGGACGAGATAGCGAGATCAGCAGGGTCTCTGTGGATTGTTATCGGAAGCAAAGCGAAGGAGGCAGCGTCGGGAGCGGAAGCAAAAGCGAGGCTGCAGGCAGAGCCGGCCTGTTGACTAAGCTCAGAAAACAGCCACTCAAATCTCCACTGCCAAGCCTCTACCTCTCCAACGCCAGATCCATGGTAAACAAGACGGACGATTTGGAATTACAGCTGGAATTACCTTATTCTATTCTATAATCGGCTGGTCAGTGCTATACTCAATACTTAAGTGACTTACCCGTCCAGTGAGGATTCTTGTTTACAAGATGCCACATCTGAGTCGCTGACAAATCCTGAATTTCTGTAAAGATAACTGTCCAGAGATTTATAAGCACGCAGTGCTTCACCACTGAACAGCGAGGGAAAGTTGATGAGGTAATTATACACGTCTGAGTATTCCACCTCTGGCAGTTCAAAATCCACTGACATGGTCGTGAAAACTCCGTCCGGTAAGCCATAAGGGTCACTAATCTGTAGATCGTTTATTTTAGACATATATCTAGTTATCTGTTCATTAGAAAAATGAGCCGTGTAGTCCGTCGGTTGAAATTGATCCATTCTGTACACGAGTGCAGCAGTATTCAGCGGTGTTTTTTACCGACAAGATGGCAGCTGTTAACTTTCCGGTCACGTGACCGCAAGATCTCTATAGATGTTGTTGTTTTTCATTGTTTTATTGTTCTATTTATTGATGGTATTGAGTACCAAGTTGGAGTAGCAGCATAATTTCGTTGTACTTGATGTATAATGACAATAAAGCACGGGCGATTGCTCTAAGACAGTGATTCTCAAACTGTGGTACTCCACTGTGGTACTCCACTGTGGGGCTCCATTCTAGTGGTACGCCAAAGAATCACTTAATTAAATATAAATAAAATAAATAAATAAAATAAAACGTGAAATACTATCCATAATATCCGAATGGATGAAAATATCTTATCAACCGATGACAAGAAAATGAAAGGAGATACAAATTAAGTTAATAATTTTAAAAAGTTTGCAAGTGCTTCTGGGTAGCCATACCTAGTGTACGTACGCATTCCCGCCGGTTCCGCTGACAGACGGTTATCCGCCATTGGTAGACTAGGCTGTGATGGGAAAAGGTGGAGGTGGCTTTGCTAATTATGACAAGTACGACAAAATTACTGTCGTGGCTTAAATCCGCGAATGGGAGCGTGGATCAGGAGAGAGGGAGAACTGAAGAGGACGTGTGTGAGCCGAGCGCAGATGCTAACGACAGTGGCAAAACCAGCCCCAGAACTGCTAGCAAACGGCAAAAACCAGTGAGGAGGAAGTATGACGAAAAATACATAAAACTGGGATTCATTTGGAGCGGGACAGAGGAGCTGCCCAGGCCGCAGTGTGTTGTATGCGGCGACGTTCTGAGCAATGAGTCCATGAAACCATCGCATCTCAAACGGCATCTTACAACCAAACACACAGCACTAAAGGACAAACCAATGGATTTTTTTTTTAACGAAAACGTGATGAACTGAAGCAGTCCAAGTCCACCATTCTGTCCTATGGTACACCCGTAGCCAAAGCACAGGAAGCTTCATATCGTGCCAGCCTCCTGATCGCCAGAGCCGGTAAGCCGCACACAATCGGGGAACTGCTGTGTTTGCCATTAGCCAAAGAGATGACACGCATCATGTGTGGAGAGAAAGCTGCCAGAGAGTTAAACTTGGTGCCGCTTTCAAATGACACCGTGTCAAGGAGAATAAACGACATGGCTGACGATGTTAAAAAGACACTGAGTGCATTAAGAACAGTAGATATTTTACCATACAGCTTGATGAGACTACAGATGTTGCAGATTTGGCCAATTTATTTGATTCATTATTTAAGTACAGTGTTTTATTTTCCTATATTTAAACACAGTGTTGCTGTTCAAAGTACTGTGTGTAATGTTACAGTGGCCAACAATATTAACTATACTTGTTAAATAAAACCTCCGCCTTGTTTTAATGAATACCTAGGCCTACTACGCTACTGTATTTTAATGTTGGTCATTATGGTGGCACTTGGAGAGCCAAGTATTTTCTGAGGTGGTACTTGGTGAAAAAAAGTTTGAGAACCACTGCTCTAAGACAACGAGGGAGGCTCAGCCTCCTCTAAAAATGACGAACATTGTGTAGGATGAATTGCGCTAGGCTTATGTTATAGCCGACCTTATAACATTGCTATTTCAAATCCAGAATCATAGAAATATATGTGCTCAACCCACTACAGTGCGAAATCATTCCCTTATAACTTTCCCCAGTTCGCCTAATGTGTGCGTGAGTTTTTCCCCCTCGTGACAACACGATGCAGCCCAGCCTCAGTGGATTGGGAGCTATGTGCTTGTCAATCTCAAAATGCAAGACGATTATTGGACAAATACTGCGAAACCGCCCACCCCACGGAGTCTCACGGACTCCCAGCCTCAATGGACTTCAATGGCATTTGGGAGCTATGCGCTTTTCAATCTCAAAATGCAAGACGGTTATTAGACAAATACTGCGAAAATGCCCGCCCACGGACTCCGAGCCTCACATGGGAGGGACATGGCAGTTTCCGCAAGGAGACTGGTGATTGGTGAAAGCGGCCGGATATTTTCTTTGATTGACAGCTTGTTTCAACTATAGACAGGCAGCGGTACAGTGTTGCCAGATTGGGCGGTTTTAAGTGCATTTTGGCGGGTTTTGAACATATTTTGGGCTGGATAACGTCAGCAGTATCTGGCAACATCAGTTCAGTCCCATGCGGATTCGTAAGTGCTGTGTTGTATTGTAAGAGATCAGCTTACATTTCGATTTCATTCATTACATATGGTTTCTACCAGCTTTTTTAGTTTGTATATATTTTCATTGTAAATAAAGTGTAAATACAGTGTTGTCAAGTTTGCTATCTTAGTTCCAGAAATTTTGTTTATTTGAGTGACTGAACTTGAACTTGAGGGGGCTAGTCAGCTAGCAAGAAAGCTGCGCACGGATGCCAAGCATTGCTGATTTAATTTTGGCGAAGCCATTTGCCAGTCTTCCTTTCAAGGAAAAAATTAAAATTAAAGAGCAGGGTAGACCAACGCCTCAAATTGACTTGGTGAAAAAGGTAGGGAATAATACTCGTTCCTTTCAGCTCTCCTGGTATGAGAAAGTGAATTGGCTAACAGCAAGTGACCCACATCAACAACAGTAAATAGGCTACTTTAGTAATATGTCATGGATGGACCAAAAATATAGAATCTATTTAAAATGCTTATGCTGAGTATATTATATTGGAATATATGTTTTTCTGGATATGAATTAAACACAGCTACAATTTGGAAAACATTTTTAAACAAAAACACAGCCGATGTCAATTTTTAAAACAACATGCCACAATTTTAAAATATAAAATGTTAAAATATACCCCTCCCCCCCAACACCACCATCATGTATATAGGACAGTAGGCTAATGGGCCAAAAGAACCTGTTATTTCACAGTTTGTGACGCTGCCAACAATCAGCCAGCTCAGAGGCAAGAGTATGGGCAAAATTGATGCGTTTTTTCTTTTAAAATCTGGAAATGGGCAATTCCATGTAAATGTCAACCTCACCATGCAAAAATAAAGCAACATGTAATACATCAAAACCACTCCCAGAGATATCACCTAGGCCTGTATTTTACAGATGTGAATAAGTTGAACCAATTTGTAACCAACCTAATATGCCACTGTCAGTCTTTTCTTATAATGTAAAACCCAAGCTAAAATCAACTTTGATCATGTACAATTCTATATTATTGCCACAAGCCACAGAAATGTACGCTAAAATCCACAAAACAGCAAAACAATAGTCATCCTAAATATTATTTAAGAACTTTGATAGTTTTAGCTGATATTTAGAGTTTTTCAAAGGGTTATGGTGGTTAAATTGCTGATTTTCTAAGCATATGCCATGTCTATTTCAGACGCATCACATCCATAACGGAATTTCGTCACATCCATAACGCTGACTTTTCCTTCCGAAACTCTGCATGAAATACAAAATATTTTAAACAAAGATTTTTTTAATATTCACCTTGGACCCCTCTATCAAATGGATACGAGCAATTCCAGCGTTATGGATGTGACATTTGGACTCAAAATGGCAACAACTGACCTAGCTCATTTTTATTCCTTTCCAGTATTTTAAAATTTGTTGTATATTTTTAAGACCTCTCATATTGGAGAAGTCATGGGAAAAAAAAGAATTCCCATAGTACATTTAGAACTCTAGAAAATGCCAAAAAAGACATGCGTTATGGATGTGACGGAAAAAATACCCCATTTCCAGGGTGACTACACATATTCATCAAACTCTGTGAAATTGCAAACATAATATCCAAATGCAGGCATGCATTTAATAAAGGAGTCTTAGCTGAAAATAAAAAAAGCCTTTGTTTAAAATATTTTCTATTTCAAGCAGAATCTAGGAAGAAAAAAATCAGCGTTATGGATGTGACATAATTCCGTTATGGATGCGACGCATCTGAAATAGACATGGCATATGTTTAGAAAATCAGCAATTTAACCACCATAACCCTTTGAAAAACTCTCTAAATATCAGCTAAAACTATCAAAGTTCTTAAATAATATTTAGGATGGCTATTGTTTTGCTGTTTTGTGGATTTTAGCATACATTTCTGTGGCTTGTGGCAATAATATAGAATTGTACATGATCAAAGTTGATTTTAGCTTGGGTTTTACATTATAAGAAAGACTGACAGTGACATATTAGGTTGGTTACAAATTGGTTCAACTTATTCACATCTGTAAAATACAGGCCTAGGTGAGATCTCTGGGAGTGGTTTTGATGTATTACATGTTGCTTTATTTTTGCATGGTGAGGTTGACATTTACATGGAATTGCCCATATCTCCATTTCGACATTAGGTTTACAATTTCACAGAGTTTGATAAAAATGTACAGTCACCCAAGAAAAGTGATACTTTTTCTGTCACATCCATAACGCATCTTTGATTGGCATTTCCTGGCATGCCCTAGATGTACTATGGGAATTGTTCTTGTTCTATCACTTCTCCAGTATGGTACAGCCTTAAAATATGCAACAGGCTGTTTAAATACTGGGAGACAATAAAACATGCACTGGGTCATTTGTTGCCATTTTGAGTTCAAGTGTCACGTCCATAACGCTGGAATTGCTCTAATATCGTAACCGGCCAGCCTCCCGTTTGCCACTGCAATAAAGGAATTGAATTGAATTGAATTGAATAACAACCCGTAATGAGATGAGATGAGATGAGAGGCCCCAGGACAGAACCCTGAGGCACACCTGAAGTGACAGCATAGAGGTCGGATTTGAAAAAGTTTTGAGCTGTATGAACGGCACGGCACAGCACACCGTGCAACCCGAGTTGGGTTGGTCTTTAAAACAGAAACTGGGAAGGAAAAAAAAAAAAAAACAAGCATGACACTCACCGAAGCTCGGCAGCCTGCCTGAGTCAGCAGCCACTGCAGGCACGCCAGGTTCCCGGTGGCGGCTGCGTCATGAGCGGGGCTCGCGCCGTTGTGCGCCAGGCTGTTGGCCAGTAAGCCTGCTTCTCCCACCAGGAACTGGAGGCACTGGAGCTTCCCAGCGCGCGCCGCATAGTGCACAGGCGTCGCTCCGAGCGAGTCCTTTACCTCACTACTGAGCACTTTCGCCTCGAACTGCACTTTCAGAGTTTCTATTTCGCCTTGCCTGGCGGCGACAAGCGTCGCCTCGACGGTCATAATGCCTCCTGGACCAAGGTGACTATTCATGCACCATTCAGCATGGAAAGAAAAGAACCTCAGGTGTCGCAAAATGCAAAACAAAACAAACAAGAATCAGAATTGATAGGTTTTCCCTATCAAGAGAAGTAACACCACCTCACATGGCCATGTTCTTGTTACCTGTTCGAACTAATCATGAATAGACGACCTAGCAAACCCGGTCCATTTTGTCAGAACCCGGCCGGGTTGTCTGACGCTTCCTTAGAATCTTCCAATTCACGACACCTGGTACCTGTTTCCGTTATTCTCACAGACACCGCGCCTATCTTTTCTGGTGATGAATAGTGACAAGTTATGAAGTGTTTTCTTCTTCAGGACCTTTTGGATGCCCTTCTCTGCCTCGACAACTTGTTAAATAATCCATGAGAGAAGGAAGGAGGGAGGGAGGAGGAGGAGGAGGGCTGGCTGGCTGCTTTGCCTGTTACCTGCCTCACTCGCACCGGCTCAGTGTTAAAGGGGCAGCGCGTGCAACAACGCCATGTTTTTCACAAGAGTTCACTATCGGCGCGCGAGCTCTGTCCAGTTCACCACTCTGGTTTAGGTCGCGCGCGCATTTCAAGTTGATTTCACTCAGTTTGTACCATGTAGGATTGTATGCTTGCCTTTAAAAAGATAAATACTCTACTGTTTGAATAATATCTACTTAATTTATGTCTTATTGATAGTTTGGCTTTCTTTATTTTTATTTTTATTATTGTTGTTGGTGGCACGGTGGTGTCGCCTCACAGCAAGAAGGTCCGGGTTCGAGCCCCGTGGCCGGCGAAGGCCTTTCTGTGCGGAGTTTGCATGTTGTCCGCGTGGGTTTCCTCTGGGTGCTCCGGTTTCCCCCACAGTCCAAAGACATGCAGGTTAGGTTAACTTTTGACTCTGGCTACGTTTACATTAGACCGTATCTGTCTCGTTTTCTTCGCGGATGCACTGTCCGTTTACATTAACCCGCCTGGAAACAGGAATCCGCCAGCGTCCACGTATTCAATCCAGATCGTGTCTGATCCGGTGCTGTGTAAACATTCAGAATACGCGGATACGCTGTGCTGAGCTCTAGCTGGCGTCTCATTAGACAACGTCACTGTGACATCCACCTTCCTGATTCGCTGGCGTTGGTCATGTGACGCGACTGCTGAAAAACGGCGCGGACTTCCGCCTTGTATCACCTTTCATTAAAGAGTATAAAAGTATGAAAATACTGCAAATACTGATGCAAATACTGCCCATTGTGTAGTTATGATTGTCTTTAGGCTTGCCATCCTTCCACTTGCAAGTAGTAAGTGATCTGCGCTGGGATCACACACACAGCGGCTCAGTCCCGAATCGTGGCTTGTGCACTTCACTCGCGCGCTGTGTGAGCTGCGCAGGGCCGGAGTGCGCACCCTCCAGAGAGCACTCGCTGTTCAGGGCGGAGTGATTTGGAGCGCAGGATGCCTGCGGAGCCGAGCGTATCCGTGTATTGGCGTTGCTATGTGCACGCAAATCGTGTATTGGTGTTGCTGTGTGCACACTAATCGTTTTAAAAACGTTAATCTGATGATCCGCTGATACGGTCTAATGTAAACATGGGCTCAATTGACCGTAGGTGTGAATGGGAGTGTGAATGGTTGTCTGTGTCTATGTGTCAGCCCTGTGATGACCTGGCGACTTGTCCAGGGTGTACCCCGCCTTTTGCCCGTAGTCAGCTGGGATAGGCTCGCCTGCGACCCTGTAGATCAGGATAAAGCGGCTAGAGATAATGAGATGAGAGATTATTGTTGTTTTGGATTACTATAACAAATACCAGGCTGTAATATACAGTACGTTTACATGCACATCCAAATCGAGCTGCTGTCGGTAATTGAGCTAAGGGTCCCAGCAGGGGTGCCAGAGAAATCCAATCCTACATGCACACAAGGAAATCGAGCTATTGTGTGAGGTACATTGTGCACCCGAGCCACAGGTGGCGCTACACACCCCATCGTGTTGGTACACTTCCGGTTGTCGTCATGAAGAAGAGCTATTCAAGAGTGTAAACAAAGTTATCAGTTCCGTGTTCTCCATTGCGCGTTTTTCTCCCGTCCATGAATTTTAATATATTCAACTCCTTAAGCTGAATGAGCATGAACTCTGTCTCCTCATCGCTCCAGAAGTGCACGTTTCTGCTCGCCATTTTCTCTTCTTCGTTTGTTCCTCCTGACTTCTTCTGCTGCTCGCTACTACTGTTGTCATGCCGACCGAGGCTGTCGTGTTTCCCGCTTGTGGTCTCGTCACTCCCAGAAGGGGCAGTGCTGAAGTAAGTAGCTCGACTACGTAGCTCAATAGGGTTTACATGCACTAAGTAGCTCGGCAAAAATCGCATAATCTAGGTTGTGTAGCTCGATTACAAGAAATCAAGTTCGGTTCAATTTCAACCTAGCTAAGGTGTTTCCATGGCATTTAGAACTTCGATTTCAGTCAAGCAACGGCAGAAATTTGATTTTCTCTATGTGCATGTAAAGGCACTGAGTGATACTGATTACAGGGCTTTTCAAAGTGTGGGGCGTGCCTCCCCTAGGGGGCGCCAGAGTTCTTCAGGGGGGCGCAACGTGAGGAAAAATAAACCAGAATCAGTTACTGTTGCTGACATTTAGCGAACTTCAGCTAGCCTTTGCCAGAGACAAAATGGATCGATTTTTAGTACCTAAAGCTACAGTGATGCCCTTTTTCCACCAAAGCAGTTCCAGGGCTGGTTCGGGGCCAGTGCTTCGTTTGGAACCGGGTTTTCTGTTTCCACTGACAAAGGACTGGCTCTGGGGCCAGAAAAACCTGTTCCAGGCTAGCACCAACTCTCTGCTGGGCCAGAGGAAAGAACCGCTTACGTCAGCGGGGGGGCGGAGTTGTTAAGACCAACAACAATAACAAGACCGTGAAAGATCGCCATTTTTAAGCGACGAGAAGCAGCAGATGTACAAAGGTGAAGTCATCCATTATTATTGTTGTTGCTGCTGCTTCTTCCGTGTTGTTTTTGCTTCGATATTCGCACCAAGGTTTATGCAAACGTAGCGACGTAACTGACGTATACAGTGACGTAATGACGTGGCTTCCCTTAGCACCGCAAGCTATGGAAAAGCAAACTGAGTGAGGAGACAGAGTCTGGGCCAAGCAAAAAAAGAAGGAAGTATGACCACGATTATTTAAAGTTTGGATTTTCATGGCCTGGATCTGAAGATGCTCCACTGCCACAGTGTGTTGTCTGCCAAGAGGTGCTAGCTAACGATGCTATGAGATGTTTAAAATGTGTAAAACAACATGTTTGAAAAAAGCACAGATGTTTAAAACGTGTAAAAAAAAAGAGGTTTTAAAAAAGCACAGATGTTTAAAATGTGTAAAAAAAAAAGAGGTTTTAAAAAAGCACAGATGTTTAAAATGTGTAAAAGAAAAAAGTTAAAATGTGTACAACAACCATTTTTTTAAATACGAATGGAACATTACGTATAGCTGCAACAAAAATTGTAAGGGGGCCGCTGTTGTTTATTTGCTGTCTGAGAGGGAGCTGACACTCCCACACTTTGAAAACCCCTGGATTAGGACTTTCATGGAACAGACTTGACTCCTGGTCACCAATAGATGGCAGACGAGCATAGCCTGATTTCTGAGCGTGGCACTGTTAAAAGCGACCCACAGTTTAGTCCAGGACCTGGCTTACATCTCATCTCATTATCTCTAGCCGCTTTATCCTGTTCTACAGGGTCGCAGGCAAGCTGGAGCCTATCCCAGCTGACTACGGGCGAAAGGCGGGGTACACCCTGGACAAGTCACACTCACGGTCAATTCAGAGTCACCAGTTAACCTAACCTGCATGTCTTTGGAGTGTGGGGGAAACCCACGCGGACAACATGCAAACTTCGCACAGAAAGGGCCTCACCAGCCACGGGGCTCAAACCCGGACCTTCTTGCTGTGAGGCGACAGCGCTAACCACTACACCACCGTGCCGCCCACCTGGCTTACATGTATGCATATAATTTAGAACAGGATAACTCAACTGTTATTGGCTAATTTGACCCCAAGGAATAACTTGGGATGTGTGACAAAATCAATATCCGGGGCCACAGCCTGAAAATGACCAATCTAAGATGGCCGCCGGTATTATTATCCATCCATCCATCCATTATTTGTAGCCGCTTATCCTGTTCTACAGGGTCGCAGGCAAGCTGGAGCCTATCCCAGCTGACTATGGGTGAGAGGCGGGGTACACCCTGGACAAGTCATCACAGGGTTGACACATAGACACAGACAACCATTCACACTCACATTCACACCTACGGTCAATTTAGAGCCACCAATTAGCCTAACCTGCATGCCCTTGGACTGTCGAGGAAACCGGAGCACCCGGAGGAAACCCACACGGACACGGGGAGAACATGCAAACAGGTCATCGCATCACAGGGCTGACACAGAGACAAACAATCATTCACACGTACGGTCAATTTAGAGCCACCAGTTAGCCTAACCTGCATGTCTTTGGACTGTGGGGGAAACCGGAGCACGCAGAGAACATGCAAACTCTACACAGAAAGGTCCTCGCCAGCCGCTGGGCTTGAAACCAGAACCTTCTTGCTGTGAGGCGACAGTGCTAACTACTACTACACCACCATGCCGCCCTATTATTATTACTACTACTATGTTCCTCTTCATGTTCCTGACCCTGGTTTATGTGACACATAAGCAGTAATAATGTGATGTTCAGAGGTGGACAAAGTACCCAACTTCATTGCTTAAGTCAAAGTACAGCTCCCACTAGTCAAATGTTACTCTGATACAAGTGAAAGTTGTCCAGTCAAATTTTCACTTAAGTTAAAGTACTGAAGCACTTGCTTTTAAAAATACTTAAGTATTAAAAGTACGTTTTCTGTCGAGGCGGCACGGTTGTGTAGTGGTTAGCGCTGTCGCCTCACAGCAAGAAGGTCCGGGTTCGAGCCCCGTGGCTGGCAAGGGCCTTTCTGTGTGGAGTTTGCATGTTCTCTGCGTGGGTTTCCTCCGGGTGCTCCGGTTTCCCCCACAGTCCAAAGACATGCAGGTTAGGTTAACTGGTGACTCTAAATTGACCGTAGGTGTGAATGTGAGTGTGAATGGTTGTCTATGTGTTAGCCCTGCGATGACCTGGTGACTTGTCCAGGGTGTACCCCGCCTCTCGCCCGTAGTCAGCTGGGATAGGCTCCAGCTTGCCTGCGACCCTGTAGGACAGGATAAAGCGGCTACAGATAATGGATGGATGGATTTTGGCACACATCCTACATTCTTCCTTGGGTTCAGATTAGCCTATAACAGTTGAGTTATCCTTTCCTAAATGATGTGCATATACAACCCCGATTCCAAAAAACTTGGGACAAAGTACAAATTGTAAATAAAAACGGAATGCAATAATTTACAAATCTCAAAAACTGATATTGTATTCACAATAGAACATAGACAACATATCAAATGTCGAAAGTGAGACATTTTGAAATTTCATGCCAAATATTTACTCATTTGGAATTTCATGACAGCAACACATCTCAAAAAAGTTGGGACAGGGGCAATAAGAGGCTGGAAAAGTTAAAGGTACAAAAAAGGAACAGCTGGAGGACCAAATTGCAACTCATTAGGTCAATTGGTAATAGGTCATTAACATGACTGGGTATAAAAAGAGCATCTTGGAGTGGCAGCGGCTCTCAGAAGTAAAGATGGGAAGAGGATCACCAATCCCCCTAATTCTGCGCCGACAAATAGTGGAGCAATATCAGAAAGGAGTTCGACAGTGTAAAATTGCAAAGAGTTTGAACATATCATCATCTACAGTGCATAATATCATCAAAAGATTCAGAGAATCTGGAAGAATCTCTGTGCGTAAGGGTCAAGGCCGGAAAACCATACTGGGTGCCCGTGATCTTCGGGCCCTTAGACGCCACTGCATCACATACAGGCATGCTTCTGTATTGGAAATCACAAAATGGGCTCAGGAATATTTCCAGAGAACATTATCTGTGAACACAATTCACCGTGCCATCCGCCGTTGCCAGCGAAAACTCTATAGTTCAAAGAAGAAGAAGCCGTATCTAAACACGATCCAGAAGCGCAGACGTCTTCTCTGGGCCAAGGCTCATTTAAAATGGACTGTGGCAAAGTGGAAAACTGTTTTGTGGTCAGACAAATCAAAATTTGAAGCTCTTTATGGAAATCAGGGATGCCGTGTCATTCGGACTAAAGAGGAGAAGGACGACCCAAGTTGTTATCAGCGCTCAGTTCAGAAGCCTGCATCTCTGATGGTATGGGGTTGCATTAGTGCGTGTGGCATGGGCAGCTTACATATCTGGAAGGACACCATCAATGCTGAAAGGTATATCCAGGTTTGTCTCTTTCAGGGAAGACCTTGCATTTTCCAACATGACAATGCCAAACCACATACTACATCAATTACAGCATCATGGCTGCGTAGAAGAAGGGTCCGGGTACTGAACTGGCCAGCCTGCAGTCCAGATCTTTCACCCATAGGAAACATTTGGCGCATCATAAAACGGAAGATACGACAAAAAAGACCCAAGACAGTTGAGCAACTAGAATCCTACATTAGACAAGAATGGGTTAACATTCCTATCCCTAAACTTGAGCAACTTGTCTCCTCAGTCCCCAGACGTTTACAGACTGTTGTAAAGAGAAAAGGGGATGTCTCACAGTGGTAAACATGGCCTTGTCCCAACTTTTTTGAGATGTGTTATTTGTCATGAAATTTAAAATCACCTAATTTTTCTCTTTAAATGATACATTTTCTCAGTTTAAACATTTGATATGTCATCTATGTTCTATTCTGAATAAAATATGGAATTTTGAAACTTCCACATCATTGCATTCCGTTTTTATTTACAATTTGTACTTTGTCCCAACTTTTTTGGAATCGGGGTTGTATATATAACTCAGGTCCTCTACTAATTCTATTAAATTGCATTTTATTTTAATTCTTTAAATACATGAGAATGCAACAGTCATTAAAATCCAACTAACTGCACTCTTGTTGCACATACCTGATGCGTATGACAGCCTATTAAAATGAATATAATTTTATGCATTTTAATAATCAGTGTTGGGCAAGTTACTTCAAAACTGTTTTGCATTATTTATTACTTGTTACTGTCATTTTAAAGTAATTAGTTACATTACAATATTACTGTATTTAAAATGTAAGGCATTACACTACTATTGCATTACTTTTAAGTTACTCTCACCAAAATAACCGGAAGTATGGATTTGACAATCTAAATGTAGCTCAAGACGCTCAATTAGCTCATCACACATCCAGTGGAAGGTGATGTGGTATCTGACTGAGCTCGGCTTATGGTTAAAAACACTAGAATATAATAGCCACAGTGATGGCTCATGGCACAATACAAGGAACAATCATCGCAAGAACAGACAAAAGGTGAAAGTCTGGCAAATTGTGATAGAAATACTGTAACTTTAGGCCTATTCATATTAACATTAATTGAACTGTATTGGGCGGCACGGTGGTGTAGTGGTTAGCGCTGTCGCCTCACAGCAAGAAGGTCCTGGGTTCGAGCCCCGGGGCCGGCGAGGGCCTTTCTGTGTGGAATAATAGACTAAAATAGACTAAACACGCCCCTGCATTACAGTAATTCGTTACTTTAGTAACGCGTTACTCCCAACACTGCAACAATGCATTAACATGTTTTCCGCAGTCCTTTATCTTCAGCTCGCGTGCAAGAAAGCTGCAGTGCACGGCACGAGCCGCTTGTGCTCGCGGGGATTCAAGCTCGTGCCTGGCGCGTGCCACGCATTTATAATAATCCCCGCCCCCTCCCCTCCGCCCCGCCCCCTCCACTTATCAGAACAGCACGCGCCAGTCCGACAGCGGCTCATTCCTCAGGAGGGTCGCGTGCAGCATGTCCTCAGAGACCCCAGGGACACACTGCATGGTGCATGGACGGGACTCGACCTTATGTTCACGCCTGACTATTTTGTGTTTCAAATGATTTGTGCGATTTGATGCAAATGCTTGAGTTTTACAATACTGTCAATGAATTGACCTAAAAAAAAAAAATCAACAAACATCACAGTCGGGTTGGCAATGCCTTGCATGATTTATCCCAGTTTAATTCTACAGGCTGGATAGATGTGCCAAATAACGTGTGCAGCACGAATTACCCATAGCAGAAAGCATATAGGCCTGCTTACACACACCTCAAGTCTGTGCAACTACCTTACCTTGCAATACTTCATAAATGTGTAATATTTTATTTTATAATTTTGTGCAATATTATGTGCAATGAGCAATACCTCACTCCATAATGTGTAACACAACACATACACCTCAGGACTGTGCACCTTACCCCCCTGACACACTCCCCCCCTTCCTCTCTCTCTCTCTCTCTCTCTCTCACTCTACACGCTGTTTTGCACTGTTATTGGAGATGCTTTAATCTCATTGTACATGTGTATAGCGACAATAAAGGCATTCTATTCTAAATAAATGAGATAGCTTGGTTGTTTACACAATGCTGAATATTATAGAATTACTTTCAAGGATTCAAAATAAGCATCGTGTGTCAGAATGAATATTTATCCCAGACTATAAATAATAGTAGCATATCAGTTTAGTAGGATGCTAATTTTTCACCCCACCCCCTAAAAAACATCTGTATCCTGCTGAGAGATGTTCAGGCGTGGCGTGGGAAGTGCCGGAAGTATAAGTCGCACGCGTCAGACGCGTGACAGTTATTCAAATTCCCTTCCAATTATCAGTGTCAGGAGTCAGAAAGCGCCAACGGAAAAGTGCCATCTGGTGCTCTCCCAGTCTAAACCAGAACAAAACAAGACTGATCCCTATGGCGTGAGAATGAGAGCTTTAAACCTTACCCACAGATACCATGTTGGTGCACGAGACAGGAAACTACAACGTCCTGAAATTGCATTTAATAATATTACATATCATCTAATTATTACAGCATAGTATACAGTACAGTGGCATGCAAAAGTTTGGGCACCCTTACTGAAAATGCCTGTTGCTGTGAATAGCAGAAGATGAACTGATCACCAAAAGGCATAAAAGTAAAGACGAGACATTTCTTTTCAGCGTTTTCTGCAAGATTTGTGTATTATTTTTGCTTTGTACAATTGGAGAGTGAAAAAACAAAAGGAACACCATGCGAAAGTTTGGGCACCCTAATACATTTGAGTTCTCAGGTAACTTTTACCAAGGTTCCAGACATTAATTGGCTTATTGAGCTGTGGCTTGTTCAAAGGTCAGATGATGCAGATTCCAAAGCTGTATAAAATTCTCTGACTCATCAAACTTGTCCCTAAAATCAACAGCCATGGGCTCCTCTAAGCAACTCCTTCACATTCTGAATAATAAAATAATTGATGCTCACAAAGCAGGAGAAGGCTACAAGAACGGAGCAAAGTGTTTTCAGGTAGCCGTTTCCTCAGATTGTAATGTTATTAAGAAATGGCAGTTAACAGAAACGGTGGAGATCAAGGTGAGGTCTGGAAGATGAAGAAAACTTTCTGAAAGAACTGCTCGTTGGATTGCTAGAAAGGCAAATAAAAACCCCTGTTTGACTGCAGAAGACCTTGAGAAAGATTTAGCAGACCCTGGAGTGGTGGTGCACGGTTCTACTACGCAGCGACACCTGAACAAATATGACCTTCATGGGAGAGTCTTCAGAAGAAAACCGTTCCTGCGTCCTAGCCACAAAATTCAGCATCTGAAGTTTGCAAACGAACATCTAAATAAGCCTGATGCATTTTGGAAACAAGTCCTGTGGACTGATGAAATAAAAATAGAACTTTTTGGCCACAATGTGCAAAGGTATGTTTGGAGAAAAAAGGATGCCAAATTCCAGGAAAAGAACACCTCTCCAACTCTGAAGCATGGGTGTGGATCGATCATGCTTTGGGGTTGTGTTGCAGCCAGTGGCACAGGGCACATTTCATTGGTCGAGGGAAGAATGGATTTGAATAAATACCAGCAAACTCTGGAAGCAAACATCACACCATCTGTAAAAAAGTTGAAGTTAAAAAGAGGACGGGTCCTACAATAAGACGATGATCCAAAACACACCTCAAAATCTACAATGGAATACCTCAAGAGGCCCAAGCTGAAGGTTTTGCCCTGGCCCTCACAGTCCCCTGACCGAAACATCATTGAAAATCTGTGGATAGATCTCAAAAGAGCAGTGCATGCAAGACAGCCCAGGAAACTTGTAGAACTGGAAGCCTTTTGCCAGGACGAAAGTGTGAAAATTCCCCAGGTAAGAGCTGAAAGATTATTAGCTGGCTACAAAAAGTGTTTACAAGCTGTGATACTTGCCAAAGGGGGTGTTACTAGGTACTAACCATGCAGGGTGCCCAAGCTTTTGCTTTGGGCCCTTTTCCTTTTTTGTCATTTTGAAAATGTAAAGGATGAAAATAAAAAAAATTGTTTTTGCTTAAAATATAAAGGGAATGAGTCATCTTTAACTTTATGCCTTTTGGAGATCATTTTATCTTCAACTTGCTTAACTGTTCACAGTAACAGCAATTTTGACTAGGGGTGCCCAAACTTTTGCATACCACTGTATGCCATATATAGTCTCACAGTAAGAAGGCCTTGGGTTTGAGCCCAGCGGCCAGCAAGGGCCTTTCTGTGTGGAGTTTGCATGTTCTCCCCATGTCTGGGTCAGGTTCATCCAGGTGCTTTGGTTTCCCCAACAGTCCAAAGACATGCAGGTTAGGCTAACTGGTGGCTCTAAATTGACCGTAGGTGTGTGAATGGTTGTTTGTCTCTGTGTCAGCCCTGTGATGATCTGGCAACTTGCCCAGGGTGTACTCCGCCTCTCACCCATAGTCAGCTGGGATAGGGTCTCGCTTGCCTGCGACCCTGTAGGACAGGATAAGTGGCTACAGATAATGGATGGATGGATACTGTGCACAAGTCTTAGGCACATGTAAAGAAATGCTGCAGACCAAAAATGGCTTAAAAATAATGAAATTAAATGTTTCAGCATTAAAAAAACTACTATGAACATAAGCAGTAAGTCATAAATGAAACAAAGTCAATATTTGGTGTGAGACGACCCTTTGCTTTTAAAAAAAAAAAAAATAGTACTCTCAGGTACAATGAGTGCAGTTTTATAAGGAAATGAGCTGCAGGTTTTACTGAGCATCTTCCAGAATCAGCCACAGTTCTTCTGGACACTTTGTCCATCACACTCGCTTCTTCATTTTGCACCAAAACCCAGCAGCCTTCATTATGCTCTCTTATGTAATGAAATATGCTGCTCAGATATAAAACTTTTTTTTCCTGTAACATTTAATTTTGCGCTGAACATTTGGAACTCTAAAATGTGTTTGTACTGACTCGATAATGTAGAAGTCATAAAATAGAAGAAAAAATATATAGGGTGCCTAAGACTTTTGCACAGTACCGTGTATGAAGTATTTTATTAAACGTTACATTCCTTACATATGCGCTTATTTGCTGTAAACAAGCTTATAACAGAGTAAACAGATGTATTGGTCATAAGAAATATTTGCATGAAGCTTTGCAGCCTTTTCTTTGCACATTAAACATCATTCTGCGTTTCACAAAGCTCATTGGTGCAGTGATATTTTTTAAACCTGATCATCTATCTGATAATCAGTCCTTCACAGTTGAAGAAGAAACCATGTGTCTGGGTTGTTTTTTTTCATTGCTTGTCATGGATAGTGGTACCATGTCTTAACCTACTGTATATCATGGCCAACCAGTTTGTTCATTTGTCCCATTCCCCTTTTTCACATTGTCCTCCTTTGTGGGTTGTGTAACACTTTAGCGTTTTGTAATCAATACATTTTGCAGATATACTCAATGTTTTTTTTTTCCCCCCTTTTTCTGGAAAAGCAGTCATACACAAATGCCAAAAACATTTCTTGTTCTCATGTTGACGATTTATGTAAAAGAAAACTTTTTATTTTTTAATTGCACCAGCCCCTTTAAAAAATAACACAGACACCAGGAGAAAATCATTTTATTCTTGGCTGTGTGTTCAAAGAAGACACAAAACCCAGAAAGCACAGAAGAGTTTTTATTTCTCTCTCTCTCTCGCTCTCTCTCTCACACACACACACACACACACACACACACACACACACACACACACACACACACACACGAGCCGATACCATTCTGTAAACATCAATTAAACAATGACTTATGTGATATGCAGAAAATGATACTCATATGGGGGCGGCGCGGTGGTGTAGTGGTTATCGCTGTCGCCTCACAGCAAGAAGGTCTGGGTTCAAGCCCCATGGCCGGCGAGGGCCTTTCTGTGCGGAGTTTGCATGTTCTCCCCGTGTCCGCGTGGGTTTCCTCCGGGTGCTCCGGTTTCCCCCACAGTCCAAAGACATGCAGGTTAGGTTAACTTTTGACTCTGGCTACGTTTACATTAGACCGTATCTGTCTCGTTTTCTTCGCGGATGCACTGTCCGTTTACATTAAACCGCCTGGAAACGCCGGCAATCATGATTACAGGTGAAAAAGTTTGTATCTAATAATAATAATAATAATATTTGGTATACAGGGCGGCACGGTGGTGTAGTGGTTAGCGCTGTCGCCTCACAGCAAGAAGGTTCCGGGTTCGAGCCCCGTGGCCGGCGAGGGCCTTTCTGTGCGGAGTTTGCATGTTCTCCCCGTGTCCACGTGGGTTTCCTCCGGGTGCTCCGGTTTCCCCCACAGTCCAAAGACATGCAGGTTAGGTTAACTGGTGACTCTAAATTGACCGTAGGTGTGAATGTGAGTGTGAATGGTTGTCTGTGTCTGTGTGTCAGCCCTGTGATGACCTGGCGACTTGTCCAGAGTGTACCCTGCCTTTCGCCCGTAGTCAGCTGGGATAGGCTCCAGCTTGCCTGCGACCCTGTAGAAGGATAAAGCGGCTAGAGATGATGAGATTCATATGGTTAATGCATTAAAATTAAGTCATTGAAAATCATTCATTTATTCATCTTCAGTAACCAGTTTATCCTGCTGAGGGACCCTGCAGTGCATCCGGAGCCGATCCCAGTAAATTAGGCACAAGGCAGGTGAATTCATCCAGATGGGATGCCAGGCCATTGCAATGCACCTCTTGTACACACATTCACACACTCATTTACATCTAGGGGTTATTTACTGTAGCTTATCAACCTACCTGGACACTGGAAGGAAACTGGAGAACCCAGAAGAAACTCACACAAACACAGGAAGAACATACAAAACTCCACAGGCAGTAACTTGAGTTCAAGACCCTGGAGTTGTCAAAAGGCAATGCAATCCACTGCACCATCATGACACCCTATGTAGCTCAAATTCTGCTTTTAATTGCTAATTATCTACTAAAGAAAACAACAATATGTTTCAGTACTAAGGTTGCTATGAGGCAAAGCAGGTTACTATGGCTCCTGCTAATGTAGGCTGATGTCAAACCGTAATATGTTTAAAAGACTAAAGCACGGCTTTTGCAAATTCAGAAGTGTTTAATAAAACCATTTATAATACATAGGGCCAAATTACTCAATTCTGATTGGTTAATCAAGGAGGGCTTTTTTCCTTAACACGGGGCCGTATTTCTGAAATGCTATTGGCTAGTTCGTTGCTTGGTTACAGTTACAAAAATTAGCAAATTTTGTCAACAAAATGGCTGACTCTGCAATGCCGCGCTTCGCTATATTTGATGAAGAATTTATAAACCAATTGAAAGCTGCAAGCGAAAATGAAAATACCAAAAAAGTACAAATTTTTGGCTTTCCGTGTTTAAGAAATGGGCCGCAGAAAGACAAATAAACGACTCTCTAGTGGCACATGAATGCTGAGTTAGACGAGGTGCTATCGCAGTTTTTTTTATGTCATGATGAAAGACGCTTTAGAAACTGATTCAAACGTGCAAGATAGTCTTGCGCCCTGATTGGTTCAGAAAACGTGAATGACAAATGTTGTAAACTTGAATGGCTTCTGAAGTATGAATTTGGCCCTATATTTTATAAACAAGTAATCGTATGGTTCCTCATAAAATTAAGGATCAATTTCACTCGTGATTTCAAAGTTTTGAAATTGCCCGAGTCGCGAAATTAATCCTTCATTTTACTCGGCCCCATACGATTACCTATACTAATGCATAATTATTTGTATGAAGACACTCACCTGTTTAGTGCACGTAGGCTAGATGAATGGGGAAGATATCTGAAAACAACGTGAATGTGTATGGGTCAAATAGTCACTGCTAAAATAATGGTAGTTTTTTACAGGTGTAAACCCCAGAGTCGCTGATATCCTACACAGTGGTTCTCAAAATATGGCCAAGGAACCCAGTGAAGAAAAGCCAAAAGGTTCCATTTATTTCTACAGATATGGAACATTTTGCGACAGATGTGGTAATTGGGCGGCACGGTGGTGTAGTGGTTAGTGCTGTCGCCTCACAGCAAGAAGGTCCGGGTTCGAGCCCCATGGCTGGCGAGGGCCTTTCTGTGTGGAGTTTGCATGTTCTCCCCGTGTCCGCGTGGGTTTCCTCCGGGTGCTCCGGTTTCCCCCACAGTCCAAAGACATGCAGGTTAGGTTAACTGGTGACTCTAAATTGACCGTAGGTGTGAATGTGAGTGTGAATGGTTGTCTGTGTCTATGTGTCAGCCCTGTGATGACCTGGCGACTTGTCCAGGGTGTACCCCGCCTTTCGCCCGTAGTCAGCTGGGATAGGCTCCAGCTTGCCTGCGACCCTGTAGAACAGGATAAAGCGGCTAAAGATAATGAGATGAGATGTGGTAATCCGAACCCACCTTTATTAACATTCACGATTAAGTTCTTATAGTTAGTAGCCCATTTCATTGATCATTTTAATGGATTTGATCCAAATTTTAATACCTCAAAAACAAGAACGTCTATAAATAATATCAACTTGGACCTAATGTGGTCTGTGAATGAAAAATGCTCTTCAACACCAACATTTAGAATATTATCATACACATAAGACAGTTATTTGAATAGTTTCATTATGTTCATAAAATATCCTAAATCTGTACCGATGGGGTCCGTAGAATTTGTTTTACACTTAATGGGGTCAGCGGTAAAAAGTTTGCGAACCCCTGACCTAAACAAACCGAGAGCATGATGGCATTTTTAGATGATAGCTTGCCGTTAACCCTTTAAAAAATATATACAATAACACCGAATGATTGTATTACTTTGTACTACAGTAACAATATTATCTCATTATCTCTAGCCGCATTATCCTGTTCTACAGGGTCGCAGGCAAGCTGGAGCCTATCCCAGCTGACTACGGGCGAAAGGCGGGGTACACCCTGGACAAGTCGCCAGGTCATCACAGGGCTGACACATAGACACAGACAACCATTCACACTCACATTCACACCTACGCTCAATTTAGAGTCACCAGTTAACCTAACCTGCATGTCTTTGGACTGTGGAGGAAACCCACGCGGACACGGGGAGAACATGCAAACTCCACACAGAAAGGCCCTCGCTGGCCACGGGGCTCGAACCCGGACCTTCTTGCTGTGAGGCGACAGCGCTAACCACTACACCACCGTGCCGCCCTAACAATATTATATCGATATCTTTGAAAAAAGTATAAATTCAGTGCCAGAATATTTTTTTTGTTGTTCTTTTGCTCTTGTTCATCAGACTTCAGGACTTACCACAGTTTGAAGATGGGTGCACTTGTGGCTGAGCTTTCTCACATTGCTGTTCATTTCATACTGTAAAACAAGTTCATTATCAGGTAAATAGTAAAAACATTAAACGACAGAATCAGCCGTCTGTTATTTCTGAGATTCAGAGGTCATAGCATGATAATTTTATTGGCAAGTCCAAAAAAAAAGGGTTCCTTCAGGGTTCTTTGGTTAGCTAAAGTTGTGGTTGGTTGGTTTGCCTGTTTATTTATTTACTGATAGATATAGGGAAATACTTTGTGGTAGGGCTTTCCATAGAACTGTTTATTTAAAGGTTCTTCAAGAAGCCAAATAACCTTCAAGGCATGCATCATGCCTGATGGATGTAAGTTTAAACCCCTTTTCTTCTGTATCATGTAGGGCATATCATATATGATTTCATCACGTCATAAACATACCAGAGGCACACATCAGAACCACATCACTCCTGCATGACTGTCATCAACTCGTGTAAACTTCACAATGCAATTTCCAAAAAAAAAAAAAAATTACAATACTTGCAATTTATAAAATACGGGAATTAAAATATGCAACGTATTTTATTAAATTTTTTTAATCAAAGAGAATTAAGATGAAAAATATATATATATATCTTTTTGAAATGGGACTCACCGGGCACGCGCTCCTTCTGGACTGGCGGTGTGCAGTTCAGGCGCATGCGCTTGGATCGAGCGCGCTTTCCGTCCAGGAGCTCGAGCGCAAATGAGACGAGGGCACGCGCTCTGTGGGCGGGGCAGATCTCCGCCCATTCCTGAACCACGTGAACCACAAAACTCCTGCCTAAGCAGGGTTTTTTTTTATTTGTTTATTCAGTAAATAATAATCATACAAACACTATACATGTAAATATGACAATTAAAAACCAGGATAACACATGAAAGCAAAAATTGCTTATTTCCAATGTGGTCCTATTGGTCACGTGGCAATCATGATTACAGGTGAAAAAGTTTGTATCTAATAATAATAATAATAATAAATATTGGTATACAGGGCGGCACGGTGGTGTAGTGGTTAGTGCTGTCGCCTCACAGCAAGAAGGTCCAGGTTCGAGCCCCGTGGCCGGCGAGGGCCTTTCTGTGTGGAGTTTGCATGTTCTCCCCGTGTCCATGTGGGTTTCCTCCGGGTGCTCCGGTTTCCCCCACAGTCCAAAGACATGCAGGTTAGGTTAACTGGTGACTCTAAATTGACCGTATCTAATAATAATAATAATAATAATAATAATAAATATTGGTATACAGGGCGGCGTAGTGGTTAGTGCTGTCGCCTCACAGCAAGAAGGTCCAGGTTTGAGCCCCGTGGCCGGCGAGGGCCTTTCTGTGTGGAGTTTGCATGTTCTCCCCGTGTCCGCATGGGTTTCCTCCGGGTGCTCCGGTTTCCCCCACAGTCCAAAGACATGCAGGTTAGGTTAACTGGTGACTCTAAATCGACCGTAGGTGTGAATGTGAGTGTGAATGGTTGTCTGTGCCTATGTGTCAGCCCTGTGATGACCTGGCGACTTGTCCAGGGTGTACCCCGCCTTTCACCCGTAGTCAGCTGGGATAGGCTCCAGCTTGCCTGCGACCCTGTAGAACAGGATAAAGCGGCTAGATGAGATGAGATTTGGTATACAATGCGTTTAAGATATTTCTGTAATATGAATTGGTAGCAGTGTAATAATGATAAGCATGAATTTTCTGTTCTAAAGCAAAATATATTCTGCATTTTTTTTGTTATACACTACCGTTCAAAAGTTTGGGGTCACCCAGACAATTTTGTGTTTTCCATGAAAAGTCACACTTTTATTTACCACCATAAGTTGTAAAATGAATAGAAAATATAGTCAAGACATTTTTCTGGCCATTTTGAGCATTTAATCGACCCCACAAATCTGATGCTCCAGAAACTCATCTCATCTCATTATCTTTAGCCGCTTTATCCTGTTCTACAGGGTCGCAGGCAAGCTGAAGCCTATCCCAGCTGACTACGGGCGAAAGGCAGGGTACACCCTGGACAAGTCGCCAGGTCATCACAGGGCTGACACATAGACACAGACAACCATTCACACTCACATTCACACCTACGGTCAATTTAGAGTCACCAGTTAACCTAACCTGCATGTCTTTGGACTGTGGGGAAAACCGGAGCACCCGGAGGAAACCCACACGGATACGGGGAGAACATGCAAACTCCGCACAGAAAGGCCCTCGCCGGCCCCGGGGCTCGAACCCGGACCATCTTGCTGTGAGGCGACAGCGCTAACCACTACACCACCGTGCCGCCCCACTCCAGAAACTCAATCTGCTCAAAGGAAGGTCAGTTTTATAGCTTCTCTAAAGAGCTAAACTGTTTTCAGCTGTGCTAACATGATTGTACAAGGGTTTTCTAATCATCCATTAGCCTTCTGAGGCAATGAGCAAACACATTGTACCATTAGAACACTGGAGTGATAGTTGCTGGAAACGGGCCTCTATACACCTATGTAGATATTGCACCAAAAACCAGACATTTGCAGCTAGAATAGTCATTTACCACATTAGCAATGTATAGAGTGGATTTCTGATTAGTTTAAAGTGATCTTCATTGGAAAGAACAGTGCTTTTCTTTCAAAAATAAGGAAATTTCAAAGTGACCCCAAACTTTTGAATGGTAATGTATTTATTCTTTTCTAATGTCTAGAGATTTAATCCACCTATTGTTGTTGGACTATCGCAGTCCCATTTTCCTGCACAGTTGACCCCAGGTACTTGAATTCGCCAACTTTCTTTACGTCTACTCCTTGAGTGTAGTGAAGATGCAAGGAGTAGACGTAAAGAAAATTGGTGAATTCAAGTACCTGGGCTCAACTGTGCAGGAAAATGGGGGCTGCGATAGTGAGGTGAGAAAGAGAGTGCAGGCAGGGTGGAGCAGTGAAAGGTAAGATGTATAAGACAGTAGTGAGACCAGCTATGATGTATGGATTGGAGACCATACCCTTAACGAAGAGACAGGAGGCAAAGTTGGAGGTGGCGGAGTTGAGGATGTTAAGGTTTGCAATGGGAGGTTGGACAGGATAAGGAACGAGCACATCAGAGGGACAGCACATATGGAGAGCTTGGGAATTAAGCTAAGAGAGATGAGACTGAGATGGCATGGGCACATCCTGAGAAGAGATGCAGAGCATGTGGGAAAGAGAATGTTGAGGATGGAGCTGCCAGGCAAACGAAAACGAGGAAGGCCAAAGAGGAGATACATGAATGTGGTGAGAGAGGACATGAAAGTGGCAGGTGTGGTAGAGAAGGATGCGGAAGACAGGGAGCAATGGAGACGAAAGATCCGCTGTGGCGACCCCTAATCGGGAGCAGCTAAAAGAAGAAGAAGAAGAAGAAGATTATTGTTGGACTTTTTGTTTTTATTTTCAACATGCAGCGATCTAGACTGCATTTGCGCTCATCATTAGATGGAAAATGGAAAACGCACGAGTTAGCTGACTAACTCTAATTCAGTCTCTCTAATTCATTACAATTGCAAAGCCATCTGCTCTTTTGTCTGTGTGGCTCGTGCCATCCTCGTGCTTTGAATATGACCCCCCCCCCAAAAAAAAATGCACCCTTGGGACCTCAGAGCACAGCAGTTTTCAAAACCCGCGTTTTCTATTTCACGCATGCTCACAATCAGAACAGCCAAATGTGTGCGACCAACATCGATAACCAGCTGAAGATGCCAAGTAACTTTAGACATACAGTCCCTCAGGCACCGACTATAGACTCACGAGGATTATTTCTCCAAAGGGTGAAGCCTGATGTGGGAGTGAATCCTGCAATTCTATTGGTGGAAAGATGGCGATGCTGCTCAACATCACAAAAGGCACAGGGGGGAGAAATGTTGGTGCATAAAGTTACACATTAGCAGATGTTCAGGTCCTTTGCTTGATGTTTGGCTTGGGTATTTTGCGTAATTAAAGGCAAACTGTGTGTCAGTGCTTTCCATAAGAAAGCTTGACGTCTGGCTTTGGGATGCTCTTGATCACTTATGGACTTGGGTTGGGTTGTCGAACAAATAAACTCAATGGAGCTTTAGATAACAGTTCAGATTGCATTCATGGAGTAATCGGGCATGTTTGAGCTGTTCGGATGGATTAAATATTAAAACAATATACTGTTACCTGTCTGAAGATTAGCAGAATAAAAGAAAACTAATATGAAGGTAGGTCCAGCCTACTGCAAAATAACCAGAGCTCCATATGAACATCCCCCACACAAGCTTGGTGCTTCAACAGATGCGTTACATCGAAGTCACACTACTATCCGCATAGTAGCGACACACAACACACCTTTGAACAATAACAGATGTTCACAACATAGCGTTAGTTTAGGCTTGGGAAGCATTTGGATTGCTTAATTATTGGACATTAGTAGCTTGGTGCACAGCATCCCAAGCCATGTCTCACTGTCAAATGGGGACATGTTTTTAATATAATACTCTGTACAGTACATCTGTGCAAAACACATGTTTTGAATTAAGTCATCAGTAAAGCAAATGCTATTATACATTTGGACAAGGTAAGAGTATAAATGGGGACGCTTATGTAATGGCTGAAGAAGATCCTTAGATACACTAAGTCCTTTTGTAATTTTTAATTGACTATGGAAGTACACTTCCAATAAGAATTGAGTAAATGGTAGTACTAAAAGGGTTTTAAAATATTTCAAATCTCTCTTAAATGACCCATTCCTTAAAAAAAATAGTTCTTTAATGTTAATGGTTGAAGGATGCTTTATTAGAGTCCCTCACATGAGAAGGTGCTTTGTATCCACTGACCAACCACTTTATATGACAAAAAGGCTATGGTAACTCTAATAACTACACTTTACAACAGTGCTAAGCTGAAAAGCATCCCAGGAACAAATTACATGCCAAATCTTGAGGCAGATTGATTACAACAGAGGAAGACCATATGGACGCGTATTCCTGTCAACTCAAAACAAGAATCTGGGCAATAATGGCTCATTAAAACTGAACAGGTGAAGACTTGAAAAGTTGAAAACTTGAAACGTTCATAAAATAAAATTCTACTCTATTCCTATGTACCAGACAAATGAGTGTTATAACCATGAAATCTAGTAATCATTTAGTGTTAATATTTGTTTCATACTATGCCAAAAAATACGAACAGAGGTGTTGGTTATGTACGTCTATTGTTGGTGCCCCACAGCTCCAGGGTCAATGGTTGGATCCTGATTTCTGCTAATTTTACTGCAGAGTTTTGCATGCTTCTCGCCTATACTGGATTTTTTTCAGGTTCTCTGGCGTCTTCCCACCCAAATCATGTCAGTAGGTGGATTGGCTATTCTAAATTGCCCTATAGGTAGGAATGAATGTGTAAGTGTGCGTGTGATGATATGGTTTCAAGTCTGGTGGCTCATGCAGGAAGAATTCCTGCTTTGAACTTGGTCAGTGTGGCTCTGAGCCTAATATGAATTATACTGCTAAGTCAAAGGTAAGTTAAATGTAAAGTCTGACAGTGTAATTTTGCTGTTTAGAACCAGTAATCATATGCAGTACACAAAATTGTATGACACTCCTTTATTATTGGTTTATTTTGACCTGCCATATCGTAAGTCAGTATTGTTGATGTCTCAGTGTTTACCCACCAGAAGTTTTGAGCCAATGTAAAGAATGTAGACTGGTTGTTGTCTCAACCTATTCAACCTCAACATGCTAGACATCCATCCATCCATCCATCCATCCATCCATCCATTATCCGTAACCACTTATCCTGCACAGGGTTATGGGCAAGCTGGAGTCTATCCCAGCTGACTATGGGTGAGAGGCGGGGTACACCCTGGACAAGCCGCCAGATCATCACAGCGCTGACACACAGAGAAAAACAACAATTCACACTTACATTCACATCTACAGTCAATTTAGAGCTACCAATTAGCCTAACCTGCATGTCTTTGGACTGTGGGGGAAACCAGAGCACCCAAAGGAAACCAACACAGACACAGGAAGAACATCCAAACTCCACACAGAAAGGCCCTCATCGGCCATGGCCCAGAACCTTCTTGCTGTGAGGTGACAGTGCTAACCACTACACCACCGTGCCGCCGAATACTAGACGTATTATAATATTTTTACCTCATCAACTATTGCGCTCAATCCAATAATGTTACCCTTGGTAAAGATACCAGTGTAATGCAAAAAACCTTTCCGTATTTGCTGTGGACCTGTAGTTCAGATTTAATATTAGGCATAATTTAACACCAGATAAAGACACTGGGTTCTGTTCTATGGTGAACCACATACAGCTATTGTGTAGCTTGTAGCTAGAAGTCTGATTTCTGATTAGCTAAAGTCACAATTAAAATGAACAATTTGTAGACTAATCAGTCAAGTCTAAGCATTGTAGATAAAGCTGCATTTTTGTCATTTGTTGTTCATAGATCAACCAATTCACCAAAAATATCGAAACAAACATGGTAATGGTGTAAAACTGCATGAGTTCTTTATGTGCCCCTGGAATTGGTGCACCATCAGGGAAGGGTCAGGTCTGTCCTCTAATATAGTGTTTCTCAACCACTGGGCTGCGCCATCTAGTAGGCCGCAAATTTTTTTTCAAGATGAAGCTAATTTTTAGTAGGGTACAATTGCTGGGTTGCAGCCAATGTCACAGCTGCCTTATTAGATATGCAAGACATGATATGAAGATAGGGCGACACGATGGTGTAGTGGTTAGCGCTGTTGCCTCACAGCAAGAAGGTCCGGGTTCGAGCCCCGTGGCTGGCGAGGGCCTTTCTGTACGGAGTTGTTCTCCCCGTGTCCGTGTGGGTTTCCTCCGGGTGCTCCGGTTTCCCCCACAGTCCAAAGACATGCAGGTTAGGTTAACTGGTGACTTTAAATTGACCGTAGGTATGAATGTGAGTGTGAATGGTTGTCTGTGTCCATGTGTCAGCCCCGTGATGACCCGGCGACTTGTCCAGGGTGTACCCTGCCTTTCTCCTGTAGTCAGCTGGGATAGGCTCCAGCTTGCCTGCGGCCCTGTAGAACAGGATAAAGCGGCTAGAGATAATGAGATGAGATATGAAGATATGAAGTGATGGTCAGCTAAGCTGACTGTTCACAAGGCATTACTATCACTGGGGTGCCTTGCTAGTCGTTAAAATGGCCTATGCTTTGTTTTGTTTTGGGCTGTTTGAATCAAGCAAACTGTGAAACTGATAAAGTTTCTTCTGGGTTTCCTGTGAAGTGATAAAAAAGGTGAAAGAGCAAAGGATTTTACCAAAAGACAATGAGAAAGGTGGCACTTGAGCCTTTTGCTGCGATGGAATGGAACTGAGTCAAAGAACGCTCGAGTTTGCAGTGATCACTTCGTGAAAGGTTTGTAACTTCCTCTGATTTATTTTGTTTGGATTCACAAATTACTTTTCTCACCATTTTCCATTATTTCGTGATGTTTTGAAGTTCAGGAGACGCTTCAGTCCTCAGATGTGTTTTTGTTTACTGTTTGATCATCGTCGCCATACTGTAAACTAATGTGTATATTATACACGTAATACCCAGGTCTTTAAAGGGGTTTCTGTGGATCTTTGTGAATGATTTACCTGGAAGCAACGAGCAGGGAGGATTGAGAATCAAGTGGATGTGGTTTGTTTACACCTGATACAAAAACTTGTAACGTCCTAGCAATCATTGCAAAGACGCGAACAAAAAGCCCAGAAATTCCTATTTACCCAGGCAAAAAGAAGCCAAGCCAAGCAGCCTTTATTTGTCACACGTACACTCAAGTACAGACTTAAGCACACAGTGAAATTTAACCTCTGCATTTAACCCATCTGAAGCAGTGAACACACACAAGTGAGCACACACACACACCCAGAGCAGTGGGCAGCTATGATACAGCACTTGGGGAGCAAGTTGCGGGGTAGGTCAAGGGCACTTCAGCCCAACCTCAGGCCATGGCTGCCCCATGTTAACCTAACCGCATGTCTTTGGACTGTGGGGGAAACCGGAGTACCCAGAGGAAACCCACAGAGACACGGGGAGAACATGGAAACTCCACACAGAAAAGCCCCCATCGGCCACTGGGCTCGAACCCAGAACTTTCTTGCTGTGAGGTGACAGTGCTAACCACTACACCACCATAACGATACAGGTTTTATCTTGTAGTGTCCTGATCACCAGATCTTTAACCCAGCCACATATAAAAAGCTGTACGCCTCTATAGATAGTTTTCACATGACGTCACAGAGTCGGCGATTCCCTGGTGGCGGCCATCTTGGAGGGCAAGCTTACCGTACGGGTCACTGAGCACACATTGTAGCGCGCGAGTTACATTCATTTATATTTTATTTAAAGCTAGCAATGGTGCAAACTTGTTGTATTCACGGCTGTCGTGTCAGATGATGAAGTCAAGCGGAGCTTTTATGGAATTCCCACTGTACGGGAGCACGAAGGCGAGCAAACAACGAAACTCGGCATACAAAGGAGAAATCTATGGCGTGCGAGAATCAACCGCAAGGATTATCAGCCTTCCAAACACAGCAAAGTCTGCTCCGATCATTTTAGAAGTGGTAAGTTGTTTAAATAAACAATCAATTGTGTTTAAGTTTGTTTTTGGAAACCAAAACATCATGTGAACACTCTCTGGAGAATGCCTAACTGGAACCGCTGAGTGTATGTTTACATTGTAATGTACACTTAATATCACTCGTTTGTAACATTTCTGTTTGAAACTTGTCACTTCACTCACGCAAGGGTCATTTTTGAAAAACATTTTAGGTCTATTCTGTAGTCCTGAGCGGTGTGCAGGACTGCGCAAATGTGCGCAGCTTCCCGATTTAAACTGTTTTTTTCTCATCCTTATACTTCCTGTTTCATGGACTGTAACGGATTTGCTTATTTAGTAATTTTAATACAGAATTTACTTTGAAATTATAATCAGACACTCCAACGCCCCCCCTAAAAAAAAAATCGGATCTGCGCGATTCAGGCGGCATCCGCCAAAAGGCGCGCTGTGAATATATAAAGTTGTATATATCAGACAGCTTTTAAAGTTTGATGAAGTCAGTTTCAGGCTTTGGCAGTTTCAGGCTTTGGCAGCCCTGCATAGTCACTTGAAAATGCATCTTTGTCCACTTCGTAGGGGTTAATTCCCCCAATCAAGGCCAGTTTGGCTGCATACCGTGAGATGTGTATCTATATACTTCTGTTTGCTTGATTTTGCCGACATTGATCTTTATTTTAGAAAACTGACTATATAACTTCATAAATTCGTCCGAGATAACATAGCCAGTAGTGGTGATGGTCCGTTTTGTTTGCCCTCCAAGATGGCGGCTGGGGGGCGTTCCCTGGAATGCCGTGACGTCAGTGAAAACTATCTATACTCTTCCAGGTTTTCATCTGCATGTCCATGTAGAACGATGTTTGCAGCACCAGGTAGTTTGAGATGTCGGGGAACTCAACAGATCAATAATTTTCCAACTCATTGGAAAAATCCTTCTTTGTTAATGTGTAAGGATCTTTCCCACTGAGTGGTTTCTATATCCACTTCTTTTGAGTGTACTTCTTGGTTTTAATAACTTGCTTGCTAGTGTTCATCGACCAGACTTCACTTTTGCATCATTAATCCCTTTTGACTGAGAATGCCCTGCACGCATGGTTTTATGTTGCTTCTGGAACATTCATCCAGTTTTAAATACAATACCTACAATTAAAGGGGAACTGAAGGCAAATTTTTTATTATCAAAATTCTATTTATCTCATTTTATAAAATGTAGGAATGCATTTCTGACAGCTATTTTGTCACTACTATACCAAGTTATGAGTGTTTGAAATATGCTACGTAATATATCAATCCATATGTCAAAGCAATGGCCATAAATGAGATTTGCTGAGACCTGTGTGAGACATTGTAGGACGGAAGTAAAACGTACAGCGGAAATCAAAGCGACCAACATCTGCCAATGTTGTCAAAAGACGTGCGTGCCCTCCTTCGAATGCTGACGTAATCAAGCCGGAAGTTTTCCCTGTGTCTGAAATCGCTCCCTACTCACTATATAGGGCACTATATAGTGGGGACGCCATTTTGTAGTGCTGTCCGAAACCTTAGTGAGGCTTATGTGCGAAATGCGCTCAGTATAATATGTGTTTATCACAAAAATACATGCATGTATTTATTATTTTGAAAACCCACTAACTGCCTGATCTGGCACATTTTAATTGTGCGACAGTAATGACGTAAATACCAGTGCGATGGGCTAGTCCTTATCCTGTCGTCTTTTCAACTCTTCTCTACTCCATGTTGGTTTGAAGTCGTATGGAATAATCTCCATGTCACGTATGCGAGGGAGGCGGATGTATGTGCAGAAGTATACAGTTTAATAAAGTGCAGAATATATATATATATATATACACAGTGAGACAATATATATACACAGGCAAACAATCCAAAACGGCAGGCTAGATAAAAAACGAGAATACAGGGAAAAGGGTCGGTCGAGGCACAGACAGTACATCAAAGGCTAAGCGAGGACAAGAACGAGAAACAGGCACAAGGATCGTGAAACAGGAAATCAAGATCGGGTAGAAAGGCTCGGTAATGCGTACAGGCATATCGTAATACTTCACGATGCAAATGCATGAGCACAGTCCTTAAATAGGCAGACACATAGTTCCTTCCTTGTTCACGGCGCGCGTGCTGGAGTCCACTCGGCGTGCACGCAGCCCGAGGCGCACCTTCAGGTGCACGCGCCACAGTGTGCAGGACTGACACTCCATCGCTGACGAAGCTGGCAAATCTTGAAATTAATCTAAATTGGAATGATGTGGCGATCTGGCTACTGTGTAAACAATTTTCAAAATGGCGGCGCCGACACTTCACGTTTGAAGTCTCGTGAAGATCACGCGGATAAGTGACGCCTGCCGTGGACCATACGAACTACATTCAACATGGCTAAAAACCGAAAAGGCTGATAAGTGTAATATAATATGCCAATACGAGTCACGATATAAGGTTAATAAAACTGAAAATGTAATTGAATAACATGTTAATTAAGAAATAAAGCAAGTTTAAAAATGATTTCAGTTCCCCTTTAAAAACAGTTTGTTTTTATTGCAATTATTTAATTCCTGGGCTCCCATGTGTAACAGGGAGTGATGCTGCATTCCGTTAATACAATAGATTATTAGATTCTAATAGAATACGTACTGTAGATGAGCAAAAAATAATTGGGGGTCTTTTTTAATGGGCCTCGATTCGTTACATGTCTAAATAGGTGGGCCTTAAAGTAGAAAAGGTTGAGAACCCCTGATCTAACACAAACTGAGACGTGCACAGATGGGATGCCCACGCTATAAATATGCACAAAGACGGCGTCAAACTCAAATCATCCTTTGGGTGTTTTCCCCTCAGGAGTCGAATAACAAGAAGCTCGACAGTTTAACTGTTGTACCGTTCAGTACACGATGCGTGTGAGACATCATTCAGCAATAAAACTCTACATTATTGCTTCTAAGAACAATTTGATACGCTTGAAAGGCCTATTGCTTTAAAAATTAACAATGTCAACGCCACAAACTTGCTGTAGCCTATAGGTTTTGTGTAGTGAACAGGTTAGAAGTGGGACAGAGTTGGTGGGGGTTGGTCGGTGGTGCGGGGGTGCGCATTGGTTGCAGGAGCAGATGTCCATCTGGCGCGGATTAATGGCTCGTGCCGAGCGTGTGAGAACAGTATCTATTTGAAACAACGACGTTACTAACGAATAACGGTTTCAGTCTTGTGTGTGATTCAGAAAGCAAAAGACACATGCTTGATTTCACGACATTAATATTTAATTTCTGTGCACTCTCATAACCGTGTAGGCATTCTTCCTGCACATGTAAATGTTACTGGATGAGATGATGAGAGTTGGAGCAATGCTTGTGCGTTCTTATGGAAAGCAAAAACTTATTTTCATAGAACATTCAGTATGCAAGTATGTTCGTACTTACTTGGTACCTACTGAGGCATTTTGTTGAATAATAAAAGCCCATGTTGTGTCTGCAGACCATCCTCCCCTCCCCCAACTCCTGCAGTCACATAGTTTGTAGGTAGTTGAACGTCACTACACAGACAATTTCAGCCAGTCAGAATTGTTGTAGAGTTTACGCAAACGTCAAATTTGTATATGACAATATATGGCGTGGCTTGGGTAGCTGGATGTTTAGGGATCCAGATACATGACCCCTGTCCCAGAGCCATCCGCAGTCATGCTCAACCCAGAAAAAAGTACATTCACAGAAACTCCACAAAAGGAGAACTGAAGTCATTTATAAACTTGCTTTATTTCTTAATTAACGTGTTATTCAACTGCGTTTTCGGTTTCAGTAACCTTATATCATGACTCGTATTGGGAACTAATTGCAATTAAATATTATACTTATCGGCCTGTTCGGTTTTTAGCCATGTTGAATTTAGTTCATTTGGTCCACGGCAGGCGTCGCTTATCCGCGTGATCTTCACGAGACTTGTGCGAGACTTCAAAACGTGAAGTGTCAGCCAGGTGTCAGTGCTGCCATTTTGAAAACTGTTTTCCAAACGAAATATTGCACAAAAACGAGTTTAAATGACGATTACCGTCTACTTTTTTCAAACTTTCCTGATTGCTATCAAAACAAACACAACTTCCAGCTTGATTACGTCAACATTTGAAAGAGGGCGCGCGCGTCTTTTGACAACGTTGGCAGATGTTGGTCACTTTGATTTCCGCTGTACGTTTTACTTCCGTCCTATGATGTCTCGCACAGGTCTCAACGAATCTCATTTACGGCCATTGCTTTGACATACACTACTGTTCAAAAGTTTGGGGTCACCCAGACAATTTTGTGTTTTCCATGAAAAGTCACACTTTTATTTACCACCATAAGTTGTAAAATGAATAGAAAATATAGTCGAGACATTTTTCTGGCCATTTTGAGCATTTAATCGACCCCACAAATGTGATGCTCCAGAAACTCAATCTGCTCAAAGGAAGGTCAGTTTTATACGTTTACATTACGTCGAATCAGCGGATCATCAGATTAACGTTCTTAAGACGATTCGCGTTTACACTAAAACCGTTAGCCGTGCACACAGCAACACCAATACACGGATACGCTCGGCTCCGCAGGCATCCTGCGCTCCAAATCACTCCGCCCTGAACAGCGAGTGCCCTCTGGAGGGTGCGCACTCCGGCCCTGCGCAGCTCACACAGCGCGCGAGTGAAGTGCACAAGCCACGATTCGGGACTGAGCCGCTGTGTGTGTGATCCCAGCGCATATCACTTACCACTTGCAAGTGGAAGGATGGCAAGCCTAAAGACAATCATAACTACACAATGGGCAGTATTTGCATCAGTATTTGCAGTATTTTCATACTTTTATACTCTTTAATGAAAGGTGATACAAGGCGGAAGTCCGTGCCGTTTTTCAGCAGTCGCGTCACATGACCAACGCCAGCGAATCAGGAAGGTGGATGTCACAGTGACGTTGTCCAATGACGACGCCAGCTAGAGCTCAGCACAGCATATTCGCGTATCTCAATGTTTACACAGCACCGGACCAGACACGATCTGGATTGAATACGTGGACGCTGGCGGATTCCCATTTCCCGGCTTTTCCAGGTGGTTTAATGTAAACGGACAGTGCATCCGCGAAGAAAACGAGACAGATACGGTCTAATGTAAACGTAGCCTAAAGAGCTCAACTGTTTTCAGCTGTGCTAACATGATTGTACAAGGGTTTTCTAATCATCCATTAGCCTTCTGAGGCAATGAGCAAACACATTGTACCATTAGAACACTGGAGTGAGAGTTGCTGGAAATGGGCCTCTATACACCTATGGAGATATTGCACCAAAAACCAGACATTTGCAGCTAGAATAGTCATTTACCACATTAGCAATGTATAGAGTGGATTTCTGATTAGTTTAAAGTGATCTTCATTGAAAAGAACAGTGCTTTTCTTTCAAAAATAAGGACATTTCAAAGTGACCTCAAACTTTTAAACGGTAATGTATGGACTGATATATTATACAGCATATTTCAAACACTCATAACTTGCTATAGCAGTGACAAAATAGCGATCAAAAATGCATTCCTATATTTAATAAAATGAGATAAATAGAATTTTGATAATAAAAAATTTGCCTTCAGTTCTCCTTTAAAATCTATCTATCTATCTATCTATCTATCTATCTATCTATCTATCTATCTATCTATCTATCTATCTATCTATCTATCTATCTATCTATCTATCTATCTATCTATCTATCTATCTATCTATCTATCACACCAAGAACACATTTGTCA
Source organism: Neoarius graeffei (assembly GCF_027579695.1). Classification (NCBI taxonomy): domain Eukaryota; kingdom Metazoa; phylum Chordata; class Actinopteri; order Siluriformes; family Ariidae; genus Neoarius; species Neoarius graeffei. Next base: position 21,883,062 of record NC_083578.1, on the reverse strand, counting down.
AGTTAAATAGGCCGAAGGTTATTTATTTATTTTTCTTTTTAAAAATAGTGCTATTTTTTGTGGTATTTTCAAAATTGTTTACTTCAAAAGGCTGCAAATTCCATAAAAAGTATATGAGAAATTAATATTGACCAACTAAAACAAATGGAAAGCCTACATGAATGACCATTAGAAGAGCATATACAGAAGTGCACAAAAATCTTAGACACATGTAAAGAAATGCTGGAGACCAAAATGTTTCAACATTAAAAAAAAAGTACTATAAACAGCAGAAACAGCAGTAAGCCATAATAAATGAAACAAAGTCAATATTTGATGTGAGACGACCCTTTGCTTTAAAAAAAAAATAGTAGTCTCAGGTACAATGAGTGCAGTTTTATAAGGCAATGAGCTGTAGGTTTTACTGAGCATCTTCCAGAACCAGCCCCAGTTCTTCTGCACACTTTGACTGTCACACTCGCTTCTTCATTTTGCGCCAAAACCCAGCAGCCTTCATTATGTTTTCTTTTTTAATCTGAAAAGTCGTCTCTTATGTAATGTAATAAACTGCTCAGATATAAAAAGTTTTTTTCCCTCTAACATTTAATTTTGTGCTGAACATTTGGAACTCTAAAATGTTTTTGTACTGACTCGATAATGTAGAAATAATCAAATAGAAATCTATAACAAAGTTTGTATGAAAAAATAGAGTGCCTAAGACTTTTGCACAGTACTGTATATAAAGTATTTTATTAAACATCACATTCTTTACAGATGTGCTTATTTGCTGTAAACAACCTTATAACAGATGCTTTATAACATGATAAAGAGATTAATTGGTCATAAGAAATATTTGCATGAAGATTTGCAGCCTTTTTTTGCACATTAAACATTGTTTTGCACTTCACAAAGCTCATTTGTGCAGTAATTTTTATATAATTTTAATAATTTTTATAAAAAAAAATTTTTAGTTTTTCCGTTGTCTTGACAACTGAAACATCATCATTCCTGGAGGAACCATTTTCAAGGGGTCAGTCACCAAAGGGTTTTAATGTCAGTGTTTTCTTTGTTACCCGTATTTTCTTCCAGTATACGCTGAAGAGCCTACAACGCATCGGAATACCAATTACAATTCACCAGGTAAGACACCGATAATATACCAGGGATGGATCCAGACCGATGCACATGCAGAAATATATGTGCACCACTTGGCATCGGTCATGGGGCATTTGTTTATTTTACCACTAGCCAGCTACAGTACATGGACTATAGCCACGCTCAACCAACAGACCGGTTCATTGACACAGGATGATTCAAAATGTTCGGAGCATAAGTAGGGCACCGCAGGCAGATTGTTTTGAGGTCTTCCGATGGCATGAATCCATTTCTCGCAAATAGTCGAACAATTCTGGCCAGGTAAACGGTGAAGAGATATCTTCTCATCCTTCTTTTTAGCATCATTTTGGCATTGAGGCACACTTTACTTATTTAAAAACCTATAAATTCAGTAAAAATACTTGCAAAACTAACAAAACCATGATGTAAGCAAAGGATAGAAACAACCGAGTTGCTCCAAGCTTCCACTAAGCCTCGTCATTGCATACGTCACTTCCGCAGGAAGCCCGTCTGGTAGGCTATTTTAATAAAATGTCATTTTTCTAGAACGGTCTCCGAAAATGAACATCTGTTGAAATCTACGAATACTTTTACTAAACATAAAGTTTAAGAGTAAATCCGCTGGAGGATCCCTTTAACAAAACGACAGTCTGAATACAGATCCAAAAGTGCTTGATGTAATGAAATCACATGCCGTGTTTGAGTCCTGTTAGAAAACATGTGAAAAAGAAGAAGACCATGTTGGCCTGTGAAAAATTAACATTTAAAAAAACAACAACAACAACAACACATGCATATGTAAAAGTCTACAACAGGTCAAAAATGTGTGAAGTGTCTAAAATCCACATGGGTAAATTTCACATCATGTGATTTCATATGCCTTTAACCCTCATCCTACCATGCTATTTTACACCTTAATCTTACCATGTGGGGTCTGTTTGGACCCCAATACTTTTCTTTAAAATTAAAGCTTATAAAGACAAAATCACCAGATAAGTTTTGTTCAGAACATCTTGTATTAATAACAGCAATACACTAAAGGGCCCAAGGCATAAAGAACACACTTAACCTTCATCCTACCAGCCAATTTTACATACACAAACTACCAGGCGGGGTCCGTATGGACCCCAGGAGGGAATACCTTGAAATCAATGCAGTAAGAACCAATTCAATGCAGCAAACAGACATAACTTTATTGAAGAACAAAATCCACTATGGCTGAATATCAATGATTTATTATAAATGCAATAACATTGCAATAATACTGCAATAACTAGCATACATGTAGCAAATTATAGCGCCACAAAAAAAATTGGCATTATATACATGATTTTTGCAGCTCATGCAGCTGTAAAACATTCTGGATTACAACTTAGGTCTTTTCTTACAGAATTTAAAACAAAAAAGTAATTGTAAAATAATTTAGGGCTTTTGTTTTGCAGCCTGTGCTTATTGCAGCAGTGGGGTCCACACGGACCCCAAGAAGGAATGCCTTGGTAGTTTCATTATGGAACATAAAAGAAATAAAAGAAGTTAACTTTCAGTGTGCTATTCAATTATAAAATGAAAGACAGATAAACTTTACTCTGGGGTCCGGTTGGACCCCAGTAACAAATTAATTATACCTTCACAATGCAAAAAGCTGATCTTCCGGTGCTTTAGTGTTTTAATTAAGACATAAATTCCGACAAATTCATAAAACGGTGAGGCAGTATGTCACATATTTTTAAAATGGCAAACAAACATATAGGTGCGGGGTCCAGATGGACCCCACTTGGTAGGATGAAGGTTAAAAAAAAAAGGAGGTCAGTCTTTCAAAGTGCAATTTTATTCTTTAAATCTTGTGATTCACAAAATGACACGATCGTACACTCATCTGGTCCGAGCAGTCAGGCGCATGCCATTAGTTCAGAATAAAACTCAATCCTCCAGTCAGCAGATGGCTATGAAAAAGCACGCGTGGGGTCTCCAGCTTCCTCCTCCTCCTCCTCCTCCTGAATACCGAGCCACAATAGATTTGGGACACTCCCCCTGACGCTTGAGGCCCCTATATAAGACAGGACTCTTGTCTCAACGAGCATAAACCACCCTCGACTTTCTCCGATCTCACATCTCAAAGCTAAAGGCTACAGAAACATGACTCCCAGCATTCTTCCTCACGCCACACACTCACTCAGCTCCAGAATGTCTGTGGCTCAAAGGAAAGAGGCAAACGAGCTGAGAAAGGTGAAGACTTTTTTCTGTTTTGAAATTTTCAATGCTACCACGAAGGTCACTCTGTGTTTTGTTTTGTTTGTTAATGTTGTTGTTGTTGTTTTTCCATTTTGGTGCAGACTCTCAAACCCCTAATGGAGAAAAGAAGGCGCGCACGCATCAACGAGAGCCTCAACAAGTTAAAAGAGCTGATAGTCCCTTTGGCTGGCAAAGATGTAAGTAGACCTGTCTAAAGCTGGAAATTCATGACATACGTATAAAAAGATTTGTTTCATTTCCTTACGAAAATGGCGTCCTAATGTTTCGAATTTTTCCTCTCTTTTTCAGACTTCCCGCTACTCAAAACTGGAGAAAGCCGACATCTTGGAAATGACCGTTAGGTTCCTTAGAGAACTCCCATCGTCACCTGTTACAGGTAATTTTGCTCGTGCATTTGTTTACAGTAGCCTAATTTACAAGATGTTTTGTTTTTTACCATAAATCTTTTAAATCTGCTAGCATATCTAATGTTATTTCCCCCTTTTCCCTCTAGCCCAATCAGACAGGTACAGAGAGGGTTATGAAGCGTGCCTGCAGTGGGTCTCAACGCTCCTCCCGCGCACAAGCCTGGACCGTGAAACCTGCGCACGCGTGCATGACTTCATCCAGCAGTCGAAGTTCACGAGCCCGTCGGCATGCCGCACATGTAGCGCGCTCTCACCCGTCCAACACGAGCGACTTCTGAGCCGGAAATCCAACAACGTCATTCCAAGTGAAAACCGCGCGAGCGTCGCTGGACCAGCTTGTGATGGAGCTCATGCTGCACCACAAGCCGCCACTCAAACCATGTGGAGACCGTGGTAGAGCGCTGAGCAAGTCTCCAACTCGAGATAACGATTCACAGTTAACTTTGCATATATATATGTTTAAAAATGTATTTATAGTGACATGCATAAGTCATAAGCGTTCAAAACTGGTTGTAGAATGAAATACGATTTAAAAAAAAAATTAATAGAGCCAGTAAGCACAGATCATGGATATAGAAATAGGCAATGTTAGTGACTTAATGCAATCCTCTTTGGGGTGTCAAGACGTACAAGTTGTAAACAACACAATTGTAAACCCCGTGGGTTATAATGTATTTCATGAGGTTTGCACGATTGACTTTTGTGTATTTGGTCTGTGCAAAGAAATTGTAAACACTGTGTGTTAATAAGTAGGCAGACTTAAGTGAAGTGAATGGATCTATGTGATATTTCAAAGTTATTGTGAATCAGACAAAGAAAAGAATAAATATAACATTTGACATTATGTGAGGTGTCTTGCTTCCTTTATTCCCCAAACAAACAAACAAACAAACAAACAAACAAACAGAAACAGCAAAGGGTGATACCAGTAATAAAATCTTAATGGTCAAAATGGTGTGCTGGATAAAATATCCTTTTGGCTCACAATAAAGCAAGGATATTTAACAGTTATTCCACAAAATCGAGTCGTACATGAGCTGACAGCCAACGAGACGCGTAGCACCGAGTTGGCTAAAAGCCACTGTATGACTCAATTTCATGGAATAACTGTTTTATTCCACATTCACTGGATTGAGTTTGAGAAACATCCATCCATCCATCCATCCATTATCTGTAACCGCTTATCCTGTGCAGGGTCACAGGCAACCATTCACACTCACATTCACACCTACGGTCGATTTAGAGCCACCAATTAACCTAACCTGCATGTCTTTGGACTGTGGGGGAAACCGGAGCACCCGGAAGAAACCCATGCAGACACAGGGAGAACATGCAAACTCCAGGCCCTCGTTGGCCACTGGGCTTGAACCCAGAACCTTCTTGCTGTGAGGTGACAGTGCTAACCACTACACCACCGTGCCGCCGAAACGGAGCATTTTTATTTTTTGCAAATTCAATAAATAAAAACTTTATACAAAACTTCCAACAAAATAATTTCCGCTTAGAATGTAAACAAACTGGCAAAATGACAGTAGCAATTTGTGAAAAATGCGATAATAATAATTCTTGAAAATAAAAAAGATCTGTTCTTACCATCAAGTACTTTTCATTCTATATTTTGTTGCTTTTTGTTTTGTATTTTTTGGGGTTTTGTTTTCAAATAGAGCTTTTATTTCATCCTCAGTTGGTTCAGCAACACGCTCAGCCATTTTGTTTTTTTTTCTACTCACGGTATATGAGCTGATATCCAAGTAGTAGAGTAGCCAATCAGAGCATACGATTGCTTAGATCCAGTGAATGTGGATAGAATAATTGTGACGAGTCATGGAATCCACGGACACATGTCGGCCGAAACGAATCCGAGAAAATCGCAAAAGAAGCATTAATTAATTAATGCTTCTTTTGCGATTTTCTCGGATTCGTTTCGGCCGACATGTGTCCGTGGATTCCATGACTCATCACAATTCTGTTTATAGCCTAGGTCACAACCGGACGTACGATTTTTTGGCTGTGCGATTTTTGGCGTTTCCCAAATCGCTGCGTTTTTTTTGTTCACGGAGAAAGACGCACATTGGCCGTAAGTTTGTCTTGCAACCTGAAAAAAACATAAGCACCCGTAGAGTTTGTTTGACATGACAAAGAACCTCTGCAGCCGGTCTGCGGCCAGTCTACGGCTCAAAAAACATGCACGTCGCACGTGCGCCCTCCATGCGTTTCTTGTGTTATTTGCACGTAGACCGGCTGTAGGAGCACGTACGGCCGGTTGTGACCGAGGCTTATGCAGATGTCAAACCTTATGTTGCTGGACTAATTCGGTGTTTGGAGCCTGTGAATCATGGCATCAACCCAATATAGGCCAAGCTCAGAGCCACCTAATAAAAAATATTTATTATTATTATTATTATTATTATTATTATTATTACCTTGCCCGCTATAGAGTAAGTGGGGCGAGGTATTGTTTTCGGTTGGGTTTCTTTGTTTCTTGGTTTTTTTTGTAAACGATATTACAGGAAAATGGCTGGATCAATCTTCATGAAACTTTCAGGATAGCGGGGCATTGGTCTCAAATAGAACCTCTAACATTTTGAGGGTCATCCGGTCAAGGTCACCAAAAAGGTCAAAATCGTTTTTGTTGTGGCTACTGCCTCATATAGAGGCACAAGGCACTATGTCATTGTGCTGTAAGAATGTAAGAGTGTCACGATTGCTTACTGAGCATGTGCATTCCAATTAAAATGGCCGGTGAATGTATATAATTCGGTTCACCATTCAAAATAAATAGACTAGACTAAAGAAATCACTTTCAGACATGTTCATGCTTATTACAAAGGGAAAGTGCGTTCCACTGAGCTCTAGCGCCGGGCCATTTCCAGGAAATAAGAGTTTGGGTCATGGCGACAGCGTGTGTATGTCAGCCTCGGTTCTGAGGTTTCAGTTTCGAAAACTGTAAGAGGTAAGAGTAGAATAATATAAAGTACAGACACTTGGTATATTTTACTTCTGTGATTTTTAAATTGTTCATTTTTGGATGACACTTCATTTTTATGGCTACTGCCTCATAGAGTAAATATATATGCGATATTTACTGTATGGACATGGGATCAGAAAACAATTTGATTTATGAGCAGTAGCCACATGGACCCATAGGGTACCTATTTTTTTCGCGATATCTTCCTTCATATAAGTGCTACCGGGCGAGGTTTGTTTTGCCTGGCAACACTTGCTATTAATAATAATAATAATAATAATAATAATAATAATAATAATAATAATAATAATGACCAAGTGAAATGGGAATGTCTTCAAAACAGAGAAACTTCGCACTTACTGATTTCCCAGTAACATAACAAGCTGGGTCTTTTTGTATTATTTATGTGAAGAGAAAGAAAAAAGAGAAGGGAACCACTGTTATAATGCTATAATAGAATAGCTGGAAGTAATTTGTGGACATTTTGCAGCATTATATATTCACAAAGTGCTCTCTATAATTACTGACCCCCCTTTATAAAGATTAGTCAAAAGGGTTAGAAAAAAAATCCATGTTTTGGTGAAGTCGCTTCATCTCACACTGAAAAAATGAGAAAAATCCGACCTTTAATTGAAATAAATGTATTCAGAGGAAAAATAAATACCTCATCAAGAAATAATTATTTTAAACAAAAACACATGTGCCACTATTATTGGCACCCCTGCATTTAATACTTTGTACAACCTCTCTTTGCCAGTAAAACAGCACTGAGTCTCTCCTATAACATTTTATAAGGTTGGAGATGCAGAGCAGGGCATCTGAGACCGTTCCTCTTTACACAATCTCTCCAGATCAGTCAGAGTCCCTTGGCCCTCTCTTGTGCTCTCTCCTCTTCGGCTCACCCAATAGGTTTTCACTGGGGTTCAGGTCAGGGGACTGAGATGGCCAGGGCAGAAGCTTGATTCTGTGCTCAGTGAACCATTTTTGTGTTGATTTGGACATATGCTTCAGATCATTGTCCTGCTGGAAGATCCAGTGACAACCCAGTTTTAGTTTCCTGGCAGAGGCAGCCAGATTTTGGTTTAAAATGTCCTGGTATTTCATGGAGTCCATGATGTCATGTACCCTAACAAGGTTTCCAGGGCCTTTGGAGAAAAAAAAAACTCCAGCCCAAAAACATCACAGAGCTTCCATCATATTTTACAGTTGGGATCGGGTTCTGACTTGTCCAGGGTGTACCCCGCCTTTCGCCCGTAGTCAGCTGGGATAGGCTCCAGCTTGCCTGCGACCCTGTAGAAGGATAAAGCAGCTAGAGATGATGAGATGAGATGAGATGAGATGAGATCGGGTTCTTTTCATTATAGCCATCCTTCTTTTTACACCAAACTCGCCTTGAGTGTTTACTGCCAAAAAGCTCCATTTTTGTTACGTTAGACCATAGAACATGGCTCCATTCTAAAAGCTTTCTGTTTTAGCCAGCACTAAGATTTCCAGCAGTTTGTGCTACAGTAGCTCTTCTGTGGGATTGGACCATATGGGTTAGTCTTTGTGCCCCACGTGAATCAATGACCCTGCTGCCGGTTCACCGGTTGTCCTTCCTTGGACCACTTTTAGTAGGTACTAACCACTGCATACCAGGAACACCCCACAAGATGTACCATTTTGGAAATGCTCAGACCCAGTCATCTTGCTATCACCAATTTGGCCCTTGTTAAAGTCGCTCAGATCCTTATGCTTGCCCATTTTTCCTGCTTCCAACACATCAACTTCAAGAATTGACCGTTCTCTTGCTGCCTAATATATCCCACCCCATTGTAATAAAATAATCAATTATTCACTTCACCTGTTAGTCATCATAATGTTATGGCTGATTATTGCATATGCACATGTATAAAATATATCAGATCATCTCATCTCATTATCTCTAGCCGCTTTATCCTGTTCTACAGGGTCGCAGGCAAGCTGGAGCCTATCCCAGCTGACTACGGGCGAAAGGCAGGGTACACCCTGGACAAGTCGCCAGGTCATCACAGGGCTGACACATAGACACAGACAACCATTCACACTCACATTCACACCTACGGTCAATTTAGAGTCACCAGTTAACCTTACCTGCATGTCTTTGGACTGTGGAGGAAACCGGAGCACCCGGAGGAAACCCACACAGACAACATGCAAACTCCGCACAGAAAGGCCCTCACCGGCCACAGGGGTCAAACCCGGACCTTCTTGCTGTGAGGCGACAGCACTAACCACTACACCACCGTGCCGCCTATATCAGATCATGCTGCTGAAAAAATATCAAGAAAACCCACCATTTTTCTAACAGCGAATGACTAATTTAGTTCCTTTGAAACACAAGTTGACAAACTAATCCGTTATACTTCATTGTGTCCAGACATCAGTCTACTGTATATTAACCAGAGTGTTTATCTTTGGATAAAAAAGTGGTGATTATATTTGAAATAATATGAAATTTATGGAATAAGTATAACAAAATATCTTCGGCTTAAAAGTTCAGCTGAAATTCAACTATTATGTGATATAACAATGTCATTTTTTATTTATGGTGAACCCTTGAATGTGAAAACCCCAAACTTTTCCTCAAGACTCAGTGCAGAAAAATAATGCAAATTCTGAGCGCTTGCCATTTCAAAATGCATAAAATAAACATGAAGTAATCAGTGTTGTAGTTGAGTTACTAAACCTCGAGTCAGAGTCCTGTCTCGAGTCCCCAGTGTTCAAGTTTGAGTCAAGTCCAAGTCATTAAAGACAATTTTGAGTCGAGTCCACTATTGATCTGAGTCGAGTCCGAGAACAAGACTCCAACTGCACCATTTGACGGTGGCTGTTGCTGCCTTTATGTGAAAGTGTCTCTGCTACTGTGTTGGGGTTTACATTAGACCGTATCAGCAGATCATCAGATTAACGTTTTTAAAACGATTAGTGTGCACACAGCAACGCCAATACACGGATACGCTCGGCTCCGCAGGCATCCTGCGCTCCAAATCACTCCGCCCTGAACAGCGAGTGCCCTCTGGAGGGTGCGCACTCCGGCCCTGCGCAGCTCACAGAGCGCGCGAGTGAAGCGCACGAGCAGTGATTTGGGACTGAGCCGCTGTGTGTGTGATCTCAGTGCATGTCGGGCATGCGCATCACTTACCACTTGCAAGTGGAAGGATGGCAAGCCTAAAGACAATCATAACTACACAATGGGCAGTATTTGCATCAGTATTTGCAGTATTTTCATACTTTTATACTCTTTAATGAAAGGTGATACAAGGCGGAAGTCTGCGCCGTTTTTCAGCAGTCGCGTCACATGACCAACGCCAGCGAATCAGGAAGGTGGATGTCACAGTGACGTTGTCCAATGACGACGCCAGCTAGAGCTCAGCACAGTGTATCCGCGTATTCTCAATGTTTACACAGCACCGGACCAGACACGATCTGGATTGAATACGTGGACCCTGGCGGATTCCCGTTTCCCGGCGTTTCCAGGCGTTTCAATGTAAACGGACAGTGCATCCGCGAAGAAAATGAGACAGATACGGTCTAATGTAAACTTGGCCTGTGTTGGACTAACGTTACTGCTTGATTGGCCCATTTTAGTTAATAGGCTACAAATAAAAAGCTTGTTCATCACTCAGCAAACCCCGCCCACTATCAACAAGGCAAAAACCATGAGAGAGGGTTAACACTAGCTAGTTCATCGCTCAGTAAGCAAGCCCTGCTATCAACAGAGCAATAGGGAGGGAAAGTGAAACACAGCGATCCTAGTGGTAGCGTTCCTAAGCCGAGAGCCATACTATTGAAAATCCCATAGACCCGATTTTTTTTTTAAATCCCACGAAGTTATGACGTGGAACTTGTACACCCCCAAAAAAACATGTTGTATATGTTGGGATTATCTACTAACTGTGAAAGTATCAGGTGAAATTTCGCTGTCTTTTAAAAGATCGAAATTGCGCCTAACCTGTCAGAAACGGACTACAACCAAACTGTCTAGTCAGAGTCGCTCATATTACGTCAGCAGTAGGCTTGATAAGTTTTGTTCTTCATACTAGCCCTTACGAGTGCTGACAGCTCTCCCTGTGAATAGCGGCAGTTGACTACATGCCCTGATCTGTAATGGTTATCCCCACGAGGGATGCATTTCTTATTGGTACAGAAATACTCCGCCAACCACGCTATACAAATCGGCATGTTGATGTAGGCTACTCGCCGGCCGCTACCTGCTACAGATTTGGAAAGGTGCTAGACTTGCGGTGACGTCACATACGCGACGTCGGTTCTGTGTAGTCTTTGATCAGCTTATTAAAAACATTCAAAACAATTCAAATCGGTGGAAAAAATAAAGTATGATCACCAGGATCAATAGAGCTGCCTGACATGTACAACATATGGAAGCCATTGTCTTAACTTTGAAATGTAACCCGAAATGTAATTTTTTGAAAAGACATTCCCATTCATTTTGCCATAGAGGTTGGAACGCATTCCGGGAGGGGGCGATGAGATTACTTTCCATCCCTATGAACATAACATGTCAGGGTTCATATTTCTCATCTCATCTCATCTCATCTCATCTCATTATCTGTAGCCGCTTTATCCTGTTGTACAGGGTCGCAGGCAAGCTGGAGCCTATCCCAGCTGACTACGGGCGAAAGGCAGGGTACACCCTGGACAAGTCACCAGGTCATCACAGGGCTGACACATAGACACAGACAACCATTCACACTCACATTCACACCTACGGTCAATTTAGAGTCACCAGTTAACCTAACCTGCATGTCTTTGGACTGTGGGGGAAACCGGAGCACCCGGAGGAAACCCACGGGGAGAACATGCAAACTCCACACAGAAAGGCCCTGGTCGGCCACGGGGCTCGAACCCACAGCCTTCTTGCTGTGAGGCGACAGCACTAATCACTACACCACCGTGCCGCCCGCCGCCCTGTATATGATACATTAATTCATATATTAAGTCAGGTCTACAAAAGTTGCTTATACAGTGCCTTGAAAAAGTATTCATACCCCTTGAACTTTTTCACATTTTCCCACCTTACAACCACAAACTTAAAAGTTTTTTATTGAGATTTTATGTGATGGACCAACACAGAGTAGCACATAATTGTGAAGTGAAACAAAAATGATAAATGGTCTTCAAAATTTTAAACAAATAAAAATCTGAAAAATGTGGTGTGCATTAGTATTCAGCCCCCCTGCGTCAGTACTTTGTAGAGCCACCTTTTGCTGCAATTACAGCTGCAAATCTTTTGTGGTATGCCTCTACCAGCTTTGCACATCTAGACACTGAAATTTTTGCCCATTCTTCTTTGCAAAATAGCTCAAGCTCAGCCAGGTTGGATGGAGAGCGTCTGTGAACAGCATTTTTCAAGTCTTGCCACAGATGCTCAATGGGATTTAGGTCTGGACTTTGACTGGGCCATTCTAACACATGAATATTCCATTGTAGCTCTGGCTGTATGTTTAGGGTCATTGTCTTGCTGGAAGGTGAATCTCCTTCCCAGTCTCAAGTCTTTTGCAGCCTCCAACAGGTTTTCTTCCAGGATTGCCCTGTATTTAGCTCCATCCATCTTCCCATCAACTCTGACCAGCTTCCCTGTCCCTGCTGAAGAAAAGCATCCCCATAGCATGATGCTGCCACCACCATGTTTCACAGTGGGGATGGTGTGTGCAGCGTGATGAGCAGTGTTAGTTTTCCGCCACACATAGCGCTTTGCATTTAGGCCAAAAAGTTCAACTTTGGTCTCATCTGACCAAAGCACCTTCTTCCACATGTTTGCTGTGTCCCCTACATGGCTTCTTATGCCTGTCTTTCAACAATGGCTTTCTTCTTGCCACTCTTCCAAAAAGGCCAGATTTGTGGAGTGTATGACTTATAGTTGCCCTGTGCACAGATTCTCTCACCTGAGCTGTGGATTTCTGCAGCTCCTCCAGAGTGATCATGGGCCTCTTGGCTGCTTCTCTGACCAGTGCTCCCCTGGCTCGCTCTGTGAGTTTAGGTGGACGGCCATGTCTTGGTAGGTTTGCAGTTGTGCCATACTTTTTCCATTTTTGAATGATGGATTGAACAGTGCTTCTTGAGATGTTCAAAGCCTGGGATATTTTTTTATAACCTAACCCTGCTTTAAACTTCTCCAGAACTTTATCCCTGACCTGTCTGGTGAGTTCATTGGTCTTCATGATGCTGTTTGTTCTTCAGTGTTCTCTAACAAACCACTGAGGCCTTCACAGAACAAGTGTATTTATGCTGAGAGTAAATTACACACAGTAGGACTCTATTAACTAATGAGATGACTTCTGAAGGCAATTGATTGCACTGGATTGTATTTAGAGGTATCAGAGGACAGGGGGGCTGAATACTAATGCACACCACATTTTTCAGATTTTTCTTTGTTTAAAATTTTGAAGATATCAGTTTCATTTCACTTCACAATTATGTGCTGCTCTGTGTTGGTCTGTCACACAAAATCTCAATAAAAAAAAAAAACTTTTAAGTTCGTGGTTGTAAGGTGGAAAAATGTGAAAAAGTTCAAGGGGTATGAATACTTTTGCAAGGCACTGTAGTATTAAACGGCTTTCAGTATTGGACAAAACAAGCAGGACATTGTTTCAGTCTCAGTCTGCTCTGAGTGGTTACATGTGAGCTGAAACATTGCGCGTCTCTTTCTTCTGCGTCTCTTTCTTCTCATTCACGCATCAACACGCAGAAGGGTATTGTTCTATACAATGATTGGGTTTAAAAAAAAAAAAAAGAAGACGGGGTTTAAACGGCATGTCTGCTTGCTGTTCATTCATCACCCGGAAACATCATCACCAACCTCATCATTCCCAAAACCTTGGACAAAAAAGCTCGCTCTCCAGTTGCGCATTCACAGATGGGGCACCGACGCCAACAGACAACCAATGATCGTGCGCGCGCAAAACGCCCAGGAAACGCTTGATGCCAGGCATGCAGATGGGCCACTGACGCCAAGTACTTTTCCTTCTTCAAAAACTAAAGTACGCACACAAAAACATTCATGGATGGAGCGTGTGACCACTGCGCACAAAGAGGGAGGGGTGGATAGTTAACTACAGAAGGCCATCTGGTGTCCTGGCCGTGACGCGTGCTGGACGCGTGGATCCCGTGGGGATGCATGGGTTACAAACTGAAAATATTTCCGTGTGTGCACCACACAAAAGCCCTCATGTTTGCTTCCATGTCGATGCAAACGGTTTGGTCACAAATATAACGGTTTAAAGTCGTGCGTATAGCCCGGATACCCAAGACGCATGCAGCAGGTTTCCTTCTTATGCGTAAAACATACACAACATCTGTATCTTACATGTTGGATAGCCATTTTCTAGACCTTTCTAGATGTGGATTAGTGAACTAAACATAAGCTTAATATACAGACGCCATTCTACCCCCTCAACACAGACACACACCAACCCTCATGCACCACAGATGCAATGTGAACACCTACGTCATGACAAGAAAACGTCAATGGGGGAAAAAAAACAAAACTATTGTTCAAATTTTTACAAGCAGATGTTACTTAAAAATGGCGTGGCTTGGGGATCTGTGCATGTCATTTAAATGATAGATACTCAACACCCCCACACATCCATTTTCTTCATCCACTCCTTGTGTTCCTTCGTTTTTGTCATACACCCTCCTAAAACACTTCAGCCTTGTTTAGTTATGTGCACTCTTGAACTCAATGAGCTCTGAACTAATCTGTGCAAGTTTTCAAAAGGTTAGACTCGAATTACTTAGTTGTCTTGACTAATTGAGACTTTTTTCTGAGTTGAAACAAAGATAATCGTCAAACTGAATTGGTTTAACTTGGAAATGAACTTGCATTTCCAAGTTAAACCAAGTTGAAATGTTTTACAGTGTAGATCTCAGTTGGCGGGCGGCAAGGTGGTGTAGTGGTTAGCGCTGTCGCGTCACAGCAAGAAGGTCCGGGTTTGAGCTCCGTGGCCGGCGAGGGCCTTTCTGTGTGGAGTTTGCATGTTGTCCGCGTGGGTTTCCTCCGGGTGCTCCGGTTTCCCCCACAGTCCAAAGACATGCAGGTTAGGTTAACTGGTGACTCTAAATTGATCGTAGGTGTGAATGGTTGTCTGTGTCTATGTGTCAGCCCTGTGATGACCTGGTGACTTGTCCAGGGTGTACCCTGCCTCTCGCCCGTAGTCAGCTGGGATAGGCTCCAGCTTGCCTGCGACCCTGTAGAACAGGGTAAAGCAGCTAGAGATGAGCTGAGATCTCAGTTGGTGTGGTACTTTTAGTTCTATTGAGAGCTCACATACTGTATATAGGTTATATACAGTATCATCCATCCTGTTCTACAGGGTCGCAGGTGAGCTGGAGCCTATCCCAGCTGACTATGGGCGAGAGGTGGGGTACACCCTGGAAAAGTCGCCAGATCATCACAGGGCTGACACAGAGACAAACAACCATTCACACTCACATTCACACCTACGGTCAATTTAGAGTCACCAGTTAACCTAACCTGCATGTCTTTGGACTGTGGGGGAAACCGGAGCACCCGGAGGAAACCCATGCGGACAACATACAAACTTCGCACAGAAAGGCCCTCGCCGGCCACGGGGCTCGAACCCGGACCTTCTTGCTGTGAGGTGACAGTGCTAACCACTACACCACCGTGCCGCCTACAATTAAATATTCAATTTAGCACCACACAGAAAGGCCCTCACCAGCCGCTGGGCTCGAACCCAGGACCTTGCTGTGAGGTGACAGCACTAACCACTACACCACCTGGAGATGAGATGCGTAAATATTTAGATATCTACAGCATGCTGAATCCCAAGTCTAGTCAAATTTTATTTAAGTATTATATACTTCTGGTTCGGTTTGTTTTCTGAAAGATCCTGTGTGTGACCTGTAAATAGTGGTTTGGGGTGGTGGACTGGGTGAGGGTTGTAGAAAACGCCTCTGTAAAACCCTGAGGGTTGTCCAGTGTAAGACATGTGCTCTTCCACTTCAGTATTCTGTTTGGGCAGAGTATTTTACTTGTAAACACATTGTGTTTTTAAAGTCTCATTTTTGAGAGACGTGCTGTCTGTTTATTATTTACTTGTAAACATGTGATGTCTCATTTTTGAGACACGTGCTTTGTTTTGTTTACTTGTGTGTGTCTTTTTTTCCCTTAAAGTCTTTCTTTTTTATATTTTTAATAAAAGAAATGGGCTAACCAAATGTTTTGTCTCTGTTAATTGGACTGAAATAGACTACAATGAGGTGTTTTTAAGAAGAAACCTTTGTCACATGCACACTTCAATTCATCCTCTGCATTTAACCCATCTGAAGCAGTGAACACACACACACACACACACACACACACCCAGAGCAGTGGGCAGCGACACTACAGCGCCTGGGGAGCAGTCAGGGCTCAGGTACCTTGCTCAAGGGCACTTCAGCCCAAGGCCACCCCATATTAACCTAACTGCATGTGGGGGGAAACCAGAGCACCCGGAGGAAACCCACACAGACATGGTGAGAACATGCAAACTCTGCACAGAAAGGCCCCTGCTGGCCACTGGGCTCGAACCCAGAACCTTCTTGCTGTGAGGCGACAGTGCTAACCACTACGCTGCCGTCTGGTGTGTTTGAATGAATTTATTTCAGTCAGCAACAGCAGTATGTGTACAATACAAGCCAATTTAATCACCACAAACATGACAGTTCTGTGGCTGACCGAAAAGGGTTTAGGCTGAAGCTAAGCTTATAAGTGCCTAACCCACAAATCACTTGTCCTACAGGATAATCCAAAGAGCCATACAAATAAAATACAATAACGAAAAAGAAATAACTGTCAAATAAATGTATTTATATCGATAAATATATCTCATCTCATTATCTCTAGCCGCTTTATCCTTCTACAGGGTCGCAGGCAAGCTGGAGCCTATCCCAGCTGACTACGGGCGAAAGGCGGGGTACACCCTGGACAAGTCGCCAGGTCATCACAGGGCTGACACATAGACAACCATTCACACTCACATTCACACATACGATCAATTTAGTCACCAGCTAACCTAACCTGCATGTCTTTGGACTGTGGGGGAAACCGGAGCACCCGGAGGAAACCCACGCGGACACGGGGAGAACATGCAAACTCCACACAGAAAGGCCCTCGCCGGCCACGGGGCTCGAACCCAGGACCTTCTTGCTGTGAGGCGACAGCGTTAACCACTACACCACCGTGCCGCTCGATAAATATATATATAACACAAAAGGATTGAAGAAAAAACAAAATTGTTTGGGCTCAATCAGGGATATGAAACAGACTGAACGCAGAGGTGGACAGTAACAAAGTACATTTACTTGAGCACTGTACTTAAGTACACTTTGAGTATCTGTACTTGAGTATTAATTTTTTTTGGAAACTTATGACTTTAACTTCATTTCAAAGGCAAATATATTTTTCAGGGTGGCACGGTGGTGTAGTGGTTAGCGCTGTCGCCTCACAGCAAGAAGGTTCTGGGTTCGAGCCCCGGGGCCGGCGAGGGCCTTTCTGTGCGGAGTTTGCATGTTCTCCCCGTGTCCGCGTGGGTTTCCTCCGGGTGCTCCGGTTTCCCCCACAGTCCAAAGACATGCAGGTTAGGTTAACTGGTGACTCTAAATTGAGCGTAGGTGTGAATGTGAGTGTGAATGGTTGTCTGTGTCTATGTGTCAGCCCTGTGATGACCTGGCGACTTGTCCAGGGTGTACCCCGCCTTTCGCCCGTAGTCAGCTGGGATAGGCTCCAGCTTGCCTGCGACCCTGTAGAAGGATAAAGCGGCTAGAGATAATGTGATATATTTTTCACTCCACATTTCTATCAAGAGCCTCATTATTCGTTACTATGAAGCAGCTTTGAAAGTGGATGTTTCTTTTCTAAAACGGGATTGTTTTTTTCGCAGGTCACACTAAGACAGTCTACCAGTAATCACTAGGGTCACGTCACATCCATAGATTGGATAAAATCAAGTTCAGTGATTTCTCAGCAGCGTTATTTGAACACGATAAGTTGATGGCAGAATGGAAGGAGGCGGTTCTTCTGGGGACTGAACGCATCCGTGGCCCATGAACCCATGTTTCAGTTTTCTGAAAGGATTAAAGATACATTTCGTTTTAAATGTTTGCTTTGTTTGCTGAAAACAAACCACATCGTGGCCTACAAAAACTCGCCGTCCAACCTGCGGAAGCATACTGAGGGATGTAAACATTTTATTCCAAGAGAAAGCTTGCAATGAAGTTGTCTGTGCTTTTAGAGCTAGCGATATCGCTACAATAGCTGTGCAGTCTGGTTAGTCAAATGACTTTCTATGGATTTGCCCACCAAGTTGCCGCAGCCTTGTCCACGTCTAACGTTTACACATAGCTAGTTAACTTGGACACTGTTAGTTAGCATGTAAACACAGAGTTATGTTAACATGAATAACGTTAACTTATCTGAAGTCCTTTCAGAAACATGTTTTAGCATAATCTTGCCAAATAAACAATGTAGAAATCTCTATTTTCTAGTAAGGTTAGCTACACATTATGATTCTGAGTTTGAAAAGCGTTTGCGAGCATTGACATGATGGTGGAGCTTCACTGACTAGCTAGCTTAACGTTAAACCACCATGATGGCACAGCATGCGTTCATTTTGTGAATTCACATTTCTGTCTTTGGTAACGGCATTAGGTTTTGTAAGCGTTGTGACAATAATACAACGATGCGCTGACAGAAAATGTACTTTTAATACTTAAGTATTTTTAAAAGCAAGTACTTCAGTACTTTAACTTAAGTAAAAATTTGTCTGGACAACTTTCACTTGTATCGGAGTAACATTTGACCAGTGGGATCTGTACTTTGCACTCTAAAAAATAATGGGGCCAGTACCGGTTCTTCAGGGCGATGCCATAGAAGAACCTTTTTCAGGGCTTCAAAGAACCGTTCATGCAACAGTTCTTTAAAGAACCATTTAAACCATTTGTTTGAGCAGTGAAGACAGATTTGTGTAAACATAGCCTATGTGCATTGACCAGCAAATGGTAAGAAAATGCCAGGCTCTGAAGAACCATTTCCAATGTGAAGAACCTTTCGCATAATGTAATGGTTCATCACAGAGTTTTGACTCTCCATGTAACCATCCAGAGATTTGAAGACCCACTGAAGCACCTTTATTTTTTAGAGTGTGACTTAAGTAATGAAGTTGGGTACTTTGTCCCACTCTGGAAATGAGGGACAGGGTGTGTGTCATACTTCGAGCTATTTCTACAAAGTGTATATTTGGGTTCGTTTTACACATTATTTGGATTATAAATTACTGCATGAATTAGGATTACACAAGTGTACTTAAATTGTGACCTAGGTCAAAATGCACCCCCCACCAAAATAAATAAATAAATACATAAATCCAACTAGGGGCGGCACGGTGATGTAGTGGTTAGCGCTGTCGCCTCACAGCAAGAAGGTCCAGGTTTGACCCCGTGGCCGGCGAGGGCCTTTCTGTGTGGAGTTTGCATGTTCTCCCCGTGTCCGCGTGGGTTTCCTCCGGGTGCTCCGGTTTCCCCCACAGTCCAAAGACATGCAGGTTAGGTTAACTGGTGACTCTAAATTGACCGTAGGTGTGAATGTGAGTGTGAATGGTTGTCTGTGTCTATGTGTCAGCCCTGTGATGACCTGGCGACTTGTCCAGGGTGTACCCCGCCTTTCGCCCGTAGTCAGCTGGGATAGGCTCCAGCTTGCCTGCGACCCTGTAGGACAGGATAAAGCGGCTAGAGATAATGAGATGAGATGAGATAAATCCAACTAACAAAATAAAACAACCCAGGGTTGATGATCTGTGCGACGGTCTCTGCTGCCACCGTGTGGTGAAATGTATTTACGCACATTTGAGATAACGTCAAAATATAATAAAAATATCCTAAAAAAAAAAACAAGTAAAGAACATACTGCTCAGGATTACTATTGTAAAGGAGCACAAACGCTGAAGCCTTTTCTCCTACACATTGCATGACACGAAGTGAAGAATCTATTACTTCCTACCTGGTGCAGTAGCACAAAATTCCATGGAATTATTCAATCAGCCAGTTATGTGGCAGCAGTGCATAAAAATCATACTGATACAGGTCAAGAACTTCGTATAACGTTCACATCAAACATCAGATTGGGGGGAAAATCTGATCTTGGTGACTTTCACCATGACGTTGTTGCCAGGTGGGCTGGTTCAAGTATTTCAGAAACTGCTAATCTGGTATTTTTCTTCTTGATGAGAGAGGTCAGATAAGAATAACCAGACTTGGGTTGAGCTGACAGGAAGGTTATGGTAACTCAAATGACCAATCTTTCCAACCGTGGTGAGCAGAAAAGCATTTCAGAATGCTCAAACCTTGAGAAGACCACATCAAGTTCCATCCATCCATCCATCCATCCATCTATACCACTTATCCGACAAGGTCATGGGGGAATCTGAAGCCAATCCCAGCTGACTTTGGGTGAGAGGCTGGGTACACCCTGGGCAGGTCACCAATCAATCACAGGGATCACACAGAGCTGAACACTCACATTCACAGCTCTGGACAATTTAAAGTAGCCAGTTGACTGAATCCTCATTCGGACAAGAACCGAGACAGGTTCTGCAAGATGCTCAGTAAAACTGCACACACACATTACCTGAGACTACTTGGACCTTGTTTCATTATTGTTTACTGCTCTTTGTGGGTTTTTTAATGTAGAAACATTTCATTGCATTATTTTTGAAGTCATCTTTGATCTACTGTACACCAGTGTTTCTCAACCACTGGGCCGCAGCCCATTAGTGGGCCGTGATGCACCATCTAGTGGGCTGTGAATTTTTTTAAAGTTTGAAGCCAGATACTAAATAGTTCAAGATGTCGTAGTGTCTCAAATCCTGTAGCTGGTTTGATGTACACCTTTCAAGTGAAATAAATACATTTGTGGGTAAATTAAGAAGAACAAGACTTTATCGTTGTCACGTTCCTGCTTTGCATTTAACCCCCATGCTGCGCCATGTGCGCGCACACACACACACACACACACACAGAGCGTGCATGCACAGTGGGCAGAATAAATAAATAGGTCTGTGGGTAAATCATATGGATCTGTGATGCCTACTGGAAGAGAAGCGCAGGGAGGATTGAGAATCGAGCAGCTGTGGTTTGTTTACACCTGATACTAAAACTTCTAGCATCCTAGCAACCATCGCAAAGACGCGTACAAAAGCCCAGAAACTCCTCCTTACCCAGGCAATAATGATACGGGATTTATCTTGTAGTATCCTGATCCCCATATCTTTAACCCAACCACATATAAAACGTTGTACGCCTCCGTGCTCTTCCAGGTTTAACCACAGATCTGTGTGTCCATGTAGAACGATGTCTGCAGCACCAGGTAGTTTGAGATGTTGGGGAACTCAACAGATGGATAATTTTCCAACTCATAGTGAATGAATTAATAACTTTATATAGACACTATAAGTTGATCAGCAGAGCTGGTGGGGTCATGCATGTACAGAGACAAATAATTACAAATACAAGCCTAAAAATATACACATCTTAAAAAAATGGAAAATCTATTGATTATCCATCCATCCATTATCTGTAGCCGCTTATCCTGTCCTACAGGGTCGCAGGCAAGCTGGAGCCTATCCCAGCTGACTATGGGCGAGAGGCGGGGTACACCCTGGACAAGTCACCAGGTTATTGCAGGGCTAACACATAGACACAAACAACCATTCACACTCACGGTCAATTTAGAGCCACCAATTAGCCTAACCTGCATGTCTTTGGGGGAAACCAGAGCACCCGGAGGAAACCCATGCAGACACAGGGAGAACATGCAAACTCCACACAGAAAGGCCGCTGGGCTCGAACCCAGGACCTTCTTGCTGTGAGGTGACAGTGCTAACCACTACACCACCATGCCATCCTGTTAATTATCTTCACATTAACTCCTTCAATGCCCTTGGACCTTTTTTTCATACGACATGAAATCTTTTACCACTGTGCCTTATGATGTACACTACTCGTCATAAACACCTCCTTTTATGTACCTTACATGGCACATTACTTTTACTGCAGAGTGGCATGCTACTGCAAGTTGGCCTAGTGGTTAGCATGTCCGCCTCTTGCTTGGAAGCTGGTGAGTTCTATTCATGGTTAGGTCATGCCAAAGACCGTCATAAAAATGGTACCCAGTTACATAGACCCTTGGTGTACATTGTGTTTTCAGTTACTAGTAATTCATGTTTATGGACAGGTTCTCATTGACAAGACCTGTTGTCTTGTTGTTGTTTTTTTATAGTTTTGAAGTTGTTTTTGATTACTAAAGTTATTTTTACTCTACAGCAGTGTTTTTTGTGATTTTTCTATACAAATATTAAAAATATAAAGTTCTGAACAAGTTAGTGAAAGATTATCAAAATATCCCAATTTTGACCTATTTTTGTCCTATATGCCCGGCACATTGCAATTAATTATGGGTGGCAGCCAAGGGGTTAAATTAATTAATTAATAGTATGCATAACTATTGTCTTTGCATTTCATTCCAGCTACAATAGGATCAAAATTTATTCTACTAATGTCAAATTTAGCTAGTAAACTTTTCTTTCAGAAGAAAAATCCTTTGTTAGTGTGTAAGGATCTAGAGTGGTTTCTATATCCACTTCTTTTGAACAAGTTGCTTGTTTGCTGTACACAAACATGGCAATAAGTTCTTGTGTTAATGCACCAGACTCCACTTTTGGATCATTAATCCCTTTTTTGCAAGCATGGTTTGGCTTCTGGTACATCCATACAGTTTTAAATACAGTACTGACAATTGAAATCAGTTTGTTTTATTGCATTTATTTAATTCCTGGGCTCCCATCTGTAACAGGAAGTAACGTTTCATCCGATTAATACACTTCAGAATAGATTATTAGATTTGAATAAAATAGATACAGTGGTGCTTGAAAGTTTCTGAACTATTTTGAGTTTTCTATATTTCTGCATAAATATAACCTAAAACATCATCGAAATTTCACACAAGTCCTAAAAGTAGATAAAGAGAACCCAGTTAAACAAATGAGACAAAAATATTATACTTGCTCATTTATTTATTGAGGAAAATGATCCAATATTACATATCTGTGAGTGGCAAAAGTATGTGAACCTTTGCTTTCAGTATCTGGTGTGAACCCCTTGTTCAGCAATAACAATAACTAAACGTTTCCGGTAACTGTTGATCAGTCCTGCACACCGGCTTGGAGGAATTTTAGCCCATTCCTCCATACAGAACAGCTTCAACTCTGGGATGTTGGTGGGTTTCCTCACATGAACTGCTTGCTTCAGGTCCTTCCACAACATTTCGACTGAATTAAGGTCAGGCCTTCGACTTGGCCATTCCAAAACATTAACTTTATTCTTCTTTAACCATTCTTTGGTAGAACGACTTGTGTGCTTAGGGTCATTGTCTTGCTGCATGGCCCACCTTCTCTTGAGATTCAGTTCATGGACAGATGTCCTGACATTTCCCTTTAGAATTCACTGGTATAATTCAGAATTCATTGTTCCATCGATGATGGCAAGCTGCCCTGGCCCAGATGCAGCAAAACAGGCCCAAACCATGATACTACCACCACCATGTTTCACAGATGGGATAAGGTTCTTATGCTGGAATGCAGTGTTTTCCTTTCTCCAAACATAACACTTCTCATTTAAACCAAAAAGTTCTATTTTGGTCTCATCTGTCCACAAAACATTTTTCCAATAGCCTTTTGGCTTGTCCATGTGATCTTTAGCAACTGCAGACGAGCAGCAATGTTCTTTTTGGAGAGCAGTGACTTTCTCCTTGCAACCCTGCCATGCACACCATTGTTGTTCAGTGTTCTCCTGATGGTGGACTCATGAACATTAACATTAGCCAATGTGAGAGAGACTTTCAGTTGGTTAGAAGTTACCCTGGGGTCCTTTGTGACCTCGCCGACTATTACACGCCTTGCTCTTGGAGTGATCTTTATTGGTCGACCACTCCTGGGGAGGGTAACAATGGTCTTGAATTTCCTCCATTTGTACACAATCTGTCTGACTGTGGATTGGTGGAATCCAAACTCTTTAGAGATGGTTTCGTAACCTTTTCCAGCCTGATGAGCATCAACAACGCTTTTTCTGAGGTCCTCAGAAATCTCCCTTGTGCGTGCCATGATACACTTCCACAAACATGTGTTGTGAAGATCAGACTTTGATAGATCCCTGTTCTTTAAATAAAACAGGGTGCCCACTCACACCTGATTGTCATCCCATCGATTGAAAACACCTGACTCTACCCAGATAGCAAGCTGACATTGAATAGATATTGATTTTCCATCTGAATCATCAGAATGGTCGACATTGAAATCTTGATGCAAAATAGATGTTGAATCACCATTGTTAAACCGATGTAACCCGACCTAAAATAAAGTTGACAGCAGTGATATTGAAACAACATTGATTCATAGTCGTCCTTATTATGATTGATGTATCATTGATATTTGGTTTACCGGGTGATAACAGTCATGTTGAAAAGTCATTGATTTTGTGTTGACCGGGAAATCACGTATGGTCGAAAAGCCATCGATATATAGTTGACCGGGAAAGATGATTGAAAAGTCATCGATCATTGTTGAACGGGACAGGGGACGGCGTGAGACCGGCAGCGGCGCACAGGCACCCGTTCTCGGATCCGGGATCAATTACAGGTAAGCAGCACTTTCAGCATTTAATCCTTACACATAGTTCAATGTATAGTTCACGCGATACATAGACTGCCACAAGTGAAGTGCACAAGCCACGATTCGGGACTGAGCCGCTGTGTGTGTGATCCCAGCGCACATCACTTACTACAGCCTATTATTAGCAGCAGTAGTACAACGTGTAACTGAAAACTATGTTTTGTATGTGTTTCAGATGCCCTCACTCAACAGCCTGGCATGAATGATCTGGTCTTCACCCAGGCTGTGCAGAAATGGCTACGATATGCGCCAGACAGAACTGGAGGTGTCGCTCGCGCCGAAAGACATGAAAATTAAATGAACTTAAAATAAAAATCTTGTTTTCTTAAAAAAAGGCATGTGTTTCATATTTACTATTTTAGGCAATTAAAATGGAGATCCTGGCTGTAGATAAAGCAGGATATATGAGCCAGATATTTCTGGTAGGCTATCAATTGAAATAACATTGAAAGCGCATTGATTTTTAGTTATGTCGAAATTTCAATGTTGTTTCAATATCGACGCGAATTGAAATACAATTGAAGTTACGTGTGTCCATAGTTAATAAATCAACATCGTTTCAATGTCAGCTTGCTATCTGGGTAATTTCACCTTCAAATTAACTCCCAGATAGCAAGCTGACATTGAAACGATGTAGAATCAATATTGCATTGTCGACGTTAAACCATTGAATCAACGTCAGATTTCGATGTTGATTTAACATCAGTTTGCACCCTCCGCTAACATTGAAACAATGTTGATTTATTAACTATGGACACACGTAACTTCAATTGTATTTCAATTCGCGTCGATATTGAAACAACATTGAAATTTCGACATAACTAAAAATCAATGCGCTTTCAATGTTATTTCAATTGATAGCCTACCAGAAATATCTGGCTCATATATCCTGCTTTATCTACAGCCAGGATCTCCATTTTAATTGCCTAAAAATAGTAAATATGAAACACATGCCTTTTTTTTAAGAAAACAAGATTTTTATTTTAAGTTCATTTAATTTTCATGTCTTTCGGCGCGAGCGACACCTCCAGTTCTGTCTGGCGCATATCGTAGCCATTTCTGCACAGCCTGGGTGAAGACCAGATCATTCAGTGAGGGCATCTGAAACACATACAAAACATAGTTTTCAGTTACACGTTGTACTACTGCTGCTAATAATAGGCTGTAGTAAGTGATGTGCGCTGGGATCACACACACAGCGGCTCAGTCCCGAATCGTGGCTTGTGCACTTCACTCGCGCGCTGTGTGAGCTGCGCAGGGCCGGAGTGCGCACCCTCCAGAGGGCACTCGCTGTTCAGGGCGGAGTGATTTGGAGCGCAGGATGCCTGCGGAGCCGAGCGTATCCATGTATTGGTGTTGCTGTGTGCATGCAAATCGTGTATTGGTGTTGCTGTGTGCACACTAATCGTTTTAAAAACGTTAATCTGATGATCCGCTGATACGGTCTAATGTAAACATGGGCTATGACACCAGTGAAGTCATTGAGCTAACTAGAACCTGCAGTTTATCAAGCTTGCTAGCAGGCTAGCCTACTTGACAGCTTGCGTTGCTGATCGGAGGAAATCGGCCGTGACAGCACGCTGTGGCAGTCTATGTATCGCGTGAACTATACATCGAGCTATGTGTAAGGATTAAATGCTGAAAGTGCTGCTTACCTGTAATTGATCCCGGATCCGAGAACGGGTGCCTGTGCGCCGCTGCCGGTCTTTGTCTCACGCCGTCCCCTGTCCCGTTCAACAATGATCGATGACTTTTCAATCATCTTTCCCGGTCAACTATATATCGATGGCTTTTCGACCATACGTGATTTCCCGGTCAACACAAAATCAATGACTTTTCAACATGACTGTTATCACCCGGTAAACCAAATATCAATGATACATCAATCATAATAAGGACGACTATGAATCAATGTTGTTTCAATATCACTGCTGTCAACTTTATTTTAGGTCGGGTTACATCGGTTTAACAATGGTGATTCAACATCTATTTTGCATCAAGATTTCAATGTCGACCATTCTGATGATTCAGATGGAAAATCAATATCTATTCAATGTCAGCTTGCTATCTGGGTAGAGTCAGGTGTTTTCAATCGATGGGATGACAATCAGGTGTGAGTGGGCACCCTGTTTTATTTAAAGAACAGGGATCTATCAAAGTCTGATCTTCACAACACATGTTTGTGGAAGTGTATCATGGCACGCACAAGGGAGATTTCTGAGGACCTCAGAAAAAGCGTTGTTGATGCTCATCAGGCTGGAAAAGGTTACGAAACCATCTCTAAAGAGTTTGGACTCCACCAATCCACAGTCAGACAGATTGTGTACAAATGGAGGAAATTCAAGACCATTGTTACCCTCCCCAGGAGTGGTCGACCAATAAAGATCACTCCAAGAGCAAGGCGTGTAATAGTCGGCGAGGTCACAAAGGACCCCAGGGTAACTTCTAACCTTCTAAGATCCTTGCTGGGCTCACAGACCCTATATAACATCGTAACAAACTACAGGGTGGGATTTGGGCTTGGGACACAAGCTCAGGCTTGATCAACCTGTAGCTGGCCACCTTTGAGGAGGGTGTATAGTATTTAAAGGCCGAAACACCCCATGAATCAAGGGCATACTACTGATGATGTGTCCCAAATTCAAATCTTGATTGGCAGCTTCTCATGTTGCGCTCTCTTTCTCTCTCTCTCTTTCTATCTCTCTCTCTCTCATGCATACCATCTACTGGCACAATGGACTGTTTAACATCTCATCCCGTGTTTTATGATTCTAATTATCTGGCTTTGTCCAGTGACCGCTGTGAAAGGACAGCTGACGACACAGGAAAGACTGTGTGACTGCTTGGAAAGACAGCTGACAGGAGGGAACAGACCCCACCGGGGCTGCCATGGGCTAGCTACTCATGGTGGCAGTCCCCAACACTCTTTCAGGTGATTGGGTACACCCTAAAATGCTACGGAAAGTCAATATGAGAACATACCCCTAGAGCCTGCGAGAGCGGGGGCGCAAGATGGCTCAGAGATTGACCACATGGCTATTGACCTAGGAATGAACATGACTATGAGTAAGAATGCGGTGCATGGGACAACTACAA
This sequence comes from Neoarius graeffei, assembly GCF_027579695.1. Lineage (NCBI taxonomy): Eukaryota > Metazoa > Chordata > Actinopteri > Siluriformes > Ariidae > Neoarius > Neoarius graeffei. The sequence continues at coordinate 21,855,478 of NC_083578.1, read as the reverse complement.
CAGCAGAAGGTCAATCACTTCAGGTGTGTGTCTGCGGATGGTCTAAAGTAACATCAACGAAGGGGCTGAAGATCCACCAAGGAAAGAAGGGGTGCTTGAGAAAGCAGAGAGAAGGGCCTCGCATTGACTCTTACTTCCTACGAAGCAACCAGTCAGATAAGTCGAGTGAAGCACAGCGGCCGGAGCAAACCCAAAGATCGCAGAGCATCAAAACCCTCAGCTCTAAGGAAGATGGTACAAGCGCAGTAGTGTCAGTGGACGAATTGCCTCAGTATGCTCTGGCCCCATCCCAATGCGGCGTGGCGATGTAGCTTACAGCAGGTTATGGTCGCTGAACTGCTGGCTGTCCAGGTGGTGCTCTGAAAACAGTGTGGACTTTATAGATAATTGGGCTAATTTTGAGGGCACTGCTGGCCTGTTAGGGCGGGACGGTATCCATCCCACTCGGGAAGGTGCTGCTCTCATTTCCTGCAGCATAGGTCATAGTCTCAGAACAGGCCTAGTTAATTTCTGACAATCCAGAGCCAAGGCCAGGGAGCAGACGAACAGGCTAAACCGACTGTCTGCTAGCTGCACAGAGTCGTCACTCAGGGCCCACTACATCGAGACTGTGTCTGTTCCCCGAGCTCAACAAAAAGGTAGAAATTTTCAGAGAGTTTGTTCCAGTAACCTAATCAATATAAAATTAGATCAGACTGACTGTACAGCTGCTGCCAGCACCTTTGATCTAAAGGTGGGGCTATTAAATATTAGATCTCTTACATCTAAAGCGCTAATGGTTAATGAACTCATTACTGATCAGGAGTTTAATGTACTGTGTTTAACAGAAACATGGATTAAGCCAAATGAATATATAGCATTAAATGAAGCGAGTCCTCCTGGATACAGTTATATACACCAGCCTCGTCTAACTGGCAGAGGAGGAGGCGTCGCGGTTATTTATAACGATTATCTAGGTGTAACACACAAACCTGGTTATAAATTTAATACATTTGAAGTTCTTCATACTCATATAATGTATGTAGCCTCGAAAAATAAGTCTACCCAGTTAATTCCATTGCTTATTATTTACAGGCCCCCGGGGCCATATTCTGAGTTTCTTTCTGAATTTGCAGATTTTATCTCAGATTTGGTTATTTCCTTAGACAAAGCTTTAGTTGTCTGAGATTTTAATATTCACTTCGATAACCCAGAAGACCCTTTAAAAACAGCGTTTGTGTCCATCTTGGATTCAGTCGGGATTAAGCAGAATGTCATAGGACCGACCCATAATGGTGGTCACACCCTTGATCTAATACTAACATTCAGATTAAACGTAGACAATATAGTCATACTTCCACAGTCTGAAGTTATCTCAGATCATTGTCTCATCTCATTCAAAATATGTCTGAGTAATAATATATGCACCTCACCACGCTACTGTATTAAACGTACTTTCACGTCAACTACTGCACAGAGCTTTATAAATGATCTCCCAGAGCTGTCAACTTTGATTGGGTCACTGTCAGCCCCTGCAGAACTTGATCAGGCAACTGAATGCTTAGAGTCAACATTCCGCCATACTTTAGATAATGTAGCTCCTCTAAAAAGGAAAATGGTCAGAGACAAAAAATTAGCACCCTGGTATAATGATGACACTCGCACATTAAAACAGACCACTCGAAAATTGGAACGTAAATGGCGTCAAACAAAATTGGTAGTGTTCAAATTGGCTTGGAAGGAGAGCTTCCTGAAGTATAGAAAAGCTCTTAGTGCTGCGAGATCAACATATTTCTCCTCCCTAATAGAAGATAACAAAAATAATCCTAGATTCCTATTTAATACTGTAGCAAAATTAACCAGGAATAAGTCCACTATCAACACATGCACACCTGCAGTATGTAGTAGCAACGACTTCATGAATTTTTTTAATGACAAAATTGAGAATATCCGACAAAAAATTCAAACTACTAATTTAAGGTTAGACAATGAAAGTGACCTTGTAGTTAACAATATAACTGTATCAGATCATCAGTTAGAATGTTTTACTCCCCTAAAAGAAACTGAATTACTTTCATTAATCTCTACATCAAAAGCCTCAACTTGCGTACTAGATCCCTTACCAACACATCTATTCAAACAGATAATGCCTGGAGTAATTGAACCGCTTCTAAAAATAATAAATTCTTCTCTTATGATTGGCTATGTACCCAAATCCTTTAAACTAGCAGTTATCAAACCCCTGATTAAAAAACCTGACCTTGATCCCTGTCAGCTGTCCAATTATCGGCCAATATCAAACCTCCCCTTTATCTCCAAGATCCTTGAAAAAGCTGTGGCACAGCAGTTATGCTCATATTTACATAGGAATAACATCCATGAAATGTATCAGTCAGGATTAGACCTCATCATAGCACAGAGACAGCACTGGTTAAAGTAGTAAACGACCTACTGTTGGCGTCTGATCAGGGCTGTGTCTCGCTACTTGTGTTGCTTGACCTTAGTGCAGCATTTGATACCATTGATCATTCCATTCTTCTGGATAGACTAGAAAATGTTGTGGGAGTTAAGGGAATGGCCCTCTCCTGGCTCAGGTCTTATCTAACTGATCGTTATCAGTATGTTGATATAAATGGTGATATTTCTAGACGTACCGAGGTAAAGTTTGGTGTTCCACAAGGTTCTGTCTTGGGTCCACTGCTTTTTTCTCTATATATGTTACCTCTGGGCGATATTATTCGTAAACATTGTATTAGTTTCCACTGTTATGCTGATGACACACAGTTGTATGTCTCTGCAAAACCTGATGAGAGACACCAGCTTAATAAAATTGAGGAATGTGTTAAGGACATTAGGCACTGGATGCTTATAAATTTCCTTCTGCTTAACTCTGACAAGACTGAAGTACTTGTGCTAGGACCACATACAGCTAGAAGTAAGTTTTCTGATTACACAGTAACTCTGGATGGCCTTTCTGTTTCTTCACGTGCAGCAGTAAAAGACCTCGGAGTGATTATTGACCCCAGTCTTTCATTCGAAACTCACATTGATAACATCACCCGGATAGCTTTCTTTCATCTCAGAAATATTGCAAAGATAAGAAATTTAATGTCATTGCATGATGCAGAAAAACTAGTCCATGCTTTCGTTACCTCCAGGTTGGATTATTGTAATGCCTTACTGTCTGGATGTTCCAATAAGTGCATAAACAAGCTCCAGTTAGTTCAAAATGCCGCAGCAAGAGTCCTTACTAGAACTAGAAAATATGACCACATCACGCCTGTCTTATCCACACTGCATTGGCTCCCAATCAAATTTCGTATTGATTATAAAATACTACTATTGACCTTTAAAGCACTAAATGGTCTCACACCACAGTACCTGAGTGAACTTCTGCTCCTCTATGACCCGCCACGCCTACTTAGATCAAAAGGTGCAGGCTATCTGCTGGTACCTCGTATAGTGAAGGCTACATCAGGGGGCAGAGCCTTTTCTTACAAAGCCCCACTGTTATGGAACAGCCTTCCAAGTAATGTTCGGGAATCAGACACAGTCTCAGCATTTAAGTCTAGGCTGAAAACATATCTGTTTAGTCAAGCCTTTTGTTAATGGTGTTTATGAGGTAAAGGAGTAGATCTGGAGGGTCCTCAGACATGGAGTGTTTTGGTAAACTGGGATGTATGGATGCTGTCAGTCCCCACTCGCTTGCTCACTCGAGTTTGTTGACGGTGTAGTGGCTGGCTGCTTTATGTCCCGGGGCTCCCTCATGCCTGTGTTACCTTCTGGCTCTCTCCTTTTAGTTATGCTGTCATAGTTAGTTGCCGGAGTCCCTGCTTGTACTCGGTGCAATATGTATACTGTTCCTACTTATTCAGGTGACATTGGGCATACCTAACCACCTGTGTTTTCTTTCTCTCCCCCCCACCCCAAATCTGTCCCTCTGAGTTACATGGAGTCAACAGGAAATCTTTTGGTGGAGACGGTGGGGACCTCGACTGGCTATCGTAGCCTGCAGGGAATCGGCCGTCAGACATTCTGTCGCATGTCCCAGACCCGGTGAAATGTAACTGAATTGTCTTGGCCAGGCCTAAGGGTCCCATCTGCATCTCATCATTGCTGAGGAGTGTGCTCCCATCACCCAATCAAGCATCCAGCCAGAGCAGGTCATGATATATTTTTTACCATATTAACATGCCATTGTGTGTTATGCCTGATGTAAAGACTCTCGTCTCTGCGAGCCTACCACACAGATTTAATACTTGTCATTTTTAGGGCATACCTAACAACGTGTTTTCTTTCTCTCCCCCCCCCCCCCCATCTGTCCCTCTGAGTTACATGTTGATCCTGGGATTGAGATGCTGGCCTCTTCTGCCCCTCGGACCTGCTTGATCCATCCTGGTGCCCTGTGTCTGGTCGGAGTTTTATCGCCCCACTCCTGTGAAGGACGGCCCCATGAGGACAGTTGATGGTTATACCTGTTAAAACTGTTAATATTATAGTCAGGCTGTCTGTTGTTGCCCAAATGAGGATGGGTTCCCTTTTGAGTCTGGTTCCTCTCGAGGTTTCTTCCTCATGTCGTCTGAGGGAGTTTTTCCTTGCCACCGTCGCCACAGGCTTGCTCATTGGGGATAGATTAGGGATAAAATTAGCTCATGTTTTAAGTCGTTCAAATTCTGTAAAGCTGCTTTGCGACAATGTTTATTGTTAAAAGCGCTGTACAAATAAACTTGATTTGATTTTGAATTACGCAGACCTTCAAGGGAAAAGATCAAAGCGCACAAACCTCATGTGAAGTGGCCCAAAGCTTTTGAAAAGTGAGAATGGGAAGCTGTCAACAGTGACCTGACACGAATTCTGGAACAACAAGTGGGCACAGCAGAGAAGAGGCTGGAAAGGTTTGGAGACATCATCTACCAATATGGCGTACAGCGCTTTGGAGTGAGTGAAGGGAGAGGTGCCAAAATAACATCAGCACCAACCAAGTCCAGGAGGCAGCAAGAGATGGAAAGGCTGGTTAGAGAGAGAAGGATGCTTGGAAAGCAATGGAAGAAAGCCTCAGACGTAGAGAAAGAAGGTCTAACGCTCCTCCAGGCAGAGATCAAAGGTCGTTTGACAACTTTGCGAAGAGCAGAGAGAATGAGGATACTTCGCAGAAAGAAGGAACGTTCAAGAACACGTTTTTTTAAAAACCCCTTTAAGTTTGTCAAAGACCTCTTCCTTCAAGAAAAAAGTGGGACGTTACAAACCCCTAAGCAGGAACTGGAGAAACATCTGGAGAAAATCCACCAGGACACAAAAAGACATGAACAGCTAGTCATCCCACCTGATATACCACCTGTCCAACCTCCCAAATTCCTCATGGAGACTGGCCCTCCAAAATGGAAGGAGATCGAGCATACGGTACGGCGTGCAAGGTCTGCGTCAGCACCCGGGCCAAATGGGGTACCGTATAAGCTCTACAAGAATGCACTAGATGTGCTACGACACCTTTGGAAGCTCATGAGGATTGTGTGGGAGAAAGGAATAATACCGAAGGTGTGGCGAAGAGCTGGGGGCGTCCTAATTCCCAAAGAGAAGGACTCAAAAGACATCGGTCAATTCCGCCCGATAAGCCTCCTCAATGTGGAGGGGAAAATCTTCTTCAGTGTAATAGCACAGAGGTTGTCTACCTACCTGGAGAAGAATAAGTACGTTGATACATCTGTACAGAAGGCAGGGATACCAGGATTTTCCGGATGTCTGGAGCACACCAGTATGATTTGGCATCAGATCCAGGCGGCCAAGAAGGAAAGGAGAGATCTCCATGTCATCTTCCTTGATCTGGCCAATGCATTTGGATCTGTGCCACATAACCTCCTCTGGGAATCATTTGGCTTCTTCCACGTCCCACCCCTCATCACCTCCCTGGTAAAAGCTTACTTTCAGGACCTGCAGCTGTGCTTTACAACAGCTGCCTATACAACATCGTGGCAGCATGTGGAGATAGGAATTATGGCAGGGTGTACAATATCTCCACTTGCCTTCACAATGGCCATGGAAGTAATCATCAGGGCCTCAAAATGGGTTGTGGGGGGAGAGCGCACTAAGAATGGCATACGCCTTCCACCAGTACGGGCATACATGGATGACATGACCACCCTGACCACTACTGTGCCGTGTACGAAGCGACTACTTGCGAAATTGCAAGAGAACATCACATGGGCCCGGATGAAAATTAAGCCGAGCAAGTCACGAAGCATTTCAATTGTGAAGGGAGAGCTCAAAAATATGAGCTTTTACATTGGTGATGATCCAATACCAACGGTGTATGAGCAACCCGTGAAAAGTTTAGGTAGGTGGTACAATGCCAGCCTGGGAGATAAAGAGCAAGTCCAACAGCTAAAGCACGACTTCACCAATGGGCTTGCAAACATCAACAAGACCCAACTGCCAGGAAAGCTGAAGCTCTGGTGCCTGCAATATGGACTTATGCCTCGGATCATGTGGCCACTCACAATATATGAGGTTCCAATGACATTTGTGGAGAAGATGGAACGAACCATGACCTCATATATAAAGAAATGGCTGGGTGTCCCAAAGTGTCTGACCAATATCAGCCTCTATGGCAAAGGAGTCCTTGAACTTCCGGTCACAAGCCTCATGGAAGAGTACAAGTGTGCCAAAGTGAGGCTTCACATGACCTTAAAGGACTCCAAAGATCTGATCGTCAGCACGACCGCACCACCTCTAGCAACTGGAAGGAAATGGACAGCGTCCAATGCACTGCAGAGTGCAGTGTCAGGTTTGAGGTATAAGGACATTGTGGGTCATGTCCAGTCTGGAAGAGGGGGATTTGGTCTGTCAGAAGGTAAGCCAACATGGCACAAGGCTTCCAAGGCAGAGAGGAGGAAAATGGTGGTCGAGGAGATACGCCGCCAGGAGGAGGTTGATCGAACCACAAAGGCTGTCTCACTTGTTAAACAGGGGCAATGGATGAAATGGGAGGGGCTTGAGAGAAGAGAGCTCAGCTGGAGGGAGCTGTGGAAGATGGAGGCAAATAACCTGAGTTTCCTCATCAGGGCCACTTATGATGTATTGCCATCGCCAAAAAATCTCCACCAGTGGTATGGTGAGGACCCAACCTGCTCCCTTTGTCCAGCCCATGCGACTCTCAAGCGCATCCTGACTGGCTGTAAGACCAGCCTCACACAAGGGCGTTATACCTGGAGGCATAATCAGGTCTTGAAGTGTCTGGCAGCAGCAGTAGAGACCAAGAGAGCTACGGTCAACTCCTTACCCCAGACAGCAACTAACTCCACCATAACAGCTTCATTTGTCCGAGAAAGTCAAAAAAAGCCTAACCATCCTCCCTCCACACTTAAGCTTAGAGAACTAGCTAAGGCTCGGGATTGGAAATTGTTAGTTGACATTGGGCACCAACTAATTTTCCCTCCTGAGATTGCATCTACTACTTTAAGGCCAGATATGGTACTTTGGTCTCCATTGATGAAGTCAGTGTATATCATAGAACTCACTGTTCCTTGGGAGAATGCAGTGGAAGAAGCGTATGAGCGCAAGAAACTGCGATATACCGAGCTGGCAATGGATGCTCAACAACGAGGATGGTAGACAAAGATCTATCCTGTAGAAGTGGGATGCCGGGGTTTCGTTGCTTCATCCACTATCAGGCTGCTCAGAGACCTTGGCGTGCAAGGGCAAGCTCTTCGTCAGACAATAAGAGCTGTCTCCGAAGCGGCTGAAAGAAGCAGCCAATGGATATGGATGAAGCGGAAAGATCCTTGCTGGGCTCACAGACCCTATATAACATCGTAACAAACTACAGGGTGGGATTTGGGCTTGGGACACAAGCTCAGGCTTGATCAACCTGTAGCTGGCCACCTTTGAGGAGGGTGTATAGTATTTAAAGGCCGAAACACCCCATGAATCAAGGGCATACTACTGATGATGTGTCCCAAATTCAAATCTTGATTGGCAGCTTCTCATGTTGCGCTCTCTTTCTCTCTCTCTCTTTCTATCTCTCTCTCTCTCATGCATACCATCTACTGGCACAATGGACTGTTTAACATCTCGTCCCGTGTTTTATGATTCGACATAACTAAAAATCAATGCGCTTTCAATGTTATTTCAATTGATAGCCTACCAGAAATATCTGGCTCATATATCCTGCTTTATCTACAGCCAGGATCTCCATTTTAATTGCCTAAAATAGTAAATATGAAACACATGCCTTTTTTTAAGAAAACAAGATTTTTATTTTAAGTTCATTTAATTTTCATGTCTTTCGGCGCGAGCGACACCTCCAGTTCTGTCTGGCGCATATCGTAGCCATTTCTGCACAGCCTGGGTGAAGACCAGATCATTCAGTGAGGGCATCTGAAACACATACAAAACATAGTTTTCAGTTACACGTTGTACTACTGCTGCTAATAATAGGCTGTAGTAAGTGATGTGCGCTGGGATCACACACACAGCGGCTCAGTCCCGAATCGTGGCTTGTGCACTTCACTCGCGCGCTGTGTGAGCTGCGCAGGGCCGGAGTGCGCACCCTCCAGAGGGCACTCGCTGTTCAGGGCGGAGTGATTTGGAGCGCAGGATGCCTGCGGAGCCGAGTGTATCCATGTATTGGTGTTGCTGTGTGCATGCAAATCGTGTATTGGTGTTGCTGTGTGCACACTAATCGTTTTAAAAACGTTAATCTGATGATCCGCTGATACGGTCTAATGTAAACATGGGCTATGACACCAGTGAAGTCACTGAGCTAACTAGAACCTGCAGTTTATCAAGCTTGCTAGCAGGCTAGCCTACTTGACAGCTTGCGTTGCTGATCGGAGGAAATCGGCCGTGACAGCACGCTGTGGCAGTCTATGTATCGCGTGAACTATACATTGAACTATGTGTAAGGATTAAATGCTGAAAGTGCTGCTTACCTGTAATTGATCCCGGATCCGAGAACGGGTGCCTGTGCGCCGCTGCCGGTCTTTGTCTCACGCTGTCCCCTGTCCCGTTCAACAATGATCGATGACTTTTCAATCATCTTTCCCGGTCAACTATATATCGATGGCTTTTCGACCATACGTGATTTCCCGGTCAACACAAAATCAATGACTTTTCAACATGACTGTTATCACCCGGTAAACCAAATATCAATGATACATCAATCATAATAAGGACGACTATGAATCAATGTTGTTTCAATATCACTGCTGTCAACTTTACTTTAGGTCGGGTTACATCGGTTTAACAGTGGTGATTCAACATCTATTTTGCATCAAGATTTCAATGTCGACCATTCTGATGATTCAGATGGAAAATCAATATCTATTCAATGTCAGCTTGCTATCTGGGATACTTTTCCCGCTCACAGATATGTAATATTGGATCATTTTCCTCAATAAATAAACGACCGAGTGTAATATTTTTGTCTCATTTGTTTAACTGGGTTCTCTTTATCTACTTTTAGGATGGCAAGTTTTAAAGTAGAAAAGAATCCCTGATCTACACCATTTCTTTGGAGGTGCCAAAGTCTTGAGCAATGCTGTACAAGTCCATTTTGTCTGTCAGCTCTTGTGGAACTGGATCTGGAGTAGCACAAGATATCCGGTGAATCGATTCACCCTCCAAAGTGTGTGTGTGTGTGTGTTCCGAGTCATTCAGGTTCATTCGGAGAGTGTGTGCTGATGTCCGACAGGAGTGCTGCGCAGACACCAGCTGTCATGTCTGATCTACATCCCAGTTCATCCTCACCGTCCATTCAGATATGCAGGTAAGATGAAAACACTGCGACTCTTGTTAATTAACAGGTTCGGTTTGTTTCCTCGGTGCTGCCGCATCCTTCACTTTACGACACTGTCGCGTCATCACCCGTCGCGCGCGTGCGGCCCCAGTAATCCCCAGTGTTTATCTCCGACACAGAACACTCACCATTTCAGGCAGTCTAGTGCGCTCTGTGTGGGTCTGAACTAATAATAATAATAATAATAATAATGTGAGTGAGAATTACCGGCATGTACTGATACACACATGATGCTGAGAATCAGAGTGATTTGAACAGAAAACCAGCCTGCAAGGTTATTCAGAGGTCGCCACTTGTACAGCAGGACCCAGAACAGCACCGAACCCAGCAGATAGAATGCTCTGTGTCACTCGAGCATGCTCAGAATTGTGGAAAAGGACAGAATGTGAGCCTGTATTTTAGCTGCTCTTGATGTGTTCCGGTATACTGAGTGTGTTTTTGACAAGGAAATAAATTGCCAAATCAAATATGTGCAAATAGAATGTCATAATTCCAGCATTAACACCTGAACACAAGGCCTTGAGGAATTACTTGGCACGGTATTACCGGCCATTAGAGACAGCAACCGAACAAACGAATCGAATCTTCTTGAACGAATCACCCAAACGAACAAACATGATTCGTTCATTTGACTCTTGTGGTATCTCTCAGCCTGTGTTTAGTTTAGAAGAAGAAACCTTTATTTGTGGGCGGCACGGTGGTGTAGTGGTTAGCGCTGTCGCCTCACAGCAAGAAGGTCCGGGTTCGAGCCCCGTGGCCGGCGAGGGCCTTTCTGTGTGGAGTTTGCATGTTGTCCACGTGTGTTTCCTCCGGGTGACTCTCAGCCCTGTGATGACCTGGCGACTTGTCCAGGGTGTACCCCGCCTTTCGCCCGTAGTCAGCTGGGATAGGCTCCAGCTTGCCTGCGACCCTGTAGAACAGGATAAAGCGGCTACAGATAATGAGATGAGATAACCTTTATTTGTCACCTGCACACTTCAAGCACAGTGAAATTCATCCTCTGCATTTAACCCATCTGAAGCAGTGGGCAGCCACACTACCAGAGATTTTTCCTTAGGGTGGCAAAGGAGGGGTATAGGTTCCAGGAGGGGGGCATAGGTTGTCGATGCAGCAGTTTACACAAATCGTAGAAATCATTTTTACTTACACTCAAGAAAGACTCACAATCAAGTCTCATCTCATCTCATCTCATTATCTGTAGCCGCTTTATCCTGTTCTACAGGGTCGCAGGCAAGCTGGAGCCTATCCCAGCTGACTACGGGCGAAAGGCGGGGTACACCCTGGACAAGTCGCCAGGTCATCACAGGGCTGACACATAGACACAGACAACCATTCACACTCACATTCACACCTACGGTCAATTTAGAGTCACCAGTTAACCTAACCTGCATGTCTTTGGACTGTGGGGGAAACCGGAGCACCCGGAGGAAACCCACGCGGACACGGGGAGAACATGCAAACTCCACACAGAAAGGCCCTCGCCAGCCACGGGGCTCGAACCCGGACCTTCTTGCTGTGAGACGACAGCGCTAACCACTACACCACTGTGCCACCTCACAATCAAGTCATCTTGTCAAATATCTCATCTCATTCTCATCTCATTATCTCTAGCCGCTTTATCCTGTTCTACAGGGTCGCAGGCAAGCTGGAGCCTATCCCAGCTGACTACGGGCAAAAGGTGGGGTACACCCTGGACAAGTTGCCAGGTCATCACAGGGCCGACACATAGACACAGACAACCATTCACACTCACATCTACAGTCAATTTAGAGTCACCAGTTAACCTAACCTGCATGTCTTTGGGGGAAACCGGAGCACCCGGAGCAAACCCACACGGACACGGGGAGAACATGCAAACTTCACACAGAAAGGCCCTCGCAGGCTACGGGGCTCGAACCCGGACCTTCTTGCTGTGAGGCGACAGCGCTAACCACTACACCACTGTGCCGCCTCACAATCAAGTCATCTTGTCAAATATGTATTGAGCTATTGTACCATCAAGGAAAACAGATTCAACGTTTAATTTTTTGACGGCACCGCTAACGAAGCTGCCGCGGCACCCCGTTGATAAAGGTTGGGCTATACAGTCATTGGTTGGATGTATGGAGTGCTGTCTCGCTAGGTTCCGGTAGTAGCTATACCTGTAAGTTATGTTTTACTTTCTGTGTATGCTAGGCAACAAAATGAAAGCTAATAGTTTTGTAAAGTGATAGGCTTTAGAAAGTAAACAACTTGTGTGTTGTGTGTTAGCATTACTAGCAGGTCAGCCTAGCTCGCGTTTTCGCCTGTGTGCTATTCAGTTTAGTGATATACTTAATTTGTTTCTTTTAGTTTTACGGAACTCGAGGATGAACACATCTGTATAAGTTTGAAGTCTTCAGTAAAGATCCACAATCTAAACCGTTCGCAATCTGTCTGTTTTTTGATACATCGCTAGGGCAGAATAGTTCCATTCATTGCTTGGGAATATACACTATATTGCCAAAAGTATTTGCTCACCCATCCAAATTATCGGAATCAGGTGTTCCAATCACTTCCATGGCCACAGGTGTATAAAATCAAGCACCTAGGCATGCAGACTGTTTTTACAGTTTGGAGCTGGCCCCTTCCTCTTCCAACATGACTGTGCACCAGTGCACAAAGCAAGGTCCATAAAGACATGGATGACAGAGTCTGGTGTGGATGAACTTGACTGGCCTGCACAGAGTCCTGACCTCAACCCGATAGAACACCTTTGGGATGAATTAGAGCGGAGACTGAGAGCCAGGCCTTCTCGTCCAACATCAGTGTGTGACCTCACAAATGAGCTTCTGGAAGAATGGTCAAAAATTCCCATAAACACACTCCTAAACCTTGTGGACAGCCTTCCCAGAAGAGTTGAAGCTGGTCTAGCTGCAAAGGGTGGAACGATGTCATATTGAACCCCATGGATTAGGAATGGGATGTCACTTAAGCTCATAAGGTGAGTCAAGGCAGGTGAGCAAATACTTTTGGCAATATAGTGTAGCTGGGCTAAAAGAATAATTGAGTACCAAAATGCATTTAACATAGAAAGGACAAGACTGTGTTCTATCAGGTGAAAACAATTTGACCAACCTCTTTGCTCCAGCACGTTGCCTCATCAGAAGTCGAGCATTCAGAAGAATCATAACAGAAGAACGTCTCTCTCTGGGTGAAACCATTTCAAAATTCCAGGGATGGGGTGGGGTGTGAAGTGACGTAAATAACGGTAGGTAGAGATGAGATGAGGGCTTAGTATCTCCATAGATAGATAATTTAATTTCAAAAATGTGTTTTAATAAATAATTATTTTTAAAATAGGGGGGCAACTGTGGTGGCAAGACATATTTTTACAGTGGCAACTGCCACCTTTTGCCACCCCTTAAAACCGTGCCTGCACACTACAGCGCCCGGGGAGCAGTCAGGGGTTAGGTACCTTGCTCAAGGGCACTTCAGCCCAAGGCCGCTCCACGGGGAAACCGGTGCACCCCCACGCAGACAACGTGCAAACTCCACACAGAAAGGCCCTCGCCGGCTGCTGGGTTCGAACCCAGAACCTTCTTGCTGTGAGGCGACCGTGCCGCTCAAAAAAATCACTCACTTGTTCACTACGCCATCCATTATTTGTAGCTGCTCATCCTGTCCTATAGGGTCGCAGGTAAGCTGGAGCCTATCCCAGCTGACTATGGACGAGAGGCGGGGTACACCCTGAACAAGTCGCCAGGTCATCACAGGGCTGACATAGAGACAAACAACCATTCACGGTCAATTTAGAGCCACCAATTAGTCTAACCTGCATACCTTTGGACTGTCGGGGAAACCGGAGCAAACCCACGGGAACACCATGCAAACTCCACACAGAAAGGCCCTCATCGGCTGCTGGGTTCGAACCCAGGACCTTCTTGCTGTGAGGCGACAGTGCTAACCTTGTTCACTACTCCCTACATAGGGAATTACTATATAGAGGACTGTATAGTGAGCTCATTGGTAAAATGAAAAAAACACTTTTGGACACTAGTCCGTCACGCTGGTATTTAAGTCAAGTCTTTCTCTAGAACTTTTAACAATAAGAATGTGTGTTTGCTTTATCTGTAACCACTTATCCTGTGCGGGGCAAGTTGGAGCCTATCCCAGCTGACCACGGGCGAGAGGCGGGGTACACCCTGGACAAGTCACCAGGTCATCACAGGGCTGACACATACAACCATTCACACCTACAGTCAATTTAGAGTTACCAATTAGCCTAAACTGCATGCCTTTGGACTGGGGGAAACCGGAGCAAACCCATGCGGACAGCATGCAAACTCCACACAGAAAGGCCCTCGTTGGCCGCTGGGCTCAAACCCAGGACCTTCTTGCTGTGAGGGGACAGTGCTAACCACTACACCACCGTGCCACCCTTGTTCACTACTCCCTACTCCCTATATAGGGAATTACTATATAGAGGACTGTATAGTGAGCTCATTGGTAAAATGAAAAAGAAAAAAAAATGCAAAACATACTGAACTGCTCAGACATCTCATCTCATTATCTCTAGCCGCTTTATCCTGTTCTACAGGGTCGCAGGCAAGCTGGAGCCTATCCTAGCTGACTACAGGCGAAAACTGCTCAGACATGACAGAAGAAAAAAAACACAGTAGAATGTGGGCATGTGGGTACAGTAAATAGAAAATAAATATGAAAATAAAAATAAATGACAGTGGGCACAGTCTCCATCCAGCCCCCTCCCTTTCAATCTCCTGCAGCAATATAGGGCAGTATCCAAATAGGAATCAATACAGAGCATACAAACATAGCAAGGCTACAAGGTGCTGTTAGATAGTGAGCACTTAAAACAAAGTCACAGAGACAGGCTAGGCTGATCTGGGAAATCCACAAAGCAAGGAAGATGACAACGTGGGCCCAATATGCTGCAAATAAGTTTCCCAAACCTTATAGAAAGCATCTATTTTGGAGTGAAGCATGCACGTGATGTATTCACTAGGAATGCAGTCTATAACAATGTTGTGCCATGATTTTTTTGTCGGAGCAACATTCTTGATCCAGAAGAGTAGAATGTTCTTTCTAGCAGCAAAGGTCAGTAGCCTATATTGAAAAGTCTCCTGTGTTTACTGTCAGTGATCCGACCATCTGGGAGACCAAGTATCATGCACAGAGGGTCCATCCATATTGGGACACCAAAGAAAGCAGTCAGTTCAATCACAATACTAGACCAATACTTTTGTAACTTCACACATGACCAGAAGAAGTGAGCATAACTACCAGTCTCAGAATTGGATTTCCAACAAAGCGGGGAAATATTAGCGTCCATTTTGTTCTTGACAACAGGTGTTATATGCGTGCGATGTACAATTCTGAACTGTATGGATTTAGTGCGGTTACAAACAGAAATGTTCATGGCCTGAGACCAGACTTCCTGCCAGTCAGCATCATCTATAGCAATGCCTAGATCTTTCTCCCAAGCTAGCTTGATGGTTTGTGAGGTAAGAGGAGAATTAGAGTTCAGGGCTCTGTCAAAAATGATAATGCATTTCTTATTAATCTGTAGAGACAGGGCCTTCTCCACACATGAAGTGGTGTTATTAGTCATTAAGGTGGTGTCTTTAACTATGAAATCTCTAATTTGTAAATATCTGTAGAAGTCACCTTGATTGAATAAACCAAATTGCTCTTGCAACTGCTGAAAGGATAGTAAAATCTGGGCTTTAAATAGATCACCTACAGTGGGGCAAAAAAGTATTTAGTCAGCCACCAATTGTGCAAGTTCTCCCACTTAAAAAGATGAGAGAGGCCTGTAATTTTCATCATAGGTATACCTCAACTATGAGAGACAGAATGGGGGGGAAAGAATCCAGGAAATCACACTGTAGGATTTTTAATGAATTAATTGGTAAATTCCTCGGTAAAATAAATATTTGGTCACCTACAAACAAGCAAGATTTCTGGCTCTCACAGACCTGTAACTTCTTCTTTAAGAGGCTCCTCTGTCCTCCACTCATTACCTGTTTGAACTCGTTATCAGTATAAAAGACACCTGTCCACAACCTCAAACAGTCACACTCCAAACTCCACTATGGCCAAGACCAAAGAGCTGTCAAAGGACACCAGAAACAAAATTGTAGACCTGCACCAGGCTGGGAAGATTGAATCTGCAATAGGTAAGCAACTTGGTGTGAAGAAATCAACTGTGGGAGCAATTATTAGAAAATGGAAGACATACAAGACCACTGATAATCTCCCTCGATCTGGGGCTCCACGCAAGATCTCACCCTGTTGGGTCAAAATGATCACAAGAACGGTGAGCAAAAATCCCAGAACCACACGGGGGGACCTAGTGAATGACCTGCAGAGAGCTGGGACCAAAGTAACAAAGGCTACACGGGCGCAGATAGAGGGGGGGACGGGGGGGATTCGTCCCACCCAGATTTAAATTCACTTCGTTTGGTCCCCCCCACTTATAGGGAGGAAAAAACGTCTATGCTGTCTTTCTTTGCATAAGGCAAACCTCACGGAAAAATCAAAAGACTAATTACCATTCGGTTTATTGAGGTGCACGGCAGGGTATACATAGTTGCAACAACTCACATAAAACAAAACAAAGACTGATATTCGGTTGGTTGAGCTGCGCAGACTGCACAGGTTGCGAGCTCGAGCTTGGTTGCTATGGTAACCCACAACAAGCTTGACAGGCATATCGGGGTTGGGGTTGGTTTGCTGGCAGCTTTGTCCCCCCCAGTTTTTTGTCCCCCCCAGTTCAAAAAACGTATCTGCGCCCCTGAAAGGCTACCATCAGTAACACACTACGCCGCCAGGGATTCAAATCCTGCAGTGCCAGACGTGTCCCCCTGCTTAAGCCAGTACATGTCCAGGCCCGTCTGAAGTTTGCTAGAGAACATTTGGATGATCCAGAAGAGGATTGGGAGAATGTCATATGGTCAGATGAAACCAAAATAGAATTTTTTGGTAAAAACTCAACTTGTCGTGTTTGGAGGAGAAAGAATGCTGAGTTGCATCCAAAGAACACCATACCTACTGTGAAGCATGGAGGTGGAAACATCATGCTTTGGGGCTGTTTTTCTGCAAAGAGACCAGGACGACTGATCCGTGTAAAGGAAAGAATGAATGGGGTCATGTATCGTGAAATTTTGAGTGAAAACCTCCTTCCATCCGCAAGGGCATTGAAGATGAAACGTGGCTGGGTCTTTCAGCATGACAATGATCCCAAACACACCGCCCGGGCAACGAAGGAGTGGCTTCGTAAGAAGCATTTCAAGGTCCTGGAGTGGCCTAGCCAGTCTCCAGATCTCAACCCCATAGAAAATCTTTGGAGGGAGTTGAAAGTCTGTGTTGCCCAGCGACAGCCCCAAAACATCACTGCTCTAGAGGAGATCTGCATGGAGGAATGGGCCAAAATACCAGCAACAGTGTGTGAAAACCTTGTGAAGACTTACAGAAAACGTTTGACCTCTGTCATTGCCAACAAAGGGTATATAACAAAGTATTGAGATAAACTTTTGTTATTGACCAAATACTTATTTTCCACCATAATTTGCAAATAAATTCTTTAAAAATCAGACAATGTGATTTTCTGGATTTTTTTTTCTCATTTTGTCTCTCATAGTTGAGGTATACCTGTGATGAAAATTACAGGCCTCTCTCATCTTTTTTAAGTGGGAGAACTTGCACAATTGGTGACTGACTAAATACTTTTTTGCCCCACTGTATTTTCTTTAGCCCTTGGGTGCTCCACACTTTAAAACCCTGGTCCTTACAGCCTGGCAGGAAGTCCAGGTTATCAAGAATGGGAGTGAGAAGAGATGATAAATGAGCCTGGCCTTCTGTAGAGCGAATGGATCTCCAGGCTCTGATGGTACTGAGAGTAATAGGGTTAGAGCAGTGTTTTTTAACATATTCAGGATTATTCAAAAACAATAGATTCAACAAGGGACACTTCGACTGAGAGGACTCAATATCATGCCAAATCGAGGCTGAATCACAGTTGTGCCAGCTTGCAATCACCTGCAGGTGTGATGCCAGTTGGTAAAATCTAAGATTTGGTACATCTAACCCTCCATCACAACCTGCCATTTGAAGTTTTGTCATCTTGAGACGAGGCTTCCTTTTGCTCCAAATGAAGGAGCTTAGCCAGCCTTCAAGCACCTTAATAACCTTGTTGGATAATAAGATAGGGATCATTTGCAGTGGGTATAGCAGTCTGGGCAGGACGTTCATTTTTATAAGAGCAACCCTACCAACCCAGGAAATAGGGAGAGGGGCCCAGCGGTCTAAGTCTGCCCTTATGGCATCCAAGGGGGGGGGGAGTTGGACTTAAAACATCTGACCAAAAGTGGGTGTTACATGCACTCCTAAGTAAATGAAACCAGTGGGAGACCAGCGGACCAGGAAGGGCTCAGCCATATCTGGAACACAAGTTAACGACCCTAGGGGCATAGCCTCGGATTTTGCAAAGTTAATTTTATAATCGCAAAAAGACGCTGAATGACGAAATGACTTTAATCAGGCAGGGAACAGAAGTTTGGGGTTGCGATAAGTGTATCAAAATGTCATCCGCATATAGAGTAATTTTGTGTTCCTTTTCACCAACGAAAATACCAGAAATTAAAGTGTTTTGCCTTACTGCTTGGGCCAGCGGCTCAATAGCAATATCAAAGAGCAAGGGGCTGAGGGGGTCGCCCTGCCTATTCCCGCGGTGGAGGGGGAAGTTGTCGGATCTCAGTCCATTAGTCAGAACCGCTGCCATCAGAGAATTATACAGAACCCTAATCCAATTCACAAAATTATCGCCTAGGCCAAATTCCTCCGGAGTGTGGAACAAATACGACCATTCGACCCGGTCGAGTGCCTTCTCAGCGTCGAGAGACAGCACGAGGGCTGGGTCCTTGCAGCACTGGGTTAGTTGGATGATGTTAAGGAGCCTCCTTGTATTATCACAGGAGTTCCGGCCCTTGACAAAACCAGTTTGGTCCTCCCTGACAATATGAGGCAGAACCCTCTCTAGGCGTAAGGCCAAAATTTTGGAGAGCAGTTTTTGGTCAGAGTTAAGTAGGGCTATCAGCCTGTATGAGGCACAGCTATCCGGACATTTTCCTTTTTTAAGGATAAGAGAAATGTTGGCCTCCCTAAGGGATTGAGGTACTGTAGGATCCCATTTTCAAATGAGTGATTGAGCATAGACAGCAGAGGGTCTAAAAGAATACCACTAAACTCCTTATAAAACTCGTATCCGAATCCATCTGGCCCTGGGGCCTTACCGGACGGCATAGATTTCAAAGCAAGTAACGCTTCCTCTCTAGTAATTGGGGCATTTAGCTGTAATTTTTGATCATCCGTAGCTTCGGGGAGTCTTAAGTCTGCAAAAAACTGACACATAAGGGTCAGGGCACTGTCAGGCTGCTCGGAACTATATAGGTTGGAATAAAACAATGCAAAGTGTTTATTAACGGTTCTGATATCGAACAATCTTACACCATTAGAGTCAGTAATAGAGACTATAGTTTGAGAATCTGCCCTCTTTTTGACAAGATTAGCAAGATACCGTATCTTCCAGGTTTATCCCCAAACTTATATAGTTTCTGCCTGGCAAATTTAAGGGACTGTTCAGAGTCCAGAATCAGAAAAGTATTTAATGCAACATGTGCGGATAACAGTTCCTTAAGCAAATCAGAACTCGGACTAGATATATGATTTTTCTCCAATTCAGCTAGTCAAGATTCGAGAAGTTTACGCTGTTCATTCTTCGCACATCCTTTGGATGCAACAAAAGACATAATCAGTCCACAAGAGTATATTTTACACGTCTCCCAGAGGACAGAGGGATTATCTGTGGATGGTGAGCTGATAGAATAAAAAATCTTAAATTCTGAAGTAAAGTAGGAGATAAACTTATCTTTGAGGAGATAAGGCTGAAATCTCCAGCACCGTGACAATGCCCTGTCCTCAGTGAGAGAGTATACCAAATAAAGGGGGGCATGGTCTGATAACACAATGTTGCCTATTGAGGTATTTCACCTGACGTCACAGGGTCACGTGACGCCCCGGTGTCCGCCATTTTGAAGGTCAAGCTAGCTAATGTCAACAACATAGTAGCTAGTATGTTACTGTAGCAATGTTTACGTTCAGTCATTTGGATGACTGTTAAAACCTTTAAGTCTCAAGTTTTTCCTTTACTGTATTTACTAGTTTACTGTAATTATGATCCGGCAGCTATTTACACCGGATCCAGTGTAAATAGCTGCTGGAGCGTGCTCCGGCTCGCTCCCCCTCAAATTAAGCAGCACGCTCCGGCTTGCTCCCGGAGTGCTCCGGCCGAGGTTCCGGAGCGCGCTCCGGCAGCTATTTACACTGGATCCGGTGTAAATAGCTGCCAGATCATAATTACAGTAAACTAGTAAATACAGTAAAGGAAAAGCTTGAGACTGAAAGGTTTTAACAGTCATCCAAATGACTGAACGTAAACATTGCTACAGTAACATACTAGTTACTATGTTGTTGACATTAGCTAGTGCTAACAGCTAGCTGCTAGTACACTGCTACAACACAGACACCGACCCTAATAATACAGTTCTTGGTCATTGCCTGGTAACAGCAAATTTATAACGGGCCATGTCTCAACAGACTAAGAAGTTATTTCAATGACATTTAATAACATTTTGTTTATCCTGAGGACCAAAAGTAAATGAAAATGTGAACAAACCTTAGCTGTAATAAGATAGCGACCACCGGCTCCAGGGACGACCCGCTGATGTAGGCATGTTACCCAGCCTGACACAAAATATTTGTAGGCATCCAAACTCTTATACGCTTTCAGATCAATACCTGTGTATGGCGATGGGTTTTTAACGACATAGGTATACAGATCATGTGGGCCGAAGTCAGGTAAAGACGAGGGCTTGGTGTACTTCCGTACGTCAGTGAACAATCCTGGTGGAAGCAGGTAAACGTCGTTCTCTAAGCCTGCTAACCTCAATTTTTGAAAATACCTCTCCCTCTGCTCGCCCTGTAAATGCCCTACGTCGCTGGATAGTGAAGGTGTTTTCTGCATCTCGCTCCTTTTTCTTTTATGTTTTTCGTTTGTCGCCTTCCTCGCATTCAAACTGATTCGAGCCGTGACGTCCAAAATGGCAGCCTAACGATGCATCACATGACTTGGTCACGTGGGTGAAAAACCTCAATAGAACATGATAAAGCAAGAGACATTTTTGAGGAGGGGATGAAAATGTAATCAATTCTGGTATAGCTTTTATGTGGGGCCGAAAAAAAGTGAACTCTGAATCAGTAAGGTGAAGCTGCCTCCACACATCAGAATATTCAATATCGTGACATATATTAGTGAGCACCCTCACTTGTTTAGAGGGGGGAGAAATGTCAAATGAAAGTTTGTCAAGAGAGGGATTAAGGTGACAATTGAAATCTTCCCCCACAAAAGACTCCCCTGAGGCCCGATCCATCACATCACATCTCATTATCTCTAGCCGCTTTATCCTTCTACAGGGTCGCAGGCAAGCTGGAGCCTATCCCAGCTGACTATGGGCGAAAGGCGGGGTACACCCTGGACAAGTCGCCAGGTCATCACAGGGCTGACACATAGACACAGACAACCATTCACACTCACATTCACACCTACGGTCAATTTAGAGTCACCAGTTAACCTAACCTGCATGTCTTTGGACTGTGGGGGAAACCGGAGCACCCGGAGGAAACCCACGCGGACACGGGGAGAACATGCAAACTCCGCACAGAAAGGCCCTCGCCGGCCCCGGGGCTCGAACCCAGGACCTTCTTGCTGTGAGGCGACAGCGCTAACCACTACACCACCGTGCCGCCCCGGCCCGATCCATAAAAACTGCAAAAGCCTTGGAGAGAAAATCAGGGGAATAGGCTGGGGGACAATATAGATTCATAAATGTTACTTCTTTTCCTGCGAGTATTCCTTTAATAATTATATATCAGCCCTGGCTGTCTTTAACACAATCAAGAGACCTAAATGCCAGCTTTTTACTAATCAAAATGGCTACGCCCTTACTGAAAGAAGAATATGAAGTAGCAAAGACCTGCCCCACCCAACTCCTTTGCAATTTAGCATTATCCTTGTCCTCCAGGTGAGTCTCCTGGAGGAACGCAATAGAAACATCTTCCTTATTCAAAAATGATAATACTGCCGTCCTCTTGGCAGGTTTTTGGAGGCCACGGATGTTCCAAAAACAGATCTTAATATTAAAGCCGCTAGCGGCCTTGACGGGCCCTCGCACATGTGGTTCCGCAACCCAGGACATTCCACCACCCAACAAAACAGTCACATTTCATATCTTCATCAAATGTTCAAAGGTGATGTGCATGTTGCAAATGCCATGACTGCTTGACGGATGAGAGATAGACAGACAAAGACTGTAAGTGTGTGTGTGTTTCTGTGGTGTGAAAATGTACATTTATATATGTATAAAACTATACATGTGTTTCCTCCTTATCTCTATCTCACGCTGTAATCTTAAGTCATCTTAGCTTTCCTGTGTCTGCAGTGTGCGTGTGTGTGTGTACATGCAGTTTTCATATGTCTGCAACAAAATGCACAATGATGGCAGGTTACTATTATTGTGTGTGTGTGTGTGTGTGTGTTGCTAGGACAACTATCATGATTCATGTCATTTTTGTACTGATCTAAGGGTTCTGAGTAAGATTCTAGCCATAAGTTCTAAAGAGTTTTGTTTCAATTAGGGGGCGCTATGAAGTCCCTGGGCCATGCCCGGGGCCAAATGTCTGTGGCTGAGAAGCGGTTACAATGACTGATGTGTGTATCAAATTTGATGAGTTTTCGTACATGGGAAATGCCTCAAAATAGGCCAAACGCGACATAAAAATAATAATAATAATAATGCTTCGAAAAACAATAGGGTCTTCGCACTGAACGGTGCTCAGGCCTTAATTATATAAATCGGGCATGGTCACAAGATACTATTTGCCATAAGGACAGGATAAAAAAGTCAGAGCCGTTTACACCTACACGCATCCTGTATATGCGTCCCATGACCCACATTATCAGATACATACCGTAGGACAGTTACATTTAACAGGAATGGAAAAAGCCACACTGATACCCCACATAAATCTTATACATAAGTCATGTCTGAACTACACTAAACATGCATAACAAATGTACAACAGAGAAAAACAAACTGAGGGTCTTTCCCCAAATAAACAGGGACTGTTCACCATACAAGCACCTTTCAAACTCACCGTGAGCGAACTGACTGCATATGATGAATAGCGTGCCAAAAAAACGAAAAAAGTCCTCCCTATGGGAGTGAACGAAATAAGGTGGAAACAAAATATTCACGTTACGAGCAGCCATGCCACTCGGTTAGGAAATGTTCAATATGTTCAAAATGTTAAGAGAGTGTTCAAGAGTAGGCGACGTCTAGAACGTGGAGCATGACATACCAGCCTGAGTGGAAAAACTACGTCTGTTACAGAAAAAGTGTCCCAAACCAGACAAACGGAGCTCTGTGCTCCGCAAAGTTATCATCCAGGCAGAGAGTCAATGAAAGTGCGAACCTCCTCTGGGGTGGAAAACCTCTTTTTGGAGCCTCCGTGTATCACCTGTAGAGTAGCCGGGAACAGCATAGCATATGGCATCCCTCGCTCTTGCAGCCGCTGTTTCACCGCATCGTATGCCTTGCGTTTCTTCATCACTGTCGAAGAAAAATCGCTGTAGAAAGAGACCCTGGATCCGTTGTAGATTAAGCCACCGTCCTGGCTCGCCCTACGCACCGCTTCCATGACCCTCTGTTTGTCTCTGAATGCGTGGAATCGTAACAGCAGCGACCTGGGCCTCCTGTTCGAGTCCAGTTTCGGTTCGAGGGTGCGGTGGGCTCTCTCCAGCTTTATGCGGCTAGCCTTTGTAGTCATCTTTAGGATGCGGGGTAGCCATGACTCGAAAAACTCCACCGGCTGCCCAGTCTCCGTATCCTCCGCCAAGCCGACGACTCGAATGTTTAGGCGCCTACAGTTTTCCGCCATGTCCAAACTCTCCATGAGGACGCTAACCTGCTTTTCCAGCTCCACAATCCTCGGCTCTTGTGCTGCGGCGGAGTTTTCAACTGCTAGTAACCTAGCCTCTGCTTCATCTAGCCGCTTGCTAGTGGCCTGGAGCTCCATACCATGCTTGTGGATAGTCTCGGCCAGAGGGCTAAGTTTTTCATCAATAACTTTAATAATGTTGGAAGTCATTATGCTCAGGGCTTTAGCAAGGGCAGGGTCAAGCCCATCTGCGGTTACAAATTCGGCCTGGTCGCCATCTTGTGTGTCGTTGCCGGGCTCGGACGGGACGTCTTTTTTGTCTTTATTTCCTCTGGTTCTTCCCATCTTGTTTAAAGACTGTGGCCAAAAGTTTTCCAAGGACATAGCCTGTTATGTTCATAACAAAAATGGCTTATAGCGCCCGGTTGTTGTTAGGATAATGAAAAAATTAGCACCGAGTGGCACGGAGCTCTGGCAAAAGCGTCTGCTCAGCTCACCGCCATCACGTGACCCCTTCTATAGTGCTTTTAACAATAAGAACGTTTGTTTTATCTGTAACCACTTATCCTGTGCGGGGCAAGTTGGAGCCTGGCCCAGCTGACCATGGGCGAGAGGCAGGGTACACCCTGGACAAGTCACCAGCTCATCGCAGGGCTGACACAGAGACAAACAACCATTCATGGTCAATTTAGAGCCACCAATTAACTTAACCTGCATATCTTTGGACTGTCAGAGGAAACCGACGCAGACAACATGCAGACTCCACACAGAAATGCCCTTGTCAGCCGCTGGGTTCAAACCCAGAGCCCTCTTGCCATGAGGTGCCAGTGCTAACCACTACACCACCGTGCCACCCCTGCTTTACAGAATTTGAATGACTTTAAACAGGAGCTAATTTTATCCCTAATCTATCCCCAACGAGCAAGCCTGTGGCGACGGTGGCAAGGAAAAACTCCCTCAGACGACATGAGGAAGAAACCTCGAGAGGAACCAGACTCAAAAGGGAACCCATCCTCATTTGGGCGACAACAGACAACATGGTTATAACTAGGGCTGTGTGGTATACACGGTATGATGGTAGAAACGATATAAATTTGGCCACGGTAGAGATTTGTGCTCTGCCGTCATACCGCCGATGACGTCATCGCACCTGCCTCTGTGTGAAAATGGCCACAAGCACAGGAACGGCGGAGAAGGAGGAGCTAGTAAAAAAAAAAACGGTGCTACATCCGTGATTTGGGCGTGGTTCGGGTTTAAAAAGTCGGATGTTGAGCAGAAAAATGTCATCTGCAAAGTGTGTGGAGTAACTGTGACTGCCAGCAAAGGTAACACGAGCAATTTATTTCACCATTTGAAATCAAAACATGTGCTCAAGTATGCAGAGAGCCAGAGGCTGCGCTCGGCTCAAACACCGGCTCAGTCTACGAACACGGGAGGAAAGAAAAAAGTTTCCCCCGTGACCCAACAACAGACCTCCATTGCGCAAGCCTTTTCCAAGAGTACTCCTTATGACAGAAAGAGCACGTGGTGGAATGACATAACAAGAGCCATCACAACACACTTGTGCAAAGACATGGTCCCTTTCCAAACGGTTGTCTTTCTGGCTAACAACCTATAAAAGAGGATGGGAACTTGGGAAGCAAGTGAACTGGAGTAAACACTAAAGTTCAGTGTTGCAGCTTGTGATTTTAATTTGAAATCTCTCCTCATTATCTCTAGCCACTTTATCCTGTTCTACAGGATTGCAGGCAAGCTGGAGCCTATCCCAGCTGACTACGGGTGAAAGGCGGGGTACACCCTGGACAAGTCGCCAGGTCATCACAGGGCCGACACATAGACACAGACAACCAGTCACACTCACATTCACACCTACGGTCAATTTAGAGTCACCAGTTAACCTAACCTGCATGTCTTTGGACTGTGGGGGAAACCAGAGCACCCGGAGGAAACCCACGTGGACACGGGGAGAACATGCAAACTCCGCACAGAAAGGCCCTTGCCGGCCACGGGGCTCGAACCCGGACCTTCTTGCTGTGAGGCAACAGCGCTAACCACTACACCACCACTCTAAGCTCTCTCATGCCTGATATGTGAATCCCATAACCTATAGTAATTGATAGAACCATATCAACAATTCAAAAACTCTTTAACTGTATAAATTTCAAATGGTTTGCAATTAATTGGGGTCCACTGTTTTTATCGTTTCAGCCGCACATCATACCCTCGTCCAATTGAAAATGTCGTTCACGCACTTTTCTCCCCCATGAGAATTTTGAAAAGTTGGTAAGTATGGCCTTGGGCTGAGGTGCCCTTGAGTGAGGCCCCTAACTCCCAACTGCTCCCCGGGCGCTGTTAGCATGGCTGCCCGCTGCAGTCTGGGTATGTGTGTGTTCACTGCTTCAGATGGGTTAAACGCAGAGAGCATACATGTCAACCTATACGGAATGTCCGTATTTTATACGGATTTGATTCAATAAACGTAGTATACGGGCGTATAAATAAAGTTATACGGATTCTTTAAAAAAACTTCAATATTTATTTAGAGCTATAATCAATTCCCACGATGATAAGAGTGCATAACATTTACAAATGTAGGGGAGAGTGGGGAGGAGTGAGCCATGGGGAGAAGTGAACCACTTAAAATTTTTCTAAATTTAGCCAGGGTTTATCCCAGTTAACTTGTCATATGAAGTCACCAGGGAATTCCCCTGACTTCAACCCACAGTGGATGGAAGCCTGGCACCCTGCTCACAATAGGAGAACAAAAGTCTAAAATTCAAGGTAGTAAGTAAATATTTCACTTAACATGTTTTTTCATCCTATTGTCTAATAAACCAAGATAACAATCACATTGTTGTTGTTGTTTATTAGGCATGTACTATGGCAGGGGTTTTCAAAGTGTGGGAGAGTCAGCCCCCCCTCGGAGAGCAAATAAACAACCGCGCCCCCCCTTACAGTGGAGCATCTTCAGATCCAGTCCATGAAAATCCAAACTTTAAATAATCGTGGTCATACTTCCTTCTTTTTTCAGTCCCCCCAGGATTTCACGGGCCTTTTTTGTGATTGTTGCGGGCTAAAATGTCTGATGTTGCAGGGGGTTTTCCAAAAAATTTCGATGAAAGTTGCAGTGTTTTTTAGGTTTTTGTTGCGATTACATTGCGGGAGGAAGTGAAAGTTGCGAGAAATTGTTGTGATTTTCTCTTTCTGTGATTAAAATTGAGTGATAAGTTATGACTGAAAAACTATTGATTAAAAAAACAAAGGCACTGAGAAATGGTCCTATAAACAACTTTACCAATATAAAAGATTACCAGGACTACAAAAATGCAGAAAAATAGGCTTCACTTATCCAAATGCACCTGTTGGTTCAAAAGTTAAAGTGCAGAGAACCTCACAGCACAACATGAAGTTACCTTAAAATATAATATAAATGCCTCAGCTATCATATAAGAAAAAAACTATTAATACTAGTACTGTGTACAGTCAGTCTCTCCTGAAGACTAAATTAAACAATAATTATAAACTAATTAAATAAATGGCTCAGGCTTCATAGAAGAAAAAAAACAATTTGAACAGAATCTCACAGTATGATGCTGAAGCTGCCTAAACAATGGAAAATAAAATACCATTTTGGCAAAAATGTTGGCATCCATTAATTTCTTGTATTAAGTAAAAAAAAAATAAAGTGCACACAGTCCTTCACTGTAAACATAACACACTTTCAGTGTTGCCAGATACTGCTGACGTTTTCCAGTCCAAAATATGTTCAAAACCTGCCAAAATGCACTTGAAACCTCCCAATCTGGCAACACTGCGCGCATGCTGCTTCTCTTGAACACACGGAAGTAAGGCGGAAGGTAGTTTGTCGACGTCACCTCAAGACGACGCCAATGATTGGTCAAATTTGTGGGAAAGTTGCGGTGATTGGATATAATTGCAACACCGCCCTGAATTCGCGGGGATTGGTTGAATTTGCGCTGAAGTTGCAAATCGCAACATCCTGGAGGCTCTGTTTTTTTTGCTTGGCCCAGACTTTGTCTTCTCACTAGCTTTAGGTACTAAAAATCGATCCATTTTGTCTCTCACGTTGCGCCCCCCCTGAAGAACTCTGGCGCCCCCCAGGGGGGGCGCGCCCCACACTTTGAAAAGCCCTGTACTATGGCATTGTGTGATGACATAACCTGGGCCACATCCTTCCGTTCAAATGTAGGTCGACATCAGAAGCAATGGCGGGTCGTTTTGGGAGGAGTGAGCCACACAGTGCATGGGAGGAGTGAGCCTAGGCCCACTCCTCCCTTAACTAATCTTGTGTCATGGTGATACATTACCGTACTAATACTTTTACATGTAATTAAGGTATGGGGCTATAATCCACAGATTACCAATAATCCTACCAACCCTTACCATTGTTAAATCTCTTCTCTCCGGGCAACAATATTGCCTGTTAATCAAGATCAAATTTTCTCTAAACTATCACCCAAAATTGAAACACTGTTAATTTGATTGTGATGGGATTTCCTTGCATTTCAGTCACTCCCAAAAGGTACCATGCCATTCCAGTACAAGAAAAAGAGGGAAAAGTTTGGATCAACGCCAGCTGCTGACATGTTACGGGCTACAAAACGTGTTCTTGAAGGATCTGAAAGTATCCGTGCTGTTGCAAAGCAAACCGGTATACCACGTGCTACCCTCAGACGCTATGTAGACAATGCTAGAAAAAATGGCCTGGAGGAAGCAAGAATGGCACCAAACTACAAAAATGTTAAGATTTTAGATTTTTTTGATATCTTTACTGTTTTACAAGTTTTACAGTCTGATTTGTTTTTTTTTAATACGTTTCATTTGTTACAGTTCAGATAAAAGTTTGTATTTCATGACAAATGTCATTTGTTCATGATTTCAAGCCAGTGGTCCAGTCCTCCCCATGGGGTGGTTCACACCTCCCTTAGATCGGGAGGAGTGAGCCATAAAATTAACAGGCTTTTTCTCCCATCTGTAGAACTGATGGTTGCACGATTAGTTGTACAACTTGGTTCGTGTTGCAACTACTCTGAATACCTTTCATTTGCATAGGATCATTTTAACTTCGGCCCTTTTATTTTGGCTAGGGGTCCAAAAATAAAAAAAGCGTCTCACTCCTCCCCACTCTCCCCTACTGTACACCACAGACAGCCAGTAAAGAGTCTTATGAAATTGCGTGTTATCTTGTGGTAGCGAGATTTCGTTCCACTTTTGATCATGCGCACACCGCATTGCGAGAATCCCGCCAACCGTGAAGTCATAGACATGTAAACATAGACGCCACCTTCTGCGTAGAATCATACGTCATCCTCGCCGCCATATTGGATGTGGCAAAGTGGAGATTCTTCAACCGTCTCTGGTATAGCGTCTAGACAGTAGCCGAGAATAAAGATGCCTCATTCATGTGCTGCGTTTAACTGTACCAACAGGTTTACCGTCCAAACGAGATCACATGGGATTACCTTTCACAGGTGAGACTGGAAAAATACTTTTCATTGTATTTGGTCATTATAAATTATAACGTAATTTTACGAACAGATTTTCCTGACTTTGTGGCTAATATGAAGTCTCGTGCATAATAGCCGCTCGGTGAAACCTGTCTCCAAACAACGAAGTATTTCCTTCGTAACTACGCTGATAACACTTTGTGTTTTTGTCAAACATTGGAGCTTTGTATTCATTCTGAAGGTTTATTGTTATTAATATTGAATAAAAAGTACAACCCCGATTCCAAAAAAGTTGGGACAAAGTACAAATTGTAAATAAAAACGGAATGCAATGATGTGGAAGTTTCAAAATTCCATATTTTATTCAGAATAGAACATAGATGACATATCAAATGTTTAAACTGAGAAAATGTATCATTTAAAGAGAAAAATTAGGTGATTTTAAATTTCATGACAACAACACATCTCAAAAAAGTTGGGACAAGGCCATGTTTCCCACTGTGAGACATCCCCTTTTCTCTTTACAACAGTCTGTAAACGTCTGGGGACTGAGGAGACAAGTTGCTCAAGTTTAGGGATAGGAATGTTAACCCATTCTTGTCTACAGTAATGTAGGATTCTAGTTGCTCAACTGTCTTAGGTCTTTTTTGTCGTATCTTCCGTTTTATGGTGCGCCAAATGTTTTCTATGGGTGAAAGATCTGGACTGCAGGCTGGCCAGTTCAGTACCTGGACCCTTCTTCTACGCAGCCATGATGCTGTAATTAATGCAGTTTGTGGTTTGGCATTGTAATGTTGGAAAATGCAAGGTCTTCCCTGAAAGAGACGTCATCTGGATGGGAGCATATGTTGCTCTAGAACCTGGATATACCAATCAGCATTGATGGTGTCTTTCCAGATGTGTAAGCTGCCCATGCCACACGCACTAATGCAACCCCATACCATCAGAGATGCAGGCTTCTGAACTGAGCACTGATAACAACTTGGGTCGTCCTTCTCCTCTTTAGTCTGAATGGCACGGCATCCCTGATTTCCATAAAGAACTTCAAATTTTGATTCGTCTGACCACGGAACAGTTTTCCACTTTGCCACAGTCCATTTTAAATGAGCCTTGGCCCAGAAAAGACATTTGCGCTTCTGAATCGTGTTTAGATATGGCTTTTTCTTTGAACTATAGAGTTTTAGCTGGCAACGGCGGATGGCACGGTGAATTGTGTTCACAGATAATGTTCTCTGGAAATATTCCTGAGCCCATTTTGTGATTTCCAATACAGAAGCATGCCTGTATGTGATGCAGTGCCGTCTAAGGGCCCGAAGATCACGGGCACCCAGTATGGTTTTCCGGCCTTGACCCTTATGCACAGAGATTCTTCCAGATTCTCTGAATCTTTTGATGATATTATGCACTGTAGATGATGATATGTGCAAACTCTTTGCAATTTTACACTGTCGAACTCCTTTCTGATATTGCTCCACTATTTGTCGGCACAGAATTAGGGGGATTGGTGATCCTCTTCCCATCTTTACTTCTGAGAGCCGCTGCCACTCCAAGATGCTCTTTTTATACCCAGTCATGTTAATGACCTATTGCCAATTGACCTAATGAGTTGCAATTTGGTCCTCCAGCTGTTCCTTTTTTGTACCTTTAACTTTTCCAGCCTCTTATTGCCCCTGTCCCAACTTTTTTGAGATGTGTTGCTGTCATGAAATTTCAAATGAGCCAATATTTGGCATGAGCTTTCAAAACGTCTCACTTTCGACATTTGATATGTTGTCTATGTTCTATTATGAATACAATATCAGTTTTTGAGATTTGTAAATTATTGCATTCCGTTTTTATTTACAATTTGTACTTTGTCCCAACTTTTTTGGAGTCGGGGTTGTAACTGGGATATATCATTGTTAATTATCATTCAAATTTTAGGTAAATTATTTTTAATTTGCATCTTATACGGATTTTATAAGGGAAATACGGATTTTGGAGGTTGGTTATACAGGTTTGATTGACCAAAGGTTGACATGTCTGAGAGAGGAATTTCACAAGCGTGTGATGAATAAAGTTGTGCTTTCTTTCTTCTTCTATCGGCCATTTCCTACTTCCTTTTAGTGCCTCTAGTGGCAGCCAGTATGTAACTACACCGCTTGGAGACGTAAGCGCTTACGTCATCACGTCAACTCACGGCGGAACTCCAAATAGCACTGGATTCCTATACAACCGCGCTACATTCAGTTTACAAACAATGGCTCCTACAGCCTAGATAGCGCACATATATAGCAAATAGAAAGCCATGTAGGATTGAACCCACGTGTTAGGGAGCATAAAAATGCTTCGTTGTTCTGCAAGAATAATGTCGGGGTATCTGGCGCTCATAACCTCTAGGTATGTAAACGTGCATGTTTTTATGGTACACCGGAAATGATATAAAGCCGTGACTGGTTGCTATGCGGAAGTAAACAACTTGTAAGGTATTTCACAGAGTAATTATACGACTAATTTTGAAGTCTAGGTGTCTCAGTTGGACAGATAAACATTTCTATCTCTCCATTAAAGACACCTTAGGGAATAATTATCTCACTGGCGTAACGCAAGTACTTGGGGCCCCCCTGCAGCTACTAAAAGTGTGGGCCCCTCCCCCCAAGGCCACCCTGCCACGGCCTCCTCCCTCTCTCCCTGTATATCTCTCTTTTGATTGCTGAAAAGTGTGAAAAAAGTGGCAGGGCTCAGCCCCTGACAGCCCAGGCCCATTTAAACACGTATAGGACTGCCTAACCCATAGGCAGGGCCCTAACTACCATTGAGGACACCGAGGTCATGTCCTCGGCATTTTTTTCCCCCACTCAGAAATGTGAAATTAATATATGATGAAAATCGTTCTGACTTTGATCGGTGGAAAATTCTAAATTCAGCTTGCATCCCCCTGTTCTCATTTGTTTGTCTAAAAATAAAGTCCACATAATCATTTTTAAACGAAGCTGAAATATCCGACATTGGAGCTGAGAAGTGTTCTCATCAAGGTCCGACTCCGCAGCCAGTCAGTTTGTCAATTAGTCGTGGAATCTGAAAATTGATATAAGATGAAGAAGTCTACTACACTAAAACAAACCAAACTCAGCTCTGGAAAGTCAGCAAGTGAGAGAAAAAGAAAGAGGGAAGAAGGGGAGTTAATTTTGCCAGTCACTGACAGTTATGTGCCGGAATGCTTATGATCATTAACAGTGCAATTATAATTAGCATTTCAAGCAACAACAGTCGAAGCCACTTAGCTAGATAGGATTTTCGTTTTCCAGGCGGCACAAACTCTTTTATTCTCTCTCTCGATTTGATTTGGTGCGTTTCAGATCAGAAAAGGCTGGACAGTCGTGACCTGTTGTTTATGAAGTTATTGGGTAGCTACTGACGAGACTTGAGCTATTTTGCTAACTTACCAGACTATAGGCTAACGTGAACCCAAGACACTATTGTTTTGATTTTTTGATTTTCGAACGGAAATGAAAACGGGTAGCAAACTTATTATGTTCACATTTTATTTACAACATGTTGTACCACCTCTGACTGCTTTCTGTCAATCATGAGCAGCCCAGCCGCGTTCACAGCTCCTCCTCCGATCACCAGCTGGAGATGAGCCTCCTCTCGGGAAGTCTTGTCCCGCCCCTCTTATTGACTCCCATCTCCAGTGAGGCTCAGTCTCCGAATGGAGCGTTTTAGTCGGTTTTGTCCAATAACCGTCTAGTATTTTGCTATTGAAAAGGGCATGTATTTTTTAAAAAGCAATTGAAGTCTATTCAGGCTTGGCTAGATTGCGTTGTCACTCTCACTCACTCATTCTCTCTCACTCACTCACTCACACAAAATACTTTTGTGATCGTGCAGTTTTGAAATTGTTAAAATAAACATGTTCACCTACATGTTCATCTTGTTGGGCTTGTGATTTTGACTCGTTTCCAAAATGTATGAAAAGTCACCATATTAGGACATTTTTTTTTTTGGCAAATAAGATGTATCGCAAGGGCGGCACAGTGGTGTAGTGGTTAGCGCTGTCGCCTCACAGCAAGAAGGTCCTGGGTTCGAGCCCCGGGGCCGGCGAGGGCCTTTCTGTGTGGAGTTTGCATGTTCTCCCCGTGGGTTTCCTCCGGGTGCTCCGGTTTCCCCCACAGTCCAAAGACATGCAGGTTAGGTTAACTGGTGACTCTAAATTGAGCGTAGGTGTGAGTGTGAGTGTGAATGGTTGTCTGTGTCTATGTGTCAGCCCTGTGATGACCTGGCGACTTGTCCAGGGTGTACCCCGCCTTTCGCCCGTAGTCAGCTGGGATAGGCTCCAGCTTGCTTGCGACCCTGTAGAAGGATAAAGCGGCTAGAGATAATGAGATGAGATGAGAAGATGTATCGCAATGTTTGACCTCGGTATTTGAAAAATCCTGGTTACGGCCCTGCCCATAGGCCTAGATGTTTTGTTAATTCATTCATATTCAGTACACCAGCAGAGTAGGCTATCCATTTATTACAAATAAATCCAACAATAAAAATGGTGTATGATGTGACAAAGCTCACAGTTCCTACAGCTCAGTAAGCAGTAACAATAACAGTAACATTAATAATGATAATTACATAAGGTTCAATAAGGTTTAGGAAAATAAAAATGAAACTGTTTTAAAAGCTAGAGTATGGTTAAATAAAATACATCATAAGTTTAAGTAAAAGTTTGCATAAAGAATAAATCTGTCAAACACAGGGGTGCAAGCAACTAACATTTACTCACGTTACTGTTATGAGAAGTTTTATGAGTAATATAAAAATGAGTAATTTTAATTTTACTCAAGTAAATTTTGACCTAGGTATCTTATTCAATTACAATGGAACCAGGCCTGAAAAGGCCTACTGAGTAAAAATGAAATGCAGCACAATAATAAAACAATCCGGTGGAAGTTAAAGAAAATTACGCTACCTTGTGTGCAGTTTTTTTTTTTTTTTTAAACTATTTTACATAACCAACCTATCTTGGATCAATGTGTTGGATGATGGCTGGTGGTCATGGAGAACAATATTCAAGAAAAAGAAACATTGAATTATTGAGAAGAAAGATAATAAAAAGTAACTTTTATTCAAATCCCATTTTAAATCAGGTACTTTTTCACTCATTAGCCTCGTTTTAACTGCACTAGTCCCCCCCCCCTCCCCCCCCCCCCCCCCCGGCCCTACCTGTCATGAACTGGAGGATAAAGCCTAACTCTCCCAAAAACGGATGAAATTTTGGGCAGTGTGGATGTAAATTCTTCTTTTTTATTTTTGATTTGCCGCTTTTGAGCACCACTTTTTTCTCTGGTACGCTTCATTGTTGTGTTTATTATTTTCATGTTTCATAGGACTTTTTCGTGCATTGAATCACATTGGGGGCGGTACGGTGGTGTAGTGGCTAGCGCTGTCGCCTCACAGCAAGAAGGTCCGGGTTCGAGCCCCGTGGCCGGCGAGGGCCTTTCTGTGTGGAGTTTGCATGTTCTCCCCGTGTCCGCGTGGGTTTCCTCCGGGTGCTCCGGTTTCCCCCACAGTCCAAAGACGTGCAGGTTAGGTTAACTGGTGACTCTAAATTGACCGTAGGTGTGAATGTGAGTGTGAATGGTTGTCTGTGTCTATGTGTCAGCCCTGTGATGACCTGGCGACTTGTCCAGGGTGTACCCCGCCTTTCGCCCGTAGTCAGCTGGGATAGGCTCCAGCTTGCCTGCAACCCTGTAGAACAGGATAAAGCGGCTAGAGATAATGAGATGAGATGAGATGAATCACATCGGGTGACGGGCCCCCCTGCCTGGCGGGGGCTGCGGGGGTATACTTTACGCCAGTGAATTATCTGTAGTGTATCTAGCACATGGAATTTTATTCCTATCATTAATCCAGAGTATGGTATTTCAGTGTAAGAGCAGTATATATTCATTTCACATCCATATTGCAATATCCCCCTTTCCCCGCTCTTATGCAAATTTGTTGTGCTCCTTTTGCAGAACAGTCTTGACCAACCCAGGTTGTGTGTACTATCTAGCCTGAAGATAGCTGTTGGAGTTTAACCTTTGTCCATTTACAGTGGTGCTTGAAAGTTTGTGAACCCTTTTTAGAATTTTCTATATTTCTGCATAAATATGACCTAAAACATCATCAGATTTTCACACAAATCCTAAAAGTAGATAAAGAGAACCCAGTTAAACAAACGAGACAAAATATTATACTTGGCCATTTATTTATTGAGGAAAATAATCCAATATTACATATCCGTGAGTGGCAAAAGTATGTGAACCTTTGCTTTCAGTATCTGGTGTGACCCCCTTGTGCAGCAGTAACTGCAACTAAATGTTTGCGGTAACTGTTGATCAGTCCTGCACACCGGCTTCGAGGAATTTTAGCCCATTCCTCCGTACAGAACAGCTTCAACTCTGGGATGTTGGTGGGTTTCCTCACATGAACTGCTCGCTTCAGGTCCTTCCACAACATTGCGATTGGATTAAGGTCAGGACTTTGACTTGGCCATTCCAAAACATTAACTTTATTCTTCTTTAACCATTCTTTGGTAGAACGACTTGTGTGCTCAGGGTCGTTGTCTTGCTGCGTGACCCACCTTCTCTTGAGATTCAGGCCCTGTCCACACGGCAACGGATTCAGGTGACTCCGATACAATTGCTTATCGTTTAGGCCTGGCGTCCACACGGCACCGGCGTTTTGGGTGCCCAAAACGCAATCTTTTTGAGAACGGGTTCCAGAGTGGAAAGATCTGGCAACGTTGCCGTTGTGAAGTCGTCTGGATGAGTAGAACGGATTTGTTTACGATGATGTCACAACCACATGACTGTGAGTGCTTCACGCCGGGTAGAAGTGTAACGAACTCAATGCGAGTTGTCAACAAATCCTATAAGTACTTTTCATTGTATTTGGTCATTATAATGTAATTTTACGAACAGATTTTCCTGACTTTGTGGCTAATATGAAGTCTCGCGCATAATAGTTTATGCGCATGTGTCCTTACTTCTTCTATTGTTCTGGTGTCTCCGAAGGGACCATCTTACTGCGCCCCTAGAGGTGTGGCATGTGTATTGCATCGTTTTCAGCAAGCGTTGCGTTGCCACATGGACCTGATATTTTACTGATCGTTGCCCATTTGGACGCGATATATTTTTAAATAACATCTCGTTGCTGTTGTCGTGTGGATGTAGCCTCAGTTCATGGACAGATGTCCTGACATTTCCCTTTAGAATTCGCTGGTATAATTCAGAATTCATTGTTCCATCAATGATGGCAAGCCGTCCTGGCCCAGATGCAGCAAAACAGGCCCAAACCATGATACTACCACCACCATGTTTCACAAATGGGATAAGGTTCTTATGCTGGAATGCAGTGTTTTCCTTTCTCCAAATATAACGCTTCTCATTTAAACCAAAAAGTTCCATTTTGGTCTCATCCATCCACAAAACAGTTTTCCAATAGCCTTCTGGCTTGTCCATGTGATCTTTAGCAAACTGCAGACGAGCTGCAGTGTTCTTTTTGGAGAGCAGTGGCTTTCTCCTTGCAACCCTGCCATGCACACCATTGTTGTTCAGTGTTCTCCTGATGGTAGACTCATGAACATTTAACATTAGCCAATGTGAGAGAGGCCTTCAGTTGCTTAGAAGTTACCCTGGTGTCCTTTATGACCTCGCCGACTATTACACGCCTTGCTCTTGAAGTGATCTTTGTTGGTTGACCACTCCTGGGGAGGGTAACAATGGTCTTGAATTTCCTCCATTTGTACACAATCTGTCTGACTGTGGATTGGTGGAGTCCAAACTCTTTAGAGATGGTTTCATAACCTTTTCCAGCCTGATGAGCATCAACAACGCTTTTTCTGAGGTCCTCAGAAATCTCCTTTGTTTGTGCCATGATACACTTCCACAAATATGTGTTGTGAAGATCAGACTTTGATAGATCCCTGTTCTTTAAATAAAACCGGGTGCCCACTCACACCTGATTGTCGTCCCATTGATTGAAAACGCCTGACTCTAATTTCACCTTCAAATTAACTGCTAATCCTAGAGGTTCACATACTTTTGCCACTCACAGATATCTAATATTGGATCATTTTCCTCAGTAAATAAATGACCAAGTATAATATTTTTATCTCATTTGTTTAATTGGGTTCTCTTTATCTACTTTCAGGACTTGTGTGAAAATCTGATGTTTTAGTTCATATTTATGCGGAAATATAGAAAATTCTAAAGGGTTCACAAACTTTCAAGCGCCACTGTAGTTGTACTTTGTCAGCTCATTTTTTTTTAATAGTTGTTTTGTTTTCCTTGGTTGTTTGCTGATTTGTTGGTAGTTTAACACAATATTACACTGTGTTCTTCTAGCACTTGTTCAGTTGGCACAAGAACTTGTGTGGCTGTTCAGCACACCTTGTACTTGACTTTTGTACTTGCTGTACATTGCTCTGGATAAATGCCCTGTAGGGCAATTCCATGTAAATGTCAACCTCACCATGCAAAAATAAAGCAACATGTAATACATCAAAACCACTCCCAGAGATCTCACCTAGGCCTGTATTTTACAGATGTGAATAAGTTGAACCAATTTGTAACCAACCTAATATGTCACTGTCAGTCTTTCTTTCTTATAATGTAAAACCCAAGCTAAAATCAACTTTGATCATGTACAATTCTATATTATTGCCACAAGCCACAGAAATGTATGCTAAAATCCACAAAACAGCAAAACAATAGCCATCCTAAATATTATTTAAGAACTTTGATAGTTTTAGCTGATATTTAGAGAGTTTTTCAAAGGGTTATGGTGGTTAAATTGCTGATTTTCTAAACATACGCCATGTCTATTTCAGACGCGTCACACCCGTAACGGAATTTCGTCACATCCATAACGCTGACTTTTCCTTCCGAAACTCTGCATGAAATACAAAATATTTTAAACAAAGATTTTTTTAATATTCACCTTGGACCCCTCTATCAAATGGATATCTCCATTTCAACATTAGGTTTACAATTTCACAGAGTTTGATAAAAATGTACAGTCACCCAAGAAAAGTGATACTTTTTCTGTCACATCCATAACGCATCTTTTATTGGCGTTTTCTGGCATGCCCTAGATGTACTATGGGAATTGTTCTTGTTCTATCACTTCTCCAGTATGGTAC
The DNA here is from genome assembly GCF_027579695.1 of Neoarius graeffei. Taxonomy (NCBI): domain Eukaryota; kingdom Metazoa; phylum Chordata; class Actinopteri; order Siluriformes; family Ariidae; genus Neoarius; species Neoarius graeffei. The sequence goes on along the minus strand of NC_083578.1, from coordinate 21,817,044 downwards.
AGCCTTAAAATATGCAACACCTGTTTAAATACTGGGAGACAATAAAACATGCACTGGGTCATTTGTTGCGATTTTGAGTTCAAGTGTCACGTCCATAACGCTGGAATTGCTCTGTACAGGGACGTCTCCAGAAATTGCAACTCCTGCACTGAAAATCTTTTGGTGGCACACTGAAACCAACCATGATAACAGAATTTCAGGAATTCCATTACGCTGTTGTCATATATGGGCGAATTGAAAACTATGGCAATATGAGAGTTAGAGAATTGCCTCCTGATATACTTGGGTTTCGTATTTTGCAGTTAATATTACTAATTATAACACATACAGGACACTTTTTCGATGGAATAAAAACATGTATTCTATTCCCTTCTAGTGGGTTTCATTAATTTGCTTTGATAGCATGCAATATGGGCGGCACGGTGGTGTAGTGGTTAGCGCTGTCGCCTCACAGCAAGAAGGTCCTGGGTTCGAGCCCCGTGGCCGGCGAGGGCCTTTCTGTGTGGAGTTTGCATGTTCTCCCCGTGTCCGCGTGGGTTTCCTCCGGGTGCTCCGGTTTCCCCCACAGTCCAAAGACATGCAGGTTAGGTTAACTGGTGACTCTAAATTGACCGTAGGTGTGAATGTGAGTGTGAATGGTTGTCTGTGTCTACTGTATGTGTCAGCCCTGTGATGACCTGGCGACTTGTCCAGGGTGTACCCAGCCTTTCGCCCGTAGTCAGCTGGGATAGGCTCCAGCTTGCCTGCGACCCTGTAGAACAGGATAAAGCAGCTAGAGATAATGAGATGAGATGAGCATGCAATATTGTTAGCATATCGCTTATCCTCCATGTATTACACCACTGTACCCAATGGAGAATGAGCGTGCAATATTGTTACAAGATTGCACGTTGTCAAGACAACACGATGTCACACATTGGAAACGTAAAACTTCCGTGCTAGCGAGTGACTGTGACAGTTTGTAAACAAACATGGCTGCCAGGTTTGCTTCGTTAAAAACGGAAGATTATGAGAGAATTTTGGCTGCCAGATAGCTCCGTTGTGTGTAGCTGCCTGTTGATTTTAAAAGTAGCTAAGTAAGTTACACAGGGATGATGATGATGATGATAATAATAATAATCGACTTGACTGCACTAGTGTTGGCCTTTGCTAATACTACACTGGCTGGACTGCTGTGCTAACAGTACCAAGTCATGGGTAAGCTAGTGTTGGCCTTCGAGAATGCTGATATGAAGAGTGTGTATGTAGTATAATAATAATAATAATGTTTTTTTTTTCCCCCTGGTATATCGGATATATTCTATTCAGCTAGCATGATATTGAACGAGTCGAAAACAAATTCGATATCATGCTGGCTGAATGCAATATATCTGATAGACCACTCAAAGCCAACCAGTATTATTTAATTATGTCATGTACATTGACTAATACCAGAACATACGTGTTATGCGATTAAATTATTCTTTAAATGGCTAGTTGTCCTTTTCCTTACTGTACTCAGTACTGTGGAAACGTATTTTCTTATACAAACTTTGTTATAGATTTCTATTTTATGACTTCTACATTATCGAGTCAGTACAAAAACATTTTAGAGTTCCAAACGTTCGTTTTCCAGCACAAAATTAAATGTTACGGGAAAAAAATGTTTGTATGTGAGCAGTGTATTCCATAAGAGAGCACTTTTCAGATTAAAAAAGAAAACACGCTGAAGGCTGCTGGGTTTTGGTGCAAAATGAAGACGTGAGTGTGACCGTCAAAGTGTCCAGAAGAACTGTGGCTGGTTCTGGAACAGGGTTTTTTCTAGAAAAATTTAGTATGAGGGTGCTCACCATGGCGAGGGAGCGAAGCGGGGGGGGATGGTGCCGGTTCCCCCCCCGCCGTGCAAAGCCTTTGAAAAATGCTCCAATGGGACATTCTGAGGCTATCTGAGAGGGAAATTGTAACAGATTGTCTGGCAACATTGAAAAAGAAAGAAGTAATCATCTTCTGCCCCGGACAGTCTTTGGCTTTCTTCCATTTTGTGCTGCGGGACGACATCTTTAAATGCCCAAGTGTCAACAAAAACAACTCGCGAACTACTTCTGTCAAAAGCTCCCGCGCCGGTGGGTGAAAGGTCATTCAGTCTCGAGAAATCTAGCTCTACAAGTCAGCTGACCTTGTATGTAACCCATGTCAAATCTCGCGAGAGCAGCCGCGACAAGTAAACAACATGGCGCCTCAGTCTGGAAAACGCCAATTCGGATTGTTTTTGCACCGTCTGGCGGTGTATCTACTATGATTGGAATATTTTTGGAGCAATTATAACGTATTTGATGATCAGACACATTGTCACGTAGTGTTGCTGGGATGTTTTCACGGAGTCGGTAAGGGGGCGCACGCCGAGAGTAAGAGGGCGCAGCGCCCCTGTTCCCCCGTTTAGACGAAAGCCTGTGGAAGATGCTCAGTAAAACCTACAGCTCATTTCCTTATAAAACTGCACTCATTGTACCTGAGACTGCTATTTAAATTTTTTTTTTTAAAGCAAAGGATTGTCTCACACCAAATATTGACTTTATTTCATTTATTATGACTTACTGTTTATAGTAATTTTTTTTTTTTTTTTAAATGTTGAGGCAGGCGGCACGGTGGTGTAGTGGTTAGCACTGTCGCCTCACAGCAAGAAGGTCCGGGTTCGAGCCCTGTGGCCGGCGAGGGCCTTTCTGTGCGGAGTTTGCATGTTCTCCCCGTGTCCGCGTGGGTTTCCTCCGGGTGCTCCGGTTTCCCCCACAGTCCAAAGACATGCAGGTTAGGTTAACTGGTGACTCTAAATTGACCGTAGGTGTGAATGTGAGTGTGAATGGTTGTCTGTGTCTATGTGTCAGCCCTGTGATGACCTGGCGACTTGTCCAGGGTGTACCCAGCCTTTCACCCGTAGTCAGCTGGGATAGGCTCCAGCTTGCCTGTGACCCTGTAGAAGGATAAAGCGGCTAGAAATAATGAGAATGAGAAATGTTGAGGCATTTCATTTCATTATTTTTGAGGCCATTTTTGGTCTCCGGCATTTCTTTATATGTGCCTAAGACTTTTGCACACTATTGTACATCTTTAATTTGAAGGGGTACATTGATTGTAAGAAAGAAAGCATTTCCAAGAACCAAGCCTTCTTTCGTTTAAAATCGCCACACAGAGGCCTCCAATTACTGTAAATACAGCTTTATTTGGTTGTTGCTTAGAAATTTTGTGAACAAAAATATATTATACTTGTCCAATAATGAAAAATAAAACAAAAAAGCATTATCGGCGAGTACAAAGTACATTTCAATCCAGCTTTATTCACCTATTGCTGTGGTTTTTTTTGGCAAACACATCCACAAATTCATCAAGATTTATGGCTGTAGCCCTTCTTGACTCTACACTTAACACCCCCAAATTGCTCAGTCACTCATTGTATTTCTCAAGACGGACTTGAAGTTGAGCAAAGAAAAACCGTGCTCACAAGATGCTGTGTCTCCTTAACATATTCTGTCTCTGTTCTCTTTTCCTCTTTCTCTGGTGGTGTTTACATTAGACTGTATCCGTATCGTTTTCGTTGCAGATGCACTGTCCGTGCACATTAAAACGCCGGAAAACGACTCCACAGGCAGAACAGTTTGAATCCGCCAGGGCCCACGTATTCAACCCAGTACATATCTGATCCGGTGCTGTGTAAACATTGAGGTACGAGGATACGCAGTGCTGAGCTCTACCTGACGTCGTCATTGGACAACGTCACTGTGACATCCACCTTCCTGATTCGCTGGCGTTGGTCATGCCACATTGGTCATGTGAATGAGCAATACAGGAAGTGTGTTGAGGAAATCATTAAGTGAATGAGCAATACAGGAAGTGTGTTGGTTACTGTAGCACTAAATAGTCTTGTTGTAATCGCAAAAAACGGCCGTTCTGCGAGGTGAAGAGTGTACCGAACACTGTTAGATCCTTCTAGCATAAACACGAAGGCCATACACGGTGTAAAAAAGGCGTCATTGTAGTACCAGTACCGCCGATAACAGACTGGCATACTTCATTTTTTACAACGACATCCTTCCACTTGCAAGTGGTGAGTGACTTGCGCATGCCCGATATGCACTGGGATCATGTGACGTGCCGTCTAATTAGTCATGTGATTAGCGTATCCGTGTATTGGCGTTGCTGTGTGCACGGGGAACGGTTTTGTTGCGGGCACAGAAATTTTGTGTGTGTACGCGAATCGTTTTAAAAACGTTAATCTGATGATCCGCTGATTCGAAATAATGTAAACGGGGCCTCTGTCTCTGCCTCTGCATGTTCCCCTTCAGAGTCCTCCTCACGTTTCTGCTTACTTTAAGAAGAAGGTTGATATAGAGATCTTGCAGTCACGTGACCGGAAAGTACACAGCCGCCATCTTGTCGGTAAAAAACACAGCTGAATACTGCTGCACTCGTGTACAGAATGGATCAATTTCAACCGACGGACTACACGGCTCATTTTCTAATGAACAGATAACTAGATATATGTCTAAAATAAACGATCTACAGATTAGTGACCCTTATGGCTTACCGGACGTAGTTTTCACGACCGTGTCAGTGGATGTTGAACTGCCAGCGGAATACCCAGACGTGTATAATTACCTCATTAACTTTCCCTCGCTGTTCAGTGGTGAAGCACTGCGTGCTTATAAATCTCTGGACAGTTACCTTTACAGAAATTCAGGATTTGTCAGCGACTCAGATGTGGCATCTTGTAAACAAGAAAATAACAATCCTCATTGGACGGGTAAGTCACTTAAGTATTGAGTACTAACACTATTTATATCAGTATCTAGTATAGCACTGACCAGCCGATTATAGAATAGAATAAGGTAATTCCAGCTGTAATTCCAAATCGTCCGTCTTGTTTACCATGGATCTGGCGTTGGAGAGGTAGAGGCTTAACAGTGGAGATTTGAGTGGCTGTTTTCTGAGCTTAGTCAACAGGCCAGCTCTGCAGCCTCGCTTTTGCTTCTGCTCCCGATGCCGCCTCCTTCGCTTTGCTTCCGATAACAATCCACGGAGACCCCGCTGGTCTCCCTATCTCGTCTGGAATGTTGTGCATGCGATGGAAATCGCTACAAACTGTCATTTTCTGCTGGAAACCAATGTCCAGTAAGTCCATACGGTTGTAGTGGATATTGAAGTCCGGTACAGATGAACAACACGCAAAAATACACACAAAAAACATAAAAAACGTGCACAGGTAGGGAGAGCTTGTAGCCGCAGCCGTTGTAGTAGAATTGTATGTAGTAGGGTTTTCCAGAAGAAAAGGTAGAAGTAGAAGGTGGAAATATGGCGTTTGACTGACAAGATGGCGTCTGTCACAATCTGGATCGGCTGTGATGTCACATGCAAGTGCTCCATAGGTGAGACGCAGCCGACAGGGGAACATTACACGGGGTGTAATGGCCCCCCTTGGTGGCAACATTGGCCGTGTAATAAAATGCTTCTGCTCAAAATACCTGCCGTCTCTCTCTCTTTCAAATAGCCCCTGAATGATACTGAACACATGTAAATTTTGAAAGAACATGTATGGAATTACGTGGCAAACAAAATAAGTGTGAAATAAAATTTGATATTTTAAATTAGAGCTGATTGCCTAGTAGTAGAGTAGCCAATCAGAGCACGTGAATGCTTATATCCAGTGAATGTGGGTAGAATAATCCATCCATTATCTATAACTGCTTATCCTGTGCAGGGTCGCAGGCAAGCTGGAGCCTATCCCAGCTGACTATGGGTGAGAGGCGGGGTACACCCTGGACAAGTCACCAGATCATTGCAGGGCTGACACATAGAGACAAAACCATTCACACCTACAGTCAATTTAGAGCCACCAATTAGCCTAACCTGCATGTCTTTGGACTGTGGGGGAAACTGGAGCACCCGGAGGAAACCCACGTGGACACGGGGAGAACATGCAAAATCTACACAGAAAGGCCCCCGTTGGCTGCTGGACTTGAACCCAGAACCTCCTTGCTCTGTGAGGTGACAGCGCTAACCACTATACCACCCGTGGATAGAATAAGTCCCGTTAGTTTTAGCCTGCAACAACTTCTTTTGGCTGCTCCCGATTAGGGGTCGCCACAGCGGACCTTTCGTCTCCATTGCTCCCTTAGCCTGGGCCCGCCCATCCTAAGTGTGACGCAACACGGGGGGCTGTTGCGAACTTAGTCTGGCAAGGCAAGCTATCTCCAGCTCTTCCAAGCTCCCGAAAAATCGGGAGCCAATCAACTTTGAGCATCTCCAATGGCCCTGGGTAGAGTCGTGTTCAAGGCAGTGACGTAGTAGAACTGCGACCAGAAGCCATAGATTGTTTACAGAATCTATGCCGGAAGCGCTTCATTCACTAGAAACATTACGAACATGGAGCAGCGGCAAGCCTTTGACACAGCGGTAGATGCTGTATTGAAAGCATTCAACGGGAAGTTCTCATTGAAAACGGAGCAAAGAGCAGCCCTGGAGGTATTTATTGAAAGGAAAGACGTTTTCGCCTTGCTCCCGACCGGCTTCGGTAAGAGTTTAATCTACCAGTTAGCCCCGCTGGTAGCCAAATCAATGGGGCTCAGCGAGAATCCTATCGTTGTGGTCGTCTCGCCTTTGATCGCGCTATTATCGTCCTCTTCCTCTTCAGCTCCTCCTTCTTCTTCCTGTTACTCAAGCAGTTTCCGTCGCGTCACATACGTCAGAGGAAAGAGTGATGTGATTGGTTTAAGCTTCGTCACAGCCTTTTCTGGCTTCGACCAGTAGCAAACTGAGGCATTTCAGGGAGGCGGGTCAACCAGGCGCTTTGGGAAACGGTTGGGCTTAATATCTATGTCAGACCAATGCTCGCAGAGCTTTGAAGTTGCGTTAGCCAGACTATTGCTCCCTGTCTTCCGCATCCTTCTCTACCACACCTGCCACTTTCATGTCCTCTCTCACCACATCCATGTATCTCCTCTTTGGCCTTCCTCGTTTTCGTGTGCCTGGCAGCTCCATCCTCAACATTCTCCTTCCCACATGCTCTGCATCTCTTCTCAGGATGTGCCCGTACCATCTCAGTCTCATCTCTCTCAGCTTAATTCCCAAGCTCTCCACATGTGCTGTCCCTCTGATGTGCTCGTTCCTTATCCTGTCCAACCTCCCATCACAAACCTTAACATCCTCAACTCCGCCACCTCCAACTTTGCCTCCTGTCTCTTCGTTAAGGGTACGGTCTCCAATCCATACATCACAGCTGGTCTCACTACTCTCTTATACATCTTACCTTTCACTTTTGCTGGGACTTTCCTATCACAAATGACTCCCAAAATCCTTCTCCAACTGCTCCACCCTGCCTGCACTCTCTTTCTCACCTCACTATCGCAGCCCCATTTTCCTGCACAGTTGACCTCAGGTACTTGAATTCACCAACTTTCTTTACGTCTACTCCTTGCATCTTCTCTACACTCTCATCCCCGTTCTCTTTGATGCACATGTATTCTGTTTTGCTACTGCCCACCTTCATTCCTCTTTGTTCCAATGCATACCTCCATCTCTCTAAACCCAACTCAACCTCCTTTCTACTTTCACCACTTATCACAATATCATCCGCAAACATCATGTTCCATGGTGACTCTTGCCTCACTTCGTCTGTCAAGCTATCCATCACTATGGCAAACACAAAAGGACTCAAAGCAGATCCTTGATGGAGTCCCACCTTCACCTTGAACCATTCAGTTGTTCCAACTGCGCACCTCACTGCTGTTTCACTGTTCTCATACATGTCTTGCACCACTCTAATATACTTCTCATTCACTCCACTCTTTCTCATACAATACCATAACTCATCTCACGGCACTCTATCGTATGCCTTCTCCAGGTCTACAAACACACAATTAGTGATGCACCGATCACCATTTTTTGGGCCGATCACCGATACCGATCACCAAACAACTTGATCTGCCGATTGCCGATCACTGCCGATTTTTTTTAAAAATAATGAACTAATATATATATATATATATATATATATATATATATATATATATATATATATAAAAAACAGTCAAAATCTTCAAATGCACAGAATGCCTTTATTTTACTGTAGCCTTTGTGACAACATGTCACCATTCAAAATATAAATATGAATCTTTCCATTCAAAATGTAAATAAAAGAACATTAGAAAGCCAAGCAGACAGCTTCTAACTCACATTACAAAAAACTTGGGCTACTTGAAAACTGGCTTGTTAATGCTGGTTAAAGATAAAATAAACAATTGGCCACAAAACCAAAACGTGCAAGGCCTACTATCACAAAGGACAAAATCTTTCACTGCCCAATAACATGGGGCAAGTTTCTTTTGATCATTATGAGCATCTCTGCATTTTTGGGGGTGAGACGGTTTCTTTTGTCATCAATGATGTTTGCAGCTGTACTAAAGAGCCGCTCACTATCCACACTTGTGCATGGTGAACAAAGATAGGCTCTTGCTGTCTGTGCAAGTGCAGGGAAGCGGCCTTTATTCAGCTGCCAATAGGCAAGTGGGTTTGAACTGCGCTGCAATACAGACTCTGCCATGTACTGGCTGACCTGGGTGATAATGGTAATTTCCTGCTCACTCTGCCCTGCTACCTCATCGACTAACTCTGCGAACATTGCCTGCAAAGAGCAGGCAGGTGGGGTCTTGTCAGTTGACTTGCTGGAACTGGGTTGCTCCACAGTGCTTGTAGTGATGGGTAGTTCAGGGTGGCTGGTTTCAAGGGCGTTCTGAAGCTGTTCATGGAAAGATGGTTTGAGTGCCTCTGAGAAATATCTGTCTTTATACCTAAAACAGACATAACAAAAATGAAAACGAGAAATTGATTAGGTTATAGTGATATGCAAAATAACATTCATTTCAGTCAGGTAGCCTAGAAAAAAATACATCCATTGCCAGCTGATATTTTACATTTATATTATATTATATTATATTATATTATATTATATTATATTATATATTGTATTGTTGGGCTTCAGGAATATAGGCAACTTAATTGGGTCAGGACGTGTCTCTTACCTCGGGTCTAGCATTGTAGCTATTGTGTACAACTTCTGTGCATCAATGTCAGCGAATCGTCGTCGGACAGCTTCCAGTAGCACTGATTTCGCCGTCTTCACGCCATGGTCCGTCTCAGTTGTTTTCTCAAGTAGACGAGTGAGCGCTCGGATGCATGGAATTACGTCCGCAGCGGACGCAGTGGATGAGCTGATTTCTTTGGTTAGCTCTTCAAACGGGGCCAGGATGGTTATTGTGTTTTCAATCAATTTCCATTGGTGGACTGTGAAGTTGCATGGCAATTCGTATTCTGCTGCATATGATGCGAGGGCCAGTTTCTGCTCCAAGAGACTCTGGAGCATGTAGAAAGAACTATTCCAGCGCGTTGGTACATCTTGGCGGAGTTTTCTAATTGGCTGGCCGAGTTGCTTCTGACAGCTCTCCAGTCGACTGTATGCCAAGGGAGAGTGTTTGAAGTGTCCAACAATGCGTCTTCCTGATGCTACAATATCCGAGATGGAGCGCTGAGACAGTATTCCCTCATGTACCGCCAACTGTAGCGTGTGAGCCATACATGGGAGCCCAGGGAAATCTGCGTCTCTCATGGCTTTTTGCATGTTTTTTGCATTATCGGTTAGAATGGCGTGGATTCGCTCCGTTTGGATCCCCCATGACTGAAACATACAGCGATAAGCCTCCACCAAAGCCTCCGTGGAGTGAGACCCCGTGAACTCCTGACAGTGTAGCACAATGTTGTGTCTTTCAAAATTAGCATCAATAAAGTGCGCTGTTAAGCTAAGTAGAGACATTGGGCATGCGTCTGCACTCCAAATATCGCTGGTAAAACTAATGGATACGTTAGCCTTCAGAAGGGTTTCAATGTGTGCGTACACAGTTTGGTACAACTGAGGGAGACATACATCAGTTAGATATCTCCTGCTTGGGGCGTCGTAACGGGGATCAAGACAGGTCATCATTCGACGGAAAGATTTCTCCTCCACAACAGATAGTGGCTGTTCACCTAGGCAAACGAATTCCATAACCTTAGACGTGATGTCTTTCCACCTCTTACTTTCTCTGCTGTATGGTTCACGTCGATGTAAACTTTCGCTCAAAGTCGGCTGGCTGGGGGATGGGGATGAACCGGTTGCCTTCGGCTTGACAAGTTTCTCGTACTCGGCATATTCAGTTGAATGGCGAATTCTAAGATGCCTAATGAGGTTAGTGGTGTTGAACTGTCGAGGGGTACTTCCACCTCGAGGTATTGCGTCATTGCATACATTGCATACAGCAAGTTTCACATCTGCCTCACTCACTTTAAAGAAAGTCCAGACAGGAGAAGTCATCGCGTTGTCGAGATGCACTTGTAGGCTATGGTTGCGCGCTTGCCAGTTTTAAACGTCGCTAATAATTTACGTCACGCGATCGGCTTTTTGATCGGCATGTTTTTCCGATCGCCGATCAGGCTATTTTTGGGCAATATCGGCCGATCATGATCGGCAGCCGATCGATCGGTGCATCATTACACACAATGTAGCTTTCTCTGGCCTTCTCTGTACTTCTCCATTAACATTCTTAGAGCAAAAATTGCATCTGACATGCTCTTCCTTGGCATAAACCCGTACTGCTGTTCACAGATTGCTACCTCTCTTCTCAGTCTCGCCTCCAATACCCTTTCCCATAGCTTCATGGTGTGGCTCATCAATTTTATTCCTCTGTAATTACTGCAGCTCTGTACATCTCCCTTATTCTTTTCTTGATCTTTATTTCTATACTTTACTTTCTCATTGAATTTCCACTTTTTTTTCCTCATTTTATTTTTCATCTTTATAAGCTTTTAATTTTAATTTAATTTCCACTATTTTTTTTTTTTACAAAATGCCAGGGAGCAAAAAATCCTGCAGAAAATGCATGGAACTAGAACAGAGGATTTCTCATCTCATCTCATTATCTGTAGCCGCTTTATCCTTCTACAGGGTCGCAGGCAAGCTGGAGCCTATCCCAGCTGACTACAGGCGAAAGGCGGGGTACACCCTGGACAAGTCGCCAGGTCATCACAGGGCTGACACATAGACACAGACAACCATTCACACTCACATTCACACCTACGGTCAATTTAGAGTCACCAGTTAACCTAACCTGCATGTCTTTGGACTGTGGGGGAAACCGGAGCACCCAGAGGAAACCCACGCGGACACGGGGAGAACATGCAAACTCCGCACAGAAAGGCCCTCGCCGGCCCCGGGGCTCGAACCCAGGACCTTCTTGCTGTGAGGCGACAGCGCTAACCACTACACCACCGTGCTGCCCCAACAGAGGATTTCTATTCTGGAATCAAAGATTAACGCTCTGCCAAAGACGGACGAATTAAAAGCGATATCTCAGGAAAGGAGTACAGAAACAGTGGCTGAGAATGCAGAGATTGCACTCCGACAGACCGAGGACATTGCAGATCAAGTGGAAGAATTCATCAATCAAGCTGGGCAAAATGTGAGTACAGAAAACTGGCAAATGATGAGTGGTAAGCCCAAAAATAAAAACAGAAGAGTAATTACTTCAACACCAGCTCGTTCTACAAATTACAATAGGATCTACAATCCTATGGAAAATCCACAGCCCATAAGGCTTCAGAACAAATTTGAATGCCTCAGGGATGTGGAAGAGGATTTTTCAAGCGGACAAACACATAGTAAAAAGAGATCGCACCAAGATCAAAGAGCTGTGAGAAGAGGCAAAAAGCAGCTCGTAACACCACCTGATCCCACAACCCTTGTTCTTGGTGATTCCACTGTAAGACAATTAAAAGGTTATGGGATGATTATTTGTTGTCTTCCAAATGCATCCATCTCTGACACCAAAGACAGCATTTTGAAACTCATGTCCGAGCATAAAACTATTAAACGTATTGTTGTGCATGTGGGACCAAATGATGTTTTCAGAGAACAGCTGTTTGTCCATGATGATTTCAGAAAACTTTTTTCTGAGCTCTATAAGACTGGAATTCAGTCTTTTATCAGTGGCCCACTCCCAGCGAGAGGAAGTTTTGCTTTTTCTCGACTCTTCAGTCTTAACACCTGGCTTGGAAAAACTTGTTTTTCATTTGGTATGAACTTCATAGACAATTTTAACCTTTTCTGGAATCGTAGAGAATTTTACAAGCCAAATAGCACTGAACTCAGCTGGATTGGAGCCAAAGTCTTAGTAGACCATTACAAACTTGCAATCTTTTTCTCAGCCAGCATTGAGGAAAACAGTTGATAAGATGTCGCAGACTGACATAGTTACAAAGCCTAAACAATCATCTTTGCAAGTCGTCATCAAGGACACACAGACATCTGACCTGCAAGACTCCCAACATTCAAAGACAGATGACTCCACTTCTCCTCGGATGGATTTCCCAAATAGCATGAAAAAATTGCTCCAAATGGCTACACTCTCTTTTTCCAGCCCAAATCTGTCGCGACAAGCAGTGTACCCAGTTCATCAAAATTGTGTTCGTCCAGGACTTTCAGCTGGCTACAAATCTTTTTCACCATCCAAAAGATACATGTCATCTCCAATCCTTTCACCCTCAAACCAAATGGAACATTTAGAAAATCTTGTTTGATGTACTCTGGGTCCCTGCAAATGGGTGTAGTGTTGAAAACCAGCTGGGACCCAATGTGCCTATGCCACTCTCTATTCCTGTGTTGATAAGAAACAGAAAACATAGAGCACATTTAACCCTGGGGGTGAACCAATCTAATCTCCTTCCTGTTTTAAAACAGCATCAGAGTGCACAAGCAGATATTACTTCTAGACTTTCTGTAAAGCTAGCTCTTCTGAACATTAGATCACTTTTAAACAAGTCATTTTTAATTAATGATCTTATTTGCAAACACAATCTTGATTTTTTGCTTCTAACTGAAACCTGGCTGGATCAAGCAAATAGTGCTACCACCCTTATTGAAGCAGCTCCCCCAAATTTTAATTTTTTGAATGTTACCCGACAAGGGAAAGGTGGAGGGATCGCAAATATATTCAAAGTCTCTTTTCAATATAAACAATCCTCACTTGGTGATTTTATGTCCTTTGAACACTTATGTGCACTTGTTACATGCTCTCCTAATATATTATTATTAACTATTTATAGGCCTCCAAGACATTCAGCCAAAGTCTTTCTTGAAGAGTTTGGTGAACTGTTATCAGTCATTTGCTTAGAGTTTGATTGTCTTATTATATCTGGGGATTTTAACTTGCATGTAGATAATACTGATAACATTTATGCCAAAGAACTACTTGCAATTATTGACAACTTCAACCTAGTACAACATGTACAGGGGCCGACCCACTCTCGTGGTCATACTCTTGACCTCGTCATCACAAAGGGTCTTACTGTTTCTAATACTGTTGTTGACCTGGCCTTATCTGATCATTTCTGTGTTTTCTTTGATGTTTCTATGTCTCCTCACATTCAGAACAGCTCAATGACTATAGGTAGGAGAGTCATAAAAGACAACACATGTGCTCTCTTTGAGCAAGCTCTCTCTCAGAACTCAACCAAAATGTCAGACTCTGTTCTTCATCTTATAATTACAGATGTGCTTCAAATTATAAATACATCCCTGGAGACTGGCGTTGTTCCTGTGTCCCTAAAAAAAGCCGTTGTAAAGCCCCTTCTTAAAAAAATAATCTGGATCCTTCAGTGTTAAATAACTACAGGCCAATATCAAATCTACCATTCATCGGGAAAATCCTGGAAAAAATTGTCTTCAATCAATTAACTGCCTTCTTGATATCAAACAGCCGTTTTGATAATTTTCAGTCAGGATTTCGTGCCAATCATAGCACTGAAACAGCGCTTATTAAAGTTATAAATGACATACGTCTTAATACTGATGCAGGCAAAACATCGGTCCTGGTATTACTGGACCTCAGTGCAGCTTTTGATACTGTTGATCACAACATACTGCTATGTCGACTTGAACACTGGGTTGGATTGACTGGTAAAGTTATCAATTGGTTAAATTCATACTTAAAAGATAGAACTTCTTTGTTACCCTGGGAAATTGTTCCTCAACGTCAATGTCCTTGACCTGTGGTGTCCCCCAGGGGTCGATTCTTGGACCATTACTTTTCAACCTTTATATGCTCCCACTTGGGCAAATTATCAATAAAAATTCAATTTTGTATCACTGCTATGCAGATGACACCCAAATTTATTTTGCTCTATCACCTAATGATTATGCCCCCCTTGAATGTCTCTACCAGTGTATCGATCAAATCAATAGCTGGATGTCACAAAATTTTCTTCAGCTGAACACAGATAAAACAGAAGTAATTCTATTTGGAAAAAAAAGATGAAAGACTCAGGATTACCACTATTCTTGACACAAAAGGGATTAAAACTAAAGAAATGGTTAAAAATCTTGGTGTTTTCATTGACAGCGAGCTAAACTTTGACAGTCACATGAAAGCAATCACTAAAACGGCATTTTATCACCTAAAAAACATTTCCAAACTAAGAGGACTTATGTCAAAAAATGATCTGGAAAAACTAATACATGCCTTCATCTCTAGTAGGGTTGATTACTGCAATGGCCTTTTCACAGGCCTGCCAAAAAAGACCATCAAACGACTTCAGCCGGTTCAAAATGCAGCGGCTAGGGTTCTCACACGAACAAAAAGAACAGAGCACATTACTCCAATTCTAAGGTCCCTTCACTGGCTTCCAGTAAGCTACAGAATTGACTTTAAAGCATTGCTGCTGGTGTACAAATCTCTAAATGGTACAGGGCCCAATTACCTCTCTGATATGTTGCAGTGGCCTAACCCAATCAGATCTACCAGATCAAAACAGAAAAATTTACTATTAAAACCTGTTAAAACAAAGTATGGTGAAGCAGCTTTTAGCTACTATGCAGTACAGCTGTGGAACCAACTGCCAGAGGACATTAAAAATGCTCCTGCTGTTGGCAGCTTCAAATCTAGGTTAAAGACCAAGCTGTTTTCAGATGCTTTCTGTTAAATAATTAACCCTGCCGACAGTAGTCGGAGGGGTTATTATTTTCACCTGCGTCAGTCTGTGTGTGTGTGTATCTGTCTGTGTGTCTGCAAGATATCTCAAGAACCAATGGATCGATTTGGACCAAATTTTGTACATGTGTTGCCAATCACCCAGGAAGGAAACCATTAAATTTTGGAGGTCAAAGGTCAAGGTCATGGCAGAACTTCGAAATTTTCGCCCAATGTATTTTAATAGGGAAAAGGCGGGGTTTGCACTCGTTAGAGTGTCCCTGTCTAGTTAATATTGTCTTCTTTACATTTTTTATAATCTTTACTTTCTCTGCATGTTTTAAATTTACTTTAACTTTATGCTATTTTATTCTTTATTCTATTCTGCTGTTTTTTCCCATCCTATTTGAACTACTACTTCATTTTATTATTTTATTTTTACTCTTATTTTCTTTTAATTCTTTTAATTGTTTTAGAATAAAAATAAAATTATTTTATGTAATTTTATTTCTCTATTGTCTACTGTTTTTGTTTTTACTTCTGTAAAGCACATTGAACTGCCATTGTGTATGAAATGTGCTATATAAATAAACTTACCTTGCCTTATTCTTGTATATTGGGACTAGCGCACTCTTTCACACACAAGAAGTAGTTTTAGCCTGCAACTGAACACGTCCTCATATCCATAGAGCTACACTGTTATCCCAACAGCAACATAATAATGGAAAAATGCATTTGGATAGCATTGTAAGGCATTTTGAACATTCCATGGATTATAATAATCTTCTTGTTGGACTTTGAGTTAATATCTACATGTATATCAGTGTCCTTATTTTAAAACTATAGTAGGTACATATAGTACACTGGCTTTCAGTCATACACCAATTGTGTGTAAGGAAAGTGAACACACCAAAGGAGGCAGTGACGATTTCATGGTCAATGCCATACCTTGCATTCTATTGGTTGGTCCCAATTATGGAAGTCTTAAAAGTTCAATCTAGATCCCAACAACACTCAGTGCGTTTACATGCACATCCAAATCGAGCTACTGTCGGTAATCGAGCTAAGGGTCCCAGCAGGGGTGCCAGAGAAATCCAATCCTACATGCACACAAGGAAATCGAGCTATTGTGTGAGGTACATTGTGCACTCGAGCCACAGGTGGCGCTACACGCCCCATCGTGTTGGTACACTTCTGGTTGTCGTCATGAAGAAGAGCTATTCAAGAGTATAAACAAAGTTATCAGTTCCGTGTTCACAAGAAGAACGACGAGGACAGCAACATCGAGATATATTATATATTCAACTCCTTAAGCTGAATGAGCATGAACTCCATCTCCTCATTGCTCCAGAAGTGCACGTTTCTACTACTGTTGTCATGCCGACCGAGGCTGTTGTGTTTCCCGCTTGTGGTCTCGTCACTTCCGGAAGGGGCAGTGCTGAAGTAAGTAGCTCGACTATGTAGCTCGATAGGGTTTACATGCACTAAGTAGCTCGGCTACAATCGCATAATCTAGGTCGCGTAGCTCGATTACGAGAAATCCAGTTCGGTTCGATTTCAGCTGAGCTAAGGTGTTTCCATGGCATTTAGAACTTCGATTTTAGTTGAGCTACGGCAGAAATTCGATTTTCTCTATGTGCATGTAAACGCACTGACTGTTTCATACAGGTGTTACAAGTTTAAGCTTAGAAAACTAGAACCATTAGCCACCCCAAAAACCCATTGAGGAACTTTAGTTTCCTGCTGTGCTAGACCAAAGGTTCTCCTAGTTCTCCATTTTTAGTCTGCACACTTAACACACGGGCGGCACGGTGGTGTAGTGGTTAGCGCTGTCGCCTCACAGCAAGAAGGTCCTGGGTTCGAGCCCCGTGGCCGGCGAGGGCCTTTCTGTGTGGAGTTTGCATGTTCTCCCCGTGTCCGCGTGGGTTTCCTCCGGGTGCTCCGGTTTCCCCCACAGTCCAAAGACATGCAGGTTGGGTTAACTGGTGACTCTAAATTGACCGTAGATGTGAGTGTGAATGGTTGTCTGTGTCTATGTGTCAGCCCTGTGATGACCTGGCGACTTGTCCAGGGTGTACCCCACCTTTCGCCCGTAGTCAGTTGGGATAGGCTCCAGCTTGCCTGCGACCCTGTAGAAGGATAAAGCGGCTAGAGATAATGAGATGAGATGAGACTTAACACACACAACTGGGAGGCTAATCTGCACACATTCAGTGTTGATTGTGACTTTTATGAGTTTGGGACTAGAAGAGAATATGAATTATGGATATGGACTTTTATGGAGTTATGGTCTATGAGGTCTGTAAAGGACCTCTGCATTAGATATTGTGGCACGCAGACTGTCAGTTTTCCAGTGCTGTCATTTGTAGGCTGGAGTTGACGGTTTCACTTTGAAATCATCTGATTGGTGTGTGTGACTTTATGACTGCTCTAAAGATACACAGTGAAATACCATCACTGAAATTCCCACACTCAATATGGGACCTGCGACCTACTGAACATAGTGTCTTGCGAAAGTATTCATCCCCTTGGTGTTTGTCCTGTGTTGTCGCATTACAAGCTGGAATTAAAATGGATTTTTTGGGGGGTTAGCACCATTTGATTTACACAACATGCCTACCACTTATAAAGGTGCAAATTGTTTGTTTTGTTGTGACAAACAATAATTAAGATGAAAAAAAACAGAAATCTGGAGTGTGTATTGGTATTCACCTCCTAAAGTCAATACTTTGTAGAGCCACCTTTGCTGCAATTACAGCTACAAGTCTCTTGGGGTATGTCTCAATTAGCTTAGCACATCTAGCCACTGGGATTTTTGCCCATTCCTCAAGGCAAAACTGCTCCAACTCCTTCAAGTTAGATGGGTTGCGTTGGTGTACAGCAATCTTCAAGTTATGCCACAGATTCTCAATTAGATTGAAGTCTGGGCTTTGATTAGGCCATTCCAAGACATTTAAATGTTTCTCTTTAAACCACTCCAGTGTAGCTTTAGCAGTATGTTTAGGGTCCTTGTCCTGCTGGAACATGAACCTTCGTCCCAGTCTCAAACCTCTGGCTGACTCAAACAGGTTTTCCTCCAGAATTGCCCTGGATTTAGTGTCCTCCATCTTTCCTTCAGTCCTGACCAGCTTTCTTGTCCCTGCAGATGAAAAATATTCCCACAGCATGATGCTGCCACCACCATGCTTCGCTGTAGGAACTGTGTTCTCAGAGTGTTGGGTTTGCATCACTCACGGCATTTCCCATGATGGCCAAAAAGATCAATTTTAGTCTCATTTGACCAGAGAATCTTCTTCCATGTGTTTGGGGAGTCTGCTACATGCTCTTGGGCAAACTCCGAACGTGTTTTCTTCAGCAATGGCTTTTTTCTGGCCACTCTTCCATAAAGCCCCGTTCTGTGGAGTGTACGGCTTAAAGTGGTCCTATGGACAGATACTCCCATCTCCGCTGTGGATCTTTGCAGCTCCTTCAGTGTTCTCTTTGGTGTCTTTGTTGCATCTCTGATTAATGCCCTCCTTGCCTGGTCTGTGAGTTATGATGGGTGGCCTTCTCTTGTCAGGTTTGTAGTGGTGCCATATTCTTTCCATTTTTGCTATAATGGATTTAATGGTGCTCTGTGGGATATTCAAAGTTTGGGATGTATTTTTTTTTAATATAACCCAACTCTGATCTATACTTCTCCACAACTTTGTCTCTGACCTGTTTGGAGGCTCCTTGGTTTTCATGTTGCTTGCTTAGTAGTGTTGCAGAGTCAGGGTCCTTCCAGAACAGGTTGAGTTATACAGACATCATGTGATAGATCATGTGACACTGATTGCACACAGGTGCATCTTGATCAACTAATTATGTGACTTATGAAGTGAATTGGTTGGACCAGCTCTTATTTAGGGGTTTCATACGAAAGGGGGTGAATACCTATGCACACTCTGGATTTCTGTTTTTTTTTCCTTTCCCATCTTAATTATTGTTTGTGTCACAATAAAACAACAATTTGCACCTTTAAAGTCGTAGGCATGTTGTGTAAATCAAATGGTGCTAACCTTCCAAAAATCCATTTTGCAATGCAACAAAACAGGACAAACACCAAGGGGGATGAATACTTTTGCAAGACGCTGTAGTATGTACGTGGTAATTTTTCTCCACATTTAGAAAGACAGTGTGTACAACCATGATGAATGATTTGCAACAAAGGGCCTGAAGGCTGTACAACAATTTGCCTGACAAAGTGACTAGGGTTTTGGCAAGGTAATATATTTACAAAGTGTGCAAAAGGTCATGAAGGACGTACTGAAAATATGAACAATTCTCTACTGCAAAGCTGTTCGACTATAAGAGTACATGCTTCACTTGGCCTGTTGCGATATTCGATATACTGACTCGTATGGTAAATGAACTCTGTAATATTTTTTTTTACCGAGATTTTGGCATTTACGTGCTGTACATCTACATAGGGAAGTCACTGGAGTATTAGCTTGACCCACTGACTGAATAAAACACTGCGCTGTTTTCTGTCGTCTCACGCAGCTCTCTGTCAGAGGCAGGGCCTCCCAGCATGCAACAGTTATCCAGCCAGGGTATCCACTGAAGGGGGGAGGGGGAACACCACGTTGCTCCGTTGCACAGACCATAGGCGTAGACTTGGGTACGGACGTGTCCCTACCAATATCAAACGACGGCTGATATGTCCTACCAATATTTCTGATAGAAGAAAAAAATCATGCTCCGTGCGCAGTACACAAATGGTTACTGTAGGTTTCCATTGGGCAAAACACCACGCAAAATTTGCTCATGAATATTCGCAAGCAAGTTTGGCTACCATGTCAATTAGTTGCAGTGCAGTGACCGGCTGCTAGCTAGCAAACTAGCAAACTGTCCTTGAGGAATGTAACGTTAGATTAGCTCGTAAAATTAATCAGTTAACAACAGCTCGTATTCAGTGTGTAAAAACAACGACAACATACGAATATGACTGTTTTCTAAGTTTGTGTGGCATGTAAATAACAATCCGACTTGATACTGGCAACAACTGGTGTTCATTAAGGTCATAAAGACATTATTAAATCATATATATATATTGTGCTAATGTTGGCTAATATTGCACCTACAGCCCCACCTAGCAGTATTGGCACCCCTTAATTTTATTCACAACTTTTGTAATATCTCCAGAAATAAATGGAAATGGACACAATTTGCAATACCAAGATCTTTTAATTGAAGGTCCAAAGGAACTGAAAAGTTGTTTTCGTTCAAAATAGGCATTTTAATTTCTAAGACAATAAAAAAAAAACAGAAATACAGCAGGTGCAGGAATATTGGCACCCCTCCTTAGTATTTGGTTGCACACCCTTTGGCAGCGATGACGGCCTCCAAACGTTTCCTGTAGCCATCAATGAGCTTCTTGCATTTGTCTTGTGGTATTTTCTCCCACTCTTCCTTCGCTATGCGCTCTAGGTCTTGGATATTTGAAGGATTCCTTCTGCCAATGGCAGATTTCAACTCCCCCCAAAGATTCTCAATTGGATTGAGGTCAGGACTCATTGCTGGCCATTTCAAAACAGTCCATTTTTTCTTTTCTAACCATTTTTGTGTGCTTTTAGATGTGTGTTTGGGGTCTTTGTCCTGCTGGAGTACCCAAGATCTTCGCCTCAAACCGAGCTTTCTTACATTGGGCAGGACATTTTGCTCCAAAATCTGTTGATAATCTTCAGATTTCATAATCCCTATGACACGGGTAAGGCCTCCAGTCCCAGATGCAGCAAAGCAGCCCCACAGCATTATTGATCCTCCACCATGCTTGACTGTTGGTAGGGTGTTCTTTTCTTTGAATGCTTCATTGCAGCGCCTGTAAACATACTGCCTGTGAGAATTCCCAAAAAGCTCTACTTTTGTCTCATCTGTCCACAGGACATTTTCCCAGAAGGACTGTGGCTTGTCCAGGTTCTCTTTCGCAAACTCCAGACGCTCCTTTTTGTGTCTTTTTTTTCAATAATGGGGTCTTCCTTGGCCTCCGCCCATGTAGCCCTGCTGTGTTGAGTGTGCACCTTATGGTGCTTCTTGAAACAGTTACCCCAGACTGTTCCAGGTGGGCCTGCAGGTCCGTAGATGTTAACTGAGGTGATTCTGCCACCAATCGCACCAACCTTCGATGACTTCTATCATTGATTTTTCTCTTACCCCCACGCCCAGGGAGGTTCTTGACCGTTCCATGCTTCAAATATTTCTTAATAACATTACGCACTGTTGACACAGGGATACCAAGCTCTTTGGAGATGGCTTTATATCCTTTGGAGCTCTTGTGTTTGTCAACAACTGCATTTCTTGTTTCTTCAGACAGCTCTTTTGTCTTCACCATTGTGAAAAAGGGACTGAGTGAAGCAGTTGGTTTTTCAAAACACAAATCTCATCATTCATTGGCCATTTCATGTCACATGGGCACAGACAGGTCTTCACAGGTGATTTCCATTTGTAATTTACCATAGGTGAGTCAAATTAGGTTTAGTTAGGTTTTAGGACTAACAGCAAAGGGTGCCAATACTAGTGATACAGCAAGATTTACCTTTTTCATTTTTTTTCACTCTAATTGTTTATTTTTTTTATTTTGTTGATACTTTGCTCTTTTATATTAACCACGAGCTATCTGTAGAAATATTCTGCATCATGTGACATTTTGAAAACATCACATACCGAGTACACATACACTGAACTGATTGGTTTTTGAGGGGGTTAATTTGAAAGCGGTAGGCTAAAAACTTTTTTATTTGCTACAGACACAGCTTTTAATTCTGTCCAGCCAACCTGCATTAGTTCCGTAAACGCATTTTTTTTGTTCAGTTCCGTTCTCATTTTGAATAGATCTATTAGGTTCTCCTACAGATCTGTCAGGGTCATTAACAAAGTAGGTAATGAATTTCGCATAACAAAACTCAAAAGCTGTTTGTAACGTCTCGGATGGATCAAGATCAAACGAATTTTCCAGTA
Organism: Neoarius graeffei; assembly: GCF_027579695.1. NCBI lineage: Eukaryota > Metazoa > Chordata > Actinopteri > Siluriformes > Ariidae > Neoarius > Neoarius graeffei. The sequence goes on along the minus strand of NC_083578.1, from coordinate 21,795,046 downwards.
ACGGTTTGTGATGGTCCGACACACGGACTAAATCGACCGTTAGGCCTCGTTCGGATGAAATTACACTATTAAAATGATCACGGAATTATTTGTTTTTCTGAATCTTTACTATTTTGTTGTTCGCTAGAATACCATTTTACGATTTCACACTTAAGCAAATGTTTGAAAACTCCGGATCTCCTTCCTTCATGGTGGCTGCCATTTTTTTGTGCCGCACGGCGCATGCGCAGAGCTGATTTGATTCTATATTCTGCGCGGAATGCGTAAATGTCAAGTTCGATTTTAGATTTACGAACCCGAAAAAAATGTCGAAAAACCGGCGTTTAAAAAAAAAAAAATTTCAACCGCACAAACGGCACTCACCCGGCCGGTGGACCGGAAACAGAACATTTTTTAATAATGGCCTTGTAAAACACATTTGCAAATTGGTAGAATGAGTGAATCATCACATGCAAGATTTGCAGTTAATCAAATCAATTGCTTATTATTATTATTATTATTATTATTATTATTATTATTCATGAATTACTACAGTTCTGAACTTCAAATTTTAAAAGTCTGGACTTTGGAGAGATGATGGATACTCTTTTGGTGGAACACAACGGAGCAAAATCTTGTGATCCTCTAATGTTGACCTGAAGTTGGCGCCACTGGGGGTTGCCATTGGGTTTATGTCCCCACCAATGTTAACACCAAACCTACACCCTTGCCTACATGTTCTCGTTCTAATTGTTACTTTTATCCAAATGACAGCTGGCAACACGTTGTTACTTTGCACTTTTTGTTTATCTGGGTACTAATCTTTGAGAAACTGGATTGGCAGAATGTTGCCTGAACAGTTCATCTGGCTGACAGGCGATGAACTTCTGTCATCATGTGTTCTCCGTCATCTGTCTGGTGTCGTCCACATTTAATGAAAATCGCTTCTTCTCTCTCAGTTCTTCACCAATTTTTATTCTTTTTGGCAGGAAGGTAGGTCTGCCTGGAGTGCATATACTGTAGCTTCTACCCAACTTTGCATAATTGCAATTAATAATGAAGCTATGGAGTAATTAAGCCCTAACGAGCAGTTTCCACACATCACTTCTTCTCCCTCAATTCTTCACCGATTTTGATTCTTTCTGGCATGAAGGTAGGGGAACCTAGGGTGTATATAACTGTTACCCAGATTTGCTTAATTACAATTATTAATGAAGTTATGGACTAATTAAGCCTTAATGAGCAGTTCAACAAAAATTGCTTCTGCTCAGTCAATTCCTCACCGTTTTGGATCTTTTCTGGCAAATAGGTTGGTATTCCTCGGGTGTATAATAGCTTCCGTAGCTTGTATATAGCCTGCGACATTTATTGTCCAAGGTGGCCCACTTTAGATCGTTCCTTCTGGACTAGATGGGGCCGGAGTGAGCTACGCTGTCGTTAACTGACTGAGACAGTCAAATTCATAAATTGATCCTTGAATTTGTCTGTGCAGTTGAACTAAATCAGCTTTCTAAACCTTGCACTGTACACGGCTCGATATTAACTTTTTAATCCACTTATCCAATCAGACAAGCAGCAAGTTTTTTTTTTTCTTGTCCTGACCATAACCTTTTTATTACTGTGTATTTACTATTTTCATGAAGGGAAAGGTTATCAAAAAGCAGATATAGTTATGATAAATCATTATGCTTTAATGCTTCATAATTTTTATTCCCCGCTGGCTGAAAGGCCCGAAGGGAGATTATGTCGTGGCGATGTCCGTCTGTCCCTCCGTCCTGGGAAGGGTGCTCACCTTCTGAAATCAACTCTTCTCACAATTTTTGGAGAAATTTCATGAAACTTGGCAGGATTCTTTGTTATATGTCGGTAATACACACATTGTAATTTTGTTAAATTCGGTCACATTTTACCAGAGTTACAGCCCTTGATTAACAAAATTTTATACTTTGACAATTTCATGAGTGTGTGTTTTCCTTCGGAAATCAACTCCTCTCTCAATTTTTGGAGGAATTTCACCAAACTTGGCAAAAGGCCTTGTTGTATATCAGTAATACGCATATTGTAATTTCGTTAAATTTGGTCACATTTTACCGGAGTTGTGGCCCTTGATTTAACAACCTTGTACTTTCACAATTTCATGAAGGTGCGCTTGCCGTCTGAAATCAACTCCTCTTACAATTTGTGGAGGAATTTCACCAAACTTGGCAAAAGGCTTTGTTATATGACAGTTATACGCATATTGAAATTTTGTTTAATTTGCGCAAATTTTCCTAGAGTTATGCCCTTGATTATTAACAAACTTGTACTTTGGCAATTTCATCAAGGTGTGCTTGCTTTCTGAAATCAACTTCCCTCACAATTTTTATCCCCCTCTGTCTGTCTGTCTGTCTGTCCCGGGAAGGGTGCTCACCTTCCGAAATCAACTCCTCTCACAATTTTTGGAGGAATTTCACAAAACTTGGCAGGATTCTTTGCTATATGTCGATAATATGCGTATTGCAATTTCGTTCAATTCAGTCGTGTTTTATCAGAATTATGGCATAGTTGCCAGCAGGGGATATTGTGTTCTTAGAGCACTCTTGTTCAACAAAACTCAAACTTTAACTGAAAAAAAACAACAACCCCAAAACAAACCCAACTACCCAATGCCACATTATGGTGCATGTGTTATAACCCATTACTTGATCTGCAATTTTAAGAGCTGGGTTTATCATCTCTTTTGACTTTCTTTTGATGAAATGAAACTGAAATAAAACAAGTTGGACATGATAAGGGTTCCAGAATCAAGTAGTTCGGAGTAGGGATGGCGAAAACTAAAAAAAAATCTTGACCGACCACCGAGCCTCATTAGCCGGTTAAAGTCGGTTAACCTACGAATTTAAAATTCTAGAATTGGAATTATTAGAATCTATTCTAAATCTAACCGCGAGCATCCGCACATTCAGTCCCAGTCGCTGCCCTCCACTCACATTACCTTTTCTACAGCGCGAAACGTTTAGTCAAACGCGGCACTGATGTCGAGGGGTTTGTATTGGAGCGGAGGACAAATGGCTCCAGCTTAGAGACAGTTTCAGTTGGCCATGATGGCGTTGAAAATAAAGTCAAGTGCTAGAAGAAGTACATAACATTCAGTGATGGGAATAACGGCGTTAAAATAAAGGCTGTTATAACGCCGGGTAATCTAATTAATTAGCTACAAAAAATTGATGGTATTGAAGGTGCTCTGAAGCCGTCACCGACTTGGCTCACAGACATAAAAGCTGCGTTTGTCACTCCCCCTCCAGACACTGCTGTCACTTCATTCTCTCCCCTTCCCTCCAAAAGTTGGCATCTGCGCCTTTAGTTTGTGTGGAGAGATATGATCTGCAATAACATGCATTGTTGGCTACAGACCGAAACATACTTTCAGAATGCACTGGCCAAGGCAGGACTAAACTCGATGTGCCTTCTGATAATAATTTAAAAAAAAAACAGAACGGCGCGCCTTTTGGTGGATGCCGCCTTTTTCATGGCTGAATCGCGCAGATCCAATTTTTTTTTTTTGGGGGGGGCGTTGGAGTGTCTGATTATAATTTCAGAGTAAATTCTGTATTAAAATTACTAAATAAGCAAATGCCATTACAGTCCATGAAACATAGGAAGTATAAGTATGAGAAGAAAACAGTAAATCAGAAAGCTGCGCACGTTTGCGCCAAAGCTGCGCAAATGCGCGCAGCTTTCTGATTTACTGTTTTCTTCTCATACTTCCTATGTTTCATGGACTGTAATGGCATTTGCTTATATACAGAATTTACTTTGATGAAATAATAATCAGACACTCCAACGCCCCCCCCCCCCCCCCCCCCCCCAAAAAAAAAAAAAAATCGGATCTGCGCGATTCAGCCATGAAAAAGGCGGCATCCACCAAAAGGCGTGCCGTTCTGTTTTTTTAAAAAATTATTATTAGAAGGCACATCGAGTTTAGTCCTGCCTTGGCCAGTGCATTCTGAAAGTATGTTTCGGTCTGTAGCCAACAGTGCATGTTATTGCAGATCATATCTCCACACAAATTAAAGGCGCAGATGCCAACTTTTGGAGGGAAGGGGAGAGAATGACGTGACAGCGGTGTCTGGAGGGGGAGTGACAAACGCAGCTTTTATGTCTGTGAGCCAAGTCGGTGACGGCTTCAGAGCACCTTCAATACCATCAATTTTTTTGTAGCTAATTAATTAGATTACCCGGCGTTATAACAGCCTTAATTTTAACGCCGTTATTCCCATCACTGAATGTTATGTACTTCTTCTAGCACTTTATTTTCAACGCCATCATGGCCAACTGAAACTGTCTCTAAGCTGGAGCCATTTGTCCTCCGCTCCAATACAAACCCCTCGACATCAGTGCCGCGTTTGACTAAATGTTTCGCGCTGTAGAAAAGGTAATGTGAGTGGAGGGCAGCGACTGGGACTGAATGTGCGGATGCTCGCGGTTAGATTTAGAATAGATTCTAATAATTCCAATTCTAGAATTTTAAACTCGTAGGTTAACCGACTTTAACCGGCTAATGAGGCTCGGTGGTCGGTCAAGATTTTTTTTTAGTTTTCGCCATCCCTAGTCAGGACTACTTGCCCACGAGCTAAAACCCCTCCACAAGCTAAACAAATGACCATAGTGGCCTCGTTCTCCAAAGCCACCCCATATGTTGGAATTTTCAAGATTGTTTTTTCAGTTTGTGCTACATCTTTGTTGAATAAAAATAGTCTTATTTCAACTCAATTGTGATTAATCACGAACATGAAAATTTAAAATGTGTTGTTGAAAACCACCTGTAAAGTTAACCAAGAATGTTATTTAATCTGCTGGGATTGTAGTGAAAACAGTAAAGAGTAAAAGTTAGATTTCATGGGGTCCTTTAGAGGAGATTTCAATATATCGTATATCGTGAAATGGAGAAAATGTATCGGGATATTCATTTTTTTTCCCATGTCACACAGCCCTAATTCAGACACACCGTCAACTAAAGCCGCCGCATATTAAGCGCGTGCCGTGTCTGTGTTAATCGACGTGTTTATCGGCAGGACGGAAAATGCCGAAGAATTCCGAATCAGATCGTGTACGAGTCAGGCTGTCGGTTTTTTCACTACTGCGCATGCATATAACGCATCTCGTTGAATATCACAGTAATCACGTTATCAAGTTCAATAGATGTGGCCACATTATCGCCCATTTAAACACGTGTTTTTGTTGTTGTTTACATCTACATCTGCCAAAGCTACGTTGCGATGTGGAATTTTCTGAAAGGTGTACAGAAACCGCCAGAGACGGGGACAAAGCGACCTCAGTCTGAAGAGGAGAAAAAGGCCGCCGATAAAGCGTATGAAAAGGAGAAACGACAAAGGACTTATAAGCAAACGTGGGAGCAGGGTAGGCCTTGGCTGCGATACGATTTTTATGGAATAATTAATTTTTTTCAAGTTGATTCCTAGTCAATATGAAGCTCCTAATGCTTTCTCTCTCATAAATGGTTAAATACAGAAAGCATGTTGGACATATTTTGGGTGCTATAGTCATGATAGTAAGTATATTTGTTTTCAATACTCGTACACCAAGTTGCCAAGTTTTCCAATATATTATTATTTGTTGATTATTATATTATGGTGCTCTGTGTTGTTCTCATTTATGTATTTAACAACAGTATCAAAATACTCGGGTCTTGAAATAAATGCACATTAGTCATGAACCATGGTAGCTACTCTCTTTTGTGTTATTTTTGACAGAAGTAAAATTCATCCATGAACAAATTTTGGCTAATTGATTTTCTGTTTGGCGAGTTACTTTGGAAGGTAACTAGTCCGGCTGGCTGGTGAAAAAACATATGAATTTCTAGGCCTGTATTAGACTCGTTCCATTGGGCAGGCAGATTCAGATTTGACTTGTCTGAACCAAACATTTGGTTGTCCCGGACAGTCGGACTACCGTTAATGTTGAGCCCTGCCATAGCCTAATCTGTGTATAACATTGCAGTAACTATGGCCAATTATATGATTTGAACCTTACTGTTCAAGGTTCACATTAGTGAGTCAGCTTGTACATTTGATTTACACAATTTCAGGAGTTCTCATAGGATACAAATGGATTTCCAACCCAACAGGATCTTCATGAAGACGATACATTTCTTGTGTAAATGCTCAAAATCGTGTCCAGTTTGAACAGTGAGCCCCATTGTACTCAACCTTGTCCTGCTAACTGGTTTAATTCTCAACACTAATCAGCTACTCCTGTCATGTATTTTCCATCTGTATTGTTTTGTTTGAAGAATTCAACATGAATCCAGGCGGCTGTTCCTTCTATCCAGTGGAATACCTGGTTTGAATTGTAGGCTTAAATGATGAAGTCTTCAAATTATAATATTTGAGTTTCAGATTTTTTGCACCTGAGGCTGTTGCAGGGAGACTAAAAGCACAGAGTGTTGTGGACAGACGAGCTGACGTCAAACGGACATGCGAGTGTTGTCAGCGCAATCGTTGAGCTCTGATGTGTGTTAGTTTTGCCCGAACTCTTCTGAAACATGCTAAATAGTCGTATTTTACTGAAAGAAGTGCAACGTTTTCTGTACTATCCTCTACTCAGGTAGGAATATGTTAATTTATCATGTACAGCTTATGGTCCTGTCCTGTGGTATAGTGTTTTTAACTCTTGTGCTATATAGATGCAAAAGGTTTTAGATTAAAAAAAAAAAAAAAAAGTGTATAACCGGCAAGGCTATTCAAGAAAGATTATACACTGCTTCTAGGAGCATGTTCACAAAAATCAAACTCGTCATGTGTAATGCATAGAGACGTATGCATCTTGTTACTGATCGACTCCCTGTAGCCATCTGATGTGAAGCAAGTCACTGCAATTGTTATCTTAGAAAATGGTCTCATTTAAGGTTGTCTGTTACGACCTGTATGAACATATAATCTTGAGTGCTAATCAAGAATCAGATGATTTAAACATTTACTGAAAAAAAGAGGCAAAACAGATAAGACCATGTGATGCACTTTGTCATCAGATCAGCATTATACGTACAGTTGTGAAAAATTTTGGAATTACACAGTGGTATAAGTATTTACAGTGGTGCTTGAAAGTTTGTGAACCCTTTAGAATTTTCTATATTTCTGCATAAATATGACCTAAAACATCATCGGATTTTCACACAAGTCCTAAAAGTAGATAAAGAGAACCCAGTTAAACAAATGAGATAAAAATATTATACTTGGTCATTTTTTTATTGAGGAAAATGATCCAATATTACATATCTGTGCGTGGCAAAAGTATGTGAACCTTTGCTTTCAGTATCTGGTGTGACCCCCTTGTGCAGCAATAACTGCAACTAAACGTTTGCGGTAACTGTTGATCAGTCCTGCACACCGGCTTGGAGGAATTTTAGCCCGTTCCTCCGTACAGAACAGCTTCAACTCTGGGATGTTGGTGGGTTTCCTCACATGAACTGCTCGCTTCAGGTCCTTCCACAACATTTCGATTGGATTAAGGTCAGGACTTTGACTTGGCCATTCCAAAACATTAACTTTATTCTTCTTTAACCATTCTTTGGTAGAACGACTTGTGTGCTTAGGGTCGTTGTCTTGCTGCATGACTCACCTTCTCTTGAGATTTAGTTCATGGACAGATGTCCTGACATTTTCCTTTAGAATTCAGTGGTATAATTCAGAATTCATTGTTCCAACAATGATGGCAAACCATCCTGGCTCAGATGCAGCAAAACAGGCCCAAAACATGATACTACCACCACCATGTTTCACAGAAGGGATAAGGTTCTTATGTTGGAATGCAGTGCTTTCCTTTCTCCAAACATAACGCTTCTCATTGAAACCAAAAAGTTCTATTTTGATCTCATTTGTCCACAAAACATTTTCCAATAGCCTTCTGGCTTGTCCACATGATCTTTAGCAAACTGCAGACGAGCAGCAATGTTCTTTTTGGAGAGCAGTGGCTTTCTCCTTGCAACCCTGCCATGCACATCATTGTTGTTCAGTGTTCTCCTGATGGTGGCCTCATGAACATTAGCCAATGTTAATGTGAGAGAGGCCTTCAGTTGCTTAGAAGTTACCTTGGGGTCCTTTGTGACCTCGCCGACTATTACACGCCTTGCTCTTGGAGTGATCTTTGTTGGTCGACCACTCCTGGGGAGGGTAACAATGGTCTTGAATATCCTCCATTTGTACACAATCTGTCTGACTGTGGATTGGTGGAGTCCAAACTCTTTAGAGATGGTTTTGTAACCTTTTCCAGCCTGATGAGCATCAACAACGCTTTTTCTGAGGTCCTCAGAAATCTGCTTTGTTTGTGCCATGATACACTTCCACAAATATGTGTTGTGAAGATCAGACTTTGATAGATCCCTGTTCTTTAAATAAAACAGGGTGCCCACTCACACCTGATTGTCATCCCATTGATTGAAAACACCTGACTCGAATTTCACCTTCAAATGAACTGCTAATCCTAGAGGTTCACATACTTTTGCCACTCACAGATATGTAATATTGGGTCATTGTCCTCAGTAAATAAATGAGCAAGTATAATATTTTTGTCTCATTTGTTTAACTGGGTTCTCTTTATCTACTTTTAGGACTTGTGTGAAAATATGATGTTGTTTTAGGTCATATTTATGCAGAAATATAGGAAATTCTAAAGGGTTCACAAACTTTCAAGCACCACTGTATTTTCATGATTACAATGGAATTGTACTTGGGGAGTGAAAAGTCATTTCTCTGAACTTAACCTCGAGCATTACTCTGGGGTTATTCTGCTGGTGGAATGGAAATCGATTTATCATCGGCCGTTTTTAATCAGTATAAACAAGGAATGCTGATATCGCTGCAGATCTGTTAAGATTAGTCAGGGTTTGTATTTGTAAAGTACCCTGATTCTGTGTTAAGCTGTCGGTGAACGGGGTGATGCGAAAAGGGAGACGTGTGAGCTCCCTGTTGAGCAAACAATTCACATCTGTCCACAGTGAGATTGAGAGAGGAATTAAACAGGCAGCACTGCTAAAACATATTTTTTGGTAGTAAAACACTGTATATGACTGCCACAATAAAAATATTTAAACCTTTTTATGAGTCCTTAAACGCTACTGTGGAGTGTGACGTTACAAAAAACTTCAATACTGAACACAGGCACCTAACAAACAGGTGGAAATTTCATTTTTTGTCCTCTGGTGAATCCTGGCTCTGTGATCTCTTGCCGAATGAACACAGTGAGGTTTACTGCAACCATGGAGCAGTAATCCAGACTGAATGAATACGTGGTCTATCCTCTTTAAATTGAGGTCTATAAAGCACCAGGCTACTTGACACCTTAAATTTGCTTTCAGTTTTCCTTTTTTTAATTAGCAATTCTATTTATCTCATTTTTTATTAAATATAAGTGCATTTTTGATGGCTATTTTGTCGCTGCTATAGCAAGTTATGAGCGTTTGAAATATGCTCTGTAATATATCAGTCCATATGTCAAAGCAATGGCCGTAAACGAGATTCGTTGAGACCTGTGCGAGGCATCGTAGGACGGAAGTAAAACATACAGCGGAAATCAAAGCGACCGACATCTGCCAACGTTGTCAAGACGCGCGCGCCCGCTTTCGAATGCTGATGTAATCAAGCCGGAAGTTGTGTCTCGTTTTGATAGCAATCAGGAAAGTTTAAAAAAAGTAGGCAGTAATCGTCATTTAAACTCGTTTTTGTGCAATATTTCATTTGGAAAACAGTTTTCAAAATGGCGGCACTGACACCTGGCTGACACTTCACGTTTCGAAGTCTCGCACAAGTCTCGTGAAGATCGCGCTGATAAGTGACGCCTGCCATGGACCAAACAACCTAAATTCATCTCATCTCATCTCATCTCAAGCCGCTCTATCCTTCTACAGGGTCGCAGACAAGCTGGAGCCTATCCCAGCTGACTACGGGCGAAAGGCGGGGTACACCCTGGACAAGTCGCCAGGTCATCACAGGGCTGACACATAGACACAGACAACCATTCACACTCACATTCACACCTACGGTCAATTTAGAGTCACCAGTTAACCTAACCTGCATGTCTTTGGACTGTGGGGGAAACCGGAGCACCCGGAGGAAACCCACATGGACACGGGGAGAACATGCAAACTCCACACAGAAAGGCCCTCGCCGGCCCCGGGGCTCGAACCCAGGACCTTTTTGCTGTGAGGCGACAGCGCTAACCACTACACCACTGTGCCGCCCAACCTAAATTCAACATGGCTCAAAACTGAATAGGCTGATAAGTATAATATTTAATTGCAATTAGTTGCCAATACGAGTCACGATATAAGGTTACTAAAACCGAAAATGCAATTGAATAACACGTTAATTAAGAAATAAAGCAAGTTTAAAAATGACTTCAGTTCTCCTTTAAACTCATAGTTTTACTCACAAAACTACTTTTAGTTTCACTGTATTTACTAAATAATTGAGTTACTAAATAAAATGTTTGTTTGTTCAGGTGTCGACAGTGCTGTAGTCGAGCCACTAAACCTCGAGTCCGAGTCCAGTCTCGAGTCCCCAGTGTTCAAGTCCAAGTCATTAAAGAAAATTTTATGTAGATATAAATATCTTATCCCAAATTATTATGGCATGTTACAAAAAATCCGAGTCCTCGTCTCCAGTTTACGAGTCCGAGTCATCAGTGCTCATGTCCAAGTCAAGTCACAAGTCCTTAAAATTAAGGCACGAGTCGGAGTCGAGCACTACAGGTAGTCGTCGACTTACGACTGACCGGTCGTAAACCAATCTGGTCGTAAGTCGGCCTATGTTAAATGAACGTAAGTATATTGTGATGTGTAATGATGCTGTAATCATCTTAAAGTCTTATTTTATCATTTTCTTATTTTATTACCTTGGCTCATTATTTGGTTTAAGTCAAACACTGCATACTACACTGCGTACAGTACAATTCGTTTAATATGTGCAAAACAAAAAATACGAAATACAGGTGTGAAAAATAGAAAACATTTTAGTTTGAAACATACCAAAATACAAATGTAAAACATGGCAAAATACAAAACTTAGTGACCGCTGGCATCACTGGTGCTTGGCTGTGGGTCGTCTACATAATCATCAGCTGTTGCAGCGCTCGGGCTGGCGGGAGGATTTGCTCGTTTCATAAACCAGGAGCTGGGGCGGAAACTGTTGTACGCAGCGAGAGGCTGGATGCTGGGCGGAGCCAGGAGCTGGGGCGGAAACTGTCGTACGCTCAGCTAGCTCAGCTGGGAAACACTTGCCAGTCATGTCGTCTTGGATATGAATGTCATGGCAATATTTGGACTTTCAGTAATTTCTTTGAACTGTTCTTTTTTGTGGAAGAATGATTGTACAGCATACATCTTTAATAAAAAAACACTAGAATTTGGTGCACAAGTTTTAATTTTCTTTGGGTTTTCTGAAATCGACACAGGGTCAAAATTATACATCCAGGGTCAAAAATTTACATACACTCACTTTTAGATTATTAATTCAGAGGTGCTGAAACTTCCAAAATGTCTTTTATCTTGCCAAGGCCAAGGTCTCTTAACTTCCTGTTAGTGATCATGATTGACTACAGCTGGTAGCGTCTCTGTGCCTTCATAAAAAGGGTTTGTTTACAGCACTCAATGGATTGACCAACACGCAGTAAAATGGGAAAGTCCAAGGAGCTGAGTGCAGATCTGAGAAAGAGAATTGCTGATGTACACAACTCCGGAATGTCTCTTGGAGCCATTTCTAAACAACTGCAAATTCCAAGATCAGTTCAAACGATTGTATCCAAGTTATTGTGAGGTGCAGTCACTTTGCCAAAGCACTTTGCTTCAAGAAAATGCAAACTGTCACCCTCAGCTGAAAGGAAATTGATTTGGATGGTCAGGAACAACCTGGGAACCACCATGGCACAGCCCTGCCATGAACTAGAAGCTGATGGATCACTGTCTACAGTTCAGATCACCATGGAATAAGAGGCGCTATCCAAGAAATAACCCCCTGCTCCAAAATTTACACCTTCAGGCTTAACTAAAGTTTGAAGCTGACCACACGGACAAAGAAAAAGCCTTCTGGAGGAAAGCTGTATGGTCGAATGAGACAAAGATTGAGTTGTTTGGCCACAATGAGCACCATGTACAGAGGGACACTGTACCAGCTGGTGGTGGTGGTGGTGGTAAGATCATCATGCTCTGGGGCTGTTTTGCTGCCAGTAGAACTGGTTCATTGCACAAAGTGGATGGAATAATGAAGAAAGAGGACTACCTCAGAATTCTTCAGCATAAACCATCAGAAACTCGAAAATGACTTGGGAGTTACAGCAGGACAATGAACCCAAGCACGCATCAGAGCTGGTTGTGGAGGATAAAGCAGGCTAACATTAAGCTTAAAACAAGTTCTGACTTCAACCCTATTGAAAATATATGGACCGTGCTTATAAGTCGAGTCCATGCCAAGAAAAAAAACCCACATTTAATTGAACTCTACTGATTCTACCATGCACTGTAAGCCCGGACTTTGTATTTAATTAAATGTTTTAATACAATGTACGTAAAAATTTAAGTTTGATTGCATTACTAAAAAAAATTAAGTATATTCTACTAATTTGTACACATAGTCAAAAGTGTTAATAAGTTTAAGTTGAATGGCCTTAAAATTCTAAGTTTTAGTCATGACCACACCTCTTTTTTAATCTGCGCAGAGTTGTGAAGCCGCTATTTTAACTTTCCCAGATCAGCAGCAGTTACGGGAGGTTTGGTAAAATTCAGAGTGAGCTTCAGCCAACGTTTCTTCTCTGAACTTAGTATTTTGGATCCTGACTGTCGGTGGGAATGTTTGTTTTAACTTTAAGAGCAGTGGAAATCGCGTGTTTGACAGTTACAGGTGGTATTTTACCAATTTCACGTCATTTTCATCTGTTGGCTAAGTTGCTTTTGTCACTGTGGAGAGCTCTCTGGATTTGGAATGGGACACTTTTGAAAACTTTTCGGATAATGTAAGTATACAGCACAACCATATCATAGGTTTAATCATTATATATTGTACGATTAAGTAGCTAACGTTAGAATTGACGTTCTTCCCCTATTAGCTAAGTGCTCACTAGCTGTTAGCTGCATTGAACACCCGACCGACAGCACAGAAAACGCGCTCTTCCACGTTGCGCAGCACAAGGGAGAAGGAGAGAGACAGGAAGGCGGCGGTCCGTTGGTGTATCACTGTTTGGATTTATTTGGACATGTTATTTGGTTAAGTAGGTTTTTGGTGTGTCAGTTCATCACTATTGCTTACCTTTTCCATCCTCTCTCTCTCTGCCCTCCTGTCTCTCTCTCTCTCCCTCTCTCTCTGAAAGTAAATATTTCTTTCAGTGAAAATCTTATGCATATTTTCTCAGTCCTGCCATTAAGAAAGATGAACACCATGCTGTCAGTCTTGTGAATCCAGGATTTGATTGTTTTTTTTTTTCTGCTCCTTTTTTTTGTAAATGTGCTATCTACAATAAGAGAAAAAGAATGTACATTTGTTTTGTTTTTTTGTTCATTAAAGTTAATATTGCTATTTATATTGCATTAAACCAACTTGGCATTTAGTGTAATGAACTTAATATGTTACATTTAATGATTATACAAAGCAATTGGTTTAGCAAAAGATTTTAAGTTAAATCAACTTGGTATTTAGTGTGTTGTACTTAAAATAGCAATTCCATTCCCATCAAGCATTTAAGTTTAATTCACTCAAGTTTTGATTATCTCATCTCATTATCTCTAGCCGCTTTATCCTTCTACAGGGTCGCAGGCAAGCTGGAGCCTATCCCAGCTGACTACGGGTGAAAGGTGGGGTGTTAGGACTAGGACTGTTTTGGCCTCTAGAGGCCGCTGTTATTTCCTTTTCATGTCGTGTTTATTTTGGCCTCTAGAGGCCGCCACTGTTCCTGTGTCTTGTGTTTGTGTTAATTGCCTAATTATCTTCACCTGTGTCCTTAATTAGTTTGTCTATTTATACCCCTGAGTTCAGTCCTCTTGTCACGGAGTCTTTGTGCTGTTATGTTTATCTCCAGTTTCCTTTGTACTGTGTTTTTTGATCTTCTTAGCTTTTGAATTTTTGCACTTTGCTTTTCTTTTGGATTATACTCTTTGGGTTTTTTTTGTCTTTTGTTTTGCCCTGTATATAGTGTATATAGTTTAAATAAACCTTTTGATTCTTTTTCTACTTCCGCCTCACGCCTCTGCATTTGAGTCATCCCCCTGGTGGCCTAGTGGGGGTTTGCTGGATTATCACACCAACGAACCAGGTTCGAATCCCAGCAAAACCCTAACAGAAAGACTCCGTCATGACCGACTCAGCAGAGGCTGCTTCAACTGTCTACCCGGCCAACCTTCAGGGAATTATGGCAGCTTTGACACGCTTCGGAGCGACCATGGACGCTCATGGACGTACGCTCACCAGCCAACGTGAGGCCCTCGCTCGCCACGAGGAACTGCTTCAGCAAATTGGGAAAACCCTGGCACAGCTGACATCTCTGCCTGCATCTCCTGCTCCTGATCCAGTTCCTGCTCCTGATCCAGCTCCCACTCCTGCTCCAGTGCCTCCTGCAATGCTGCCTTCTTCACCTCGCGAACCCAGCCTTCCTGCACCACAGAGGTATGACGGCAAGCACAGTGAGTGCCGAGAGTTCCTTACCCAGTGTCAACTCACCTTTGAGCTTCAGCCTACCACCTACACTACGGATCGCCGCAAGATTGCCTTTGTGATCACCTTATTAGCTGGTAAGGCGCGAGCCTGGGCTACTGCTATCTGGCAAAGACAGGGACCTGAGTGCTTTGATTTCCAGCTGTTTTCTGAAGAGATGCTTCGGGTCTTCGATCAGGCAGACATCAGTACCGACGCAGCCCGAAAGCTCATGTCCATCCGGCAAGGAGGAAGCGTCGCAGATTACGCCATCTCGTTCCGAACACTCGCAGCAGTAAGTGGATGGAACGAGACTGCCCTGGTGTCAGCCTTCCACCATGGTCTGTCTGACCCCATCAAGGACGGTCTGGCCTCTATTGGATGCCCAAGTGACCTCGAAACCCTCATCTCACATGCTATTCGTCTGGACAACAGGATGAGAGAACGCCACCAAGCCTTGAGCCCCCCCAGCCTCCCTACCTCTACCTGGAGACCGTCTACCTCCTTCAGTGACTGTCCAGAACCCATGCAAGTGGGTCGTACTCGCCTCTCCGCATCTGAGAGGGAGCGCAGAAGGAGGGACAAGTGCTGCATCTACTGTGGCAAGCCTGGTCACTTCCGAGCATCATGTCCCGAACTCTTGGGAAAAGGACCGCCCCGTCCAGCCGAGGGAGGGTTGTGACGGGGCCTACCCTCTCTCCCGGACTCCCTGGCCAAGGAATCTACATCCCGGTCTCCATCTCCTGGGGTGAGTCTGTCCACTCTTGTCAAGCTTTGATAGACTCAGGGGCGGCTGGGAACTTTATGGATATTCACTTCGCCCAAAGCATCAATATACCTACTGCACCTCTTGAAGTCCCTCTGTCTGTGTCTGCCCTCGATGGCCAAGCGTTAGGTGATGGAAGAGTCACTCAAGTTACTTCTCCAGTCTTCCTCCAGTCTCAAGGTCACAAGGAAGAAATATCCCTGCACCTGATTCCTTCACCTGAGTTCCCAGTTATTCTAGGCCTTCCTTGGCTTACTCGCCACAACCCTCGCATAGACTGGGTAACAAGCCAGGTTGTGGAATGGGGCCCTGCATGCCATGCCTCTTGTCTGCTCTCTAGCTCTCCTGTGTCTCCTGCCGAGCCCCCTGATCTCACCGAGTTATCTCAAGTTCCCACAGAGTACTGGGATCTCAAGGAGGTATTCAGCAAGAGCAGGGCCGCCGTTCTTCCTCCGCACCGGGCCTACGACTGTGCCATCGACTTGCTCCCTGGGACTACCCCTCCTCGTGGCAGACTGTTTTCACTCTCTCAGCCAGAACGCAAGGCCATGGAGGAATACCTCAAAGATGCCCTGGTCTCTGGGTTTATTCGACCCTCCACTTCACCTGCTGGAGCCGGCTTCTTCTTTGTCGGCAAGAAGGATGGGGGGCTCCGACCATGTATTGATTACAGGGGCCTGAATAAGATCACTGTGCGCAACCGATATCCCCTTCCGCTGATGTCCACAGCTTTCGACCTGCTCCAAGGCGCCACCGTCTTCACCAAGTTGGACCTACGGAACGCATACCACCTCATCCGTATCCGACAGGGAGACGAGTGGAAGACTGCCTTTAACACCCCGTCTGGGCACTACGAATACCAGGTGATGCCCTTCGGACTCACCAACGCACCAGCTGTTTTTCAGGCCCTAATCAACGACGTCTTAAGGGACATGATTAACCTATATGTTTTTGTCTACCTCGACGACATCCTTATCTTTTCCAAGACCATGCAGGAGCACCGCCACCATGTCCGCCAGGTTCTCCAGAGGCTGCTACAGAACAATCTGTTCGCCAAGGCCCAGAAATGCGAATTTCATGTTCCCGAGGTCTCCTTTCTGGGATTTATTGTACGGACAGGCCAACTCCAAATGGACCCTGCCAAGACCCTGGCCGTCCGGGATTGGCCTACTCCCAAGTCCGTTAAGGAGGTTCAGCGGTTCTTAGGATTCGCTAACTTCTACCGCAAGTTCATCAGGAACTTCAGTTCTGTGGCAGCACCCATGTCAGACCTCACCAAAGGGACAGGTGGATCTTATGGCTGGTCTCCTCAGGCAGAAAAGGCGTTCAAAGACCTCAAGGACCGCTTCTGCACGGCACCCATTCTGGTTCTCCCGGACACCTCCCAACCATTCATCGTGGAGGTGGACGCCTCGGACAGTGGTGTCGGCGCGGTGCTCTCTCAACGTTCGGAAGGAAAGCTGCACCCCTGCGCTTACTTCTCCCACCGCCTGAGTCCTGCTGAGTCCCGGTACGATGTGGGGGATCGAGAACTGCTAGCGGTCAAACTGGCCCTTGAGGAGTGGAGGCACTGGCTGGAGGGAGCACAACATCCATTCCTGGTTTGGACTGACCACAAGAACCTGGAGTACCTCCAGCAAGCCAAGAGACTGAACCCTCGACAGGCTAGGTGGGCCCTGTTTTTCAGTCGGTTTGACTTCACCCTCTCATACCGCCCCGGCTCCAAGAACACCAAACCTGACGCACTGTCCAGACTGTTCTCTGCCACTAACAGGGAGAATGAAGTCGGGCCTATTATCCCTGTGTCCCGGATTGTGGCCCCTGTCCGCTGGGGTATTGAGGAGGCTGTCCGACGAGCCCAACGCCAGGACCCCGGTCCTGGGACGGGGCCACCAGGCCTCTTGTACGTCCCACATCAAGCCCGGGCCAAGGTTCTCCAGTGGGGTCACTCTTCCCCTCTCACCGCCCACCCGGGAGCTCGGAGGACCCTGGACTTCCTGAAAAGACGCTTCTGGTGGCCTAACATGGAGAAGGAAGTAAGGTCATTTGTCCTGTCCTGTGAGGTTTGCACCAGAACCAAGAACCCACGACAGCGTCCCCAGGGTCTCCTGCATCCTCTGACCATTCCCCGGCGTCCCTGGTCCCACGTGGCAGTCGACTTTATCACGGGTCTCCCTGAGTCACAAGGTAACACGGTCATTTTGGTCTTAGTTGACAGATTCTCCAAGGCCTGCCGCTTCATACCACTGTGCAAACTCCCCTCTGCTCTTGAAACTGCGAAACTTTTGTTTAATCATGTCTTCCGAGTCTTTGGTCTTCCACAGGACATCGTCTCAGACCGAGGGCCCCAGTTCTCCTCCCGAGTGTGGCACGGGTTCTGCAAGGTCATCGGAGCCACTGCCAGCCTCTCCTCTGGGTTTCACCCACAGTCCAATGGTCAGACGGAGAGGCTCAACCAGGACCTGGAAACCACCCTGCGAGGCCTGGCTATGGATAACCCGACATCGTGGAGCACCTGGCTGCCATGGGCGGAGTACGCCCACAACACCCTGCAGTCATCGGCCACCAAGCTGTCGCCATTCCAGTGCCAATTCGGGTTCCAGCCACCTCTGTTCCCGGACCAGGAGGAGGACGCGGGGGTGCCCTCGGTCAACCAATATGTGAGACGGTGTCGCAAGACCTGGAGCAAGGTCAGGAAGACCCTCATACAGACCTCCAGAACCAACCAGACTCAGGCCAACCGCCATAGAAGACCTGCACACGCTTTCCGCCCTGGGCAGCGTGTTTGGCTGTCCACTAAGGACCTTCCACTGCGGGTGGAGAACCGCAAGCTTGCTCCTCGCTACATTGGCCCCTTCAAGGTGGTGCGCAGGGTGAACCCTGTCTCCTACCGGCTCCAGTTGCCCCGGACTCTGAGGATCAACCCCACTTTCCATGTTTCCCTGTTACGGCCCGTACTGACGTCTACGTATGCCCCTGCCCCTAGGAACCCCCCACCCCCCCGCATCTTCCAGGGGCAGACTGTGTTCACTGTGAATCGCCTGCTTGACTCCCGCCGGGTCCGCGGCGGGTTGCAATATCTGGTGGACTGGGAGGGCTATGGTCCTGAGGAGCGCTGCTGGGTTCCTGCTCGGGATGTCCTTGATAAAGAACTATGTCGGGACTTCCATTCGGCCCATCTGGATCGCCCTGGGAACGTCAGGAGACGCTCCTAGAGGGGGGGGTCCTGTTAGGACTAGGACTGTTTTGGCCTCTAGAGGCCGCTGTTATTTCCTTTTCATGTCGTGTTTATTTTGGCCTCTAGAGGCCGCCACTGTTCCTGTGTCTTGTGTTTGTGTTAATTGCCTAATTATCTTCACCTGTGTCCTTAATTAGTTTGTCTATTTATACCCCTGAGTTCAGTCCTCTTGTCACGGAGTCTTTGTGCTGTTATGTTTATCTCCAGTTTCCTTTGTACTGTGTTTTTTGATCTTCTTAGCTTTTGAATTTTTGCACTTTGCTTTTCTTTTGGATTATACTCTTTGGGTTTTTTTTGTCTTTTGTTTTGCCCTGTATATAGTGTATATAGTTTAAATAAACCTTTTGATTCTTTTTCTACTTCCGCCTCACGCCTCTGCATTTGAGTCATCCCCCTGGTGGCCTAGTGGGGGTTTGCTGGATTATCACACCAACGAACCAGGTTCGAATCCCAGCAAAACCCTAACATGGGGTACACCCTGGACAAGTCGCCAGGTCATCACAGGGCTGACACATAGACACAGACAACCATTCACACTTACATTCACACCTACGGTCAATTTAGAGTCACCAGTTAACCTAACCTGCATGTCTTTGGACTGTGGGGGAAACCGGAGCACCCGGAGGAAACCCACGCGGACACGGGGAGAACATGCAAACTCCGCACAGAAAGGCCCTCGCCGGCCCCGGGGCTCGAACCCAGGACCTTCTTGCTGTGAGGCGACAGCGCTAACCACTACACCACCGTGCCGCCCCAGTTTTGATTATACATTACTTAATTTTTTTTTAAGGCAACTGGTTTCCTCAAATTTTTTAAGTAAACTCAACTTATCCGGGCTTACAGTGAAGAGGATATTAAGATTTTAAATATTAAAGCAGTTAAGTGAATTAGACTTATCATATTAAGTTCTCAGCATTCTAGTCTTAAGTAGACTGCACAGTTTTTGTTTAGTTCATTAATTAAGTCGTTCAAGTTGATTGTACTTGACAAATTCATTTTCTCTACTCTTCATAACTTAAACCACTTAAGGCAATCGCTTTACTAAAGTCATTTAAGTGCACTCAACTTATCCGGGTTTACAGTGTGAAGAGTTGTGAAATATCCAGCCAGAATTCTGCCAGAAGTTTGTTCATGGTAAACAAAAATGTTTGGTCAAGGTGAATCTTGCAAAGAGACATTTTATCCAGATATTAGGTGTGCTGTGTGTATATTTTTGATCCTGTATGTATAATTTTGACCCTGTGTTCATTTCAGACCCCCCCCCCAAAAAAAAAAAAAAATTAAAACTTGTGCACCAAATTCTAGTTTTTTTTTTTTTATTTTTAAATTAAAGCTGTATACTGTACCTTTCTGCTACAGAAAAAGAACAGTTCAAAGAAATTACTGAAAGCCCAAATATTGCCATGACGTTCATATCCACGATGACATTCATGTCCTTGTATGTAAACTTCTGACCACAACTGTACGTAATAACATGTTACAATAATAAGGGCTACGAATCATGTGTGGTTTGACTATAGTGTCAAATATAATTGTTCTCCTGTGCTGACATACCTAAAACTGCATATCACGTTGGCCGTGTGTGGTTAGAGAAATTAGCACTCGTCTAATATAAAGCGTCTGTATTCATACCAGTCAAGCCCTTTTTCTAAACATTTCCTGTGGGTTTGTTCTTGCTTGGAACTTCACCACCGCAGTGTCACTCACCGGGTTGATCTCATTGGCCCAAAACCATGTGGTCTGACTGAGGGCGGGGTCAGTCTGGATGACAGCCACATTAGTGGTGGAGACGTTGATGATCTCATAGTGTGGAGTAGAAGAAGTGATGAATGGAAAGCCTGGTTTCATTCTGCTTCGGCTTAGAAACACGACACTCTCTCTCTCTCTCTCTCTCTAATTTATGACGTAGGAATTTAATCTGGTGCTCAAATGGCTCCTTTTCTGCTTACCAGGTAGTTACACATTGGCTTTCTGTTTGCAAATTTGAGCTTGTGTACTATATTCTACTGTAATGTCACATGCTGTGTCTCCTATCAAGTCTGAATGAAGTCATTTTGATTTAAAAAGCCTAATGATGTACGGTAATTATCTGTAAAACATGCTATAATGATACGACATGAGCGAATGTTACAGAATGTTTCTGTGGCGAGGAATGTTACAGGTTAGCAAGCTTTCTTCTGATAGTATTTCCTGTTTAACTCCTACACAGACTGGTTAAGGATGCCAGAGAGTTCTGTGTCAGAAGGTTACGTTATGTTCTAGGTTGCGCAACATGAATGAATGTGACCATTTTTATTACTGTTTCCGTGTTTTATTGTATTTATATTGTTGTGTGTTTTTACACTTTTAGCTTATTATAAATATCTCCAGTTTATAATAACGTGTGCCCATCATATACATGTTTGCATACTAAGCAGTCCACTGGTATGGATAATTAATAATGTGTTTATGACGTCTCTCAAAGCACTGGAATATCCAGTGTCCCCAGGCTTTAACAGTAGGTTTGCTAAACAAACTACGGTGTATTGACTCATCCTCCTGAAACTCCAAAAAGTGGCGTGCTGGATGTTGCTGACTCGTATCCAGTTCCTGTGCTCACTCTAGGACCCAAATTGTTTTAGCGAAAAGTGCGAAAGACTCAAATTTTTCTTTAGCAATTTGCAATTTCGCTTAGCAAGAAATGCTAAAAGAACAATTTTCTTCTTAGCAAAGTATTTTTTTTTAGCAAGATACAGTATGTTATGGGGCGGCACGGTGGTGTAGTGGTTAGTGCTGTCGCCTCACAGCAAGAAGGTCCTGGGTTCGAGCCCCGGGGCCGGCGAGGGCCTTTCTGTGTGGAGTTTGCATGTTCTCCCCGTGTCCACGTGGGTTTCCTCCGGGTGCTCCGGTTTCCCCCACAGTCCAAAGACATGCAGGTTAGGTTAACTGGTGACTCTAAATTGACCGTAGGTGTGAATGTGAGTGTGAATGGTTGTCTGTGTCTATGTGTCAGCCCTGTGATGACCTGGTGACTTGTCCAGGGTGTACCCCGCCTTTCGCCCGTAGTCAGCTGGGATAGGCTCCAGCTTGCCTGCGACCCTGTAGAAGGATAAAGCGGCTAGAGATGATGAGATGAGATGAGACAGTATGTTATACTTCTGTTTCTTGCACTGACATAATATTGAAAAATGAATTGTTATTGTGGGCGGCACGGTGGTGTAGTGGTTAGCGCTGTCGCCTCACAGCAAGAAGGTCCTGGGTTCGAGCCCCGGGGCTGGCAAGGGCCTTTCTGTGTGGAGTTTGCATGTTCTCCCCGTGTCCGCGTGGGTTTCCTCCGGGTGCTCCGGTTTCCCCCACAGTCCAAAGACATGCAGGTTAGGTTAACTGGTGACTCTAAACTGACCGTAGGTGTGAATGTGAGTGTGAATGGTTGTCTGTGTCTATGTGTCAGCCCTGTGATGACCTGGTGACTTGTCCAGGGTGTACCCCGCCTTTCGCCCGTAGTCAGCTGGGATAGGCTCCAGCTTGCCTGCAACCCTGTAGAAGGATAAAGCGGCTAGAGATAATGAGATGAGATGAGATGAATTGTTATTGTAGTTTGTTGGTGTTTCAATCGTGTTTGCAAACTTGTTTCCTGCCTTTGTCTTTCCATGTTCTTGATTTATGTTCATAGCATGCTTATTTATTCTTGAATCCTCTTATTTTGATCATTTCATCAACTGTATATATGGAATGAAATTGTGTGTTTAATTTAGCCCGCATAAGCCTCGGTCACAACCGGCTGTACGTGCTCCTACGGCCGGTCTACGTGCAAGAAACGCACGGAGGGCACACGTGAAACGCACGAGAGCGCGCGTGTGACGTGCTGATTTTCGAGTCGTAGACCGGCCGCAGAGGTTCTTTGTCATGTCAAACAAACTCTACGGGCGCTTACGGTTTTTTTCAGGTTGCAAGACAAACTTACGGCCAACGCGCGTCTTTCTCCATGAACAAAAAAAAAACGGCAGCGATTTGGGAAATGCCAAAAATCGCACGGCCAAAAAAATCGTACGTCCGGTTGTGACCTAGGCTTTAATCTGGTTTACGGAGTCCATGTTTTTCATTATAATTATATCTAACATCTGGTGTGATGTGCTTTGCATTCTTTGCTATCTATGCTCCTTTTAGCCCTTAGTCACCCTCTGTAGTATGCTGTCTGGCTGTGTAACATAACTGCATGGTGAGTGGCTTCCAACTCTATCAGGGATTTATCACACCTATGGGTGTGATAAATCTTTGATTCCATACATTGCTGCCTGAGCTATTAACCAGAACTTGTGAGTATGTGTGGATATACTTGTGTGGGTGTGTATAATTGGGATCCGTGTGTGTGTTTAGGGGGAGGGAGGTGTCTTTATGGATAGGATGAAGTAGGGCTGTGCCGATAGACGATGCCATCGTCCATCGACGATGGTGGTCATCCATCACGATGGAGAGCCACCATCGTGATACCACGCCCCCTCCTGTCATAAACATGCATATACATATCATCTGGGCCTATTTAACCTAAAAAGTTAGTTTTTTGTTAGTTTAGTTAGTTAGTTTTGTTTAATATATAAATATAACATATATTTATATATAAATATATAATTATATAAATCATTATAAAGTAATATCCTATTACCGCTTGTTCACGTAGGCTATGGTGCAGGGACGTGCTAGTGAACATAACGTGGTTACACAAATACAGTATGCTACTAATAATAAATTTTGACTTCATTTTTTAGCCTACACTATACTTTTAATGTAAAATTTGTCATGTTGTTCAAACAAATAGCCACTATTAACGACTTCAGTCGGGAAATATTGCACCTTATCAAACGGCAGTGAAGCGCAGACTTCGGCAGAAGTCAAATAACTTTAATCTGGTAAATAGGCCTACTTTCAGACACAAAATGGTCCACTCTAAGCCATAATGTCAAACCAAAGGGAAGAATGAAGGTGATTCTGATAAATGTAAAGACAGTAAAAAAAACAATATTAAATCATGATTTTAAAAGCTGGTGCAATAATTCAAAGACTAATAAATTGGAAAAATTAGCGCGTTCAAGTGCGCACTAAAGGCCGAAACGCATCTTCAATTGATATGGTGTAAATAAACGAGTAATAGCTTAAGTGTAGTTTCTTCTCATAGTTTGAATACTAGTCTTTCATTGTTAGAGCAGATTAATATCTTGCCTTGATCAGTGAGTGCTCGGGGAGGTTCATTTCCACCTGCACTTTGCGCAGCTCATTTCTCCGAGGCCAGCTGTGCGCAAACGCAGTGTTGACTGCTCGGCAAACTCCAAACGCTCGGTCTGTACTGGCCCTCTGTTGCGCAAGCGAGTTGGTTATGGCCAGGTTCAAATTGTGCCCAAAACAACTTAACCACGGCCATTTCAATTGCCTGATGGCTGTGACAATATTCGCCCCGTTGTTATGCAGGCGATCTTTTTCTCCTCTATTTTCTATTCGGCAAGTGTCTCGCGCAATGCGTCTTCTAAATTGTCCGCTGAATGTGTGTCTGGCATGAAACTCGTCTGCAGGCATTTGGACTGCATTGCCCACTCTCGGTCCACATAATGTACGGTAGCTGACATATAGGGCATCATGTTGCAGCTGGACCACATATCCGTTATCAAGGCCAAATATTCCACATCACCTAGCGCTTTTTTTTCTTTACGTGCCAAAGCCTCGGATGAGTATCTAATACTTTTAATAATAATAATAATAATAATATATTTAATAATGTGGTATTAAAATCCCCCCCCCCCCCGCCCACGATATGATCGTCCATCACGATGTTTGCACTGTAAACATCGTCGATGCCAATTAAGGGGACATCGCACAGCCCTAGGATGAAGGGAGCTCAGGGAGTTACAATCAATCTCATAACCCAAATATAATGATATTCACCATTAATTTCTCAAATGAAACACTTGCAGTCAAAACTTTGAACCATGTGCGTCAAAACGCTCTGAAAACAAGGTACACTTGGTCGATATATCCTGGTTCATCTGTGAGTTCTTTCAAAGTTCTGTCAGGGTTGATATTATGTAGAAAATACGTCTTTAGAATGGTTATATCGTGTTTTTATCCCTAACTGAGAAAGCTAACAGAATATTCTAATATGTTATCTCACTTTTTAGATAAGTTTTTGTCATACGTAAAGTCGGATAATTTATTTTAAACAAACCTCACTATAATCTTGTTCACTAATGAGCGAGAATTGCCGACATTATCAGCGCAACTCGGAAATTGATCATTTTATATGTAAGGTCCGATGCTATTGGAAGACGTAATTTGCGGTCAACCAATAAGAAGCTTCGAAACTCGGGGGCGTTGGTTATAAATCAAAACATCGAAGATGGACACGAAAGGTACGGTTTATCTTGAGAAATCGCAATTGTTTGATGGATTTTGCTTAAACTTTAAATGACTTTCGCATAAAATGCGAATACAGAAGATTTTCTTTTTGCAAATGTGAATAAAACTTCGCAATTTGCGGACGTGCGAGCGGCTAGCGGCTGAGCCCAGAGTTAGTACAGGTGGAAATAATTGGGTTTGTTTGTGATTTTCAGAATGATGCGACCGGATGATGCCAACATCGCGGGTAATGTCCACGGTGGGACCATCCTGAAGATGATTGAGGAAGCTGGGTGCATTATAGGAACTCGCCACTGTAATACTCAAACTGGGGTGAGTTACACTCATCTAAACTAGATTAATATTCTGGTCATTTTCACTGCCGTTTTTTTGCAACAAATTGGCAGGGTTTGTGGTGTTTTTGCAATATTATTTCCTCAGTCAGATGTATATGGGTATGTACAGTGGATATAAAACGTGTACACACCCTGTTAAAATAATAGGTTTTTCTGATGTAAAAAAAAAATCAAAATGAGAGCACGATAAATAATTTCAAAACTTTTCCCACCTTTAATGTGACCTATAACCTGTACAATTCAATTGAAAAACAAACAAATCTGTTACGGGGGAAACATAAAAAAACGTACAATAAGCTGGTTGCATAAGTGCGCACACCCTTAAACTAATACTTTGTTGAAGCATCTTTTGATTTAATTACAGCATTCAGTCTTTTTGGGTTCACACCTGCCATCAGTTAAAATGACTCTGATTAACCCCAAATAAAGTTTAGACATTTACTCCGTTGCATCCTCCAGCAAACGCCAGGGTTCACAGAGAGCTAACAAAGCATCAGAGGGATCTCATTGTTGAAAGGGATCAGTCAGCAGAAGGATACAAAAAAAATTTCCACGGCATTAGATATACCATGGAGCACAGTGAAGACAGTCATCAAGAAGTGGAGAAGATACGGGACAACAGTGATATTATCAAGAACTGGATGTCCCTCCAAAACTGATGAAAAGACAAGATAAAAACTGGTCAGGGAGGCTGCCAAGACACCTACAGCAACACTGAAGGAGCTGCAGGAATTTCTGGCAAGTACTGGTTGTGGACTACATGTGATGACAATCTCCCGTATCCTCCATATGTCTGGACTATGAGGTAGGGTCAAAGGAAAACATCCAGGCCCGGCTAAATTTTGCAAAAAAACCCGCATAATTTCTCCCAAAAGCATGTGGAAAATGTGTTATGGTCTGATGAAACCAAGGTTGAACTTTTTGGCCACAATTCCATAAGGTATGCTTGGCACAAAAACAACACTGTGCATCATCAAAAGAACCCCATACCCACGGTGAAACATGGTGGTGGCAGCATCATGTTTTGGGGTTGTTTTTCTTCAGCTGGAACAGGGGCTTTAGTCAAAGTGGAGGGAATTATGAACGGTTCTAAATACCAGTCAATTTTGGCCCAAAACCTTCAGGTGTCTGCTATGAAGATGAAGAGGAATTTCATCTTTCAGCACAACAATGACCCCCAAAAAAGTTTTGGAACGGCCCAGCCAGAGCCCAGACCTAAATCCAGTTGAAAATCTGTGGGGTGACCTGAAGAGGGCTGTGCGCAAGAGATGCCCTCGCAATCTGACAGATTTGGAGTGCTTTTGCAAGGAAGAGTGGGCAAATATTGCCATATCTAGGTGTGGCAGGCTGATAGACTCTGACCTGAAAAGACTGACTGCTGTAATTAAATCAAAAGGTGCTTCAACAAAGTATTAGTTTAAAGGTGTGCACACTTATGCAACCAGCTTATAGTACTTTTTTTTTGTGTGTGTGTGTGTTTTCCCCCTAACAGATTTGTTTTGTTTGTTTTTCAATTGAATTGTACAGGTTATAAGCCATACATATATTTTTTTTAAACACACATCAGAAAAACCCTGTCATTTTAACGAGGTGTGTACACTTTTTATATCCACATGGCTTAATTATCAGGTGACCGATGACGGTTTTGTTTGGGCACGTTGTAATTTTACTTGGTCTGGTTTGAAATGTATGAGAATTTCTCATCTCATTATCTCTAGCCGCTTTATCCTTCTACAGGGTCGCAGGCAAGCCGGAGCCTATCCCAGCTGACTACGGGCGAAAGGCGGGGTACACCCTGGACAAGTCGCCAGGTCATCACAGGGCTGACACATAGACACAGACAACCATTCACACTCACATTCACACCTACGGTCAATTTAGAGTCACCAGTTAACCTAACCTGCATGTCTTTGGACTGTGGGGGAAACCGGAGCACCCGGAGGAAACCCACGCGGACACGGGGAGAACATGCAAACTCCACACAGAAAGGCCCTCGCCGGCCCCGGGGCTCGAACCCAGGACCTTCTTGCTGTGAGGCGACAGCGCTAACCACTACACCACCGTGCCGCCCCTGTATGAGAATTTCTGTGGCTAAAAAAAAATTGTTTTTTTTGGGTGTGGTAAACAAAGAACAAATCCTGTCCGATCCTTTTTTCCACCTTTTTATTGTGATATTGCAAGCTACAAAATTCAATTGGAAAGCAAATGGCAAAGTTTTAAGGGAAAAACGTACACTAACCAGGGGTGGATCCAGGAAAATGGGAAGGGGGGCGTCAACCCAGTAAGGCCAGGGGTCCGGGGGCCTCCAGAGGCCCCTGGAAACTCTGCGGTTTTTAAATGCCCAGAGATGCATTTTGAGCTGTCAGAGACATGATGTAAATTAAATCTCTTAAAAAAAAATATACTGTATATATGTTTTAAAACTAGGAAGTTTCAAAACCATTTTATTAGTCACTGAATTATATTTTCGGAGTTGCAGGCATTGTATATGTGTAGAACATGGTTACAACTGATATATTTATGACGGGGGCGGCACGGTGGTGTAGTGGTTAGCGCTGTCGCCTCAGAGCAAGAAGGTCCGGGTTCGAGCCCCGTGGCCGGCGAGGGCCTTTCTGTGTGGAGTTTGCATGTTCTCCCCGTGTCCGCGTGGGTTTCCTCCGGGTGCTCCGGTTTCCCCCACAGTCCAAAGACATGCAGGTTAGGTTAACTGGTGACTAAATTGACCGTAGGTGTGAATGTGAGTGTGAATGGTTCTCTGTGTCTATGTGTCAGCCCTGTGATGACCTGGCGACTTGTCCAAGGTGTACCCTGCCTTTCGCCCGTAGTCAGCTGGGATAGGCTCCAGCTTGCCGGCGACCCTGTAGAACAGGATAAAGCGGCTAGAGATAATGAGATGAGATGAGATATTTATGATGGTTGCGCTGTCATATAATGCATTACTACATGACACACTACAGTGTAGTACACTGACCACAAAACACCTATCAATGAATTATTACTATTTTAGCAACTGCAGTCTGAGCTCCTGCTCAGGACGTTCAGTGTACATCTAAGACAGTGAATATACCCAGGTACACTGAGGGAATGTACGTGGCCACTTAAAGCAGAGCTTAATACCGAGATAACTATAAACAGACTGCAAGAGTTGCATGTCTATAATACAAAGTCAGTAACTGTAATCTGAGCTCCTGAGTCTAATAGACTGAGATAACTATACAATGATTGTGTGAGTTGCATGTGAATAAGTCCTGTAATAAGTCTTAGTTCCCAAGACTCGGGGGGGTTACAAGCAGATTTTCTTCAGAGCCATTGTAAAAATCAAAGTGAGTCTCACCTCCAAAATGGCACATGTACCATGTACGTACACCGGGTATAGTAAGTACAGGGATACCCTGAGCAGTAGTCGGACAGCCAACGTGTGTGTGTGCAGTAAACCTGCTGTAGCGTCTTATCATTTTGGCTTGTGAACATGCCTGTTAACGATACCATAAACATAAAGGGTGTGCGCCATCCTTTTTACACGTAGTCTACAGTGCAGTCTGGGAATACAGTACGTTATGTCAATAAATGAAGTTCCTGCACCCTGCTAAACTCCGACAGGACTCACCCAGCTTGCTTTTCACTGCATTCGTGCCATGAGGAAAAAAAATCTAAGCTATAGGACCTATTATTAAATATACATTTATACTATAAATTCTTCAGCTCAATCCCACATAATGATTTATTTTGTTTATTTCCCATCCATCCATCCATCCATCCATCCATTATCCGTAACCGCTTATCCTGTGCAGGGTCGCGGGCAAGCTGGAGCCTATCCCAGCTGACTATGGGTGAGAGGCGGGGTTCACCCTGGACAAGCCGCCAGATCATCGCAGGGCTGACACAGAGAGAAACAACCATTCACACCTACGGTCAATTTAGAGCCACCAATTAGCCTAACCTGCATGTCTTTGGGGGAAACCGGAGCACCCAGAGGAAACCGACGCAGACACGAGGAGAACATGCAAACTCCACACAGAAAGGCCCTCGCCAGCCACTGGGTCAAACCCAGAACCTTCTTGCTGTGAGGCAACAGTGCTAACCACTACACCACCATGCCACCCTATTTTGTTTATTTTTAAAAACCTTATTAAATAAAAAACAAGCGGCATACAATTTTTTTTTTTTTTTGGACCAGGAGGGTGCCAGGTGCGTCCCCCCCTTAAATCTGCGCCAGCTGACCTGGTTACACAGCTGTGTACACCCCTTAACTAATACTTTGTTGAAGCACCTTTTTCCTTGTAATACAGAACTCAGTCAATTGGAGCTATCCATGACCCCCTCTATCTTGAGCTGTCTTGAGTAATCTTGAGTATTGCCCCAGTCCCAAGTGAAGAGAAGCTTCCCTAAAGCATGATGCTGCCACCATCATGCTTCACCATGGTTTTCCTTGGGTGACAAGCTTTTATTTATTTAGTCAGTCAAACATATCTTTTAGAATTATGCCCAAAAAGGTCTACCTTGGTTTCATAACACTTTTTGCCACATAATTTGGGGTAATTGGGATAAAGTTTGGATGGGGGGGTTCTAGGAGGGGAGCTGGGGGCAGGGGTGAGAAAGGGCTTCTGTCTTGCTACCCTATCCCATACCCCAGACCTGTGAAGCAGGGATGAGAGTTTTCTGCTTTTCAGCGGATTTCTGCTTTTTCTGAGTAAAAAACGACCTTTTTATATTATGCCAAATCCGTTGAAAAATTATTTTATTTATATATATATATATATATATATATATATATATATATATATATATAAAATCTCCTTCTCACCCCCGGCGGGGGGGTGGTATCCATGTCATCCTCAAGCTCGGGTCCTCTACCAGAGGCCTGGGAGTTTGAGGGTTCTGCGCAGGATCTTCGATGTTCCTAGGACTGCGCTCTTCTGGACTGAGGCTTCAGATGTTGTTCCTGGGATTTGCTGGAGCCACTCTCCCAGTTTGGGGGTTACTGCCCCAAGTGCCCCCACTACCACGGGGACCACGCAACCCTTGACCTTCCACATCCGTTCCAGCTGCTCTTTCAACCCTTGATACTTCTCAAGTTTCTCATGTTCCTTCTTCCTGATGTTGGCGTCAGCTGGGATCGCCACATCTATCACCACCACCTTCTTCTGCTCTTTGTCCACCACCACTATGTCCGGTTGGTTAGCCAGGATCTGTTTGTCAGTCTGGAAGCTGAAGTCCCACAGAATCTTGGCCCTGTTGTTCTCAGCCACCTTCTATGGTATGGCCCATTGGGACTTGGGTATTTCTATTCCATACTGGTTGCAGATGTTCCTGTATACTATCCCAGCCACTTGGTTGTGCCTCTCCATGTACGCTGATCCAGCTAGCATCTTACACCCTGCTACTATGTGCTGGACTGTTTCAGGGGCTTCTTTGCACAGTCTGCATCTTGGGTCTGATCTACTCTGGTAGATCCTGGCCTCTATGGCTCTTGTGCTTATGGCCTGTTCTTGTGCTGCCATGATTAGTGCCTCTGTGCTGTCTGTCAGTCCTGCATTATCCAGCCACTGGTAGGATTTCTTGATATCAGCCACTTCCTCTATCTGACGGTGGTACATGCCATGTAGGGGTTTGTCTCTCCAGGTTGTCTGTTCCTCCTCCTCCTCTGCACTCTCATCAGGGTTCTGCTGCCTGAGACATTCACTTAGCAGTTCATCCTTTGGGGCCATCTTTCTGATGTATTCTCGGATTTTCGATGTTTCATCCTGGACCGTGGTCTTGACGCTCACTAGCCCTCGGCCTCCCTCTTTCCGCTTAGTGTATAGTCTCAGGGTGCTGGACTTGGGGTGGAACCCTCCATGCATGGTGAGGAGCTTTCTAGTCTTGATATCTGTGGCTTCTATCTCCTCCTTTGGCCAGTTTATGATACCAGCGGGGTATCTGATGACTGGTAGTGCGTACATGTTGATGGCTCGGACCTTGTTTTTACCATTCAGCTGACTTTTCAGGACCTGCCTTACTCTCTGGAGGTATTTGGCTGTGGTTGACTTCCTTGTGGCCTCTTCATGGTTTCCATTAGCCTGTGGGATGCCAAGGTACTTGTAGCTGTCTTGGATATCACCTATGTTGCCCTCTGGTAGGTCAATCCCTTCAGTCCGGATCATCTTGCCTCTCTTTGAGACCATCCGGCCACACTTGTCCAATCCGAATGACATCCCTATGTCATCGCTGTAGATCCGGGTGGTGTGGATCAGCGAGTCTATTTCTCGCTCGTTCCTGGCATACAGCTTGATGTCATCCATGTATAGCAGGTGGCTGATTGTTGCCCCACTACGGAATCGGTACCCGTAGCCGCTCTTCGTCCCCCCGGACCCCCCTTATTACAGATTTTCTGCTTTTTTTTCATCAGCACCCACTCTCATCCCTGGTGAAGAATACAAGAGATTGTGGTCTCATGCAGGAATTGACCAGTACTTGCCAGATATTCTCTTGGATAAGTTTTTGTTTTGTCCTTTCATTCATATATATACTGGACATTCTATTGTGCCCCTCTCCTGATTTCCCCCTCTTCTATTGATGATGAGATCCCATTCATGCTTTGTAAGCTTTTTGCACACCATAGCTGTAGCAGTTGGGTGAATCCATCCATCCATCCATCCATCCATCCATCCATCCATTATCCATAACCGCTTATCCTCTGCAGAGTCACGGGCAAGCTGGAGCCTATCCCAGCTGACTATGGGTGAGAGGCGGGGTACACCCTGGATAAGTTGCCAGGTCATCACAGGGCTGACACATGGAGACAAACAACCATTCACACTCACATTCACACCTACGGTCAATTTAGAGTCACCAGTTAACCTAACCTGCATGTCTTTGGACTGTGGGGGAAACCGGAGCACCCGGAGGAAACCCACGGGGAGAACATGCAGACTCTGCACAGAAAGGCCCTCGCCGGCCACGGGGCTCGAACCCAGAACCTTCTTGCTGTGAGGCGACAGTGCTAACCACTACACCACTGTGCCGCCCCACTTTAACATGTTTTAGAGACAAAAGGCAAACGCACACACCCTTTCATCGGAATTTTAGGAATTATTTTAGGAATGTTAAGCCTTTGTTGGTCACATGTACACTGGAGCACAGTGAAATTTCTTATTCAACATTTAACCCCTCTGGGGATGTCACACACATATATATCTCTCACACACACACACACACACACACACACACACACACACACACACACACACACAGCAGTGGGCAGCTGAGGGTTAGGTGCTTTACTCAAGGGCACTTCAGCCATGTAGACGTAGAGGGAGAGAACGTGCTGGGTCATTCCGTGCCAACTCACCTAAATTTCAGGAACTCCCCCACATCACCGTCTCAGATTTTACTCAAAAAATTTTCTAATCAAGAATCATATGTTTGTACCACACATGCAAAATATTAGCCCCCAATTATGTTGTAGTTTTGGAACTACAGGCCTTTGAAATATTGATGTCAAAACACCACATGTCGAAATTGGCTCTTTCCCCAACTTCAGAGACCCATAACTTTTTATTGCAGCTATCTA
The DNA here is from genome assembly GCF_027579695.1 of Neoarius graeffei. Lineage (NCBI taxonomy): Eukaryota > Metazoa > Chordata > Actinopteri > Siluriformes > Ariidae > Neoarius > Neoarius graeffei. The sequence continues at coordinate 21,762,120 of NC_083578.1, read as the reverse complement.
GAAAGTTGTGTGTGCAGATTCTTACTGAATGATACCCACTCTTTTCAAATCTGTTGCCAGAAAGCCTCTGAAGGACATACTTTTTGCATAATAGGAAGCCAAAAATGGCATTTTGGCCAAAATCGCTTAAAATTCATTAAAACTCTAAGGGGCCTAGTAGAAATATGAAACTAGTTAGATTTTTTTCCTCATTACATAGTAATTGTAGGGTTGTTATCTGTTCACAGAAACATATTTTGCGATGAAAATTATATTCCTGAATTTTTAAAATTTTTTTTAACATCTTACGTCCTTTCCGAGGGGGCTAAAATAGGGCATTTTTGCCATCTTATTTGGTAATGTGGCTAGGGGTTTAGGATCTTCTAATTTTTTTGTGAAGATGCTCTCATATAAGATGTAACTACTCCCTGATTTTTTTTAACAAACGCCCCTTGCTTCATATTTTAATAATTTGTTTTGTACATGGACAGTTTCATCATTTTTCACTTTTTTCCACATTCAGAACTCTATAACTCTACATTGGAAAATTCCTACTAGCAGCTATTTCAGATTTACATACACTGACATACAAATTTTCATATTTTAGTAGTAGTATGCCCAAGAAATTCATATTTTTCTTTCTATTGGGACCTAAAAACAGCTATTTGGCCAAAAATGACAAAAATGTTGACTTGATATTTTTCAAGTTCTGGAGGGAATGGGCTATTTTCCTCATAAATTAAAGATGTGGTGACTTTTTCTATCCATATATATATATATATATATATATATATATATATATATATATATATATATATATATATTAGCAATGATATCCTTAGCAAATGTTGATTTTTAATTGAAAAATGTGTCTTACATTCCTGTTATTTGAAATCATAATAGTTACGACTTGCATCATCGGTAGTGGACATAGGACCTGAAACCACACCAGTTTTACAGTCCCAGTTACAGGCCCCAAGCCAAATGTCCCAATCTGCACCAAATATGTACCAGCCGGGCAAATATATTGCCTGTGTTTATGACAGAAAATGGTACATTGGAAATATTGTCACCAGAAATGAAGAAGAAAATGATGTGTATGTCAATTTCATGAGACAAGGACGAGGCAACACATTCTCATGGCCACCACAAAGCAGGAAAGATGAATGTTGGGTGCCTTTGCTTCATGTCCTTTGTGTGGTAGAGGCCCCAAACATAAAAAGTGGGGGACGCCAATACCAACTAACAGAGGATGACTTCAAACTTGTGAAAGACTTAAGTTTTAACTTATGTACTACTAGATGACAGTTTATGAGTGTCTTAGCACATCACATGAAACTGTACTGCCTGTGAATGAATTACCCATTATCACGGATGCCCATATTTGACTTTAAATTATGTACAAATCTTGTGATGTTTTTCAACATCATGATCATGGATCATTGAATGTGTTAATATGTAAATAAAACCTCATTGCTAAATGTTTTGTGCTTACACAACCTTGAAGTATATTAAAAATACTACTCCAGAATTTTGTTGTTATTTTTCTATATTTTCCAAGGATATTCAACAAAAATTGCAATTATACCTAAAATTTTCTAATTGCAAAAAATACTATACAATACAGTAAAAGTTGTTCAGGAAATGTGTATGCCTAGATTAGGTTCTTATAAGCCTTAATTTGTGTGCAAAACACCCCTTCATTATTCCCTTGTTTATTAAAAGCTGCCCAGCGTTTTTGTCATTTTTGGCCAAATAGCTGTTTTTAGGTCCCAATAGAAAGAAAAATATGAATTTCTTGGGCATACTACTACTAAAATATGAAAATTTGTGTGTCAGTGTATGTAAATCTGAAATAGCTGCTAGTAGGAATCTTCCAATTTAGAGTTACAGAGTTCTGAATGTGGAAAAAAGTGAAAAATGATGAAACTGTCCATGTACAAAACAAATTATTAAAATATGAAGCAAGGGGCGTTTGTTAAAAAAAATCAGGGAGTAGTTACATCTTACATGAGAGCATCTTCACAAAAAATTAGAAGATCCTAAACCCCTAGCCACATGACCAAATAAGATGGCAAAAATGCCCTATTTTAGCCCCCTCGGAAAGGACGTAAGATGTTAAAATTTTTTTTTTAAATTCAGGAATTGAAATTTCATGGCAAAATATGTTTCTGTGAACAGATAACAACCCTACAATTACTATGTAGTGAGGAAAAAAATCTAACTAGCTTCATATTTCTACTATGCCCCCTAGAGTTTTAATGAATTTTAAGTGATTTTGGCCAAAACGTCATTTTTGGCTTCCCATTATGCAAAACGTATGTCCTTCAGAGGCTTTGTGGCAACAGATTTGAAAAGAGTGGGTATCATTCAGTAAGAATCTGCAAACACAACTGTCTAGATAGCTGCAATAAAAAGTTATGGGTCTCTGAAGTTGGGGAAAGAGCCATTTCGTCATGTGGTATTTTGACATCAAAATTTCAAAGGCCTGTAGTTCCAAAACTACAATGAATTGGGAGCTAATATTTTGCATGTGTGGTACAAACATATGATTCTTGATTATAGAATTTTTTGAGCAAAATCTGAGACGGTGATGTGGGGACCCTTAGGTGAGTTGGCACGGAATGACCCTGCTGTTCATTCACTCCAGGTTTCCTCTGGGTGCTCTGGTTTCCTCCCACAGTCCAAAGACATGCAGATTAGGTAAAATACCCAGTCACTGGGGCTGCACAAGCCAGTGCATACTTGGCGCCCGTCCCAAACCCGGATAAACTGGGGACGCCATACAGTTTTTGGAACTGATGGCTTCAAAACTGTATGGCGTCGTAAAGGTGAGGAATACAAAGAAAAATGCATGGTGCCTGTTAGGTTCAACCCAGTTAGAAGGTCAATCGGTCAACTTATTTCTCGGGACCCCCGCCCTCGTACCACCTGCAGAATTCTGGGACGGAACACCGCAAAAAAACAGAGAACCAGAGATCGGTTTAACTACTGTTTATTCACAGTATTCTCGCCAAAGATGAAAGATTACAAACACCTTTTATAACAAATCATAATCTCTCCAAACGGCTATTGTGTCTGTCAAATGTGTGTGTGTGTGTGTTCGTATGTGACCTCAGAGAGGGGTGTGTGTGTGTGTGTGTGTGTGTGTGTGTGTGTGTCTATGGGAGGGTGTGAGTGAGTGACATCATTTTGATATCTGTGTCTGTGTGCTAGGTCAGCAAATCACATCTTAATTCCATATGTATGTGTGTGTGTGAATGAAACCTTCAATCATAAGCAAAATAATATTTCAGCAATTCAGCAATTTCATTTACGCATGTCAAAGCACGCGAGATGTTTTTACGACAATGTTTTAAACAAAGACTATGTTTGGTCTAACAAAGAAGTGTTCTTCTCCACTGGACGAAGGTCAGGCTACACAGGAACAGTTTAAAATCACTGCCATAGCATATGCAATAGTCCAAAATAATAAAGGATCTTAAAAAGCTCTAAAATATAAAGTCTTAACTCTTTGTTCAGCTATAAGGCTACCATTACATCCAACATTAAAGTGTGTGTGGGTCAATCTGACATCAAAACAGACCTTGGCGTCGTTCAGACACATCTCGGATCAAAAATACACATTTCATAAACAAAATGTCCCCAAACAATGTCCAGCCGAGACAGAAGGTCATTTTTAACTGAACCTTAAGTTAATCCTTAATTTTGTCACCATTTTAATAAATTACTGCCTTCTGGTCAAGAATAATACTTATATAAACCTAACAGTGCCTACAGTGAAACATGGTGGTGGCGGCAGTGTCCTTATGTGGGGCTGCATGAGTGCTGCTGGTGTCGGGGAGCTGCATTTCACTGATGGCATCATGAATTCACAGATGTATTGCTCTATAGATAGTTTTCACATGACGTCACAGAGTCGGGGATTCCCTGGTGGCGGCCATCTTGCGGGGCAAGCTTACCGTACGGGTCACTTAGCACACATTGTAACGCGCGAGTTACATTTATTTATATATTATTTACATTTATAGTTACATTATTACTATTTAAAGCTAGCAATGGTGCACACCTGTTGTATTCACGGCTGTCGTAATAGGTCAAATGATGAAGTCAAGCGGAGCTTTTATGTAATTCCCACTGTACGGGAGCACGAAGGCGAGCAGACAAAGAAACTCAGCATACAAAGGAAAAATCTATGGCTTGCGAGAATTAACCGCAAGGATTTTCAGCCTTCCAGACACAGCAAAGTCTGCTCCGATCATTTTCTAAGTGGTAAGTTGTTTAAATAAACAATCAATTGTGTTTAAGTTTGTTTTTGGAAACCAAAACATCGTGTAAACAATCTCTAGAGAATGCCTAACTGGAACCGCTGAGTGTACGTTTACATTGTAATGTACACTTAATATCGCTCGTTTGTCACGTTTCTAAGTTTATACTGACATGGTACTGTAATACCACTAATGGATGTAAAATTTGTCTTAAATCAACTCGATATTATACACACAGTGTTGAGAGCTCTAAAATTCCAATGTTTACATACCTTGGCTGTAATTAGGACACGGCTCTCACTTGTTTTTATATGGTGGACTTCACGGACCCAGCCACAGACAAAATAATTGTATGACTCCAGCGACTTGTATGCTTTGAGGTCGTCAAGTGTGTAGGCACTTTTAGTATTCACGAAATAGTTCACAAGATCAGGGTACGATATGGATGGCAGCCCTGCATAGTCACTTGAAAATGCTTCTTTGTCCACTTCGTAGGGGTCATTTCCCCCAATGAAGGCCAGTTTGGCTGCATACTGTTGTCGTGAGATGTCGTCCAATGTATCTATATACTTCCGTTTGCTTGATTTTGCCGACATTGATCTTTATTTTAGAAAACTGACTATATAACTTAATAAATTCGTCCGAGATAACGTAGCCGGTAGTGGCGATGGTCCGTTTTGTTTGCCCCGCAAGATGGCGGCTGGGGGGCGTTCCCCGGAATGCCGTGACGTCAGTGAAAACTATCTATACTGAAAGAGAAGATGCTACCATCACTCCGTGCCCTTGGTCGTCGTGCACTTTTCCAACATGACTAAACACACATCTAAGGCCACTGTTGGATTTCTGAAGAAGAACAGGGTGAAAGTGATTCAGTGGCCAAGTATGTCTCCTGATCTGAACCCAATCGAACACCTATGGGGAATTCTGAAGAGACAAGTTGAGCATCACTCTCCATCCAGCATCCAGTCACTAAAAGAGGTCGTTCTTGAAGAATGGAAAAAGATTGATGTTGCAAAATGTCGCCAACTTGTTCATTCCATGCCTAGAAGACTTGGTGCTGTCATTAAAAATCATGGAGGCCATACAAAGTACTAGATGTAGTAGTTTTTGTTGTGGGGTGCACTCATTTTTGCACCACCCTAATTTGAGTAAAACTGAAAAATGTGTAATCTAAGTTATATTATTAACCTTACTTTCCCGTTATAAGTTAAACAGATGTTATATTAAACTTTGTCTTGTCAACATTTTGGAAATTGTTTGTGTTCATTGAGAATATTGTTTAAAATGTTACTTTTCAAAGGGGGTGCACTCATTTACGCTGAGCACTGTATGAATGTGATTGGTTAATTCTGAGCATAGTTACATGCCCCATATATGGAGAAGCCATGGCCTAAAGGTTAGAGAAGCAGCTTTGGGACCAAGAGGTCACTGAATCGATTCCCTGGACCAGCAGAAACTGTGGAGTGAATCTTCTTTCAGCTGCTACTGTTAGGGGTTGCCTATAATGATTTTCCTGATGCAATCCTCCCCAATTTATCCGGGTTTGGGACGGGCGCCAAGTACGCACTGGCTTGTGCAGCCCCAGTGACTGGGTATTTTACCTAATCTGCATGTCTTTGGACTGTGGGAGGAAACCAGAGCACCCAGAGGAAACCTGGAGTGAATGAACAGCACGTTCTCTCCCTCTACATGGCTGAAGTGCCCTTGAGTAAAGCACCTAACCCTCAGCTGCCCGTGTGTGTGTGTGTGTGTGAGAGAGACATCCCCAGAGGGGTTAAATGTTGAATAAGAATTTCACTGTGCTCCAGTGTACATGTGACCAACAAAGGCTTAACATGATTTTCTCCAAAGCATTTTAGCGTATCAGGCCCGATACGCTTGCTCTGCCGGCCGATACGCTTAGTCGCTTTAGTTAAAATCCGATACGCTTAGATTTATACCGATACGTTAAAATTTCTTACCCACAAGTAACTAGATACATAGGAGAGCAAATAACAGATCCATTTACATATTGATTGATATTTGTGTTAAACAAGCGGCCTTTTTTCCCAATGTTTGTGTTGATTCTGTCAAAGTAATATGTCCGCGTGGTATGATGTAAACAAACTGTTTACAAATCTGTTGGCTACGTCAAGATCACGTGTTCAAACCGTCCAATAAAAATATCGAAAGAAACCGTCAAACATCCCGGAAGTTTCCGATTCATTATAAGCGATCTCATCGGCTGCCGATGTTGTCTTGCACCAGACGGACAAAGCCGAGTGATTTTAATAAGCTAGGAGAAGACTCGCTGGACAATCTGATCCACATCAGCATGGATGACCGCGAGATGGACTATGAGAGGGTTGGCCAACATTGGGCCAAGCAAAAGCCAAGGAGAATTAATCTGCTTTAAAGGAGTAGAAAACTTAATTCATTAGTTTGGGTTTGCAGAAAGATTATGTACTTATAAACACTCTCACGAAGTGAAGTTGTCCAAATGTGTCAAATATAGCATAATTTCAAATAATAATCATAAGCAGGCGGCACGGTGGTGTAGTGGTTAGCGCTGTCGCCTCACAGCAAGAAGGTCCTGGGTTCGAGCCCCGGGGCTGGCGAGGGCCTTTCTGTGTGGAGTTTGCATGTTGTCCGCGTGGGTTTCCTCCGGGTGCTCCGGTTTCCCCCACAGTCCAAAGACATGCAGGTTAGGTTAACTGGTGACTCTAAATTGAGCGTAGGTGTGAATGTGAGTGTGAATGGTTGTCTGTGTCTATGTGTCAGCCCTGCGATGACCTGGCGACTTGTCCAGGGTGTACCCCGCCTTTCGCTCGTAGTCAGCTGGGATAGGCTCCAGCTTGCCTGCGACCCTGTAGAAGGATAAAGCGGCTAGAGAAAATGAGATGAGAATCATAAGCATTTTTGGCAGTGTGAGGTCACTGGGATCCATTTAACAAAAGGCGGCTCCGGATTATTCTGTTAAAGGCTCACAGTGACATCACACTGCCAAATATGCTTATCGTTATTATTCACAATTATGCTACATTTGACACTTATTAACAAATTCTCTTCATGAAATGTTTTTATAAATACATAATCTTTCTGCAAACTTAAATGTATGAATTAAGTTTTCTTTTCCTTTAAATATGTTTTAATCTGAATCTAGTCCATTTAATAAAGTGCCAAAATTTAAACTTTATAATATGCAGTTGCCTTACTTTTCTTTTCAGTGCATCTTAGTTATACATATATTATGGTAATTGCATCAGAAACCTTCTAAATCATTACAGTTATAGTAATACAGCAACTTATTTTAAGGTGGCAGTTCTTAGGTTCAGATCCCTTTGTGATCAACAGGAGGTCATGATCGATTCTCTTCATTGGATTGCATAAGCTGGAGCAAACCGCTGTTCATATTTTCATGCACATTTTTGTTACAGCACTACTTCGATCATAGATAATTAAGTGCAAGGGATCCCCGTAGATTTTCAAATCTATCGTATACCTCAGTAATCTATAACAAAACAGTTTAACTTGCATGTTGAACTTTAAGGTGAAATTTCAAATGTGTATACATTAATACTCTTTAGGTCAGAAATCATTGAAGCACTGTTAAACTCTATCCTATAATCATGGATCTAAAACCTCTCGGAGACCCTGAAAATGCACCGGAGAGCATCTATTTTCAAAAGCTTTTCCGGGGGGGGCATGCCCCCGCACCCCCCTAGTTTCACTTCGTGCCGTTGGCACTCAATTGTCTGTGTTTTAGTGTTTTATCATGCCAGAATTTAGGGCTTTAATTTTTTTCTGGGGAAAACACTGCTTAACATTTCCTAAAATAATTCCTAAAATTCCGGTAAAAGGGTGTGTGCGTTTGTCTTTGTCTTTTGTCTCTAAAACATGTTAAAGTGGGGCGGCACGGTGGTGTAGTGGTTAGCGCTGTCGCCTCACAGCAAGAAGGTCCGGGTTCGAGCCCCGTGTCTGCGTGGGTTTCCTCCGGGTGCTCCGGTTTCCCCCACAGTCCAAAGACATGCAGGTTAGGTTAACTGGTGACTCTAAATTGACCGTAGGTGTGAATGTGAGTGTGAATGGTTGTCTGTGTCTATGTGTCAGCCCTGTGATGACCTGGCGACTTGTCCAGGGTGTACCCCGCCTTTCGCCCGTAGTCAGCTGGGATAGGCTCCAGCTTGCCTGCGACCCTGTAGAACAGGATAAAGCAGCTAGAGATAATGAGATGAGACATGTTAAAGTGCATATCATGGGTAAATTCAGGAGCAAGATCAATGTAATTCTCTTATTTTATATTAAACTTTGGTCAAATATCGGTCACATTCTGCATTCTCTGCAATTTTTTTACCTTGCGCAATACCAGAAAAATTCAGTTGAAATCAAGCCATTTGAGGCGAATTGGTCCGCCTCTGAAAAAACTTGGCATTTGGATTTCCTGGGAAACATTGATTTTCATGACATCTGTGGAACGCCTCCTTCTGAATCCTACGTCAGCGCTGGTTTGTTTATGAGAAAACGACCTGGTGGTTTTCTGCAAATTTCTTCAACGTTATCGCGTAATTATTAAAATGGTTAACAGATGTATCGTAGGAGGGTGTAGCAACACCAATCTTGATGGGATTAGTACTCATCGTTTTCCAAAAGACCGGACAATGAGAGAGAAATGGGAGCGCTTGGTCTACACAGGCTGTGCACTGAAACTGCACAAAGCTCGCACAGCCTGCTCGCACTTCCGCAGATAACGTCACAAATCTGGCTCCAGACTCCTTTGGGATTTTTCCAGATGCGTTTTTTTTTTCTGCTGTAGACAGATGACCTTGTGTAGAATTACCCTTCTGGATGAGTGTGTAAAGGGACATACTTTCATATAAAAAAAAAGAAATTGGTCCAGAATATGCACTTTAATGTCGCAACTATCTAGTTTTTCTGAATTTTTAATAAAGATTAACAGGCCTTGATTTTGTCTCAGGATAATTTTAGACCCTAATTTACATTCCTTTGGTTGGTAGATCTCATTCAAAAAGACAATCGAGTTGAGATGATGGTTAAAGGCCTTGCTCAAGGGCCCAACAGTGTCAACTTGGTGGTACTGCTCGGGATTCAAACCCATAACCTTACAATCAGATGTCCAGACCCTTAATGGTATCTGTTCGTTCATGCCTTACACCCAGTGCATGTAATGCATTTGCATCTTTACAGACAGGGACAAGTTAAAGGAAAAAAACAAAAAACAAAACCCAACACCTTCAATGAGTCTTGGCTTAGATCTGACAGTAGATGTACTGGGAGAAGAACGCCCTTTCTTCAAAAATATAATCCCTCCGTTATTGGCTTGATGGAGCACTCTGAACACTCCAAAATCTCCATTAGGTCTTCATGTGGTTGAGATCTGGTGACCGTGAAGGCCATCGCATATGATTTCCCTCATCAAACCTCATCAAACTATTCAGTGAGTTTAGCTTTAGGGAGTAAAGTTAGAAAGCAATTGCTGAAAATGAAAACCTTCTCTTTTACAGTTCGGAAGAGGCTACAAGTTTAATCACACTAAATAATTTAATTTAATACTTCTGCCACAATCTTACTTCCTTTACAATAATGATAAAACTTGAAACCGATCCTACTGGTGTAATTCAGTACTGAAGTGTGTTGGGGAAATTCTATTCCATGATCAAACTCCACAAGAATTCAGTCTGTTAGTCATTGTTGGTTAAACGGTTTGTGGTTTTGAGGTTCAAGATGTTCGACACCATCCTGTTAGCGATTATTCTCCTACGCAACTTCTGTGTAAAAACTGCTAACATCGTTTATTCCTTGATGACTTTTAAACATGTTGGATCGTGAGCGTCATTCATCAGTGACCTGAATAACTTGTTTTTCTCCCGATACTGGCATACAGGGAGAAATATTTGGCTGGATGTGTATCCTCTCTCTCTTTCTTTCTTTAAACACATTTAAAATGTTAGTCACCTAAAATACTCTGTGACCGAATGTTTTCTTAAACAGGGTTGGACTGAAACAGAATACAAGTAACGGCGTTTCCTATTCAGAATACAAAATGGACAATCCTTATAAAATAACTATTTTCCAAATAAAATCAGGATTGGAGAAGGTCTAATTGTACCAATAATTAGGAACCCTAATAACAGCTAATGGAGATACTAGCAAGGAAGTGAGGAAAAGGTTTGCTCAAGCAACAGCAAAATTAAACAAAACTAGACAGGGACACTCTAACGAGTGCAAACCCCGCCTTTTCCCTATTAAAATACATTGGGCGAAAATTTCGAAGTTCTGCCATGACCTTGACCTTTGACCTTTGACCTCCAAAATTTAATGGTTTCCTTCCTGGGTGATTGGCAACACGTACAAAATTTGGTCCAAATCGATCCATTGGTTCTTGAGATATCTTGCAGACACACAGACAGACAGATACACACACACACACACACACACACAGACTGACGCAGGTGAAAATAATAACCCCTCCGACTACTGTCGGCGGGGTTAATGAAGCACGTCTGGAAGAATTGTAAAAACGAGACCGCCTCAGAACCTGTATTTTTCCTCCTGCGACCTTTGCATGTGAAACGTGGAGAAGAAAATCAATGCCTTTTGAGCTGAAATGCTGCAGAAAGATACTCAAAATCCCTTGGACAGCTAAAAGAACGAACGCATTGGTATTAGAAGCATTAGAAATATCGGTTAGTGAATTTTGCGAAGACACAAAAGATGAAGTACTTTGGACATAAGAGACACTCAAACATAGTGTGCGCTATCCTTGAGGGTAGGATGAAAGCCACCAAGAGGTGGGATAGACCTAGGCGATGATGGTATCAGGACATAAGAGTGGTTGAACATACTTGCAGGGGAGGCAACTCATCTGGCAATAGACAGGAAACAATTCAGAGCAGCTGTCAAAGCGGCCACATCACACTAAGTGATGTACCAGACTGGGCCATTCTCAGAAAATGTGACATTCAGTTTTAAACATGAAGGTTTTTTTTTCCCTCCTCTAAAACCATTAATCCTGGCCCTCTATTATACATTTATTTGAAGAAAGCGTTTAACAGAGCAGTCGGGTCAGCCACAATCAGATGTACCTACTTGTTTGAGATCATGTAACACTATGTAACAGCCTTCTATTTATGTTTATTAAACTATTTCATATGTTGTAATGGTAGACTATCATTACCAATGTATGACGTTTCAAAGCCAGATCATAATTTACCGCCACTGAATCCATGTTTGTTTTTTTTATCAGACAAACTCTTCATATTGCACATTTTCACCATGTAATGCATGTTCATTTGATTTAATACCCCAGAATGCATCATTGCTGCTTAAACTTGGCAATAGGCTACGTTCACACTGCAGGCTGAAGTGACTCAAATCCGATCTTTTCGCCCATATGTGACCTGTATCCGATCTTTTATTGACAATATGAACGACACAGATCCGATTTTTTCAAATCCGACCCAGGCCGTTTGGATATGTGGTCCTAATTCCGATTCCTATCCGCTCTTTTCATATGCGACTTCAGTCTGAACCGCCAGGTCGCATTCATCCGACTTACACGTCATCAACAAGCCACAAACGTCACTATTCTGCGCTGAAGTAGGCGGCGGGTCTTTCAAAAAAAGTTACAACAACATGGCGCATAATCACGGGCGCAGATAGAGGGTGGGACTTGTCCCACCCAGATTTAAATTCACCTCGTTCGGTCCCCCCCACTTATAGGGAGGAAAAAACGTCTATGCTGTCTTTCTTTGCATAAGGCAAACCTCACGGAAAAATCAAAAGACTAATTACCATTCGGTTTATTGAGGTGCACAGCAGTGTATACATAGTTGCAACAATTCACATAAAACAAAGACTGATATTCGGTTGGTTGAGCTGCGCAGACTGCACAGGTTGCGAGCTCGAGCTTGGTTGCTATGGTAACCCACAACAAGTTTGACAGGCATATCGGGGTTGGGGTTGGTTTGCTGGCAGCTTTGTCCCCCCCAGTTTTTTGTCCCCCCCAGTTCAAAAAACGTATCTGCGCCCCTGCACATGACATCAATGCGAGGGACGCTTCGGGCTGTGAAGGTTCTGAATCTTCTCAATGGAAGGACGCAGAGGTTAGGGAGCTGATTTCCATTTGGGGGGATGCAGCTATTCAAGCTAGATTGAATGGGTCATACCGCAACCGGGCGGTTTTACTTCCGTAAACACTGGCCATGCTCACTGCGTGTGACGTCGTCGTATCCTGCAATGCGCATGCGGAACACTTTTAGGTCGCTTTTCGTTCATGCTGAGGATCACATACAAGTCGCATATATTTGTTAATGTGAACGACCTCACAAAAAAATCGGATTTCACAAAAAAATCGGAATTGAGCATTAAGCCTTGCAGTGTGAACGTAGCGTAATTTGTCAAACACTAACTGTTTTAGTAAATCAGCAGATTTTTGAGGAACAAATTGACAGCTGAATCACGGAATTCCAATAAAAATGAAATCTTTCACAGTAGTTTTGTCAATGGGGGGTGTTGAACCTAATTTGTTTTCTTTGTCACTGCAAAGTTGAAAATGGCCTGAGAAATCTTATTTAATGCGTTTTAATAAACACTTTAAATTAAATACAGACATTTTATGTAGTATGTGATATGATTTGATACAAAAACCTTGTTGCTGGGGGCATATGTTTGCAAAATTCACATGCCAAAGTTTTTGCGTGTCATTTCCGTTGTTTTCTGTAGTGTCCGTAATGGTCTTGCTGTAACAGAATGCTGCAGAATTTTTTACCATTTTTGGTGATTATGACATGCATTGGTCCTGTTGGCCTCATGTAGGGCTCTAGTTACATATTCATACGTCTTTAGTTGTTATATTAATAGATATATTTGCAATATGTAGTGTCCGTAACGGGTGTAGTGTCCGTAACGTTATGTGTAACATTGTTCAACAAGTATATAAGCTATGTAATCTTTGATGGAAAGGACAACCGTCAATTAATTAAGGAACTAGTATAATAAGCCGATACTATGCATAAAATGTTTTGTGAGCCCAATAATTGGAGCTTTAATAAAGTGTTGTGAAATTTTGTGTTTCTCTGTCTAATATCGGGGTCCCTGATAACGTGTCACATAACTAGAAGACCCAGCAAATATATGTAACTATACTCAATTGTAACATTCGACAGAGCACTTTATGGCATAACAGTTCGTTGCCCCATCAACATTTGCTTTTGAGGTGTTTTAAGTGGATCTATCCCGTTATATCTTTTAATGTAGTGTCCGTAACGTCAACAACCTAGCACAGGGGTCGGCAACCCGCGGCTCCAGAGCCGCATGCGGCTCTTTAGCACCCCCCTAGTGGCTCTCTGGCGCTTTTTCAAAAATTTGTGAAAATAGAAAAAGAATGATTTTTTTTGTTGTTGTTTTAATATGGTATTTTAGAGAGGAACATGACAGTAAAATTCTTATGCTGTAAAAATGTATGTAATGTAGGTGTATAATGTATTTAAAATACCGAATTTCAGAATGGCGCCAAATAGCAGAATTGCGTCATAGCCTGCGACACTGTGCTACACTGTTGTCAGAGATGCACTGTTGTGTGTGATGGGCAATGGATTCTAAAGGCAAAAAAAGAAAGATAGCTGATGAGAACAGGGGATTTAAAGAAGAATGGACAGACGCGTTTGCTTTCATTGCCAATGCTGAAGGATTGCCTGCGTGTTTGATTTGCAACGAGAAGTTGTCAAATAACAAGAAGAGCAATTTGGAGCGACATTTCCAGCTTAAGCATGCTAAATTTGCTGCCGATCACCCAGTTGGAACGGAGAGAAAAGGAGCCATTGCGATGCTTGTGGAGAAATTTGAAGGTCGAAAAAACAGTTTCAAGAAGTGGATTACATCTCCAAACTCTACCACCGCTGCAAGTTTTGTTGCGGCCCGGGAGATAATAAGGCGCGGAAAACCATTCACCGATGGTGAGTACATGAAGGAGTCATTGGTTAAAATATCAGAGCACCTATTTTCGGACTTCAAAAACAAAACCGAGATCATCCAGAAAATTAAAGACATGCCTCTCTCCGCAAAGACGGTGAAGGACAGGGCCAATAAAATGGCAAACAACATCACCGATCAGCAAATCAAGGACATCAATTCCGCTCCAGCGTACTCAATTGCCTGTGATGAGTCGTGTGACGTGACCGATATCGAGCAGACAGCTGTGTTATGCAGGTACGTGAATTCTGATGGGCCGCAAGAGGAAATGATAGGATTGATGCCACTGAAAGGCCAAACACGGGGTGAGGACATCTGCGAGGCTGTGCTGCAGTGTTTAAATAATAACGGAATAAACACTAACCACCTGATTTCAGTGGCTACAGACGGCGCACCTAGTATGAGAGGGTCGCAAAGGGGGTTTGTGACTTTACTACAAAAAGCATTGGATCGGCATCTGCTCGTATTCCATTGCATCTTGCACCAAGAGGCACTGTGTGCACAAACATTCCCACCGGAGTGTATGGAGGTGATGAACCTTGTCATCCAGATTGTGAACAAAATAATTGCAAAAGCTTTAAACCACCGTCAGTTCCGTGAATTGCTTGATGAAGTTGACAGCGAATATGCGGATCTCCTGCTACACAACAAAGTCCGCTGGCTATCCAGGGGTGACGTTTTGTGTCGCTTTGTAGCTTGTTTAGAACACATTAAAACATTCATGAAAAGCAAAGACCTGAGCTACCCACAACTGGAAGACACCAAGTGGCTGGAAAAACTGCATTTCATGGTTGACATGACACGTCACCTAAACGCGCTTAATAAAAGTCTCCAGGAGAGGGGAAACACTGCACTGCAAATGCTGGAAGCCGTTTTGTCATTCGAGCGCAAACTGGCAGTATTCGCTAGGGATGTACAGCGAGGCACGCTCTCTCACTTCTCCTCCCTGAGAGAGTTCAAAGATGCCCATCAGGATCACACTCTCAACGGTGATTATTTGCAAGGTGCAATCGTTGATATGCAAGCTGCATTTGGGAGCAGATTTAGTGAGTTCCGAAAGGAAAAAATGACACTTTCTTTCCCTGTCACACCCCTGGAAATTGACCCTTCCTTGTTGAATACATTCCCAGGAGTAAATCAAGCTGACCTCGAAATGGAAATGGCTGATATAGCTGACAAAGATTTGTGGGTGGCCAAATTCAAAAGTCTGACAGCAGAGCTTGAAGACGTCAGCCGCCAGAAAGCCCATGCTGCCCAAAATCACAAATGGAGCGACATTGAAAGCCTCCCAACACCAGAAAAACTTGTGTTTGAAACATGGAAGGCCCTTCCCGACACTTACAGGAACATGAAGACATACGCATTTGGGGTATTATCCATCTTTGGATCAACATATCTGTGCGAGCAGATATTCTCAAACGTGAACTACATCAAATCCAAATACCGCACCCGCCTCACAGATGAGAGCTTGCAGTCCTGCGTGAAGATTAAAGTTTCATCTTACATGCCCGATGTTGAGAAGCTGTCCAATGATGTCCGAAAACAGAAGTCACATTGAACAGGTGACAACACAATCCTGTCGCATATTTAGTCGGCCTAACAAAGTGGCTGTTTTTATGACCAGATTTCTGATTTTGTCAGTAGCCTATATATTTATCAGTAGCCATATATTTGTGTTTTATCACTCAGGTCTGAAGATGTATTGTGCGTGTCTGTAGATAAGAGGGGGAAGAGAAGAGGAGGCTCCGGCGTTTGACCCTCGCACTGACTGCTACTTGGCGTTTATGAACCAAAGAGAAAAGGATAATGCACAGAAATCGAACTTTAACTGTCTTGTTTTAATTTTGTTAATTTCAGCTGTTCTGCTGTGTTGTATGTTTAAGCAAGTATTTTAATTGTTTTACTCGTTTGCGATTGTAGCCTCTTTATTTGTGTGTGACGCCACGTGGGGGGAGAATAGAAAAGGATCGTTATATTTATTTTACTCATTTGCACTACTTAGGCTAGCCTACTTAACTTGGCATTTGCGGAAGACTAAAGAAAACGGGATAATGCACAGAAATTGCATAGCCTACTTACCGTTTTAAAAGGCAGTCATTTTATTTTCATATTTGCAGGCGGCGTTTTAAACGCAGACTGTGTGTTATTGCACTCTGTTGCCCAGATAAGGGTGAAAGAGAAGTGTTGCATTGTTATTGAGGTTTGAAGATGACATTTCATTTGCGGTCTGAAAGGCCTATTACGCACACCCCATTGTGTTTTTTTTTCTCGCGACCTCACAATAAAAAGAGGTGACACCAGAAATCTGTATTTGCATGTCTTGTATTTCTATAATCAGTGCAACAAAACATAACGCATTGATACTGTAATGGAAGTTAAACTTCAAGCACCAAATATCGTGCGCCAGCGTAGTCACGTGATGCATCATTCTCTCCAGGATGCGCTGCAGGGAAAATAAACATTTAACCATGAATGTTCATTTTGTATTTGCAGCCTACTTAGTCCTTTCAATAGTATGCTTATATAACTAATGTACTGACAGTCTATGTTGCCTTCATATTAAGGTCATATAAGGCTTTTATTTTTGCGGCTCCAGACAGGTACGGTTTTTGCTTTTTTTGGGCCAAAATGGCTCTTTGAACATTTTGGGTTGCCGACCCCTGACCTAGCAGAATGGGGCATGTATAAAATGAGGTATATTTTCAAAACAGAAAGAGAATGCTACATGAAATTTTAGGTATGGGACCCCAATATGTTCAAGCCCATAATATCACAGTTTTGACCATTTTGGGTAACCTTGGGTTTTTTGTTATTTTGGAACCTATAAGGTCCATCTGATCTTGGCTGACCCGTGTAAAAAAATAATTACTGAGACAACTTGTCTGCATTTTCAAAAATTTTATTTAGTCTAAATATACCAAAATGCCATTACCGCCATGTGTCTCAATGAGGATTAGTGAAATTTTGAATGAAAGTAATTCCTTTGCTTTTAATTTTATTTTCATTTTTCTTTCTGAAATATTACCTCAATACCTTCACTTTTTATCGTGGAAAATATCATGATCTTTGCTTCAACGGTTTTTGGTGTATAGCCTAAAATATATGCACAAGAATGTGTACTTTCTTGATGTCTTTACCGTTACCCAAATGGTAAAATCATGCTGTAACTCAGGGCTTTGACAATAGAGGGCAGTTTAGCTACATGAGGAAGGACCAGGATATTGAGCAGCCATTTTCATCTCCTCTCATCTCATTATCTGTAGCTGCTTTATCCTGTTCTACAGGGTCGCAGGCAAGCTGGAGCCTATCCCAGCTGACTATGGGCGAAAGGCGGGGTGCACCCTGGACAAGTCGCCAGGTCATCACAGGGCTGACACATAGACACAGACAACCATTCACACTCACATTCACACCTACGGTCAATTTAGAGTCACCAGTTAACCTAACCTGCATGTCTTTGGACTGTGGGGGAAACCGGAGCACCCAGAGGAAACCCACGCGGACACGGGGAGAACATCCGCACAGTAAGGCCCTCGCCGGCCACGGGGCTCGAACCCGGACCTTCTTGCTGTGAGGCGACAGTGCTAACCACTACACCACCGTGCCGCCTGAGCAGCCATTTTGAAAAAGAAAATCACTAGTGCATGAATGTTGGAATTCAGGATACTGATCAGGTGAATATGAAATTTGGAGATGTCGGGGAAATTAACAGTCTTTGCCGTTACCCCCGAATGATAAAGATAACAATGCTGCATGTTGAAAAAAAGTTAGTTAGCCAAGTAGCAAGTTAGGATGGGATAATAATTGCATAATTTTTTTTTCTGCACTCAGTGACACGAAAATGCCATGAGATGTCTTTACCGTTACTCTATAGAGTAATGGTAAAGACATTATGGGTAACGGTAAAGACAACAACTGGGCATTATTTTTTCATAATAACAATGATGTCTCTTACTTTGTGAATTCATAAAATATGCTTTTTTTTTTGGTCTATTAAATACATTTACAGGGATTGTAACGAAAATTAGTATATACAAGAATTTTTAAAATGTCTTTACCATTACTCATCACATTTTCTGAGAATGGCCCTCCTACCAAATAAATTCACTTGTACATGTGTATTAACAATAATACAATCAAATGCACAAGGATGGTAGACTTTGGTGCTTTTGGTTTGTGAAATTGTTGTTCTGTTACTCAATGTAAATAAATAGCTTAATTACGTTTTTGTGAAATAAGGATGTATTTATTTGCAGTTAGCAACAGCTTTCAAACAAGCACCAATATAACTTTTTTTTTTTTAAATGTTCCTTTGTAGGTACTGAATGTTTCTGGTTTCATGCATGGAATGCCACTTTTTGTTTTGATTTTTCAAAAGCATATTCTTCTTAAAGCCTTATGCAGTGAAATACGTGTACTGTATTTCAAAATCTTCCATTCACGCTGACCAGCAACACCAAGGAACAGTGACTAATCTTGACAAACCAGTTTATAACTTGCGTAGCAGCCGTTACTGGTAATAGCGCAGTTTACGGCATGTTTTTGTCGAACAGAGCATGTTTGATAGTCCTCAAGAAATGATTCACATTCAGTACCAGTCAAAAGTTTGGACACGCACCTAGTTGTTCATAGGAGTTTCTGTATTTTGATCATTTCCTGCACTGTTGAACAATATTGACGATATCAAAGCTATGAAATAACATATGTGGTAAACAAAAATTGTTAAACAAAAACAAAATGTCTCATATTTTAGATTCTTCAAAGTAGCCAGCGTTAACCTTGATGCCGCTTTGCACACTATTGGGATTATCTTAACCAGCTTCATGAGGTAGTCAAATGGAATGCTTTTAAGTTAACAGGTGTGCTTTGTCAAAAGATAATTAGTGCAATTTCTTGCCTTTTTAATGTGGTTGAGATCATCGAACCGTAAATGATTAAAATGCACTAAATAGCCCTATTCCACAGAAGGGGTGTCCAAACTTTTGACTGGCACTGTATGTCTATTTGAGGTATTACTGAAGTTTATATTGAGCAGGCATAAATCTTTATAAATATGAGTTTAAATATTTGTAATCAAAAGTCTTCTCAGAAAAATGCTTCAAGTGTTTCCATGAGCCAAATTAAGCTGATGGAGGAACCTGGATCAGTTTTTAATTTATGAATTCTTACTGGTTCCACTAGAGGGCAGCAGACGGCCATACATTTTCTGAGACTGGCTGTTCAAACCTTTTAGAAGGCTCAAAAAAGGATTTCTATCAATCAGCCCCTTGTGATCAACTCTATTTGAAGGATATGGTCTCAGATGAATTTAATAGATGCACAGATGTTCAACTATATAAGGCAAATCTATGTGTTCAGTGTCGATTGCATTGGGTTGTGCATTAAAGTTAGATTATTTAATTGCTTAACAAATTTCTCACAAAGGAGCGAGTCATGTAACCAAACGGATGAAAACAGTCACCTGAAAAGTCACAGGAGGCTGCTTCACATGCTTCTTTTCAATCGTCTTGCAGGACCGCTGCGTTGCCGCCCTGGCACGCGTGGAGCGCACGGATTTCCTGTACCCCATGTTCATTGGCGAGGTGGCCCACGTGAGCGCCGAGATCACCTACACCTCCAAACACTCTGTGGAGGTGCAGGTCAACGTGATGTCTGAAAACATACTTACAGGTTAGTGGATATTCAGCATGATTTTATAAATGCGTGGCGGTCTCGGAAAACTTCTCAGAAGTCGCTGTGTCTCTGCGTGGCATATATTTTGAGGCCATTATATAAAACATACACATGTAGTAATGTGATTAAACTTTCCCAGGCCTTCTGCAAAGACCACAAAGGAGCCAGTTTAACAAACAAAGCTGTAAAAATGGCTGCAGGCTATAAATAAGTGGGTATAAAGATTATCATAGTTATTATTTTTTTGTTTATTACACATGCAATTAAATAAATAGAAGTTCCTGAGGACGGTCAGTGTCATTGCATATTTCAGTGGAATCTTTAAATGCAATTTTCTCCTTTTTTACTTTTGGGTGTAACCAGAGGGTGGCACGGTGGTGTAGTGGTTAGCGCTGTCGCCTCACAGCAAGAAGGTCCGGGTTCGAGCCCCGTGGCCGGCGAGGGCCTTTCTGTGCGGAGTTTGCATGTTCTCCCCATGTCCGCGTGGGTTTCCTCCGGGTGCTCCGGTTTCCCCCACAGTCCAAAGACATGCAGGTTAGGTTAACTGGTGACTCTAAATTGACCGTAGGTGTGAATGGTTGTCTGTGTCAGCCCTGCGATGACCTGGCGGCTTGTCCAGGGTGTACCCTGCCTTTCGCCCGTAGTCAGCTGGGATAGGATCCAGCTTGCCCGCGACCCTGTAGAACAGGATAAAGCGGCTAGAGATAATGAGATGAGATGAGATGGGTGTAACCAGAATTTAAAATGCTGGAACTCAGCATTTTGTGGTTGAGATGCACTATATTACCAAAAGTTTATAGACACCTGACCATCACACGAGTATGTGGTTCTTCCCCAAATTGTTGCCACAAAGTTTGAAGCAAACAGCTGTATCAGAGAAACTAACAGCTCCAAACCTGTTCCAGTATGACAATGCCCCTGTGCATAGAGCAAGCTCCATGAAGACATGGTTTGCCAAGACTGAAGTGGAAAAACTTGAGCCCTGACCTCAACCCTACTGAACACCTTTGGGATGAACTGGAACGCTGACTGCACCCCAGGCCTCCTCACCCGACATCACTGCCTCACAGTTAGACTCAGAAGAGCCTTCCCAGAAGAGCAGAGGTTATTCTAAACAGCAAAGACGGATGTTCAACGTGTGGGTGTGATGGACAGTCGTTCATAAACTTTTGGCCATAGTGTTTTTCCAGGGTTTTTTTTTTTTTGAAACATACAATGGGGTTCAGAAGGCTGCATTGAAAATCTGGGAATTTTTTTTCCCCCCTCATTCAAAACTGGAAACAAAAAGGAAAATTTTAGAATTTTTGAAAAAGTTTAAAGCTAGACGGCCTTTCGATTTCATAAAATTGGTGAAATTTAGTTCCCTCTGAAATGTGGTCATTGTGATGTATGTTTATTTCTGTAATATCTCTCAAAATATCAGGCCATTCAAATATCAGCCTGGGAAGTTATTTAACTTGAGTTGATTCCTGAGCAAATAATGTGCATGAAATCGCTCGCTTCACGCAGTCAAGCAGACAGAGGAAGTCCGTGTGCGCATGCGCAGGTTTACCACCGTCGTCTTCTGGGTTTTACGGCAGCTGGCATCCACAGTGTTGCATTACTGCCATCTACAGGTTTACCTTTGAGCGTGCACTGACAGTTCCATCATTCTGTCGCTAAACGAACAGCTGATCACACCGAGGTGCTCGCTGACCGCCGAGATTTATTAGTTTGGTCCTGCGTTTCCTTTCCTTCGTATATAACATAGCGTCTTTTCTTCTCGCTTTCCGTTACTGTAGTCGGTCTTTCACGTTTCATTCGCACACTCGCGTCCTCCATTTTCCTCTCCTGTTTCAAATTTGTATCCCACAATGCCTTGCGCGAACAGGGAAAGCCCACCACATGATGCGTGGCGTAGTATCTTCAACTGGGTCATGGTGAAGCAGGAAAAAATAGCGGAGAATTTAGGGCCATATGGCCCTAAATTTATTAATTGCTCTATTAAAAAAAAACCTAATAAAATTGGAAGTCTGTGATTTTCGAATTCAGTCGCTTTTGGTCCACTAAAGAAACATAATTGGGTGTCAGGGAAAATTCTTTTTATGACCTACGCTTGAAAAATCTGAAAGGCAGTCTACCTTTAAGCAAAGAAAGGAAATATTCAGTATTCAGGACTTGGCATGGTTTATAGGTTGCCATTTAAATGTAATTAAATGTTATAATTAGGGCTGTCAGTTGATTAAAATATTTAATCCATAATTAAATTAATCCATAATCCATGATTAATCACAAATTATCGCACTTTTTAAAAAATCTACGATTAATTTTTAACACTTTAAGCCACACAGCTCATAAAGATGTTTTTCAGTAAAATGCAAAAACTCACTGGTAAATATACAGAACGTTCATGAACAGAAACTACATTTATCAAACACTTTTCACATAACTCACAAATTTCTCAGAATAAAACTAACTCTCTCTCCAGTGTACAGCCTGTGCGCTTAGAACACGCTTAAACACACACACACACACACACACACCCCTGGACCTTAACACGTCTTTTTTCCCCTCTGGACCATGAAAAGCATAAAAATACACACATTTTATGTAAACAGTCAGAATGCAACAATACAAGTTGATTCTGGACATAAGTGCACTTTATCACGACTTGCGCTGACCAGCTACTCGCTACAGCGCTCACTTGTGCTACGTCACTTCCTGATTCCCCAAACTACGGGGGACGGGCACAGAACGTGCACGTGTTAATCACGTTAAAAAAAAAAAAGTGGCGTGAAAAGGAATTTGCGTCAACTTCAACAGTCCTAATAATTCTATTAACTCCTTTGTACAAAAGCTCTGATTTTCTTTCCGTCTTATCCTTTCCATTGAAACACGCATTCAGGTGACACCTTGATGAGTTTGATCTAACATTGGACCATCAGGGTTTATACAAACAGGTGGAGTGCACGTTGTCATTAAAGGGGAACTGAAGTCATTTTTAAACTTGCTTTATTTTTTAATTAACGTGTTATTCAATTACGTTTTCGGTTTTAGTAACCTTATATCGTGATTCATATTGGCAACTAATTGCAATTAAATATTATACTTATCGGCCTGTTCGGTTTTTAGCCATGTTGAATTTAGTTCGTTTTAGGTCATATTTGTGCAGAAATATAGAAAATTTTAAAGGGTTCACAAACTTTCAAGCACCACTGTAACTTGCGATAGCAATGACAAAATAGCTATCAAAAATGCATTCCTATATTTAATAAAATGAGACGGATAGAATTTTAATGATAAAAAATTTGCCTTCAGTTCTCCTTTAAAGCTCAACGGGGACGCACCAAATACGAAGAAACTCTGAAATTCATGTCAATGTTTCAAAGATTCTGCTTTTCACTCAAGATAATATATTTTGGATTATAAACACAAGCACACAAGAGTGCTTCTCACAACAGTGGAAGTGTGACATGTTTCCCCAGGTTGAGAATGCTTTCCTCCAGCTTTTACTTTGGTACACTTGTCAATATGGATCATCTAAGAGATTTTAAAAATTGTAAACGTGTTATCAGCTGTAGAAAGCATACAGTTTCACATGCCATATTAGTGATAGGACGTTATAGTAGTACTTCCCTATGCAGATGTTTTTAAAAGTGCCACAGCTGGAGACTTATTTGCATAACTTTCTGTGGCACCAAACTCAGCAGTTTGCAAAATTCAGGGTTCAAACACTCACTCATTGTTTGAAATTGACAGTGATGCATTGTGTAATTTGTCTTGCAGACTAAAAGGGGTAAATGTCCCGAAAACAAAATGCAACTGTTATGAAAGACACTTTTTATCCCCATTCCAAAATAAACATGACCAGGTGTTGGATTGGACATAAAAGGCTCACCCACAGTTTTTTATTAAAAGGTGAAGAACCCCCAACGTGCCACTTTTGCAAGACATCAAATCATAAATATGACCTAAAACATCAGATCTTCACACAAGTCCTAAAAGTAGATAAAGAGAACCCAGTTAAACAAATGAGACAAAAATATTATACTTGGTCATTTATTTATTGAGAAATTCTTTGGTAGAACGACTTGTGTGCTTAGGGTCGTTGTCTTGCTGCATGACCCACCTTCTCTTGAGATTTAGTTCAGGATGTCCTGACATTTTCCTTTAGAATTCGCTGGTATAATTCAGAATTCATTGTTCCATCGATGATGGCAAGCCGTCCTGGCCCAGATGCAGCAAAACGGGCCCAAACCATGATATTACCACCACCATGTGTCACAGATGGGATAAGGTTCTTATGCTGGCATGCAGTGTCTTCCTTTCTCCAAACATAACGTTTCTCATTTTAACCAAAAAGTTCTATTTTGGTCTCATCCATCCACAAAACATTTTTTCCAGTAGACTTCTGACTTGTCCACGTGATCTTTAGCAAACTGCAGACGAGCAGCAATGTTCTTTTTGGAGAGCAGTGGCTTTCTCCTTGCAACCCTGCCATGCTCACCATTGTTGTTCAGTGTTCTCCTGACTCATGAACATTAACATTAGCCAATGTGAGAGAGGCCTTCAGTTGCTTAGAAGTTACCCTGGGGTCCTTTGTGACCTTGCCGACTATTACATGCCTTGCTCTTGGAGTGATCTTTGTTGGTCAACCACTCCTGGGGAGGGAAACAATGGTCTTGAATTTCCTCCATTTGTACACAATCTGTCTAACTGGTGGAGTCCAAACTCTTTAGAGATGGTTTTGTAACCTTTTCCAGCCTGATGAGCATCAACAACGCTTTTTCTGAGGTCCTCAGAAATCTCCTTTGTTTGTGCCATGATACACTTCCACAAACATGTGTTGTGAAGATCAGACTTTGATAGATCCCTGTTCTTTAAATAAAACAGGGTGCCCACTTTCAATCAATGGGATTGTCATCCCATTGATTGAAAACACCTGACTCGAATTTCACCTTCAAATTAATTGCTAATCCTAGAGGTTCACATACACATACAAAGGGTTCACAAACTTTCAAGCACCACTGTATTCCTCTGCTGTCATCTCATCACTCATCATTGTCTGCCAATCATGGGGGGACCGTGTTCCCCCAGTGTTCCACAACCTTCCTCCATGCTGTATGGTCCTGTGCTGCTCTCTGTAGTTTGCATGTTGTAAGCAACACCTCAGAATCTGGATGTAAGAGCTTTGCGATGTACTCTGGATATAGCATTCTCTTCCTGCCTCTTTCGTGTCTACCATGTTCCGGGACCCATAGAACGAACTTTGTAATTAGTTTCGATGTTGGTCTTTCAGCTGGTGGTTGCATCAGAGGCCGAGGTCCTTTCGGGTTCCCTCAGGCCTGTTATAAATTGGGGATCGTCTGCCATTGGACCATTTAAGCTTGTTTGGGTAGTTGTAGTCAGACTTGTACTCGAGTCAGACTCGTGCCCTAATTTTAAGGACTCGTGACTTGACTTGGACTTGAGCACTGATGACTCGGACTCATGCATTAACTGCATTCAGACTCCTAAAACTCGTGAGCGCGCCATAAACGACTCGCACCTGCACAGGATTAAAGCACAATCAGCACACCTATATGAAAACGCACTTTGCGAAGTATTGAGTTGCGTTTCTGACACATTACCAAGCCTTATTTCCTTGTTTGGTTTCTTGATCCCTGATTTCCTGTTTCTCATCTTTGATTCTGCAGAATCTACGATAGCCTGTTTGTGCCTCGCTTGACCTATTGCCTGTTTTACGATTTTGCCTGCCGTTCTGGATTGTTTACTTGTCTTCACTTGCATTAATAAACACACCTTCTGCACTTACTTCCGTCTCCCAACCATCTCTTATAGAATACTTCACACTCCCTGACAAAGAGAATGCACATTCACCTGTTCATACGTCACGTTCAGGAACAAAGTAATGTTAATGGCGCTGAAACAAAGTCCCTTCCCATGCCATGTGGTGCATAGGGCGGCTCTGATCTCCATTTCCGTAGCCCTCGGCCTCTCGCCTATTACATAGTTAGGGTTACAGTGGGGGGGGGCTAGTCCTCTGGTAACCACGAGAGTTTGACTCCCCACTCGCATCTGTATTGCAGCGTGCCTTGCCAGACAGCAGTAGGTACCATTTTTATGATGGTCTTTGGTATGACCCTACTGTGAGTAGAACTCGCAATCTCCCGATCGAGAGGTAGACACGCTAACCACTAGGCCAACTCGTGGTAATGGCGCTGAAACAGCCATTGTCAAATGGTGCGGTTGGAGTCTTGTTCTCGGACTCGACTTGAAATTTTTTTTAATGACTTGAACACTGGGGGCTCGAGACTGGACTCTGACTCAAGGTTTAGTGACTCAACTACAACACTGGTTGTAGTTGCTTTTGTAGTCAGACATTATTTCAGGGAGGCGGGTGACTAACCCTACGACCCCTATCCCTTTTAGTCGCTTTTTACGAGTCCAGTGGCAGACCCCAAGGGTTGTATTCTACAAGCCGCTCCCACACAGCTAACCGCCCTGGGCTAAACGCCACAAGAGAACTTTTTTACTCGCAAAATACCTTGGATGATGTTTTTAAGAAGGTACCACCACCACCACCAAAAATCTTAGTTTCTGTCATGTGTTTTTAAAGCAGCTCATTTAGCTATTTATTCATTTGTTTTGTTTATATACTTTGTCATTAAAAAAAACTCTCACTCACCCCTGTTAAATAGATTATGTAACAAGGAGCTGTTGAATATGAGATTTATATTTTCAGCCAGTAGTCGACAATGCAGTGTTGTGGCTTGCTTGATAAATAATGAGCCAAAGTATGGTTGGAGGTAGCTACGTGGTTAGTCACACTTCTCAGATATAGACTCAGAGCTGGCCCCTCTCTGCGTCAATGGGGCAAGTGTGGAAAGGATGCAAACATTCAACTTCCTGGTTGTTCTCATCTCAGAGGACCTCTCCTGGTCGGCCAACACCACTGCAAACATCAAGAAAGCACCAAAGACTGCACTTACTCAGAGTGCTTCGGAGGCACAACACTGAAAGGAAGCTGCCTTCCTGGTGGCCTTTTACCGGGTGACCATAGAGAGCCTGCTAACCTATGGAATAATGGTGTGGTATGCAGGCTGCTGTGCTGCAGAGAAGAAAGCGCTCCAGAGAGTGGTGAAGTCAGTAGGCCGCCCGCTCCCCTGTCTGGAGGATATTGCCACCTCACGCTACCTCAGCAGAGCTACCAACATCAAGGACTCCACCCACCCCAGCCAACACGTCTTTGAACTGTAACCTTCCAACATGTGCTGTCCCCCCCCCCCCCCAAAAAAAGCAATTTGCACTTTAAATAATAAGCACCTGCACTTTATTTTTGTACAGATTTTTTTTGGTCTTCAGTGTCCTGTTTTTCTACGTTTGCACCATAGAGTGGCAATTTTAATTTGGTTGTATACATTTACAATGTGGGCGGCACGGTGGTGTAGTGGTTAGCGCTGTCACCTCACAGCAAGAAGGTCCGGGTTCGAGTCCCGTGGCCGGCGAGGGCCTTTCTGTGTGGAGTTTGCATGTTCTCCCCGTGTCCGCGTGGGTTTTCTCCGGGTGCTCTGGTTTCCCCCACAGTCCAAAGACATGCAGGTTAGGTTAACTGGTGACTCTAAATTGACCATAGGTGTGATTGTGAGTGTGAATGGTTGTCTATGTGTCAGCCCTGTGATGACCTGGCGACTTGTCCAGGGTGTACCCCGCCTCTTGCCCATAGTCAGCTGGGATCGGCTCCAGCTTGCCTGCGACCCTGTAGAACAGGATAAAGCGGCTACAGATAATGAGATGAGACATTTACAATGACAATAAAGGCAATTCAGTTCAACGTATAGGGTTTACAAACGTCTTTCTGAAGTTTTTCTGCTGTAAGGATTTTTGCTTTTCGTTAAATACTGTTAGATCTGATCTGATTTCTTGTCAGATGTAGGGTTGTAGAGTATTTCTTAATCTTCTATGAGGTGGATGAATCATAGCTTTTAAGAAAATTCCCCCTGAAAGAGTTGGACCATTTCGTAACGTTGAAAGAATGTGACTTGGAAGTCTAATGGCACTACACAAGTATCCAGGTTTGATGCATTCCTTGAAATAATACAATTGAAGATTTGTATATTTTTAAAGGAGGAACATTTTAAGCAATCCCCTCGAGTCTGTACATTTTCCAGGATGATTTTACTGTTGTAGACTCCGTTTGGTTGTAAGTTAAAATAGACGGTCTTAGAAGAGTCAGAAATTGGGAGTGCTGTGAAGATGCTTGTCTAAAAGCCCACCAGTAGGAGGACGGTGTAGGATCAAGGGAACCTTACAGAGCAGCTCTGTTTACGCGACACTGATTGATAACGAGGGGTGTAACGATGCATCAGGACATGATGCAAAACTTTGACGATGTGCATCGTGGAAATGTGCGATTCACATTGTGAAAATCAGCATTCTAGTAATTATTGCATCTAATGAAGTTGCACTGTTGTGTAATCCCAGAGTTAAAATATACAGATGATCATATTCTTTTGTAGAGAGCCTGCATCATTGTGAAGTAACTGATAACTCAGGACAACAATGACCGACACCCATTCTATAGATTACATGGTTACACAACCATATTATAATCATTAAAAAGAGCTCTCCAGTAGCTCCATGACACCAGCCCCACTCCACTGCAGTCTATAGTGTCTGATAAAGTGTGTGCGGAAGTCAGTTTCCGGTTAAAATGCCATCTCAGGTGCTGCTGTGGAGCTCCTTATGTTTCAATCGATTATTTTTCCTTAGTCAGAGACTATTCGATCACATTTTTGGGAGAACTGTAGATATATTTACAACCCCAATTCCAAAAAATGTTGAGACGCTATGCAAAACATAAATAAAAACAGAATATGAAGATTTATAAATCATAGAAACCCTTTATTTCATTTAAAATGGTACAAAGACAACACAACAAATGTTGAAACTGTGAAATTTTGTTTTTTGAAAAATATATGCTCATCTTGAATTTGATGTCAGCAACACATTTCAAAAGCTGCTTTCTGTACGTGTTAAAACTGTATTGCTCTGTAGTAAGAGCTCAGGTGCTAAACTGGCCTGCCTGCAGTCTAGACCTGTCTCCCATTTAAAACCGGTGCATTACGAAGCGCAAAATACGACAAAGGAGACCCTGAACTGTTGAGCAACTGAAATTGTATATCAGGCAAGAATGGGACAACATTTCTTTTTCAAATCTACAGCAATTGGTCTCCTCAGTTCCCAAACGTTTACAGAGTGTTGTTAAAAGTAGAGAAGAAAGAAGAAACCTTTGTCACATGCACACTTCAAGCACAGTGAAATTCATCCTCTGCATTTAACTCATCGGAAGCCGTGAACACGCGTGCGCGCACACACCCAGAGCAGTGGGCAGCCACACCAGAGTGCCTGGGGAGCAGTCAGGGGTCAGGTACCTTGCTCAAGAGCACCTCAGCTCAAGGCCGCCCCACATCAACCTAACTGCATGTCTTTGGATTGCGGGGAAAACCGGAGCACCCAGAGGAAACCCATGCAGACATGGGGAGAACATGCAAACTCCACACAGAAAGGCCCTCGCCGGCCACTGGGTTTGAACCCAGAACCTTCTTGCTGTGAGGCGACAGTGCTAACCACTACACCACCGTGATGCAACACAGTGGTAAACATGCCCCGTCCTTTTTTGAAACGTGTTAATGACATCAAATTAAAAATGAGCATATATTTTTAAAAAATAAATAAAATAAACTTTCTCAGTTTCAACATTTGATATGTTGTATTTGTACTATTTTTTCAATGAAATATATATGGTTTCCAAGATTTGTAAATTATTGCATTCTGTTTTTATTTACAGTTTACACAGCGTCCCAACTTTTCTGGAATTGGGGTTGTATATATTTTTAAGATGTGATGAACCTATAGTACTTTTTTTTTTAAATACAAGATTAAACCTCCTGATTGTAGGATTTTTAAAAAATGTATTTAGTTTTATACATAGAAAATTCACATTGTGTATGATTCAGAAATAACAAAGGAGTCTTTTGTGTAGTAATTTTTCTTGATTAAGATGAAATATTCTGAGAATCAAATTGAATCAAATGGAACGGAGTTGTGACTCGAGTGTATGGTTACACCGTTATTGATAATGGAAGTAGAAATTTTCTTTATTCGCAGGTTTAATGTTAGAAAATCTTCGTTATATAATCGGGTACAGCGAATACATGTTAATGCACAATTTGTTATGAAATCTGACCAATATTTTACTGGCATCTTGTACAGTGTGACAAAATCATACAGCGTAACCAATAGTAACCAGTCCATCTTGTGATATAAAAATATCCTCTGCAGCTGTAATAAGTGTACTGTGATATTGAGTTGTACAATGAATTCTTTGTTCCATTTTTGTCTCGTATCCTTCTGGTTAATCTTTTGCAATGATTCAACCTCTTGAGCAGTAGAAAGCAGAATGAGCGATATATTTGACCAAACATCTGCTTAATTGAGTTGAGTACAAGAGAAACTATGAATAACTGGCGAAACAATACGGACTCGAACATGATTAACACAAAGACCGATCAGTCCTCGTGTAGGCCCGAGCTCAAGATGGTGCTAAAGCATTATAAATATAGATTTCTCCTCAAAGCCTGATCACATGTCTTTTTCTCTCTCTCTCTCTCCTCCAGTATTATTAGTGTCCTAAACATAGCCCTATTCAAAGTCACAAACAGGGCAAGCTGTCCCAGAAATTAAAAATTCTTACCTGGAGAGATACTTCTTTGAGCGAGATAATGAAGCAGTGATAAATAGCAGGATAGAAAAAAGGGAAGGCAGAAAATGCATCAAGACAAAACAAAAGAGGTATCCCCAAGGTGCATGGTGTTACCACAGCAACCGAGTTGTCAAGGAAGCAGGGACGAGCTAGGGAGAGGTGAGATGCCGAGTCGATGGAAGGCAGACGGAGACGAGCACGTGCCTCTGAGGGTACTTTCTGGTGAGGAAGTAACAGAAACGAGAGACAACCACAATGACATCAAAAAATAAAATAAAAATTAGTTTTATGACTTGAGGCTCCTTGTAGCTTTTGTTGATTATAAGCAGGTGTTATATACAATGGATATTAAAAAGTGTACACACCCCGTTAAAATGAGGGGGTTTTCTGATGTAAAAAAAAATGAGAGCACGATAAATAATTTCAAAACTTTTCCCACCTTTAATGTGACGTATAACCTGTACAATTCAATTGAAAAACAAATCTATTAGGGGGGAAAAACGTACAGTAAGCTAGTTGCGTAAGTGTGCACACCCTTAAACTAATACTTTTTGTTGAAGCACCTTTTGACTTAATTACAGCATTCAGTCTTTTTGGGTACACTCCTACCATCAATTAAAATGACTCTGATTAACTCCAAATAAAGTTCAGACATTTACTCCGTTGCATCCTCCAGCAAACGCCAGGGTTCACAGAGAGCTTACAAAGCATCAGAGGGCTCTCATTGTTGAAAGGTGTCAGTCAGGAGAAGGATACAAAAAAATTTCCACGGCATTAGATATACCATGGAGCACAGTGAGGACGATCATCAAGAAGTGGAGAAGATACGGGACAACATTGATGTTACAGAGAACTGGATGTCCCTCCAAAATTAATGAAAAGACAAGATAAAAACTGGTCAGGGAGGCTGCCAAGACACCTATAGCAACACTGAAGGAGCTGCAGGAATTTCTGGCAAGTACTGGTTGTGTACTACATGTGACAACAATCTCCCGTATCCTCCATATGTCTGGACTATGAGGTAGGGTTGCAAGACGGAAGCCTTTTCTTACAAAGAAAAACATCCAGGCCCGGCTAAATAGATCAACTCTCCCAAAAGCATGTGGGAAATGTGTTATGGTCTGATGAGACCAAGGTTGAACTTTTTGGCCACAATTCCAAAAGGTATGTTTGGTGCAAAAACAACGCTGTGCATCACCAAAAGAACCCCATACCCACGGTGAAGCATGGTGGTGGCAGCATCATGTTTTGGGGTTGTTTTTCTTCAGCTGGAACAGGGGCTTTAGTCAAAGTGGAGGGAATTATGAACAGTTCTAAATACCAGTCAATTTTGGCCCAAAACCTTCAGGTGTCTGCTATGAAGATGAAGAGGAATTTCATCTTTCAGCACGACAATGACCCCAAAAAAGCTTTGGAACGGCCCAGCCAGAGCCCAGACCTAAATCCAATTGAAACTCTGTGGGGTGACCTGAAGAGGGCTGTGCGCAAGAGTTGCCCTCGCAATCTGACAGATTTGGAACGCTTTTGCAAGGCAAATATTGCCAAGTCTAGATGTGGCAGGCTGATGGACTCCGACCTGAAAAGACTGAATGCTGTAATTAAATCAAAAGGTGCTTCAACAAAGTATTAGTTTAACGGTGTGCACACTTATGCAACCAGCTTATCGTCCGCCCCCCCCGCCCCCCCCCCCCCCCCCCCCAACAGATTTGTTTGTTTTTCTGACTGAATTGTACAGGTTATAGGTCACATTAAAGGTGGGAAAAGTGTTGAAATTATTTATCATGGTCTTTTTTTTTTTTTTTACATCAGAATAACCTTGTCATTTTAGCGGGGTGTGTACACTTTTTTATATCCACTGTATTCCTATAAGAAAATGAGCACTTTTTTTTTTTCAAATCCCAAAACATATCTGTTTTAGGTAATGGACATAGTATAGTAAGATGCTGGCCTGCTAGCTGATGTGAGACATGCTAATATTTTGGGCTCTGATACAACTTAAGTAGATAAGAGATTGCTTACATTTAAAGGTGGGGTACGAGATTTTGGAATAACGGTTCCCGCAAGCCATATTTTGAAAAGAAACACGCCCGCCCTCGCCATGCTCCCACCCCCTGCTCTCCACCCCTATAAACGTGGCTACGCTGTGACTGCAAAATCAGAAAAGTCACTCGTTTTTAACTTGCTCTAGTGACCTCATTTTTTACACTACAGACAAAAAATTACATCAGTGTGTTCAGGAGAGCATTATGGAGCTCACTGTGATAGAATTTTGTGAATATCTCCTTCCGTTTTTGTGTAAATCCCCGTTGTTTGGAGGGAGCGCTCTGAGGGAAAGCTGCCCTTTTTTCTCTGCTCAGCACGTGGGTTGGGGGAGGGGCTGCTCGCTCTCTCACACATGTACACACACACACACACACACACACAGAAGGGACGGGCTGCTCGCGGGCTTCAGTCTGATTGACGTGTCAGTATCCAATCATTTTGAGGTGGTACCTCGATATGATTGGATGGCGTTTTTCCTTTATTTTACACTGTAGACTGTATTAAAATATTTCGTTTTTGGGTCAAAACTTCTATTGTACATGGGTGTGAGGAGCTTTTCAAGCAATATGGTGAAAAATACTCCTGAAAAATCTCATACCCCACCTTTAAGCCAGAGGATTTATAATTGGTGCATCCGTATACGGTGATACTGATAATCACCTGCTAGACAGTGGTTAATAGTTTTTCTGCTCTGAGTTCACACCAGGATTGAGAAACACTGCATTTAGGCATTGGGGGGTCCATGTAAGGTTGACCTAGATCATTTGGTTGTGTGTATAATTCATAAACTACATCAGAAAGGAGGATGTTGCTCGTCACTCCCACGTGCGTTTAATCAAAACTGTAAGGTCACACTTGAACAGGCCCTTGGAGTCTAATGAGCCAAGGAATACTAGTGATCATGTCCTAATTTGATAGTTTTGTACGTCCTACGGCTGGTACATTCACCAGCTTGCACTGTTGTGTATGTTTTGGCTTGAGTGGTGTAGGTTATTAGGTTTTATTCTATCCACATTCACTGGATATGAGCAATCGTGCGCTCTGATGGGCTACTCTACTACTCGGCTATCAGCTCATATACCGTGAGTAGAGAAAAACAAAATGGCTGAGCGTGTTGCTTAACCAACCGGGGATGAAATAAAAACTACTCAAAAACAAAACCCCAAAAAATATTTTAAAAAGTAACAAAATATGGAATGAAAGTATTTGATGGTAAGAACGTATCTTTTTTTTTTTTTTTTTTTCAAGAATTATTATCGGATTTTCACAAATTGTTACTGTCATTTCGCCGGTTTGTTTACATTCTATGAGGAAATTTTGTCAGACGTTTTGTATAAAGTTTTTATTTATGCGGTTTGCAAAAAATAAAAATGCTCTGTTTCTCAAAATGCATTGAACGTGGATAGAATAAAACCGTTATTCCACTCAATCTCGTCATATATGGCTTATAGCCGCAGTCCGCTCATGTACGACTCGATTTCGTGGAATAACTGCTAATTAAACCACACCCACACAGTCCTCTATTCGATTGAACAATGGAAGTTTAGTATAACATTCAAGTTTGGTATTATGCAACACGTTTCCCATTATACACTACTCTTCTGGGCTATAACGGACAACAGGTAGTTATAAATAAGTTGCATTTTCTTTCACCCCTTCCTGTTAGGATTTATAGAACAGAATTGCATGCACAAATTAACAATCGTAGCATCTCATCTCATCTCATTATCTGTAGCCGCTTTATCCTGTTCTACAGGGTCGCAGGCAAGCTGGAGCCTATCCCAGCTGACTACGGGCGAAAGGCGGGGTACACCCTGGACAAGTCGCCAGGTCATCACAGGGCCGACACATAGACACAGACAACCATTCACACTCACATTCACACCTACGGTCAATTTAGGGTCACCAGTTAACCTAACCTGCATGTCTTTGGACTGTGGGGGAAACCGGAGCACCCAGAGGAAACCCACGCGGACACGGGGAGAACATGCAAACTCCGCACAGAAAGGCCCTCGCCGGCCATGGGGCTCGAACTCAGGACCTTCTTGCTGTGAGACGACAGCGCTAACCACTACACCACCGTGCTGCCCACAATCATAATATTTATAAGAAAAATAGATTGCTTGCAGTGGCACGGTGGTGTTGTGGTTATCGCTGTCGCCTCACAGCAAGAAGGTCCGGGTTCGAGCCCCGTGGCAGATGAGGGCCTTTCTGTGTGGAGTTTGCATGTTCTCCCCGTGTCCGCGTGGGTTTCCTCCGGGTGCTCCGGTTTCCCCCACAGTCCAAAGACATGCAGATTAGGTTAGTTGGTGGCTCTAAATTGACCGTAGGTGTGAATGTGAGTGTGAATGGTTGTTTGTCTCTGTGTGTCAGCCCTGCGATAACCTGCCGACTTGTCCAGGGTGTACCCCGCCTCTTGCCCATAGTCAGCTGGGATCGGCTCCAGCTTGCCCGTGACCCTGCACAGGATAAGCGGCTACAGATGATGGATGGATGGATGGATTGCTTGCATCTGACATCATATCTGCCTCCTTAGATATGCAAGACATGAAGTGGTGGTCAGCTGAGCTCACTGTTCAAAAGCGTTACTATCACTGGGGCGCCTTGCTAGTCGTTAAAATGCCCTGTGTTTGTTTTGTTTTGCTCTGTTTGAATCGAACAAACCATGAAACTGACGTGATAAAAGTTCCCCGTGACGTGATAAAAGGTGAAAGAGCAAAGGATTTTACCAAAAGATGACGAGAAAGGTGGTCTGAATGCCGTGTAACGATCATATCCGACATTATATCATATCAGAATTTTTGAAGGCATTTCTACAATGTGTGTCAACATATAGGTTAAAAAAACTACCAGCAATGATATCCTGATATGCACGATATCTCAGAAAAATGCATTATGACATAAGTTACCATGATATTGATGATATATCATCATATCACCCAGCACTATGGGTAGCTCCATAATTACATCTGGTATTAAATCCTCAGAGTCCTGCATGTAACTTAACTGGGTATACAGCCCCATGTTAGGAAAACAACCAGTTACCTGTTTTTGGCCTTTGTGGAAATAAAACATGTAGAAATATGGTTCTGTGTTCTTGCAGTATATTTGAACTGACAGAATCCATACCAGGATATCATAAAGTAATAATATTGCCATGATTTCAGATTTCCTAATCTCAGTAACATCATATTACTATACTGTCACTGAGCGACAGTGGTGAACCGTTACTACTAGAGCTGGGACTTGAGCTCAGCTAGAACTTAGCCAGACACACCAAAAAAGCAACAGGGCAAAGCGTTTTGTAAAGGGATTAGCGGCAGGCTGCCAGGACGCTCCGTTGTGTGTAGTTGTCAGTGTTGATTTTAAAAGTAACTAAGTGAATTATGGAGAGAAATGAATACTTAAGTGAAATACTTGAGTGAAAAATTCTGTGGCGAGCGTGCATGGAAGACGAGTCTGGAGACAGAAATCTTAGTTTCTAAGTCGTTAGCCTGTGCCAGGCTTGTAGTACTCGAGTCTGACTCGTACCCTAATTTTACGGACTCGTGACGTGACTTGACTTGGACTTGAGCACTGATGACTTGGACTCGTGCATTAACTGCATTCGGACTCGTAAATTGGAGACGAGGACTTGGATTTTTTCTTTATTTTTTGTAACATGCCATAATAATTTGGCATAAGATATTTATAGTTATATCTACATTTGATTTTTATACTAATTTTGTGCAAAAGAACGTACATTCACCTGTTCATACATCGTGTTCAGGAACAAACTAACGTTAATGGTGCTAAAATGCCTGGAGAGAAGCCCCTAGGATTGTCCGTTTTGTTTATACAGACTTCTCGTGCAGTGGGGAAAAAACGCACTGCTATGTGTTCCATATGTAGAAGAACTATCGAGGAGACGACGGGGCCAACCTCGAACTTCAATCGTCATTTGGCAAGACTCCACCCAGAGAAGGAAGGGACACGCTATGTTCATTGCTCTGTTGATGGCGAGATATGCTTGCTGAGCGATGAACTAGCTAGTGTTAACCCTCTCTCATGTTATTTGCCCTGTTGATAGTGGGCGGGGCTTGCTGAGCGATGAACAAGCTTTTTATCTGTAGTCTATTAACTAAAACGGGGCAGTCAAGCAGTAACGTTAGTCCAACACGGTAGCAGAGACGCTTTCATATAAAGGCAGCAACAGCCACCGTCAAATGGTGTGGTTGGAGTCTTGTTCTTGGACTTGACTTGAAATTTTCTTTAATGACTTGGACTTGAACACCGGGGACTTGGACTTGAGGTTTAGTGACTTGACTACAACACTGGCCTGTGCTACTTGCTCTCGATAGCACTGGCTTGACTGCTTTATTAGCATTTGCTCACATTACTAGGGGTAATTCTTAATTTCCCTGAGGGAACCCTCCCAAAGGGATCAATAAAGTTTTATCTAATCTACTGATGAATGCTACACCGGCTGGAAGGTGACTTCACTGACGGTGCTGACTTGTGGTTATGGTAGCATTGGCCTTTGAGAAGGCCTAGGGTGCTAAATTTTTGGTCCCTCCCACTATAAATCAAAATCTGATTGGTTTTGTCACTTCCTACATATTCATACACTGCCATGGCCTTCTGTCCCGGCAATGAAGTCCTAACCAATGAGTGAGCAGCTCTAAACTCTTCTCAGCCTAGAGACAACAAACAAAAAATCTCATTGGATGACTTGATTTTAATATTTTCAGTATAGTAACCTTTTCTGAAGCAAATTTGATAGAAAATGAGGCCAAATTAGAAGTGAATAATTACAATGAAATTATGAAAAAATGAAATAAATTAAAAATAATATTAGAAATGCTGGTATGTTTGGGCCTTGTCTGAAAGCAAGGCCCTGACGGTTCCCCTCTGCTGTCACTATACTGTTTTAGTGCGTTACTGGGTGGTCATGGCTCATGTTGGCATTGCCCCTTTAATCTGCCTGCTGCGCCAGAGGGCGAGCGTGAGGAACGGGAGCAGACATTATGTGCCTCTGTCATGTCAGCTTAGTGTCATGCTTTGCCCGCATGCACAGGCCACAGCTACACGGGCCACGACACCTGCATATGCCAAGGCCTGTGCTCTCTCAGGACAAAATGAATTCTCTCTCAGGATGTATGTTTGAATGCGACTTTTAGTAATGGCTGATGTTTCAGCATACAGAGGTTCGAAGTTCCATACATACATGTACAATCAGGAAAAGCCTTTCTGTGCTAATTCTAGAGCGAAAGACCAGTTTGAAAGTAATTATGATTGGTGGGGGGAAAAGTTCAGTTCCTATAGGGTCGAGAGAGGGAGAGCGAGAGCACCAAGTTGGGGCTGAGTTTAGGGCCATCACATGGTTTCTTACCCATTTATGGACACACACACACACACACACACACACACACACACACACACACACACACACACACACAGAGTCAGAGCCAATCTAGTCAGTCTCACTTCACTTACACTCCTTAGGGGTCTCCTGCATCTGAACGCAGGGGCCGTGATGATTGGGGCCTCAGGCTAGCCTTCACCCCGCCCTTATCTAAAACACACATACACACATACATTTATTGCTAAGCCTACATTTACCCCTAACCTTAATGTCAGTAACCAGATGAAATCTTTTCACTTTTTAAAAATAAATAAATAAAATCTGCAGGTTTTCTTTAGGGAGCAGCAAAATGTCCTCACAAAGGCCAAACTGTCAGATATTCCAATCCTCATGGTAAAATTATACCATTATAGTACAACATGCTGTGTTTGTCCTGTTTTATTGCATTACAAGCTGGAATTAAAATGGATTTTTGGGGGGTTAGCACCATTTGATTTACACAACATGCCTACCATTTTAAAGGTACAAATTGTTTTATTGTGACACAAACAATAATTAAGATGGAAAACCCCCCAGAAATGGGCGGCACGGTGGTGTAGTGGTTAGCGCTGTCGCCTCACAGCAAGAAGGTCCTGGGTTCGAGCCCCGGGGCCGGCGAGGGCCTTTCTGTGTGGAGTTTGCATGTTCTCCCCGTGTCCGCGTGGGTTTCCTCCGGGTGCTCCGGTTTCCCCCACAGTCCAAAGACATGCAGGTTAGGTTAACTGGTGACTCTAAAATTGACCGTAGGTGTGAATGTGAGTGTGAATGGTTGTCTGTGTCTATGTGTCAGCCCTGTGATGACCTGGCGACTTGTCCAGGGTGTACCCCGCCTTTCGCCCGTAGTCAGCTGGGATAGGCTCCAGCTTGCCTGCAACCCTGTAGAAGGATAAAGCGGCTAGAGATAATGAGATGAGATGAGATGAACCCCCCAGAAATCCAGAGTGTGCATAGGTATTCACCCCCTTTCGTATGAAACCCCTAAATAAGAGCTAGTCCAACCAATTCACTTCATAAGTCACATAATTAGTCGATTAAGATCCACCTGTGTGCAATCAAAGTGTCACGTGATCTGTCACATGATGTCTGTATAAATCAACCTGTTCTGGAAGGACCCTGACTCTGCTACACTACTAAGCAAGCAACATGAAAACCAAGGAGCCTCCAAACAGGTCAGAGACAAAGTTGTGGAGAAGTATAGATCAGGGTTGGGTTATAAAAACTATCCCAAACTTTGAAGATCCCACAGAGCACCATTAAATCCTTTATAGCAAAATGGAAAGAATATGGTACCACTACAAACCTGACAAGAGAAGGCTGCCCACCAAAACTCACAGACCGGGCAAGGAGGGCATTAATCAGAGATGCAACAAAGACACCAAAAGTAACACTGAAGGAGCTGCAGAGCCACAGTGGAGATGGGAGTATCTGTCCAAAGAATATGGCACCACTACAAACCTGACAAGAGAAGGCTGCCCACCAAAACTCACAGACCGGGCAAGGAGGGCATTAATCAGAGATGCAACAAAGACACCAAAAGTAACACTGAAGGAGCTGCAGAGCCACAGTGGAGATGGGAGTATCTGTATACCGGACCACTTTAAGCCGTACACTCAACAGAGCGGGGCTTTATGGAAGAGTGGCCAGAAAAAAAAATATTGCTTAAGACTAGAAAAGCACTCGGAGAGCGCAGACCTCTGCCAAGAATCCTTTAAAAAAAAAAATCCGGGATCCAGAAGGTGATCCGGATCACCGCCAAAATTTAATGGATTGTTACTTGTGCCCAGTCACACCTCTGGAAAAAATTCCAGAGCAATCTGTTCATTACTTTTTCCGTAATGTTGCTAACAGACAAACAAACAAACAAACCAACGCTACCGAAAACATAACCTCCTTGGCGGAGGTAATAATAATGACTAGAATGCATTTCTGGAGAAAATGCAAAAGTGTGCTTGCTCAGGTGCGCCGCCATGGCGACCTGGCAAGAGAGGCGACCGCATACCCACACAAGTTTTGTGTCAACACGCAAAAGTTTGGCCAAGACACAAGGTGGATTCTCATATGGAGATGACAGGCTGGCAAGGTTCTTTACAGGGACATCCCAGAGCATCACTAACATGAAAATGTAGATGTAATTCTAAATCCGTAGAGAGATATGACCCAAAACACGTTTTTGCTCATTGTGGCGCCCCGTAGCGGCCAAATGACACAATTTGATGAGGGTACATGAACTGGTACTGAAAGTCATCTCAACAAATATGGTCTTGATACGTCAAAGCGTTTCTGAGATACCGGTATGAGCCAAAATACGTTTTTGCTAATTGTGACGCCCCCTAGTGGCCAAATGACACCATATTTGATGAGGGTAATTTGGATGGTGTCCAAAGTCATGCCACTAAATATGGTCTTGATACATCAAAGCGTTTCCGTGATATGAGCTCACTTCCTGTTTGGTGGCTTCGCCATCGATTTTGATTGGCTGCCACAGGCGAACGCTTTGACGTATAAGAGCGAAACGAATATCATTCATTAGGCATGGACTGGAGATCATGTGTGCCGAGTTTCGTGATGATCGGATAAAACATGCGGCCAGGGTCACTCTACCTTCACTTTTTGGACAAAATTCAAAATGGCGGAAAATCTAATTAGGTGGAGAATGATGTCATAGGGTGCGTTGGAATTGTCTAGCTCCAAGGATTCCAATGGCACCAGACTTATGAAAATCGGACATACGGATCAAAGTTACGTGCATGAACGCATGTAAAACTGTGATTAGTTGGTGGCGCTAGAACATGAGACGTACCAACATGAAACTTGATGAAATCAATCAGGGTCCACTCCTCTATCAGTGTACCAAGTTTCATGACTTTACACCTTACGGTTTGGCCTACAGAAGCAGAAATCTGTTTTTTGCGTTGCGCGTCCATTCATTTCAATGGGGAAAAAATTAATCCTTTCAAAAAATCCGGGATCCAGAAGGTGATCCGGATCACCGCCAAAATTTAGTGGATTGTTACTTGTGCCCAGTCACACCTCTGGAAAAAATTTCAGAGCAATCCGTTCATTACTTTTTCCGTAATGTTGCTAAAAGACAAACCAACCAACCAACAAACAAACAAACCAACGCTACTGAAAACATAACCTCCTTGGCGGAGGTAAAAAAAAATGTTTGGAGTTTGCCCAACAGCATGTGGCAGACTCCCTAAACACATGGAAGAAGATTCTCTGGTCAGATGAGACTAAAATTGATCTTTTTGGCCATCATGGGAAATACCATGTGTGGTGCAAACCCAACACTTCCCATCACCCTGAGAACACAGTTCCTACAGTGAAGCATGGTGGTGGCAGCATCATGCTGTGGGGATGTTTTTCATCTGCAGGGACAGGAAAGCTGGTCAGGACTGAAGGAAAGATGGATGGCACTAAATACAGGGTAATTCTGGAGGAAAACCTGTTTGAGTCGGCCAGAGGTTTGAGACTGGGACAAAGGTTCATGTTCCAGCAGGACAAGGACCCTAAACATACTGCTAAAGCTACACTGGAGTGGTTTAAAGGGAAACATTTAAATGTCTTGGAATGGCCTAATCAAAGCCCAGACCTCAATCCAATTGAGAATCTGTGGCATAACTTGAAGATTGCTGTACACCAACACAACCCATCGAACTTGAAGGAGTTGGAGCAGTTTTGCTTTGAGGAATGGGCAAAAATCTCAGTGGCTAGATGCTAAGCTAATAGACATGTATCCCAAGAGACTCGTAGCTGTAATTGCAGCAAAGGTGACTCTACAAAGTATTGACTTTAGGGAATACCTATACACACTCCAGATTTCTGTTTTTTCATCTTAATTATTGTTTGTGCCACAATAAAAAAAAAAAAAAAATTTGCACCTTTAAAGTGGTAGGCATGTTGTGTAAATCAAATGGTGCTAATCCTCAAAAAAATCCACTTTAATTCCAGCTTGTAATGTGACAACACAGGACAAACACCAAGGGGGATGAATACTTTTGCAAGACACTGTAGTACATTATATCCCTCATCAATTATATCCCTTATTCCGCCTCATCACGGGCGGCACGGTGGTGTAGTGGTTTTCACTATCGCTTTGCAGCAAGAAGGTTCTGGGTTCGAGCCCAGTGGCTGACGGGGGCCTTTCTGTGTGGAGTTTGCATGTTCTCCCTGTGTCTGTGTGGGTTTCCTCTGGGTGCTCTGGTTTCCCCCACAGTCCAAAGACATGCGGTTAGGTTAACATGGGGCAGCCATGGCCTGAGGTTGGGCTGAAGTGCCCTTGAGTAAGGCACCTAACTGCTCCCCGGGTGCTGTAGCATAGCTGCCCACTGCTCTGGGTATGTGTGTGTGCATGCGTGTGTTCACTGCTTCAGATGGGTTAAATGCAGAGGACTAATTTCTCTGTGCTTGAGTGTATGTGTGACCAAATAAAGGCTCCTGCTACTATTACTTCTGAAAAAAATTCCCATGCAGCAATTGCCTAAGGATGGCTCATATGACATAAAATAGTTCCACCATTGATTAAGCAATGTATCTCGTGATGCCCAAAAAAAAAAGGATATGGTGTGAGTCATGGTATATCATGGATATACCATGAACTGATGTCACAATTTCAAGCTGTATGGCTGACTCAAATCACAGCTGTGGCTCCATGAGCATTTCTACGTATCATAATCATGCCTAGCGAGACATGATACATTGCACATGTGCAGGTTGAAGGTTGCTCTGACGTAAACAACAAACATGGCTTCCTCCAGTGAGTTTATGCTGAGATTCAATCTTAACACTTTTTTAGTTTGGAATTTATTGATGAGGGATATAAATCTAATATACCCTGCACTGAGAGGCACCGGGAATTATGGATTCTCTTCAGTGACTGGCATACTGTTTTTTCCTTGAGGCTGTGCCCCTCAGTATATAGCACTATACCAGTCACCTCAGAGAATCCATAATTTCAACCGGAGCCTCTCAGTGCATGGTATATTTGATTAATGTACCATTATAGTGCAATGCAATACTATAGTGCACAATACCATTATACATTGTGTCCCAAAAGTTTTCATACGTAGGGGAAATTAACTTTTTTTTTTTAACAAAATGTATTCCATTTTTCATACTTGGTTTATATGATGTATATTTTTCAGATAGCCTTTGACAAAAGAATAGTGGCGGATTGAGGTATAGGTGACATGGGTGGCATCCTGGCAGGGGCAGAACAGCCCCCCCCCCCCCCCCCACACACACACACACCCAAAAAATTGGAACAGCGGCATTTGCATGATTGTGTTTATTTTTTATTTTTAAAAAAATAAATCACTCATTTGCACATCATGTCCGTGAGGTGGTGAGCAAAGCTATTGGCACTCAGACTGTGGACATTCAGAACTTTAACCACAAAATGGTTGTTATCTTGGAGCAGCTTTCAGCTTTGCAAGGAATACGTTTTTCGGAGATCAATTTGAATAGAATGGACGGAATGGACAGGTATAGACGAGCGGTGTGGACGTGCAAGGACTTGGTCTGGAAAGACCAAACAATTCATATCTTATCGACATTCGGCGCCCTGAGACAGCACCAGCCTTGGTTCAGGCAGTTGCTGGGACAACATTTCCCCCTGAAGGTCAATGCCGGGAGACACTCTCGCCCTCGCATTCCTTCTCTAACTCTCCGCGGTCGCCATTTTTGCCCCCAGTGTGACAAGCGGGTGCGTGACCAGCGCCTTCATGGCTGCAGGAGCGGACGGCTGCTTGCTTGCGCTGGATTACCTCCTCTCCTCCCCCCTCCCCCCTTACCCCTGATTCCCCCCCTCAAGTCCCGTGTTTAAAGTGTACTTGTGTTGTGTGCTTATGCAAAGTTTTTTTTTTTTTTAAATGTTCCCACACTGTACTCCTGACAGGAGCATAGTGGGGGGGGTGTTCTTTTTTTTTTCCTTCTCTCTCCTCATGTGTTTTCTTTTTCTTTATCCCTGTCTTCCTGTCCTGTCTACCCTATGTCAATTGTATGTTGTATATGTACGGACAGGTTGACGGCTAATTTCACTGGTACATGCATGGATTAAAGTTTTCCGTCGCTACGACGGATTTCCGTCAACTGGGAGCGCTAATGGTCAATAATGAGTGATGCAGAGCCGAGGGAAAAAAGGGGGGGGGTAGGCCCATAGGTCTGACACCGATGTGATTTAGAACTTCACCAAGCTGCTGTGATTGTTGTTGAACCCTTTCTTGTGCTATGTTTGAGTATATGTAAAGGAATAAGTTGTTGCGCTAGATAGGCATAAATAAATAAATACAGCCTCCGCTACTGTCTAGTCCCGGGGAGGCTCGGCGTAGGCCACTGATGAAACTATTTGGCTGTCCGACTACTAGGCAACTGGGTTACTTGTCTACTACTAATACTAGGCCTTTTGTAGTAGTAGTAATAATGATATTTGCCTATTGAAAGGTGATCAGGTGAAAAAGTTGAAGCCGCAGCAAGATCTATGCTATTAAGCCTTTTGTAGGTTAAACAGGCTTCGGCAGACAATGTTCTGGAAAGGCTGTGTTTTTCTTTGGTTTGATTATCCTACGATTTAATCTTTAAACATTATGGCTTCAGCAGTTCGCTTAAACATTGGAGGCTGCAGAGTCGGGCTGCAAGATTTCCCGACACTTGTTTAAGATACCAAACTTCATAGTAAGGAGAAAATAATTCCACAGTATTTAGTGCCTCGTCAGTCTCAAAAATTAATAGTGAAGGACCAACACGAATTAAGTCCCAAAAAAACATCTCGTAGGCCTATATTTTACATTTT
Source organism: Neoarius graeffei (assembly GCF_027579695.1). NCBI lineage: Eukaryota > Metazoa > Chordata > Actinopteri > Siluriformes > Ariidae > Neoarius > Neoarius graeffei. Next base: position 21,717,268 of record NC_083578.1, on the reverse strand, counting down.
CAAAAAAGTCCGGAATTGGAAGTCGGTCAGTGGAGTGTATTGAAGTGTCTCATTCACTAAACACAAAAGGTCAGAAAACAGTGGAGAAAACAGCGATTGCTTAAATAGGCTACTAATGGTTTACATTAGTAATTTAATGTATGTGACAAATAAATTCATTGATTAAATAGATAAAGAAGCGAATACTCCGAAGCTCAAAATTCAGGAAAGTGGCTCCGGTGTCGCAAGTGCACAAGAACAGTTATTTGAAAGTTAACCTAATGAATTTGTGCGTGCGCGTGCGATTTCATGAAGAACCGGGACAATTGGCATTTGGTGAAAGATTCACACCTATGACTCATTATATTCGCGCGCCCTCTCGCCCACTGTTGCTTCGTTTTCCCGATTTACACGCGTGTCTGAAGATGGAGTTTTCAGAAATCTCCACTCTGCCCAGAGTTTGCAAAAGTAGCTGTTTTCAGTGACTGAAACCTCCGTATAGGTGTGAATGAGAGGTGCAACCGAATAAATAAATATGCGTCTTTTTTATCCGGCTACATGTAGGCTATCACTGCGCAAAGCCTCTAATGTTGAAATGGTAGTAATATTTGTTAAAATAATAGTAGGCTAATTTCCACATTAGTCGGTAAAATGGCACAAGGGATGTAATGGGGGGATGGCCGTTTTATAAGGGGGATGATTTGAGATTTTTATTTCAGAAGGGGGATGCCTCCCCCTACATCTCCCCCCCCCCCCCCCCCCCCAACTCGAGTACTGCATATAAGGCCACCGGATATAGGCCCTTCGATTTCCATCACTAGAGCACGTCAAATTACTTTCGGTTTTGCCAGCATGGACGCGCTTCTTTTAAATGAAGGCACAGATGTGTCAGACATCGACAGAACGGTAAAGAATAAGTGGAGATGGGCTTGGCGAAATGAAATGGGCGATAATGGCAAGCCATTTAGTTCATGGTGCAAAAAGGTGAAAATGGCAGGTGTGTGCTTTTGTGTAGTTTGCCATAAAAAAAGTCTATAGAAGCAATGGCAAAAAACTAGATGCCTTTGGCTTCACTGCGAAGAAGCAGAAAAAGTGAACTTTCACTTTTCTTTCAAGTTCTTTCTGTTCCACTCTTTTGAAAGCATGGTTCAAGTTCAACTGCACTTGCACTTTTCTCTTAACCACTGCTGTGCATTACTAAAGTATTGTTGAAATAAATTTGCACTTTGCGCTGAAAACGTGATGTTTCATCATTTATAGCCAGTAATGACAATGGTAAAGTCTTGCCTTAGCTTTAGTCATTGTTAAAATTATGTAAATGTACTATAAGTAGGGGCCTAGGGGATAATGGACAACACGGCATTTAAAATTTGACGCATCGCTGATGTGGTAGGGGCCAACGACATGGAGCTTTTTTTTTCAGTCAGATGATTTTTTTTTTGCTTTAATCCATGTACATGTGACTAGTGACAATAAAGGGCATCATCATCAGGATATGTCACCGCGTGGGTCAATGAACCTGTCTGAGTGATGCCCTGATTCGAGTTTGTGAGCTCGGCAGGTTACTTCCTGGTCTCCCACTCAGAAGTATGAGATGGAGACGGAGGGGGTAGGGCGTGGGGGTAGGTTGACCTCAGCTCTCCCTGAGGTCAGGGGAGTTGGGTCATCTATTACCTCTAACTTTGTACAGGACTAATGCAGTTAGTAAAATCAGAGGAGAAACACGCCAAGGATAAAGGTATGCAGTGATGTCATCTCTTTGTGTATCATATTATGCTAGTATGACTCTTCTGTTTGTTAGCCTATGTTGCTCTGTTGCTTGCTATACGATTGCACAATATTCCATCTTCCGTCCAACTAGCTTACGTAACACTGGATATAATTTCACACAGTTTCATCACAACAGTGTGTGTAGCCTGCAGCAAAACCATTACAACCTAACGAGCACATTATTGATTGTTCATTTCATTGAGAGGACATCATAAAGGTTTTCTGTGATTGTATCGATTCGGTCCCGAGCTCAGTAAAGGGAATTTATAATGTGGTACGCTAACTTAAAAAGATTTCAAAAGAAGAATGTATTGAAATCATTCTCATGGCTACAGCACAAAGATCATTTCAAGGAACACATTTACATGCAGTGCAGTTACATGCATAACACCAGGTGTGTTAACACAAGTTCGTCGTGAGTGGGAGAGACGACTCTGTGTGTTTCACAACATGGAAATCATGTTGAGGATGTTTGGTAAATAAAGTTACATTTTGCTAAAAGGTATTCATTTCCCCTATGTATGGAGAATTTTGGGACACCCTGTAGTTCAATATACAGTTATATTTCAGTATACTGCTGTAATTCAATATACTATTATGGTCCATTATATAACAGTTAGTTTCAGTACACCAATTTGATTGGTTGAGTGGTGTTGTAAGAGTGCTGATTTTTCACATTACTAAACTGTGAAAGTTTCACTGTGTGTCTCGCTCCCCAGGGTTTGATATTTCACGGTAGTCTGACTGTCCGGGACAGCCAAATATTTGGTCCAGACAAGTCAAATCCGCACCTATTTGTCCGACGGGACAAGCTGAATGTGTTAAATATTACCATTTTTATAGTAATTATTAAAGAGTTGTATCAATAAAGCTCCAACAAAACTAGTTCAATCCCCTCAGTTATCTGGCCATTTTATTGTTTACGAAATTCCAGGGAAGCTGAGTACAGCAGGTGCGTGCGTAAAAATAACCACGTCGTAATACCTAATTATAAGATGATTCGACTCTGAATTCATCGAAATCGGAGAAATGGCGATCAAATACCTCAATAAAATAAATATCTGTGGTGAAACTTCATTTCATTCAGACTTTCATTGTATTTTTCTTTTGTATGGGACACATTAACCATCACAAATGTTGTAAAATATTTTGCGGGAATTTTACAACCGTGCCAAACTCACTTACGGTTTGTTTTCATTCACTACGTGATTGTCACCCTTATCATGTCTTTCGGTTTCATGTCTTTAAATTAATTTATACTCCAAGTTTTATTGGATTAATCAAGATTTAACTTTATTTCCTCCAGAATCTTTGAATTTGGTTGAGTCTAACTCTTAAGACTGCAGATCAGGTAATGGGTTATAACAGCACACGCACCATAATGGGGCACTGGATAGTTTTTGTTTATTGTTGCAGTTAAAGTTTGAGTTTTATTGAGAAATCATTAAAGCATAACGATGATCATAACTATACCTGCTTTTTGATAAACTTTGTTAATCACATTCCTTTCATTGAACTAGAAAATACATATGAATAAAAAGGTTACGGTCAGGACAAGTGAAAAATCTTGCTGCTTGTCCAACTGGACAAGTGGATTAAAAAGTTAATGTCGAGCCCTACTCCCCTCGTCTCTGTCCTCCAGGTAAAATTCCACTTCCTAGTTTGAAACAGTTACTACAGTAGTGTTAGCGACATCATTAGCTGACATGGCAAATGATACTTTTCATGAATATAACTTTTGACTTAAAATATGAAAGCTTTTCAGATGAAGATGAAAAGGATGACGTGATTCCAGCTGTACCAGAAGCACCTTTAACAGGGATACACAACTCTATGTGAGCTAGCTAGTCAGTTTGCCGACGTGCTATAAAGTGAGTGTGGCATCTTCAGGATCTATTTCCACTCTCTGAGCCAAAATAAACAGAACAATTAGCTACATTGTGTCTTAAATGTCACTTACTCAGTAGTAACTTCTTGTTTACAGAACTGTTGTATAAAAGCAATATCACATCCGATGTTGTGCTGCTCTACTGAAGATTCTCCCGTCGTGAAAAACTTACAAAGTGCTGATACTTTTTCAATAAATGTACCGTTACAAAACCGCGTTATTACAAGAAGCTTAAAATTTGTACTCGCAGAATTAATCTTTATTTTCACAAATCATATAATTATGAACTACAGCACTATAAATAACATTTCTTTTTAAAATGGCTTACTTTTAACTTTGTGGTTTACCTTCAACATATTATGATGTATTCATTTTATGACTTTGACGTTTGCCTAAAATGAAAAATGCAGAATTAATGAAATAATAATAATAATAATAATAATAATAATAATTGTTATTATTATTACAACGCCAATTCCAGAAAAAAAGGGACACTGTGTAAAACATAAATAAAAACAGAATGCGATAATTTGCAAATCATGGAAAGCTTATATTTCACTGAAAATAGTACAAAGACAACATATCAAATGTTGAAACTGAGAAAGTTTATTGTTTTTTGAAAAATATGTGCTCATTTTGAATTTGATGTCAGCAACATGTTTTAGGAAAGTTGGGATGGGACAACAAAAGACTGAAAAAGTTGTGTGATGCTTAAAAAAAAAAAAAAAACTAATTTGGTTAATTGGCAACAGGTCAGTAACATGATTGGGTATAAAAAGCGCATCCCAGAGAGACAGAATCTCTCAGAAGTAAAGATGGGGAGGGGTTCACCGCTCTGTGAAAGACTGCGTGGACAAACAGTGCAACAATTTAAGAATAACGTTCCTCAATGTAAAATTGTAAATAATTTGGGGATCACATCATCTGTGGTATATAATATCATGAAAAGATTTGGAGAATCCGGAGAAATCTCTGTTTGCAAGAGACAAGGCTGAAAACTGACATTGGATGCCTGTGATCTTCAGGCCCTCAGGCGACACTGCATTAAAAACAGACACGTGTCTGTAGTGGAAATCACTGTATGGGCTCAGGAACACTTCAGAAAACCATCGTCTGTGAAAACAGTTTATTACTGCATCCACAGATACAAGTTAAAACCAGATATAAACAATATCCAGAAACGCCGCCACTTTCTCTGGGCCTGAGCTCTTTTACAATGGACTGAGGCGAAGTGGAAAATTGTCCCGAGGTCTGACGATTCAAAAGTAGAAATTCTTTTTAGAAATCATGGACACCACATCCTCCAGGCTAAAGAGGAGAGAGACCATCCGGCTTATTATCAGTGCACAGTTGAAATGCCAGCATCTGTGATGGTATGAGGGTGCATTAGTGCACATGACATGGGGAGCTTGTACATCTGGGAAGGCATCATTAATGCTGAATGATATATGCACGTTTCAGAGCAATATGCTGCCATCCAGACAAAATCTTTTTCAGGAAAGGCTTTCCTTCTTTCAGCAAGACAATGCCAAACCACTTTCTGCACATATTACAACTGCATGGCTCTGTACTAAGAGTCCGGGTGCTAAACTGGCCTGCTGCAGTCCAGACCTGTCTCCCATTTAAAACATTTGGCACATTTATGAAGCGCAAAATACAGCAGAGGAGACCCCGAACTGTTGAGCAACGGAAATTTGTATATCAGGCAAGAATGGGACAACGTTTCTCTTCTCTTTCAAAACTACAGCAGTTGGTCTCCTCAGTTCCCAAACGTTTACAGAGTGTTGTTAAAAGTAGAGGTGATGCATTACAGTGGTAAACATGCCCCTGTCCCAACTTTTTTGAAAAGTGTTGCTGACATCAAATTCAAAATGAGCAGATATTTTTCAAAAAACAATAAAATTTCTCAGTTTCAACATTTGATATGTTGTCTTTGTACTATTTTCAATGAAATACAGGGTTTCCATGATTTGTAAATTATCACATTCTGTTTTTATGTACAGTTTATACAGCGTCCCAACTTTTTTTTGGAATTGTTGTTGTAGAAATCAACATGTAGAGAATTAAAAAAAAAAAGACCTGAATGAAAGTTCCAGTACCAGATGTGCACTTGAGAAGCTCCCAGCATCTGGACAGAGCTTAAAATGCGAATTAATTACGCCTTTTCAGAGAACGTTTGCAAACTCTCAGACACTGTCACACAAACCACCACAAATCAGCTGTTCTAATTGTATTTTACATACACACATGCATGCGTGCGCACACACACATTGATGCATGCACACACACTTCCCTAATGACTAAAGAAAGATATTGAAGTTCAGCAGAGCTTGTGCTAATTACTACTATACTAAAAGCTCCACCAGTTAACCAGACACTGACACTGATTTTAGCCTTTGCCGTGCAAGTCTGTCTGTGTGTGTGTTCAAAGATGTGTGCAACTTCAAACCTTAAAAAGCCAGACGATCTGTAAACAAACTGCACCCCCGCTACACCATCTGAAAACATTCCAGTTGCAGAGACCCGCAGCACTGTGTTGCAAAATTGAAAGCAGTGCACAAATAGCTGGCAAGCTTAATGGAAACTTTGAGTTGGTTATCCAATGTCCTAACATATTAAACAAGCCAACCATTGTCTCAGTCTACTGGCAACAAATGCTTCCTGTGGGGTCACAGCGATTCAGTGTCCAGAGACATCTTGTGCTTTTTTTTTTTTTTTAATCTCCAAGATGTCATTCAAATGGCCTCATTTAGGCAGGGATTTGATGGCCAACTATAGACTTACGGACAAAATGTTCCACCTGTTCTGTCTCCAGAATCATCCATCCTCCAAGAAAGCAATATAAAGTATACAGTATACTGTATCTCCATGCAGAAGAAGAATGACACTTATATTTAGTACAAGTCACAGATTCAGTGCTGGTGCACAATGGTATAGATGGTTATTTAATATAATATAAGTGAATATAATAAATGCACTCATCCATCATGGAAACAAAGCAGTATATGTGCTGCATCTAAGACTAAATGCATGATTAGTTGCTTGGGAAATACATATACCTGCCTAACATTAAAGAATGCAACACCTCCGCAAATCCAGCACGAGCTTGTCTTTCATGCCTCCACCATACTGCAAGAAGCTCTCGCTCTCCTGAATCTTTAATTTCACTAAGGTCCCACCAGGAGGGAAAATAATCACTTGCTTTAATATTTGAGAGCAACAAGCGAAAGGAGGTAATGATGTTGTGGAGGCAGCCAAAGAGAACAGCACATCCTCTCCAGTGGGTCTTCATCTCATCTAATTACGCTCTTAGTCACAGCTGCAGTGCCAGATTAATCTCCCCCACCCCCCTCCCACCCACCCGACAAGCTTCTTGAGATTCGGCGAGCTATCGCAAGAAGTTCCCAGTTTTTTCAAACTTTTTCCTACTCGATTGTCAATGGGAAGGAGTCTGTGGCGTTGTAGTAGTTCTCTTCTTCTAGTGCTCATCAGAGTTAAGCAGAAGCAGAAAGCACCAAACAATATCGAACCTCCATCTGTTTGGGCACGCATGCTATTTTTAGCAAGTCAATCTCTTGCTAGCTGATGCCATGTAAATACGCCTCATATGTGCAAGCCAAAGACAAGCTGCCACAGGAACCAATTAGACAAGCCGTTCTCTCACCATGGCAGCAGCGGAGTCTCGGTGCAGTTGTCAAGGCAACCATCCTGTCTGCATACCTCGGACAGAGTGTAAAATGCAAATGCTGTTCCCAAACGTGGTCTGTCAGGCCCCATCGCTCACTTTCAGATGATTCCGTACGCTCGGAGTATTCGTGCTTAGCATGTGCTTTGAGTGACAGTGATGTTATGAAGCACGGCTTTAATGACGTTAATGTCTCTTGGAATACTTTTGTGAGGTGTTACCCTGGCCTTGCAATGAGTGAGAGAGTTTTTATGAAACAATACATTTTGAAAACTTGATGCAAAGGTTAGCAGTGAGATTATTAAAGGTAGCTTCCCTCAGGGAATGGAAACGGGAGGTCGTTCTCAGGAGCATAATATGAATATGAAATCTTTACCGAAAACATGCTTGTATTTAAAAGCATTTTCGGGCAGCGCAGTGGTTAACATTCACAGCAAGAAGGTTCTGGGTTTGAACCTGCTGCTCGACTGGGGATTTTCTGTGTGGAGTTTGAAAAAGGTTGCAGGAAGTGCTGTCAACTCTTCCTATAACAGAATGCCCCCTAAGTGTTTTATTGCTTAAGTATTAAATACAGTATGTACTTTCTTTCTTTGCTTTCCTTTTGCTTAAGTTTAACTATATGTCCTCATACAGTATTCTCACTGCCATCATTGCTGCATCTTGCTTTTATATACCTCTCTCTCTCTCTCTCTCTCTCTCTCTCTCTCTCTCTCTCTGGCCATCCTCATGTTTGAGGGTTGGTGATCCTAGGAAATGCACATATACTCCTCCAACCCTGCCTGTCCCATGCCCAGGCAGAGCATGCAGCATTGGTTAAGGCCATCCAGTCTTGACTATCATCCATCCATCCATCTCCTCCTAGGCTGACCTCTTGATCTAGTCCCCTCTACTTGGCCCTCCAGGATAGTGCATGTTAGACCTCCAGCTCTTATGTGGCCAAAATAGGCTAGCTTACATTTGGTGATAGCAGGCAGGAGTTTCCTTTGGGTATTCAGTTCCTGCAGAATGGACTCTTTAGTTCTGTGTTCTACCCAGCTAACCTGTAAAATCCTGCGGTATCCGAACAACTCAAATGCTTCAATGCGCTTCATATCATCTTTCCTGAAGGTCCAACTTTCAGCACCATAGGTTGCGATGGGCCAAATGAGTGTTTCAAGAAGTTTGACCTTCAGGGATTTACTGAGGGGGCAGCATGCTGGTGTAGTGGTTAGCACTGTCGCCTCACAGCAAGAAGGTCCTGGGTTTGAGCCCAGTGGCCGGCGAGGGCCTTTCTGTGTGCAGTTTGCATGTTCTGCCCATGTCTGTGTGGGTTTCCTTTGGGTGCTCCGGTTTCCCCCACAGTCCAAAGACATGCAGGTTAGGTTAATTGGTGGCTCTAAATTGACCGTAGGTGTGAATGTGAGTGTGAATTGTTGTTTGTCTCTGTGTCAGCCCTGCGATAACCTGGTGACTTGTCCAGGGTGTACCCCACCTCTTTCCCATAGTCAGCTGGGCTAGGCTCCAGCTTGCCTGCGACCCTATAGGACAGGATAAGCGGCTACAGATAATGGATGGATTTACTTAGGGCGTGGTCTTTCTGGAGTTTGGCTAAAGCTTTGATTGTTCTAGCTATGCCAAGCCAACGATGGATTTCCTTGCTGCAGGTCATCCTGGTAGATATACGCCCCAAGGTACTTGAACGAGTTGACTTGCTCAAGTAGCACACCATTGCAGTAGATGTTGATCACTTCTACCTCTCGAGTCGCTGCCATGGTCTTCGTTTTGGCAGTGCTGATCTCGAAGGAGTATTCTCTTGAGACTGTATCAACCTTGTCTACCAGTTACTGCAGCTGTTCCGGTGATGTAGCAATCAGAACAATGTCATCCGCATGACGAAGGTTGTTGATTGCATGGCCATTGACCTGGACACCCACCCAGGCTAGCTTGTCAGCAGATTTCCTCATTACATCTTTGCTATAAAGATTGAAGCAAAGCGGTGACAGAAGGCACCCTTGCCGTAACCCTTTCTTCACTCTGAATGGATCGGTGAGAATCTGTTCCACCCTGATTGTTGCTTGCTGGTTTTCATATAGGCATCGAATGATGTTGACAGCGTTTATATATGTACAGTATATTTATCCACAGAACCATCATTATAGGTATTGAATGTCATAGTACAGGTTTGTTGGAGCAATAATAAAGGTTTGTAGATAAGAGTGCAGGATTATTGTGTTACGTTATGGCAAGTTTTTATAAACAGTGGACACCTAAGGAGTCTCATTCTTCTGTGGTTAGTGAATATAAGCTTGGTAACTGGTTAAAGAGGAATACGAGTTGATTTTGAATGTGGCAAGTTATTTTTATGTTTGTTAAATTATTTTTTTTTAAAAATGTGTAATTAAATGTGACCTATATACAGTAGCCAACTGCAAGGTGGCCTAGTGGTTAGCGTGTCCGCCTCTCGACTGGGAGATCGCAAGCTCTACTCGTGGTTGGGTCACACCAAAGACCATTATCAAAATGGTACCTACTGCCATCTGGTGAGGCACTGCAATACAGATGCAAGTAGGGAGTCAAACTCTCGTTGTTACCAGAGGACTAACCCCCCCACTGTAACCCTAGCTATGTAATAAGCGAGAGGCCAAGGGCTACTGAAACGGAGATTGGTGCCGCCCAGTGTGCCTCAAGGGCCTGGTTAGTACTGGGACAGGAGACTGCCTGGGAAGACCAGGTCCTGGCATGGGAAGGGACTTTGACTTGAAATACAGTATCCAGTAATATTGGGTGTGTCCTCAACATCTGTCAGGGCAAGTGTTCTACTTTAGTCACTCTGAGCAAACAGTTTTACGGTTCCTCACCCCTCTCACATGGCTTTCTTTTCCCCCTTCCCTGAAATCACTCCACTGCCTCATAAATGCAGCCAACCCAAAATAGCCTCATAGGCACTTTGAAGAGAGCAAAAGAGGTTCAGTGGGAGATGCTGAAGTCGCCATGACAACAAAAGTAACACGAAGCAAGTAGCAACCCACTTTGCTGAAAATTAATTTGAAAATGGGCTTGTTTGACAAAGACTTAGGACAACTTTCAGCAAAATAGAACTTACATTTACGAAGTGCCAGCTATTGCTCTTTTAATCTTTTGGGAGTTAGTGTTGCGGGCTGAAAGAGGAGATATTGTGGAAGACTTTGGAAAGAATCTTTAAGACACTATACTGTATGTTGGCTTGAAACCCTAGCCTGGAAATATTTTTTCTTTATATTGAGCCATATATATATATATATATATATATATATATATATATATATATTTATATATATATATATATATGACCTTTGTTTCCTTTCCCTTCCCAAAAGATGGATTTTGTAAACTGTACATGTCTTTTTTTTTTTTTAGGTGACAGAAAGATGACCAACAAGGCAACACTGTGGTATGTCCCCTTTTCACTTCAAAATGTGGACAAAATCATTGACGTCCCCCCCATTGAGGTAAGACATTACCTACATTGTCACCATACAACATACGATAACTTGCAGTAATTCATATTCATCCCATGTAATGGAGGCTAGAGCTCTGGGGAAGCAGCTGTTCCTCAGTCTACTTGTTCTGATGGTCCTGTATCTTTTGTCCGATGGGGGGGGACAAACAGTTTATGACCTGGGTGTGTTGAGTCCTTGATAATGTTGTTTAGCCCTCTTACATAAACGGTTAGCATAAACTATGTCCAGATTTGGTAGCTTAGTCCCCACAATCCTCTGTGCAGTCTTAACTATTCAGTCCAAATCTCTCCGGTTCTCTGCAGTACAGCTGGTGTACCAAACTGTGTCACAGTAGCAGAGAAAGCTCTCTCTTGTGCTCCTATACAAGTTTACTAAGAGCTGAGAGGGAAGTTTGCCTTTAATAAGTTTTCTCAAGAAGAAAAGCCTCTGCTGAGCTTTCTTCACCAGGTGTGAGGTGTTAAGGGTCCATGTCAGATCCTTTGTGATGTGGAGTCCCAGGAATTTGATGTTGTTGACCCTCTCCACCTCTTCACCTTATGGGGGGGGTGTTTCCTGGTTCTCCTGAAGTCCACAACGACCGCCTTTGTTTTGGTTGTGTTCAGTACCAGGTTACTGTCTGAACACCACTGGACCAGGTGTTGAACCTCCTCTCTGTAGGACTTCTTATCATTTTCTGATATCAGTCCCACTATAGTGGTGTCATCAGCAAACTTCACGATAGTGTTAGAGGAGTGGATGGGTGTGCAGTCATACGTGAATAGAGTGAAAAGGGTTGGGCTAAGTTCACAGCCCTGTGGTACTCCTGTATTCAGGGTGAGTGTGGATCATGTACAGTTGCTCACTCTGGCATTTTGTGGTCTGTTGGTGAGGAAGTCCAAAATCCATGAGCAGAGTCTGGTGGTTAATCCCAGGTTGCTGAGCTTGTTTACCAGTTCATGGGGGACTATTGTATTGAAAGTGGAGCTAAAATCAATAAATAGCATCCTGACATATATGTTGGGATGTTCCAGATGAGACAAGGTTGTGTGAAGTGCAACTGAGATTGCATCTATCTGTTTCCATGGTAGGCAAACTGGTGGCTGTCCAGATCAATGGGGATGTTGGCCTTGATGTAAGATAGTATAAGCCTCTCAAAGCACTTCATAATAATTGGTGTCAAAGCAACTGTGCGATAGTCATTGAGACACCTGACTGCTTGTGTTTTGGGCACAGGGACAATAGTGGTGGATTTAAGGCATGTGGGGACAACAGCCTGCTGCAGGGACAAGTTAACACCTCTGCTAGTTGGTCAGCACATGACTTCAGTGTGCAGCCTGGCACCCTGTCTGATCCTGCTGCTTTGGTGATGTCAACCTTCCTCAGAGACCACTTGTGAAACCAGGCAAAGTGAATAAGTGTAAATGGGGAAAAGAGTTATATTTGTGTGAGGAATAAAACATAATGGGATGTGCAGTTACAGGAAAAAAATAAAACCCCAATTTGAAAAAAGGTGGGATGCTGTGTAAACTAAATAAAAACAGAATGCGATAATTTGCAAATCATGGAAACCCTATATTTCATTGAATATAGGACCAAGACAGCATATCAAATGTTGAAACTGAGAACTTTTATTGTTTTTTGAAAAATATCTGCTCATTTTCAATTTGATGTCAGCAACACATTTCAAAAAGTTGGGGCAGGGGCATGTTTACCACTGTGTTGCATCACCTCTACTTTTAACAACACTCTGTAAACATTTGGGAACTGAGGAGACCAATTGCTGTAGTTTTGAAAGAGAAACGTTGTCCCGTTCTTGCCTGATGTACAATTTCAGTTGCTCAACAGTTCAGGGCCTCCTTTGTCATATTTTGCGCTTCATAATGCGTCAAATGTTTTAAATGGGAGACAGGTCCGGACTGCAGGCAGGCTAGTTTAGCACCTGCACACTCTTACTATGGAACCATGCAATTTTAATATGTGCAGAAAGCAGTTTGGCATTGTCTTGCTGAAAGAAGGAAGGCCTTCCCTGAAAATGATTTTGTCTGGATAGCAGAATATTGCTCTGAAACGTGTACATACAGTTATGCTTGAAAGTTTGTGAACCCTTTAGAATTTTCTATATTTCTGCATAAATATGACCTAAAACATCAGATTTTCACACAAGTCCTCAAAGTAGATAAAGAGAACCCAGTTAAACAAATGAGACAAAAATATTATACTTGGTCATTTATTTATTGAGGAAAATGATCCAATATTACATATCTGTGAGTGGCAAAAGTATGTGAACCTTTGCTTTCAGTATCTGGTGTGAGCCCCTTGTGCAGCAATAACTGCAACTAAACGTTTGCGGTAACTGTTGATCAGTCCTGCACACCGGCTTGGAGGAATTTTAGCCCATTCCTCCATACAGAACAGCTTCAACTCTGGGATGTTGGTGGGTTTCCTCACATGAACTGCTCGCTTCAGGTCCTTCCACAACATTTAGATTGGATTAAGGTCAGGACTTTGACTTGGCCATTCCAAAACATTAACTTTATTCTTCTGTAACCATTCTTTGGTAGAATGACTTGTATGCTTAGGGTCATTGTCTTGCTGCATGACCCACCTTCTCTTGTGATTCAGTTCATGGACAGATGTCCTGACATTTCCCTTTAGAATTTGCTGGTATAATTCAGAATTCATTGTTCCATCAATGATGGCAAGCCGTCCTGGCCCAGATGCAGCAAAACAGGCCCAAGCCATGATACTACCACCACCATTACCCCTTTTCCACCAAATCAGTTCCAGGGCTGGTTCGGGGCCGGTGCTGGTTCACAACTCGTTCAACTTGCGAGCCAGCTGAAAACCAGTTTGCTTTTCCATAGCTCGGGGTGCTAAGGGGAGCCATGTCAGTTACACCGCTGTATAGTTATGTCGCTGCATTTGCATAAACCTTGGTGCGAACATCGAAGCAACAACAACACGGAGAAGAAGAAGCAACAACAACAATGATGGATGACTTCGCGTTTGTACAGCTGCTGCTTCTCGTCGCTTAAAAATGTCGACCTTTTGCGGTCTTGCTATTGTTGTTGGTCTTAACAAACCCCCCCCCCCCCCCCCCCCCCCCCCCCCCCTCGGCTGACGTCAGCGGTTCTTTCCTCTGGCCCAGCAAAGAGCTGGTGCTATCCTGGAACCAGTTTTTTTGGCCCCAGAGCCAGTTCTTTGTCAGTGGAAACAGAAAACCCGGTTCCAAACTAAGCACTGGCCCCGAACCAGCCCTGGAACTGATTTGGTGGAAAAGGGGCTCATGTTTCACAGATGGGATAAGGTTCTTATGCTGGAATGCAATGTTTTCCTTTCTCCAAACATCACGCTTCTCATTTAAACCAAAAAGTTCTATTTTGGTCTCATCCATCCACAAAACATTTTTCCAATAGCCTTCTGTCTTGTCCACGTGATCTTTAGCAAACTGCAGACGAGCAGCAGTGTTCTTTTTGGAGAGCATTGGCTTTCTCCTTGCAACCCTGCCATGCACGCCATTGTTGTTCAGTGTTCTCCTGATGGTGGACTCATGAACATTGGCTAATGTTAATGTGAGAGAGGCCTTCAGTTGCTAAGAAGTTACCCTGGGGTCCTTTGTGACCTCGCCGACTATTACACACCTTGCTCTTGGAGTGATCTTTGTTGGTTGACCACTCCTGGGGAGGGTAACAATGGTTTTGAATTTCCTCCATTTGTACACAATCTGTCTGACTGTGGATTGGTGGAGTCCAAACTCTTTAGAGATGGTTTTGTAACCTTTTCCAGCCTGATGAGCATCAACAACGCTTTTTCTGAGGTCCTCAGAAATCTCCTTTGTTCGTGCCATGATACACTTCCACAAACATGTGTTGTGAAGATCAGACTTTGATAGATCCCTGTTCTTTAAATAAAACAGGGTGCCCACTCACACCTGACTGTCATCCCATTGATTGAAAACACCTGACTCTAATTTCATCTTCAAATTAACTGCTAATCCTAGAGGTTCACATACTTTTGCCACTCACAGATATGTAATATTGGATCATTTTCCTAAATAAATAAATGACCAAGTATAATATTTTTGTCTCATTTGTTTAACTGGGTTCTCTTTATCTACTTTTAGGACTTGTGTGAACATCTGATGTTGTTTTAGGTCATATTTATGCAGAAATATAGAAAATTCTAAAGGGTTCACAAACTTTCAAGCACCACTGTATCATTCAGCATTAATGATGCCTTCCCAGATGTACAAGCTCCCCATGTCATGTGCACTAACGCACCCTCATACCATCACAGATGCTGACTTTTGAACTGTGCACTGATAACAAGCCGGATGGTCCGTCTCCTCTTTAGCCTGGAGGACGTGGTGTCCATGATTTCTAAAAAGAATTTCTACTTTTGTGAACCCCTCCCCATCTTTACTTCTGAGAGATTCCGTCTCTCTGGGATGCTCTTTTTATACCCAGTAATGTTACTGACCTGTTGACAATTAACCAAATTAGTTATTTTTTTTAGCATTACACAACTTTTTCAGTCTTTTGTTGCCCCATCCCAAAATTTCTCAGTTTCAGCATTTGATATGTTGTCTTTGTACTATTTTCAATGAAATATAGGGTTTCCATGTTTTGCAAATCTTTACGTTCTGTTTTAATTTGTTTTACACAATGTTCCAACTTTTTTGGAATTGCGGTTGTCAATCACACCACCAAAAACATCGATTGTTTTCCAATAAGAGCATGTTCTGAAGGGTTTTATTCCTCTTGAACCACAGCCATTTGCCAACAAATCTCATTCTCATCTCATTATCTCTAGCCGCTTTATCCTTCTACAGGGTCGCAGGCAAGCTGGAGCCTATCCCAGCTGACTACGGGCGAAAGGCGGGGTACACCCTGGACAAGTCGCCAGGTCATCACAGGGCTGACACATAGACACAGACAACCATTCACATTCACACCTACGGTCAATTTAGAGCCACCAGTTAACCTAACCTGCATGTCTTTGGACTGTGGGGGAAACCGGAGCACCCGGAGGAAACCCACGCGGACACGGGGAGAACATGCAAACTCCACACAGAAAGGCCCTCGCTGGCCACGGGGCTCGAACCCGGACCTTCTTGCTGTGAGGTGACAGCGCTAACCACTACACCACCGTGCCGCCCTTGCCAACAAATACAATTTTTAATGTATTAATGAACAACACACTCTAATTTTTATCCATTTATGTTTACATTTAATGTTGACGAATATCTGAGAGACAAGATATCACTTACCTTATAGCAGCTATAAACAGTTGTATTCCCACCAGCCTCTCATTTTAATAAGACAAAAAAGCTTATCTTTGGAACAAAGTCAGTAAGATATCATTTTAAGAGTAATAAATAATAATAAGAGTTACAGCATTACAAAATTACGGTGCTTGAAATGCGTTGTCCTGATTTTCCTCTATATACCAAAAGCAAGACAGATGTTTGGACACATGATCCATAGAATTCTCTTCATTATGTTTATTTTATTTTCCTTTTTTTGTATAACAGTGAAGACAATAACCAGTGACTGATATATTATTATGATTATGCAGTGTTAAATCAAAATTATATTTAAATTCTTCAAAGAAAACTCAACAACAGCTTCTTGAAGCAGCTAGTAGGGATGTTCCCACATCTGCTGAACACTTGACTACTTTCGGATATGTTATTTATTTAATTTAAATGCTTAGGAAAGAAATTCGCCCAAGCATTACCTTCACTATTCATTTAGATTTGTATTGGAAATGTTTTATAACATTTTTAAAAAGGTTTCTGCCATGAAAAGGACTTCTTCAGTCAGGTGTGTATAAACATTTAACTGGTACTATATATTCCATAAATATTCGATGACTTGGGTTATTTTGAGATGTTCTAGTCTCAGTTTTTGCTGCATCGATTTCTTGAAATGAAGAATAATAATTGTGTGAAAATACATGGCTGATTATGCGAAGCTCAGATTTGTTTTTTTTTTCACTTTCGGAAAACTGAATTTATGATTTTAGTGACATGAAATAGTTTTAAATGTACATTCCTTCATTCTGTCACAGTTTCCCCTTTGTGTAGCGGATCTCATGACACAATGAACGCCATGAGCTTGTTTGTTCTGGTTTCCAGTGTTTCTGGCTCTAGCCCTGTCCTGTCATTGGTCTATTACCTGATTGTGTTCACCTGTTCTGTGTTTGACCACTTTATCACTGCAGGGCTCACTTGTCCTGACCAGAATCTTTTTATTACTATGTATTTACTAGTGGGCGGCACGGTGGTGTAGTGGTTAGCGCTGTCGCCTCACAGCAAGAAGGTCCAGGTTTGAGCCCCGTGGCCGGCGAGGGTCTTTCTGCGTGGAGTTTGCATGTTCTCCCCGTGTCCGCGTGGGTTTCCTCCGGGTGCTCCGGTTTCCCCCAAAGTCCAAAGACATGCAGGTTAGGTTAACTGGTGACTCTAAGGCCAAGTTTACATTAGACCGTATCTGTCTCGTTTTCTTCGCGGATGCACTGTCTGTTTACATTAAACCGCCTGGAAACGCCGGGAAACGGGAATCCGCCAGGGTCCACGTATTCAATCCAGATCGTGTCAGCTCCGGTGCTGTGTAAACATTGAGAATACGCGGATACGCTGTGCTGAGCTCTAGCTGGCATCGTCATTGGACAACGTCACTGTGACATCCACCTTCCTGATTCGCTGGCGTTGGTCATGTGACGCGACTGCTGGAAAACGGCGCGGACTTCCGCCTTGTATCACCTTTCATTAAAGAGTATAAAAGTATGAAAATACTGCAAATACTGACGCAAATACTGCCCATTGTGTAGTTATGATTGTCTTTAGGCTTGCCATCCTTCCACTTGCAAGTGGTAAGTGACGCGCATGCCCGATATGCACTGAGATCACACACACAGCGGCTCAGTCCCGAATCACTGCTCGTGTGCTTCACTCGCGCGCTCTGTGAGCTGCGCAGGGCCGGAGTGCGCACCCTCCAGGGGGCACTCGCTGTTCAGGGCGGAGTGATTTGGAGCGCAGGATGCCTGCGGAGCCGAGCGTATCCGTGTATTGGTGTTGCTGTGTGCACGCAAATCGTGTATTGGTGTTGCTGTGTGCACACTAATCGTTTTAAAAACGTTAATCTGATGATCCGCTGATACGGTCTAATGTAAACATGGGCTAAATTGAGCGTAGGTGTGAATGTGAGTGTGAATGGTTGTCTGTGTCTATGTGTCAGCCCTGTGATGACCTGGCGACTTGTCCAGGGTGTACCCCACCTTTCGCCCGTAGTCAGCTGGGATAGGCTCCAGCTTGCCTGCGACCCTGTAGGACAGGATAAAGCGGCTAGAGATAATGAGATGAGATACTTACTAGTCCAGTAAAAGGAAAGTGGTTAACAAAGTTTCTCAAAAAGCAGGTATAGTTATGATCATCATTATGCTTTAATGATTTTATAATTTTTCAATAAAACTCCAACTTTAACTGTAACAATAAACAAAAACTATCCAGTGCCCTATTATGGTGCGTGTGTTATAACCCAGGGCTGCCAACTTTTCGAAATTCCTTGGAGTGAGATTTTTTTTGGGGGGGTCGACGACAAAATTTTTCCACACACCATGCAGTAAGTGGGAATTTTGTATTCAGTTTGATATTCACTTGTCCCCCTGCATTCTGGTGTTTTGTTTGTTGGTCGTCCAGCTGGAGATGGACAATGGGGCGGGGGGTTGAGATTTTGGATTTAGTAGATGTTCCTGCATTCTGGTGGATTTTTGGAGTGGCCTGCTGTGCCATACCTACATTCTTACACGCCCTGACTTGCCAGGCCTTCAGCTTGTGCCCAACAAAAGCACCAAGTTTTGGCTTAAAAGCCCCCACACTAGAAAACTACAGATGACTGCCAATGTTCCTGTAGCCCTGTAGACCTGTGTTTCAGATTTAAAGGCAAGTTCATGTTTGAAAATATTTCATCAGCTAAGCCTAAACACCTTCTGAATTGAAACTAAATGTTAAGTTTTTAATAACTGTTGCAAAAAATACGATTGTCCTTCACTGACTATTCATTATGCATTTAAGGGCTTTCCCCACCACTGGGTTCAGCAAAAGATTGGCATGGGGAAAAATATCAACAGCAAAAGAACAAATAAAATGCTTAAACAGTAAGCAAAATGTGCATGTGCTACAAGAAACATTAAAATGATTACGTTTGAACAGGGCGGCACGGTGGTGTAGTGGTTAGCGCTGTCGCCTCACAGCAAGAAGGTCCTGGGTTCGAGCCCCAGGGCCGGCGAGGGCCTTTCTGTGTGGAGTTTGCATGTTCTCCCCGTGTCCGCGTGGGTTTCCTCCGGGTGCTCCGGTTTCCCCCACAGTCCAAAGACATGCAGGTTAGGTTAACTGGTGACTCTAAATTGACCGTAGGTGTGAATGTGAGTGTGAATGGTTGTCTGTGTCTATGTGTAAGCCCTGTGATGACCTGGCGACTTGTCCAGGGTGTACCCCGCCTTTCGCCCATAATCAGCTGGGATAGGCTCCAGCTTGCCTGCGACCCTGTAGAAGGATAAAGTGGCTAGAGATAATGAGATGAGATGAGACGTTTGAACAGTATTGAAACACAAAAAGCTGAACCTTGGCCATAGGTGGGAATGTGCACACAAAGTTGGGCTTCAAAATTTTGGTCCTACTTAAATAAGCTATATTAATATATTTCTTATTAATTTATTTCTTATCTATGTTTCTTATTAGTAATAGAGCATTCGTCAGGGCCTGTTATCTGACAAATATTCTCTACCTGTCTTGCCCTCTTTGAAACCCTGTCTCCTCAGTATATTGTTCTGTCTTTTTTTAAAATTATTCACAAGTTCAAGTTCTTTGATATTACAGGTGACCATGCTTTATTTACTTTAACTGAGCAATTACGTACATCATAAATAATTAAAAATAAATACCCTGTAAATAAACAATAGGTATGGTGGCTAATGGCTCTTCTTGCATTTGTAATATTATCTCTTACTTGCTTTATTTTACAACATTTCCAGTATGGCTTCAAATAAAGTCTTAAAGTATGATAACATACAGTAAACAAACTAAAAATGTGCCTTAATAACCGTGTGCTAAGGAGGTGCTCTCCCGTGCTGCTTGTTGGGGAAGATAGAGGCTGTGGCACGGCAGTAGGCCTATAATGATTTAGCATGCCTAGTACACAGCTCTCGATATGGCATTAAATATTCTCACAACACTTATAGGCTAAAACGATTAAGAAACTTTATATAAGTTCATAATTATGCCAGTAACACCACACATTGGCGTGCATATGTACAAACCTGTCTGAGACACCCGTCTTCAACTCGGATACCTTCTTCTCTCTCCTCTTCCTCTAAATTGACGGTAGGCAATTATCCAACTTGCGGCGAGTGCAGCATCATTAGATGCGCCACCTACCATAGGGGAGTGTGTACAGAAGGGAACACCTCTCTGCCTGTTTAGCCGTGCGTAAGAATTGATCAATCGCAAGTGGTTGGCGCGACGTAATGGGTAGCCTAGATTAGATAGATAAACTAGATTTTTTTTTTTCTAGCGTGAGAAATCGGAGGTATGGCGTGTGAGCGTGTGAAGACGATCAAATGCGTGTGTCTCACGCTCATTGCGTGAGAGTTGGCAGCCCAGTATAACCCATTACCTGATCTGCAGTTTTAAGCGTTCGACTCAGCCAAATTCAAAGCTTCTGGAGGAAATAAAGTTGAATAATCCAATAAAACTTGAAGTATAAATTAATTTAAATAAATTAAACTAAAAGAAAACAAGTTGGACATGATAAGGGGGACAGAATCACGTTGTGAATGGAAACAAACCATAACGGAGTTCGATACTGTCGTAAAACTCCCATGAAATATTTTACAACATTTGTGATCGTTAATGTAAACCATGCAAAAGAAAAATGCAATAAATGTCCGAATTAAATGAAGTTTCACCACAGATATGTATTTTATTGAGGTATTTGATCACCATTTCTCCGATTTTGATGACTTCAGAGTCTAATAATGATCTATAATTAGATACTACACCGTGGTTATTTTTACACACACACCTGTTGCACTCGGCTTCCCTGGAATTTCGTAAACAACACGGCCGGATCACTGAGGGGATTGAACTAGTTTTGTCGGAACTTTATTGATGCAACTCTTGAATAATTACTATAAAAATGGTGATTTTTCAACAAATCTCAAACTCGTCCTGTCAGACAGGCAGATGTGGATTGGACTTGTCCGAACCAAGCATTTGGTTGTCCTGGACAGTCGGACTACCGTTAAGGCAAAAAAAAAAAAACATTTCCGGTAATATGAAATACTAAAATAAGGTCGGTAGGTAGGAAAGGTTTTTTTTTTTTCTTAATTTTTTTTTATTTTGTTCGAAAAAATTAACACAAGTAAACATCTTACAAAATAGTATTTTGGCACAGAATCCTTAATATCACACATCGTAATAAAATAAGTGTTTTAAATCTTTAAACGAATAAAAAAAAATATCGCGAGAGTTCGAGTTATGATCTACGGAAGCGATATTTCATGATATTTTCATGTAATAACGTGAAAACACCTTATCAAGAAATAACGTGAAAATAACGTCCTAGGCTAGGCTACTTCCATTAAAAGCAGACGGCCTCGCCTAGCCTACTGTAGAACTTGGGTCGAGCAAAAACACCGAGCAAAAACATGGCTGAATCCTTAATGACTCCTATTTGTATAAATAGGGGACTACATAGGCGGCAAAATGTAGTGTTTTTCCCTGCCATGGAAGTGCACTTGTATATTGAAGAGGAAGCAATTTGCATTACAGCCTTGAATGAGGATTCAAAATGGCGGCTCGGCTCAGTTTTCCTTCCTCCTTCAGTATACAAGTGCGCTTCCATGTTTATGCAGGAGGGCTGATAGAAGTGGCGAAACATTTTACTTTTTATCGTTTCTTTCACAACTTGAATGCGTTGAAACAAAAAATTATGACAAACTAACGCCGCTAACACTAAAATATCGAGGGAAATTTGTAATAAAAACTTTACGGTCGGCAATTTCGACGCGGAAATTCTCGATCGGTCGGGTTACCGGAAACACACTTTTTTTTAATTTGGCCTAATGTCGAGCCCTGCACTGTTGTGTCTACTTGTCTACTTATCCAGTCGGACAAGCAGCAAGATTTTTCACTTGTCCTGACCGTAACCTTTTTATTCCTATGTATTTGAGTTCAATGAAAGGAAAGTGGTTAACAAAGTTTCTCAAAAAGCAGGTATCGTTATGATCATCATTATGCTTTAATGATTTTTCAATAAAACTCAATTTAACTGTAACAATAAACAAAAACTATCCAGTGCCCTATTATGCTGTGTGTGTTGTTGTAACCCATTACCTGACAGGCAGATGCGGGTTAGACTTGTCCGAACCCAACATTTGGTTGTCCCGGACAGTCGGACTATCGTTAATGTTAAGCCCTGAACTGTTATGTCTATTTATCATCACAAAATCTTACTGGGGTATTTATCTACTTTAAGTCTGTGTCTTGTTTCTCAAGTTTGTGTTCTGGTTTCGACTCTAGTTCCAGTTCCTTGATTCTGTTTTTATGAACTGTCATTCTTTAACTTGTATGCTTGTTTGGCACTATAAGGACTTTATTATGATTCTTACATTTAAGATAAAGCACGTACCAGGTTTACATACCAGGCGCTTGTATCCTGTCTCTCACTGCACGTTACACATTCATTCGTCTTTGTTAAGTGCTTTATCCTTGACAGGGTCGCGGTTGATCTGGAGCCTATCCCAGGAACACTGGGCAGGAATACAGCCATCTTTAATATTGAGAGCATCTGGTAGGCGTTTTTGTTTTTGAGCAGTCAGCATTGCTCAAAAGCGTGACTACAAGGTCATATGAATCTCCAGGACACTTGCACTCAGCTTCTTAGTGATTGCTGGAGTGTTTGAAGGGTAATGATGTGGTGATGGCATTACATAATGTGCAAGGCCTTCCTCAAAGAAATTTTAGCTTCTCTTAATTATCTTAGGTTAAGTGTATGTTTAAAATAAGACTTGGACCGAACCGGGACAGTTTAAGCTTGGAAAAAAATTGTCCCTTGTCCGGTTTCAGTGAGCTTGTGCTCAGTGTAGAGTCAGATTCCTGTTCTTGCCTGACAGGACTGGGACTTGATGTGGTCTTCTGCTGTTGTAGTCCGTCTGCCTTAAAGGAGATACGCAGAACATTTATTTTTATAGAGCTATAGACCAAAGCCAGACTCGGCAGGCGAGAGTGGTTGCAATGGCCTCTTCATTCTGATTTATTGGGAATTCTTTAGATTTCTCAGATAGTAATGCATCTGACTGTGATAGTCCTGAAATTGGAGTGTGCACATGCTACTGCTATACACAGTTCAGTTCACGTATCAGTTCACGTATCAGTTCACGTATCAGTTCGAACCATTGGAAAGTGAATCCGATAGTAACATGTTGGCCACGGAGGCCCCCACCTTACGAAATAAAGCCAGAGAACAAAGCCGTCTAGAGAATTGGATGGAATGGAACTGACCGTCTCGTGACTCTCATTAAAACAGGATAGGCGTTATAACTTATGCAACATGTATGCATTTTTGCTGATAAAACATAAAAGGCTAATTAAATAATCAGATGAACTGAGACAATCACATTCTGAAGCAAATTAAATAATCTTATACTGGTAACTTAAATACACAATATAAGTTACATGTATTAATCTAAATGCAGGTAAACAACGAGTGTTGTTGTTGTTGTGATGTAACCAAATGAGAGTCGCATCTTACTCGTCTGTGTTCTCGTTTCTTGAAGGCCGATCTTGTGGCTGATTGTTTTTGAAACAATCTGACTTTCAGTTCTTCGTTCATTCGCTTCTTCCACATAAGGGCGAGATGTTGGTGCTGAGGCGAGCATATCCAGCGGAGAAATCTGATGACTGGTCCACTCGTTCTCCGTTTTCTCCATACTGAGTACGCCACCATTACTGCTCGTCTCACACTCCGGGAGAACTGGTGCAACTGAACTTGCTTTCCTTTTCTTGTAGTTTTCTTTTCCTTTAATTGTTGGTACTGCACCCTCTTTCAATATGGGCTTATAGCCAACGCTCCTCAACAGATCAGAGGTCTCGTACAAGTCTTCAGTAAATGTGCCCGTGAGCTTCTCGCAAAACGCGTTCAAATCTTTGCAGTTTGAACATTCTTGGGCCATGAATGCAACATAAATCCACCTTCTGTTGTGTTGCTGCACCCGCCAGCAACACACCTATGTGTCATGGCAATAAATTAGCTCAAAACGGAGGATTGAAGTTGCAGTTAGCTCTGTGTTTTTTAGTATAGCGAAAATGGCAATGAGACAGATAGCCTTCCTGCGGTGACGTCACAGATGTCAAGGTCATTCACTCAGACCACTACCTATATGAATCATTTTAATCGTAAAAATTACTATATTAGATTTATTGTTAACGCTTAAAACTATTCCTGTGCCATTCTTGAGGTCTCAAGGCATTTATAAACAAAAAGTGAGGCCATGGTTCTGCGTATCTCCTTCTCCTTTAAGGTTCAACACGGTGTGAGCTTTGAGATGCTTTTCTGCACGCCATGGTTGTACAGAGTGAGTGATTGTGACTGACCATGCACTTCCTGTCAGCTCGAACCTGTGAGGCAGTTCTCCTTTGACTTGTCACAGTGCCAAGGTTTTTACATCCACAGAACCTCTG
The DNA here is from genome assembly GCF_027579695.1 of Neoarius graeffei. NCBI lineage: Eukaryota > Metazoa > Chordata > Actinopteri > Siluriformes > Ariidae > Neoarius > Neoarius graeffei. The sequence continues at coordinate 21,692,747 of NC_083578.1, read as the reverse complement.
TTTTTGTTTTTTACACAATTCTGTGTCAACTCTACAGACTATTATGCATGAAAATCCAAAATCAGCAGTTTCTGAAATACTCAAACCAGCCCTTCTAATATCAACAGCCATGCCACAGTCAAAGTCACAGCCCCTTTTCCACCAAAGCAGTTCCAGGGCTGGTTTGGGGCCAGTGCTTAGTTTGGAACCGGGTTTTCTGTTTCCACTGACAAAGAACTGGTTCTGGGGCCAGAAAAACCGGTTCCAGGCTAGCACCAACTCTCTGCTGGGCCAGAGGAAAGAACCACTTACGTCAGCGGGGGGGGAGTTGTTAAGACCAACAACAATAACAAGACCGCGAAAGATCGCCATTTTTAAGCGACGAGAAGCAGCAGCTGTACAAACGCGAAGTCATCCATTATTATTGTTGTTGTTGCTGCTGCTTCCGTGTTATTTTTGCTTCGATATTCGCGCCAAGGTTTATACAAACGCAGCGATGTAACTGACGTATACAGCGACATAATGATGTGGCTCCCCTTAGCACCGTGAGCTATGGAAAAGCAAACTGGTTCTAGGCTGGCTCGCAAGTTGAACGAGTTGTGAACCAGCACCAGCACTGGCCCCGAACCAGCCCTGGAACTGATTTGGTGGAAAAGGGGTAACAGAGGTCACATTTTTTCCCCATTCTGATGTTTGATGTAAACTTTAACTGAAGCACTCGACCTGTATCTGTCTGATTTTATGCAAGTTGCTGCTGCCACACAATTGGCTGATTTGAATAACTGCATGAATATATAAGTGCTTTTGATAAACTGGTTGGATAGTGTATATAGTTTTGCTTAAAGTGCATATCCTGGGCCAATTTCAGGGTTTTTTTAATATGAAAGTATGTCCCTTTACACACTCATCCAGAAGGGTAATTTTGCACAAGGCCATCTGTCTACAGCAGAAAAAAATAAAATAACAAAACGCGTCTGGAAAAATCCCAAGGGAGTCTGGAGCCAGATTCGTGACGTTACCTGCGGAAGCGCCAGCAGGCTGCGAGAGCTTTGCACTGTTTCAGTGCACAGCCTGTGTAGACCAAGCGCTTCCATTTCTCTCTCATTGTCCGGTCTTTTGGAAAATGATGAGTACTAATCCCATCAAGATTGGTGTTGCTACACCCTCCTACGCTACATCTGTTAACCATTTTAATAATTACGTGATAATGTTGAAGAAATTTGCAGAAAACCACCAGGTCGTTTTCTCATAAACAAACCAGCGCTGACGTCGGATTCAGAGGGAGGCGTCCCGCACGCGATGTCACGAAAATCAATGTTTGCTGGGAAATCCAAATGCCAAGTTTTTTCAGAGGCGGACCAATTCGCCTCAAATGGCTTGATTTCAACTGAATTTTTCTGGTATTGCGCAAGGTAAAAAAAATTGCACAAAATGCAAAATGTGACCGATATTTGACCAAAGTTTAATATAAAATAGGAGAATTACATTGATCTTGCTCCTGAATTTACCCGTGATATGCACTTTAAGTTCTATAATTCCATACTACCACAGCTTATAGGCAGTGTGTTGTGGTCTAGTCAAATGACCAGAGTCTGCTTGTGTGTATGTTTTCAGTACTCTAGTCCTGATCAGGAAGAGCTGGGGAAGAAGAGATACGAAGCTCAGAAGCTTGAACGAATTGAAACAAAAGAAAGGAATGGCGAGATCATGACACTGGTTTCTCTTCCTGGTAAAACCTCTCGCTTATTTACATGTACATATAGTACTGTGCAAAAATCTTAGGCACCCTGTCTTTTTTTTTTTTCCATACAAACATTGTTATAGATTTCTATCTTATGACTTCTAACATTTTAGAGTTCCAAATGTTTGTTTTCCAGCACAAAATTAAATGTTGCAGAAAAAAAAAGTTTGTATCTGAGCAGCGTATTCCATAAGAGACGACTTTTCAGATGAAAAAAGAAACCATAATGAAGGCTGCTGGGTTTTGGTGCAAAATGAAGAAGCGAGTGTGACAGTCAAAGTGTCCAGAAGAACCGTGGCTGGTTCTGGTTCAGCTCATTTCCTTATAAAACTGCACTCACCGTACCTGAAACTACTTAATTTTTTTTTTTTTTTAAGCAAAGGGTTGTCTCACACCAAATATTGACTTTTTGTTTCATTTATTATGGCTTACTGCTTATAGTATTTTTTTTTTTAAAGTTGAAACATTTCATTTCATTATTTTTAAGCCATAATTTATTTATTCTACAACATTTCTTTGCATGTGTCTAAAACTTTTACACAGCACTCTATATAGACATCATACAGTATATTACAAATGAACTGTATCACTCATGGTTATAACTGTTATTATTCTATCCACGTTCACTGGATATGAGCAATCGTGCGCTCTGATTGGCGACTCTACTGCTAGGCCATCAGCTCGTATAGCGTGAGTAGAGAAAAACAAAATGGCAGAGCGTGTTGCTGAACCAACGGAGGATGAAATAAAAACTCTACTCGAAAACAAAACCCCCCAAAATTTAAAAAAGCAACAAAATATGGAATAAAAGTATTTCATCGTCAGAACGTATCTTTTTTTTATTTTTCAATAATTATTTTTCACAAATTGCTTCTGTCATTTCACCAGTTTGTTTACATTTGTCATCTTTAGAGGAGAACTGAAAGCAAATTTTTTTAATCAAAATTCTATTTCTCTCATTTTATTAAATATAGGAATGCATTTTTGATCGCTATTTTGTCACTGCTATAGCAAGTTATGAGTGTTTGAAATATGCTCTGTAATATATCAGTCTATATGTCAAAGCAATGGCCGTAAACGAGATTCGCTGAGACCTGTGCGAGACATCGTAGGATGGAAGTAAAACGTACAGCGGAAATCAAAGCAACCAACATCTGCCAACATTGTCAAAAGACGCACGCGCCCTCTTTCGAACACTGATGTAATCAAGCCGGAAGTTTTGTTTGTTTCGATAGCAATCAGGAAAGTTTGAAAAAAGTAGGCAGTAATGGCGGTGCTGACACTTCACGTTTCGAAGTCTCGCACAAGTCTCGTGAAGATCGCACGGATAAGCGACGCCTGCCGTGGACCAAACAAACTAAATTCAACATGGCTAAAAACCGAATAGGCCGATAAGTATAATATTTAATTGCAATTAGTTGCCAATACGAGTCACGATATAAGGTTACTAAAACCGAAAACGTAATTGAATAACACGTTAATTAAGAAATAAAACAAGTTTAAAAATGACTCCAGTTCTCCTTTAAGCATTAAAATTTGTTTAAATTTTTTAAACTGGTTCAAAAGCTCAAAGAAGTTTGAAAATTACAGAACTGAAATGTCCAAGGAAGAATTAAATAAACATCTAAAGCTATTCTATACCTCGGCAAGACGGCACTTTTGACAAAAAACCAACATTCAAGTCAATTCATGCAGCCATCGATGGGTTTTTAAGAAGTCCACGTAAGCAGAAATGATTTTGTCGGACGTTTTGTATAAAGTTTTTATTTATCTCGTTTGCAAAAAAAATAAAATAAAAATGCTACGTTTCTCAAAATCCAGTGACTGTAGATAGAATAAAACAATTATTCCACTCAATCTCATCATGCGTGGCTTATAGCGGACTCAGTGCTACGCGCCTCGTCAGCTATCAGCTCATCTACGACTCGATTTTGTGGAATAACTGTTAATGATGCTTCTTCGTAGCTGTCCTGATTATGTCGACCTGATGATGCAGTCTAGTGTTTTTTAATTATCAACATTTATTGCCCATAGGCTTACAATGCTCATATGGTGCGACTATGATTATTACCAAATATTATTAACAAACAACATACGCTCTTAATCTGCATAAAAGCCTATTGTGTGTGTGTGTGGTTTTTTTTTTTGTTTGTTTTAACCCATAAAACTGATTAAAAAGTGTACAAGCCTAGTATTCACGTGAGCATCCTGTATCAGTGATTTAATATTCAATATGTGACAGCTACATAGTTGTTTTCCACATTTGACACAATTTTACAAATCTTCTAGATGCCGCCAAGGATCCTTGGTATGTTGCTGTATGGTGTCACTTTTTGTTATTGGGTTTTCTTTCATTATTAAAGTCTCGAAATGTTCTTTTCCTAATGGTCGCACCAGATAATGTTTTGCAAAATGAACACCTGTGGAGAAATGACTGAGTTATGAATTAACTCTCAATGCAAATGGTTTGCAGTTTTTAATCAGTAAATCAGAGCACTTTTGAAATTGTGACAGATGGCAAACAGGCGCACCGCATGATATTTCGACTCTTGTAATAAATGAAGAATGTACTAGAGCGGCGGCTACAATTATCGACAGTCCATAATTATCGACACCTTTTCAAATTTACCAAAAAAAAAAAAAAAAAATTACAAAGGTGAGTTTCAGTTACAACAGTTATTATCGGTTAATTAATCAACCGGAAGACCCCACCCCTCGCCCTTTGATCTTGTCGTCTGATGACACTACCCGAGATGGATTTTTTTTTTAGCGCGATCATCAATTTGAGGAAAATCTGGACGTTATCATCGCAGGTGAGCATGGTGGAAAGATCATGGACATGTTTTTACTGATCAAATTCACCGATATTTCATGATCTCCTTGTCGAACCCTACTTTGTTTCTTACTCTTTCATTTGACAGCCGCCATTCTGTATCTAAACGCGCGTTTGAGAATCACGTGAGGTGTCGATAATAGTGATCACTTTCACCGGTGTCCACCATTATCGACACGCTGTGGAATTAAGTGACGTTTACAACTCTTATGAATCGATCTTTGTGTAACATTGTTGAAGTAGTTGAAGTACTTTTAAAAAATAAAAGTGTTGTGATTTTTTTATAATAATTTTGTTTCTGATTCATAACAGAATGAAATGTTTATAGAGTATTTAGAATCCGATTGCAATAAATAGAATTAGACCAGAACTAAATTCCAACCATATAAAAAAGTACATGCTTGAAATATTCAGATTTTTCTATTCCAGTCAGATTTTTATTTTTATTTTTTTCAGTTTGTTGTAAACATCTACCACATGTTATAATATCAGGAGACATTTTATATTTTGGTTCAAGGAATGACATGCGTCCTTTGACCTGGATTTTCATGTGGTTACAAGGTCAATTCCCTGTTGACATTTATTAGTGAACTACAACCCCGATTCCAAAAAAGTTGGGACAAAGAACAAATTGTAAATAAAAACGGAATGCAATGATGTGGAAGTTTCAAAATTCCATATTTTATTCAGAATAGAACGTAGATGACATATCAAATGTTTAAACTGAGAAAATGTATCATTTAAAGAGAAAAATTAGGTGATTTTTAAATTTCATGACAACAACACATCTCAAAAAAGTTGGGACAAGGCCATGTTTCCCACTGTGAGACATCCCCTTTTCTCTTTACAACAGTCTGTAAACGTCTGGGGACTGAGGAGACAAGTTGCTCAAGTTTAGGGATAGGAATGTTAACCCATTCTTGTCTAATGTAGGATTCTAGTTGCTCAACTCTCTTAGGTCTTTTTTGTCGTATCTTCCGTTTTATGATGCGCCAAATGTTTTCTCTGGGTGAAAGATCTGGACTGCAGGCTGGCCAGTTCAGTACCCGGACCCTTCTTCTACGCAGCCATGATGCTGTAATTGATGCAGTATGTGGTTTGGCATTGTCATGTTGGAAAATGCAAGGTCTTCCCTGAAAGAGACGTCGTCTGGATGGGAGCATATGTTGCTCTCGAACCTGGATATACCTTTCAGCATTGATGGTGTCTTTCCAGATGTGTAAGCTGCCCATGCCACACGCACTAATGCAACCCCATACCATCAGAGATGCAGGCTTCTGAACTGAGCGCTGATAACAACTCGGGTCGTCCTTCTCCTCTTTAGTCCGAATGACACAGCGTCCGTGATTTCCATAAAGAACTTCAAATTTTGATCCGTCTGACCACAGAACAGTTTTCCACTTTGCCACAGTCCATTTTAAATGAGCCTTGGCCCAGAGAAGACGTCTGCGCTTCTGGATCATGTTTAGATACGGCTTCTTCTTTGAACTATAGAGTTTTAACTGGCAATGGCGGATGGCACGGTGAATTGTGTTCACAGATAATGTTCTCTGGAAATATTCCTGAGCCCATTTTGTGATTTCCAATACAGAAGCATGCCTGTATGTGATGCAGTGCCGTCTAAGGGCCTGAAGATCACGGGCACCCAGTATGGTTTTCTGGCCTTGACCCTTACGCACAGAGATTCTTCCAGATTCTCTGAATCTTTTGATGATATTATGCACTGTAGATGATGATATGTTCAAACTCTTTGCAATTTTACACTGTCGAACTCCTTTCTGATATTGCTCCACTATTTGTCGGCGCAGAATTAGGGGGATTGGTGATCCTCTTCCCATCTTTACTTCTGAGAGCCGCTGCCACTCCAAGATGCTCTTTTTATACCCAGTCATGTTAATGACCTATTGCCAATTGACCTAATGAGTTGCAATTTGGTCCTCCAGCTGTTCCTTTTTTGTACCTTTAACTTTTCCAGCCTCTTATTGCCCCATCCCAACTTTTTTGAGATGTGTTGCTGTCATGAAATTTCAAATGAGCCAGTATTTGGCATGAAATTTCAAAATGTCTCACTTTCGACATTTGATATGTTGTCTATGTTCTATTGTGAATACAATAGATGTTTTTGAGATTTGTAAATTATTGCATTCCGTTTTTATTTACAATTTGTACTTTGTCCCAACTTTTTTGGAATCGGGGTTGTACAAAACTAGAAATTAATACAAACAACAACGAACGATTAACAAAATGTGATCTACGAAAATACTTAGAAAGTGGAACAAAAAGATTTTCTGACGCAGGTTAAACATTATGAGGTCATTTGTTTACAAACATTAGAATTACTTCTTCATTTACGTAAGCACCAACATCGATATATTTATATAAAATATATTTTGTACTAAATATAAGTCTATGTCAAATTTTAAATAAAAACTATGTTTTGTTAACTTAATACAACATACTAATTTTTAAAAAAAATAAATAATCATCTGGGTGTCTAACTGTGGACAAAGGTGTCGATAATTGTGGAAAGGTGTCACGTGATCTGATACGCTAAGTAATCGGGAATCAACTAATTTTTTTTCCAGTGGAAGTTTGAGTAATTATTCATGCACAGTTTACGTATTGAAAGTCTTTTCTACTTTTGCAAAGGCCAAAAGATCATTCAGGTGTCGATAATTGTAGCCGCCGCTCTAGCTATGTATTACGTCTTGTTATCTATTTTAATTTGTTTTAAGGCAGAAAAGTCACGTGATCCTTTTTCCTAGTGTACTTATTAGACTTGCAGTACAGCTTGTAAGTAGTTACATTTCCCAAAATGGAGTCTAACAATGCTTTTCTCTATTCTATGTCTTTTTCTGGACACGTGCAGAAAGACACACGAAAGGTACATATCCATTTTGTGTGTATGTATGTCTCTCCATAAGCTAAAATGACCAACCTAATTTTAGGCAAGGCTCTAGTTCTCCATCCTTTCTTTATTATTACTGCAAAGAGTGTGTTTGTGTTGCTGTTAATGCCCTTTCCGCAGTGAACAGATTAGCTAATTTACTCTGGAACAGGGTATTCTGTTTATCTGCTGAATAGTTTGAGTGTCTCGTGTTTCTGAAGATAAGAATGAATGATTCAGTGAGAGAAAAATGTATGTTCACGCTGCAGATGAAAAAAGTTTTGGTGGCCGATTCAGAAACAGAGTTGTGTGCGTGTGTTGCAGAACCGTATACCGTTGGATTCAGCCAGTCGAGTCTCATCCACCTGATTGGTCCGTCGGATTGCACTCTGCATGGCTTTGTACATGGCGGTAAGGAACTCTACTCTACAGCTCCGAGTGCACAACATTTACTGGATGTTCTTTGAACCCTGGCTGAACGTTTTAAGAAATCAAAAGGATCCACTGTCATCTGGTTTTTGTTGAGAGAAAAGTAGCTCGTTTACTGGAATAGGAAGACAGAAATGCAGGGTACAACAGACTAATGCTGTGTGTGTGTGTGTGTGGAGAAGGAAAAAGTATTGGAATGGGACCATCATGTCATGGTGTGCAACTTCCTCCACATCACGTACACGCACAGAGCGAGAAATCAGAATCGCTGACCTGAACAAGTTACGTAAACACGGCAACATCCACAGTGGCAATACTAATGAGAGAGAGAGAGAGAGAGAGATACTAAACTGAATCTAGCATTCAGTATTTGTCTCCTAATTGGACATATTTGCTTCTTAGTCATAGAAGACCTGAGAACTGTGTGGTTCTTTTGTGGACGAATCCTCACTACAGATTAGTGAGCTGGATCAAGAGCCAGGCATTTCACTAATCTAATTAGAATGACCTTAGGAGAGCAAACACACACGCACTCTCTCTCTTTCTCGCGCTCTCACTGTCTCTCTTGCGCTCTCTCTCTCGCACTCTGTCTCTCTCGATCGCTCTCATTTCTCTCTTTCTCGCGCTCTCGCTCTGTTGCTCTCGCTCTCTCTCGCACACTCTCGCTCTCTTTCTCTTGATCTCTCTCATTTCTCTCTCTCTCGCTGTCTCTCTCTCTCGTGCTTTCTCTCTCGCTCTCTCTCACTCACTGTCTCTCGCTTGTGCTCTCTCTCTCTTTTGCTGTCTCTATCTCTCGTTCTCTCTCTCGCAGTGGGAATGTATGACACGACACACGAATGATGGTGGTGTGTGTGTGATTGCTAAATAAAGGTGTCATGACTCAATCAGAAGACAAAATTGGCTGCAGAAGTGCAACACTGTGTCCAGATGTGTATAAACTGGTCACATTTTACTGCCATATGTTCACTTTAAAGCGTGGCTACACGGTACACAAGCAATGGACGCGCATTTTAATGCTATAATTACTGTAATTACTTTCAGGCTGCGTAAAATCAGTTTAATATCCATTATTATAAAACCCTTGTTGAGTTCTTTGTTCTGATTGGTCAGCAGATGTTGATTAATTTTCTATAGCAGCAGCTGGGCCAGAAGTTCCAACTACAAGGTTTATATAACTGCAGTCGTTCTAATCCATTATTATTTCTGTGGTAACGACTTGTACAGTTGATTTACACACAAAGACATAAATATGTTAAAAACCATGTGTAATCGCTGACATGAAGTTTTCTGTGAGCTCATTTTGGAAAGAGTTTTCACGGTCAGTGCTTTGCGAGAGTCAGAGGTGAAGATCTAACTTTAAGTTTCCCCACCATCAAGGAACTTGTGCTTTGTGGTTTCATGGTAACATAATAAGCTGTATTATATGGACACGAGTGTTTTACTGGGAAATACACCACTCGTATTTTTCATACGAGCTACATCCGGGACGTGGAGAACCAAAACCGTGACCTAACTCTCTATATGTCATTCATGAGGAAATCGAAGAATTGTTTGGAAAAATGTAGGTACTTTTTGTTTGTGAATGTGTCTGTTTAAAGGTCCCATGGCATGAAATTTTCACTTTCTGAGGTTTTTTAACGTTAAAATGAGTTCCTCTGACCTTCTTAAGTCACCCCAGTGGCTAGAAATTTCATAATGTGTAAACCAAACTATGCCCAACATTTGAGAATGGCGCGTCAAAACGGCGCGTTGATAAGCTCTTCCCTTTACTACGTCAGCAAGGGAGATGATCCTCACGCCCCCCCCCCCCCCCCCGGATTCCCACCCACTGTATGGATTGCCCCGCCCAGTTGTAGTGAGGAGACCATAGAGGGAGGACACAACAACATGGCATCACCTAAGCGAGCGAAACATGGAAATTGTGCTGTACATGGATGTGACAACACAGAAAGGAGTCTGTTTTTACTGCCGACGGGAGAGCCCCTGAAGACGCAGTGGCTTAATTTTATTTACTCCAATAATACGCCGTCAAGTCTACCTAAGACGGTGTATGTTTGTCGGAAGCATTTTCCTGAGGAATGTTTCCACAACTTGGGACAGTACAGGGCAGGTTTTGCACATCAACTGTCACTGAAGCCTGGGTCCGTACCAAGCATCCCTGCCGCATCAGCCACAAACACCGAACAAGTAAGTGTATAACTGTTAAGTCGTTTTGCCATGTTTTAAAATCGGTGCGTTAGCCTAGCAATGGCTACATTAGCTGTGCAGCTAACCGCTTCCTGCAGTTAGCCAGGTAATCTGCGCTACAAAACTAAAGAGCATGCAGCATGCTCTGTTAAACTGAGTTTAGTCTGGAAATTGACTGTAACTTATGAGCTTATGTTTGACTATTGCTCCGCAATGCATGTCTTCTGTTGGATAAGCGATATGTTGCTGTAGTTGCTGCTTCTATCCTCTTTGGTTATGGAGTGCGTGTTCAAGCCTAGGGTATTATACGTTCGTAAACTACCACTCCGAACACTCTCACTCTCTGTTCTCTGTGTCACGTTGAGTTTACGAAAGGAGTCCGAGGGAGAACGGGGTTTTGTCTTAGCAGCGTGGCTACAGGCGCTGATCGCAGCGAGTATGTGTGTACGTGCAGCTTGGTCAAGCCCCTCCCCCTCCCCCCATGGCCCGCCCCCACCCTCTACCCTTCCCCGCCTCCTGCTTCTCATTAGCAAAACGACGCACTGGGAAAAGCGCTGAAATGGGGCTTTCTCCCAGGAGGCTATATTTACGTGCCGAGGGTTCATTTCGAGAAAGGCTGCGGATATAACATCCGGAAGCCTCCACGAGCCCGTTTAAAGCATCAACAAACCACCATGCCATGGGACCTTTAATAAAAAGAAAATCACATCTTGGCTTGAAGATATGAAGTTTATCTTCTTGTGTTGAAAACCTTACATTTTTCATACAAAATACATCACGGATCTGAGTGACATATTTAACAGTTATTCCACAAAATCGAATCGTATATGAGCTGATAGCTATAAGCCATGTATGACGAGATTGAATGGAATAACTGTTTTATTCTATCCACGTTCACTGAATTTTGAGAAACAGAGCATTTTTATTTTTATTTTTTGCAAATTCGAGAAATAAAACCTTTATACAAAACGTCCGACAAAATAATTTCCACTTAGAATGTAAACAAACCAGCGAAACAACAGTAACAATTTGTGAAAAATGCTGTAATGATAATTCTTGAAAAATAAAAAAAGAGAGGTTCTTACCATCAAATACTCATCTCATCTCATCTCATTATCTCTAGCCACTTTATCCTTCTACAGGGTCGCAGGCAAGCTGGAGCCTATCCCAGCTGACTACGGGCGAAAGGCGGGGTACACCCTGGACAAGTCGCCAGGTCATCACAGGACTGACACATAGACACAGACAACCATTCACATTCACACCTACGGTCAATTTAGAGTCACCAGTTAACCTAACCTGCATGTCTTTGGACTGTGGGGGAAACCGGAGCACCCGGAGGAAACCCACGCGGACACGGGGAGAACATGCAAACTCCGCACAGAAAGGCCCTCGCCGGCCCCGGGGCTCGAACCCAGGACCTTCTTGCTGTGAGGCGACAGCGCTAACCACTACACCACCGTGCCGCCCCCATCAAATACTTTTATTCCATATTTTGTTGATTTTTTTTGTTTGTTTGTTGTATTTTTGGGGGTTTGTTTTCGAGTAGTTTTTATTTCATCCTCCGTTGGTTCAGCAACACGCTCCGCCATTTTGTTTTTCTCTACTCACGGTATATGAGCTGATAGCCTAGTAGTAGAGTCGCCAATCAGAGCACGCGATTGCTCATATCCAGTGAATGTGGATAGAATAATCCCCAATATTTCACTCCGATTATGTCACTCCTAGTGTTTTCCTGCTGACTAGACGCGCGTCGTCAAAATGGCAAACTGGTTCAAAATTAAAAATTTTTTTGATTAACTTGCATTTTTTTTTGTGGATGTGTCCATATAAAGAACATTACACGGTGGTGCGAAGATATGAAGTTTACCTTCTAGTGTTGGAAAATTTCTCTCATATACATTCACCAATTGAAGATAAACTTAATATCTTTATATATAGTCTTGAAAAAATTTAAATAATATTGGCTGGCTTTTTTTCGTGGTATATCAGATATATTCCATTCAGCTAGCATGATATTGAACGAGTCAAAGACGAGTAGCTGAATGGAATATATCTGATATACCATGAAAAAAGCCAGCCAATATTATTATTATTATTATTATTAATTCCTTTCGGGTGTTCAACTCGTCTTTCTCTTTCAAAATTCTCTCAAAATCTTCCATATTTAAAGAAGCAAACCTGGTGGCCGTGTTTGTTTACAAATTGTCCCAGTCGCTCACTAGCATGGACGTTTTACTTCTCCGACGTGTGACGCCATGTTGTCTTGACAACCGTGCAATATCATAAACCATATTCAATGCTCATTCTCCATTGGGTAGAGCAACGTAATACACGTCGAATAAGCGATAAGCTAACAATATTGCATGCTATCAAACCAAATGAATGAAACCTGCTAGAAGGGAATAGAACACATGCTTTTATTCCATCGAAAAAGTGTCCTGTATGTGTAATAATTTCCGATATTTCACTCCAGTGACGTCACTCCCAGTGTTTTCCCGCTGACTGGACACACATTGTTAAAATGGCGAACCGGTTCAAAATTAAAATTCTTTTGATTAACTTGCTTTTTTTTGTGGATGTGTCCATATAATATAAAGAACATTACATGGTGGTGCAAAGAAATTTATGAAATTATTGTTGAAAATATTTTCATTTGTTCGCTTAGCTCACTCGTGGATACGTTCACCACTCGAAGATAAACTTTATATCTTTGCACAACCATGTAATATCCTCTATGCAATTTTTTTTTGTCTTAGTAACTGAGAGAGAGAGTCTGATGATAGAATGTCTGTTTATAGCTGCTATAAGGTACGGTAAGTACTAATAGGAACTAATATTAACTGTAACTATAAACAGATGAAAAGTCTTGTTGTTCTTTAATAAATTGCTGTAGACATGCTGTTCTTAGAAAATGATTAACAGGCTGCATCACAACACCCTTTCAATTATTTTCCTGACTTGTTGATAGCCAAAGCAGAAAAAGCTGGAGATCAGATACAAAGCAGCCTGTATTTCCTCTTTTGATTCCTGTGGGAACAAGAGCTGATTGTTGTCACTGTCCTTCTTTGCTGTCCTTTTCATCAGGAAAGCATAATATAACTATCGCATAGTAAAACAAACTCCATCGCTACAGAGAAATCATCATGTCTGACAGTTCTTTGGAATTTCAATCCCTCCGAGCGATAATGAGAGAAGAAAAAGGGAATACATTTCTTGGGTATTGACGGTTCCAGCTTTTTTTATTTTATTTTATTTTTTATTAATAGTCTTTTGCAGTCAGCATGGACCATTTCCTTTTATATTCTTTTGTACAAAGTTTTGGTTTTCATTGCATATTCAGTCAGATCTGGATCAGGTCAGATAAAGCTGTGTGTAATTAGGGAGCAAGTAAAGTTTGGATAAGTACTGTGTATTAAACAAAACTTAGAATGCTGGAATGCTACAGGTTCAAGTCCCTGATAAATGTACACGACCGTTCAAAAGTTTGGTGTCACTTTGAAATGTCCTTATTTTTGAAAGAAAAGCACTGTTCTTTTCAATGAAGATCACTTTAAACTAATCAGAAATCCACTCTATACATTGCTAATGTGGTAAATGACTATTCTAGCTGCAAATGTCTGGTTTTTGGTGCAATATCTCCATAGGTGTATAGAGGCCCATTTCCAGCAACTCTCACTCCAGTGTTCTAATGGTACAATGTGTTTGCTCATTGCCTCAGAAGGCTAATGGATGATTAGAAAACCCTTGTACAATCATGTTAGCACAGCTGAAAACAGTTGAGCTCTTTAGAGAAGCTATAAAACTGACCTTCCTTTGAGCAGATTGAGTTTCTGGAGCATCACATTTGTGGGGTCGATTAAATGCTCAAAACAGCCAGAAAAATGTCTCGACTATATTTTCTACTCATTTTACAACTTAGGGTGGTAAATAAAAGTGTGACTTTTCATGGAAAACACAAAATTGTCTGGGTGACCCCAAACTTTTGAACGGTAGTGTACCGTATATGTCTGACTGTAAGAAAGTGGTAGTTAAGAGGCTTGCTCAATGGTCAATATCTGTTCTCTAGCAGTCTTAGGATTTGAGCGAGCAACAATCACATGCCAGTGTGGGGAAATAAGGAATTTTAAGCAGACTGTCACAGGACAGATACTGTAAGTCTGAAATGCTGTCTGTCCGTCCAAATTTCAGCCTGTCCAAATGACGGGCCAAAGGCCTGGAACAATGCGGCCAGGGGTCCAGGGCCTGAAGATGGCTTCTCAGCGATTTCCAGGCACATTTTTGTAATCTTCAAAGGCCAAATTACACAAGACATTTGTTGCTAATTACACGACAAATTGAATGTAATTTACAAGAAAATGTCAGAAGATTTGAGAAAAAATATGCTTAAAGTTCTACCCAAGAAAACAGTCGTACACACAGGTCAGTTCCATGTCTAGAAAAAAAGTATGGGGGAACAAGGATGTTCCAGTTGGTTACAACTTACTGGTATTCATATAGGTACTATAATAACACTCAAACATTGTCAACAACGCATTTTTTATACCAAGTCTGTAAGAAATTTAGCAATCAACAATACAACTATTCTTATGTAACAGAGTTAAAATTTTGAGTATGAGATTCCAAGTAACTTTGTCATAAAATGACTCAAAACTAGACTTGGAAATATCATTTGGCTTTCAGACTAAAATCTGCTGGACTAGAACTTAGAAAATAGAATAAAATAAAAAAGCATATGATTATGACTGTCATTCTTCTCATTATCTCTAGCCGCTTATGAATGAAAAAAAAATTGCACATAATAATATCATAACCACTGATTGGCAGTTTGGCACTTAACATAATGCTGTACTGCAAAGTTTCATGTAAACTGAACTCTGGATCAATCAGATACTATCAACCCTAAAACACTCGTTCAACTGCATCGTGCAGTGAAAACTGAGTGTTATTATTGTCTTATTTAGTATGCCACTCAGGAAGAAGGAGGTGCCTGTAAATTTTGGTGGGGCTACGACCTGAAGTGGCAGAGTTATGCATTTTTAAATCCCCGCACGCACGAGCGGCTGAAGCCAGGACTCGTGTTAAAGTTTTCTGCGAGCTACGATCGCTCCTGACGCTGGATTGGGCCTACCTGGGCTTGTTCTAAAGGTCTCGGGGAGAGGGATGTGCCTGTAAAGTTTGGCGGGGCTGGGACTTTGGGTGGCCAAGTTATGAATTTTTAAAGGCTGGCTCGAGCCAGGGCTCGTGTGAAAGTTTTTCAGGGGCTCCAGGGTGAATAGTGGGCCGAGCCGTGGTCATACCAGGCTGTGCATGTGCTGGTTTGAAAGGGCTCGTGTTGAGGGAGGTGCCTGTAAATTTTGGCGGGGTTAGGACCATTGGTGGCCAAGTTATGAATTTTTAAAGTCAGGCCCACGGAGGCCCCTGTTTCACAGGCCATGTTACGATATAATGTATTAACCCAGTGTAACGTTTGGAAGAAAATTAGAAATAGATTAGACCCATATCTTTACAATTTTTTGGCCATCCGGTCTGATGCTTTTGAAATACAGACGGACAAATGTGAAAATTACCGGTAAATGTCCGCCTTATTTCCCACACTGCATACATATAAGAGTTAACCATTGCTTCAGTTCTTCGCTTCCCATCTTCTACCCATGTCTGTGTGGGTTTTCTCTGGGTTGCCTGGTTTTCTCCCGCCTCTCTAAACATGCCAGGGAATGAATCTG
Source organism: Neoarius graeffei (assembly GCF_027579695.1). NCBI lineage: Eukaryota > Metazoa > Chordata > Actinopteri > Siluriformes > Ariidae > Neoarius > Neoarius graeffei. Next base: position 21,676,965 of record NC_083578.1, on the reverse strand, counting down.
TGTGAAATTGATACGATTTACTATTTGTTTTGGTTTAGTTTCACACTACATAATTAAACGCAAGACATTGTTGGCTGAGGGGCGTGTAGGCATGAAAATGTACTCCTAAAACTCTTTCAGAAATATGGCGACAGAAAAAAGTAAACAAATGTTTAGTGTATGTTGAAATCACCAAGGGTTCAATCATCCAGGGTTAAGGATAGTAAATAACTGATTTGTACAACTATATAAAACTAGCTTAAACATTTTGTGCATCACAGCCAGCATTTATTTGCTCTTTGCTTGTTGGGACAAATAACCGTATGTCCCACCGAGCAGGAAAACACACCAAAGGTTCCACTGAAACCGACGAAACATTGTACATGTGAAAGCACCCTAAATTGCCCTTTCGCCGTCGGCTGTCTATCGCTAATGATGATGGCTGCTTCATTAGGATGCGCAGAAACGCAGATAGACCGCGAGGCCTGCACCAGAGCGACAGAGTCTCCCTCAGCAGTGGCATGAATGGCCGGGCCGAGCCGCCATGGAATGTCTGGCCTTGTGAGCTCTTGTTTACTATTCTCCTTTCCTAATGAAGCACGTTGCACAGTAAGGCAAGACAAATGATGTCGTGCCCCCACTGTGTTGTCTCTCTGGACCTCCAGACCTGATGCCAAGTGGTGCACATATGTGCCACAGACCTGACAGGTATGGAAGTTACCCCGCAGTGACAACTGATTTGCCAAGTGATGCCATCCGTTGACCATTTGAGTGACTCTTCTGCATGCCATCTGGTGGTGTGCCATTGACCCTGTTGGGTTCATCTGCCACATTGCACTGAAAAGCACCCTGCTGCCAGCACCTTATTGGTGATGTACTATTTAACCCATAGCTGGAACCTAGGCAGGTGCTACCACTCCGGACCTGGGAGCAATGGTGATTAAGGGGTAATTCCACTTTCCCCAATAATCAAGTCCTCCTGGACGTGAGACTCACCACCGGTTGCAGTTTAAAGTCATACCCAGGACATACCGTAAATTGCCCCCAAGTGTAAATGTGCCCAGTTTATTGTAACTAGTCTCCAGTTAAGCTTCGACATGGAGTACAGAATTCTCAATCTAAAATTCAAATGGAAAGAACATTAAAAATACTTCATGCACATTTTCTGATGCTGCAGTTTCTTTTCCGTACATCAACTCTAATGCAGCCGTGCTAACTAGCTTTCTTTTAAGCATTTTTGAGTGATCTATTTCTGAGTTTGTTTCGGGAACATGCTCAGTCTCTTTGTTTTGGGCTGTTGTGGTGAGTGTGAAGTCTTGCTACTGTGAGACTTGCATATGCTCTGACAAATGTGTGGCATCTCTGTTACAGTTTGTGCCACGCATTCTCACCTTCATATGGAGAATCTCTCTGTTGTATTTTGAGCATAGCCTTGTTAACATCTTGTGCAAGCTCACAAAACAGTTGTGCCTGCTGTAGGACGGTGATCGTGGCGCGGGTGAAGCCATCAGTGAGTTCGGATCCAAGTTAAAAAGATACTAAACTAAACAGGGGGCTTTAATGTACAAGTTTGTCATCTTTCGTGCCTAAAATGCAATTATTGAAGAACATTAAAGTATTGAAGTACAAAATTGGATCCTCGGGACCATTGCTTTTTTTTGATGGGATGCTTGGACAAAGTATAAATTCATTAGCTGGGTAAGTGGAAGGACCCGTGTACTGCCTGCTCCCATGATTTGGTTGCCTGGAAATCTAAATGACTCCGCTAAAATGTTGTATCTATCGTAATATAAAAATGTATAGTGAGCTAGTTGAATGCATGAAGCTCGAAGAAATGAACGAATACACGAATTCCTGCAGAAGAGACAACTTTTACGTATCTATAGTAAAAGCTATTTTGACATTGACCAGGGCATACCTCAGCCGATGTGCATAGTGCAGCAGGGGGTTGGATTTGAAAGCTTGCACTATTTTTTTTTTTTTACAGTATCAACATGACAAAGGAGCAGAATTGGCCATGCTCTTTGGGTGAATGAGATGGCGTACTCTTTCCCCCGTCAATCACAATGACATTAGCCAATCGCAGGTGTCTGTGAGCTCTTATTGGTAGAAGAGGGCGGATAGTACTTTCCTTTAAGTGTGTTGCACTGCCTTGTGACAGGGCATGAGCAACAGTTTGAAAAAGATGCAGCGGCTGGCTTCGTGTGTCTTGGAGGAAGCATGTGTTAGCTTTCACACTCGACGGTTGGTAGCTGTTGTGATTAACTAGCAGGTGACCGATTTGTAGAGAAAACGGGAAGAAAAGTGTGCGTTTTTTAAAAAAATACAGTATCCGTCACAACAGGTTTGGACACACCTACTGATTCATAGGTTTTTCTGTATTTTGACTATTTTCTACATTATAGAACAATCGTGAAGACATCAAAACTATGAAATAACATCTGGAACATGTATGGAATTATGTGGTAAATAAAAGTGTTTAAAAACACACACGGTACGTTTCATATTTTAGAAACCATTGAATTAGGTGTGTGCAAACTTTTGACTGGTACTGTACATTAAAAATGCATGTATCCCTCGAGAAATCCTTCAAGAAATACTAATCAACAAAAACGTGACTTTTCTACATTTTAGAACAATTCTGAAGATATCAAAACTATGAAATAACATCTGGAACATATATAGAATTACGTGGTAAACATAATAATAATAATGGCAGCACGGTGGTGTAGTGGTTAGCACTGTCGCCTCATAGCAAGAAGGTCTGGGTTTGAGCCCAGCGGCCGGTGAGGGCCTTTCTATGTGGAGTTTGCATGTTCTCCCCGTGTCCGCGTGGGTTTCCTCCGGGTGCTCCGGTTTCCCCCACAGTCCAAAGACATGCAGGTTAGGTTAACTGGTGACTCTAAATTGACCGTAGGTGTGAATGTGAGGTGTGAATGGCTGTTTGTCTCTATGGCCCTGTCCACACGGCAACGGATTCAGGTGACTCCGATACAGTTGCTTAGCGTTTAGGCCTGGCGTCCACACGGCACCGGCGTTTTGGGTGCCCAAAACGCAATCTTTTTGAGAACGGGTTCCAGAGTGGAAAGATCTGGCAACGTTGCCGTTGTGAAATCGTCTGGATGAGTAGAACGGATTTGTTTACGATGACGCCACAACCACATGACTGTCAGTGCTTCACGCCGGGTAGAAGTGTAACGAATATCACCAGGAAAAATCCTTACAGAGCACTAGTGAGAGTGAAACACGAGCTTGGATATTATTATTATTATTATTATGTTCAGTGTTAGTTCACAGTAGTAATGCAAGAAGCAGAATAGTGACAGTAATAGTGAAGCAAAAACATGCAATTGTACAAACACTGCAGCTCTACAGCAAACTATTCATTTATGAAATGGTCTGATTCTTAACACCAGTAGTGCCAATGATCTTCTCATTGCGATGCGATGCGAGTTGTCAACAAATCCTATAACTTGGTTCATGAAACGCGCTTACAAAATATTTTCACTGTGAATATTTATTGTGTAATGGTGCAAAGTGAGAGAGAGAGAGAGAGAGAGAGAGAGAGAGACTCTGCCCTTAGGGCAGAGTCAATCCCGCCAGCAAAAATAGGGGAAAAAAAGGAGCGATCTCACCTCTTCAGATGTTGATTTAAGTCCGACAATACATTCCTCAAAAAGGGCGTAGAGGAGCAAATTAATCCATCAACGTGTAGCATTCAATTTATTCCGGACCATTAAAGACGCCGCCTTCCGCGTAGAATCATACGTCATCCTCGCCGCCATATTGGATAGGTCAAAGCGGAGAATAAAGATTAGCTGCGTTTAACTGTACCAACAGGTTTGCAGTCCAAACGAGATCACATGGGATTACCTTTCACAGGTGAGACTGGAAAAATACTTTTCATTGTATTTGGTCATTATAACGTAATTTTATGAACAGATTTTCCTGACTTTGTAGCTAATATGAAGTCTCGCACATAATAGTTTATGCGCATGCGTCCTTACTACTTCTATTGTTCTGGTGTCTCCGAAGGGACCGTCTTACAGCGCCCCTAGAGGTGTGGCATGTGTATTGCATCGTTTTCAGCAAGCGTTGCGTTGCCATATGGACCTGATATTTTACTGATCGTTGCCCATTTGGACGCGATATATTTTTAAATAACATCTCGTTGCCGTTGTCGTGTGGATGTAGCCTATGTGTCAGCCCTGTGATGATCTGGCGACTTGTCCAGGGTGTACCCCGCCTTTCACCCATAGTCAGCTGGGATAGGCTCCAGCTTGCCTGCGACCCTGCACAGGATAAGCGGTTACGGATATTGGAGGGACGGATAATAATATTAATAATAATAATAACAACAAGAAGTTCAATTTATATAGTGCCTTTCTCATACCCAAGGTCGCTTTCCAATTACAAAAAACAAACAAACAAAAAAAGTCCACCAGAAGAGGGTCAGGATACAGTTCCAGTGGTGTAGCTGCCCACAGTCCCACCAAAAGGCGCACAAAGGTATGTCCCAAAGCACCTGCACAGCCGCCATGACGCCACTGGGCAACATCGCTCGGAACACTGCACGCGATGTTAGAGAGCAATGAGCTCACTGCAAAAAAACAACATATTTTCATATTTTAGGTTCTTCAAAGTAGTCACCGTTTACCTTGATGATGCTTTGCACGCTATTGGCATTATCTTAACCAGCTTCATGAAGTAGTCACCTGGAATGCTTTTCAGTTAACAGCTATGCCTAGTCAAAAGTCAATTAGTGCAATTTCTTGCCTTCTTAAGTTAATGCATTTGAGATTGAAAAAAGAAAGAAAGCACGACTTTATTCATCACACACTTGTGAAATTCCTCTCTGCATTTAACCCATCTGAAGCAGTGAACACACACATGCACACACACATACCCAAAGCAGTGGGCAGCCATGCTAACAGCGCCCGGGGAGCAATCGGGAGTTAGGTGCCTCGCTCAAGGGTACCTCAGCCCAAGGCCGTCCCATATTAACCTAACCGCATGTCTTTGGACTGTGGGGGAAACCGGAGCACCCGGAGGAAACCCATGCAGACACGGGGAGAACATGCAAACTACACATACAGTAGAAAGGCCCTTGCTGGCCGCTGGGTTCGAACCCGGAACCTTCTTGCTGTGAGGCGACAGCGCTAACCACTACACCACCGTGCCACCAGTAAATAGTTAATAATAAGTAACTGATACTGGTAGACAAAGAAAGAAAGCACTGCCTCTTGATTGACATTGCAGTACCAGGAGGTGACAGGGTTACGGAGAAGGAGGACGAGAAGGAAGATAAATACAGGTAGTTGTCGACTTACGACTGCGTTTGGTTACGACTGACCGGTCGTAAACCGATCTGGTCGTAAGTCGGCCTATGTTAAATGAACGTAAGTATATTGTGATGTGTAATGATACTGTAACCATCTTAAAGTCTTATTTTATCAACATTTTCTTATTTCATTACCTTGGCTCATTATTTGGTTTAAGTCAAACACTGCATACTACACTGCGTACAGTACAATTCGTTTAATATGTGCAAAACAAAAAATACGAAATACAGGTGTGAAAAATAGAAAACATTTTAGTTTGAAACATACCAAAATACAAATGTAAAACAGCAAAATACAAAATTTAGTGACCGCTGGCGTCACTGGTGCTTGGCTGTGGGTCATCTACGTTATCAGCTGTTACAGCGCTCGGGCTGGCGGGAGCATTTGCTCGTTTCATAAACCAGGAGCTGGGGCGGAAACTGTATGACGGAGTGCGCGAGGGAGCGCGAGAGAGACTGCGTATGTGCCTGGAGCTGGGGCGGAAACTGTTGTACGCAGCGAGAGGTGCTGCCGGGAGCTGGGGCGGAAACTGTCGTACGCTCAGCTAGCCCAGCTGGGAAACACTTGCCAGTCATAACCAGACGGTCGTAAAGTCGATCGGTCGTAAGTCGCATGGGTCACAAGTCGACAACTACCTGTACCAGCCTTTGAAATCTGAAATAAAGCGGATTTGGGAAATGAATAAAGTGGAGGTTATTCCAATTGTTGTTTGAGCCCTTGGTGTGGTTACAAAAAAGATCCAAAATTGGATTGCAAAGATTGGTGTTGAAATTCGAACTGAGCTCCTGCAAAAGACTGCACTCTTGGGAACAGGCAAAATTTTGAGAAGAGCACTACAAATGTAGTAAGGAGGGTAAACTGTGGGACGCTAGGGCATTTGTTATGACCTGCTCCTGTATGTTAATTCTGATGACAAAAGATCAGTCTGAAGCAAATAAATAATAATACAGTAAACAGCCCTATTCCACAACTGTAGTAATCCATATTATGTCAAGAAGCGCTCAACTAAGTAAAGAGAAACGACATCCATCATTACTTTAAGACATGAAGTGTATTTTAATTCATCAAAAATAAAGAAAAAACTCTGAACTAGAAGGTGTGTCCAAACTTTTGACTGGTAATGTATGTCAAACTGTAAAACTACTCACAATTATTTACTCACGAATCGATTGGCTAAATCACTCATTACTGTGGCAATGTGGCTACGCCAAATGGACGGCTTTAAGCTGTAGGCTACTACGTTATACGGCCAAAAGGTCCTGAACACCTGACCATCTCACCTATAGAGGCCTTTCAGTGACATCACAGATTTTTGTTTATCACGCAGCGTCCGCCATATTGCTGGGCAAACAAAGAAACAGCCGTGACGGTTCATAATGAAAATCAAGACAACTGCAGTCAGTACAGTCTTTCTGAAACGATCAAAAATGTATTTTATACCAGCAGATTGCGTTACATCCAAAAGCTGAAACATGCAGGCACCACAGAGCCATATAATTTACCCACAAATGTATTTACTTATTATTTATTCTGCACACTGCTCTCTCGCTCTCTCTCTCTCTCTCTCTCTCTCTCTCTCTCTCTCTCTCTCTCTCTTTGTGTGTGTTCACCGTTTCAGATGGGTTAAATGCAGAGGAGAAATTTCACTGTGTTGTCCAAACTTTTGACTGGCACTGTACATGACCTTTCAACTGCTCAGCTGTACACTTAAATTGAATTCTCACTTTTTTTTTTTAATAAGTTGCTCTGTTAAATGACTAAATGCAAAATATTGACCTTGTGAGAGCTGTGTGGAGAAAACAATAAACCTATTTTTAAATGTTAGACTACTCACAATGCACTACTGAGGACATGAGTTCAACAAAATAACATTGGATAATGCAAAATGAATGCATTTATATTTATAGGAGTTCTACATTTATCTGAGCATTCTACACTAATTCTACACCATTATCGCAATCTGGTAGACTGTGTGTGTGTGTGTGTGTGTGTGTGTGTGTGTGTGTGTGTGTGTGTGTGTCCCATTCTCTGTAAAAGCACTGCAGAAAATGAATGGCTCAATTACACGACCATATTAGCGCTGTCAGAAAAGGCGAGCATCCTGGAGAGACAACGTCGTGGGCTGGATCTGTCACTTTCAACCGCTCCTTCTTTTTCTTCTCATTGTTCCCATTTTCCTCTGCTCGGAGTATGTTTAGCTAAAGAAGCCTTAACAACGTTGGCACAAATCAATTCCACTCATCCATTTGACCTTGCTGAAGACAGGCCACAGAGAAATGGAGCTGTTTTGAGGTAATTTAATTAAACGACTGGATGGAGGGCAAAAGCATAATTGGATTTTAAAGCAGTGATGAAGTGAAGATCGAAATAGAATTGTCAAAAAAGTTAATATTATGTATATAGTCAGTCATTATTAGGTTTTATTAATTTATTCTGTCAGGAGTAATCTATCCTGGGGTTGAGTTCATCACCTGGTTAAACTCACCTAATTGTAAAAAAAAAAAAAAGAGACCAATTTTTAGATACAATATAGTTTGGCTTGATTTGGCTTTGTAGGCCCAGAATTATTTTTATTATTTTTTTATTTTTTTATTCTAAGGAACAAAACAGGATGGGGAGTGATGCCCTGTTTGTAATCCTCTTGTACCACAGCAGTTTGCAAATGCTAGCAATTTTTCTTTCTTACTGAATGACAACGTCATAGATGTTATCCATTTATAGTTACATTTAACGTTATGGCACGTCCAAGAATCAGTCAGCTTCTGTTATTGCAGACAGACTGTCACTCCAAATCTAAATCTGATTTATATTCGTGTCTGATTGGAATCTGATCATGTGTAGCAAGTCTGAACGAGATCTGATTTTTATAAACACCTTTGTTTGTGATTTGAAATAACGTTCAAATCCCGTTTTTGCAACTCCGTTTAGGTCTGAATTATTATTATTTTTTTTAAGTCAGTGACTTTTGACGCCACATAAAGCTCACGCTTAAATCAAACACACAGCAAACATGCTAGTTTGGTGGTACAGGAAATAAAACAGCGCAGGCAAGCCTCTTCCATCTCTGACGCTGTGTCATTATTCTTATAAAACCTGCGCCATGGCTCTACGTACGTTGCCATGTGGTAAATAAGCCCATTTCATTACCCTCCATTTTGGTTTGTTTAAATGTCAACCACTTATACTTACAGGTGCAATGTCATTACTATAGCAACCAGTAGCGAAGCGTTACTATTAGAGCTGGGACTTGAGCTCAGCCAAAACTTAGCCAGACACTAAAAAAGCAACCGGACAAAGGCTTTTGCAAGGGATTAGCGGCAGGCTGCCAGGTCGCTCCACTGTGTGTAGTTGTCAATGTTGATTTTAAAAGTAACTAAGTAAATTACACAGGGAAATTAATACTTAAAGTGAGACGGCCTTTCGATTTCATAAAATCGGTGAAATTTAGTTCCCTCTGAAATTTGGTCATTGTGATGTGTGTATTTCTGCAATATCTCAAAAAAAAAATCAGGCCATTCTGTGGCTGGGAAGTTATTTAATTTGAGGGGATTCCTTAACAAATAATGTGCATGAAATCGCTCGCTTCGCGGAGTCAAGCAGACAGAGGAAGTCCGTGTGCGCGTGCGCAGGTTTACCACCTTCTTCTTCTTTTGGGTTTTATGGCAGCTGGCATCCACAGTGTTGCATTACTGTCATCTACAGGATCACCTTTGACCGTGTGCTGACGGTTCCATCATTCTGTTGCTATACGAACAGCTGATCACACCGACGTCCTCGCTGATATTTATTAGTTTGGTCCTGCGTTTCCTTTCCTTCGTATATAACATAACGTCTTTTCTTCTCGCTTTCCGTTACTGTAGTCGGCCTTTCATGTTTCATTCACACACGTCCTCCATTTTTCTCTCTTTCAAATTTGCATCCCACAATGCCTTGCGCGAACAGGGAAAGCCCATCACATGATGCATGATGTAGTATCTTTAATTGGGTCATGGTGAAGCAGGAAAAAATAGCGGAGAATTTAGGGCCATGTGGCCTTAAATTCATTAATTGTTCTATTTAAAAAATAATAATAATAAAATTGGAAGTCTGTGATTTGAATTCAGTAGCTTTTGGTCCACTAAACAAAAGTAATTGGGTGTCAGGGAAAAGTCTTTTTATGACCTACACTTGAAAAATCTGACAGGCAGTCTAGCTTTAAGTCTGAGTGAAAAATTACTGTGGCGAATGTGTGTGGAAGAAGGGTCTGGAGACAGAAATTTTAGTTTCTTGGTTGTTAGCCTATGCTACTTGCTCTCGATATCACTGGCTTGACTGCTTTATTAACATTCACGAACACTACTGATGAACGCTACACCGGCTGGAAGGTGACTGCACTGCCGAGCTGACAGCGACAACTCAAGGTTAAGCTCGTGTTGGGCTTCGAGAAGGCCGAGGGCGATACATTTTTGGTCCCTCCCACTATAAATCAAAATCTGATTGGTTAATTCATCTGTCACTTCCTACATAAATATACAATGCCATGGCCTTCTGTCCTGGCAATGAAGTCCTAACCAATGAGTGAGCCAGCTCTAAACTCTTCTCAGCCTAGAGACAACAAACAAATGTAAAAAAATCTCATTAGATAACTCGATTTTAATGTTTTCAGGGTAGTAACGCTTTCATTTCTGAAGCAAATTTGATAGAACATGAGGCCGAATTAGAAGAGTGTGATTGATTATCATGAAATTATGAAAGAATGAAAGCAATTAAAGAATGAAGGAAATTAAATAGAATGTTTGAAATGCTGATATGTTTGAGCCGTCTCTGAAGGGCCTGACGGTTCCCCTCTGATAGCAACCAATGTGAAAGACTGAAAATGAAGATGGACACACAGATCAGATCTGATCACTCGCAGTAAAAATATATAATGTGCACGGTCAGTCAGGAAGATTGGATTCACATATGCAGATTGGATATGGAAAAAAACCCAGATTTGGACTGACAAACTGAACATGGCCTAAGACAAAAATATTTAGCTTGTTATGCTACTAAGAAACTGCAAAGACTTTCGCCATGTTGGAAAACTTTCATTTCTGATTGCTCCAAAGTGCTGACACTGGAGACTCCTTCCAGCAATGCTCCATCCAAAAATGTATCTCCTCACAGAAAACTTCACCATATCAGAATTACGTTTGTTTTTTTAAACGTGGAGCGTCGACTATACAATGCACTATGAATGAGCTGTTACTGTAGAAACTGTAATATATCAGAACGTTAAGATAGAGCCGTGGTTTGAGTTACAGGCGGCGCTGTTCTCAGAGATAGGCAAGGCAAGTTTATTTATATAGCGCATTTCATACACAGTGGCAGTTCAATGTGCTTTACAGAGGTAAAAGCAAAACAGTAAACGATAGAAAATAAAATTACATAAAATAAAGGGGGAAGAAGAGAGAAAAAATAATAAGAATTAAACAATAGTAGAAATAAAATAATAAAATGAAGTAAAAGTTCAGTAAAAAACAGCAGAATAAAAAAGAATAAAAGTTAAGTAAAGTTTAAAACATGTAAAGATGACGATATTAATCAGTTAGCAGAAAGCATCTGAAAACAGCCTGGTCTTTAGTCTAGATTTGAAGCTGCCAACAGCAGGAGCATTTTTAATGTCCTCTGGCAGTTGGTTCCATAGCTGTACTGCATAGTAGCTAAAAACTGCTTCACCATACTTTGTTTTAACACCAGGTTTTACCAGTACATTTTTCTGCTGCGATCTGGTAGATCTGATTGGGTTAGACCGCTGCAACATATCAGAGAGGTAATTGGGCCCTGTACCATTTAGAGATTTGTACACCAGCAGCAATGCTTTAAAGTCAATTCTGTAGCTTACTGGAAGCCAGTGAAGGGACCTTAGAATTGGAGTAATGTGCTCTGTTCTTTTTGTTCGTGTGAGAACCCTAGCCGCTGCATTTTGAACCGGCTGAAGTCGTTTGATGGTCTTTTTTGGCAGGCCTGTGAAAAGGCCATCGCAGTAATCAACCCTACTAGAGATGAAGGCATGTATAAGTTTTTCCAGATCATTTTTTGACACAAGTCCTCTTAGTTTGGAAATGTTTTTTAGGTGATAAAATACCGATTTAGTGATTGCTTTCATGTGACTGTCAAAGTTTAGCTCGCTGTCAATGAAAACACCAAGATTTTTAACCATATCTTTAGTTTTAATCCCCTTTGTGTCAAGAATAGTGGTAATCCTGAGTCTTTCATCTTTTTTCCTAAATAGAATTACTTCTGGGCGGCATGGTGGTGTAGTGGTTAGCGCTGTCGCCTCACAGCAAGAAGGTCCGGGTTCGAGCCCCGTGACCGGCGAGGGCCTTTCTGTGTGGACTTTGCATGTTCTCTGTGTGGGTTTCCTCCGGGTGCTCCGGTTTCCCCCACAGTCCAAAGACATGCAGATTAGGTTAACTGGTGACTCTAAATTGAGCGTAGGTGTGAATGTGAGTGTGAATGGTTGTCTGTGTCTATGTGTCAGCCCTGTGATGACCTGGTGACTTGTCCAGGGTGTACCCCGCCTTTCACCCGTAGTCAGCTGGGATAGGCTCCAGCTTGCCTGCGACCCTGTAGAACAGGATAAAGCGGCTAGAGATGATGAGATGAGATGAGAATTACTTCTGTTTTATGTGTTCAGCTGAAGAAAATTTTGTGACATCCAGTTGTTGATTTGGTCGATACACTGATAGAAAATGACTCCGCACCTTCTGATTAAAGAATGTTGTATAATGTCTTTTTTACTGCCTTCAAACCAGGAGCTTACTATCAAACCAATTGCAATAAAAAGCAAAAAAAGGGCTGAAAGTTCATGCAAATCTTCCCTAGAGCTGTTGAACACGGCCACCACTTTTACATGAATAACAGCTTGTCCGTGTGGCTGCCAATCCTGAAAAACAAATTTCTCCCAAAATGTTCCGAAAGCTATGACATTTAAATACAAAGAGAAGCTGTTTTATTCGAGACGCACGCATTAATTTAGCTCGGTTTGACCGAATGTTAGTTCAGGTTTGCTGTTATGTATTGAAAGGCGGCTCATTATAGGTTATGAGCAGAGCAGAGCAGAAGGAAATGACACATTTCGTCCTCTAAGCCTCCTAACCACAGCCGAGTCTATAAAGCAAGGACATCTGGCACACATGTAGACACACACATATATACACACAGTCTATTTGCTGCTTGTTGTTGTTGTTGTTGTTGTTTTTCCCGTTCTCTTCCTCACATTGTTTCTTTCCCTCCTGCACTACAAAAGATAGATGTAATAAAACAAAAAGCAGATCCGAGACAAGGACAGGTCTTTAGGTTTGTGTGAGACTCTTGGTTTCACATCTTGCTGGAAATGAATGATCCTGTCACCATGTATCTTCATCTCTCCAGTTCTTTTTCCCTCCCCATTCTTCCCCCTTCTCTATCACCCGCTTTCCTGTTTGCTCTATTATATCTCTCTTTCTTCCCGCAGTGTAGCGGGGTTAGAGTGGGGGGTTGTTTCTGTGGAAACTGAGGCTGATTGCCAGCTAGGAAAACAGCATGCGAGTGGAATTAAAGCGAACATCAAGACGAAAATCTGTTGCCTTGCAGATGTATAGACGTGTAGGTTTAGACAGTGTTTAAGCCACATTTGGAGTGCAAACAAGCAGATTTTAGTTATTTTTATGCATGATATGCAGCATCAGGTTTGTTTTCATGTCATTTATAAGTCAGCGCTGTAGCCAGCGGGTGGGGGATAAGGAAACATGCTAAGTAAAGCATATTTACTGCATAATCTGCACAATTTAATTGAGAACACACGCCTGCATTTTGGCCGGATGCCAGATAGTAGAAGCAGGGTTCCCGCTGGCTCTCGTCACGCTTGTCATTGACGAACATAATCCATCAGTGACGAAGAGAAAATTACTAGCAGTCGTCACAGCGATGAATGTATTTGTCATCGTTATCGTAAGTCATCGTTTCTGGAAATCCCTTTCTAGAAAAGCCAGAGTGTAAACTATGAGCACGTGCTTGTGACCAGTGATGGGAATAACGACGTTAGAAATAAACGGCGTTACTAACGGCGTTACTTTTTTTTTTAGTAACGAGTAATCTAACTAATTACTTTTTACATCGTTATAACGCCGTTCCCGTTACTTACAATAAAATGCTCTGCGTTACTTTATTAAAGCTGTTCTCATCTGGCACGCTGCTCGTTCAGCCTTTCTTTCCTCTGCTTTAGTGTGGGGCGGGGAGATGCGAGACAACGGCATAGTCAGCCAATCAGAGTAGATTTGGACAACATACGTAGGTAGGCTCCGCCTACTGCACTACTGCGCACTCTTTCAATCAGAAGACACAGCGATGGCGAGCGGTCAGCCCAACACTGCGCTTTCAAACTGGAAATACAGCCATTACTTTTCATTACTTGAAGTAAAAGGCAAAAATGTCTACGTACAATGCACATTATGTCGAGGAACAAAGCATTTGTCCTCGTCAGTGGCCAGTAATTAGTAACAATTTTAATAACTACAAAAATATATTAAATTTGATCTCACATTGTCCCACAAAAATATTAATATAGTGTAGATAACGTTACTAACTGGTTCTGTTAAGTGTCCATTTCGGTCATTAAACACATTTAACATTCACTTTTATTATGATTACACTCATTGAATTTGTTTTTTTTTGGGGGGGACACAAAATGTAACGGAATAATTACTTTCCCTGGTAATGAGTTACTTTTATGACAAAGTAACTCCGTTACTAACTCCGTTACTTTTTGGGAAAAGTAACTAGTAACTATAACTAATTACTTTTTGATGTGCCCAACGTCAAAACGTACCCAACACTGCTTGTGACCAATAAAAATCGACGACACATAATGACCAAATGAGCACCAAGCTTTTGACCAATCACAGTGTGTCTTAATCGGACCGGGGTGGTGGTGTAATTATCTCTGCATGAACCAAACAATGGCGCAGTCTAAGCTGATGAAGTTTGTTAGGCGGGCTTCTTCAAGCACTGAATCGGATTTAAGGGCCGAAACAGCCAGGGGGGAGACGCACTCAGAGCCCCGACCATCCCTGAGCATATTGGATAGTGTCAGTCATACAGGGGTCGGTTTAAAAACAAACAAAACACCAAAGTGAAAATGCCATCAGCCTGCAAGCGACTGAAGGGAGCTATGTTTCGGGGGGCGTGGCGTGTTGAGTCCCCGTGGTTAACGTATGATGTAAACTGTGATGTCATTCGGTATTTGGTTCGTAAATTGACAGGAAAATCAGATTCCTTCACTGTTGGTTGTTCCAAGACTCTTCTTGACTCTGTTCAATTGTAAATCAAGTTTTGTGTTGAAGTAAAGGCTAGAGGGAGTCCCAATACCTCTTTTGAATAATTCCATGCTAAACTAACCTTAAGTAAGCTCAAACTAAAGAGGTTTATTTTAGCTTGATGGTACACAGGGCGCCCAAAATCAAGTCTCTCTTATTGGAGGCTGGAATGGAGGTCAAATGTAATATGTAATGGAGAGGCCTAACTGTATCTGTACAAATTTGAATTGCGCCAGTTTGCTCGGCATAAACCTGTATTAAGTCCACACTGATAAGTCGGTAACTAAGAAAAAGCGAACTTGGGTGGCATGGTGGTGTAGTGGTTAGCTCTGTCGCCTCACAGCAAGAAGGTCCTGGGTTCGAGCCCAGCGGCCGACAAGGGCCTTTCTGTGTGGAGTTTGCATGTTCTCCCCGTGTCCGCGTGGGTTTCCTCCGGGTGCTCCGGTTTCCCCCACAGTCCAAAGACATGCAGGTTAGGTTAACTGGTGACTCTAAATTGACCGTAGGTGTGAATGTGAGTGTGAATGGTTGTCTGTGTCTATGTGTCAGCCCTGTGATGACCTGGCGACTTGTCCAGGGTGTACCCCGCCTTTCGCCCGTAGTCAGCTGGGATAGGCTCCAGCTTGCCCGCGACCCTGCACAGGATAAGCGGCTACAGATAACGGATGGAATTGACTTCTTTGACCTTGATTTTTCAAGAAAAAGAGTGGAGAAAATTTGTCAAAACCTGAGGGGAACGCTGTAGAAGTAGAACTACTGTATGTACCACCAACTGATTTGACCATATTAGTAGTTCTAATAGGTGCAGAAAATAAAATACCTTTATAACAGTTCCATTAAAATGAAAATAACA
Source organism: Neoarius graeffei (assembly GCF_027579695.1). Classification (NCBI taxonomy): domain Eukaryota; kingdom Metazoa; phylum Chordata; class Actinopteri; order Siluriformes; family Ariidae; genus Neoarius; species Neoarius graeffei. The sequence goes on along the minus strand of NC_083578.1, from coordinate 21,661,474 downwards.
TGCAGGTAAGACGAGGAAAATGAAATCTTACTTTCTGAAATCAGATCTATGCTCCTTTATCTCCTCCTCAAGTAAACTTTCAGTATTTCATCAGTTGTCACTTTAATATCCCTGACAGCAGAGGGGAACCATCAGGGGCTTCGAGGCCTTCAGAGAAGCCCAAACATATCAAAATTTCTAATGTTATACTTAATTTCTTTCATTCTTTAATTGCTTTTATTCTTTCATAATTTCATGATAATTATTCTCTTCTAATTCTAATTCGGCCTCGTTTTCTTCAGAAATGAAAGGGTTACTATCCTGAAAACATTAAAATCAAGTTATCCAATGAGATTTTTTTGTTTGTTTGTTGTCTCTAGGCTGAGAAGAGTTTAGAGCTGTCTCACTCGTTGGTTTGGACTTCGTTGCCGGGGCAGAAGGCCATGGCAGTGTATGTTTATGTAGGAAGTGACGGATCATTTAACCAATCAGATTTAGATTTATAATGGGAGGGACCAAAAATGTATTGCCCTAGACCTTCTCAAAGGCCAGTGCTAACTTAACCTTGAGTTAGCGCCGTCAGCACGGCAGTGAAGTCACCTTCCAGTCGGTGTATCATTTATCAGTAGTGAAGCAGTCAAGCCAGTGCTATTGAGAGCAAGTAGCACAGGGTAACGACCAAGAAACGAAGATTTCTGTCTCCAGACTCTTCTTCCACGCTGCACACTCGCCACAGTATTTTTCACTCAAAGGAGAACTGAAGGCAAATTTTTTTTTATTATCAAACTTTTATTTCTCTCATTTTATTAAATATAGGAGTGCATTTCTGATGGCTATTTTGTCACTGCTATAGCAAGTTATGAGTGTTTTATGCTCTGTAATATATCAGTCCATATGTCAAAGCAATGGCCGTAAACGAGATTCGCTGAGACCTGTGCGAGACATCGTAGGACGGAAATAAAACGTACAGCGGAAATCAAAGCGACCAACATCTGCCAACATCGACAAAAGACGCGCGCGCCCTCTTTCGAATGCTGATGGAATCAAGCCAGAAGTTGTGTTTGTTTTGATAGCAGTCAGGAAAGTTTGAAAAAAGTAGGCAGTAATCGTCATTTAAACTCGTTTTTGTGCAATATTTCGCTTGGAAAACAGTTTTCAAAATGGCGGCACTGACACCTGGCTGACACTTCACGTTTCGAAATCTCGCACAAGTCTCGTGAAGATCGCGCGGATAAGCAACGCCTGCCATGGACCAAACAAACTACATTCAACATGGCTAAAAACCGAATAGGCCGATAAGTATAATATTTAATTGCAATTAGTTGCCAATACGAGTCATGGTATAAGGTTACTAAAACCGAAAACGTAATCGAATAACACGTTAATTAAGAAATAAAGCAAGTTTAAAAATAACTTCAGTTCTCTTTTAAGTGTTCATTTCCCTGTGTAATTTACTTAGTTACTTTTAAAATCAACACCAACAACAACACGCAACAAAGCGAACTGGCAGCTTGCCGCTAATTCCTTGCAAAATGTTGCCCTGTTGCTGTTTTGGTGCGTCTGGCTAAGTTTGGGCTGAGCTCAAGTCCCAGCTCTAATAGTAATGCTTCGCCACTGGAGTGCTAGAGATAGATGGATGGTTTTATTGTCATTGCATATAAAACACAACGAAACTTCGTTTGCAGCATCTCTCCAAATAGCAGCATTTTGTGATTTGAAGGTGCATAATAGGTAATAATAAATAAATAATTTATTTCTTAAAAACGCATATTCACATAGAAATCTCAATGCTTTTTACAGTAAGAATAATAAATACTCAAAAATGATACGAATAGCTAATAAAAAAAATAATAATCATGGTGGTTAAACACTTAAACAAAAATGTCTTTAATTTAGATTTAAAACTATCTATTGAAGGAGAGTCTGTAAGCTCAGCAGGGAGAGCATTCCAGAGCTTTGGTGCTATAGATAGTTTTCACTGACGTCACGGCATTCCGGGGAACGCCCTCCAGCCGCCATCTTGTGGGGCAAACAAAACGGACCATCGCCATTACCGGCTACGTTATCTCGGACGAATGTATGAAGTTATATAGTCAGTTTTCTAAAATAAAGATCAATGTCGGCAAAATCAAGCAAACAGAAGTATATAGATACACATCTCACGGTATGCAGCCAAACTGGCCTTGATTGGGGGAATTGACCCCTACGAAGTGGACAAAGGTGCATTTTCAAGTGACTATGCAGGGCTGCCAAAGCCTGAAACTGCCAAAGTCTGCTTCAAAGCCTGAAACTGACTTCATCAAACTTTAAAGGCTGTGTGATATATACAACTTTATATATTCACAGCGCGCCTTTTGGCGGATGCTGCCTTTTTCACGGCTGAATCGCGCAGATCCGAATTTTTTTTTTTTAGGGGGTGCGTTGGAGTGTCTGATTATAATTTCAAAGTAAATTCTGTATTAAAATTACTAAATAAGCAAATCCGTTACAGTCCATGAAACAAGAAGTATAAGGATGAGAAAAAAAAACAGTTTAAATCGCAAAGCTGCGCACATTTGCGCAGTCCTGCACACCGCTCGGGCTGCGCAAATGTGCGCGGCTTTCCGATTTAAACTGTTTTCTTCGCGATCTGTGCGATTCAGGCGGCATCCGCCAAAAGGCGCGCTGTTTGCATCCCAAACACAAATCAAATCATACAGAATAGACCTAAAATGTTTTTCAAAAATGACCCTTGCGTGAGTGAAGTGACAAGTTTCAAATAGAAATGTGACAAACGAGCGATATTAAGTGTACATTACAATGTAAACGTACACTCAGCGGTTCCAGTTAGGCATTCTCCAGAGATTGTTTACATGATGTTTTAGTTTCCAAAAACAAACTTAAACACGATTGTTTATTTAAACAACTTACCACTTCTAAAATGATCGGAGCAGACTTTGCTGTGTTTGGAAGGCTGATAATCCTTGCGGTTGATTCTCGCAAGCCATAGATTTCTCCTTTGTATGCTGAGTTTGTTTGCTCGCCTTCGTGCTCCCGTACAGTGGGAATTCCATAAAAGCTCCACTTGACGTCATCATCTGACCTATTACGACAGCCGTGAATACAACAGGTGTGCACTATTGCTAGCTTTAAATAGCCTGCTTGGGTTCTTTTGAAGACTTTGTACTCGCGCGTTACAATGTGTGCTCAGTCACCCGTACAGTAAGCTTGACCTGCAAGATGGCCGCCATTAGGGAATCCCCGACTCTGTGACATCATGTGAAAACTATCTATTACAGAGAGAGCACGATCTCCATAAGTTTTTGTATATGTGCGCGGAACAGCCAAGAGATTCTTCGTAGTGGACCTCAGACATCGAGTTGTAGAGTAATCGTTCAAGAGACAAGTTAGGTATTGAGGTGCAAGGCCATTACGTATTTTATACGTCAGTAACAGGATCTTGTAGATTATTCGATCTTGAACTGGAAGCCAGTGTAACCTCCTCAGAATATCTTGGATATTATCATCAGGCTTTGGTCTTGCAACAACTCTGGCAGCAGCATTCAGGACCCGTTGAAGCTTGTTGATCTCATAAGCAGGTAAGCCATACAACAGGCTGTTACAGTGGTCCACTCTAGAGGTGACAAAAGCATGGACCAACTTTTCAGCGTGGTCTTGATCCAGATATCGTCGAATCTTAGCAATGTTACTCAAAGCCATAAAAGACGCTTTGCAACAATTAGTAATCGGACCCTTTAGAGATAGATTATGATCGAAAAGAACACCAAGGTTGCGGGCCTCAGGCTTGTGTGCTATAATTTTATCGTCGACAGCAATTCCAGGTAAGATAGAGAGTGACCGGGCAAACTCTCCAAATAGCAGCATTTTGTGATTTGAAGGTGCATAATAGGTAATAATAAATAAATAAATGGGCATAAGTCAATCAGTCAAAAGAACAGTCTCATCAGATCTCATCTCATTATCTCTAGCCGCTTTATCCTTCTACAGGGTCGCAGGCAAGCTGGAGTCTATCCCAGCTGACTACGGGTAAAAGGCGGGGTACACCCTGGACAAGTCGCCAGGTCATCACAGGGCTGACACATAGACACAGACAACCATTCACACTCACATTCACACCTACGCTCAATTTAGAGTCACCAGTTAACCTAACCTGCATGTCTTTGGACTGTGGGGGAAACCGGAGCACCCGGAGGAAACCCACGCAGACACAGGGAGAACATGCAAACTCCACACAGAAAGGCCCTCGCTGGCCCCGGGCCTCGAACCCAGGACCTTCTTGCTGTGAGGCGACAGCACTAACCACTACACCACCGTGCTGCCCAGAAGTAATTCTATTTAGGAAAAAAGATGAAAGACTCGGGATTACCACTATTCTTGACACAAAGGGGATTAAAACAAAAGATATGGTTAAAAATCTTGGTGTTTTCATTGACAGCGAGCTAAACTTTGACAGTCACATGAAACCAATCACTAAATCGGCATTTTATCACCTAAAAAAACATTTCCAAACTAAGAGGACTTGTGTCAAAAAATAATCTGGAAAAACTTATACATGCCTTCATCTCTAGTAGGGTTGACTACTGCAATGGCCTTTTCACAGGCCTGCCAAAAAAGACCATCAAACGACCATTCACCCTCACATCTACGGTCAATTTAGAGTCACCAGTTAACCTAACCACAGTCTTTGGACTGTGGGGGAAACCGGAGCACCCGGAGGAAACCCACGCGGAGAGCATGCAAACTCCACACAGAAAGGCCCTCACCGGCCCCGGGGCTCGAACCCAGGACCTTCTTGCTGTGAGGCGACAGCGCTAACCACTACACCACCGTGCCGCCCAAAAGAACAGTCAAATAGTAAAAACAATATATTGAATGACTGTATTAAAACCCGAGCAGCACGAGTGTGTATTGCACTTGTCCATCAGGTGTGTGTTTATGATTTTCAGAAGTGAGTCCACAGCTTTGGGAAGAAGCTGTTGAGCTCAGGAAGAATGATAAAATTTCTCCGAATATAAAAGTGCATGCACACGTCTGCAACCAGGTTAATATTTTTTTCTTTCTTTTATAACCTAAGAGTTAAGCAAAAGTTTTTATCACCCAACCCTGTGTGTGTGTGGGAGGGGACCACACAGAGCGGGTGTCATTAAGCCTTAAACAGCTGCATGAATGCTTCAGGATTTTATGGATTTCGACGGATATTTTTTTGGCTGAGCTCCTCTAGAAATAATTACAGGGCACAGGCAAGTTGCATCCATCATTATTACAGACGATATGTGTGTGTGACTCTGACTTGGAATCTGTTTGCAAATATGGCACTGCTTCTGTAATCATCTGAAAATAGATGCAAAGAAATCATTTGCCAAAACAACACGCTGAAGTATTTTAAGACTTAACACTACTTTTTTTTTTTTTTTTGTCCTCTCACAGTAACCGAGTTGTTGATTATGTGGAATCTCAGAAACTCGATCTCAGAAATAGCAACGACAAAAAAAGTTGTTTCAGGTAGCCTCATGTGCAATGCTCCTTTTTCTTAAAAAAAAAAAAATTATGAGCATCTGGAACAACGAAGACAGTGTGCAAATATACATAAAGTATGTGACCCTGGGGGTCTTTTTGTGACAGTCTTTCAGTACCTGTTGCTATGGTAACACTTCATTATGACGCAGCTCGGTTCGAGGCTTTTGATTATACTGCTATGATTAAAACACTGGGGGGGAGAGACGGACGGAGGGAGGGAGGGAGGACGGAGGGGTGAGCGCGCTCTTTTTTTCGAGAGCGGAAGATGATTTTATTTTCAGTCCATAAATACTCACTCTTTGGTCTGCGCTGTGCATTAACACTGCCTGAAGTGGAGCGGGGAACGGCACGAAATGGACAGCGAATGAGATATACTGCTGAATAATGACACGCTGCAGTGGAAGACACTCTTGTTATCTTAAATGACCGCTCTCGGCTCAGTGCGTTGTGGGAGGAAATTTGCGAGTCATCGTAATCAAGGATACGAGTGCTGCCAGTGAACTGGACTGCCCCGGAACGGGGGTTCTTTTCGAACATTGTGTGTGTGCAGTTCTTCCTTTCAGTCCATTGCATCACTTGTTTCTTTCTTACTGCACAGCCAAAGCCCCCTTAAGCTACCGTGGACTTACTCGGCCTCAGCGTGGTCCCTGTTTTTCTCCAGAAATACTGACCTTTGTTAACTCGCGCAGCAATGATGAATAAAATTATGGGGTTTTCTGTGCAGCATGGCAGTCACGATCCAGGCAGTTTGGAGTTAGAGTTTAATGACATGTGCATTAGAGTGTGTTAAAGTACAGCAGGCAGAAACTGAAGACTTGTAGCATCTTTCTTTGCCATCTCCAGGCAACCGATTTTCTACAGATTTGTGTCGAGGAGGTGATTGAACTTGCCTTCGTGCTCAGTAACTCTCAGGAAGATCACAGTGTACTTTACAATAAAAAAATAGGACAATGGACAAATGTACTGAATACTGAAGACATCAAAAGTATGAATAACGTATGGAACATTATGCGGTAAACAAAAAAAAGTGTTTAAAAAAACAAACAAAAAACCTAAGTACGTTTTGAGTACTTATTTTAGAAACCATTGAATTTGGTGTGTCCAAACTTTTGACTGGTACTGTACATTTAAAAACTTGTATATCTCTCAACAAATCCTTCATCATGAAATAATTATCGACAAAAACACATGTACTAGTATTATCGGCACCCCTGCATTTAATACTTTGTACAACCTCCCTTTGCCAGTAAAACAGCACTGAGTCTCTCCTATAACATTTTATAAGGTTGGAGATGCAGAGCAGGGCATCTGAGACCGTTCCTCTTTACACAATCTCTCCGGATCATCCAGGGTTCTAGGCCGTCTCTTGTGCTCTCTCCTTTTCAGCTCACCCCACAGATTTTCAATGGGGTTCAGGTCAGGGGACTGAGATGGCCAGGGCAGAAGCTTGATTCTGTGGTTAATGAACCATTTTTGTGTTGATTTGGACATCGGATCGTTGTCCTGCTGGAAGATCCAATGATGACCCAGTTTTAGTTTCCTGGCAGAGGCAGTCAGATTTGGATTTAAAATGTCCTGGTATTTCATGGAGTCCATGGGTGGCATGGTGGTGTAGTGGATAGCACTGTTGCCTCACAGCAAGAAAGTTCTGGGTTCAAACCTCATGGCCGACGGGGCCCTTTCCGTGTGGAGTTTGCATGTTCTCCCTGTGTCTGCGTGGGTTTCTTCCGGGTGCTCCGTTTTCCCCCTTCAAAGTTCAAAGTCTAATGCAGGTTAGGTAAAATACCCAGCCACGGTGGTTGCACAAGCCAGTGTATACTTAGTGCCGATCCCAAACCCGGATAGATTGGGGAGGGTTGCGTCAGGAAGGGCATCCGGTGTAAAACCTATGCCAAATCAAATATGCGGATCAGATCCGCTGTGGTGACCCCTAACAGGAGCACCTGTTAGAAGAAGAAGAAGCAGATTTCATGGAGTCCATGATGCCATGTACAACCCCGATTCCAAAAAAGTTGGGACAAAGTACAAATTGTAAATAAAAATGGAATGCAATAGTTTACAAATCTCAAAAACTTCTATTGTATTCACAATAGAACATAGACAACATATCAAATGTCGAAAGTGAGACATTTTGAAATTTCATGCCAAATATTGGCTCATTTGAAATTTCATGACAGCAACACATCTCAAAAAAGTTGGGACGGGGCAATAAGAGGCTGGAAAAGTTAAAGGTACAAAAAAGGAACCGCTGGAGGACCAAATTGCAACTCATTAGGTCAATTGGCAATAGGTCATTAACATGACTGGGTATAAAAAGAGCATCTTGGAGTGGCAGCGGCTCTCAGAAGTAAAGATGGGAAGAGGATCACCAATCCCCCTAATTCTGCGCCGACAAATAGTGGAGCAATATCAGAAAGGAGTTCGACAGTGTAAAATTGCAAAGAGTTTGAACATATCATCTACAGTGCATAATATCATCAAAAGATTCAGAGAATCTGGAAGAATCTCTGTGCGTAAGGGTCAAGGCCGGAAAACCATACTGGGTGCCCGTGATCTTCGGGCCCTTAGACGGCACTGCATCACATACAGGCATGCTTCTGTATTGGAAATCACAAAATGGGCTCAGGAATATTTCCAGAGAACATTATCTGTGAACACAATTCACCGTGCCATCTGCCGTTGCTAGCTAAAACTCTATAGTTCAAAGAAGAAGCCGTATCTAAACATGATCCAGAAGCGCAGACGTCTTCTCTGGGCCAAGGCTCATTTAAAATGGACTGTGGCAAAGTGGAAAACTGTTCTGTGGTTAGACGAATCAAAATTTGAAGTTCTTTATGGAAATCAGGGACGCCGTGTCATTCGGACTAAAGAGGAGAAGGATGACCCAAGTTGTTATCAGCGCTCAGTTCAGAAGCCTGCATCTCTGATGGTATGGGGTTGCATTAGTGCGTGTGGCATGGGCAGCTTACACATCTGGAAAGACACCATCAATGCTGAAAGGTATATCCAGGTTCTAGAGCAACATATGCTCCCATCCAGACGACGTCTCTTTCAGGGAAGACCTTGCATTTTCCAACATGACAATGCCGAACCATATACTGCATCAATTACAGCATCATGGCTGCGTAGAAGAAGGGTCCGGGTACTGAACTGGCCAGCCTGCAGTCCAGATCTTTCACCCATAGAAAACATTTGGCGCATCATAAAACGGAAGATACGACAAAAAAGACCTAAGACAGTTGAGCAACTAGAATCCTACATTAGACAAGAATGGGTTAACATTCCTCTCCCTAAACTTGAGCAACTTGTCTCCTCAGTCCCCAGACGTTTACAGACTGTTGTAAAGAGAAAAGGGGATGTCTCACAGTGGTAAACATGGCCTTGTCCCAACTTTTTTGAGATGTGGTGTTGTCATGAAATTTAAAAATTACCTAATTTTTCTCTGTAAATGATACATTTTCTCAGTTTAAACATTTGATATGTCATCTATGTTCTATTCTGAATAAAATATGGAGTTTTGAAACTTCCACATCATTGCATTCCATTTTTATTTACAATTTGTACTTTGTCCCAACTTTTTTGGAATCGGGGTTGTACCTTAACATGGCCTTTGGAGGAAAAACAGCCCCAAAACATCATATTTTACAGTTGGGATTGGGTCCTTTTCATTATAGCCATCCTCCTTTTTACACCAAATTCGCCTGAGTGTTTCTTGCCAAAAAGCTCCATTTTTGTTGCATCAGACCAGAGAACACGGTTCTAGTCAAAGTCAGACTTCAGGTGTTTATGGTTAACTGACAGAAAAGGCTTTTTTTTTCAGGCATATCTTCCAAATAACCTGTTGGCATGGTGGTTTTGGAGATTTGGGAACCCCAAGATTTTACTTTTTCTTGTAATTTGCCATCAGTGATCCTTGGGGACTTTTTTTTTTTGTGTGTGTGTGTGTGTGTGTGTGTGTGTGTGTGTGTGTGTGTGTGTGTGTGTGTGTGTGTGTGTGTGTCCCTTCCCATCCTCCTCACTGTACATGGGGGCAAAATAAACTTGGTTCCTCTTCCAGGCAAGTGTGTAACAGTTCCAGTTGGTGTCCACTTTTGTATTATTGCACTAACAGTATAAACGGACATTTTCAGGCGAGCATCTATTTTTAATAACTGTTCCCTGACTCATGAAGGTCAAAACACTTCTCCCTCACTTGGTTTGTGTGTTCTCTTATCTTTCCCATGCTGATGGATGACTAAGGGAATTTGGCCTCTGTGTCACCTCATATTTATACACCAGTTAATCAGGAAGTCATGGATTACAGCTTGAAGGTTCCTACACACTCCAGTCAACTCAAAAAATGGGAAACCTGCTTCAGTTACATTGTGTTCACTGTAATTCCCAGGGGTGCCAATAATAGTGGCACATGTGTTTTTGTGGAAAAGAATTATGTCTTGGTGAAGGATTTGTTTATCTTTGAATAATTTTTTAAAAATCTTATTTACTAATCCTTACAAGGGGTGCCAATAATCATGGAGGTTGCTGTGTGTGTTTATATATATATATATATATATATATATATATATATATAAAACAGTGTGCGTGGGAAATAAGCAATTTTAAGCAGATTGTCACAGGACAGACACGTCTGAAATGTTGTCTGTCCGTCCAAATTTCAGCCTGTCTGAATGACAGGCCAAAGGCTTGGAACAATGTAGCCAGGGGTCCGGGGCCCGCCTTAGGGTCCCGGAAGCTGAAGGGCTTTAGATGCCTGGAGATGGCTTCTCAGCTATTTCCAGGCACATTTTTGGGATCTTCAAAGGCCAAATTACACTAGACATTTGTTGCAAAGTACACTACAAATTGAATATAATTTACAAGAAAATGTCAGATTTGAGAAAAAAACATGCTTAAAGTTCTACCCAAGAAAACAGTCGTACACACAGGTCAGTTCCATGTCTAGAAAAAAGTATGGGGGAGCAAGGATGTTCCAGCTGGTTACAACTTACTGGTACTCGTATATAGGTACTATAATAACACTCAAACATAGTCAACAACGACTATTTTTTATACTATGTTTATAATAAGTCTAAGAAATCGAGTAATTAACAATACAGCTATTCTTGCGTAACAGAGTTAAAATTTTGAGTACAAGATTCCAAGTAACTTTGTCACAAAATGACTTTTAAAATGACTCAAAACTAGACATGGTGATATCATTTGGCATTCAGACTAAAATCTGCTGGACTAGAACTTAGGCCCTGTCCACACGGCAACGGATTCAGGTGAATCTGATAATTGTTTATCGTTTCGGCCTGGCGTCCACATGGCACCGGCGTTTTGGGTGCCCCAAAACGATATTTTTTTGAGAACGGGTTCCAGAGTGGAAAAATCTGGCAACGGCGCCGTTGCGAAGTCGTCTGGATGAGTAGAACGGATTTGTTTACGATGACGTCACAACCACATGACTAGAACAAGCAGCACTCTCACGCGCATCATTCGTAACAGCAGCAGCAGCAATGGATAAGAATCTTTATTATTGGATAAGAATCTTTTGAAATTGTTTACACATTAACCTGACTGACCTGCCAGACAGACAATTTCCACCTGCTTTGATGAACAGAAAGTACAGCCTTCCACACAAATCAACAGTTACCTGACTATAATGGAGGCAGAGGGGAAAAGGGTCAGAAGACCCTTCAACAGACTGTTTTGTATGAACCACTGCATTTCATTCACTTTTGTATACAGCTTTTCTTTTAAATAAACAAGTAACTGAACCATTTCTTGAATTTCTTTTTTTTATTGGATAAGACTTAGCCTGGGCCCGCCCATCCTAAGTGTGACGCAACACGGGAGCCTGTTGCGAGCTTAGTCTGGCAAGGCAAGCTATCTCCAGCTCTTCCAAGCTCCCGAAAAATCGGGAGCCAATCAGCTTTGAGCATCTCCAACGGCCCTGGGTAGAGGCGTGTTCAAGGCAGTGATGTAGTAGAACTGCGACCGGAAGCCATAGATTGTTTACAGAATCTATGCCGGAAGCGCTTCATTCACTAGAAACATTACGAACATGGAGCAGCAGCAAGCCTTTGACACAGCGGTAGGTGCTGTATTGAAAGCATTCAACGGGAAGTTCTCATTGAAAATGGAGCAAAGAGCAGCCCTGGAGGTATTTATCTTCTTCCTGTTACTCAAGCAGTTTCCATCGCGTCACATATGTCAGAGGAAATAGTGATGTGATTGGTTTAAGCTTCGTCACAGCCTTTTCTGGCTTCGACCAGTAGCAAACTGAGGCATTTCAGGGAGGCGGGTCAACCACACCTTTGGGAAACGGTTGGGCTTAATATCTTTGCCAGACCAAATGCTCGCAGAGCTTTGAAGTCGCGTTAGCCAGACTAGATAAGACTGCTTTTCAAAATGTTCACACACAATATAAAAAGTTATATAAATTATATAAAAATGCTTTTCAAAATGTTCACACACAATAAGAAAATTAAGTTATATAAAACTATGCACACTAATAAAACTAATTTGTACACACAGAAGGCACGATTTCCTTGCATAGTCGCAGCCATCTTCTTGTTGTTGTGTGTTTGTTCCTGAGAGTGCTTCACGCCGGGTAGAAGAAGGGGTTTAAGCGCATGCGTCCTACTTCTTCTATTGTTCTGGTGTCTCTGATGGGACCGTCTTACAGCACACGTAGAGATGTGGCATGTGTATTGCATCGTTTTCTGCAAGCGTTGCGTTGCCATATGTACCTGATATTTTACTGATCCGTTGCCCATGTGGACGCGATATATATTTTTTTTACCCGCTAAAAAAAAATCTCGTTGCCGTTGTCGTGTGGATGTAGCCTTAGAAAATAGAAGAAAACACCAGGAAAGAGAAACCAATCAAAACCAAAAGAGTGAAAGTGATTATAGTGCCGTTACCATGTGAATAGTCTTTTATGAATGTGTAAGTGGGCGCTCAGCGCTCCAACTTGGTGTGACTGAGTAAGGCTACGTTTACACTAGACCGTATCTGTCTCGTTTTCTTCGCGGATGCACTGTCCGTTTACATTAACCCCCCTGAAAAAGCGGGGAAACGGGAATCCGCCAGCGTCCACGTATTCAATCTAGATCGTATCAGCTCCGGTGCTGTGTAAACATTGAGAATACGCGAATACGCTGTGCTGAGCTCTAGCTGGCGTCTCATTGGACAACGTCACTGTGACATCCACCTTCCTGATTTGCTGGCGTTGGTCATGTGACGCGACTGCTGAAAAACGGCGCAGACTTCCGCCTTGTATCACCTTTCATTAAAGAGTATAAAAGTATGAAAATACTGCAAATACTGATGCAAATACTGCCCATTGTGTAGTTATGATTGTCTTTAGGCTTGCCATCCTTCCACTTGCAAGTAGTAAGTGATATGCGCTGGGATCTCACACACAGCGGCTCAGTCCCGAATCGTGGCTTGTTCACTTCACTCGCGCGCTCTGTGAGCTGCGCAGGGCCGGAGTGCGCACCCTCCAGAGGGCACTCGCTGTTCAGGGCGGAGTGATTTGGAGCGCAGGATGCCTGCGGAGCCGAGCGTATCCGCGTATTGGTGTTGCTGTGTGCACGGCTAACGGTTTTAGTGTAAACGCGAATCGTTTTAAGAACGTTAATCTGATGATCCGCTGATTCGACGTAATGTAAACGTAGCCTAAGGCGATATGTTTTATGTTTCATCTAATTTGGGTAATTTAAAATCTATAATATTATTTGACAGTGGGCACATAGGAAAGTGTAAAGTATAAAGTTTCTGTCAATATGTTTATCATGCTTGTATGATTAAAAAAAAAACCTCTCAAAGATATTTATCTAAATACATAACCTACTCATTCTAAACCTGCCGAGCTTCACCGGCAAAGCTCTTGACTCCAGAGGGTTAAAATACGATGGAAAAAAACCGCTTTCTCAGGATCCAGAACCTGTAGTAGTCTATTTTCTTTTAACGTTAGTGGTATACCTACCTGGGCGGCATGGTGGTGTAGTGGTTAGCACTGTTGCCTCGCAGCAAGAAGGTTCTGGGTTCAAGCCCAGTGGCTGATGAGGGCCTTTCTGTGTGGAGTTTGTGTGGGATTCCTCTGGATGCTCCGATTTCCCCCACAGTTAGGTTAATTGGTGACTCTAATGGCCCTTTTCCACTACCCTTTTTCAGCTCACTTCAGCTCGCTTCAGCTCACTTCAGCCCGACACGGCTCGCGTTTCGACTACCAAAAACCAGCACGACTCAGCTCGCTTCAGCCCTGCTTAGCCCCTAAAACTCGCACCGTTTTGGAGTGGGGCTGAAGCGAGCCAAACCGTGCCGAGTGAGGCTAGGGGCGTGAGCAGACACTCCCCTGTGCACTGATTGGTGAGGAGGAGTGTCCTCACATGCCCACACACGCCCCGCGAGCACGCTGGGATCTGTAAACACCGTAAACCCGGAAGAAGAATAATTACGAATTACGAGAATTTCTGAAGCCTTATGCGCCTCGCCTCATCTATACGCTCTTGCCAGTATCTGTCCGCGTTGTCGGTGACAACAAGCCACAGCACCAAGACCAGCAACACTAACGACTCCATGTCCTCCATGTTTATTGTTTACTATTCGGGTCGTGAGACTACCGCTTAAAAGATCACTGAATCAGTGACATACAGAGCATCGTGGACGAGTTCGCGGAGCGCAAGGCTCGTCGTATGCCCTTCAAATAATGCGCGCAGTAGGCTATTGATGTTTTATTATGAGCCATGTACAGTATGTCGCCTAATGTTTTTTTGTTTCTGAGTTACATGTTCGTTTGAAGGACTTAATGTACAAAATAACATAGTTGCACCCCGTAGTGTTGAAATTGGTAAACACAGTGCATTCAGTGAGGTTTGCACCGCCCTCCTTTTATTTCTGACTCTTCCTGTCACCGTTGCAACCTCTGAGCGCTCATTCGTATGCCCTTCAAATAATGTGCGCAGTATAGGCTATTGATGTTTTATTATGAGCCATGTACAGTATCCTAATGTTTTTTGTTTCTGAGTTACATGTTCGTTTGAAGGACTTGATGTACTAAATAACATAGTTGCACCCGGTAGTGTTGAAATTGGTAAACACCGCAGTTGCGGACATTTTGTAGCCTAAAATGATGTTATGATAAGCTTTAATAAAGGGCCCGGTCATTTGCCCCGCCCCCGGCCCGGCTCTGACTTGTTCCGCCACTGTCACTGATGTCACTGTTTGCGCTGCTTAACGACATCACGTGACGTCCACCCACTTTCGCTAACTCCACCCAATGTGTCCACCCACTTCCAGCCAGCACGGTTCAGCGCGGTTGTAGTCGAAATGCAACTCCAACAGCCCCGCTCAGCTCGACTCAGCTCGACTCGGCACGGCACGGCTCAGCCGCGTTTGTAGTGGAAAAGCGGCATAAATTGACCGTAGGTGTGAGTGTGAATGGTTGTTTGTCTATGGCCAAGTTTACATTAGACCGTATCTGTCTCGTTTTCTTCGCGGATGCACTGTCCGTTTACATTAAAACGCCGGGAAACGGGAATCCGCCAGGGTCCACGTATTCAATCCAGATCGTGTCTGGTCCGGTGCTGTGTAAACATTGAGAATACGCGGATACGCTGTGCTGAGCTCTAGCTGGCGTCGTCATTGGACAACGTCACTGTGACATCCACCTTCCTGATTCGCTGGCGTTGGTCATGTGATGCGACTGCTGAAAAACGGCGCAGACTTCCGCCTTGTATCACCTTTCATTAAAGAGTATAAAAGTATGAAAATACTGCAAATACTGATGCAAATACTGCCCATTGTGTAGTTATGATTGTCTTTAGGCTTGCCATCCTTCCACTTGCAAGTGGTAAGTAATATGCACTGGGATCACACACACAGCGGCTCAGTCCCGAATCACTGCTCGTGCGCTATACTCGCGCGCTCTGTGAGCTGCGCAGGGCCGGAGTGCGCACCCTCCAGAGGGCACTCGCTGTTCAGGGCGGAGTGATTTGGAGCGCAGGATGCCTGCGGAGCCGAGCGTATCCGTGTTTTGGCGTTGCTGTGTGCACGCGAATCGTTTTAAAAACGTTAATCTGATGATCGGTCTAATGTAAACCCCACCTATGTGTCAGCCCTGTGATGATCTGGCGACTTGTCCAGGGTGTACCCCGCCTCTCGCCCATAGTCAGCTGGGATGGGCTCCAGCTTGCCCACGACCCTACACAGGATAAACACTGATGGATAATGGATGGATGGATGGATGGATGGTATACCTCCCCAGCTGATAACAGCGTCATGTGGTGTCATGCCAGAATGCACTCTTGCTCGCTAATGAGAGGCGACTTGTGATTCATTGAGAGTGTCTGTGATCGGCCAATCACAGGCTGTGTTGTGACATAATGTATTCACCCAGTGTAACATTTGGAAGAAAATCAGAAGTGGATTAAATTTTTTCATGGGCCATCCAGTCCGATACTTTTGAAATACAAACGGACAAATGTGAAAATTGAGGGTCATTGTCCATCAGTCCGGCCTTATTTCCCACACACACTTTGTGTAACATAACATTTAGTGCTAGTAATGATGGTAATGATGCCAAAGGGGTCCAAAGAAGGGATAAAACAATTCAATGTGCAGCTATGGGAAAATAATCTACAACAAAGTGGTGTGATGCTGACTACTGATGATTTTTTCTATAACAGTGCATCCTGAACTGTTTGAACACGAACTGTTTTTGTCTGGAAAAACATTGCTTGGTCTTTTTCCAGTTTTCACCTGTCTGGTTTCGGTGAGTCTGTGGCCACTGTCGACTCCGGTTCCTGTTCTTGGCTGACAGGAATGAAACCCGATGTGTTGTTCTGCTGTGGTCACTCATCCTCCTGAAGTTTTGATGTGTTGTGCATTCTGAGATGCTTTCCTGCTCACCACTGTCGTACATAATGGTTATTTCAGTCACTGTATTTCCATTTTCCCCAATTCTGATGTTTGATGTGAGCATTAACTGAAGCTTTGAGCTGTATCTCCATGATGATGTTGTGTTGATGACATTGTGCTGCTGCCACATGACCGACTGATTTTGATAACTGCATGAATAAGTTGCACAGGTGTTCCTTTTAAAGTGGCCAGCGAGTGAAGATCCTCTAACATATTAGAACGAGTGCATTAATATTAACATTAGTATTTGAATTACACCTCGCACTACTGTTAGAGCCGCTGTTAGGAAATGAACCGACCCCATCTGACCAATCGGAATCAAGAATTCAGCAGCGAGCTGATCTTAAAAACGGCAAAAATATAACTTTACAATTAAAAAGTTCCGACTTCAGCCTTGAACAACAGTCTGTGTGCGATGAAGTGATGCAAAAGTCATGATAAGAAATAATGACCAAAAAAACCCTGTAACCATCATCAGGATGAGTCACAGAGAGATTTTTACTTCTCTTTCCCTTATGCAGGCGGAGGAAGATTGGAAGAGCTTGTATAAATTTAATAACAACGTTCAACACCTGACCATGTCCTCTCTCCTGGAAACGTGACATCTTTGAGACGACAAATGCGAGTGTTTGGATGGTTCTTTTAGGTTCAGCGAGAACATTTCAGACCATTAAAGTGCATATCACAGGTAAATTCAGGAGCGAGATCAATGTAATTCTCGTATTTTGTATTAAACTTGGGTCAAATATCTGTAACATTCTGCATTCTCTGCAGTTTTTTTACCTTGCGCAATACCAGAAAAATTCAGTTGAAATCAAGCCATTTGAGGCGAATTGGTCCGCCTCTGAAAAAACTTGGCATTTGGATTTCCCGGGAAGCATTGATTTTCGTGACGTCGCGTGCGGGACACCTCCTTCTGAATCCTACGTCAGCGCTGGTTTGTTTATGAGAAAACGACCTGGTGGTTTTCTGCAAATTTCTTCAACGTTATCATGTAATTATTAAAATGGTTAACAGATGTATCGTAGGAGGGTGGAGCAACACCAATCATGATGGGATTAGGACTCATCGTTTTCCAAAAGACCGGACAATGAGAGAGAAATGGGAGCGCTTGGTCTACACAGGCTGTGCACTGAAACCGTGCAAATCTCGCGCAGCCTGCTGGCGCTTCCGCAGATGACGTCACGAATCTGGCTCCAGACTCCCTTGGGATTTTTCCAGATGCGTTTTGTTATTTTTTTCTGCTGTAGACAGATGGCCTTGTGCAAAATTACCCTTCTGGATGAGTGCGTAAAGGGACATTCTTTCATATAAAAAAAACACGAAATTGGTCCAGAATATGCGGTTTAAACCGTGCACAGGAGCATGATTTCTTCACGATGCGATGCTTGATGGAGCAAATCAGCTTCAAAAGAATTTGACCATACCAGTAAATTAATTCCAGGTCAATTTCACTTTACTTTAGTGCATTATAGAAATCCATAATGGAGGAGTTTGAAGCAGTGTCGTGCCTACTTGGCTCAAAATAAGCACAACATAAAGGGAGTCCACACCGTTGTTCAGGTTAAATAATATTTTATTTAAACATAATTAAGAAATAAGAAATAATAAACACTTAAAGGAAAATAATAAAGCGCTGGTTGGCCCGTGCAGGGCCTCCATGGCCCTGCAAGAGTTACCCAACCCAAAAGCCCCGATAGCCAGCCTGCCAACACTGAAGAGCCATGTATTTGAACTTGTCACGGCTGTCTAGACCAGGTGTTGCAGTACCGAACAGCTCCCCCTTTGGACTGGAGCGAGACCCGGACAAGTTCAAGTTCAATATATGGGGAAGGAGTGAGGACTCTCAGCAAGGCAAAGCCGGGCGTGACAGCAGTTAGTGGTGTGTACCTGCTAAATAGCGATTGCAGGCTGTTATTAATATTAAGCAACTTCGCATTTTTGAATACTTAATGAGCAAGAGAAGCAGTAATGCCAGAGACAGTGTGAAAACATTTCAGTTATTTCAGTTCCTGTTAAATCTTGTTTACAAAGATGGTTCAGAATTCCAGAAATGGAGTACATGTGTTAGTTGACTCGAGATAACGAAAATAGTATAAATGCTGGCTACGAAATTATTTAAACATATATAATAAATGTACAATTCCAAATGTAACCCTGTACAACATGACTACGTTCAGACTGCACCCTGAAACGACCCATATCCGATTTTTTTGCCCATATGCGACCTGTATCCGATTTGTTATTGACAATCTGAACGACACAGATCCGATTTTTTCACATGTGACCCAGGCCGCTTGGATATGTGTTCCTAATTCCGATGCATATCCGATATTTTCACATGCGACTGCAGTCTGACCGGACAGGTCACATTCATGCGACCTACACGTCATCAACAAGAGACAAACGTCACTATTCTGCGTTGGCTAATCCCGCCTCTTTGGTGGAAAACAACAACATTTGTACAGTTTTCAGAATTTAAATAGACTTTTATAGAATTGATCAAGCTAATGGTGGATTTGGTAGGGACCTGGATGTTAAACCATCCTGTATTACAAGATTATAAGATTGTTCTGGAAATTTCCAGTAATTTGACACCTTCAGTCTCATTAGTCTGCTGCCCACATTAATCAGATTATCAGTGAGTTCCGCCGCCGCCACAAAAACCACATCGCCAGGTCTCGCCTCATCTCCATGCTTTACTTGCAAACTTGAAGAGCACGCTTTTTTTTGTTTGCGTATTATGTAGATGTGCTTATTACGTGTCAATTTGCGCATGCGGGACACTTTTGGGTCGTTTTCCGTTCATATTGGAGATCGCATACAAGTCTCATATAACTGGTAATGTGAACGGCCTAACAAAAAAAATTGGATTTCACAACAAATCGGATATGGGTCGTTTCAGGTTGCAGTCTGAACGTAGTGCATGATGCTGTTTATTCAGCACTATATACAGTTATCACTGGTCTAACATTGCCCAAGACAAATATATAAAAAGTTAAAGATGCGGACTGCAAAGTCATCTGAAATTTTCTAACTTTTTTTAAAATTATGCATAGCATTTTCCTATGTCTCGCAAGAACAATATCATGTGGATGAGATGTGATCATTTTGATGTCCTGAGGGTCGCTTTTCTCCATTTTGGGACCGTTTTCCTCTCTCTTGAGGTACGGTAAACAGTACAGCCCAACGGAAACAACCAAACGCAAGGAGCTTTAACTAATTAGTATAACTATGGAACTGCGTCACACCACGATGGCAATGCGCAGAAAACATCGCGACTCTGCATCGAGCTCGGAGAGTTTTGAGTCGGAGGGATGTGATTTGTGGTTGACATTTGCAAATAGATCCATGAAACAAAAGACAAATATATCTTTTCTCTGTTACTGCTTTTGTGTTCTCGTTTCTTTCTCTGTAAGATCAGAACATTTGGTGTATAACTCCATACTCGCTACCGTGAAGTCGAGCCCATGCATTCTAAGGCTAAGATAGCTAAGCGCTAGCTAGAATGATTTAGTTATCTGTCCAGAATAATGACGTTGTCTAACCCTGCTCTGTCTTGCAGTTGCACTCACTAGGCAGGCTTTCCTTTTCTTTTCTGTTGGCTTTTAGCTAGTGGGAGAGCAGAGTCCGCCATGTTTGTCCACGCTGATTTGTTTTGGTTAAAAGTAGGTCAAACACGCCCCACACTGGTCACGTGATATTGTTGCTTGCTTGCTTCGGCAATCTCCAGAATTGTAAAATGCGGGATGCGTTTTATCTCGGCGAAACATTTACACATAGAATACACGGTGTGTGTGCAGTGAAACATCTCGAAACTCCAACAGCATTAGAAATGGAACATTTTGGCCAGAATTCAACTTTGCAGTCAGAACCTTTAAGCTTAGGGTTTAACCTAATCCTTTGTTTCATCAGTTACTATTTATGGTACGAAACGAGTTTATTCGGCTTTGTTTTCAAAGTGCTGCCCCATGCTTGGGGGAGGAGCAAAAGACAGGACAGAATGAGATTTTGTTTTGGGTTTTGAGGGTCATGGTTTTTATGTCGAGTTATCCTAGTTTAAAAATATCCGCAGCCATCAAGATCTTATTTTGCAGCAAATAATCTCAAATTTTCCAACAGCAAATCTAAAAGTTTCCACGCACAGGCTGCAGTGCCCTTTTTTTGGGGGGGGGGGTTTGTTGCAGGGTTTTTTTTGTTTATTTTTGGGAAGTACTTGGGTTGGAAATTTTGCTGAAACCTGGCAAACACACCTGATGTATCGGAAACAGATGTGCAAAGAAAAATCCCTGAAAATGAGCTGCAAAACTGTATTGGATGACTGGATGTTCTCGAGTCTCGGCTGTCTATTACAGGGCTGCTCTAAAAATTTACATTGACCGAAAGGTTTTAGACTCCTGAACATAACACCAATACGTACTTTTTGAACATTTCACTCCAGATTTAGTCCCCCCCCTGCTTTGCTGTTATAATAAACATTCCTCTCCCGTCTTCTGGGAAGCCTTTCCACTAGATTTTGGAGTGTGGCTTTGGGGATTTGTGCTCATTCAGCAACTGGAGCTTTAGTGAAGTCAGGTATTGATGTGCAGTCGGCGTTCTAGTTCATAACAAAGGTGTTCGGTGGGGTTGATGTCAGGGCTCTGTGCAGGCCATTCAAGAGCTTACACTTCATTCTTGACAAACCATGTCTTCATGGAGCTCACTTTGTGTGCAGGGGCACCGTCATGCTGGAACAGGTTTGGGCCTTTTCGTTCCAGTGAAGGGAAACTGTAACGCTATAGCATATAAAGACATCCTGAACAATTGTGTGCTTCCAAGTTTGTGGCACCAGTATGGGGAAGACCCACATACAGAGGACTTTCACCTGACGTCATTGTAACTGCAGATTTGTTTATGCAGCCATATTGCCGGGCAAGCTTTGTGTTTGTCAGTGACCGGCACAAGTGATTGTAAGCCCAATTCAGTGCATTTACAGAAACTTTGGTAAAAGTTGTATCTAAAAGAACAATGCTAGAAACCTGTAGTGCTTTTGGATGTAATAACATGTGGAGATGAGCTTGGTTTAACTTTTCACCGCTTCCCGACGAACCCAGAAAGACTAGAAAAATGGCGGGCTGCAGTTAAACAGGAAGACTAGATGATGATGATAACATCCCCGTGTGTGGGGAGAACATTTTACATCAGTTTAGTGTGAAAGTTCTGTGCACCGTTAAAATGTATATCTGGATGTGGGCTTTGGACGTCTCATCTCATCTCATTATCTCTAGCCGCTTTATCCTTCTACAGGGTCACAGGCAAGCTGGAGCCTATCCCAGCTGACTACGGGCGAAAGGCGGGGTACACCCTGGACAAGTCGCCAGGTCATCACAGGGCTGACACATAGACACAGACAACCATTCACACTCACATTCACACCTACGGTCAATTTAGAGTCACCAGTTAACCTAACCTGCATGTCTTTAGACTGTGGGGGAAACCGGAGCACCCGGAGGAAACCCACGCGGACACGGGGAAAACATGCAAACTCCACACAGAAAGGCCCTCGCCGGCCCTGGGGCTTGAACCCAGGACCTTCTTGCTGTGAGGCGACAGCGCTAACCACTACACCACTGTGCCGCCCCGGCTTTGGACGTGATATATTTTATTAGACCTAATGCTTGGCTTAACTAACAGCATGTTTGTTATGTACTGATAGTGTAGACTCGGCTAAACACCACAAAATATGCTAGATCTAGGCCCTGGCTTGTTTATTACTATTAGAAGTTCATGTTCGAGCTTACCTTTGTCATAATAAGGTATTTTTCATTATCAGGAATTTGCCATAACATCCCGGTATGCACAAAATCTGCCTCGAAATATTGGTAGGCATCTGTACTTTTGTATGCCTTTAGCATACATGTCAACCTACAGTTGTGCTCATAAGTTTACATACCCTGGCAGAATCTATGATTCTTTGACCATTTTTCAGAGAATATGAATGATAACACAAAAACATCTTTTCCATTCATGCTTAGTGGTTGGGTGAAACCATTTATTGTCAAATGACTGTGTTTTCTCTTTTTAAATCATAATGACAACAGAAACTACCCAAATGACCCTGATCAAAAGTTCACATACCCTGGTGATTTTGGCCTGATAACATGCACAGAAGTTGACACAAATGGGTTAGAATGGCTACTAAAGGTAACATCCTCACCTGTGATCTGTTTGCTTGTAATCAGTTGTGTGTGCATAAAAGCTGAGTGAGTTTCTGGGATCCAGACAGACTCTTGCATCTTTCATCCAGCCACTGACGTTTCTGGATTCTGAGTCATGGGGAAAGCAAAAGAACTGTCAACAGATCTACGGGAAAAGGTAGTTGAACTGTATAAAACAGGAAAGGGATACAAAAAGATATCCACGGAATTGATAATGCCAGTTAGCAGTGTTCAAACTGTGATTAACAAATGGAAAATCAGGGGCTCTGTTAAAACCAAACCACGGTCAGGTAGACCAACAAAAATTTACGCCAAACAGCACAGAGATGAGCCTCAAAACTTCTGGAACAAGGTAATTTGGAGTGATGAGACCAAAATTGAACTTTTTGGCCACAACCATAAACGTTACATTTGGAGAGGTGTCAATAAGGCCTATGATGAAAGGAACACCATTCCTACTGTAAAGCACAGAGGCGGATCGCTGATGTTTTGGGGATGTATGAGCTACAAAGGCACAGGAAACTTGGTCACAGTTGAAGGAAAGATGAATGCAGCATGTGATCAGCAAATACTGGAGGCAAATTTGCACTCATCAGCCCGGAAGCTGCGCATGGGACATACTTGGACGTTCCAACATGACAACGATCCAAAACACAAGGCCAAGTCGAGCTGTCATTGGCTACAGCAGAACAAAGTGAAGGTTCTGGAGTGGCCATCTCAGTCTCCTGACCTCAATATCATTGAGCCACTCTGGAGAGATCTCAAGCGCGCAGTTCATGCAAGACAGCCCAGGAATTTACAGGAACTGGAGGCTTTTTGCCAAGAAGAATGGGCAGCTTTACCATCTGAGAAAATAAAGAGCCTCATCCACAACTACCACAAAAGACCTCAGGCTGTCATTGATGTTAGAGGGGGCAATATACGGTATTAAGAACTGGGGTATGTAAACTTTTGATCAGGGTTATTTGGATGTTTTTTGTTGTCATTATGATTTAAAAATAGAAAACAGTTGTTAATCAATAAATGGCTTCACCAAACCACTAACATGAGTGGGGGAAAAAGTTTTTGTGTTATCATTCATATTCTCTGAAAAAAGGCCAAGAAAGCAAAAATTCTGCCAGGGTATGTAAACTTATGAGCACAACTGTATACGGAATGTCCGTATTTTATACGGATTTGATCCAATAAACGTAGTATACGGGCGTACAAATAGTTATACGGATTCTTTTAAAAAAAACTTCAATATTTATTTAGAGCTATAATCAATTCCCACGATGATAAAAGAGCACATAACATTTACAAACATACTGTACACCACAGAAAGCACAAACAGCCAGTAAAGAGTCTTATGAAATCACGCGTTATCTTGTGGTAGCGAGACTTCGTTCCACTTCTGATCATGCGCACACCGCATTGCGAGAATCCCGCCAACCGGGAAGTAACATTTTGTTTGAAACGCGTATTTCCACCTGAGCGACTTTCACTAGCGACTGAAAAGATTCTGAATGGGCACTCCGGCAAGATCAACACAGACACTTGCTGTGACATGCAGCCTAGTGAGGTATTGGTGCAGAGCGCTAAAAAAAGCTGTCATGGAGTACAATTCAGAACATTAGAGTGACACTTTGTGTTTTTGTCAAACATTGGAGTTTTGTATTCATTCTGAAGGTTTATTGTTATTGAATAAAAAATAACTTGGATATATCATTGTTAATTATCATTCAAATTTTAGGTAAATTATTTTAATTTGCATCTTATACGGATTTTATAAGGGAAATACGGATTTTGGAGGTTGGTTATACAGGTTTTATTGACCAAAGGTTGACATGTATGCTTTAGCATCTCCGGTATATTTAGAAATCGCAAATACTAAATAGTTCAGGATGTCGTAGTGTCTCAAATCTGGTAGTTGGTTTGCTGTACACTTTTCAAGTGGAATAAATACATTTTTGTTTATAAATTAAGAAGAAGCCGCCTTTTATTTTTGTTACATATCCACTGAAGCACAGTGAAATTCCTCCTCTGCACTTAACCCATCTGAAACGGTGAACACGAGCACGCAAGTGCACACACAGAGAGCAAGAGAGAGAGCAGTGTGCAGAATAAATAATAAGTAAATACATTTGTGGATAAATTATATGGATCTGTGGTGCCTGCATGTTTCAGCTTTTGGATGTAACACAATCTGCTGGTATAAAATACATTTTTGATCGTTTCAGAAAGACTACTGACCGCAGTTGTCTCAATTTTCATTATGAACTGTCGCAGCTGTTTCTTTGTTTGCCCAGCAATATGGCAGACGTTGCATGATAAGCAAAAATCTGTGATGTCACTGAAAGTCCTCTATAGGTGAGATGGTCAGGTGTTCAGGACCTTTTGGCCGTATAATGTAGTAGCCTATAGCTTAAAACCGTCCATTTGGCGTAGCCACATTGCCACAGTAATGAGTGATTTAGCCAATCGATTAGTGAGTAAATAATTGAGTAGTCTCATCTCATTATCTGTAGCCGCTTTATCCTTCTACAGGGTCGCAGGCAAGCTGGAGCCTATCCCAGCTGACTACGGGCGAAAGGCGGGGTACACCCTGGACAAGTCGCCAGGTCATCACAGGGCTGACACATAGACACAGACAACCATTCACACTCACATTCACACCCTACGGTCAATTAATGGCGTATTCACACCTACGTTGTTTGGTCCGGACCAAACGAACCAAATTTCCCTTGGTCCGGACCTTTTGGGTTGGTCTGAATACAAACCACCGAACTCTGGTCCGGACCAAACAAGCGGACTGAGACCGAGCTGCAAGGTTGGACTCGGTCCGGACCAAAGGAACCCTGGTGCGGATCTTTTGGAGGTGTGAAAGCAGACCGGACCTAATCCGACAGTTTTTCTTTTTTGTACCTCGGGAGCTTCCGTCGTTTGTCGAGCATTATGGGAAACAGAGTCTTGACACTCCACCGCAAAGTGCAAACACTGTTTCGGTTGTCAAGGGAACCTTACAACAGTTGTTCAGTCATTCAGACCACTGGTAGGCTAGACTACAGAGTACAAAAAATGAGTAGGGGGCAAACGTGGGCCGAGGAATAAACGCGTACCCTTGTGGATATATGGGCAGATGTCCACATATCTGAGCTTTTGGAGAGAACACACAAAAATGCCGACGTGTTTGCTGTATTCAGTGAGAAAATGAAGGAGAAGGGGTTCACGCGCTCCCCAGAACAATGTCGGCTAAAAGTGAAGAAACTCCGTCAGAGCTACATTAAAATCAGGGACATTCTTTCAAAAAGTGGCGGTACTAGCGACGCGAAAAAGAAATTCATCTATTGCGTGAAGAGCCAGAACTGTCACAACATGATGTGCACTCATCAGCGCTATCCTCCGTAGCCGCCTTGCCCTTTGTCGTCGTCGTTGATGAATTACTTGTACAACAGCATAGTAATCACACAATTGTGAAAACAGTAAAAACTGGAAAAAACATATAGCTTTGATGACATTAAAAAGAATAACAGCACGGAAAGCCTCCATGACTACTTTTGAACTTAACGCTTTGTGCGCGTGTCGTCTCTGACCAATAGCTGAACGACCTCAGGGCGCGTGGCTTTGTTGACAGATTTTGGTCCGCTTACTAAAATGTACAGTGTGAAAGCGAACCGCACCAAAATGAAAAAATTAAAAAAAACATTTGGTTCGGACCAAAGCAAGTGAACTATCCTGGTCTGAATACACCCTTAGAGTCAGTCACCAGTTAACCTAACCTGCATGTCTTTGGACTGTGGGGGAAACCGGAGCACCCAGAGGAAACCCACGCGGACAACATGCAAACCCCGCACAGAAAGGCCCTCGCCGGCCACGGGGCTCGAACCTGGACCTTCTTGCTGTGAGGCAACAGCACTAACCACTACACCACCGTGCCACCCTAGTTCAATGTTTTTTTTTCTTTATTTTTGATGAATTAAGACACTTCATGTCTTTAAGTAATGATGATGGATACCATTTCTCTTTACTTAGTTGAGCGCTTCTTGACATAATATGGATTACTACAGTTGTGGAATAGGGCTGTTTACTGTATTATTATTTACTGTATGATCTGAAACACATTAAGAAGGCAAGAAATTGCACTAATTAAAGGTGTCATTGCATCGTTTTTTCATTAATTGTGCGGTGGTCTCTAGTATGAATGAATGCCCTGCGAGCCGGTTTTGGTGAAAAAAAATGCCGTGGTGCTCCTGTTTCAGGCTGTTCTAGTTTGGTGGAGGAGTGGGTGGGGAGAGAACGACAGGCTTTCAGCTCTTACTCATGAATATTCATGACATGTAAACATATCGCTTCTGATTGGCTAACAGCACTGTGACGCTCCCTCCAGCGGGTTATGGGCGAGGCCATGACTACTAATTTTCGAAGTGACGTAAGTTCGTAGGGGTTTTTCTGATTCGCTCGTTTTTCCATCTATTTTCTTTCATAGGCTAATACAGGGAATGGGGGTAGAACATTTTCACGTGCAGCATGCATATGCAACTCGGAGTGACCTATGGTATTTCAAAAAGAGCAAGTATTAAACGGTTTGTCGTGGAATGACACCTTTAACTTTTGACAAGGCACCTGTTAATTGAAAAACATTTCAGATGACTACTTCATGAAGCTGGTTAAGATAATGCCAATAGTGTGCAAAGCGTCATCAAGGTAAACAGTGACTACTTTGAAGAATCTAAAATACGAACCATTTTAGGGTATTTTTTAACACTTCTTTTTTTGTTGTTGTTTACCAAATAATTCCATATGTTATTTCTTAGTTTTGATGTCTTCAGTATTGTTCTACAATGTAGAAAATGGTCAAAATACAGAAAACCCTTTGAATGAGTAGAGTAGGGGTATCCAAACTTTTAACTGGTGCTGTATATCTATCCATAATATGATGAAATGATTCGAAGCTGAAAGGGAATATACTTTATGCTTTATACTAGGGATGTCCCGATCAGGTTTTTTTGCCCTCCGATCCGATACCGATCATTTGATTTTGAGTATCTGCCGATACCGAGTCCCGATCCGATACTTCTTATAATCCATAAAAAATAAAGACGAGGAAAGAAACGGATCCAGGATGTTCCTCATTTTTTATTTAGCACCTTATTTTAACATCCAACAACTCCGTTAGCAAACAGAGCACTTATGTGAGGCAGTTTGAACAATAAATAACAAATTTAAAAAAATAACCTTAAAATACCTGGCAGGAATGTAAACAAATAAAAAAAATAAAGTGCCACAGTGCCGGTAATTTGCTTTTAAGAACGCATCTCACAGTGGTATACAGTAATTTCAATTAAGGAAATGAACGTTTTTCTTGATGAAAACAAGCATTTCTACCTTTTCAGGTTTGAGCCCGTTTCTTTTGTCATCCAACGAAAAAAAAAAATGATCTCATGCTTTGCTTTCCGCTTCGAACTGCTTCCATGTTCAACTTTGCCGGCAACAGGCAGCCAATAACCAATAGCGTCTCCGCTACAAAGTGATGTCATGCCGCACGCGTTGATGTTGCTGTGTTGAGACAAGAGGTCTGGTCTCACTCTGTGCCAACGCATAGCTATT
Source organism: Neoarius graeffei (assembly GCF_027579695.1). Taxonomy (NCBI): domain Eukaryota; kingdom Metazoa; phylum Chordata; class Actinopteri; order Siluriformes; family Ariidae; genus Neoarius; species Neoarius graeffei. The sequence goes on along the minus strand of NC_083578.1, from coordinate 21,633,287 downwards.
GATGTGTTAAAAATGAGAATATATTATATAGATATATATCCGATCCCTGATCGGGAGGCAATGCCCGATTCCGATCGAGTCTGAAACCATGTAATCGGGCCCGATTTCCGATCACGTGATCGGATCGGGACATCCCTACTTTATACTCCATCACAGCTTTTTACAACTAGAAATGGAAGTGATCTTTTGATTGATGACTGTCACAGCAAAGACAAAATCTGTAAATCCACTCATTTTACCCCTTCAGCCCTTTCGACCCCACTCTGAACTGCCTGTGAAAAGTCTAATCCGTATTGATTTTAGGCCACGACGTTATTAGTCAGAGTATAGTGGTGGTATGAGGCAACTGACTTTGCTACGGAAGCCGAGAGAGGCCCTTCATATAATCCTTTTTTTTTATTCACCTTGTTATCCCGAGATAACGACATAATTAATTCAGGATCTCGAGAAAACAACACAACTAATTCGAGATCTCGAGAAAACAAAACCGTTATTCCGAGATCTCGAGAAAACAAAACAGTTATTCCGTGATCTCGAGAAAACAAAACAATTATTTCATGATCTCGAGTAAACAGCTGAGAAATGGTTCATTCAGGAACGCCAAGAGACTTGTGATATGCTGACTTTGGGGCTATTTCTCATTCTGTATAGACGCAACTTTGGTCATTAGAATGTCTGGAATAATCGATCACCTAATAAGGCAATATTTTGATCAGGGGTTGACACAGGAAGAGACTGCATTAAGTCTTTTAATAAGGGATAATTTCAAAATTAGTCCGCGGCACCTCCGCAGAAGACTGGCCTGGCTTCGTCTCTACCGATGGAGATACAGTGATCCAGCTGAGATCATGAAATAATTGTTTTGTTTTCTCAAGATCACGGAATAATTGTTTTGTTTTCTCGAGATCTCGAAATAACGGTTTATTTTCTCGAGATCTCGAATTAGTTGTGTTGTTTTCTCAAGATCCTGAATGAATTATGTCGTTATCTCGGGATAACAAGGTGAATAAAAAAAGATTATATGAAGGGCCTCTCGCGGCTTCCATACTTTGCAGGAGTCTTTGCATGATTTTTTTTTTCTTTACTGTGTTTAAATGTCAAAATGTAACCAACACTTCAGTAGTCCCTGGCATGTGCTTGGCATTTCTGTAGTATGCTTGTGACTAAAGTACTAAATCTCCTCAAGCACCTTTTCAGAACGGACTCTTTGGTGAATCATATGAGTGCAAGCATGATGGATGAGTGCTAAAAGAACGCAGGTGGAAACGTCGCAGTGTCTCTGTTTCAATTTCAAAGTGTCCTCATCTATCTTTTTACAAGGCCTTCTCACCTTTCATTTGCTTGTTCCCATTTTTCAGACTCACTCACTACTTGTGAGTTGCAGGGAAACGTTTGCCAGAAATTGTCAAGAGACACGGTAGGAGGTGGCGTTTGGGATTTGTTTGGGTGGCACATATAAATTGAGGGGATCTCACTTCGAGATGAGACTCCTTGGGTGCAACTCACACTTGAGTGCTGGCGTGTCTGTACTTGTAGAGTATTGGGAGCTTTACGAAATGAACAGTCATGAATCTGCAAAATGAAGGGCAGTTGTGGATGAAGACATGGGGGAAGCCATGGCCTCAAGGTTAGAGAAGCAGCTTTGGGACCAAAAGGGCATCGGTTCGAGTCCCTGGACCAGCAGGAATGGTTGAAGTACCCTTGAGCAAGGCACCTAACCCCCTGACTGCTCCCCAGGCTGCTCTGGGTGTGTTGTACATCGTTCTGGACAAGAGCGTCTCCTAAATGCCTGAAATTATGGCCCGTGAGCATAATTAGCTTGCATGAAAAGTGACTGCTTAATCCAGTTTCTTCCTATTCCTTCACTTCAACCCAATTTTATTATTCCCCCTTTGGCATTTAAAACACAAGCTCTCTGCTCTTCACAGTTTTAAGATATCAGCAGTAAAGGGTCGTGTTTTATCCAGTTCTGTCAGCATAAAATTAATATATACTAGTGCATCTCAAAAAATTAGAATACTATGAAAAAAGTTCCTTTTTTTCATAATTTAATTCAAAAAGGTAAACTTTCATATGTTCTATATTCATTACATGTAAAGTGAAATATTTAAAGCCTTTTTGTTTTAATTTTGATGATTATGGCTTATAGCTCATGAAAATCAGAAATCCAGTATCTCAAATTATTAGAATATTCCCTAAGATCAATCAAAAAAAAGGATTTACAATACAGAAATGTCCAACTTCTGAAAAGTATATTCATTTATACACTCAATACTTGGTTGGGGCTCCTTTACCATGAATTACTGTATCAGTGCGGTGTGGCATGGAGGTGATCAGTCTGTGGCACTGCTGAGGTGTTACTGAAGCCCAGGTTGCTTTGATAGTGGCCTTCAGCGCATCTGTATTTTTGGGTCGGGTGTTTCTCATCTTCCTCTTGACAATACCCCATAGATTTTCTATGGGGTTCAGGTCAGGCAAGTTGGCTGGCCAGTCAAACACAGTAATATCATGGTCAGCAAACCATCTGGTAGTAGTTTTGGCACTGTGGGTAGGTGCGAAGTCCTGCTGGAAAAGGAAATCAGCATCTCCAAAAAGCTCGTCAGCAGATGGAAGCATGAATGCTCTAAAATCTCCTGGTAGATGGCTGTGTTGACTTTGGACTTGATAAAATACAGTGGACCAACACCAGCAGATGACATGGCACCCCAAATCATCACAGACTGTGGAAACTTCACACTGGGCTTCAAACACCTTGGATTCTGTGCCTCTCCACTCTTCCTCCAGACTCTAGAACCGTGATTTCCAAATTAAGTGCAAAATGTACTTTCATCTGAAAAGAGGACTTTGGACCACTGAGCAACAGTCCATTTCTTTCTCTCCTTAGCCCAGATAAGACACTTCTGACATTGTCTCTGGCTCAGGAGTAGCTTGATATTAGGAATGCGAAAGTTGTATCCCCTTTCTTGAAGATGTCTGTTCGTGATGGGTCTTGATACACTGACACCAGCCTCAGTCCACTCCTTGTGAAGCTCTCCCAAGTTCTTGAATCAACTTTTCTTGACAATCCTCTCAAGACTGCGGCCATCCCTGTTGCTTGTGCACCTTTTCCAGCCACCCTTTTCAGCAATGACCTTTTGTGGCTTACCCTCCTTGTGGAGGGCATCAGTGATCAGTGATCTTCTGGACAACAGTCAAGTCAGCAGTCTTCCCCATGATTGTGTGTACTGAACTAGACTGAGAGATACACTGTGTTCATACTGTTTTACTCAAACTCGAAATGAAATATTCTAATATTTTGAGATTTTTTTTATGTTTTTGTACTGTATGCCATACTGATTAAAATTAAAATAGAAAAATGCTTGAAATATTTTAGTTTATGTGTAATGAGTGTATAATATATAACATTTTCACTTTCTTAAATAACTGATGGAAAATATTGAACTTTTTCCACAATATTCTAATTTTTTGAGATGCACTAGTATATAGTATGAAGTGACATTTCGGACACAACGTGGACAATTATTTATACATACAGGACACTTTTTTGATGGAATAAAAACGTATTCTATTCCCTTCTAGCGTGTTTCATTCATTTGGTTTGATAGCACGCAGTATTGTTAGCATATCGCTTATCCTACATGTATTACATCACGCTACTCAATGGAGAATGAGCGTTGAATATGGTTTGATATTGCATGGTTGTCAAGACAACATGACGTCACACGTTCGGAGATGTAAAACTTCTGCACTAGCAAGCAACTATGACAATTTGTAAACAAACATGGCCACCAGGTTTGCTTCATTAAATACGGAAGATTTTGAGAGAACTTTGAAAGAGAAAGATGCATTGAACACCCGAAAGGAATGTGTATGTATAATAGTAGTAATAATATTGGCTGACGTTTTTTGTGGTATATCAGATATATTCCATTCAGCTACTCGTCTTCAACTCGTTCAATATCATGCTAGCTGAATGGAATATATCTGAGATATCACTCAATGCCAGCCAATATTATTTAAATGTTCTGTTTAGGAAGCCATGGCCTAATGGTTAGAGAAGCAGCTTTGGGACCAAAAGGTCACCGGTTTGATTCCCTGGACCTGCAGGAATGGCTGACGTGTCCTTGAGCAAGGCATGTAACCCTAAACTGCTCCTCAGGCTGCTCTGGATAAGAGTGTCTGCTAAATGCCTGTAATGTAATGTAATGGCATTTTTACTCCACTGTTGGAAATGGATCCCAAAGAAGCTACACTCGCTGTATAGCACATCAGCTAGCTAGCTAATATCGATTTGTACATTCCCGTTAAAGGTGTTTCCAGTACGATGGGCGTCCCTTTTTCCTTTTCATCTTCATCTGATGAGCTTTCATACTTCAAGTCAAAAGTTGTATAGTCCTGAAAAGTATAGCTTGGCATGTGATAATCACTAACACTACTGCAGTAACGGTTTGGAAACAGGAAGTGGAGTTTGACATGACGAACACAGATGTGCAGTGTAATACACGCAGTCAAACGTCTCAGTGCGGCTATAGTAAATATAAGCTCTCTTGGAAAGCCACTTAGCCAATGAAATTAGTGGACCAGAACTGACTGTTGTATAAAATGAACTTGAAGACCTTTCAAGTCTTAATGGAGATTATGGCCATGTGGAGCACATCAGTCGAAAACTGAAGACGGAGAGAGTAAAAGTTGCACAAATCCAAACAAGCTGAGACTCAACAGGAATCTCAAGTTGAGTTCCTGACTTCTTGCAGAGGTTTGGCTCAGATCTCTTCCCGTGGCTGTGTCAAGCCCGCCAGCTGATTTCAGCACAGAATCTGATGAGCTCCCTGGGCCGTCCTCTGTCTGTAATGAGAACACTGCTGTGTCTGATATTCTCAAGTCTCTGGCAGAACAGTTACTGCTCTTCCCAAGTCTACTGGCGGGACTTTTTTTTTTTCCCCCCAGCTGAGCTAAATCTGGGGAAACGTGGACCTGCAAGGTCCAATCTGTATTCTGGGAAGCAGGGAAAAATGTTTTCTTTGATAAAAACTTTCAAAATTAAGTTTTGGTGTTGCTACTGTGGAGATGTACACTATAATGCTTGTTATAATGTATTAGTTTTTTAAACTGTTTTGTCGGATTACTGCCTGGGACCAGTTAAATGGAGATCATAAGTTATATGAGGAGACACATAAATAGAATGAATGTCTAAGAGTTAAGCTGGCACAGTTCCTGGGAAAAAGGAACAGTGATGATGGTTCTCTATCATCTCATGTCTTTAGGACAGACGTGTCCTCTCTCCACTTTGATTGTCAAAAAAGGTTAAATTTGGGATTCAAAGTATGCATTATGATTTTAGAATATTATATTCCATAACGCATGGTATAATCATAACTGCTACTGCAAGCTATTTGTGGATGAACATTTTACAATGTGGGTACTGTTGCGCTTTTCTCCACAGTCCAAATTAATTAATGTCATGGCTGCGAGTGGCAAGTCAATACACATTCGGACAGAATTCATGGCTGTGTCCGAAACTGCATAATGCACACTAATTAGTATGCCTAAATTGACATCAAAGGTGCACTGAATACAGGGCCGTAATTATAAATATATATTTCGGGACACTTCCTCCCGATCTCTCCTCTCATCTCATTATCTGTAGCCGCTTTATCCTGTTCTACAGGGTCGCAGGCAAGCTGGAGCCTATCCCAGCTGACTACGGGCGAGAGGCGGGGTACACCCTGGACAAGTCGCCAGGTCATCACAGGGCTGACACATAGACACAGACAACCATTCAAGCAAGAAGGTCCTGGGTTCGAGCCCCGGGGCCGGCGAGGGCCTTTCTGTGCGGAGTTTGCATGTTCTCCCCGTGTCCACGTGGGTTTCCTCCGGGTGCTCCGGTTTCCCCCACAGTCCAAAGACATGCAGGTTAGGTTAACTGGTGACTCTAAATTGACCGTAGGTGTGAATGTGAGTGTGAAGGGTTGTCTGTGTCTATGTGTCAGCCCTGTGATGACCTGGCGACTTGTCCAGGGTGTACCCCGCCTTTCGCCCGTAGTCAGCTGGGATAGGCTCCAGCTTGCCTGCGACCCTGTAGAAGGATAAAGCGGCTAGAGATAATGAGATGAGATGAGACTTATCCCCGGGCGCTCTGGTGTGGCTGCCCACTGCTCTGAGTGCGCGTGTGTGTGTGTGTGTGTGTGTGTGTGTGTGTGTGTGTGTGTGTGTGTGTGTGTGTGTGTGTGTTCACTGCTTCAGATGGGTTAAATGCAGAGGATGAATTTCACTGTGCTTGAAGTGTGCATGTGACGAATAATAAAGGTTTCTTCTTCTTCTTTCTTTCTTCTTAGCTCATCCGGCCAACAGGCGATGAGCTTATGCCATCATGTGTTGTCTGTTGTTCGTCCGGCATCGTCCACATTTCACAAAAATCGCTTCTTCTCCCTCAGTTCTTCACCGATTTTTATTCTTTTTGGCAGGAAGGTAGGTCTGCCTGGGGTGCATATACTGTAGCTTCGACCCAAATTTGCACAATTGCAATTAATAATGAAGCTATGGAGTAATTAAGCCCTAACGAGCAGTTTCCACACAAATCGCTTCTTCTCCCTCAATTCTTCACTGATTTTGATTCTTTCTGGCATGAAGGTAGGGGTACCTAGGGTGCATAAAATTTCTACCCAGCCATTTACTTAATTACAATTATTAATGAAGTTATGGACTAATTAAGCCTTAATAATCAGTTCAACAAAAATCACTTATTCTCGGTCAATTCCTCGCCGTTTTGGATTCTTTCTGGTAAATAGGTAGGTATTTCTAGGGTGTATATAGCTTCTGTATATCGCTTGTATATAGTATATATAGCTTGCAACATTTATTGCCCAAGGTGGCCCGCTTTAGATCGTTCCTTCTGGACTAGACGGGGCCGGAGTGAGCTACGCCGTCAGTGACGGTCTCATTATTGTAATACTGTACCAATAATAACACTTCACTTCAGCCAGGACATGAATGAAAAGGTAAAGTTAACGTCAATACGCCATTTTGTGCTGGAACTGTAATTGTGGAACTAAATAATGGAAGCAAACGTTTTGGGTGCAAACAGCCAATTTGAGAGCGCTAATCAGTCAACCATCACTAACATTAGCTATCATAGCTAAGTTACCTGGAAAGTTAATTAGCCACACGTTCACCCAGCGACCAACAATGGTGCTCACAGGCGTGTTCAACTAACGTTTATGTATTTATTACGTTATATTTATTAAAAAGCCACATGAAATCTGAGTAAAGTGTCATTGTGTAATTTATATGGACAGTAGGAGGAGGAAAAGGAGCAAATATTGATGGTTAAGACCAAATAATGACGACATAACAGTCGAATCCTAATGTACAGACTCCTGTTGGCCTCCGTATGTGTATTAAGGTTCTTAATGGATAGTTTTACTGACGTCATGGCATTCCAGGGAACGCCCTCCAGCCGCCATCTTGTGGGGCAAACAAAACGTACCATCGCCATTACCGGCTACGTTATCTCGGACGAATTTATGAAGTTATATAGTCAGTTTTCTAAAATAAAGATCAATGTCGGCAAAATCAAGCAAACAGAAGTATATAGATACATTAGACGACATCTCACGACAACGGTATGCAGCCAAACTGGCCTTGATTGGGGGAACTGACCCCTACGAAGTGGACAAAGATGCATTTTCAAGTGACTATGCAGGGCTGCCAAAGCCTGAAACTGCCAAAGCCTGCTCCAAAGCCTGAAACTGACTTCATCAAACTTTAAAGGCTGTCTGATATATACAACTTTATATATTCACAGTGCTCCTTTTGTCGGATGCCGCCTTTTTCACGGCTGAATCGCGCAGATCCGATTTTTTTTTTTTTAGGGGGGGGGCGTTGGAATGTCTGATTATAATTTCAAAGTAAATTCTGTATTAAAATTACTAAATAAGCAAATCCGTTACAGTCCATGAAACAGGAAGTATAAGGATGAGAAAAAAACCAGTTTAAATCGGAAAGCTGCACACATTTGCGCAGTCCTGCACACCGCTCGGGCTGCGCAAATGTGCGCAGCTTTCCGATTTAAACTGTTTTTTTTCTCATCCTTATACTTCCTGTTTCATGGACTGTAACGGATTTGCTTATTCAGTAATTTTAATACAGAATTTACTTTGAAATTATAATCAGACACTCCAACGCCCCCCCTAAAAAAAAATCAGATCTGCGCGATTCAGGCGGCATCCGCCAAAAGGCGCGCTGTTTGCATCCCAAACACAAATCAAATCATACAGAATAGACCTAAAATGTTTTTCAAAAATGACCCTTGCGTGAGTGAAGTGACAAGTTTCAAATAGAAACGTGACAAACGAGCGATACTAAGTGTGCATTACAATGTAAATGTACACTCAGCGGTTCCAGTTAGGCATTCTCCAGAGATTGTTCACATGATGTTTTGGTTTCCAAAAACAAACTTAAACACAATTGATTGTTTATTTAAACAACTTACCACTTCTAAAATGATCGGAGCAGACTTTGCTGTGTTTGGAAGGCTGATAATCCTTGCGGTTGATTCTCGCAAGCCATAGATTTCTCCTTTGTATGCTGAGTTTCTTTGTTTGCTCGCCTTCGTGCTCCCGTACAGTGGGAATTCCATAAAAGCTCCGCTTGACGTCATCATCTGACCTATTACGACAGCCGTGAATACAACAGGTGTGCACCATTGCTAGCTTTAAATAGCCTGCTTGGGTTCTTTTGAAGACTTTGTACTCGCGCGTTACAATGTGTGCTCAGTCACCTGTATGGTAAGCTTGACCCGCAAGATGGCCGCCACTAGGGAATCCCCAACTCTGTGATGTCATGTGAAAACTATCTATATTTCTTTGCGCAATATTGTGCAAAATGCTGACTGTTACAGTTACTGGTAAAACCTTTTGTTTGCTCTGCTGTAATCTCTCTGCTGCATAGGCTTTGCTCATCTCTGAGACCATAAGATGTCAACTTTAACATTTTTCCTGTTATCGTATAATATTGGACTTTTTCTGAGTTTTCTTTCACACTTTGTCACTCTGTAGTTGGATTTCTTTTGTGCCTTAAGTTGGGGTTTTGATGTACAGTATCTGAGCTTGTACGTGATGTATTCATTGTAGACTGAGTTACTACCGGTATTACATTATTATCAAGTCATGGCATCTCATGAACATCATGACTCTATGTATAATCTTAGTCTATGAAGCACTTTGGCTTTGACTTTTACATCTTGTCCTTTTTCCATATTTAGGAAGTGAGTAAAAGATTGATGCCTTGTTCTCACCAAGAAGGGCACTAAGGTGCTTGGCCAGTCCCTTGTCATTTCGAGACTTGAATACTGGAACTCATTCCTGTCTGGTGTCCCTGTGTGTGCCATTATGTCTTTGCAAATGGTCCAGAATGCAGATTTCAATTTATCTTCAATATTTTGATGTTCACCCATGTTACAACACGGCTGTGTTTCCTCTATTGGTTTCCTGTAGCTACTAGTGATGGAGTTACAGTGGTGCTTGAAAGTTTGTGAACCCTTTAGAATTTTCTATATTTCTGCATAAATATGACCTAAAACATCATCAGATTTTCACACAAGTCCTAAAAGTAGATAAAGAGAACCCAGTTAAACAAATGAGACAAAAATATTATACTTGGTCATTTATTTATTGAGGAAAATGATCCAATATTACATATCTGTGAGTGGCAAAAGTATGTGAACCTTTGCTTTCAGTATCTGGTGTGACCCCCTTGTGCAGCAATAACTGCAACTAAACGTTTCCGGTAACTGTTGATCAGTCTTGCACACCGGGTTGGAGGAATTTTAGCCCGTTCCTTCGTACAGAACAGCTTCAACTCTGGGATGTTGGTGGGTTTCATCACATGAACTGCTCGCTTCAGGTCGCTTCCTAAAGTTTTCATTATTAAAAACACTCGAATGGGGGAACGAGCAAAGACCTTAAATGCCTCTTTCAGTACAATTGGTTCAATAATATAACATGCAGGTGGAAATTGCGTCGTGCAAGATTTCCCAACACGCTCTCTGATTAATGATGAGAAAGAAGCAAGGAGTCACTTGAAAAGAGTTGCAGGATGACCTGAAAGCAGCAGGAACAGTGTTAACAATAAGCAAGGAACTACACTGTAGTCATGTCAAGTCATTGGCAATAATTCAGCTTGATGAACATTGTGAAGGAACCATGAATGGAGAGATGTAGGGGGACATAGCCTAGCCAATCTCCTGCTTTTGTTTACGGAAGATTTTGAAATTATCCAGTAAAGGACCCTTGTGACCTTGGGGAAATGAAGATGCCAATAAGAATGGGACAAAATTGATCCACAATGCTGCAGAAAAGCTAATTGCTTCTTGAAGTGGATCTTTGCACAGGAAGTATATTAAATATCAATATCATCAATTAAAAAAAAAAGTGCCTGAGTATTTATATCCTCTCAGGGTGTTTACTTCTGTATCAGCACTGACTTCTGCTCCCGGATGTATGTTTTCCAAGTAGACAAGCAAGCATTTCTGTCAGTCACTCTAGAGAGTCTGCCAAATGCCGTACGTGCAAATCAGCATCCACTAGATAATTATTTACATAAGACATACCATCTTGCATATGGAATTCACAGTAGGAGTGACCTTTGGTACACGAGCAGATTTTAACAGCGTGAGTATTAATTTGTTTAAGCCAAATGTATGCAGTGGTCTAAATGTGCAAGAGACAAGGCCAACAGTACATTCTCTTGGTGAAAGCACTCCCAGTTAACCAGTTTACTTTGTCATACCAAGACAGCTGAATTGAGCGATTGTGTCTCCCTAACTTTTGAATTAAATCGATCTTGGGCATTGATCTGCCCTGTTGTTTAATTTTGAACCTCTCCTCGTAAGGAAGAGCATAAAACGTCTTCTCCAACATCAGGCTGACAACATTAGCAACATTTGCCATTTCGCGCTGCTAACAGCTAGCTCGCTGGCTAGATTTCCCCTCTATTACCTGGCTTAAAATAAACAGCCTTTACTGAACCGAAACAAAAGCAAGTCATAAATTCACAAACTCTATAGTTACAATTTTAATTACAGTATATACAAATGACAATAGGAACTGTACATTGGTCAGAAAAGAACGAGAATGAACAGCAGCTAGTTTCACGACTTCACTCGCCAACACACCGCACGATGGACTGAGCTTGAATCCCTCTGATCGACACGATGTATAATTTTAAAACACTGTCAGTCACATGACATCCAAAAGAGATTTGAGAGTTCCTCCAATCATCATACAGAAGCCCATCGTCCAGTCCTGCCTTACTGTCACCGACTCTCCATAGACCCAACAGTGAAGCCAGGCATCTGGAAATTACAGTTGTGGTTAGAAGTTTACATACAGTGACATGAATGTCATCTTGGATATGAATGTCATGGCAATATTTGGGCTTTCAGTAATTTCTTTGAACTGTTCTTTTTCTGTGGCAGAATGATTGTACAGCATAAAGCTTTAATTTAAAAAAACACTAGAATTTGGTGCACAAGTTTTAATTTTCTTTGGGTTTTCTGAAATCAACACAGGGTCAAAATTATACATCCAGGGTCAGAAATTTACATACGCTCACTTAGATTATTAATTCAGAGGTGCTGAAACTTAAAAATGTCTCTTATCTTTCCAAGGCTGAGGTTTCTTAACTTCCTGTTAGTGATCATGATTGACTACAGCTGGTAGCTTTTCTGTGCCTTCGTAAAAAGGGTTTGTTTACAGCACTCATTGGATTGACCGACACGCAGTAAAATGGGAAAGTCCAAGGAGCTCAGTGCAGATCTGAGAAAGAGGATCGCAGATATACACAACTCCAGAATGTCTCTTGGAGCCATTTCTAAACAACTGCAAATTCCAAGATCAGTTCAAACAATTGTATCAAAGTTATTGTGAGATGCAGTCACTTTGCCAAACCACTTTGCTTCAAGAAAACGCAAACGGTCACCCTCAGCTGAAAGGAAATTGGTTTGGATGGTCAGGAACAACCTGGGAACCACCATGGCACAGCCCTGCCATGAACTAGAAGCTGATGGATCACTGTCTACAGTTCAGATCACCATGGACTCAGAGGCTGCTATCCAAGAAATAACCCCCTGCTCCAAAATTTACACCTTCAGGCTTAACTAAAGTTTGAAGCTGACCACACGGACAAAGAAAAAGCCTTCTGGAGGATAGCTGTAAGGTCAGATGAGACAAAGATTGAGTTGTTTGGCCACAATGAGCACCATGTACAGAGGGACGCTGTACCAGCTGGTGGTGGTGGTAGGATCATCATGCTCTCAGGCTGTTTTACTGCCAGTGGAACTGGTTCATTGCACAAAGTGGATGGAATAATGAAGAAGGAGAACTACTTCAGAATTCTTCAGCATAAACCATCAGAAACTTTAACACAACTTGGGAGTTACAGCAGGACAATGAACCCAAACACGCATCAGAGCTGGTTGTTGAGGATAAAGCAGGCTAACATTAAGCTTAAGACAAGGGCTTAAGCTTCTGACTTCAACCCTATTGAAAATATATGAACCGTGCTTATAAGTCAAGTCCATGCCAAGAAAAAAACAAAAAAAAATTATAATTGAACTCTACTAAATCTACCATGAAGAGTTGTGAAATATCCAACCAGAATCCTGCCGGAAGCTTGTTCATGGTAAACAAAAATGTTTGGTCAAGGTGAATCTTACGAAGAGCCATTTTACCCAAATATTAGGTGTGCTGTGTGTATAATTTTGACCTTGAGTTGATTTCAGAAAATATTAGGTGTGCTTTCTAGCACAAAATATCGATTTGGAATAAGACAGTCAAGTCGTGTTAACGCATATTTAACAGACAAACTTTTTCATGATGTTTTACAGGAAGCCGGGCTTCCCTTGTAGTCTGAGAGGAGTACAGTCAGTATCACTGTAAAAAATAATATTTTTCCCCTTTGGCATGGTCTTTTTTTCTCCTTCTACTTTTTCTTTTTTTAAAACCTCAAAACACCCCTCTCAGCAGGTAATTCTACCCTCATTCACTATCTGACTGACCTGCTGCTACTGGACATGCAACTCTTTGTCTTTATTATGCCACTAAGACATTCAAACAAAACAGTAATTACTGCATAATTGCAGTAGTCTAGTGCAGATAGCCTGTAATTCCTGTTGTCTTGAGACTGGTACTGCTGCAAATCTTATCGTGAAGAGATTTTCTTCCCTTGAAACCTCCTTTAAGGAGGAAAAATACTGCTGCCAGTGCTTAGTGTAGCCACAAAATATACATTCGCTTCTTTTTTTTTTTTCCCCCTTTCTAAGCGCCTGGAGACCTATATTTCACAGATGTGAGAATGTCACCAGTCAGGTAACTCATTCTGAACGCAGTATAAAGGCATAATGCTCCATGTGAGGTGTAGCGTCATCATACTTTTCCTTTTTTGCCACTGGTTGTTTTATTCTGCAAGGTCATTACTCCTATGCTGTGAATACAGATTCGTTTATCTTGCCTAAATCCTGCAGTGGGCTCCTGTCACAGCTGTTTTCACTATTAGAGCGTAAATTAGTGATTTTGTGCCACATATTTGGGTGCAGTAATCTAATGCGGTCTTATTAGCCAGGATAATGTGCTTGAGATGATACCTGCGATTTAGGAAAGATGCACTGTGCTGAGATACAGGCTTTTTCTTTTGAAAAGAGGTTTTATGTCTTGGGAGATTAAACGCCTGCTGTGTATTAGAAAAATAAGAAATGCTGGTGCAAAAAAAACCAACCCTCTCATCTCAAAGCTAAATTGAGGACACGCATTGAACAAGTATTAATGTATATGCTAGGGATGTAATGGAATATATTATTAATGTTCTCATGAGGAGGGCGGCACCTCACAGCAAGAAGGTTCCGGGTTCGAGCCCCGTGGCCGGCGAGGGCCTTTCTGTGTGGAGTTTGCATGTTCTCCCCGTGTCCGCGTGGGTTTCCTCCGGGTGCTCCGGTTTCCCCCACAGTCCAAAGACATGCAGGTTAGGTTAACTGGTGACTCTAAATTGACCGTAGGTGTGAATGTGAGTGTGAATGGTTGGTTGTCTCTGTGTCAGCCCTGTGATGACCTGGCGACTTGTCCAGGGTGTACCCCGCCTCTCTCACCCATAGTTAGCTGGGATAGGCTCCAGCTTGCCTGCGACCCTGTAGAACAGGATAAGCGGCTATAGATAATGGATGGATGGATGAAAACTCATGAATTCATCACTGAATGAACTCGTGTGATGTAGCTGAGGTTGAAGAACTTTTGGAGCCATAATTCACCTGGAGATCTACCTGGCATTTCTACTTCTTGGGTTTTTAATTTAAAAGCAAAACAAAACAACACGCGCACACACAAAAAAGAAAAAAAAAACCTTCTGGTATAGACCCCTTGCGCGTGATGTCACGCATCATGTGATAATTTCTCCTGGGGGACAACCAGACACCGTCTTCCTTTAAGTTCATTTTTGCGCTGTTTTTGGTTGTTCCAGTCGTTCAAATAGAGAAAAAGATAAAAGGTATTACCGTCTCCCTGGGACTTTGTCTTGAACTTCTGATTGTGGCTTCGGAACTTGACTTGGGCATTTCTTTAGAAAGGAAATCTCTGATCTGGGAGTAGTAGATTTTTTTTTTCACAGCAGTTGGAAGAACCCAGTCTGCCTTTGTATCTGTAACTGTCAGTGAATCCCTTTGTTTGACTCCAGCTTCGAGCTCACAACAACGATGCTCTGTGAGAACAGCTCTCTCCGAGGCCTGCCATACAGCCGCAGTGTGCAGCCACGATCCTGCCATGGTCTTCACTGACAGTCCACGGAGTTAAAGGTTTTTTGGTCATTCTTTGCGAGTGGTTAACCTGGTATAGAATATAGGTTGGATTCAGTCACGTGACTTTTGCTTGTGAGTTTACTTCCAGTGAATGAAGTGGTGGTCAGGCAAACCGATTTGGTTAGTGTTATGCAGAGAGCTAGTGAAACCGTCTCTGACTATTTTCGCAGTTTAGAAGCCAATGCACCGTCAAGATCCCTTCAGAAAGTTGCTCTTTGCAATGAGAGAGATCCTTACACGCTAGTAAAGAAGGATTTTTCCTATGATTTGAAAAATTATCCATCCAGACAAAGTTGTATATGTGCCCAAATCCAGAATCCAGGGACACATGTCTGCCCGGGGGCATTTTGAGTTATTGACAGATTCAGAAAGTACAGTTTCTAAGCTTTCCAATGATGCCTTCCATGTGGAGATCTGACAATATTTGAAGAATGTGTGGCCTTTTGAAAGTGTATACCTCTTAAAACAGGAAAGGGAGAAAATCGCCCTCAAAGTTTTCCATCTCAGCTACTCTGGGTGTAGGGCGGGCACATAATGGTGCTCATTTGCATGACATTAAGGAAAGCCCTACCCCCTACGAGCTAGCACGATGCTACTTTCATGTAAACAAAGATCACCACGTCAATTTTCCTTCCATGCAAAGTATGCCCAACACAATTATGAAGTACAAAAATAAGTCCTAAAGTATACTTTAACGTTTTGTGGTTGAAAAATTACTCACACCGTAAGAAAGAAAGATAGCACGATGATGACACAACTAACACAACACTAGTTTCATGTAAAGCCTCGGTCACAACCGGCCGTACGTGCTCCTACAGCCGGTCTACATGCAAGAAACGAACGGAGGGCGCGTGTGAAACGCACGAGAGCGCACGTGTGATGTGCTGATTTTCGAGCCGCAGACCGGCCGCAGAGGTTCGTTGTCATGTCAAACAAACTCTACGGGTGCTTACATTTTTTTCAGGTTGCAAAACAAACTTACAGCCAACGCGCGTCTTTCTCCATGAACAAAAAAAAACGCAGCAATTTGGGAAACGCCAAAAATCACACGGCCAAAAAATCCTACGTCCGGTTGTGACCTAGGCTTAACCAAACCACAACACTCTCCGTTAAATGCAAAAATAACCACACAGCCTTAGATTAATAAACTTACCCCATCAGAAAGAGAAACGGCGCCTTGCACACATCAATGCCTCCGATGGAATGTAATCCTAGCTTCCTTTTGGTTGCGTTTTTTTTTTGCTAGAAATTGTTATCTCCGATGTAAATACCATGTGTCTGTTTGCTTCGCGGTGTTTCAGCGACTCTGCGCTCTGTTTAGCTTCCTCATTCCATAGTGAAATTACACGCCTGTATGCAGCTTAAGTAGCCATGAGCTCAGCTCGTATTGTACAGCTGATTCGCGAAAAAAACAAACAAAAGACTTAAATCATCATGTGAATGGCCCATATGGTAATTTACCCACACCCCCCAGCAGGCTACAGTCCTGACAAAAACGAGACAATTTGCAACAAAAAATGTATGCTTTTCCAACAAAACAATCTATTATCTGAAATACTGATTGCATTCTTCAAGATCTCAACTTGCACATGATGGAAAAAAACAAAAATCACAAATTTCGAAAAAAAATGCTTCTTTTGCGATTATCTCGGATTCGTTTCGGCCGACATGTGTCCCTGGATTTGGTGAGGCGTCACATATGGACAAACAGATGAAACCTCAGAAGAGCATGGAAGTGAGGTGTACAACTCTTTTTTTTTTTTTTTCTTTTTTTTAATATGTGGCTTAATTAGAGATCTGGGGATCAGGAAACTACAAGAGAAATCCTGTATCGTTTTTGCCCGGGTAAGGAGGCATTTTTGGGCTTTTTGTACGCGTCTTTGCGATGGTTGCTAGGACACTACAAGTTTTAGTATTGGGTGTAAAACAAACCACAGACACTCGATTCTCAATCCTCCCTGCTTTTCTCTTTCAGCAAATGATAAGTTTTGGTTTTTTTTAATTAAAAAGAGAAAATGCAGTGAGAAGGTACATTCCAGCATCTATGTAGGTAACGCTAGGCCACAAATCTACATCTTCACTCCAGTAGTTTCAAGGAATTTTATATGGATCATAATCACTAACAAGCTCTAATTTCCACGTATATCTATCCTTTGCTTCTTTCTGACTTTGATTAACCAAGTAATCTGGTAGTAGAGCTTTTTTAACTGGAGTTTTCTTCAAACTATAGACGTCTGACATCTTCAGTATCACTTCAAGTTTGCTTGTCCCCTTGACACGGGTAGCAGTGGTTGCTAATGCAAGTGTGACATCCGTGCAAGGGGTCTATAGGCCACACCTACTTCATATTTTACTTTGAATACCAGTACAAATATGCATATTTGGAGCACTAAACAGATACAGATAGTGGCGTTGTGCTGCACCCCGAGTACAGTTGTGTAAGCATTATATGGCGGCTACAGTTAACTGTAATAAAGTGCAATTTTTTTTCCGACACCAGTCTAGTGAGTACATGCCGATGGTCTCTGGACACACTGGGTTGCAGGGATAATGTGTTCCTCTGGGTCTGGAGGAGTCCTTTTCTCCTTGTTTACGTACTCATAAAAATGCATCTACTTATCTCTGGATCTCCACTCGAATGGCTCAGAAGATTGATATGTGAAATGTGGCATGTTATTTGCAATTATTGGGCAAGCCGAGTCTCTATTTTTAGACGGCTCGGTTTATTTGTGTCTCACTTAATCTAAGCTGTGCCATGATGGAGCATTCCCTGTGGGTTTGCAAATCCTCATGTCAGCTCGTGCACCGTGGTGCGTTTATGCGATATGTGAACGAGGATAAAATAGCACTGCAGTCCAGAATCTTGGAAAAGTGGGAACACTGGGAATGTTGGTCAGTGATGTGATTTTGGTGAGGTGATTTATTCAACAAATTGAGCTAACATTTTGAGCATTGTCTCTCTGACCTCATTAGCCACCAAGAGTGTGATGCTGACAAACCATGTGATGACATTTGCGGTTCAACTAAGATTTTTTTTTTCATGTGCTAAGGAAGATAACCGAACAAATACAATGTACATATAAAATTTCAGCGCAATATCTGTTGCTTTATACTTTCTAATTCTAATATGTACTGAGATTACATGTGATTTGTGGTATTTAACACAATCGTATGCTTTTTTTTCTCTCTCTCTCTCTGATTAACAACCAAATCTCTAATTGATAGCTGTGGAAAGATTTTGGAGGAGTTCTTGTTCAAAGAATGCTTTGAAATGTTCCTAGTAATAATGGAGGTATAGTTGGGGCCCGGTCCCACAAGACTGATAACTATACCTGTAACTACACCAATAACTATACCTCTACCTGAATTTAGTTCCAGTCTGGAGCAGTCACACCACAACTATAATCCCCACTATAATATCGCTTGGTCCTGAGTGGCAGGACCAAGCGATATTATAGTGGGGATTATAGTTGTGATGTGACTGCTCCAGACTGGAACTAACCGGGCCCGGAGGAAACCCACGCGGACACAGGGAGAACATGCAAACTCCGCACAGAAAGGCCCTCGCCGGCCACGGGGCTCGAACCCGCACCTTCTTGCTGTGAGGTGACAGCGCTAACCACTACACCACCGTGTCGCGGTTAGCGCTGTCGCCTCACAGCAAGAAGGTCCGGGTTCGAGCCCCGTGGCCGGCGAGGGCCTTTCTGTGTGGAGTTTGCATGTTCTCCCTGTGTCCGCGTGGGTTTCCTATGGGTGCTCCGGTTTCCCCCACAGTCCAAAGACATGCAGGTTAGGTTAACTGGTGACTCTAAATTGACCGTAGGTGTGAATGTGAGTGTGAATGGTTGTCTGTGTCTATGTGTCAGCCCTGTGATGACCTGGCGACTTGTCCAGGGTGTACCCCGCCTTTCGCCCGTAGTCAGCTGGGATAGGCTCCAGCTTACCTGCGACCCTGTAGAACAGGATAAAGTGGCTAGAGATAATGAGATGAGATCCAGGCCTGGAAAAATCACTCCAGAAGCAATCTCACGGATACGGATAAACTCAGGCCTGGGCTATAGGCATCGTTATCGGTCTGGTGTGACCACCAACCACATAAACTGCAGGGGACCGACTTATTTATAGTTATCGTTATCGGTATTGTGGGACTGGGCCTTTAATCTTAATAATTAATGTAAGGAATTTTCTCAGTATACTTTTACTGGGGCTGTAAGTAGCATTTGAAATGTACCTTGTTTGCAGTATTGTCCTACAATCTCTCCAAGGTATTTGAGCCTTTATGTGAAAAGACTTAAACTTGGTGGGATAGAAGATGCGGACTGATGATTTGTTTTTGTTGTCAGCTGCAGTATGATGTAACAAAATCCATCCATTATCTCTAGCCGCTTTATCCTGTTCTACAGGGTCGCAGGCAAGCTGGAGCCTATCCCAGCTGACTATGGGCGAGAGGTGGGGTACACCCTGGACAAGTCGCCAGGTCATCACAGGGCTGACACAGAGACAACCATTCACACTCACATTCACACCTACGGTCAATTTAGAGCCACCAATTAGCCTAACCTGCATGTCTTTGGACTGTGGGGGAAACCGGAGCACCCGGAGGAAACCCACACAGACACGAGGAGAACATGCAAACTCCACACAGAAAGGCCCTCTTCAGCCACTGGGCTCAAACCCAGGACCTTCTTGCTGTGAGGCGACAGCACTAACCACTACACCACCATGCCGCCTGTAACATAAAATCAAGGGATAATTTAAAAAAAAATTCAGCAGGAGTTAGCATCGAAAGTATACTATATGTCCAAAAGTTTGAGGACATCTGACCATCATACCCATATGTGTTTGTTGAAAATTCCATTCCAAAGTTGCTGTCATAACAGCCTCCACTCTTCTGAGAAAGCTTTCCACTATATATTGGAGCATGGCTTTGTCTGGGGATTTGTCCATTCAGGCACATGAGCATTAGTGAGGTCAGGCACTGATGTCAGGTGAGGAGGTCTGGTAGGCTTCTTGGGTTCTTCCACGCCAATCTTGGCAAACCATGTCTTCATGGAGCTCACTTTGTTCACGGGGCATCGTCATGCTGGAACAGGTTTGGGCCCCTTAGTTTTAGTGAAGGGACATCTATATCTACTGTAAAGCTACAGTTTACAGTGACATCCTGTACAATTGGTGTTTCCAACGTTGTGGTAAAAGTTTGGCGAGCGTGATGTTCAGGTGTCCATAAACATTTGGCCATATGGTGTAGCACTTGATCTAAAAATAAATAACTAGAAGTACAATCACAGGATGTGTGAAACTTGAACACAGGATGTAGGAAAAACGTCTACTACTGTGGAGACTTGCAGCAAATGACTGGAATTGGATCAAGTCAGATGACCGACAGATCCTTCCTGAAACACAAGGTGGTCAACATGATGACGTGCACAGAGTAACGGTAAAAGATAACAGGAATGAAGAAGCAATTAAGGCCACAATGGCTCTGTTCTGCTTCAGGATGTCCTTTCATGGGCAACTGTGGTCCAAGTCGTTCAAAGGAGTTCTATCATTTTGTGCTGTGTTCTTTTACCATTTAAAAACTGGCACAAAATAAAGAACATCCAAGACCTCCATAATCTTTACAGTGGGAGGAAGAAAGCCCAATGGGCTGAAAAATGTACTGGCCCATTTCTCTTATCACTGTCGTCATATGGATCCATCAAAGCAATGCTACTTTGATTCAAGAAGCAAAGAAGGAGCTTGGTTCAAGCAAGCCTTGAACAGATTACTCCTCCACATTGAGGAATATGGCTCATTGACAGCCGTTTACTTGTTGCTTGCTTGAACACCGTCATCAGGCAGGAGATCAACTCCATAAATCGAGCACTGTGCTATGAAATTGGTAACATTAGAACTAAATACCCTATGGAAATTGAAAACCTTTCGTAGTGCAGTGGCAGAACAATTTCTGGGTTTGGACTGATGTCATGGCTTTCATAAGAGGAAGTCATCAAAAAGTGGATGAGTCAGACACTGATGGTTTTGCATCAATGTTTCATACAATTGAAGCATTTTCACTCAGCACTCCATCACCGAACAGCTTGTCCTAATTACGTAATAAGGCCCATCTCCGAAACAGCTCTAAGGCTCTCTAAAGAAGCACTTTATTTATATACTACCACTAACATGTGCAATCTAATCTACTTAGGAAAAAAGCAAACATACATATTAGTACCAAATGTTACATAATTTTACAATGGGAAATGAGTTCTCACTTTAATTATCAGCATCGTCCACATCAGTCTATTGTCATCGTCGCCTGAGGTAATTAATTGCTGATTAATTTAATGTATTCTGCTCTGTGGACTAAATTTCTTGTCTTAAACTTTTTTTTTTTAACATTGTCTGCTGTTATCGGTACAGTGTGTGTAAATGTTCTTCTCTGTTTTGACTGTGATGTGATGGTGCAGGCGCATCATATACCCCTTTTCCACCAAATCAGTTCCAGGGCTGGTTCGGAGCCAGTGCTGGTTCACAACTCGTTCAACTTGCGAGCCAGCTGAGAACCAGCTTGCTTTTCCATAGCTCGCGGTGCTAAGAGAAGACACGTCATTACGTCGCTGTATACGTCAGTTACGTCGTTGTATACGTCATTACGTCGCTGTATACGTCAGTTACGTCGCTACGTTTGCATAAACCTTGGCGTGAATATCGAAGCAAAAACAACGCGGAAGAAGCAGCAGCAACAACAATAATAATAATAATGGATGACTTCGCGTTTGTACAGCTGCTGCTTCTCGTCGCTTAAAAATGGCGATCTTTCGCGGTCTTGTTATTGTTGTTGGTCTTAACAACTCCGCCCCCCCGCTGACGTAAGCGGTTCTTTCCTCTGGCCCAGCAGAGAGTTGGTGCTAGCCTGGAACCGGTTTTTCTGGCCCTAGAGCCAGTTCTTTGTCAGTGGAAACAGAAAACCCGGTTCCAAACTAAGCACTGGCCCCGAACCAGCGCTGGAACTGCTTTGGTGGAAAAGGGGCAACAGACAACTTGCATTCACAAACAATATCCGATGACAATTGAATTGATTAAGCTTACATGTGTGGTCAGAAGTTAACATGCGCTCATCATGGACATGAATGTCACGGCAGTATTGGGCTTTTACTGATTTCTCTGAACTGTTCTCGTTTTGTACAACATGTATCTCATCTCATCTCATTATCTGTAGCCGCTTTATCCTGTTCTACAGGGTCGCAGGCAAGCTGGAGCCTATCCCAGCTGACTACGGGTGAAAGGCGGGGTACACCCTGGACAAGTCGCCAGGTCATCACAGGGCTGACACATAGACACAGACAACCATTCACACTCACATTCACACCTACGGTCAATTTAGAGTCACCAGTTAACCTAACCTGCATGTCTTTGGACTGTGGGGGAAACCGGAGCACCCGGAGGAAACCCATGCGGACATGGGGAGAACATGCAAACTCTGCACAGAAAGACCCTCGCCAGCCACTGGGCTCGAACCCAGACCTTCTTGCTGTGAGGCAACAGCGCTAACCGCTACACCACCGTGCCACCCTACAACATATATCTTTAATAGAAAAAACAAACAAACCCAAGAATAAGTTTGGTGCACAAGTTTTATTTTGCATTTTCTGAAATCAACACAGGGTCAAAAATATACACACGGCACACCTAATATTTGGTTAAATGTCCCTTCGCAAGTTTCACCTTGACCAGCCATTAACAAGCTTCTAACAGAATTCTGGTTGGATATTTGATCACTCTTCTTGGCAGAATTATTAGAGTTCAGTTTAATTTGTTGGGTTCCTGGCATGGACCTGACTTTTAAGCACAGTCCACGTACTGTATTTTCCATAGGGCTGAGGTCAGGACTTTGGGACGGCCATTCCAAAAGCTTAACGTTAGCCTGCTTTATCCATTCCACAATTAGCTTCGATGTGTTTGGGAGTCAGCGTTCTTTTGAAACACTCAGTTCTGTCCAAGATTCAACTGTTTAGCTGATGGTTTGAGGTTCTGCTGAAGAATTGAGGTAGTCCTCCTTCATTATTATATCCTTTTTATTTAACCATGCTTAACATTTGGCAAAGTGTTCTTGAGGTTGAATGCCTCATCATTGCTCCTCCAAACAACCCTCTGGTCATAGTGGCCAAACAACTCAGTTTTTGTCTCATCTGATGAAAAAACTTTCCTCTAGAAGGCTTTTTCTTTCTGTGTCATCAGCTACAAACTTCAGTCGAGCCTGAAGGTGTAGATTTTGGAGTAGGGGCTTCTTTCTTGGACAGCAGCCTGTCCGTCCACGGCAATATAAAACTCACTTGACTGTAAACAGTGACACTGGTGTTCCAGCAGCTTCCAGTTCATGGCAGGCCTGTGACCTGGTGGTTCCTGGGTTTTTCCTGACCATGTGAACCAATTTCCTGTCAGCTGAGGGGGACAGTTTGAATCCTCTTCCAGACCTTGGCAAAGTGGCTACACCTTCCAATAACTTTCACTTGTCAAACAAACCCTGTTGGTACAGAGAAGCTACCAGCTGTAATCAGTCATGATCACTAACAGGAAGTTAAGAGGCCTTAGCAACTTAAGATATTTTGGAATTTTCAGCACCACTGAATGAATAATAATACGTATACCCACTAATTTTGACCCTGTCTTGATTTTAGAAAACCCAAAATAAGTTAACGCTCGTGCACCAAATACTTTATATGCCTCTGCCACCGTAAGGTGCAGGAGGCATTGTTTTCGGGTTGTCTGTCCGTGCGTGCATCCGTGCATGCGTCCCGAAACCTTGTGAACGCGATATCTCAAAGGCTAATGAAAGGAATTTCACCAAACGTTCACCATTTGTGCGCTTTGGGACATACATGAACTGATTAGATTTTGAGATCAAAAGTTCTAAGGTCAAGGTTGCTGTGAGGTCACATGTCTGTCCAAAAACCTTGTGAACACAATATCTCCAAGGCTGATACAAGTAATTTCACCAGGTCATGATTACTGTGAGGTCAAATGTCCATCCCCAAATCACAACTTAATAAGGCGTGTAGTCTACCGGGCGGAGGCATCCCCATCGACGCCATTTGGTGTTGAGTTCTATCTAGTTTTCTATTAAAGATGTATGTTGAACAATCATCATTCTTCCTCAGAAAAAGAACAGATGGAAGAAATCATTGAAAGCCCAATACTGCCATGACATTCATGTCCATGATGAGTGTATGTACACTTCTGACTGCAAGTGTACTGTATGTCCATTTTGCTACTGTATGTATCTATCTGAAAATTTGATCAACTCACATGGAAATCACACAACTAGCAAGGATTTAGATATCTTTAAGTAATCGAAATTAAAACATTTCCATGTTTTGATAAAACAGATTTGTTTTACGTTCACCCCTCTGCTTGCCGACCTGCACTGGCTACCTATTGCAGCTCACATCAAATTTAAGACATCGGTGCTAGTTTACCAGGCTGTCAAGCGGATAGGGCCAGCATACCTCCAGAGTCTGATCCGCTCCTACACACCAACCAGATCCCTATGCTCCGCTAGTACTGGTTGCCTGGCCCCTCCTCCTCTCCGCTCCTGCCCAGCCCACTCAAGACTGCTGTCTGTCCTGGTTCCCTATTGGTGGAATGACCTTCCCATTGAGGTCAGAACTGCCAACTCCCTGATCACCTTCAAGCGTAGACTGAAGACTCACCTCTTCAGGCTGCACCTCTCCCCTTCTTCCCCGCCCACTGTATAGCTGCATTTCGGTCTAGACCAACCCAGACTGTGTACTGTCTAGCCTGGGGTTAGCCATTTGAGTTCTCTATTTAGTTATTATAAAGTTATACTTTATATGGTTGGTTTGTTTCCTTGGCTGTTTGAGTATTGGCACTCCAACAGAATATTACACTCGGTATTTCTGTCACTTGTTCGGTTGGCACTAGAACTTTCTTGTCTAGAAGTTCAGCACTTCATGTACCTGACTTTTGCACTCATTGTGCATTCATCTGGCAGAGTTTCGCAGACCACCACACAATTGTTGATCAGTTCAATCTCAGTTTTGGTCACTGTTTTAATCTGTTCTGTTAGTTCCTTACAGTATGGTCAATACTAACTAAATTAAAGGTACATTACTTGTGTACCAACCGTGAGTTAGCGTGTCCGCCTCTCGATCGGGAGATCGCGAGTTCTACTCACGGTCGGGTCATACCAAAGACCATCATAAAAATGGTACCTACTACCGTCTGGCAAGGCGCACTGCAATACAGATACGAGTAGGGAAGTCAAACTCTTGCGGTTACCAGAGGACTAGCCCCCCACTGTAACCCTAGCTGTATAGGCAAGAGGCTGAGGGCTATCAAAACGGAGGTCAGCACCGCACCCATGCGCCTCAAAGAGCTGGTTAGTACTGGGACAGAAGATTGCCTGGGAAGACCAGATTCTGGCATGAGAGGGACTTTGACTTGACTTGTGTACCATATTCATGCATCGTCTGATGTTTGGTGAAGGAAACAAGTACTCTCAATGAAGGTTTTGGCAGTTGCAATACAGGACGTAAACAGTGAAATAATTAGGGTTGGTAAATTATTATAGGTAATGCATTTGCAGGATTATACAGATCATTGGCATGATATTTAAACAGTTAACTTTTATGGTGGCCCATAAGTGCAAAACACATTAACAAACCAAAAAACACAACAAGAAACCTAAAAACACAGCAACATTTACTCAAAACAGAAACCTCAGGTTCTTATCGTCCAGCACTCCATTTCCCCCCCATCTCAGACTGATGCATGTTTCAGTCAATCAGCAGTGAGCATATAATGTTCAATAAGGACCACCCCTTTGTTGCTGTTGTGTTTTGAGTTTGTTGTCATGTGTCCAATTTTGCCATTGGGTTTTTAATATTAGTTTTGAAGTAAATTTGTTTTGCATTTGCCAAATAAAAAAGGGTGATTTATTGCAAATATATGAGTAATAACTCATAAAATTTAATTAAGATCCATTCTGCTCTGTTTCTTTGGTCCTTTTATTTAGTTACACTCACAATCATAACAATTTATTATACCCCCGCTCCGGGGGGGGAGATACTGGTTTACCTCTGTCCGTCCATCTGTCCGTATCTCCGTCTGTCCAAAACACCCTTTTTCTCAGCAACCACAAATCAGAGCCACTTAGTACCAAACTTTGGCTTGGGGTTCTATACCGTGTATACCGTTTTCAGGTTTGTCGCACATCAATTTCCTGTTTACCGACTGAATGTATTTATGAAACGTATAGCGTGGATTTACAAAATTTTCATAACACTTTTCTCAGCAACTACAAATCACAACTGCTTGATATTTGGTACCGAGCTTCAGCTTGGTGTTCTATACCGTGTATACTGTTTTCAGGTCTGTCGCACATCGACTTCCTGTTTACTGACTGAATGTATTTAGGAAACATATAGGGTGGATTTTGATGCTATTTCAAGAAGCAAAATGCTATTTCAAAATGACAGTTTACCAGGATGCTGTTTGAAATCCCTGGGGAGAACACTGCTCTTTACTTACTTGTTTCAGGGTGAATTATTTGTTGAAGTCAACATTCATAATAAGTGTCCCATTCCTTTGATTGCTTGCATTCTGATATAAGCGAAAGTGGGGCTATGCATACTGCAAGTGAGCAGTAGCTCACAGTTGATCTTGTTTATTTCCAGGTGTGACCATGAAGCTGATGGACGAGGTGGCAGGAATTGTGGCCGCTCGTCACTGCAAGACCAACATTGTGACCGCGTCTGTGGATGCCATCAACTTTCACCGCAAAATCAAGAAAGGTAAACAGGAAGGGAGATATGAATGATTTAATAGACCCAACAAAAAGGGGTTGATTTTGGTAATTCTGTGATGCGATTAGCTCTTTCAAACACACACAATACAAACAATTGCCATTAGAGATCTTACATGTCATCTTTTATATAGAAATCCTATTTTTGGATCTAAATTACCTCTAGGTAGCAAAGTTCTCGTACCTAGGTGCCAGGCTTGATAAAAAGTTCTTCCTGTGCTTTTGTTGCCACATGACAGCAGCCACTGAAATAAGCAGCTCAACTAACACAGAATAGGCACTGGTTATTTTTATATCTCAGACACCCAAACAATCCTTTACAATTCCCAAATTACAGTATCATGTCTCTTGAAACAATATCCATCATGCTTTCAGGGCTGTTCTGATGGGTAACAATATACACAAAGCATGCATCGAGCAGAGCCTCTGAATATATTAGGCAAGGAAAGCAGATGAGGTAGTGGAAAATTAAATAAATATAAATTACTCTACCCGTCGCATTGAGCTGCCGCTGCTGTTTTGTGCCACCTGTTTCACAACAATGGTAGTGGTTTTCATAGTGTTTATTATAAGCCAAGGGCACAAAACAATATTCTCAGAATAGATCAAAATATCTCTTTTGTTATCTTTGAAAGACTATCTATACCAGAAAATCGAGAAACTTACAGAGGTAGTAATGTGTGCATCATTGTGTTGGATAATAGTGTATACAATGCTGTGTATCGTGAGTAATGGCTGAGGTGGAGGCAAAGAACACAACGACACAATGGAGATGTTTTGTTCGATAGCAAAGTCTGTTCCCCCCCATAAACAGTACAGTGCTCTAAAACAGCACTTTCACAACCTTTTCTGCTTCGAGGCCCACCTATCCATATATGTAACGAGTCAGGGCCCATTAAAAAAAAAAAGATCCCTAATTATTTTGGCTTATCTATTCTATTAGAATCTAATAATCTATTGTAACGTGTATGAATACACTTGTATATAACCAGTACAGTGTTTCCCCAAAGTGTTTTACTGTTGGGGGGGTTTGCTGGATGAGGATGGTCACCTGCAGGACCCCTCCCCGCAGCTCCTATTACAGAGCATTTGGACCTGAACAAACAGTTCAAGGAGTCATATTTAAGTCTTCACATTTATTTTAGAACAATAACGACCCTAACCCATAACTACGTCATCGCTCGTTTACCGCAATGCATTATGGGCGATACCCGGCATCAGCTCCGCCGTATTGTTTATTTTCGTCTTTGTTAAATGCTGCATAGTGTAGGTGCAATTAGTTTAAGTGAGTGATCAATCTCATTAAATCTGAAGGTTAACAATTAAAATTGAATCAGTCTCATTGAATCATACCATTGAATCAGTCTCATTTGAATCATACCATTGAATCAGTCTCATTTGAATCGTCTCACTGAATCAGTCTCATTTGAATCGTCTCATTGAATCGTTTTCATTGAATCAGTCTCATATCATTAAATCACTCATGGAATCAGTCTCATTGGATCAGCCTCATTAATTAATACCATTCATTTTGGTGCTTAATAATAAATTACCAAACAGCTAAATTATGGTATATTCCAAATTATTATGATCACTTATCATATTACATAACTCGTATGCACCTTTGAATTCTTTGAGATTGGGTACTTCAAAGATATTGGAAGACAAACACACAGTTTCAATAATAAATGGATTTATTATAGCAAAGATAAAAATGAATAATGTCAGTTGAAATATATACAAACAGTGAGATGTGTGTGTGTGTGTGAGAGAGAGAGAGGCCTTGTGTGTGTGTGGCCTACACAAAAGAATTAGCTCTGGTAGCTAACTCCACGTGTGTTTGTGGGGGGAGGATGACAACCTCGTGGTCCCTTGAGATAATACAATTAGCCCTGGATGCTAATGAAACAAAAGAATTAGCCGTGTGTTTAGCTAAGGCCCAAGGATCCTACCTCATGGAGTTAAGACAAAAGGTTAGCCAGTAGCTAACCCACTAGCTCATAACACTACTAAATCCACTGAAATCTTGATGAGATCAAAATGTGTAATAAGGAAATTGAGGATGTTGGTGAGGAATAGAGAAGCATGCACAGCCTATCTATTAAATAATTGAGAGAATAAAACAAAATAGAACAATCATCAATTCAACACGCTGTGTGTCTACAGTGTAAACAATTAAACCGTTCCTGAGTTTAAATTCACACTACTTCAATAAAAGCAAATTCCTAAGACTAGGTTTTGCCCAAAATGCCAAGTCTTACTTCAGTATCTTGCTTATAGCAAGATTATGGAGATATGTTCCGAGACTTTGGAGTTTCCGTTGTGAAGGCCTCCATGAGGCCCTTCCGTGGAAAGCAGAGGATTTCTTGGTCCGACGCGTGGTCGCTCATGATGAAAAAAAAGTCTCTGATCAGAATAATGTGCACAGAATTTTAATTAGGAGGAATTTCGGTCGCTCCTAACTTTTTTAAATTAACTGCTTGGCGGCAGTTTGGTACGTACTTGATAATAAAAATAAAAACCGGTTGTAACTCATTTGAGTTAGATCGCGCGATTTTTGGATTTTTACCGTGGTCAAAGGTAAACAAAGAAATCGCGCTGAATCGTGGATCTTGCAAGAAAGAATAGAAAAGACGTCTTATTTTGGGTTTGCTCGTGGAGCGAATCCTCTTTGTATCTAGACGGCTTGGAGTCCAGACGGAAAGAGGAGGAAGCGGAAACGTGTTCCGTTACTTATGCCTTCATGGTGGATGTGACGTTGGTGATCCCGCCCACGCGTGACGTAGGTCAACGCGGAAGTTGGCTGATGGGAAATGTAGTTTTTAAAGGGACTGTACCTACAATAGTTCTATCTAACCATGCCTGAAGTGAATTGCTGTGTGCCTAACTATGTCTCCACAATAAAGAGAACACGTAATTTGAGCTTTTATCAGCTGCTCGTGGAGAAGAAGAGAAGAAAGAAATGGATGTTTAATCTGCAATGAAAACCTTCGAACTGAATCGAAATGTAAACTACAAACGCTTGTCCGTTTCTCTGGTGGGAAAGAGACGTACTTAAACTGTGACCCAGCAATATTTCCATGGTCTGTGGAACAGCCTTCAGTTATAGATGATTATAACAAACAACACTTTTCATCGTCTGAAATTAGTGATATTCCAAAGCTTGTCAAGTCAAGTTTATTTGTATAGTGCTTTTAACAATAAACATTGTCGCAAAGCAGCTTTACAGAATTTGAATGACTTAAAACACGAGCTAATTTTATCCCTAATCTATCCCCAATGAGCAAGCCTGTGGCGACGGTGGCAAGGAAAAACTCCCTCAGACGACATGAGGAAAAAACCTCGAGAGGAACCAGACTCAAAAGGGAACTCATCCTCATTTGGGCAACAACAGACAACATGACTATAACATTAACAGTTTTAACATGAAGTCAGTTTCGTTGATGTTATAAACTCTTCATTGATGCATTACTGTAAGAGTCCAGAGCGTCCTCCAAGTGTGACTTTCAACTGTCCATATGGGGCCATCCTCCACAGGAGCGATGCGATGAGACTCCAACCAGACACAGGGCACCAGGATGGATCAGGCAGGTCTGAGGAGCAGAAGAGGTCAGCATCTCGATCTCAGGACCGACATGTAACTCAGAGGGACGGATTTGGAGGGGAGAAAAAAAAAACACAGGTTGTTACGTATGCCCAATGTCACCTGAATAAGTAGGAACAGTATACATATTGCACTGAGTACAAGCAGGGGCTCCAGCAACTAACTATGACAGCATAACTAAAAGGGGAGAGCCAGAAGGTAACACAGGCATGGGGGAGCCCCGGGACATAAAGCAGCAGCCACTACACCGTCAACAAACTCGAGTGAGCAAGCGAGTGAGTGACTGACAGCATCCATACATCCCAGTTTACCAAAACACTCTATGTCTGAGGACCCTCCAGATCTACACCTTTACCTCATAAACACCATTAACAAAAGGCTTGACTAAACAGATATGTTTTCAGCCTAGACTTAAATGCTGAAACTGTGTCCGATTCCCGAACATTACTTGGAAGGCTGTTCCATAACTGTGAAGCTTTGTAAGAAAAGGCTCTGCCCCCTGATGTAGCCTTCACTATACGAGGTACCAGCAGATAGCCTGCACCTTTTGATCTAAGTAGGCGTGGCAGGTCTTAGAGGACCAGAAGTTCACTCAGGTACTGTGGTGCGAGACCATTCAGTGCTTTAAAGGTCAATAGTGGTATTTTATAATCAATACGAAATTTGATTGGGAGCCAATGCGGTGTGGATAAGGGTGATATGGTCATATTTTCTAGTTCTAGTAAGGACTCTTGCTGCTGCATTTTGAACTAACTGGAGCTTGTTTGTGCACTTATTGGAACATCCAGACAGTAAGGCATTAAATCCAGCCACTGGGGGTGCATAAGCGTACTCTTGGTGCCAGTCCCAAGCCCGGATAAATTGGAGAGGATTGCGTCAGGAAGGGCATCCGGCGTAAAACTGTGCCAAATCTAACATGCGGAATGAAAAGAGAAATACCATACCGGATTGGTCGGGGCCCGGGTTAACAACGAGCTACTGTTGGTCAACAGGGTGCTGGTGGAAAGTGTGCTACTGTTGCGCCAAAATGGAGGAGGAGAAAGAGAGGGGGGAGGCGTGTTAGGAGAGAGCGTGAAAGATGGAAGGGAAGGAGCTTAGAATTGAGGGTTGGAACACTGAATGTGGGATCATTGACTGGCAGAGCGAGAGGGTTAGCAGGTATGATGGAAAGAAGGAAGTTGGACATTGTGTGTGCAGGAGACGAGGTGGAAAGGAAGCAAGGCCAAGAACATTGGAGATGGATGCAAGTTGTTTTATTATGGAGTCGATGGGAAGAGAAATGGTGTTGGTATTGTTTTGAGGGGAGAGTTGGTCAACAGTGTGATTGATGTGAAGAGGGTGTCAGATAGCATAAAATAGTGGAGCCGAAGATTAAGTGATGGAAATTAAAAGAGGTTGAGCATCAGAAGGAGTTTAGGGAAGAAATGAGACGAGCATTGAGTGGTCATGGAAGTCTGCCGGAAGATTGGAATACTACTGCTGTACTAGTAAGAGAGGCAGCAAGGAAGGTGCTAGGGTGGTCATCGGGAAGGAGGAAGGAAGACAAGGAGACATGGTGGTGGAACAAAGAAGTGCAGGAAATTATAAAAGAGAAGAGGCTAGCAAAGAAGAATTGGGACGATCAGAGAGACGAGGAAAGTAGGCGGTTATACAGAGAGACGAGACAGAAGGCAAAAAGAGCGGTAGCGAAGGCGAAAGCAGATGCATACCAGGAGTTGTACGAAAGACTGGAGACCAAAGAAGGAGAGAAAGACCTGTACAGACTAGCTAGGCAGAGAAACAGGGAAGCAAGGGATGTACAGCAGGTAAGAGTGATGAAAGATGTAAATGGAAATGTGTTGACAAACAGAGTGTATTAAGAAGGTGGAAAGAGTACTTTAAGGATTTATTAAATGAGGAGAATCCAAGAGAGAAAAGGTCAGATTCATTGGAGACAGCAAATCAGGAAGCAGAGTTGGTTAGTAAGGATGAGGTGAGGGCAGCCATGAAAAGAATGAAGACTGGGAAAGCAGTCGGACCAGATGGTATCCCGATTGAGGCTTGGAGATGTTTAGGTGAGACGGCTGTGGAGTTCCTAACGAGATTTTGTTTAATAAGATCCTAGAGAATGAGAAAATGCCAAGTGAATGGAGAGTGTCCTAGTCCCAATATACAAGAATAAGGGAGATGTACAGAGCTGCAGTAATTACAGAGGAATAAAATTGATGAGCCACACCATGAAGCTATGGGAAAGGGTATTAGAGGCGAGACTGAGAAGAGAGGTAGCAATCTGTGAACAGCAGTACGGGTTTATGCCAAGGAAGAGCATGTCGGATGCAATTTTTGCTTTAAGAATGTTAATGGAGAAGTACAGAGAAGGCCAGAGAAAGCTACATTGTGTGTTTGTAGACCTGGAGAAGGCATACGATAGTGCCGAGAGATGAGTTATGGTATTGTATGAGAAAGAGTGGAGTGAATGAGAAGTATATCAGAGTGGTGCAAGACATGTATGAGAACAGTGAAACAGCAGTGAGGTGTGCAGTTGGAACGACTGAATGGTTCAAGGTGAAGGTGGGACTTCATCAAGGATCTGCTTTGAGTCCTTTTTGGTTTGCCATAGTGATGGATAGCTTGACAGACGAAGTGAGGCAAGAGTCACCATGGACCATGATGTTTGCGGATGATATTGTGATAAGTGGTGAAAGTAGAAAGAAGGTTGAGTTGGGTTAGGAGAGATGGAGGTATGCATTGGAGCAAAGACGAATGAAGGTGAGCAGGAGCAAAACAGAATACATGTGCATCAATGAGAATGGGGATGAGAGTGTAGTGAAGATGCAAGGAGCAGACGTAAAGAAAGTTGGTGAATTCAAGTACCTGGGGTCAACTGTGCAGGAAAATGGGGCTGCGACAGTGAGGTGAGAGAGTGCAGGCAGGGTGGAGCAGTTGGAGAAGGATTTCAGGAGTCATTTGTGATAGGAAAGTCCCAGCAAAAGTGAAAGATAAGATGTATAAGACAGTAGTGAGACCAGCTGTGATGTATGGATTGGAGACCGTAGCCTTAACGAAGAGACAGGAGGCAAAGTTGGAGGTGGCGAAGTTGAGGATGTTAAGGTTTGCGATGGGAGTGACAAGGTTGGACAGGATAAGGAACAAGCACATCAGAGGGACAGCACATGTGGAGAGCTTGGGAATTAAGCTAAGAGAGATGAGACTGAGATGGTATGGGCACATCCTGAGAAGAGATGCAGAGCATGTTGGAAGGAGAATGTTGAGGATGGAGCTGCCAGGCAAACGGAAACGAGGAAGGCCAAAGAGGAGATACATGGATGTGGTGAGAGAGGATATGAAAGTGGCAGGTGTGGTAGAGAAGGATGCTGAAGACAGGGAGCAATGGAGACGAAAGATCCGCTGTGGTGACCCCTAATCGGGAGCAGCCAGAAGAAGAAGATGATTCAATAAAGCAATGCTTTTTGCAAAATTGAAATGGAAACACATTTTTCACGTTTAAGTCACATGACATGACACAAAGAGCTGCTTTTCTTTAAAAAAAAAAAGAGTGCTCTGTAGGAGCTATCGCAAGAAGTGAAACTATTGCTCAGCTTTAATAGCATAACATCACTCAATAGAAACGCAGACCATGTGTAATTGTGTTTTGTTAAAATGTTTCAAATATCACTTCTGTTTTGTGCAAAACTGCAATGGAAACCCAAACCAGGGGTCAGTGCACCACATTTCCAAATGGGGTTGCGAGAGAAGCTCACAAGCTCCTCTTTTGTTCTACTCAGTGGAACAGAAGTCAAGAAAACCCACACTAGATGCCAACATTATAGATCGGGGTCATCAAACTACAGCCCGCGGGCCGACTCCGGCCCGCCACCCCCCTTTGACCGGCCCCCCAGCCCCTCTGTCCCCCACCACTTGAACCGGCCCTATGAGGCAATCCCCAAAAGTGGTCATGGCCTATTTTTTTTAAATTGCTTTTTGGCAAATAATAACGTGTCTGCATCTTGTATTTTGTTGAGTTTATCAATTAAAATTGATATTTAGTTATAAAATGAACTATTCATATTTTCCGAATTTTCGTCATATGCTCGTGATCAAGCAGTGACAGGCAGTGCACGCGCAGAGAACTGTCAGTGTTCAGGACAGCAAAATGGCTAGCGGTAAGCGAAAAGCTGACAGAGAGTGCAGAGTTTTTGAAGAACAGTGGACCACCGATTATTTTTTCGTTTCGCGTAAGGACCATGCAGTTTGTCTTGTATGTAAAGAAAGTGTGTCGGTTTTCAAAGAATATAATCTGCGTCGTCACTACGAAACCCGCCACAAAGAGTATGCTAGTTTGCGAGGGCAAACAAGAGAAGACAGGATTCGGAGGATGAAATGCGGACTGGCTGCACAACAGAATGTATTCCTTCGCCAAACCCAGATCAACCAGGCTGCTGTCCGAGCTCGCTATAAGGTAGCTCACCTACTAGCTACCCATGGAAAGCCGTTTACTGATGGGGACTTTGTTAAAGTATGCATGCTTGCTGTGGCCGAGGAGGTGTATCCCGACAATAAGGATGCGCTCAACGCGGTGAGTCTCTCCGCACCTACTATGACCAGGCGAACCGAAGATTTGGGGGACAACGTACATACCAGCTGAATGAGAAAGCGTCAGGATTCGAGTTTTTTGCTGTGGGCATGGATGAGAGCAATGACGTGCAGGACACAGCACAACTGCTGTGATCTATTGATCTATTGCTCATATTATTATAATTTCACTGTTTTTTTTAAATGTATTTATTTTATAGGCCTATTTATTTGACCTTTATTAAGTGCTGCACACTTATTATTATTATTATTATTATTATTATTATTATTATTATTAATAATATCAACAGGCCTACCTACAATTTATAATTTTCCACTCGCCTTTGCCAGTGTCAAACACCTCAACTAGGCAGATGTTTCTTACCTTGACAGCTTTGATGTTATTTTTATTAGAAAATAAATAAATGGAATATCTGTGGTATTTCAAATTAAAACAAAGTGTGAAGACTCGATTACTACTTTTGCAAACCACTAGTAAAGATAAACAAATATGTGCCAGGAATCAAGTGTTGATATAGTAGTGGGGATATAGTAGTAGGGTTGGGCGGTATCCAAATTTTGATACCTTTAAACTGTCTCTGTGTTTTCCCGGGGTATACGGTATTACCGAGAAAAAAATATTTTGTTTCGGCCTACTGTGTAACGTGCGCCTATACCGGCGGACCTTGTCCAGACCTGCGCCTATGCCTCAAATGTACTATTTAAAAGCGGCATAGCGAATTGTGTGCATTGTGGTATGGATTAAGCAGCAAAGCGAATTTTGTGCATTGATGAATGGATTAAGAGATATTTCAAAGCATCACGCAACTCTTCCTTCATCTTGAAAATAGCATTCAACTGTCGTTTACACATGTCTGCGTTGAAACGCCATTTGCAGCACTATTTCACCTACTCCATCAAAAAAAGTACACGATGAGCAGGATCATACCCTTTCAAGCATGGGAAATAAAAAAAGAAAAGAAAAAGAATCCAAGTCCGTTTAGACTGCGCGATAAACCATATTCTTCAGCGCAAATGAGGCGAACCTAATTCAAATGCGTGATAGCTGCACAAGGCAAAATCATATGGGCCCACGTCATGCCATGGCGGGGAAATTAATAATCAAATGGCCTTACCTTGCTTAAAACGTTGTCTTGATCACATAACTCCTTACAATTATTCCACTTAAATCCATACGGTTTAACACACCCAACAAAGATAGCAAGCGCATTGCTAATTCCCACCAGAAACCTAACAGTTTACGCTACGATTTCTTCCGTTTCTTCAGTAGATGACATTTCAAACGTTTATTACCCACATCCCAAATGTCATACGTTATATTATTTTACCTTGTTGTTACTCATGTAACCTACTCAAAACACAACTCATTGGAGAGATCTCGTGGAAGTGGAGTACCCCAGGCTATGGTGTGCCTTAGGGGACATATTAGATTTTTTCGATTTTTCTTCTTACATACTTTACACACAGCTTCATCTGTGTTTGCTGGCTCTCCCTTTTCGTTTGGTTTGAAACCAAAATACTGCCACACTGCCGATGTTGTATTTTTTTTTTTGCCACTAACTCGTTATCTTGACTTGCCATCTTTCAACCGCAGTCTCAATCTCTTGCGAAGCTTTCTGTCAGACTCCAAATGTCACGCAGGGTTGCCATGGTAACGACATAAACAACCCTGCACGCGATGAGAACTTCTTTAGGAAATTGATAGAATTAGTGAAAATACGATCACACAGTTATTCGGGATGATCTTCAATTTATTATTTTATATTATGACCTCATGTACTCCATATTTATTTAGATATTATATATTTTTTTAAAATGACGGTAATGAGACCGATACCGTTGGTACTTTTGGATACCTCGGGATACCTTCTTACCGTAATACCGCCCAACCCTATATAGTAGTGGGGATGGCTGTGCCAGGCTAGTAATCTCTACTACACAATGAGGCCTGCTGGTGGTCATATTTGTCTGGGTCATGCAATTCTATGTTATATAGCTGACCCAACCCCAGCCCCCCATCACAGTCAGAAACGACAATGTGGCCCCCAGAGAAAAAAGTTTGGTGACCCCTGTTATAGATGGTTTTACAAGCATGAAGGGTAATAACTAGGAGAAGCCAAAAGCCAAGGCTTGGGGTTGTTTGCCCAAAACGTTCGGGAACCCCTGCTCTGAGACATCCTCCATCTCATCTTTTTTCCACTCTCGAAGACTTTTTCCCTGAAGCCAGGCCTACTTTCCTACAGAAGAAGTGAATGAAGATGAATAATTGATCTTATGAATAATTGAGTCATATTTTGTCTAATATTCCATTGCTCATGTCTAATTTTGTCTATAAGGTGGTCAGATTTGTTCACACGGTTAATATACGTAGCAATTGCAATTGTTTTGCATTTGCCAAAATGACCACACCAATATTCATTTTATTGAACATAAAAAGAAGCAGGAAGTGATTATTTTTTTTATTTTATTTTAAATCACCAATCAAAGATGAAATTAAAGCTAGACGGCCTTTCAG
The DNA here is from genome assembly GCF_027579695.1 of Neoarius graeffei. Taxonomy (NCBI): domain Eukaryota; kingdom Metazoa; phylum Chordata; class Actinopteri; order Siluriformes; family Ariidae; genus Neoarius; species Neoarius graeffei. The sequence continues at coordinate 21,595,948 of NC_083578.1, read as the reverse complement.
ATTTTTCAAGTGTAGGTCATAAAAAGAATTTTCCGACACCCAATTATTTTTGTTTAGTGGACCAAAAGCTACTAAATTTGAATCGCACACTTCCAATTTTATTATTTTTTTTAAAAATAGAGCAATTAATGAATTTAGGGCCACGTGGCCCTAAATTCTCCGCTATTTTTTCCTGCTTCACCATGACCCAGTTCAAGATACTACGTCATGTAGTGGTGGGCTTTCCCCGTTCGCACAAGGCATTGTGGGATACAAATTCGAAACAGGAGAGAAAAATGGAGGACGCAAATGAAACGTGAAAGACGGACTACAGTTGCGAAGGAAAGGAAAAGCAGGACCAAACTAATAAATATCGGCGGAAGCACCTCGGTGTGATCACCTGTTTGTTTAGCGACAGAATGATGTAAATGTCAGTGCACGGTCAAAGGTAAACCTGTGCATGCACACACGGACTTCCTCTGTCTGCTTGACTGCGCAAAGCGAGCGATTTCATGCACATTATTTGCTCGGGAATCCCCTCAAATTAAATAACGTCCCTGATATTTTGAGATATTACAGAAATAAACGATCACAATGACCAAATTTCAGAGGAAACTAAATTTCACCGATTTTATGAAATCAAAAGGCCGTCCAGCTTTAACATGAAATATAGATACTCCTCAGAAAACTTCACTCCGTTTTAAAACTACAGCTTTGCAAAAAATTCTCGACGTCCATTATTGTCAGACAAACACGCAGTCCAGCCCAGATGTATTGTTTATGCTCCGTTAAACATGTTGGTGGCCATTTATCGTGAACTTGCTTGGAAAGGGAGATTGTTGTATACATTAGTTTGAAGAGTGTTTCTCCAGAGCGGTAAAGAACAGGCTGACAGTGCTGTTTAATTTGCGTCTCTCACAGTCTTCAATGAAGCATATAGTTTTAGGGTGCATTATTTCAAGCTAAATGTGTGTTATGACACTCTGTTTGCCATTTCCCAACAACGGTGCAGGGAGTGCTTGCAGAGTACAAGCCACTGCTGAAAAACTCACATGGAGTTTAGTTTTGTGTATTAAATGTGTATAACTCTGTAATGCAAATGATAAAAGGCGCTTTAAACAAGGAATAAAACCCGATAGGGTGTGCTGTGATGGGAAATATCAATGAGCTTAGTCCTTTCAAAAAGGTTTTAAAGTAAATGTGCCTTATCACTTGAGTTAGAGGAGCTATTTAGCAGTTTTTCCACGAAATCGAGTTGTACATGAACTGACAGGTGCTATAAGCCATGTACGACGAGATTGAGTAGAATAACTGTTTTCTATCCACATTCACTGGATTTTGAGAAACGGAGCATTTTTTGTTTTTATTTTTTGCAAATTCGATAAATAAAACCTTTATACAAAACGTCCGACAAAATCATTTCTGCTTAGAATGTAAACAAAGCGGCGAAACGACCGTAGCAATTTGTGAAAAATGATCTCATCTCATTATCTCTAGCCGCTTTATCCTTCTACAGGGTCGCAGGCAAGCTGGAGCCTATCCCAGCTGACTACGGGCGAAAGGCGGGGTACACCCTGGACAAGTCGCCAGGTCATCACAGGGCTGACACATAGACACAGACAACCATTCACACTCACATTCACACCTACGGTCAATTTAGAGTCACCAGTTAACCTAACCTGCATGTCTTTGGACTGTGGGGGAAACCGGAGCACCCGGAGGAAACCCACGCGGACACGGGGAGAACATGCAAACTCCACACAGAAAGGCCCTTGCCGGCCCCGGGGCTCGAACCCAGGACCTTCTTGCTGTGAGTCGACAGCGCTAACCACTACACCACCGTGCCGCCCGTGAAAAATGATATATAATGATTATTTTTGAAAAATAAAAAAGATACGTTATTACCACCATCAAATACTTTTCATTCTGTATTTTGTTGCTTTTTTGTATTTTGGGGGGTTTTGTTTTCGAGTAGAGTCTTTATTTCGTCCTTGGTTGGTTCAGCAACACGCTCTGGGCGTTTTGTTTTGCTCTCCTCACGGTATTGCTGGGTTTCACGTGACGTCACAGCCGCCTTATTAGTTATTCAGAACTTCAGGTGGTGGTCTACCAAAGCTCAGTTGACAAAGCGTTTGTACGGAGAAGGTGCATTGCTCGCATGAAAAATGCCTTACGCTCACGTTGTTTTAGGTTGTTCGAATCGAACAAACCGTGAAACTGATAAGTTTCTTCAGGGTTCCCCGTGAACTAATAAAGGGTGAACGAACACAGGATTTCACAAAAAGATGTCGAGAAAGGTGGCTTTTGCACCTCTCAGTGAAATCGAAGAGAGCCGAGTCGAAGCATGCTTGAGTTTGTAGTGATCACTTGGTGAAAGGTTTATATCCCTCTCAGCTATGGCCTGAGTGTTTTCCAAGTACTTTTCTTGCTACATGTCATTTTTTTTTACAGTACTTTTTAAGTCATGAAGCGCTAAAGTCCCCAGCTGTTTCTTTGTTTACTCCTCACTCCTCACAAAGTCCATATGCATGAAGGTCGTGACAAAATTCTTACCCAGCCATACCGTTATAATGCGCCGTGATCACTTTTCCATCTTGTTTAACTAAGATCCAGGTCTTTAAAGGGGTTTCTGATGATCTTTGTGAATGATTTACCAGAGACATAAGAGCCAACACAAGTGAGAATCAAGCCAACTACTGTTTGTTTACACTTCAACTTGCAGCGCTTCATTGTAAAGACGTGAACAAAAAGCTTTAAAAAACATACTTACACGGGCAAAAACAATACAGGATTCATTCGGCAGTGACTTGATACCGAGGTCCTTTACCCAGCCACATACAAAAAAGTTGTGAGCCTCCATACTCTTTCACGCTTTCATCTGTTTTTCAGTGCAGAAGGACGTCTGCAACACCAGATAGTTCAAGATGTCGGGGAACTCGACTGAAGGGTAGTTTTCGAGATCGTATGACAAATCCTTCTTTCCCAGACTGTAGGGGGCGATTCCATTGTACATAGCAATCTTCTGAATATATCTAAAGCGAGCAGTGGCTTCTAGATTATGAGCGTACTCTGATAAGTTATCGCTAGTTGTTTGCACTACGGCAGCCTTTAGACCACCAGCTATTTCGTTTCCAGTAAAACAGCTAAGAAAAGTCATGTGACTGAAACCCAGCAATAAAGTATGAGCTGATATCCTAGTAGTAGAGTAGCCAATCAGAGTGCACGATTGCTCATATCCAGTGAATGTGGATATAATTAAAAACTGTTTCCTCATTAGCCTGTCTTTTATTTCCTGTCATGAAGGAGAAAAAAAAAACACAGTTAACCAAACTGTTAAGCAAAAGGCACAGTCTAATCCATCCAGAAGATCTTTTATGGCAGAAAACCACTGACTGTTTGTTACAAAACTCCTTCCAAGAAGTTCATATACAATGGTTGCGAACAACCATTCACGCTCCAATTCTATGGTATGTTAATTTAGAGTAACCGGTTGACCTAATGTACAGTGGTGCTTGAAAGTTTGTGAACCCTTTAGAATTTTCTATATTTCTGCATAAATATGACCTAAAACATCATCAGATTTTCACACAAGTCCTAAAAGTAGATAAAGAGAACCCAGTTAAACAAATGAGACAAAAATATTATACTTGGTCATTTATTTATTGAGGAAAATGATCCAATATTACATATCTGTGAGCGGGAAAAGTATGTGAACCTCTAGGGTTAGCAGTTAATTTGAAGGTGAAATTCGAGTGATGCGTTTTCAGTCAATGGGATGACAATCAGGTGTGAGTGGGCACCCTGTTTTATTTAAAGAACAGGGATCTATCAAAGTCTGATCTTCACAACACATGTTTGTGGAAGTGTATCATGGCACGAACAAAGGAGATTTCTGAGGAGCTCAGAAAAAGCGTTGTTGATGCTCATCAGGCTGGAAAAGGTTACAAAACCATCTCTAAAGAGTTTGGACTCCACCAATCCACAGTCCGACAGACTGTGTACAAATGGAGGAAATTCAAGACCATTGTTACCCTCCCCAGGAGTAGTTGACCACCAAAGATCACTCCAAGAGCAAGGCGTGTAATACAACCCCGATTCCAAAAAAGTTGGGACAAAGTACAAATTGTAAATAAAAACGGAATGCAATAATTTACAAATATCAAAAACTTCTATTGTATTCACAATAGAACATAGACAACATATCAAATGTCGAAAGTGAGACATTTTGAAATTTCATGCCAAATATTGGCTCATTTGAAATTTCATGACAGCAACACATCTCAAAGTTGGGACAGGGGCAATAAGAGGCTGGAAAAGTTAAAGGTACAAAAACGGAACAGCTGGAGGACCAAATTGCAACTCATTAGGTCAATTGGCAATTGGTCATTAACATGACTGGGTATAAAAAGAGCATCTTGGAGTGGCAGCGGCTCTCAGAAGTAAAGATGGGAAGAGGATCACCAATCCCCCTAATTCTGCGCCGACAAATAGTGGAGCAATATCAGAAAGGAGTTCGACAGTGTAAAATTGCAGAGAGTTTGAACATATCATCATCTACAGTGCATAATATCATCAAAAGATTCAGAGAATCTGGAAGAATCTCTGTGCGGAAGGGTCAAGGCCGGAAAACCATACTGGGTGCCCATGATCTTCGGGCCCTTAGACGGCACTGCATCACATACAGGCATGCTTCTGTATTGGAAATCACAAAATGGGCTCAGGAATATTTCCAGAGAACATTATCTGTGAACACAATTCACCGTGCCATCCCCCGTTGCCAGCTAAAACTCTATAGTTCAAAGAAGAAGCCGTATCTAAACATGATCCAGAAGCGCAGACGTCTTCTCTGGGCCAAGGCTCATTTAAAATGGACTGTGGCAAAGTGGAAAACTGTTCTGTGGTCAGACGAATCAAAATTTGAAGTTCTTTATGGAAATCAGGGACGCCGTGTCATTCGGACTAAAGAGGAGAAGGACGACCCGAGTTGTTATCAGCGCTCAGTTCAGAAGCCTGCATCTCTGATGGTATGGGGTTGCGTTAGTGCGTGTGGCATGGGCAGCTTACACATCTGGAAAGACACCATCAATGCTGAAAGGTATATCCAGGTTCTAGAGCAACATATGCTCCCATCCAGACGACGTCTCTTTCAGGGAAGACCTTGCATTTTCCAACATGACGATGCCAAACCACACACTGCATCAATTACAGCATCATGGCTGTGTAGAAGAAGGGTCCGGGCACTGAACTGGCCAGCCTGCAGTCCAGATCTTTCACCCATAGAAAACATTTGGCGCATCATAAAACGGAAGATACGACAAAAAAGACCTAAGACAGTTGAGCAACTAGAATCCTACATTAGACAAGAATGGGTTAACATTCCTATCCCTAAACTTGAGCAACTTGTCTCCTCAGTCCCCAGACGTTTACAGACTGTTGTAAAGAGAAAAGGGGATGTCTCATAGTGGTAAACATGGCCTTGTCCCAACTTTTTTGAGATGTGTTGTTGTCATGAAATTTAAAATCACCTAATTTTTCTCTTTAAATTATACATTTTCTCAGTTTAAACATTTGATATGTCATCTATGTTCTATTCTGAATAAAATATGGAATTTTGAAACTTCCACATCATTGCATTCCGTTTTTATTTACAATTTGTACTTTGTCCCAACTTTTTTGGAATCGGGCTTGTAGTCAGCGAGGTCACAAAGGACCCCAGGGTAACTTCTAAGCAACTGAAGGCCTCTCTCACATTTGGCTAATATTATTGTTCATGAGTCCACTATCAGAACACTGAACAACAATGGTGTGCATGGCAGGGTTGCAAGGAGAAAGCCACTGCTCTCCAAAAAGAACATTGCTGCTTGTCTGCAGTTTGCTAAAGATCACACGGACAAGCCAGAAGGCTATTGGAAAAATGTTTTGTGGATGGATGAGACCAAAATAGAACTTTTTGGTTTAAATGAGAAGCATTATGTTTGGAGAAAGGGAAACGCCTGCATTCCAGTATAAGAACCTTATCCCATCTGTGAAACATGGTGGTGGTAGTATCATGGTTTGGACCTGTTTTGCTGCATTTGGGCCGGGAAGGTTTCCCATCATTGATGGAACAATGAATTCTGAATTATACCAGCGAATTCTAAAGGAAAATGTCAGGACATCTGTCCATGAACTGAATCTCAAGAGAAGGTGGGTCACGCAGCAAGACAACGACCCTAAGCACACAAGTCGTTCTACCAAAGAATGGTTACAGAAGAATAAAGTTAATTTTTGGAATGGCCAAGTCAAAGTCCTGAGCTTAATCCAATCGAAATGTTGTGGAAGGACCTGAAGCGAGCAGTTCATATGAGGAAACCCACCAACATCCCAGAGTTGAAGCTGTTCTGTACGGAGGAACGGGCTAAAATTCCTCCAAGCCGGTGTGCAGGACTGATCAACAGTTACCGCAAACGTTTAGTTGCAGTTATTGCTGCACAAGGGGGTCACACCAGATACTGAAAGCAAAGGTTCACATACTTTTGCCACTCACAGATATGTAATATTGGATCATTTTCCTCAATAAATAAATGACCAAGTATAATATTTTTGTCTCATTTGTTTAACTGGGTTCTCTTTATCTACTTTTAGGACTTGTGTGAAAATCTGATGATGTTTTAGGTCATATTTATGCAGAAATATAGAAAATTCTAAAGGGTTCACAAACTTTCAAGCACCACTGTACATGTCTTTGGACTATGTCGAGGAAACCGGAGCACCTGTAGGAAGCCCACACAGGGATGGGAAGAACATGCAGACTCCACACAGAAAGGCCCCAGTCGGCTGCCAGATTCGAACCCTGCACCTTCTTGCCGTGAGGCGACAGTGCTAACCCAAGCACTGCACCACTGTCACCCTAGTGATGACTATAGAAACGATAATGTATTGGAATGAGCACATTAATATAAACATGACTTTTGAACAGCCCTGTGATGACCTGGCGACTTGTCCAGGGTGTACCCCGCCTTTCGCCTGTAGTCAGCTGGGATAGGCTCCAGCTTGCCTGCGACCCTGTAGAACAGGATAAAGTGGCTAGAGATAATGAGATGAGATGACCTGTGTATTTATACTAAAACGATTATCTGCGTCAGGCTCAGTGAATATCGGTCAATAATTGTTAAATATTACTGTATTTTCCTATGAAAATATTTGCGACTGCCCATCATGTTGTGTTTTTAACAATTTTATACCACAAACCAAAAATACCAAACTTCCCATACTTAAAAGATGAATATCAAGATCAGTTATTAAACTGTAGCAAAGCCCTACTGCAAGACAAACGAAGAGAGACGCCTGATGCTGATCTTATTCAAAATAAGAGTTGCTTTTTATTCAAGCAATCAAACTGACACTGAATTAGTGTAAGAAACCTCCAGGTTCCCTGGTGAGTCCAATTCATTATATGATCTCAACTAATAAGAAGCTCTCGAGAACCACAGATGTGCTCTCCAGACCTATTTTTGCTTAATTGGTGAAACATGAGGTAGTAGTTATGAAGGGAAACTAAGAGACAAGGTGGAGAAAGCACAGTGTGTTGTAACTTCCAGTAATTGGAAGAATTTAGTTCGGGAACTTATGCATAACACCTGGAGAGAACAGGAATGTAGAACAGCGGTTCTCAAAGTGAGGTTCGTGAAGCAACGCCGGAATGTTTTTATACAGTAGTGTGCAAAAGTAAGTCTTACACACATGCAAAGAAATGCTGGTGACCAAAAATGGCTTAAAAATAATTAAATAAAATGTTTCGACGTTAAACAGCAGTAAGCCATAATAAATGAAACAAAGTCAATATTTGGTGTGAGACGACCCTTTGCTTTAAAAAAATATATATATAGTAGTCTCAGGTACAATGAATGCAGTTTGATAAGGAAATGAGCTGTAGGTTTTACTGAGCATCTTCCAGAACCAGCCACAGTTCTTCTGGACACTTTGACTGTCACACTCGCTTCTTCATTTCGCACCAAAACCCAGCAGCCTTCATTATGTTTTCTTTTTTCATCTGAAAAGTGCTGTCTTATGGAATACACTGCTCAGATACAAACTTTTTGTGCTGGAAAATGAACGTTTGGAACTCTAAAATGTTTTTGTACTGACTCGAAATCTATAACAAAGTTTGTATGGGGAAAAAAAAATAATAGGATGCCTAAGCCTTTTGCACAGTATTGTATACAGATACAGTGACGGAAATCACAGTCCGCTATGATCCGATTTTATGAGTGAATTTTAAAAGTAGACGGCCTTTTGATTTCATAAAATTGGTGAAATTTAGTTCCCTCTGAACTATTATTATTATTCAGGGCTTTGAACCGGTTCAAGGAACAAAAACGAAAACCGGGAACTTTTTCTATTTCACATGGAACAGAAACGAAACCAGAAACTTTATTATTTTTTATGTTCCGGAACAGAAACGCTTATTAAAAATAATGGTAACCGGTTAATACCGGTTTTTATTTCGTTCCTCAAAGTTTCTGTAGCCTACAAATAAAAAAGTCATTCTTCTCCTGCGCAAGTTTCTATGACCCGCTGGGGTTCACTTCCTGTGTGACGTTCGCTGACTGACTGGAGAGAGCGGGAGGGTGGACTACTATCACGTCTCCACATCTTAAATAAGAGGTAAATATTGCAGTCTATCGTTATTCAAAAACGTCAATTTCAAACACGATATCAATATATTTGTCCACGTTAATGAGAGGCTCACGAACATTAAATGACGTTAACCTCTGTTAGCCTATCAATGCATAGGGCCTGACTAGCCTTTGGTAACACACTAAATGAATTATCTTTCCTTTTTGGCACTTTTTCTGTTTGTGTAGATGGGAAGACATACTGAGAATCCAAATCGCCAACATTTGAAATAATTGTTTTGAATTATTTCTTGTCCTATTTAATGAAGGTTGTAATAGAATTAGCCTACATTTGGCTTAAGCTGGATGAGACAGAGACATAATTTTATAGCCATTTGTTAAACAGCTGACAGGGAACGTAATTAACCGTTCCGGGAACAAATTTTTTTTGTTCTAACCGGTTCGGGAACGTCTATTTAATGGTGGAACCCAAAACCGGAAACGTTAAAATTCCGTTTCTGTTCGGAACGAACCAATAGGAAAAAAATTCTGGTTCAAAGCCCTGTTATTATTATTATTATTTTAGATATTTCTGTAATATCTAAAAAAAACAAAAAAAAGGGCAGTTCTGTGGCTGGGAAGTTATTTAATTTGAGCGGATTCCCGAGCAAATAATGTGCATGAAATCACTCGCTTCACGCAGTTAAGCAGACAGAGGAGGTCCGTGTGCTGTGCATGCGCAGGCTTACCTTTGACCGTGCGCTGACGGTTCCATCATTCTGTCGCTAAATGAACATCTGATCACACCGAGGTACTTGCTGACCGCCGATATTTATTAGTTTGATCTTGTGTTTCCTTTCCTTCGCAACATAACGTCTTTTCTTCTCACTTTCCGTCACTGTAGTCGGTCTTTCACTTTTCATTCACGTCCTTCATTGTTCTCTCCTGTTTCAAATTTGTATCCCACAATGCCTTGTGTGAACAGAGAAAGCCCACCATGTCATGCATGACATAGTATCTTGAATTGAGTCATGATGAAGCAGGAAAAAATAGCGGAGAATTTAGGGCCACATGGTCTTAAATTCATTAATTGTTCTATTTTTAAAAAACTAATAAAATTGGAGGATAAAATTCGAATTCAGAAGCTTTCGGTCCACTAAACAAAAATAACTGGGTGTCGGGGAAAAATTTTTTTATGACCTACACTTGAAAAATCTGAAAGGCAGTACAGCTTTAATAATAGTTATTATGTTAATAGTTATTACGTGTTTGACTGATCACTTGACTTGTTGGTGGAGGGTTCAGGGGAGAACAATCTCAAATGGCTCTAACAGCCTCAGTATTATTATTCAGGTTAGAAACAATATGAGCTAAAAATGTGAATAAATTGTTTTTAATGGTTGGATCCGTTGGGAAAAAAAAACTGTACTAAAGGGGAGTGTAGAATTTATTTTTCGCAACCCTTCAGTGACAGTTTTCTCAGTAGTCAAAAGTCAAAGTCCTTCCCACGCCTTACAGTACCTGGTATTCCTAGGCAGTCTCCCACACAAGTACTAACCAGGCCCAACCTGTATGTGGCGCATCGGGCGGCGCCGATCTCCGTTTCCATAGCCCTCGGCCTCTCACCTAGCTAGGGTTACAGTGGGGGGCTAGTCCTCTGGTAACCACGAGAGTTTAACTCCCCATGCACATCTGTATTGCAGCGTGCCTTGCCAGATGGCGGTAGGTACCATTTTTATGATGGTCTTTGGTATGACCCGACCGTGAATAGAACTCACGATCTCCTGATCGAGAGGCGGACACGCTACCACTAGGCCATTAGTCGGTGCGTTTTCTCAGTAGAGACCATATTAATCCATCCATGCGTTCGTATTTGTATTTATAGACTACATGACATGTAGGCTATAGATATAAAACATCTCCCTTCTGTCTCGGTTTCCATGGAAATAAATAGTGAGAAGTCCATCAAATTCAAGTATCCCTTATATCAAAGACGATCAACTGTCTGCGTTGTCTTTGCAGTAGCCACTTTTAACTAGCGATTTGCAGTCTCCTGCTATAATTGGGCTATTGCACTACTCTAGACTCTATAAACCACTTCAGTAAATAAGTATATTTATATTTATGTGAGTCAGCATCCATTATAAGTGCAATACAACAATGAATCGCTTTCACAGATACAGAGATGTGTTTCACAGAGCAGGTACTGACGCAGGGCAGTCAGGGCCGGGGCCTGTGTAATGGAAAAATAAAAGAGCCAAAGTGATGCTTTGGGAACAAGGAGGGGGAGAAAAAAACAAAACAAAAAAAAACCCCTTGGATGATAAGATCAAAGTGGGCAGCCGTGAAGCTACAAGCAGTAATTGGGTGTTTTGGAAGGGGTTGCTTTTTCCTGGTAGTGAGCACAATGTTGTCAGGATATACACGCGCACTCCCACACATGCTGTCTCCTTTGAGAGTGCATACATGACGTCACAATCCAGCTGCACAAAATCACTGGTTCTCCATGCTGGAGGCTATAACATTTTATCAGTAAGACCATGTGTTTATGTTTGAAGCTAGTTTGCAGCTTTAGAAAGTTTCCAGCCTGCACATGCTGCCATGAAAAGGCCGTGTATATGATCAGTTATTACACCAGAGCTTTGGATTTCATGAATCTGATTGGCCAGAAGGTGTTGATTGGAACAGCAGCTCTGACATGTAAAGAAATGCCGTCGACCAAAAATGAAATGAAATCTCATTATCTCTAGCTGCTTTATCCTTCTACAGGGTCGCAGGCAAGCTGGAGCCTATCCCAGCTGACTACGGGCGAAAGGCGGGGTACACCCTGGACAAGTCGCCAGGTCATCACAGGGCTGACACATAGACACAGACAACCATTCACACCTACGGTCAATTTAGAGTCACCAGTTAACCTAACCTGCATGTCTTTGGACTGTGGGGGAAACCGGAGCACCCGGAGGAAACCCACGGGGACAACATGCAAACTCCGCACAGAAAGGCCCTCGCCGGCCACGGGACTCGAACCCGGACCTTCTTGCTGTGAGGCGACAGCGCTAACCACTACACCACCGTGCCGCCCCGAAATGAAATGTTTCAATGTTAAAACAAATACCATAAACAGTAAGCCATAATAAATGAAACAAAGTCAGTATTTGGTGTGAGATGACCCTTTGTTTAAAATAAATAAATGGTAGTCTCAGGCAGTTTGATAAGGAAATGAGCTGTAGGTTTTACTGAGCATCTTCCAGAACCAGCCCCAGTTCTTCTGGACACTTTGACTGTCACACTCGCGTCTTCATTTTGCGCCAAAACCCAGCAGCCTTCATTATGTTTTCTTTTTTCATCCGAAAAGTGCTCTCTTATGGAATACGCTGCTCAGATACAAACGTTTTGTGCTGGAAAACGAACGTTTGGAACACTAAAATGTTTTTGTACTGACTTGATAATGTAGAAGTCATAAAATAGAAATCTATAACAAAGTTTATTACACAGTGGAAAGGGAGTGTGATGCATGCAGCATCTCGGAGTTATTTCTTAGGTCACTTCATCAAGCGCTCTGTGTGACACACTGATGAGAAATAGTGACTCGAACCTGATTTATTAAACTCTTTGACCCTTTTGGCTTTAGTGCTCTGTTCCTATGAGGATTAAAGCCCACTAGCGTATTAATTTATTTCAAAGCTCTGTTAATAACAATAGTAGAACATATCTTTATTCAGAAGACCTATATCATACAATATGATTTTCAGTAGGGCTCTGGAAAAGATGAAAAAAAATTCTACGTACACGTATACACTACCGTTCAAAAGTTTGGGGTCACCCAGACAATTTTGTGTTTTCCATGAAAAGTCACACTTTTATTTACCACCATAAGTTGTAAAATGAATAGAAAATATAGTCGAGACATTTTTCTGGCCATTTTGAGCATTTAATCGACCCCACAAATGTGATGCTCCAGAAACTCAATCTGCTCAAAGGAAGGTCAGTTTTATAGCTTCTCTAAAGAGCTCAACTGTTTTCAGCTGTGCTAACATGATTGTACAAGGGTTTTCTAATCATCCATTAGCCTTCTGAGGCAATGAGCAAACACATTGTACCATTAGAACACTGGAGTGAGAGTTGCTGGAAATGGGCCTCTATACACCTATGGAGATATTGCACCAAAAACCAGACATTTGCAGCTAGAATAGTCATTTACCACATTAGCAATGTATAGAGTGGATTTCTGATTAGTTTAAAGTGATCTTCATTGAAAGAACGGTGCTTTTCTTTCAAAAATAAGGACATTTCAAAGTGACCCCAAACTTTTGAATGGTAGTGTACATAATCTCATCTCATCTCATTATCTCTAGCCGCTTTATCCTGTTCTACAGGGTCGCAGGCAAGCTGGAGCCTATCCCAGCTGACTACGGGCGAAAGGCGGGGTACACCCTGGACAAGTCGCCAGGTCATCACAGGGCTGACACATAGACACAGACAACCATTCACACTCACATTCACACCTACGGTCAATTTAGAGTCACCAGTTAACCTAACCTGCATGTCTTTGGACTGTGGGGGAAACCGGAGCACCCGGAGGAAACCCACGCGGACAACATGCAAACTCCGCACAGAAAGGCCCTCGCCGGCTATGGGGCTCGAACCCAGAACCTTCTTGCTGTGAGGCGACAGCGCTAACCACTACACCACCGTGCCGCCCATACATAATAATAATAATAATAATAATAGATGACTTGCAACCACGTGATCAAAACGTGCTACGTCATGAGTGTCCGCCATGATGGTGGATATACAAAGCAACTCGGATGGCAGCCCCTGAAAGTGCGTCTGTAAACAATGCTGAATTTTCTCAGTATTACCACAATTTGAACAGTTGAACAAAGATTTGATACAAAGAGAAGATAGATATGTGTACTTTTGACCCATATTATTTAAAAAAAAGTCAGACTTTTCTGAAGACGCTTCTACCGACCATTGAGTACCCAGATCAGTTAAAATGTTTTTGTACTGACTTGATAATGTAGAAGTCATAAAATAGAAATCTATAACAGTTTGTATGGGAAAAAAAAGGGTGCCGAAGACTTTTGCACAGTATTGTGTGTTAATGTGTCCGTTCTAATACATTATTATACCCCCACTCCGAAGGAGGGGGCGTATACTGGTTTACCTCTGTCCATCCATCCGAAACACCCTTTTTCTCAGCAACCACAAATCATAGCCACTTGGTATTTGGTACCAAACTTCAGCTTGAGGTTCTATACCGTGTATACTGTTTTCAGGTCTGTCACACTTCGACTTCCTGTTTACTGACTGAATGTATTTACGAAACGTATAGGGTGGATTTACAAAATTTTCATAACACTTTTCTTAGCAACTACAAATCACAACTGCTTGATATTTGGTACCGAGCTTCAGCTTGGGGGTCTATACCGTGTATACCGTTTTCAGATCTGTCCCACATCGACTTCCTGTTTACCGACTGAATGTATTTCCAAAACATATAGGGTGGATTTTGACGCTATTTCAAGAAGCAAAATGCTATTTCAAAATGACAGTTTATCAGGATGCTGTTTGAAATCCCTGGGGAGAACACTGCTCTTTACTTACTTGTTTCAGGGTGAATTATTTGTTGAAGTCAACATTGATAATAAGTGTCCTGTTCCTTCGATTGCTTGCATTCTGATATAATCGAGAGCGGGGGGATACGTAAGTGAGCAGTAGCTCACAGTTGATCTTGTTGTTTCTTCATTATTTAACATCTTAGACTGAGACTTACTGCACATAAATGGATTTTTAAAAAGTGTGTAACTGGATATGGTGACATTTTCTGTAATGAGACGTTTGTTTGGCATTTTTAGATGGAGCCTCCAGTGTCAAGGCTTTATAATAATCAAACTGTAACTTGAAGTTTTTTGACACTTGAAAGTCTTTGCTGTCTGTTGTTGCCCAAATGAGGATGGGTTCCCTTTTGAGTCTGGTTCCTCTCAAGGTTTCTTCCTCATGTCGTCTGAGGGAGTTTTTCCTTGCCACCGTCGCCACAGGCTTGCTCATTGGGGATAGATTAGGGACAAAATTAGCTCATGTTTTAAGTCATTCAAATTCTGTAAAGCTGCTTTGCGACAATGTTTATTGTTAAAAGCGCTATACAAATAAACTTGACTTGACTTTGAGATTAAGGAGGCGTCTTGGAAACATGGCAAGCTGCATTTTTTTTTCTCTCTCATTAATTTCATGTGAGAGAAAAGAAAGGAATAGGTGCTAAGGGAATGACTGTTTGTAGCTGCTATAATGTAAGTGATAGCATGAACTAGCTTGTTTTGCAGATGTTAACATGAAATGTATCTATGAAAGGATTAAAAAGTATGACATTCTTTAATAAATAAAAAAAATCATGTTAGTATTGGCAAAATGCTGTGTTATAAGACGAAGAAAACATATTGAGGCACGCAGTGATTGGAAAATAGTCAACTTCATGATGATAACTGCTTTGGATCGTTGATTGATTTATAATATATACGTTTTAGGAGCATTATCTAAACTCAATGCTCTTACAAATTCATAGAACTAAAAACTTAATTTTAACAAACGAAACAAATACACACATAATTTAATGCAAAAACTGATTAAAATAAGCCTTAAGTTTAGATTTAAACACATTAATATTCTCAGCATTTCTGACACAGAAAGGCAGAGAGTCCCACAGTTTTGGAGCACAGACGGAAAAAGCTCCGTCACCATAGCTTACAGTGTTTAGTTTAGGTATGGCTAATAGGTTCTGGTTAGAGGATCTGAGGGTGCGAGCAGGCTTATAGAGATCTTGCAGTCACGTGACCGGAAAGTACACAACCCCCATCTTGTCGGTAAAAAACACAGCTGAATACTGCTGCACTCGTGTACAGAATGGATCAATTTCAACCGACGGACTACACGGCTCATTTTTCTAATGAACAGATAACTAGATATATGTCTAAAATAAACGATCTACAGATTAGTGACCCTTATGGCTTACCGGACGGAGTTTTCACGACCGTGTCAGTGGATTTTGAACTGCCAGAGGTGGAATACTCAGACGTGTATAATTACCTCATCAACTTTCCCTCGCTGTTCAGTGGTGAAGCACTGTGTGCTTATAAATCTCTGGACAGTTATCTTTACAGAAATTCAGGATTTGTCAGCGACTCAGATGTGGCATCTTGTAAACAAGAAAATAATCCTCATTGGATGGGTAAGTCACTTAAGTATTGAGTATAGCACTGACCAGCCGATTATAGAATAGAATAAGGTAATTCCAAATCGTCCGTCTTGTTTACATGGATCTGGCGTTGGAGAGGTAGAGGCTTGGCAGTGGAGGTTTGAGTAGCTGTTTTCTGAGCTTAGTCAACAGGCCGGCTCTGCCTGCAGCCTCGCTTTTGCTTCGGCTCCCGGCGCCGCCTCCTTCCCTTTGCTTCCAATAACAATCCACGGAGACCCCGCTGGTCTCGCTATCTTGTCCGGAATGTTGTTTTTTTTTTTTTTTCTCGTCCGGAATGTTGTGCATGCGATGGAAATCGCTACAAACCGTCATTTTCTGCTGGAAACCAATGTCCAGTAAGTCCATACGGTTGTAGTGGATATTGAAGTCCGGTACAGACGAACAACACGCAAAAATACACACAAAAAACGTGCACAGGTAGGGAGAGCTTGTAGCCGCAGCCGTTGTAGTAGAATTGTATATAGTAGGGTTTTCCAGAAGAAAAGGTAGAAGTAAAAGCAGAAGTAGAACCAGAAGTAGAAGTAGAAGGCGGAATATGGCGTTTGACCGACACGATGGCGTCTGTCACAATCTGGATCGGCTGTGACGTCACATGCAAGTGCTCCATAGGGATGGAGTAGGCTAGAAATATAATCAGGAGGCATGCCGTTTAGTGCCTTGTAAGTCAATAGCAAAACTTTGTAGTTGATTCGAAGTTTAACCGGAAGCCAGTGGAGTTTTTGCAAGACAGGTGTGATGTGATCAGATTTCTTTGATTTTGAAACAAGCCGAGCAGCAGTATTTTGCAGTTGCTGGAGTTTAGAGAGATCAGAGTCTGGAAGACCAAATAGAATGCTATTGCAGAAGTCTAAGCGGGATGTGACGAAGGCATGTACTGTACTAGTTTTTCACAATCATCCTTGTTTAAATATTTGCGTATTCGGCATATGTTTCGTATAGTAAAAGATGCAGATTTGCAGATGTTATTGATGTGTGTGCATCCTTAGGTGGCTGTCCAAAGCAATGCCGAGATTGTGGGCGACAGGGACTGGTACAATAACAGAGTCACTAATAGAAATACCAGGTATAAGCTCACGCTGTTTAAACCTAGACGAGAGATGGACAATCTCAGTCTTGCTAGTGTTACATACCGTACCAGGTTGTTTGCAGTGCACCAGATAAGTATATCCTTAACACAGAGCTCTAGTTTTGCTATTTCGTCAGAACAGTTCCTAGCTGAATCAGTGGTGACATATAGTTGTGTATCGTCTGCATACATCATACAGTCAGTGCCATGCGCCCTAATCAGATCTTCCAGAGGCGCAAAATAAAGAGAGAATAGCAGTGGTCCAAGAACTGAACCCTGGGGCACACCATACTGCAAGGTCTTACTAGATGACGTTTCTGATCACAACTAACTGTTCTCTGTTAGTTAGGGACGATTTCCTTTAAAATCATGCTCCATTTAACAGTTGTTCCATGAGATCGAGTCGTACATGAGCTGATAGCTATAAGCCATGTATGAGGAGATTGAGTGGAATAACTGTTTTATTCTATCCACATTCACTGGATTTTGAGAAACCGAGCATTTTTGTTTTTATTTTTTGCAAATTTGATAAAAACTTTATACAAAACGTCTGACAAAATAATTTCCGCTTAGAATGTAAACAAACCGGCGAAATGACAGTAGCAATTTATGAAAAATGCTATAATAATTCTTGAAAAATAAAAAGCATATGTTCTTAGCATCAAATACTTTTATTCCATATTTTGTTGCTTTTCTTGTATTTTTTGGGGTTTTGTTTTCGAGTAGTTTTTATTTCGTCCTCAGTTGGTTCAGCAACACGCTCCACCATTGTCGTCGTCGTCTTCTTTAGGGTTTTTTGGCAGTTGGCAAAGGTGCATTACCGCCACCGACTGGACTGGAGGCAATATGGGGGGGGGATACTATATTCTGTTAGCTATTCTCATCTCATCTCATTATCTCTAGCCGCTTTATCCTGTTCTACAGGGTCGCAGGTGAGCTGGAGCCTATCCCAGCTGACTACGGGCGAAAGGCGGGGTACACCCTGGACAAGTCGCCAGGTCATCACAGGGCTGACACATAGACACAGACAACCATTCACACTCACATTCACACCTACGGTCAATTTAGAGTCACCAGTTAACCTAACCTGCATGTCTTTGGACTGTGGGGGAAACCGGAGCACCCAGAGGAAACCCACGCGGACACGGGGAGAACATGCAAACTCCGCACAGAAAGGCCCTCGCCGGCCACGGGGCTTGAACCCGGACCTTCTTGCTGTGAGGCGACAGTGCTAACCACTACACCACCGTGCCGCCCTGTTAGCTATTCTGTTTCTTTTAATACTTGATAACAAAGTGATATATCTGACTTGACGCGCTCTGCCATTTTGTTTTTCTCTACTCACAGTATATGAGCTGATAGCCTAGTAGTAGAGCAGCCAATCGGAGCGCACGATTGCTCATATCCAGTGAATGTGGATAGAATAATGTGTTTTATTCCTTGCCATGAAACAAACATACACATTTCACTCTCAATAAACCATGACCATGAAGATAAATTGGCCTAATACTTGACTCTGTGGCACCCCTGCAGGTTGTGTGATCACAGTATCCGGGAGAATGACTTTTACTAGTAACAAGTCAATGGAGATCGAGGTGTTTGTGGACGCCGATCAGTTGGCGAATGCAGAGGAGGGGAAATATCGAGCTGTCACTGCCTTCTTTACCTACATTTCCCTGGACAAACGGAACAAGCCGTCGCCTGTGCCTCCACTGAAGGTAGGATATGATAAATATTTATTACACAGTGGAAAGGGAGTGTGATGCATGCAGCATCTCGGAGTTATTTCTTAGGTCACTTCATCAAGCGCTCTGTGTGACACACTGATGAGAAATAGTGACTCGAACCTGATTTATTAAACTCTTTGACCCTTTTGGCTTTAGTGCTCTGTTCCTATGAGGATTAAAGCCCACTAGCGTATTAATTTATTTCAAAGCTCTGTTAATAACAATAGTAGAACAGATCTTTATTCAGAAGACCTATGTCATACAATATGATTTTCAGTAGGGCTCTGGAAAAGATGAAAAAAAATCTACGTACACATATACAGTGGTGCTTGAAAGTTTGTGAACCCTTTAGAATTTTCTATATTTCTGCATAAATATGACCTAAAACATCATCAGATTTTCACACAAGTCCTAAAAGTAGATAAAGAGAACCCAGTTAAACAAATGAGACAAAAATATTATACTTGGTCATTTATTTATTAAGGAAAATGATCCAATATTACATATCTGTGAGTGGCAAAAGTATGTGAACCTTTGCTTTCAGTATCTGGTGTGACCCCCTTGTGCAGCAATAACTGCAACTAAACGTTTCCGGTAACTGTTGATCAGTCCTGCACACCGGCTTGGAGGAATTTTAGCCCATTCCTCTGTACAGAACAGCTTCAACTCTGGGATGTTGGTGGGTTTCCTCACATGAACTGCTCGCTTCAGGTCCTTCCACAACATTTCCATTGGATTAAGGTCAGGACTTTGACTTGGCCATTCCAAAACATTAACTTTATTCTTCTTTAACCATTCTTTGGTAGAACAACTTGTGTGTTTAGGGTCGTTGTCTTGCTGCATGACCCACCTTCTCTTGAGATTCAGTTCATGGACAGATGTTGTGACATTTTCCTTTAGAATTCGCTGGTATAATTCAGAATTCATTGTTCCATCAATGATGGCAAGCCGTCCTGGCCCAGATGCAGCAAAACAGGCCCAAACCATGATACTACCACCACCATGTTTCACAGATGGGATAGGGTTCTTATGCTGGAATGCAGTGTCTTCCTTTCTCCAAACATAACGCTTCTCATTTAAACCAAAAAGTTCTATTTTGGTCTCATCCGTCCACAAGACATTTTTCCAATAGCCTTCTGGCTTGTCCACGTGATCTTTATCAAACTGCAGATGAGCAGCAATGTTCTTTTGAAGAGCAGTGGCTTTCTCCTTGCAACCCTGCCATGCACACCATTGTTGTTCAGTGTTCTCCTGATGGTGGACTCATGAACATTAACATTAGCCAATGTGAGAGAGGCCTTCAGTTGCTTAGAAGTTACCCTGGGTTCCTTTGTGACCTTGCCGACTATTACACGCCTTGCTCTTGGAGTGATCTTTGTTGGTCGACCACTCCTGGGGAGGATAACAATGGTCTTGAATTTCCTCCATTTGTACACAATCTGCCTGACTGTGGATTGGTGGAGTCCAAACTCTTTAGAGATGGTTTTGTAACCTTTTCCAGCCTGATGAGCATCAACAACGCTTTTTCTGAGGTCCTCAGAAATCTCCTTTGTTCGTGCCATGATACACTTCCACAAACGTGTTGTGAAGGTCAGACTTTGATAGATCCCTGTTCTTTAAATAAAACAGGGTGCCCACTCACACCTGATTGTCATCCCATTGATTGAAAACACCTGACTAGGGTTGGGCGGTATCCAAATTTTGATACCTTTAAACTGTCTCTGTGTTTTCCCGGGGTATACGGTATTACCGAGAAAAAAATATTTTGTTTCGGCCTACTGTGTAACGTGCGCCTATACCGGCGGACCTTGTCCAGACCTGCGCCTATGCCTCAAATGTACTATTTAAAAGCAGCATAGCGAATTATGTGCATTGTGGTATGGATTAAGCAGCAAAGCGAATTTTGTGCATTGATGAATGGATTAAGAGATATTTCAAAGCATCACGCAACTCTTCCTTCATCTTGAAAATAGCATTCAACTGTCGTTTACACATGTCTGCGTTGAAACGCCATTTGCAGCACTATTTCACCTACTCCATCAAAAAAAGTACACGATGAGCAGGATCATACCCTTTCAAGCATGGGAAATAAAAAAAGAAAAGAAAAAGAATCCAAGTCCGTTTAGACTGCGCGATAAACCATATTCTTCAGCGCAAATGAGGCGAACCTAATTCAAATGCGTGATAGCTGCACAAGGCAAAATCATATGGGCCCACGTCATGCCATGGCGGGGAAATTAATAATCAAATGGCCTTACCTTGCTTAAAACGTTGTCTTGATCACATAACTCCTTACAATTATTCCACTTAAATCCATGCGGTTTAACACACCCAACAAAGATAGCAAGCGCATTGCTAATTCCCACCAGAAACCTAACAGTTTACGCTACGATGTTTTCTTCCGTTTCTTCAGTAGATGACATTTCAAACGTTTATTACCCACATCCCAAATGTCATACGTTATATTATTTTACCTTGTTGTTACTCATGTAACCTACTCAAAACACAACTCATTGGAGAGATCTCGTGGAAGTGGAGTACCCCAGGCTATGGTGTGCCTTAGGGGACATATTAGATTTTTTTCGATTTTTCTTCTTACATACTTTACACACAGCTTCATCTGTGTTTGCTGGCTCTCCCTTTTCGTTTGGTTTGAAACCAAAATACTGCCACACTGCCGATGTTGTATTTTTTTTTTTGCCACTAACTCGTTATCTTGACTTGCCATCTTTCAACCGCGGTCTCAGTCTCTTGCGAAGCTTTCTGTCAGACTCCAAATGTCACGCAGGGTTGCCATGGTAACGACATAAACAACCCTGCACGCGATGAGAACTTCTTTAGGAAATTGATAGAATTAGTGAAAATACGATCACACAGTTATTCGGGATGATCTTCAATTTATTATTTTATATTATGACCTCATGTACTCCATATTTATTTAGATATTATATATTTTTTTAAAATGACGGTAATGAGACCGATACCGTTGGTACTTTTGGATACCTCGGGATACCTTCTTACCGTAATACCGCCCAACCCTACACCTGACTCGAATTTCACCTTCAAATGAACTGCTAATCCTAGAGGTTCACATACTTTTGCCGCTCACAGATATGTAATATTGGATCATTTTCCTCAATAAATAAATGACCAAGTATAATATTTTTGTCTCATTTGTTTAACTGGGTTCTCTTTATCTACTTTTAGGACTTGTGTGAAAATCTGATGATGTTTTAGGTCATATTTATGCAGAAATATAGAAAATTCTAAAGGGTTCACAAACTTTCAAGCACTACTGTACATAATAATAATAATAATAATAATAATAGATGACTTGCAACCACGTGATCAAAACGTGCTATGTCATGAGTGTCCGCCATGATGGTGGATATACAAAGCAACTAGGATGGCAGCCCCTGAAAGTGTCTGTAAACAATGCTGAATTTTCTCAGTATTACCACGATTTGAACAGTTGAGCAAAGATTCGATACAAAGAGAAGATAGATATGTGTACTTTTGACCCATAGTGTTTAAAAAAAAGGCAGACTTTTCTGAAGACGCTTCTACCGACCATTGAGTACCCAGATCAGTTTGGAAATCTTAAATTTATGGAAGTTTCGAAATAATATGACTTTGTTTCAGTCAAATTAGCTGACCTGGTATTAATTTCTCAGCTTCAGCCATGGTGTCTTGGATGTTTTGGAACTCCACAGGCGAGCTCCTACATGCAGCTTCCGCAAATTCAGCTGTCCTCCTCCTTTGAGCTCGTTGGTGTCATTTGGCTGCCGCAGAATCAAGTCCGACCTTGGACGAAACATAGCCCATTTTCTGAGTGGGTGCCCAGTCTGGATTGTTTCTATCATATATAATTTTGCTGGTGCTCCTAAAAGCGACATGGTAATACACATGTTAAAATTATAACAACGACCAAATGAACCACGCCAAAAGAACGCTCATTTTATCGCAAAATTCTAGCAACACGAAATAAAATTCTTCCACGATATCATCGAGAAAGCTTTTCGAATTCCGTACTAAGCCTCAGAGTTTACTCGCCCTCTTTCCGAATCACAGATGGAATTAAAAAAAAATCGGAACATGCCACGGTCACGAGTGCTGTTGTGACCACAACCATATACAGCACAGAGATATGGCAGAGCTAAAAGAACGCTTAAAGCAATGGAAAAACGAAGAGAGTTGCGCACGCGTGACTGTGTTTTGTATGGAGTGTCGCTTGACCTCGCATTTGTATCTCCGCCAACATGGCCGACATCCAGGTTTCTATTTTGCTTTGACGTCACTTGCAAGTCAAGGATATACTTATCATTAAAAACTACATTTAAGTAAACAGTTAGTAAGACATTCGAATAAATTATAATGAAAAGAACATAATGACAAACAACAATAATGTTGAAGAAAAATTAATATTAAAAAATTTTCAGTATTAAATAAACAGACAAACAAACAAATAAATGAATTAATAAGAAATAAAAATAAAAAAACAAAGCCTCATTATTTACTGTGAAGGAATTTTCACCGTTCTTTTAAATTTCTTAATAGTTGACAGTGATTGAACTATTAAGAAATTTAAAAGAGCAGTGAAAAGTTCCTTCAGAGTAAATAATTAGGCTTTGTTCTTTTTATTTTTATATTGTATATCGGCGGCACGGTGGTGTAGTGGTTAGCGCTATCACCTCACAGCAAGAAGGTTCTGGGTTCGAGCCCTGTGGCCGGCGAGGGCCTTTCTGTGTGGAGTTTGCATGTTCTCCCCGTGTCCGTGTGGGTTTCCTCCGGGTGCTCCGGTTTCCCCCACAGTCCAAAGACATGCAGGTTAGGTTAACTGGTGACTCTAAATTGAGCGTAGGTGTGAATGTGAGTGTGAATGGTTGTCTGTGTCTATGTGTCAGCCCTGTGATGACCTGGCGACTTGTCCAGGGTGTACCCCGCCTTTTGCCCGTAGTCAGCTGGGATAGGCTCCAGTTCGCCTGCGACCCTGTAGAACAGGATAAAGCAGCTAAAGATAATGAGATGAGATTGTCTATTATATTATGGGGCAGCACGGTGGTGTAGTGGTTAGTGCTGTCGCCTCACAGCAAGAAGGTCCAGGTTCGGGGCCGGCGAGGGCCTTTCTGTGTGGAGTTTGCATGTTCTCCCCGTGTCCGCGTGGGTTTCCTCCGGGTGCTCCGGTTTCCCCCACAGTCCAAAGACATGCAGGTTAGGTTAACTGGTGACTCTAAATTGACCGTAGGTGTGAATGGTTGTCTGTGTCTATGTGTCATCCCTGTGATGACCTGGCGACTTGTCCAGGGTGTACCCCGCCTTTCGCCCGTAGTCAGCTGGGATAGGCTCCAGCTTGCCTGCGACCCTGTAGAACAGGATAAAGCGGCTAGAGATAATGAGATGAGATATCTCGGATTGATGTAAAAATCTGATCATCCGAGGACCCAGGAATCACTGGCAGAGATGAGATGATATATTATTTAACATTTAAAATGTTTTAATATTTATTTTTTCCAACATTGTCATTTTTTGTCATTATCATGTTCTTTTTCATATGATTTATTCGAAGGTCTTACTGTTTACTTGTTCCTCTGGCTCTATTAATCCATTAATGGTTTGCTCGTATGATTTTCTGGTTCTCCACGGACACCAACTGAATTTCCAGACTATGCTTGGCAACTTGATCAACTTCCTCTTTGGGAAGATATGGATACTGCAGATTTTCCGAGATTATTTTCTAGCCCCTAAACGTACTGTAGACACATCTAATCTTTAATCGTGGTGTCTAGTCTTTTGTGTGACTAGCCTTTTATTCTGAGGACTATGGCTATTTTTGACCTGATTTAGCTTTCTATTCGTATTCCTGCACTGTTACTCCTCCAAAGAACTTTAATTATGAGATTATTATCTGAGCAGACATTATTCTCAGAGACCAGGACAAGGCATAGCTCACCTGATGAGCATGTTCACTTTTATTCTGCATTTGTTAACCAACA
Organism: Neoarius graeffei; assembly: GCF_027579695.1. Lineage (NCBI taxonomy): Eukaryota > Metazoa > Chordata > Actinopteri > Siluriformes > Ariidae > Neoarius > Neoarius graeffei. The sequence continues at coordinate 21,571,331 of NC_083578.1, read as the reverse complement.
AGTTCCAAGCTAATCAATTCCTTTTATGGAACCTGACATCACGTAAAAGTAATCATGCCCTGTGTCCAAAATCGCTCCCTACTCACTATATAGGGCAATGTATAGTGAGGACGCTGTTTTGTAGTGCTGTCCGAAACGATAGTGAGGATTATTTACACCCTACATAGTGCACTCGAAGTATCCCACAATGCATCCTGAAAAGTAGTGTACAACCGATGGTCACTAACCAAAGCAATGTATCCCATCATGCATTGCGGTCGCGCTGAAAGAAATCAAATCAGAAGTCTCAAATTTGATTTAATAAAAGGCAGCAGCAAAGAAGAAAGTACTCAGCTTTGATTTTTTTTAAAAACTGAAAGATGGAGCAGACACAAAGTACTTTTGTATTGATTAATGTAGGAAATGCGCTCAGTATAATATGGATTTATCACAAAAATACATGCATGTATTTATTATTTTGAAAACCCACCAGCCTGATCTGGCACGTTTTAATTGTGCGACAGTAATGGCATAAATACCAGCATGACGGACTAGTGTCCGAAAGTGTTTTTTCATTTTACCAATGAGCTCACTATATAGTCCTCTATAAAGTAATTCCCTATATAGGGAGTAGTGAACGACTGAGCGATTTCGGATACAGAGGGGGTTATAAAGAGTGGCATTTTATTGGATTTCACAGGAACCCGTCACTCATTTGAAACTTATCCACTGGTATGTTTTCAGAGTCTGTTTGGGTTGAAAGGGTGCCTGGTAATTACAAGTACATGTTTGTGTATATTAAGGTTTTTTTCTTCTGCCTTCAAATACAAATTTATCATTAAGTTGTCACTTAGATACCATGTGATACATGCAGGCGTGGCTTGTATCAGTGGACTAGCAGGGCTAAGCATTTCTGTCTTTCAAAGGTTAAAAAAAAATCAATATATGGTTTCATATTTTGGGCATTGACATCATCGTATCAGCACTTAAACATTTTTAGGGGAAGCCATGGCCTAAAGGTTAGAAAAGCAGCTTTGGGACCAAAAGGTCACTGGTTTGATTCCCTGGACCAGCAGGAATGGATGAAGTGCCCTTGAGCAAGGCACCTAACCGCCAACTGCTCCCCAGGCTACTCTGGGTATGTTGTACATTGCTCTTGATAAGAATCTCTGCTAAATGTCATTAATGTAATGTAATTTTACAGAGGATTATTTGTGGGGTTTTTTGCGTAACAAAACCACTCGCGGTCTTGCAAAAAGAAAAAAAACAAATACACACAATGATATGAAGCGAGGCTATGGGCTAACTGAAATGAGCCCAGTGCTGTAGGCAGTGATGCTTTCTGCTATAGGCTCATGTAGCCAATCAACGTCGGTCGTGTCATGTGACTACACAGTGTGACACGCCTGCCAAGTTTGAGCTCCAATGGGCTGTGTTCTAGCGCATTTTGGTGACGTTTCCAGAATCCGTCACCAGTAGGCGTGTTACAGACTCAGTCTCGTGATCGCTATGCGATAAATATGAACAAAATGGATTATTTACCCTGTCGTTATTTTTCCGATAAAATATGCTTGGCAGAGAAACTGAAAGGTGATAGACTGAGCACACGTTGTTTAGTCAAAGTACAAATTACACAAAAGGACAAATGAGTTGAGTGGTTTTGGGTTTGAACAAAAGGGTTACAACTTTTCTGTGTGCCGTGTTTGTTATTCAGATGAACCGCAGTTCAGATTCAAATGCCAAAAGTTATATGTAAACTCATCTCATCTCATCTCATTATCTCTAGCCGCTTTATCCTGTTCTACAGGGTCGCAGGCGAGCTGGAGCCTATCCCAGCTGACTACGGGCGAAAGGCGGGGTACACCCTGGACAAGTCGCCAGGTCATCACAGGGCTGACACATAGACACAGACAACCATTCACACTCTCATTCACACATACGGTCAATTTATAGTCACCAGTTAACCTAACCTGCATGTCTTTGGACTGTGGGGGAAACCGGAGCACCCGGAGGAAACCCACACGGACACGGGGAGAACATGCAAACTCCGCACAGAAAGGCCCTCGCCGGCCACGGGGCTCAAACCCGGACCTTCTTGCTGTGAGGCGACAGCGCTAACCACTACACCACCGTGCCGCCCTATATGTAAACTTAAACTATATATTAGTGATATACTCTGATCAGCCATAAAATTAAAACCACTGACAAGTGACGTGAATAACATTTGATTATCTCATTACAATGGCACCTGTCAAGGGGTGGGATATATTAGGCAGCAAGAGAACAGTCAGTTCTTGAAGTTGATGTGTTGGAAGCATAAGGATCTGAGTGACTTTGACAAGGGCCAGATTGTGATGGCGAGATGACTGGATCTGAGCATCTCCAAAATGGTACATCTTGTGAGGTGTTCCCAGTACGCAGTGGTTAGTACCTACCAAAAGAGGTCCAAGGAAGGGCAACCGGTGACAGGGTCATGGGCATTGAAGGCTCATTGATTTGCATGGGGTGCGAAGGCTAGCCCATATGGTCCAGAAGAGCTATTGTAGCACAAACTGCTGAAAAAGTTCATGCTAACACCTTTCTGTTTTAGCCAGCATTAACTTTTTCAACAGTTTGTGCTACAGTAGCTCTTCTGTGGGTTTGGATCATATGGGCCATGCGAATCAATGAGCCTTCAACACCCATGACCCTGTCGCCGGTGTTGTTTTAAGTTTAATGTTAGTCTGCTTTATCCTCCACACCCAGCTCTGATACGTGTTTGGGTTCATTGTTCTGTTGTAAGTCCCAAGTCGTGTTCAGGTTTCTGATGGTTTATGCTGAAGAATTCTGAAGTAGTCCTCCTCCTTCATTATTCCATCCACTTTGTGCAATGAACCAGTTCCACTGGCAGCAAAACAGCCCCAGAGCATGATGATCCTACCACCACCACCAGCTGGTACAGTGTCCCTCTGTACATGGTGCTCATTGTGGCCAAACAACTCAATCTTTGTCTCATCTGACCATACAGCTATCCTCCAGAAGGCTTTTTCTTTGTCCGTGTGGTCAGCTTCAAACTTTAGTTAAGCTTGAAGGTGTCAGTTTTGGAGCAGGAGGTTATTTCTTGGATAGCAGCCTCTTATTCCATGGTGATCTGAACTGTAGACAGTGATCCATCAGCTTCTAGTTCATGGCAGGGCTGTGCCATGGTGGTTCCCAGGTTGTTCCTGACCATCCAAACCAATTTCCTTTCAGCTGAGGGTGACAGTTTGCGTTTTCTTGAAGCAAAGTGGTTTGGCAAAGTGACTGCATCTCACAATAACTTGGATACAATTGTTTGAACTGATCTTGGAATTTGCAGTTGTTTAGAAATGGCTCCAAGAGACATTCTGGAGTTGTGTATATCTGCGATCCTGTTTCTCAGATCTGCACTGAGCTCCTTGGACTTTCCCATTTTACTGCGTGTTGGTCAAGCCAATGAGTGCTGTAAACAAACCCTTTTTATGAAGGCACAGAGAAGCTACCAGCTGTAGTCAATCATGATCACTAACAGGAAGTTAAGAAGCCTTGGCAAGATGAGAGACATTTTGGAAGCTTCAACACCTCTGAATTAATAATCTAAGTGAGCGTATGTAAATTTTTGACCCTGGATGTATAATTTTGACCCTGTGTTGATTTCAGAAAACCCAAAGAAAAGTAAAACTTGTGCACCAAATTAAAGAGTTTTTTTTTTATTAAAGATGTATGCTGTACAATCATTCTGCCACAGAAAAAAACAGTTCAAAGAAATGACTGAAAGCCCAAATATTGCCATGACATTCATATCCAAGATGACATTCATGTCACTGTATGTAAACTTCTGACCACAACTGTACATTTGATAACCTGAATAACTAATAGTGTATATATTGTGAAATGTTGTCCATCTGAATATTTCTGATGATACAGTGTTCCCCAGACTGTTAAAAGTCTCATTTATCTTCGAACTACTGGTGAAAACTCTTGGTTTCAAGAGCTATTGAAAGTCAGTTTTCCATCACGTACCTCTCATAAAGAATTGAAGACACTTTAATGTTCCAGGTAACCCAAGTTTTGATCTTATTCATAACAAGTACTGAACTGTTATGTTGCTTGCATCATCCCTGGCCTGATTCAAATCAAGAGTGACCACGTGCAATACTACATGTCCAGCACATGAAACACTGCTCTATGATGCATGTAGAGATTGAGCTCTGAACACACAAATGGTCTAAAAATAGATTGCATCTAAAAGCGTATTCCCTAGAGGCGTCCGTACTTCGAAAACCGGCTGAGTGGAAACTGGCTGAGCATCCTTCCTTTAACTGAGCTTGTCTCATCATGGCTGTCGGTGAGCGTGCTCCAGATTATAAATAGTATACGGACAAGGCTGTGGTAGCTATTTTTTGACTTCAGGTGTTTTTTTTTTTTTTTTTAAATCTTCCCATGTCTATTTTTAGCCTTTCCTGTTTTAGCGCTTCACCGAGAGAGACTGTGGGATGAGGGTGTGTGTGAGGGGGGGGTTTACAAGGATGGATAGTAGTGCAGCCCTCTGGGTAGAAGAGGATAGAGTGATAGAGGGAGGTCTCGGCATCCCAGCTAATGTCAAATGCCACATGCACACGATGGTTAGAGCACAGAAACACAGTAGGGATCACTCAAAAGGGCTATGCTTGTGCCTTTTTACAGCCAGCATTATAATTGAGCACTCCTGGGGACGAAATGGAAAAAAAAAAAAAACACAAGAGTGAACATTGCAAAAAATGATATCTTAGCAAGTGAAAATATCTTGAAAACAGTTGAAACGTATGGAAGCCAAGAGAGGCCCTTCATATAATCCTTTTTTTTTATTCACCTTGTTATTCCGAGATAACGACATAATTAATTCAGGATCTTGAGAAAACAACACAACTAATTCGAGATCTCGAGAAAACAATTCCGTTATTCCAAGATAACGACATAATTAATTCAGGATCTTGAGAAAACAACACAACTAATTCGAGATCTCGAGAAAACAAAACCGTTATTCCGAGATAACGACATAATTAATTCAGGAGCTTGAGAAAACAACACAACTAATTCGAGATCTTGAGAAAACAAAACCGTTATTCCGAGATAACGACATAATTAATTCAGGAGCTTGAGAAAACAACACAACTAATTCGAGATCTCGAGAAAACAAAACCGTTATTCCGAGATAACGACATAATTAATTCAGGAGCTTGAGAAAACAACACAACTAATTCGAGATCTCGAGAAAACAAAACCGTTATTCCGAGATAATGACATAATTAATTCAGGATCTTGAGAAAACAACACAACTAATTCGAGATCTCGAGAAAACAATTCCGTTATTCCGAGATAACGACATAATTAATTCAGGATCTTGAGAAAACAACACAACTAATTCGAGATCTCGAGAAAACAAAACCGTTATTCCGAGATAACGACATAATTAATTCAGGATCTTGAGAAAACAACACAACTAATTCGAGATCTCGAGAAAACAAAACCGTTATTCCGAGATAACGACATAATTAATTCAGGAGCTTGAGAAAACAACACAACTAATTCGAGATCTCGAGAAAACAAAACCGTTATTCCGAGATAACGACATAATTAATTCAGGATCTTGAGAAAACAACACAACTAATTCGAGATCTCGAGAAAACAATTCCGTTATTCCGAGATAACGACATAATTAATTCAGGATCTTGAGAAAACAACACAACTAATTCGAGATCTCGAGAAAACAAAACCGTTATTCCGAGATAACGACATAATTAATTCAGGATCTTGAGAAAACAACACAACTAATTCGAGATCTCGAGAAAACAAAACCGTTATTCCAAGATAACGACATAATTAATTCAGGATCTTGAGAAAACAACACAACTAATTTGAGATCTTGAGAAAACAAAACCGTTATTTCGAGATAACGACATAATTAATTCAGGATCTTGAGAAAACAACACAACTAATTCGAGATCTCGAGAAAACAAAACCGTTATTCCGAGATAACGACATAATTAATTCAGGATCTTGAGAAAACAACACAACTAATTTGAGATCTCGAGAAAACAAAACCGTTATTTCGAGATAATGACATAATTAATTCAGGATCTTGAGAAAACAACACAACTAATTAGAGATCTCGAGAAAACAAAACCGTTATTTCGAGATCTCGAGAAAACAAAACAATTATTTCATGATCTCGAGTAAACAGCTGAGAAATGGTCCATTCAGGAACGCCAAGAGACTTGTGATATGCTGACTTTGGGGCTATTTCTCATTCTGTATAGACGCAACTTTGGTCATTAGAATGTCTGGAATAATTGATCACCTAATAAGGCAATATTTTGATCAGGGGTTGCCGTCTCAAGGCATCGTAAAAAGCCATTTCTGCTCTGTTACATGTCCGCCAATTTCTAAGTCTTCGTTGTCTGACCCACAGGGGGCGCAGTTCTGCTAGAAATCTCAGCTGTTTTCTCGAGATCATGAAATAATTGTTTTGTTTTCTCGAGATCTCGAATTAGTTGTGTTGTTTTCTTGACGTCCTGAATTAATTATGTCGTTATCTCGGAATAACGGTTTTGTTTTCTCAAGATCTCGAATTAGTCGTTTTGTTTTCTCAAGATCCTGAATTAATTATGTCGTTATCTCGGGATAACAAGGTGAATAAAAAAAGATTATATGAAGGAACAAGGTGAATAAAAAAAGATTATATGAAGGAACAAGGTGAATAAAAAAAGATTATATGAAGGAACAAGGTGAATAAAAAAAGATTATATGAAGGAACAAGGTGAATAAAAAAAGATTATATGAAGGGCCTCTCGCGGCTTCCGTAGAAACGATCTAGCATTTCCTATTAGAAGAATACAAGACACCAATTCTGAGATTATTAAACCTAGTTCTAGATCGCAACCAACTTATTCTATGATGTCTTATCAAGTAAAATTATCTGTCCATGCAGCAAGATAATTTCACTAGTATTAAGTCATTTTCTCCTCAAATTCAGTTTTCAGTTTTTTGCAGTGAGGAAAAAAAGGGGGGGACTTGAGCCTTCTTCTTCAATTTATTCACCATCTTTTCAGGACCCATTACCAATTGGTGTATCTGGTCCCTTGTGCATGGAACAAGTTGCGTTACCGTAGCAACCTCTGGGCCGCGATGTGAAATTCATGTTTATTTTTAGGCACAGCCCATGTGGTGTGTATGCACTATGAGGTTAAAGTGTGTGCTGATTCCCTACTTTATGAATCGTAGTGCTGCTGCGAGGCACATTCAGTCCTTTGTGTGCATATAAAGCTTGTAGTTTATTTGCCACGAAATAACTTTCATATTTTTTAATTATCTTAATGTGAACATATTATGCAGGAAAGCATGCGTAGAGACAGATTATTGGTAGTGGAAAGACGTGTTGCATCATGAGATTCGGAACAAGCTTGGCACCACGCTGGAAAAAAAAAAAGCTTTTGAATTATGTAAAATTGCCAGTTTGCTTCAAACACACCTTTTGATTTTGCTTACATTTCAGCAGAAGCTGCATGAGCATAACTCCGTCCTGCTTTTGTAAGACCGTCTTGAAACCAACCATGATGAACAGAAATGCTTTCAGAATCATTTTTAAACACTGACACCTGCAGAAAAGATTTTCCTTTAGATTTATCCCCTTTTTTCTTTTTTTTTTTTTTTAATTCTACCCTGCCTTTCATTATTTAGTGCTACTGTGCCAGTATTGATATTTGGCAGGCGAGCCAGGCTTCAGCAGTGGGAATGTTAAGACAGTCCAGAGCGTTTGGCATTTCTCCATCACTGTGCAAGCTATCACCATACTGTAAGCAGATCATCATGACATGAAACTACTATACTCCCATAAAGGGACACAGACGCGTGTAAGAATGTCTTTATAATGTGACGGAGGCAGCCACGTGTCAGAACACCTTTATGGAATAAACCAGCTAAGTCTCAAAATCTGTTATATTTCTGTAGGGGGTAAAAACACAGATTGATGTGAAATTCCTGTATGTTGGAGTTTAAATATTAAAATGATCCCATGAACGTGAAAATTTTGGGCCGTATGTGATTTAAAACCAAAAGTCAGTATTTAGAAAGGGACAGTTGCTCGTGTCCAGATTTGCAGGTGCTTAAGTACATTTTCTGGCTGTCCCGTTCAGCTTGTGCGAATCACCGGCGTGTAGTTCACACCACCAAATTGATCAGCTTTTTCTGAAGTAGAATTGTCCAAAACAGGGTTTTCAATAGTGTCAAGGCCACTGCCTTTAAACACAAGCACTTGCCTTTAAACTCAAAAGCAATTGGGGTAGAAAATGCAGACTATAGAATCCTATCTAGTTTTGTTTTTTGTTTTTTCCTGGAATGTCAAGTGTAATCTCATCTCATTATCTGTAGCCGCTTTATCCTGTTCTACAGGGTCGCAGGCAAGCTGGAGCCTATCCCAGCTGACTACGGGCGAAAGGCGGGGTACACCCTGGACAAGTCGCCAGGTCATCACAGGGCTGACACATAGACACAGACAACCATTCACACTCACATTCACACCTACGGTCAATTTAGAGTCACCAGTTAACCTAACCCGCATGTCTTTGGACTGTGGGGGAAACCGGAGCACCCGGAGGAAACCCACGCGGACACGGGGAGAACATGCAAACTCCGCACAGAAAGGCCCTTGCCGGCCATGGGGCTCGAACCCGGACCTTCTTGCCGTGAGGCGACAGTGCTAACCACTACACCACCGTGCCGCCCCCAAGTGTAATATAACCGTATAAAAGCAGGAGATAATTGTAAACTGACACATGAAAAAGACTAAGATGCTGATCTATGATTGAGAAGATGGCCAGCACTGAAAGAAACATCTACAACCCCAATTCCAAAAAAGTTGGGACGCTGTGTAAACTGGAAATAAAAACAGAATGCGATAATTTGCAAATCATGGAAACCCTATATTTCATTGAAAATAGTACAAAGACAACATATCAAATGTTAAGACTAAGAAATTTTATTAATTTTTGAAAAATATATGCTCATTTTGAATTTGATGTCAACAACACGTTTCAAAAAAGCTGGGACAGGGGCATGTTTACCGCTGTGGTGCATCACCTCTCCTTTTAACAACACTCTGTAAATGTTTGGGAACTGAGGAGACAAATTGCTGTAGTTTTGAAAGAGAAATGTTGTCCCATTCTTTCCTGACATACAATTTCAGTTGCTCAACAGTTTGGGGTCTCCTTTGTCATATTTTGTGTTTCATGATGCGCCAAATGTTTTAAATGGGAGACAGGTCTGGACTGCAGGCAAACCAGTTTAGCACCTGCACTCTTTTACTACAGAGCCATGCAGTTGTAATATGTGCATAAAGCGGTTTGGCATTGTCTTACTGAAAGAAGGAAGGTCTTCCCTGAAAAAAGATTTTGTCTGGATGACGGCATATTGCTATGAAACGTGTATATATCATTCAGCATTAATGATGCCTTCCCAGATGTACAAGCTACCCATGTCATGTGCACTAATGCACCCTCATACCATCACAGATGCTGGCTTTTGAGTTGTGCACTGATAACAAGCCGGATGGTCCCTCTCCTCTTTAGCCTGGAGGACATGGTGTTCATGATTTCTAAAAAGAATTTCTACTTTTGAGTCATCAGACTGCAGGACAATTTTCCACTTCGCCTCAGTCCATCGTAAAAGAGCTCGGGCCCAGAGAAGGTGGCGGTGTTTTTGGATATTGTTTATATCTGGTTTTAACTTGCATTTGTGGATGCAGTAATAAACTGTTTTCACAGACGATGGTTTTCTGAAGTGTTCCTGAGCCCATACAGTGATTTCCACTACAGACACGTGTCTGCTTTTAATGCAGTGTCACCTGAGGGCCTGAAGATCACAGACATTCAATGTCAGTTTTCAGCCTTGTCTCTTGCATACAGAGATTTCTCCAGATTCTCTGAATCTTTTAATGATATTATGTACCATAGATGATGTGATCCCCAAATTCTTTGCAATTTTACATTGAGGAATGTTTTCCTTAAATTGTTGCACTGTTTGCCCACGCAGTCTTTCACAGAGCGGTGAACCCCTCCCCATCTTTACTTCTGAGAGACTCCGCCTCTCTGGGATGCTCTTTTTATACCCAGTCATGTTACTGACCTGTTACCTATTAACCAAATTAATTTTTTTTTTAGCATTACACAACTTTTTCAGTCTTTTTTGTTGCCCCTGTCCCAACTTTTCTGAAACGTATTGCTGACATCAAATTCAAAATGAGCGTGTATTTTTCAAAAAACAATAAAATTTCTCAGTTTCAACATTTGATATGTTGTCTTTGTACTATTTTCAATGAAATATAGGGTTTCCATGATTTGCAACTCTTCACATTCTGTTTTTTTTTTTTATGTTTTACACAGTGTCCCAACATTTTTGGAATCGGGGTTGGAATAGGAGTCGAGCATATTGTCAGTAGTTTGCTGCATGCATAGTCCTAATTGTAATTATCACAATCAGTGCAAATTTGGTTTAACAGTATGGCTGCTGAGGGTGGCATGGTGGTGTAGTGGTTAGTACTGTCGTCTCACAGCAAGAAGGTTCTGGGTTCGAGCCCAGCAGCAGACGGGGGCCTTTCTGTGTGGAGTTTGTATGTTCTCCCTGTGTCTGTGTGTGTTTCCTCCAGGTGCTCTGGTTTCCCCCCCAGTCCAAAGACATGCAGGTTAGGCTAATTGGTGGCTCTAAATTGACCGTAGGTGTGAATGGTTGTTTTTTTTTTCTATGTGTCAGCCCTGTTATGACCTGGCGACTTGTCCAGGGTGTATCCCACCTTTCGCCCATAGTCAGCTGGGATAGGCTCCAGCTTGCCTGTGACCCTGCACAGGATAAGCGGTTATGGATAATTAATAAAATAATGTTTTTGTTCATATAACCCTATTAGCATGTAACTCTGAATACAATTCCTAATATGGATTTCTTGTGCTTAATGGTGGAAAATAAAATAACTTTTATGACATTTACAAATGTCAGGACAAGCTGGAAACACCAGCAGGAGCGAAAAAAAATGTTCAGCAGCAGTGGCTTTGCCCTGGAACACCCTGATGCCATCGACAGAAATCACCAAATAACAAGTTCAGTCGAGATCCTGTGCAGCCAGCTGATGTGTTGTAATTTGTAGGACACTTTCAGTAGCGGCGGCACGGTGGTGTCGTGGTTAGCACTGTCGCCTCGCAACAAGAAGGTCCGGGTTCGAGCCCCGTGGCCGGCGAGGGCCTTTCTGTGCGGAGTTTGCATGTTCTCCCCGTGTCCGCATGGGTTTCCTCCGGGTGCTCCGGTTTCCCCCACAGTCCAAAGACATGCAGGTTAGGTTAACTGGTGACTCTAAATTGACCGTAGGTGTGAATGTGAGTGTGAATGGTTGTCTGTGTCTATGTGTTAGCCCTGTGATGACCTGGCGACTTGTCCAGGGTGTACCCCGCCTTTCGCCCGTAGTCAGCTGGGATAGGCTCCAGCTTGCCTGCGACCCTGTAGAACAGGATAAAGCGGCTAGAGATAATGAGATGAGATGAGACATTCAGTAGCTCTCTAAATGGATAGCATTTGAGAGTGTTACCAATTATCTGGTTGCAGTTGCAGCTTGGGAGACTTTTAATGAATCATCGAAGGCATTCAGGTAACATATCCATTGATCAGGACACTATATACATGCAGGATAATACTGGATTTGAAAACCGTTCTTACTAGGGGTGGGTATTGCCAAGGACCTCACGATACGATACGCATCACGATACTTGAGTCACGATACGATACTGCGATATATTGCGATATTCTACATAGTTCACTGACAAATGTAAACGCATTATGCATCTTAAAATCCGAGTTGTATGTACATCAGATGATAGTGATAATTCATGGGACAAACTGAGTCAAAACAATGTAATTCTAATTATCCAGGCCATTTTATTGTAACTATACAAGCGCAAGTTACAACATATTTGCAGGAACAACACACTGTCTGGAACACATTGAAAAGTGCAGTGGGCATCTTAGTCTCCCTGAGCACAATTATGAAACACAGTGCAGTGTGGGTCAGTGTCCACACACTGAAACTGAATTGAAACCTCAGTGAATCATGTTTCTTCTGAACTTAGAGTAAATACTCAAAATAAAATGCAGTGTCTCTCACACACTAAAATTGAAAATGCAAGATAAAGTGCAGCTTCTTGCCTTTGGCCTTAAATGACAAAATTAAGTTCACAGTTACAGTAAGTCACACATCACTGAAGTAGACGGGAGGACTTTGGCGCTGTCCAGTGTAGTTTGCTTCGGGTCGGGTTTCGGTGGCTCCGGCTGAGCTAATATGTTGGGGTGGTGTCGTGGTAAGTAAGTTCGCAAGTTTGTTGTGTTACCTGAATATCTAATTGGAGCGAAACAGGTTTCGCAAAGTGCGTACTCTTTGTCCAGCTCACTGTTTTTTTTCACCTTTCCTTTGGAATCCAAAGTGCCTCCAAACATCTGCCTTAAAGTTCGGCGGCGTCTCTAGGTTTACATTAACAGCCGTGCTTGCTTGTTTTTTTTCCTCACTGCAACCACCGGGAAAAAAAGAGAAGACGAAGAGTGCTTTGCAGTGAGGTAGCGGCACAGCGACACCTTGCGGAGCGGAGGTGCGGAAGTCGTACTGGATTTACAACCCGTCTGAAACATGATTTATTATTTGAAAAAATATCGATATTCAAATTTTGAGTATCGATATTGAATCGGAAGACAAAGTATCGCGATATATCGCCGTACCGATATTTTTGCCCACCCCTAGTTCTTACTGGCTTCCGACAACACTGATCGCCGAGTATGATATTCATAAGAGCAGTGCATTGATTTCATATACAATGGCACTTGTGGTTCTTTTTTTGTTTTTTACTATTCATAAAATGTGATTAAAAATGTCTCTTATTTTAATTCGGCTAATTAGTCACCCTTGGCGTAAAAGTCTTTTTCAGCAAGAACTGATCCAGAAATTCCTCTGAGGGGTTTAATGGCTTAGTTAGACTGCTTCTTGGTGTGACTGCATATGTGGCTCGATCCTTTTTTCAGGCATTCAGAATTGTCATGCACATGCACTTTTATTCAGAACTTGATATATCCTACAAGGGTATAACACACAGGCTTGTCATACACGGAAGCCAGAGGTAATAGGGTGTATACATGGCATATTTTATTTCGACTGTTTCAGGAATTATAGTGAAGAAGTAGCCTGGGTGAGATGATGTAGCAGTCAGTGCCTGAAGTGCTGGGAGATTAAGGACAAAAACAGAGACAGATAACAAATTCAATACGTAATTCGATGAAAATTTGATGCATTTCCATTGGGTTTTCCCAAATTGGGTTCCATTGGGTTTTCCCAAAGATACAACACCTAGAACGGAAAAAAAAACAAGGTACAGTCATGTGAAAAAGAAAGTACACCCTCTTTCAGTTACATGGTTTTACCAATCAAGACATGACATAAAAAACATCTGATCCTTACCAGATCCTAAAATTATGCAAATCTAACCTCAGGCGTAAAGCAACACACAACAGATTCCACCATGTCATTATTTATTTAACAAAAATTAAGTGAAAATGCAGAATCTATGTGTGAAAAAGTAAGTACACCCCATGATTCAATAGCTTGCAGAACCACCTTTTGCAGCAATAACTTGAAGCAATCGTTTTCTGTATGATTTTATCAGTCTCTCATATCGTCATGGAGGAATTTTGGCCCACTCTTCTTTACAACATTGCTTCAGTTCATTCATGTTTGAGGGCATTTGTTTATGCACAGCTCTTTTAAGGTCCCGCCACAGCATTTCAATTGGGTTGAGGTCTGGACTTTGACTTGGCCATTCCAACACCTTGATTCTTTTCTTTGCAGCCATTCTGCTGTAGATTTGCTGGTGTGCTTGGGATCATTGTCCTGTTGCATGACCCAGTTGCGGCCAAGCTTTAGCTGTTGAACAGATGGCCTCACACTTGCTTCTAGAATACTTTGGTATACAGAGGAGTTCATGGTTGACTCAATGACTGCAAGGTGCCCAGGCCCTGTGGCTGCAAAACAAGCCCAAGTCATCACCCCTCCACCACTGTGCTTGATGGTTGGTATGAGGTGTTTGTGCTGATATGCTGTGTTTGGTTTTCGCCAAACATGGTGCTGTGCATTATGGCCAAACATTTCCACTTTGGTCTCATCTGTCCAAAGGACACTGTTCCAGAAGGCTTGTGCCTTGTTCAGATGCATCTTTGCAAACCCAAGCCATGCTGCCATGTTCTTTTTAGATAGAAGAGGCTTTCTTCTGGCAACCCTTCCAAACAAGCCATACTTGCACAGTCTTTTTCTAATTGTACGGTCATGAACTTTAACATTTAACATGCTAACTGTGGCCTGTAGAGTCCTAGATGTAGTTCTTGGGTTTTTTGCAATTTCTCTGAGCATTGCAAAGTCTGATCTTGGAGTAAATTTGCCGGGACGTTCACTCCAGGGAAGATTGGCAACTGTTTTGAATGTTTTCCACATCTGAATAATCTTTCTCAGAGTAGAATGATGGATTTCAAATAGTTTGGAAATGGCCTTATAACCCTTCCCAGACTGATGTGCAGCAACAATTGCTTCTCGGCATTGTGTTAACATACACCTGAGTGCTCCAGACCAGCAAACTGCCAAAATTTCTGCTTTTTAAGAGGTGGCCACACTTGCTGATGATCAATTCATCAAATTCATTTGATCAGCAACACCTGGCTGCTAATTGTGTTCATAATTTCTGTGGAAGCAGTAAGGATGTACTTAATTTTTCACACACTGCTACTGCATTTTTGGCTTACTTTGTGTTAAATAAATAATGACAGGGTGAATACGTCATGTGTTATTGATCATCTGAGGTTGTATTTGCCTAATTTTAAGACCTGGTAAGGACCAGATGATTTTTATTATGTCCTGACGCTTAAAACCTAGACTTGAAAGAGGGTGTACTTTCTTTTTCACGACTGTATATATGTACAAGCTAAGGAGATAAAAATGTGACTAACTATGAAGAAAAGGATCAAGAGTAGTGATCAAGGGGTGTAGAGAAAGTGTAGACAAATCTGAAGAAAACCAGGAAAGATTTGAGGATAATCTTTCTCTTTAGTGTTCTGCCTGATGGCGGGTCCACTCTGACGGCGTCAGCCATCAAAGTTTCTAGGGAGGGATTACAGTAATGGTTTCCCATTGCCTTCTACTGGATTATTATTATTGAGGTTTTCTCCTCTCAACCATTCACATCAGTGGACAATTTAGAGTAGCCAGTTAACCTAACCACATGTCTTCAGACTGTGGGAGGAAACCCACGCAGACATGTGGAGAACATGCAAACTCCACACAGAAAGGCCCCTGTTGGCCACTGGGTTCAAACCCAGAACCTTCTTGCTGTGAGGTGACTGTGCTAACCACTACACCACCATGCCGCCCTTGGGGATAATACAGTTTAAGAGAAGAAGAAGAAGCCTTTATTTGTCACACATACACTCAAGCTCAGTGAAATTCGTTCTCTGCATTTAACCAATCTGAAACAATGAACGCGCCCACACATACCCAGAGCAGTGGGCAGTCATGCTACAGCGCCTGAGGAGCAGTTAGGGGTTAAGTGCCTTGCTCAAGGGCACTTCAGCCCAAGGCCACCTCATGTTAACCTAACCGCATGTCTTTGAACTGTGGGGGAAACCGAAGCACCTGGAGGAAACCCATGTACAGTGGTGCTTGAAAGTTTGTGAACCCTTTAGAATTTTCTATATTTCTGCATAAATATGACCTAAAACAACATCAGATTTTCACACAAGTCCTAAAAGTAGATAAAGAGAACCCAGTTAAACAAATGAGACAAAAATATTATACTTGCTCATTTATTTATTGAGGAAAATGATCCAATATTACATATCTGTGAGTGGCAAAAGTATGTGAACCTTTGCTTTCAGTATCTGGTGTGGCCCCCTTGTGCAGCAATAACTGCAACTAAACGTTTCCAGTAACTGTTGATCAGTCCTGCACACCGGTGTGGGGGAATTTTAGCCCATTCCTTCATACAGAACAGCTTCAACTCTGGGATGTTGGTGGGTTTCCTCACATGAACTGCTCGCTTCAGGTCCTTCCACAACATTTCGATTGGATTAAGGTCACGGCTTTGACTTGGCCATTCCAAAACATTAACTTTATTCTTCTTTAACCATTCTTTGGTAGAACAACTTATGTGCTTAGGGTTGTTGTCTTGCTGCATGACCCATCTTCTCTTGAGATTCAGTTCATGGACAGATGTCCTGACATTTTCTTTTAGAATTTGCTGGTATAATTCAGAATTCATTGTTCCATCAGTGATGGCAAGCTGTCCTGGCCCAGATGCAGCAAAACGGGCCCAAAACATTGATACTACCACCACCATGTTTCACAGATTGGATAAGGTTCTTATGCTGGAATGCAGTGTGTTCCCTTCTCCAAACATGACGCTTCTCATTTAAACCAAAAAGTTCTATTTTGGTCTCATTCATCCACAAAACATTTTTCCAGTAGCCTTCTGGCTTGCCCACGTGATCTTTAGCAAACTACAGATGAGCAGCAATGTTCTTTTTGGACAGCAGTGGCTTTCTCCTTGCAACCCTGCCATGCACACCATTGTTGTTCAGTGTTCTCCTTATGGTAGACTCATGAACATTAACATTAGCCAATGTGAGAGAGGCCTTCGGTTGCAACCTCGCCGACTATTACACGCCTTGCTCTTGGAGTGGTCTTTGTTGGTCGACCACTCCTGGGGAGGGTAACCATGGTCTTGAATTTCCTCCATTTGTACACAATCTGACTGACTGTGGATTGGTGGAGTCCAAACTCTTTAGAGATGGTTTTGTAACCTTTTCCAGCCTGATGAGCATCAACAACGCTTTTTCTGAGGTCCTCAGAAATCTCCTTTGTTCGTGCCATGATACGCTTCCACAAACATGTGTTGTGACGACCAGACTTTGATAGATCCCTGTTCTTTAAATAAAACCGGGTGCCCACTCACACCTGATTGTCATCCCATTGATTGAAAACACCTGACTCTAATTTCACCTTCAAATTAACTGCTAATCCTAGAGGTTCACATACTTTTGCCACTTACAGATAAGTAATATCGGATCATTTTCCTCAATAAGTAAATGACCAAGTATAATATTTTGTCTCATTTGTTTAACTGGGTTCTCTTCACCTACTTTTAGAACTTGTGTGAAAATCTGATGTTGTTTTAGGTCATACTTCTACAGAAATATCGAAAATTCTAAAGGGTTCACAAACTTTCAAGCACCACTGTAGACTCTGGGAGAACATGCAAACTCCACACAGAAAGGCTCCCATTAGCCACTGGGCTCAAACCCAGAACCTTCTTGAAATGAGGCGACAGTGCTACAAAGTTACAAAAAAAAAAAAGAGAGAGAGAGAAACGACCCTGAATGAATCCTGCGTCAGGAAACCTAAACCCATGGTTCTCAAAATGGGTTCCAGCGACCCCCAGGGCTCAATAAAGCATTTGTCAGAGGATCTTATTTATTTTATTTTATTTAAATTTTGTTTCAACGGTATAGCATAAATCCCAACCCACCCACTAGGGAAGGCTTCTAGGTACTGATTGCTGAGACGTTCGTCAGTCAGCGATTTCCTGTACGCTGTGCAAAGCTTGAACGCTTCAGGGTTGTTTGTTGTCCTTCTGGGGAAATCCTTTTTTAAATAAAGGTTTACATTTGTCAACACCTTGCTGTCCAGAAAACCTCTACAAATCAAGGATTGGTTTAAATGCCTCTTTAACTGCATAAAGCTGCCACTTTGGGGCTGTTGGTTCATTTGAAGCGGCTTCCTGCGTTAATTTGTGTAATTAAGGAGCCAAAAGACTCAGGGGCTTTGCAGAAAGAGATTATATCCTCCACAGGACCCCTCCCAGAGCCACATCCATTTCCCTAATTAATAGTCAGGGCTAGTCGGCGTCAGTTCTCTCTGCTGTGAGTTTGTGTGTGGCGCCATGTCAGGTGACCCTCGCTGATTCCAAACCTGTTCCATGCAACAGTAAACAAGCTATCCAACTGTGAGGCCACATGGCAACTATTGGAGCTTCGGAAACTTCAGAGCTTCAGCTGCTGAAAAAGCATTGTGTATTGGTATGCTTCTCAACCACACCATTAGTCTTAGCACTGCTCGCCAAAAATAGGTTACACCACAAAGCAAGAGCAAGTTGAGAAATCGGTAAAGTTGTTGAGAAATGACGGCTCGTCTGAAGCCGAGGCCACGGTCACTCTTAAAGGGATCCTCCAGCGGATTTATTCTCAAACTTATTTTAAGTAAAAGTAGTCGCGGATTTCAAAAATCAAACTTTCATTTTCAGAGACCTAATAGTGTTCGAGAAAAATGAATTTTCTTTAAAATGCCAAATGGGCTTCTTGCGGTGGTGATGTATGCAATGACGTCAGGTAGTGGTCGGTTGGAGCAACTTAGCTGCTTATTCTCTGTTTACATTGTAGTTTTACTAGTTTTACAAGTATTTTACCAAATTTATCAGTTTTTAAAGAAGTATGCCTCATTGCGTAGCATATAAATGCCACAGTGATGCTAAAAAGAAAGCACAAGCTGGAACTAGACTGTATTTCTGCCAAGAAAATGCAAAGTGTGCTTACTCAGCTGTGGCAGAGGGTCACCGACAGAAACTGGATCAGACATGAGACCTTGCACTGCAAAATTTATTTTATTTTTTTACATGATCTACAGAAAGTGTGTGTGGCAAAGTGTGTGTGGCTGCGCGCTCTAAAATCTCGGTTTAAAATGGCTCAACTCACAGTGCGCCATGACACTGCGCTCTAAATTTTTTTTTACATGATCTACAGCTGCTGCTGGGTAAATTAACAGTGTGTGTGTGTGTGTGTGTGGCATGGTTTTAAACTGAGATTTTAGAGCGCACAGCCACACACTACACACACTGCCACACATATTTTCTTTTTCTCACATGATCTACAGAAAGTGTGTTTGGCAAAGCGTCACCAATAGAAACTGGATCAGACATGAGATTTCGCGTCGTAAAATCTTTTTTTCACATGATCTACACAAAGTGTGTGTGTGTGGCTGCGTGCTCTAAAGTCTCGGTTTAAAATGGCTCAACTCACAGTGTGCCATGACACTGCGCTCTAAATTTTTTTTACATGATCTACAGCTGCTGCTGGGTAAATTAACAGTGTGTGTGGGGCATGGTTTTAAACTGAGATTTTAGAGCACACAGCCACACACTACACACACTTTGCCACACATATTTTCTTTTTCTCACATGATCTACAGAAAGTGTGTTTGGCAAAGCGTCACCAATAGAAACTGGATCAGACATGAGACTTCGCGTCGTAAAATCTTTTTTTCACATGATCTACACAAAGTGTGTAAGTGTGTGTGTGTGGCTGCATGCTCTAAAGTCTCGGTTTAAAATGGCTCAACTAGTAGTGCGACATGACACTTCATGCTCTAAAAATCTCTGTTTTAAACCATGCTCCACACACTCTCTGTTAACTTACCCAGCACCAGCTGTAGATCATGTAAAAAAAAAAAGACTGTAGAGTGCGAAGTGTCATGTCGCGCTGCGAGTTGAACCATTTTAAACCAATATTTTAAAGCACACAGCCACACACACTATCTGTAGATCATGTAAAAAAGATTTTGCAGCGTGAGGTCTCATGTCTGATCCAATTTCTGTCGGTGACCCTCTGCCACAGCTGAGTAAGCACACTTTGCATTTCCTCTGCGGAAATACAGTCTAGTTCCAGCTTGTGCTTTCTTTTTAGCATCATTGTGACATTTATATGCTACACAATGAGGCATACTTATTTAAAAACTAATACATTCGGTAAAATACTTGTAAAACTAGCAAAACTACGATGTAAACAGAGAATATAAACAGCTGAGTTGCTCCAAGCGACCGCTACATGACATCATCGCATACATCAAGCCCATCTGGCATTTTAAAGAAAATTCATTTTTCTTGAACGCTATTTGGTCTCTGAAAATTAGCGTTTGAGTTTTGAAACCTGCGAGTCATCTCATCTCATTATCTGTAGCCGCTTTATCCTGTTCTACAGGGTCGCGGGCAAGCTGGAGCCTATCCCAGCTGACTACGGGCGAAAGGCGGGGTACACCCTGGACAAGTCGCCAGGTCATCACAGGGCTGACACATAGACACAGACAACCATTCACACTCTCATTCACACCTACGGTCAATTTAGAGTCACCAGTTAACCTAACCTGCATGTCTTTGGACTGTGGGGGAAACCGGAGCACCCGGAGGAAACCCACGCGGACACAGGGAGAACATGCAAACTCCACACAGAAAGGCCCTCGCCGGCCACGGGGATCGAACCCGGACCTTCTTGCTGTGAGGCGACAGCGCTAACCACTACACCACCGTGCCGCTGAAACCTGCGACTACTTTTACTTAAAATAAGTTTGACAATAAATCCGCTGGAGGATCCCTCTTTAATGTTCAGTCACCAGAAATGAAACGGTGTTGTGGCACCTCCTGACAACGAACGCCAAAATCTGATTACGTGTACAACTGGATAATATAGGCTTGCTTGTGTGTGATGACAAATCCAGTTTTATTTTTCAGCCAATCTGTAAAACCTTTGCCTTTTCTCAGAGCAGGTCTGATCATATCATTTGATCTGATAGAATATATAAACCCACTGGCCACTTTATTAGGAATACCATTCCTTACCATTGCTTATTCATGCAGTTATTTATCTGGTAAGAAAGTACGACGTGCCATGGTGTAAGAAGAATAAAACATTTTGGCATGTGCTGCTCTGCTTCGCATCAGGACATATCACACAAGCCCACCAAAGTGTTTTATTCCTTATTAAAAATGTACTTCACTTAGCATTTATTGCTTGCAATGTTTATCAACTCAGTAATTCAATTTCCATTTTGATTTAATCAAATTTTAACAGCTGATATTTCCCCTCCCCTATCAACTGTTGTAAATAAGAGTGACACATTCACACTCAAGCACACACACACTACTCATAGCCTCTGAAGAATACCAGGCATTTTCCCTAGATAAAGTACACTGTGTGCCAAAGGAATATAATTTGTTCAAGACCAGCATGGCTGACCTGCTTTTCCCAAACAGCAGGGCAGCAGTGACCCCAGAAGGAGTTCCTTCAAGGACAGATGATGCTGTTTTCAAGGAGAGAGAGAGAGAGAGAGAGCGCTGGGATAAAAACGAGACCTCTCTTTTCTGTATATGCAGCTTGACCTGAAAGATAGGATGAGATGATGTACAGTGGGGCAAAAAAGTATTTAGTCAGCCACCAATTGTGCAAGTTCTCCCACTTAAAAAGATGAGAGAGGCCTGTAATTTTCATCATAGGTACACTTCAACTATGAGAGACAGAATGGGGGAAAAGAACCCAGGAAATCACATTGTAGGATTTTTAATGAATTAATTGGTAAATTCCTCGGTAAAATAAGTATTTGGTCACCTACAAACAAGCAAGATTTCTGGCTCTCACAGACCTGTAACAACTTCTTTAAGAGGCTCCTCTGTCCTCCACTCGTTACCTGGATTAATGGCACCTGTTTGAACTCGTTATCAGTATAAAAGACACCTGTCCACAACCTCAAACAGTCACACTCCAAACTCCACTATGGCCAAGACCAAAGAGCTGTCAAAGGACACCAGAAACAAAACTGTAGACCTGCACCAGGCTGGGAAGACTGAATCTGCAATAGGTAAGCAGCTTGGTGTGAAGAAATCAACTGTGGGAGCAATTATTAGAAAATGGAAGACATACAAGACCACTGATAATCTCCCTCGATCTGGGGCTCCACGCAAGATCTCACCCCGTGGGGTCAAAATGATCACAAAAACGGTGAGCAAAAATCCCAGAACCACACGGGGGGACCTAGTGAATGACCTGCAGAGAGCTGGGACCAAAGTAACAAAGGCTACCATCAGTAACACACTACGCCGCCAGGGACTCAAATCCTGCAGTGCCAGACGTGTCCCCCTGCTTTAGCCAGTACATGTCCAGGCCCGTCTGAAGTTTGCTAGAGAGCATTTGGATGATCCAGAAGAGGATTGGGAGAATGTCATATGGTCAGTGAAACCAAAATGGAATTTGTTGGTAAAAACTCAACTTGTGTTTGGAGGAGAAAGAATGCTGAGTTGCATCCAAAGAACACCATACCTACTGTGAAGCATGGGGGTGGAAACATCATGCTTTGGGGCTGTTTTTCTGCAAAGGGACCAGGAAGACTGATCCGTGTAAAGGAAAGAATGAATGGGGCCATGTGTCGTGAGATTTTGAGTGAAAACCTCCTTCCATCAGCAAGGGCATTGAAGATGAAATGTGGCTGGGTCTTTCAGCATGACAATGATCCCAAACACACCGCCCGGGCAACGAAGGAGTGGCTTCATAAGAAGCATTTCAAGGTCCTGGAGTGGCCTAGCCAGTCTCCAGATCTCAACCCCATAGAAAATCTTTGGAGGGAGTTGAAAGTCCGTGTTGCCCAGCGACAGCCCCAAAACATCACTGCTCTAGAGGAGATCTGCATGGAGGAATGGGCCAAAATACCAGCAACAGTGTGTGAAAACCTTGTGAAGACTTACAGAAAACGTTTGACCTCTGTCATTGCCAACAAAGGGTATATAACAAAGTATTGAGATGAACTTTTGTTATTGACCAAATACTTATTTTCCACCATAATTTGCAAATAAATTATTTAAAAATCAGACAATGTGATTTTCTGGATTTTTTTTCTCATTTTGTCTCTCATAGTTGAAGTGTACCTATGATGAAAATTACAGGCCTCTCTCATCTTTTTAAGTGGGAGAACTTGCACAATTGGTGACTGACTAAATACTTTTTTGCCCCACTGTAGTTTTTCACAGAAGCAGAGTTCTTTACTCATCCTTCATCACTAAATGGTCTCCTGAACTCTCTTCTCACATCCTCATGCCCAGTTTTGGTGCATCTTTGCCCACTGTAGCCTCAGATTGCTGTTCTTGGTTGAGAAGAGTAGAACCAGATGTGGTCTTCTGGGCTACTGTTGTAGCCCATCTTCCTTGAGATTTGGTGGATTGTACATTCCGAGATGCTTTTCTCTGTTACGTTATAATGGTTGACAATCTGAGGAGATCAGCAGTTTCTGTAATACTCAGACTCCCCCGTCTGGCAGCAACAACCCCATGCCACAGTCCAAGTCACAGAGATCGCATTTTTTTTCTCCGTTCTGATGTATATCTCATTCAGGGGGCGGCACGGTGGTGTAGTGGTTAGCGCTGTCGCCTCACAGCAAGAAGGTCCGGGTTCGAGCCCCGTGGCCGACGAGGGCCTTTCTGTGTGGAGTTTGCATGTTTTCCCCGTGTCCGCGTGGGTTTCCTCCGGGTGCTCCGGTTTCCCCCACAGTCCAAAGACATGCAGGTTAGGTTAACTGGTGACTCTAAATTGACCATAGGTGTGAATGTGAGTGTGAATGGTTGTCTGTGTCTATGTGTCAGCCCTGTGATGACCTGGCGACTTGTCCAGGGTGTACCCCGCCTTTCGCCCGTAGTCAGCTGGGATAGGCTCCAGCTTGCCTGCGACCCTGTAGAACAGGATAAAGCGGCTAGAGATAACGAGATGAGATGAGATCTCATTCAGGCTTTTTCCCTGATGTGCTTTCATATTAAACAGGACTTCACTTTTCTTCTGCTCCAGGCAACCAGCTTGGCAACAGCTAATCTCCTTTTGTTTAAAGTAGAAGCGCTTCTAGCAGTAATGCCCGTGTTGACTCGTACAGTATTTGGTTGTACAGAATAAGGTTTTGGTGTTAATTTGTTCTATTTTCGTGACATTTTATATACAATGCTCGAAATGGCCAAATATGCCAGTCTTTTAACTTGTGCCTTTAAGGCTTCCGGGTTGCCCTCACACGTGCTGCTCATCACACATACTACGTATATATTCTGTTGTGTATATATTTAACAACACTGTCACTTATGTATACAAAATAGAGATTTGTTCATCAGGAGATTCATCTTGGCCACTGTCCTTATGCGAAAGGCTGCTTGATTTGTCATTGTACAGCTCTTTCCTGGAGGTTTCCTGCCATCTGCCACTGCTGCGCATGACTGCCTGGTGACCTATAGCCAATGATGAAAATATCCACGCTTCAGAAGGCAGCTCTGAAAAGCTACTCTCCAGAATTAAGCAGCGTTTTTCTTCTTTTAGCTTGTGGAATTTCACCTTCCTTTAATTGAAGCTGATTATGAGTGACGCTCAGGACTCCGTATTTATTTCAGTGAAAATTTAGAAATAAAAAAAGAAGCATGTGGGATTGGTTCAGTTGCACAACCGATGTTATAGACCTTATAAATGTCCATGAAGGAAACCATTTTGAAGGGAGACAGGGGACATGGTTGAGTTCTCTCTCATTGAAGTCCAGATTAAGGATTAGGACATTCATAGTACATGGCATACGGCCCTGGTCATGCTGTTGGTCCCGATTATGTTGCACAAGGGGTAAAATTGAAACATCCTTGTATGGACCCAGTACCAGGCTTGTAGTGCTCGAGTCCAGGATTCGTGCCCTAATTTTACGGACTCATGACTTGACTTGGGCTTGAGCACTGATGACTCGGACTTGTGCATTAACTGCATTCGGATTCTTAAATTGCAAACAAGGACTTGGATTTTTTTCTTTATTTTTTGGAACATGCCATAATTTGGCATAAGATATTTATATCTACATTAATTTTTATGCTAATTTAGTGCAAGAGGATACACATTCACCTGTTCATACATCATGTTCAGGAACAAACTAATGTTAATGGCACTAAAATGCCTGGAGAGAAGCCCCTAGGGTCGTCCGCTTTGCTTATACAGACTTCTCGTGCAGTGGGAAAAAAATGCACTGCGATGTGTTCCATATGTAGAAGAACTATCGAGGAGACAACGGGGACAACCTTGAACTTCAATCGTCATGTGGCAAGACTCCACCCAGAGAAGGAAGTGACACACTATGTTCATCGCTCTGTTGATAGCAGGGTTTGCTTGCTGAGCGATGAGCTAGCTAGTGTTAACCCTCTCTCATGTTATTTGCCCTGTTGATAGTGGGCGGGGCTTGCTGAGCGATGAACAAGCTTTTTATCTGTAGCCTAGGAACTAAAACGGGGCAGTCGAGCAGTAACGTTAGTCCAACACAGTAGCAGAGACGCTTTCACATAAAGGTAGCAACAGCCACCGTCAAATGGTGCGGTTGGAGTCTTGGACTCAACTCGAAATTTTCTTTCATGACTTGGACTTGAATACTGGGGACTTGAGACTGGACTCAGACTCG
Source organism: Neoarius graeffei (assembly GCF_027579695.1). Lineage (NCBI taxonomy): Eukaryota > Metazoa > Chordata > Actinopteri > Siluriformes > Ariidae > Neoarius > Neoarius graeffei. The sequence continues at coordinate 21,545,983 of NC_083578.1, read as the reverse complement.
AGGTTTAGTGACTTGACAACAACACTGACCAGTACTATACTTTTTGATTTCCTAAAACCCAAAAGTTAACAAATCCCAGAGAGTGAGAGCTTCATGGGACCGAGTGCATATTATCCAGGCATCTGAATGAAGCAACAAGAAGGCTCTTCTGCTTCAAATAAGAAGGTGGCGTCAACTCAGTATTTCTAAAATTCACTTTACCTAGGCTTGTGAATGATCCACGCAAGGTAAACACATTTTCTTTGTGGCAAAACTTGAAAATTTCAGCAGAATCAGGACACTGGTTACAGAGGCAATTGAAATTCCGCATGTGACATAAATGTTTACGGAAAATAGTCGAATAAACTTTGGCCAAATGACGCATCTTAAAATTGTCAGTGTTTCAGAAGTCTGTGTATTACACCTATATATGTTCGACTGAGCCTTCTCAGAGAGCATTTTGAACGACTCCAGTTCTTACCTGTTGGGACATGGCGGCCTACTAGAAATAACTTAAAGTTGTTTACGGAAAACGTCGCATACAGAACCATGGGTTTGCATTGCATCTGGTGAGACTGACGTTCAACGTGCAGCTTGAATCTTACTACACGTTTAAACTATCAACTCTTAGTAGTCCAACCAACAAGAAATTTAGGGGCTAGGCCCAACGGGCAAAAACCATGAACAGTTCCTATCTGGTCCTATATCTGGACACAACAAGGCATACGGCCAAATGGGAGGCTTTGGGTGACTCTGGTCACCTGGATGTAGATCAGAAAAAAATCATTATGCTACCCAAGCTAGTCCTATATGAATACCTTTAGGGCACGTTGTGCTTTTGGTGATAAATATCTGACATGATCTAATAGGAGCTTAGACACAAGTCAAAAATAATATGCCATGGTGAATTCCTCCATTAAATTGCATAAAATCATGTAGACACAGGTCGAGAGATTCAGTTAATGTTCACATCAAACAGAATTAAAAAAAAAAAAAAACATGGCATGGTTGTCAGTGACAGATGGTCTTGCTTGAATATTGCAGAAACTGCTGATCCTGGGATTTCCACACAAAACAGTCTCTAGAGTTTACACAGAATGGTGTGAAAAAACAAAAAAAGAAAGAAGACATCCAGTCAGCATCAGTTCTACAGCTGAAAAGGCCTTGTTGAAGGAAGATGTCCAAGGAATATGGCCAGACTGGTTTGAGCTGTATGGCTATGGTAGCTCAAACAACCACGTTCTGCAACCGTACTGAGCAGAAAAGCATCTCTGAACGTGCATGTCGTATGTTATGCAGATGGGCTGCAAAAGCAGAAGACTGAAAATGTTTTTCCAGTCTTCAGCTGATAAATGTGGATTCCTCTTGGGTTGATTTTTTTTTTTTTTTTTGTTTCAGCATAAAACGTGTTCAGTTGCAGAAATCCAGATGGGCAGTTTGCGGCTCAGTGGAACGACGAGAAAAAGCTCGCTGTGCACCATGTAGTGTGGATGTTGGAATAATCATTTCTGTTTGGTGGGGATGATCATGGATGTGCATAAAAGATCAAATCGAGAGCCAAAGCCCTATCCAAAACGCTAAAAATTATTGAAAAGGATTATTCGTATAATGATGATATACTGGGGTGGCACGGTGGTGTAGTGGTTAGCGCTGTCGCCTCACAGCAAGAAGGTCCTGGGTTCGATCCCCGTGGCTGGCGAGGGCCTTTCTGTGCGGAGTTTGCATGTTCTCCCCATGTCCGCGTGGGTTTCCTCCGGGTGCTCCGGTTTCCCCCACAGTCCAAAGACATGCAGGTTAGGTTAACTGGTGACTCTAAATTGAGCGTAGGTGTGAGTGTGAATGGTTGTCTGTGTCTATGTGTCAGCCCTGTGATGACCTGGCGACTTGTCCAGGGTGTACCCCGCCTTTCGCCCGTAGTCAGCTGGGATAGGCTCCAGCTTGCCTGCGACCCTGTAGAACAGGATAAAGTGGCTACAGATAATGAGATGAGATGATATACTGATCTCAGTTTGTCATTATGAGGAAATTTGAAATGTTTTTACCATGAACAGTACACCAGAACAGAAAATTGATCTGTCAGCTCTTTGCAAGATGCTCTATAAAATACTCTCCATGATTTATTGGCCCCCCGTGCAAAGATCACTAAAAAGGGTTCGAAAAAAAATCCAGCTTTTCATCGCACGCTGAAAAAATGAGAAAAATCCAACCTTTAATTGAAATAAATTTATTCAGAGGAAAAAAAAATCCCTCATCAAGAAATAATTATTTTCAACAAAAACACGTGCCGCAATTATTGGCACCCCTGCATTTAATACTTTGTACAGCCTCTCTCTGCCAGTAAAACAGCACTGAGCCTCTCCTATAACATTTTATAAGGTTGGAGATGCAGAGCAGGGCATCTGAGACCGTTCGTCTTTACACAATCTCTCCAGATCATCCAGGGTCCTCGACCGTATCTTGTACACTCCCCTCTTCAGCTCATCCCACAGGTTTTCACTGGGGGACTGAGATGGCCAGGGCAGAAGCTTGAATCGATTCTGTGCTCAGGGAACCATTTTTGTGTTGATTTGGACATCGGATCATTGTCCTGCTGGAAGATCCAATGACGACCCAGTTTTAGTTTCCTGGCTGAGGCAGCCAGATTTGGATTTAAAATGTCCTGGTATTTCATGGCATCCATGATGTCATGTACCCTAACAAGGTTTCCAAGGTCTTTGGAGGAAAAACAGCCCCAAAATATCACAGAACCTCCATCATATTTTACAGTTGGAATTGGGTTATTTTCATTATAGCCATCCTCCTTTTTACACCAAACTCGCCTTGAGTGTTTCTTGCCAAAAAGCTCCATTTTTGTTGCATCAGACCAGAGAACACGGTTCTAGTCAAAGTCAAACTTCAGGTGCTTATGTTTATGGTTAACTGACAGAAAAGGCTTTTTTCAGGCATGTCTTCCAAATAACCTGTTGGCATGGAGGTGGAGTCTGATGGTGGTTTTGGAGATTTGGAAACCCCAAGATTTCACTTTTTCTTGTAATTTGCCATCAGTGATCCTTGGGGACTTTTTTTTTTGTGTGTGTGTCTCCCTTCCCATCCTCCTCACTGTACATGGGGGCAAAATAAACTTGGTTCCTCTTCCAGGCAAGTCTGTAACAGTTCCAGTTGGTGTCCACTTTTGTATTATTGCACTAACAGTATAAATGGACATTTTCGGACGAGCAGCTATTTTTAATAACCCTTCCCTGACTCATGAAGGTCAACACACTTCTCTCTCATTTGGTTTGTGTGTTCTCTGATCTTTCCCATGCTGATGAACGACTAAGGGAATTTGGCCTCTGTGTCACCTCATATTTGTTCCCCAGTTAATCAGGAAGTCATGGATTACAGCTTGAAGGTTCCTACACACTCAAAAATGTACATTTTAAATGGGAAACATGCTTCAGTTACATTGTTTTCACTATAATTTCCAGTTGTACCAATAATTGTGGCATGTGTTTTTCTCATCTCATCTCATTATCTCTAGCTCCTTTATCCTGTTCTACAGGGTCGCAGGCAAGCTGGAGCCTATCCCAGCTGACTACGGGCGAAAGGCGGGGTACACCCTGGACAAGTCGCCAGGTCATCACAGGGCTGACACATAGACACAGACAACCATTCACACTCACATTCACACCTACGCTCAATTTAGAGTCACCAGTTAACCTAACCTGCATGTCTTTGGACTGTGGGGGAAACCGGAGCACCCGGAGGAAACCCACGCGGACACGGGGAAAACATGCAAACTCCGCACAGAAAGGCCCTCGTCGGCCACGGGGCTCGAACCCGGACCTTCTTGCTGTGAGGCGACAGCGCTAACCACTACACCACTGTGCCGACAGCATGTGTTTTTGTTGAAAATAATTATTTCTGATGAGGGATTCAGCTCCTGATATGAAAGATGTGTATATATACAGTATGTTTCTTTTCATGTGTACTGGCATACAGTGATTTATTTTGGGCTCCAATATTTCCTTTGTACCTCTGGGCTTTCCCAGTCTGCGTGCTCAGAAAGCGGAAAGCTTCACCCGCACCACCAGAAGGTGACATTTATGACAAGTTTCTTTCAGTTTTTTTGCAGTTTTCATAGCACAGTGCTGACTTCTCACACACACACACATCTGTATTCTATGTAATGATACACTCTTGATGCTTCTCTCAGGTTTGGTATGATTTTTGTGCATTTTTTTTCATGGATATGATGGAATTGGTGTTTGATGGAGTTTGTCTCCTTGCGTGTCTCTTACACTACGTTCACACTGCAGGCTGAAGTGACTCAAATCCGATTTTTTTCGCCCATATGTGACCTGTATCCGATCTTTTATTGACAATATGAACGACACAGATCCGATTTTTTCAAATCCGACCCAGGCCGTTTGGATATGTGGTCCTAATTCCGATTCCTATCCGCTCTTTTCATACGCGACTTCAGTCTGAACCGCCAGGTCGCATTCATCCGACTTGCACGTCATCAACAAGCCACAAATGTCACTATTCTGCGCTGAAGTAGGCGGCGGGTCTCTCAAAAAAAGTTACAAAAACATGGCGCATGACACGTTCCTTTGAACGGAGGTTGCAGTCACTACCCCGCAGAACGCCTGAGCCAAAACCCTTGCCCTCTTCCTTCTCAACCTCCTCCTTAACATCAGGCTATTGTGCATGTTCTGGCTCCGTCGCAACAACAACTGCATCATCGCCAGGTACTCCATGCTGGCTACTGTCATACACAGGAAACTTTAGGTTACTTCCGTAAACACTGGCCATGCTCACTGCGTGTGACGTCGTCGTATCCTGCAATGCGCATGCGGAACACTTTTAGGTCGCTTTTCGTTCATACTGAGGATCACATACAAGTCGCATATATTTGTTAATGTGAACGACCTCACAAAAAAATCGGACTTGAGCATTAAGCCTTGCAGTGTGAACGTAGCATTAGTTTGTTGAACTTTTAATTGGAAGTTGCATTAAGGACACTGAATTTGGAAGTTTGAATCTGTGTGTCAACCCTTACACGTTTAAAGCATAATCATCTCACATGCAGGTTTCAAAGCTTCATCCTGATTATAATTGGAGTCGGCACGCCATCCTTCAGCTTCATCTAGAAATATGTCATAAGCTGACCTTCAAATGATGTGTTACCGAAAACCTCACTGTCATACACTCCATGTGAATGTACTAAAAGTAGTCATTTTTCTCTCTCTCTCTCTCTCTCTCTCTCACTCATTTCTCTCTTCTCTCTCTCATTTCTCTCTCTCTCTGTAGCTGGAAGGCGAAGAGGAGCAGAAGCGTTTTGATGAAGGAAAACTGCGGTACCTTCAAAACAAGGCAAAGAGAGTGGTGGATAAGGAGCAGAAACAATGATGCCTCTCATTAAACAAGCATAATATTGGAGTGTTGGAGAATATCTCAGTAGTACATTGTCTAAGGTTTCAGTAAAAACAAACCCTCTCTTATCCTAATTGTAGCTGTGTGAATTAAAAAGGGAAAATTGTTTTCACGTGACGTGTACTTTCCATGTTTGTTGTTTTACTGCTGCATACCAAAGCACCTTCTGTATGTATTTAGATGCTCACATATTATATAATGTAAATCTTATTTTATGACCGAAGAGACCTATTTCTGACATGCTTCAACCATTCTGTGTGATAATAAACATGATGCACTAATAAAAACATCGATGTGTCTGTTTTTAATACAATTTAATACAATTTGTACTGAAGGTAATGGCCATCCAACAATTTATGCAGCTCTGATAAATAAGGAATAAAACATAATTGGGTGTACAGTTATAGGAAAATAATCAGCGACAGGGTAGTGTGATGTGGCCTGAGTGTTTTATTCCTCTTATACAACAGCAGTTTGCCAGCGATCTTTCCAACTGTGGTGAGCAGAAAAGCATCTCAGAAGGCACAACACGTCAAACCTTGAGGTTGATGGGTTACAACAGCAAAAGACCACATCAGGTTCCACTCCTGTCAGCCAAGAACAGGAATCTGAGGCTATTGTGGGCACAGACTCACCCAAACTGGACAAATGAAGACTGGAAGAAGACCAGGTGATTTTCCTAATCTTCATCTGTCCAGTTTGGGTGAGACTGTGCCCATGATAGTTTCAGATTCTTGTTTTTGACTGGTGAGCGTGGAACCTGATATGGTCTTTTGCTGTTGTAGCTCATCCACCTCAAGGTTTGATGTTTTGTGTGTTCCGAGATGCTTTTCTGCTCACCATGGTTGGAAAGAGTGATTGTATGAGTTACTGTATCCTGCCTGGTAACTCGAACCAATCTGGCCATTTACCTCTGACTTGTCTTATCAACAAGGTGTTTGTTTCCACCCACAGAACTGTCGCTCACTCAGTGTTTCTAGTTTTTTGCACCATTCTGTGTAAACTCTAGGATAATGCATAAGCAGCACAGCCTATTTTATTCGCTTCGTTGATATACTTTTTATTTAGAGCAGAAATTTAACAGGGCGGCACAGTGGTGTAGTGGTTAGCGCTGTCGCCTCACAGCAAGAAGGTCCTGGGTTCGAGCCCCGTGGCCGGCGAGGGCCTTTTTGTGTGGAGTTTGCATGTTCTCCCCGTGTCCGCGTGGGTTTCCTCCGGGTGCTCTGGTTTCCCCCACAGTCCAAAGACATGCAGGTTAGGTTAACTGGTGACTCTAAATTGAGCGTAGGTGTGAGTGTGAATGGTTGTCTGTGTCTATGTGTCAGCCCTGTGATGACCTGGCGACTTGTCCAGGGTGTACCCCGCCTTTCGCCCGTAGTCAGCTGGGATAGGCTCCAGCTGGCCTGCGACCCTGTAGAAGGATAAAGCGGCTAGAGATAATGAGATGAGATGAGAAATTTAACAACTTGTGTATATATACACACACAGTATTGTGCAAAAGTCTTAGGCGCTCTGTTTTTTTCCCATACAAACTTTGTTATAGATTTCTACTTGATGACTTCTACATTATTGAGTCAGTACAAAAACATTTTAGAGTTCCAAATGTTCGTTTTCCAGCACAAAATGAAATGTTGCAGAAAAAAAAAGTTTGTATCTGAGCAGCATATTCCCCAAGAGAGCACTTTTCAGATTAAAAAAGAAAACATGAAGGCTGCTGGGTTTTGGTGCAAAATGAAGAAGCGAGTGTGACAAAGTGTCCAGAAGAACTGTGGCTGGTTCTGGAAGATGCTCAGTAAAACCTACAGGTCATTTCCGCATAAAACTGCACTATTGTGTGTATATATATATATATATATATATATATATATATCACATCACTTGACTGAACCACTAGGAAATAAAATGAATGGACACCTACTTACCAATCACAACTGAGCATTCAGCAGTACTGTCCTATTAAGCACTGTCGTTCGTTAATTTTTTACTTAACACATATTGAACAAGAACTTGTGTATTTTTCATCACTGAACAGTAGGATGTCCTTTCTTTTCTTCCATTGATCCTTTTTAATGATCACAATGTTCCATCATTCTTGACAAGATCAACTGTGAGCAACTGCTCACTTACATATAGCCCCGCTCTCGCTTATATCAGAATGCAAGCAATCGAAGGAATAGGACACTTATGATGAATGTTGACTTCAACGAATAATTCACCCTGAAACAAGTAAGTAAAGAACAGTGTTCTCCCCAGGGATTTCAAACAGCATCCTGATAAACTCATTTTGAAATAGCATTTTGCTTCTTGAAATAGCATCAGAATCCACCTTATATGTTTCGGAAATACATTCAGCTGGTAAACAGGAAGTTGATGTGCAACAGACCTGAAAACGGTATACATGGTATAGAACCCCAAGATGAAGCTCGGTACCAAATATCAAGCAGTTGTGATTTGTAGTTGCTGAGAAAAGTGTTATGAAAATTTTGTAAATCCACCCTGTGTGTTTCGTAGATGGGTCCGTCTCAGAAACTGGTCTCTCATTTGGGACATTATGGTCAAAAAATAAATTTTCTAATTTTACTTTTTTTTTTTCATTTACCTAACACTCAGTGTTTCTTTTGTCATGTTTAATAAGAATAAAGATAGTATCTTGCTTTATCTGGCCTCCACTGTGGGAAATTTTTTTGATTACAATTCAAATGCTTTTGTAAAATTGATTTCCATATAAAATAACTCCATCATGAAGAATTAAAGCCGCTCCTTCACAGATGAGTGAAAATATTGAATAAATTTCCTCTTTTTGATTGCTTGGGTTAAAAATGCCAAGTTATGATGACTGAATTGATTATTCACTTAAATATGAATAATATGAAACATTTTGGGTATTTGATATGGTGAAATAGGACACAATGGAAAAATCAAGAACACACCGGAAAGATGAGAATAACGGCGGTGGTAAAAGAACAGCGACTGTACCGGCTGAAGGTCGCGTGGGTCTCTGCTGCGGCGCACGAGCAACGGGACATCACTACTGCTCCGGACGGAGTGCGAGGCGGGGGCGGGGCAAAATGACTGGCCGTAGATTCTATCAAAAGTTCGATCTAAATTGACCATGGTTGCAAAATATTGGCCAAAAATACGCAAACACTACGAAATATGAAAGTAAGATGAAAAAGAAACATTCTATTGCCTTATACTGCAAGACTAAAACCAAATAAAACTGTCAAAGCTCACCTTTTCAGTGATAACACCCGAACAGATCACCCGCGTAACAGAAAGACCGCAAATGGAAGCGCGAACAACTTCTAACTGTTGGAGTGGAAAATTCCATTCTACACATGCAAATTGTTAATGTGTGTCCTTCCCCACACACAAATAACACGCTATGGTAAAAAATAGACCACAACTCATTTTATAGCTCAGAAATTCATACAAGACCAGCTACCATCGTAACATATTCTGTAAGAAACATATTCTATACCTAACTTTCAGCTTTCGCTTTAAAAAACAAAATCGCAGATTTATAACTAAATTTTTATATGGCGTAGTGATTTTAAGTTACTACTTTTGGTGAGGTCGTGACCTTGACCCTGAGGCTTTCCGTTTAGATCAAAACACACGATTGTATTGGTTTTGGGTATGTGGAAAATGGAGTTACAACAGTAATCAAATATTTTACATGATGTTTTATTACGGTTATGATTATTCTGTGAGCGCACCAATCCTTAGGTGGATAAAGTTACGACTTAAAATACAATTAGTGATAACTGTAGACTTTTCAGTGGACTACAACCTTTTTAAGGGAATGCGATGCAGTCAACCGTTTATCATGTCCCAGATCAAGCCGCCATTTTTCCACAAATTTGCAGAATTTTTGCCAAATTATGAATGGAGTATTCACATCAAAGATTTAGTTTTATCTGTATTATTTCTTTCATCATTTTATTTCAAATTAAAACCAACATCACCATTCAGAACCGTATTGTTTATTGACTGTGAGCATATTTAGTGGAGTACCCCAGTACGCAGTTTCTGAGACAGACCCAGATACAGTCAGTCAGTAAACAGGAAGTTGATGTGTGACAGACCTGAAAACGGTATACACGGTATAGAACCCCAAGCTGAAGCTCAGTACCAAGTGGCTATGATTTGTGGCTGCTGAGGAAAAGGGCGTTTCGGACGGACGGAGATATGGATGGATGGACAGAGGTAAAAAAACCAGTATACCCCCCTCCTTCGAAGTGGGGGTATAATAAATATTATAAATGGCACTTTAACACTGACACATTTTACATGGGGCGGCACGGTGGTGTAGTGGTTAGCGCTGTCGCCTCACAGCAAGAAGGTCCTGGGTTCGATCCCCGTGGCTGGCGAGGGCCTTTCTGTGTGGAGTTTGCATGTTCTCCCCGTGTCCGTGTGGGTTTCCTCCGGGTGCTCCGGTTTCCCCCACAATCCAAAGACATGCAGGTTAGGTTAACTGGTGACTCTAAATTGACCGTAGGTGTGAATGAGAGTGTGAATGGTTGTCTATGTGTCAGCCCTGTGATGACCTGGCGACTTGTCCAGGGTGTACCCCGCCTTTCGCCCGTAGTCAGCTGGGATAGGCTCCAGCTTGCCTGCAACCCTGTAGAAGGATAAAGCGGCTAGAGATAATGAGATGAGATGAGACATTTTACATGGCGAGATATTGTTATTAGAGGTGAGGGGGAAAAAAATTCATACTGCATTGTTACTGAACTACAATGAATTAGAAATACAGTGCTAAAACATTTTCAAAACAAGTTTAAAAATAGCAAATAGTTCTCACACTCTTATTGGGAGATGGCGGGTTGAATGCTGAAGACGCCACAACTATCCGTGTTCCAGGCAGAAGGTGGGAATCTGGCAAGTGACTAAATTGGGAGAAAATCCACACAGAAAAGTTTAAAACTAAATACTGACAAGTTATCAACTAGTACAGACACCTTCACTTTGTTTCCCATTCTACTGACACACAGCATTTTCCAAACAAGTGGCAGCTTTTCAGTTTCTTTTTCTCCCTCGGAGAAAGCGACACCCAGAAAGCAAGGTTAATATTTTAAGTCTTGCTAAAAGGTTTTGAAACCCAGGTACCACCACCCACACACCTCCAGACAAACTCGACTCATAATCAAAAACGAGTAAGAACAGCTGGAGCTCTGGGATAGATGTAATAAAATCCCTGCTGATCACAAAGTGTAATCACTGAGCTGGTCATGTTCTTCCCATTCACCTATCTTGATGGAAATATAATAACACACAGCACCGCTGAATCATCCTTCTACCTCAGCCAATGATCGATGAACCCGACGTTCTTAAAACTAAAGCACATGAAAGTTAGAAAGATAAGAGATTTATTTTGTAGTTGTTATTCCTTCTTCATCACTGTATAGCACATAAAAAACAAAATGGCTGAAAGACTTGACAGCAGGGGTCAAATTACAGTAATGACAGTAATTAAAGGACATGGGACATGAAACATAAAAGCACGCTATATCAGTTTCTTTCCATTAAAAATATGAAATAATTGCATCAACAAATACAAAATTATCTATTAAATTCAGCAAAATCGTTATATTCGTGATGATTATATGGCGTTTCTGCTCGAGCTCCGATATGCATATTTTACAACCGGAAGAGCCGCTGTCACGTGATCATACATCACAAAAACTTTCGGGTACAGCACAAGCGGGTAGATGAATATGGAGAAGTGTGAATCGTGATGATGACGAATGCGACAAAATAGTTTTTGTGTCTTGGATGACAAGAGAATTGTTTCGTTTTTAGAGTGTTTAACGTACATAGAACATCATGGTGTATTGCGACCTCCCAGTCAGTCAGACGCGCTGTCACTCCTGTTAGCAATGTAGCTAGGCTCAGTATGGCCAACGGTATTTTTTGGGGCTGTAGTTAGATGCGACCAAACTCTTCCGCGTTTTTCCTGTTTACATAGGTTTATATGACCAGTGACATGAAACAAAGTTCAGTTACACAAATTGAAACGTGGCGATTTTCTATGCTATGGAAAGTCCGCACTATAATGACAGGCGTACTAACACCTTCTGCGCGCTTCGGCAGCGCATTGATACCTTCACTCGGAGTTGTACCATTATTTTCTAGACAGGGCGGACGGACCAGGGCATTCGCCCGCCTGGCCGTGCCCAACGAGGAGCGCTCTCGGCCGGCTTGGGAGGCAGATGGCAGCCCCTCCTGGAAGTGTGGTTTTACCATGGGCCTCATGCGGTAAGGATTAGTATTATAATTTTGGGTGTATCAATTATTGATTATCATAATTCTGACTCGTTTCGCCATTTTGAATGTTTTCATCTCGGAGTCTGGAAGCATTGTATCTCAATCAATCTCGAAAAATATCAGCAAAAAAAAAACTAGCTTGCAACGGACTTTAGCTAGATCTATGATGAACTTTCAATGTATGATACAAAAATAATACTTCTTTCAACAGATCATTAGCCTTTGAGCAGAATTGTTTTTAACTTACCAGGAAGTGTTATCGAGCCGACCGCTTTCAGTTTCATGAGGGCTGAATGAACTCTCACTCTCAGAATCATCTGACCCGTCAGAGTAAATACAAGATCCATGTTCGTGTGAATTTCCAGCTATCGGTTCGAACTGATAGGGTCTAACTTCACATCTCTGTGAAACATCGGGAATGTCACTGTCGATGGTGTCCATTTCGGTAACCTGTTTACATTAGATTCCCAAGCGCTGGCTCCTTGGAAAGTTTTTGTGACGTCACGGGTCACGTGACCGCTTAGCTAATTAACGAATCATTGTTTTACGCTGATGTATAAAAAAGTTGAATAATGTGATGATTTTCACATTTTTGACGCCCTGCAGTGATTTAGATGGCATTTCTTATGTCCTTTATACATAATTATACCCAGAAAAAAATCCATGTCCCATGTCCTTTAAGTTGTTTTTTTTTTTTTTTTTTGGGGGGGGGGGGGGGGGGGGGGGGGTCAGATGAACCACAAAATCATATAAAACAGACAATTATGTTTACTTTGCATTTTAATTATTAATTTACATTTTTAATTAATAGCTATTCTTTTTCATTCTATCAATTGTTATTATAATATAACAACAAAACATATTACAATACAGTAATTAAACCTGAACCCCTACAACAACAACACCCCAAGTGTTCCAGTATTATATTCTTGGACTTCGAATAATCCATGGTGAATCATGCCTTTGAAAATCAGTAAAACATACTATACACATAGTGAAATAAAACTAGTGATAAACATACAGGTGTTTTTTTTAACATTATAAAGAAAAAAAGCAACAGTAATATTGTGTCAGTGTTTAACAAATGAAAAAAATGGTGAGAGAGTGGATACAAGCGTGCATGTGATTTAATGACTTCATGAATCACAGCAGTAACATGCATGACAAAGAAAAAAAAAACACTTAACCCAAAATACGTACAGTACCAACCAAAAGTTTGGACCCCTTCTAAATCAATGATTTTTCTTTATTTTTGCTGATGAAGAGACATTTCATGTCTTAAAGTAATGATGGATGTCGTTTCGCTTTACTGAGTTGGGCGCTTCTTGACATAATATGGATTACTACAGTTGTGGAATTCGCCCCTTTCACATATCCCACAATCCACTGTGCGGTTGGGAACTTCCGGTGGCCAGGCCCAGGCTGCTGATAACGGTACAAAAACCAATATTGGGCTATAGAATCAGTTTCGATGTTCAAATATCGGCTGTTCAAATATTATTACACGTTTACATGGTCTCAAAGATTTTTTCAAGATTAATACTGCTCGAAATGATTGCACATTTACAATTTGTCATTATGACCATGTAAGTCAAGTCAAGTCAAGTTTATTTGTATAGCGCTTTTAACAACAGACATTGTCGCAAAGCAGCTTTACAGAATTAGAATGACTTTAAACATGAGCTAATTTTATCCCTAATCTATCCCCAGTGAGCAAGCCTGTGGTGACGGTGGCAAGGAAAAACTCCCTCAGACAACATGAGGAAGAAACCTCGAGAGGAACCAGACTCAAAAGGGAACCCATCCTCATTTGCACTGTAAAAAAAGAATAGTTGAGAATACTTGAAATTTCAAGGCAACAGTCTGCATTAAGAATTTTATGTTTTGCCAATGATGTGCCCATGATAATCCAAACTATGATAACACTGTTATCTTTATTAAGAATTCTTAATTAAGTCAATTTTCAATTCCTCATTCTGCCAACATAGATTTCTCTTTTTGGTGAACAGTGGCATTCACAGTAGTACAAAAAGGTAATCAGACTTTTTTGGGGGGCTTTTTTCACCTTTATTTGGATAGGACAGTGTAGAGACAGGAAATGAGCAGGAGAGAGAGAGAGAGGGAGGGAGGGATCGGGAAATGACCTCAGGTCGGAATCAAACCCAGGTCCCCGGATTTATGGTATGGCACCTTATCCACCTGAGCCACACCCACGACGTGGGTTTTAAAAACTTTATTTCAATATTGAAGTTTTGTAATTGTGTAGCACAATGAAAAAAGGCATGTATAGTTTAATGATAAATTGTGATAACCTCGGGGGCGTTGTGGCTCAGGTGGATAAAGCTCCATGCCATAAATCCGGGGACCCGGGTTCGGTTCCGACCCAAGGTCATTTTCCCGATCCCTCTCCTGCTCATTTCCTGTCTCTATGCTGTCCTATCCAAATAGAGGTCAAAAAAATCTAAAAAAAAAAAAAATTGTGATAACCTCAATTGCCTTTTTGCACTACTGTGAATGCCACTGTTCAGCAAAAAGAGAAATCTATGTTGGCAGAATGAGGAATTGAAAATTGACTTAATTAAGAATTCTTAATAAAGATAACAGTTTTATCATAGTTTGGATTATCATGGGCACATCGTTGGCAAAACATAAAATTCTTAATGCAGACGGTTGCCTTGAAATTTCAAGTATTCTCAACTATTTTTTTTTACAGTGTGGGCGATAGACAACATGACTATGACACTAACAGTTTTAACATGAAGTCAGTTTCGTTGATGTTATCAACTCTTCACTGATGGAAACTTGAGTGCAAAACTGTTCATGACAACTGCAGTCATAAAGTTAGCTAGTCAACTGTAATCTTCAGCCATAAAAGCATTACTGTAACTGTCCAGTGTTTTTGCAGAAACATACAACTGTGTCATCAGCATAACAGTGGAAACTAATACAATGTTTACGAATAATATCACCCAGAGGTAACATATATAAAGAAAAAAGCAGTGGATCCAAGACAGAACCTTGTGGAACACCAAACTTTACCTCAGTATGTCTAGAAAAATCACCATTTACAGTACATCAACATACTGATAGCGATCAGTTAAATAAGACCTGAGCCAGGAGAGGGCCATTTCCTTAACTCCCACAACATTTTCTAGTCTATCCAGAAGAATGGAATGATCAATGGTATCAAATGCTGCACTAAAGTCAAACAACACAAGCAGCGAGACACAGCCCTGATCAGATGCGAACAGTACGTTGTTTACTACTTTAACCAGTGCTGTCTCTGTGCTATGATGAGGTCTAAATCCTGACTGATACAGTACATTTCATGGATGTTATTCCTATGTAAATATGAGCATAACATGTAAACCTGTAATAATATTTGAACATCCAATATTTGAACATTGAAACTGATTCTATAGCGCAATATTGGTTTTTGTACCATTATCAGTAGCCTGGGCCTGGCCACCGGAGGTTCCCAACCATGCAGTGGATTGTGGGATACGTGAAAGGGGTGAATAGGGCTATTTACTGTATTTTTATTATTTACTATTTACTGTTTGATCTCAAATGCATTAAGAAGGCAAGAAATTAACTTTCACTAATTGACTTTTGACGAGGCGCAACTGTTAACTGAAAAGCATTCCAGGTGACTACCTCATGAAGCTGGTTAACATAATGCCAGTAGTGTACAAAGCATTATCGAGAATCTAAAATCTCATCTCATCATCTCTAGCCGCTTTATCCTGTTCTACAGGGTCGCAGGCAAGTTGGAGCCTATCCCAGCTGACTACGGGCAAAAGGCGGGGTACACCCTGGGTCATCACAGGGCTGACACATAGACAACCATTCACACCTACAGTCAATTTAGAGTCACCAGTTAACCTAACCTGCATGTCTTTGGACTGTGGGGGAAATCAGAGCACCCAGAGGAAACCCATGTGGACACGGAGAGGACATGCGAACTCCGCACAGAAAGGCCCTCACCAGCCACGGGGCTTGAACCCGGACCTTCTTGCTGTGAGGCAACAGCGCTAACCACTACACCACCATGCTGCCCTGAATCTAAAATATGAAACATATTTTTTTAAAACACCTTTTTGTTTACCACATAATTCCATATCTGTTCCAGATGTTATTTCATAATTGTATGTCTTCAGTATTGTTCTACAATGTCGAAAATAGTGACAAATACAGAAAAACCTATGAATGAGTAGAGTAGGGGTATACAAACATTTGACTGATACTGTAAATACAGAAGCATTAACTACAGTAGACAAAGGAGAGAAGGATAACAGGTAAGGAAGGTGAAAACGCATTCAGACAAAACAGAGGCACATGAATTGAGAAGTGAAGCACTTGCAGGATGTAGCATAAGGATCTGGCAGGACAGCACATATCTATAGATACAGTGTCTTTCGAAAGTATTCGTCCCCCTTGGTGTTTGTCCTGCTTTGTCGCATTACAAGCTGGAATTAAAATGGATTTTTGGGAGGGTTAGCACCATCTGATTTACACAACACGCCTACCACTTTAAAGGTGCGAAATTTTTTTTTTAAATTGTGACACAAACAATAATTAAGATGAAAAAAAACCCCAGAAATCTGGAGTGTACACAAGTATTCACCCCCTTTCGTATGAAACCTCTAAATAAGAGCTGGTCCAACCAATTCACTTCATAAGTCACATAATTAGTTGACTAAAATCTACCTGTGTGCAATCAAAGTGTCACCTGATGTCTGTATAAATCAGCCTGTTCTGGAAGGACCCTGACTCTGCAACACTACTAAGCAAGCAACTGTATCTAATAGATAGTTTGATTGTTCACCTGGTGTGGCACGGTGGTGTAGTGGTTAGCACTGTCGCCTCACAGCAAGAAGGTCCGGGTTCGAGCCCTGTGGCCGGCGAGGGCCTTTCTGTGTAGAGTTTGCATGTTCTCCACGTGGGTTTCCTCCGGGTTTCCCCCACAGTCCAAAGACATGCAGGTTAGGTTAACTGGTGACTCTAAATTGACCGTAGGTGTGAATGGTTGTCTGTGTCTATGTGTCAGCCCTGTGATGACCTGGCGACTTGTCCAGGGTGTACCCCGCCTTTCACCCGTAGTCAGCTGGGATAGGCTCCAGCTTGCCTGCGACCCTGTAGAACAGGATAAAGCGGCTAGAGATAATGAGATGAGACTGTTCACCTGACTATTTTTATTCCAACTGACATCAAAGCTGTAAGCAGATGCTAATACTAATATGCTAATAATATACCTCAACAGTGTTATGTGTAGTCAAATAATGCAGTAATTAGGCTTCCCTATAAAGGTGCATCTGTCCACAAGGGACAAATTAACTAAATCATTTATTGCCTGATAGATGCGAGAAAGTGAACTCCCACGTAGCAATTAGCACAGACTGAGACAGTTCTGGTGAAAGAGCGCAGCTGACAAAGACTTATGCAGCTGCTGCCACAGATATGATGAGTATAGAAGAAGGGATGTTCCTGTGGAAGGACTGAAAGCTACATAGTCACAATTAACCGGCTCGCATTTAAACACCAACATTTAGAGCGTTATAATGTACATCATGTTACTGTAAGATGCTTCTTAAAAAGCATGTCATCATGTAAACAAATTTATATTAGGACAAGATTATGAAATCCATCCATCCATTATCCGTAACCGCTTATCCTGTACAGGGTCGCGGGCAAGCTGGAACTTATCCCAGCTGACTATGGGTGAGAGGTGGGATACACCCTGGACAAGTCGCCAGATCATTGCAGGGCTGACACATAGAGACAAACAACCATTCGCACTCATGGTCAATTTAGAGTCACCAGTTAACCTAACCTGCATGTCTTTGGACTGTGGGGGAAACCGGAGCACCCGGAGGAAACCCACGCGGACACGGGGAAAACATGCAAACTCCACACAGAAAGACCCCTGTCAGCCACCGGGCTCAAACCCAGAACCTTCTTACTGTGAGGCGACAGTGCTAACCATTACACCACCATGCCGCCCCAGGATTGTTAAATACGAGCTGTAAATGCTCTATGCGTTCAAGTGCAAATCTGTTTTTAACATTATTTTTAATGACGAAATAATAATTATTGAACAGTTGCTGATAATTATCAGTCATTTAAAAGCTAACTGTTCAGTGAACTATTTTAGTTTTTCTTTGAAAAACAATGAAATGATCTCATCTCATTATCTGTAGCCGCTTTATCCTTCTACAGGGTCGCAGGCAAGCTGGAGCCTATCCCAGCTGACTACGGGTGAAAGGCGGGGTACACCCTGGACAAGTCGCCAGGTCATCACAGGGCTGACACATAGACACAGACAACCATTCACACTCACATTCACACCTACGGTCAATTTAGAGTCACCAGTTAACCTAACCTGCATGTCTTTGGACTGTGGGGGAAACCGGAGCACCCGGAGGAAACCCACGCGGACACGGGGAGAACATGCAAACTCCACACAGAAAGGCCCTCGCCGGCCACGGGGCTCAAACCCGGACCTTCTTGCTGTGAGGCGACAGCGCTAACCACTACACCACCGTGCCGGCCACAATGAAGTGATGAAAAACTGAAATTTCTTTTCTGCTTTTCTCTTTCAAAAACATACATTGACACCTTCGCCTGTTTTGCCCACAGATGCCAGTGGCTATGTATAATGTAATTATAATATTTTCAGTGATACTGGAATCTATGATCTGAACCATTTGTGTCATTGCTGAAAGGCATATATTTTTCCATGTCTTTAAATAGAGTATTTCCAATGGGAACACTATTTTATCCTGGAGTGAACTTTATAATACTGTCACAGGATTGGATAAGAGGGATAAAAATAAACTATTTGAGACACGCGGGGTCGACAAGGTTAATACAAAAGGCAGCACGGTGCTTCTAGTAAAATGAAGTAGGCTGCATTAATCTTCATTTGTTTTGAATTTGAGCTCAAAAATTTGAAAGTGCTTTACATACAAAATGCTAGAATATCAAAGCAGGGTGTTTATAATAAAGCATGTTTGAGAACCAGGGTACATCACAAATGAACTATGAATCTGTGAGAATTATTACAAATCGTGAAGTACTGTATGTATTTCGCCAAATAAGTCAAAGGCTATGACAAGGCCAATGGAAACAAATACAACCCCAATTCCAAAAAAAAGTTGGGACACTGTGAAACAGAAACAAAAACAGAATGTGAAGATCTGCAAATCATGGAAACCCTGTATTTCATCGAAAATAGCACAAAGACAACATATCAAGTGTTGAAACTGAGAACATTTATTGTTTTTTGAAAAATATATGCTCATTTTGAATTTGATGCCAGCAAAATGTTTCAGAAAAGTTGGGACGGAGCAACAAAAGGCTGAAAAAGTTATGTAATGTTTAAAAAAATAATTTGGTTAATTGGCAACAGGTGAGTGTCAGGATGCAGGCACTTACAGACAAATGTGCAAGGGAGGGCGGGGAACACAGACTGGCAAACAAATCCAAAATGCTAGATGAAATCAAAGTCGAGGGACAGGCAGGGGTCAATCAATTAGCAGATACAGTAATAAGGGCTAGACTAAAGAGTAACGAGGGTCGAGAACATGATAAGGCAAGCAGAATAACAAGACTTGGTATGACAGGTAAGACACTGAATGATACTTCGGACTAAGTGAGTGTGGGAGAGGTGTTTATGGGTGGTTCTCCATTATAGTTGCAAATTGGTGTCACCTCACTTAACAAGTATTCTGAGACCAGGCCTTTAAATAAAATCAGGGTGTCTGTGTTCATATGCCTTCCTATTGATTATAAAAATTAATTGATATTAAATTTTATCCACTCAAATATAATAGTGTTGGTAGAATTTTTCATTGGAAGTACCCAAGGGGGTCCAAAATGCGTCTCTCATACATCCCAGAAGGAAAATAAACCCTTGCTGAAAAATATTTATTGGTGTTATTATTTTGTGTCACCCATTTAAATATGATCAATATTGTCCATGCAGCATGAAGAAAAGCACATTTTGAAAATATTTCCAATACTAGTCAGAAATTTTCCCGCCAAGAAATTGATTTTTGGTGTCCCAAGTAATTAAGTCAGTACACTAACAGTACTAACTACTAGAGACACCTGGGGAAAATGGACAGAACTATTCTAATGAGATGACTGCAGTGCATTGTGGGAATCCCACAAGTTCAAGGGAGGGAAACATTGAATTTCATATTGTGGTAGTTTTCCAGCATTGTTCAGGTTTGTATGGCAATTTTTAACAAAATTTATAATAGCAGTCAATACACTAACACTTCTAGAATGATGTAGGCCCAGCTTTGTCATGAAAACATGTTTGTGCCATGAATGCGAGTTAGAAGACCTTTCAACTAGACTACAATGCACAGGCATCATATACACATCTGCACCCTGGTGACCAGATGATGAACTATTTGTCCATACACTAACAGTCCATACACTAACACCGGGGTCTGTTTGTGTACTGACTATTGTGTTAGTGTATTGACCAATTTGATAGGATGACAGTTTGATGTCTCTCATTTCAGAGACCTGTTTGTGTACTGACAGAGACAAGGGCAACCTTGACCTTGAAATGACCTTGACCTTTGACCTTGAATTTTGCCATATCGAGCAACAAGAAGATACTTTGATAAAACTCCACAATTGGCTACCAGAATTCTGCCTTATGAACTTATCAGTTTGCTCAAGGTCCAGATCCCAATTTGCAACTATAGTGGAGAACCACCCTTATAAAGCATGGGCTGATTAACCAGGAAATGAGTGACAGGTGTAATTAATAGGCAGGCGATAGACGGCGCTGTGTTTCTTGGGTGTTGTAGTTCAGATCGGCCATGTTTGTAGTCTGACTGGAAGTGGTGCTCTCTATTGGGTTACTCACAGTCAGTAATCTCATTCTCATTATCTGTAGCCGCTTTATCCTGTTCTACAGGGTCGCAGGCAAGCTGGAGCCTATCCCCGCTGACTACGGGCGAAAGGCGGGGTACACCCTGGACAAGTCGCCAGGTCATCACAGGGCTGACACACAGACACAGATAACCATTCACACTCACATTCACACCTACGGTCAATTTAGAGTCACCAGTTAACCTAACCTGCATGTCTTTGGACTGTGGGGGAAACCGGAGCACCTGGAGGAAACCCACGCGGACACGGGGAGAACATGCAAACTCCGCACAGAAAGGCCCTCGCCGGCCACGGGGCTCGAACCCGGACCTTCTTGCTGTGAGGCGACAGCGCTAACCACTACACCACCGTGCCGCCACAGTCAGTAATATGATTGGGTATAAAAAGAGCATCCCAGAGAGGCGGAGTCTCTCAGAAGTAAAGATAGAGAGGGGTTCACCGCTCTGTGAAAGACTGCGTGGGCAAACAGTGCAACAATTTAAGAATAACGTTCCTCAATGTAAAATTGCAAAGAATTTGGGGATCATATAATCTGCGGTACATAATATCATTAAAAGATTCAGAGAATCTGGAGAAATCTCTGTATGCAAGAGACAAGGCTGAAAACTGACACTGGATGCCTGTGATCTTCAGGCCCTCAGGTGACACTGCATTAAAAGCAGACACGTGTCTGTAGTGGAAATCACTGTATGGGCTCAGGAACACTTCAGAAAAACATCGTGTGTGAAAACAGTTCATTACTGCATCCACAAATGCAAGTTAAAACCAGATATAAGAAGAAGAAACCTTTATTTGTCATATGCACACTTAAAGCACAGTGAGATTCGTCCTCTGCATTTAACCCATCTGGGGCAGTGAACACACGTACACATACCCAGAGCAGTGGGCAGCCATACTACAGCACCCGGGGAGCAGTCAGGGGTTAGGTACCTTGCTCAAGGGCACTTCAACCCAAGGCCACCCCATGTTAACCTAACTGCATGTCTTTGAACTGTGGGGGAAACCGGAGCACCCGGAGGAAACCCACACAGACACAGAGAAAACACGCAAACTCCACACAGAAAGGTCCCCGCTGGCCACTGGGCTTGAACCCATAACCTTCCTGCTGTGAGGCAATAGTGCTAACCACTACACCACCATACCACCCAATATAAACAATATCCAGAAACACTGCCACCTTCTCTGGGCCAGAGCTCTTTTACGATGGACTGAGGCAAAGTGGAAAATTGTCCCGAGGTCTGATGAATCAAAATGAGAAATTCTGTTTAGAAATCATGGACACCACATCTTCTAGGCTAAAGAGGAGAGGGACCATCCGGCTCATCATCAGTGCACAGTTGAAAAGCCAGCATCTGTGATGGTATGAGGGTGCATTAGTGCACATGACATGGGTAGCTTGCACATCTGGGAAGGCATCATTAATGCTGAATGATATATGCACATTTCAGAGCAATATGCTGCCATCCAGACAAAATCTTTTTCAGGGAAGGCCTTCCTTCTTTCAGCAAGACAATGCCAAACCGCTTTCTGCACATATTAAAACTGCATGGTTCCGTCGTAAAAGAGTCCAGGTGCTAAACTGGCCTGCCTGCAGTCCAGACCTGTCTCTCATTTAAAACATTTGGCGCATTATGAACTGTTGAGCAACTAAAATTGTATATCAAGCAAGAATTGGAGAACATTTCTCTTTCAAAACTACAGCAATTGGTCTCCTCAGTTCCCCAAATGTTTACAGAGTGTTGTTAAAAGTAGAGGTGATGCAATACAGTGGTAAACATGCCCCGTCCCAACTTTTTGAAATGTGTTGCTGACATCAAATTCAAAATGAGCATATATTTTTCACAAACCAATAAAATTTCTCAGTTTCATGTGATATGTTGTCTTTGTACTATTTTCAATGAAATACAGGGTTTCCATGGTTTGCAGAGTATCGCATTCGATTTTTATTTATAGTTTGCACAGCATCCCAACTTTTTTGTAATTGGGGTTGTATGTTTTGTTAAAGCATGAGCATTTCTAATGTTAGTAAGGATGTAAGAATTTGTCTTTCACTGACTGAGCTGCAACCGATCCTTGAGACTGACACAAGACCTGAAAAGCGAGCAAAGTGTTCATCATGGGCTATACTGCTTCAAGAGATCAGCAAAATATACTGGACTAAAGCGGACCCATTCAGAGTATGAAATGTCATACGCAGGACTTTGTAGTTAATGCAGACCTTAACAGGCAGCCAGTGTAGCTTGAATAACACTGGGGGACACTCTGTTTTATGATTATGGAGTGTTTTTTGTTCCTGTTCGTTAAGTTCATTTGTATGTTGTTTCCATTTCATGTCAGTAACAAGTGTACTGATACTCAAATCTACAAAAGAAAGTACTTTATACTGCAGTTGAACAACTAGACAGTATATTATCAATATCTCGCATGACCTGGACTGCAGACGCAACATGTACTTGTGTTCATTTGAAATACTGTATAAAGTGCACATACTCACTTGGTTGTTTGTAACACCAAACATTTCTGCAGACTGCACTTCAATATCAGTTCACCCAACAAACTTTTACATCGTTTAAGCTGTTCACACTGAACCTGCAAACTCTTGCTTTCTGCTCTGCCTGCTAAGATTTTCTTGCTACCAGTGTATCACCTCTGCATAATAGATTGCTGCTGAATTTGTAGCCCTGATGCTCTCAATTTAACTCATGAAAAAAGACAAACTCAAATCATTGGTGTGAAGGTCCAGAGGAATTTGAGAAGGTCGACAAAAATAGCCATTTGTATGGCATCTATAGCACTGCAAAGTTATAAACGTGCCCTAGAAATCAATCTTCAAAGACGTGCAGATGAGGTATAATGGGGCCACTGTAATTAGTGTAAGCTGTAGTGGTTTCCCAGCCATAATGTATGTACATATATATCTCACTATATCTATCTATCTATCTATCTATCTATCTATCTATCTATCTATCTATATACAGCAAGAAGGTCCGGGTTCGAGCCCCGTGGCCGGCGAGGGCCTTTCTGTGTGGAGTTTGCATGTTCTCCCCGTGTCCGCGTGGGTTTCCTCCGGGTGCTCCGGTTTCCCCCACAGTACAAAGACATGCAGGTTAGGTTAACTGGTGACTCTAAATTGACCGTAGGTGTGAATGTGAATGTGAATGGTTGTCTGTGTCTATGTGTCAGCCCTGTGATGACCTGGCGACTTGTCCAGGGTGTACCCCGCCTTTTGCCCGTAGTCAGCTGGGATAGGCTCCAGCTTGCCTGCGACCCTGTAGAAGGATAAAGCGGCTAGAGATAATGTGTGTGATGTGATATATATATATATAAATGAAATCTTCAACCCTTTATTCTAGTTCTGAAGTCATGCTGGTCAGTTCTTCAGCATCCTAAAGCCCTAAACGTGATTGATGTGTACTGGTGTGTCCAATACAATGGTAATGTGGACTGGCTGAGGATCATTGAGGACTGATTTTAGAGCTCCACATGAGATTAATTGGAGAGTCCTTACACATCATAATTGCTGTTCCTTTGAAAGCACCCAATTCATCAATGTTAATGGTGTGTGACAAAAATGACAAGTTGCTGAACAAAACCTCTATTGCATACATAGATATTTGATTATTGCTTGTTCTTTGCTGTCTTTTTTGACGATTAATATGAATATTAGCTATTTTTGTTAAGATACAGTCCTGTGCAAAAGTCTCAGGCATATGCAATGAAATGCTGGAGAGAAAAGATGCCTTCAAAAATAATAAAATTAAATGTTTCTACATTAAAAAATACCATAAAGATCAGTAAGCAGTCATGCATAAAGAAATTCAATATTTGGTGTGAGACGACCCTTTGCTTTAAAAAAAAAAGATAGTCGTCTCAGGTACAATGAGTGCAGTTTGATAAGGAAATGAGCTGTAGGTTTTACTGAGCATCTTACAGAACCAGCCACAGCTCTTCTGGACACTTTAACCGTCACGCTCGCTTCTTCATTTTGCACCAAAACCCAGCAGCCCTTATTATGTTTATGTCTGAAAAGTGGTCTATTTAACAGTTATTCCACGAAATCGAGTTGTCCATGAGCTGATAGCCAACAAGGTGTGTAGCAGCAAGTTGGTTATAAGCCATGTACAATGAGATTGAGTGGAATAATTATTTTATTATATCCATATTCACTGGATTTTGAGAAACAGAGCTTTTTATTTTTTGCATAGTTGATAAATTTAAATAAACTTTATACAAAACATCTGACAAAATAATTTCCGCTTAGAATGTTAACAAACCAGCGAAATGACAGGAGCAATTTGTGCAACATGCCATAATAATAATTCTAGAAAAATAAAAAAAAAGATATGTTCTTACCATCAAATATTTTTATAACAGGATAACCCTGTTCAAACGAAGTTCGGTGGGCGATATAGAAACGGGTTCTGTCCGTCGATCCGTCTGGTTGTCCGTCCGTCTGTCTGGTCACATTTTCGTTTCTGGGCCAGATCTTTAAAACTACTAAAGATATCTTCATGAAACCTTGTATACATATCAAGCAGCATGTGAACTGGTGCCTTTTGCTATTTTGGATTTTTGAAAAAAAGTATTTTTCAAATTTTTACATAAAAAATAGATTTTGACTTAGTTTCTAAGAGCAATGTTCATTTCTGGAGCATATATCCAAAACTATTCATGATACGGATTTGAATCTTGGTATACATGTTAAGAAGGTGATGTAGATGTGCCTTTTCATACTAAGAAATTTGAGAAATTTTAATTTCTCATGTTTCCATGGAAACAATTTCAGACTTAGTCTCTCAGGTTAGTCTTAGGGGTAGGTTTTGTTTCCGGAGCAGAATTTGAAAACTATGAGTGGTATGGTCTTGAAAGTTGGTATATGTGTTGATTAAATAATGTATATGTGCCTTTTGATACTAAGAAATGTGAGAAATTTTAATTTTTAGCTCGCCTGGACCAAAGGTCTGGCGGGCTTATGCCATGGGCTGCTGAGGTCAGTGTAAAGAGGTAGGGTTGGTTTCCTGCAGCAGAACTTGAAAAATGTGACAAATAATATCTTGAAACTTGGTATGTAGTTGGTATATAGGGCAGGGGACATAGATGACTCTGTCTTCGTGTTTCACATTTTGTTGCTTTTTTGTATTTTGGGGGGTTTTGTTTTTGAGTAGAGCTTTTATTTCGTCCTTGGTTGGTTCAACAAAACACTCCACCATTTTGTTTTTCTCTACTCACAGTATATGAGCTGATAGCCTAGTAGTAGAGTAGCCAATCAGAGCACGCGATTGCTCATATCCAATGAATGTGGATAGAATAATACATAATATGCTGCTTTCCTTACTGAGATACAAACATTTTTCTGTAGCATTTAATTTTGTGCTGGAAAACTAATGTTTGGAAATCTAAAGTGTTTTGTACTGATTCCATAATGTACAAGTCATAAAATAAAAGTCTATAACAAAGATTGCACTAAAAAAAAAAGGTGCCTAAGACTTTTGCACAGTACTGTATGTATCCCATTAAACATCTGAGGTTAAACACACACACACATGCAGGGGTGCTTGAAAATTTGCGAACCCTTTATAATTTTCTATATTTCTGCATAAATATGATCGAAAACATCATCAGATTTTCACACAAGTCCTAAAAGTAGATAAAGAGAACCCAGTTAAACATCCATCCATTATCTGTAGCCGCTTATCCTGTCCTACAGGGTCGCAGGCAAGCTGGAGCCTATCCCAGCTGACTATGGGCGAGAGGCGGGTTACACACCCTGGACAAGTCGCCAGGTCATCGCAGGGCTCCCAGTTAAACAAATGAGACAAAAATATTATACTTGGTCATTTATTTATTGAGGAAAATGATCCGATATTACATATCTGTGAGTGGCAAAAGTATGTGAACCTTTTGCTTTCAGTATCTGGTGTGACCCCCTTGTGCAGCAATAACTGTACCTAAACGTTTGCGGTAACTGTTGATCAGTCCTGCACACCGGCTTGGAGGAATTTTAGCCCATTCCTCCGTACAGAACAGCTTCAACTCTGGGATGTTCGTGAGTTTCCTCACATGAACTGCTCGCTTCAGGGGCCTTTCTTTCTTCCACAACATTTCGGTTGGATTAAGGTCAGGACTCTGACTTGGCCATTCCAAAACATTAACTTTATTCTTCTTTAACCATTCTTTGGTAGAACGACTTGTGTGCTTAGGGTCGTTGTCTTGCTGCATGACCCACTTTCTCTTGAGATTCAGTTCATGGACAGATGTCAGGACATTTCCCTTTAGAATTCGCTAGTATAATTCAGAATTCATTGTTCCATCAATGATGGCAAGCCGTCCTGGCCCAGATGCAGCAAAACAGGCCCAAACCATGATACTACCACCACCATGTTTCACAGATGGGATAAGGTTCTTATGCTGGAATCCAGTGTTTTCCTTTCTCTAAACATAATGCTTCTCATTTAAACCAAAAAGTTCTACTTTGGTCTCATCCATCCAAAAAACATTTTTCCAATAGCCTTCTGGCTTGTCCATGTTATCTTTAGCAAACTGCAGACAAGCAGCAATTTTCTTTTTGGAGAGCAGTGGCTTTCTCCTTGCAACCCTGCCATGCACACCATTGTTGTTCAGTGTTCTCCTGATGGTGGACTCATGAACATTAACATTAGCCAATATGAGAGAGGCCTTCAGTTGCTTAGAAGTTACCCTGGGGTCCTTTGTGACCTCGCTGACTATTACACACCTTGCTCTTGGAGTGATCTTTGTTGGTCGACCACTCCTGGGGAAGGAAACAATGGTCTTGAATTTCCTCCATTTGTACACAATCTGCCTGACTGTGGATTGGTGGAGTCCAAACTCTTTAGAGATGGTTTTGTAACCTTTTCCAGCCTGATGAGCATCAACAACGCTTTTTCTGAGGTCCTCAGAAATCTCCTTTGTTCGTGCCATGATACACTTCCACAAACATGTGTTGTGAAGATCAGACTTTGATAGATCCCTGTTCTTTAAATAAAACAGAGTGCCCACTCACACCTGATTGTCATCCCATTGATTGAAAACACCTGACTCTAATTTCACCTTCAAATCAACTGCTAATCCTAGAGGTTCACATACTTTTGCCACTCACATCTGACAAAATGTAATATTGGATCATTTTCCTCAATAAATAAATGACCAAGTATAATATTTTTGTCTCATTTGTTTAACTGGGTTCTCTTTATCTACTTTTAGGACTTGTGTGAAAATCTGATGATGTTTTAGGTCATATTTATGCAGAAATAGAAAATTCTAAAGGGTTCACAAACTTTCAAGCACCACTGTACACGTTTGCCTTCCTATCTTTGTGAATGACTTTCCACTGACATAATTATTAATGCAGCTCATTAATGCTACAACTAAATCTAACCTCAATTTTAACCTCAGTAAAAGGAAACCTTGTGGGGTCCAGCTAAATGAAGACCAGCTACGTACATAAACATCCCACAAGGTCAAAACTGTCATATGCTCGTATCCGTGTGAAAACATTTGGTCCCCACCAAGATATACAAACACGCCTACACACATACACACTATGCTGATATCTTCTTCTGTGTCAATTTTTTTTTTAGCTTTGAGGGAAATGATGGGAAAGTCATGGCTCCAAATAGAAAATGTCAATGTGAAATCAAAGCTAGGTGAGAGGGCATCCTTGGATTCTCTGCAGCAGGATGGGTCTCGGTCTCGGTCGGTCTCTCTCTCTCTCTCTCTCTCTCTGCTTGTATTTGTGTGTGCACACCCTTTTCCACTACTAAGCTTCCGTGACGTTCCCGAGAGCACCAGGCTTGGATATGAAAGTGGCTGTCTTTTTTCAGATTTCATTTCCAGGTCACCTGGCTTTGCGCAAGATTGGATCAATTCATCATTTTCACAGTCTGTGATACATATCTGAGCTCTTTCTCTGTGTGGTAGTCAATGCAATAGCACTGTAATCTCCAGCATGTTCTATATTTAATGAGAACTAATTTCCCACTTGTATGCAGGAACAGTCACAAGTCTTTTAGTGGCAGCGTTCTTACCAGCGCACCCATGTAATACCAAATATACACAGTGCAGTTCTTAATGACATGTCCACAGTTCACTCGATGAGCTGAACTGAAACACCAAGTTCATCTTTAATGCTTTACATGATGGTACTGCTGGATGTAAATGTCCTTCATTGCTGCCTCTCAGTGACAGTGATAGCCCTGAAATTATGCATAAGGTGCCATAAGCTAAAGATTCAACCATAATACCATCCAATCAAATCATTACAGCACTAATGGCTTCTCATTTTTCCTCTGCTGTGTTGTCAGCTGTTCTGAAACTGTGCTGTTAGCATTTCTCCCTCAAGCACAAACATCATTTTCTCGAGACAATACTCTGTTCTCATCTCATTCTCATCTCATTATCTCTAGCTGCTTTATCCTGTTCTACAGGGTCGCAGGCAAGCTGGAGCCTATCCCAGCTGACTACGGGCGAAAGGCGGGGTACACCCTGGACAAGTCGCCAGGTCATCACAGGGCTGACACATAGACACAGACAACCATTCACACTCACATTCACACCTACGGTCAATTTAGAGTCACCAGTTAACCTAACCACCTAGTGGTAGCGTGTCCGCCTCTCAATCGGGAAATCGTGAGTTCTATTCACGGTCGGGTCATACCAAAGACCATCATAAAAATGGTACCTACCGCCATCTGGCAAGGCACGCTACAATACAGATGTGCATGGGGAGTTAAACTCTCGTGGTTACCAAAGGACTAGCCCCCCACTGTAACCCTAGCTATGTAATAGGCGAGAGGCCGAGGGCTATGGAAACGGAGATCGGCGCCGCCCGATGCGCCACATACAGGTTGGGCCTGGTTAGTACTTGAGTTAGAGACTGCCTAGGAATACCAGGTACTGTAAGGCGTGGGAAGGACTTTGACTTGACTTTGAGTTAACCTAACCTGCATGTCTTTGGGGGAAACCGGAGCACCCAGAGGAAACCCACGCGGACACGGGGAGAACATGCAAACTCCGCACAGAAAGGCCCTCGCCGGCCACGGGGCTCGAACCCGGACCTTCTTGCTGTGAGGCGGCAGCACTAACCACTACACCACCGTGCCGCCCATACTCTGTTCTGCATTCAGTAATTTACCATTTAACACTGCAAATGATTTACATGAAGTGGAAAGCTGGGGTTTTCAAACAGCCATTGATTCTCGAAGCAGATTTTCTTGGATGTTCTGAGGTTTATGCAGGAATTCATTCATATTAGTTCTATAGCGACAACTAACAGAGAGACTCATATGGTGGACGTTCCACATTAACAGATTAAAAACACATGCAGTTGTTGCTGCTGTAACTTCAGATATGAGGGCTTTGTGGTTTCTCAGCGTAGTGAGATTCGGGTGTGGGTGGAGCACAGAATCACGGCAGGCGGCTGTTTGCGTTGAAGAGGGGTTTTATTTTTACTGCTTTTCAGCATAGGGCTCCAAAATACTCTCAATCTCTCACACACGCGCACACACACATACAGGCTGTCAACCAGCCCTCGGCGCCGACCTCCCCTTCTCGCTCTCCTTTTATTGGGCGCGGTCACTGAAGGAGACACGTTAATTGACAACAGGTGTAGTGACACGACCACTCACCTTCCCTGACTCCGCCCTCCATTCACAGACCGACGCTCGGCCATGCCCCCGCTGCCACACTCGGTATCATGACAAGCTGCGTTTTTGGCTTTTTTTGTCTGATTAACTTCCAGAGAGATAATTTGTGTGTTACGATCAAAACCACTTAAGTCCAATATTATATTGGGCAGCACGGTGGTGTAGTGGTTAGCACTGTTGCCTCACAGCAAGAAGGCTCTGGGTTCGAGACCAGTGGCCGACAGGGGCCTTTCTGTGTGGAGTTTGCATGTTCTCCCCGTGTCTGTGTGAGTTTCCTCTGGGTGCTCCGGTTTCCCTCACAGTCCAAAGACATGCACGTTAGGTTAACATGGGGTGCCCTTAGGCTCAGGTGTCCTTGACTGAGGCACCTAACCCCCAACTGCTCCCAGGAACCGTAGCATGGCTGCCCACTGCTCTGAGTATGTATGTGTGTGTGCTCATGTGGGTGTGCATGTTCACTGCTTCAGATAGGTTAAATTTCACAAGTATAAATGTGATTAATAATGTTGTTCATCTCATCTCATTATCTCTAGCCGCTTTATCCTTCTACAGGGTCGCAGGCAAGCTGGAGCCTATCCCAGCTGACTACGGGCGAAAGGCGGGGTACACCCTGGACAAGTCGCCAGGTCATCACAGGGCTGACACATAGACACAGACAACCATTCACACTCACATTCACACCTACGGTCAATTTAGAGTCACCAGTTAACCTAACCTGCATGTCTTTGGACTGTGGGGGAAACCCACGCGGACACGGGGAGAACATGCAAGCTCCACACAGAAAGGCCCTCGTCGTCCACGGGGCTTGAACCCAGGACCTTCTTGCTGTGAGGCGACAGCGCTAACCACTACACCACCGTGCCGCCTAATAATGTTGTTCTTTTTCAATATTAGGAACCTAAAATTGATTTTATTTCAAAAATTAGGGTCATATGCCTTTTCAATGATTATATAACATTGATTATGGAGACTAAAATACTGAATGTGTCATTAATGCGTCTTGCAAAACATCGCTTTTGCAGCTTTATGATTGTTAACATTAAATAAGTCAATATTATCATAAACGTTAATGCAGCACTGACTAACAAACCACAAGTTGTCTTAGATTGCTAGCATGTGGGAATTGTGACACTGATATCATCCTATTCTGTGATATCGACAGTCATTGCACATTCCCATTATTAGGGTGACTTTCCAAGAAATTATGCATGGGCTTTACTGTGAGTAAACATATTTGAACACTATATAATGTATTCTGGGCGGCACGGTGGTGTAGTGGTTAGCGCTGTTGCCTCACAGCAAGAAGGTTCTGGGTTCGAGCCCAGTGGCCGACGGGGGCTTTTCTACGGTATATGGAGTTTGCATGTTCTCCCCGTGTCTGTGTGGGTTTCCTCCGGGTGCTCCAGTTTCCCCCACAGTCCAAAGACATGCAGGATAGGTTAACTGGTGGCTCTAAATTGACTATAGGTGTGAATGTGAGTGTGAATGGTTGTTTGTCTCTATATGTCAGCGCTGCGATGACCTGGCGACTTGTCCAGGGTGTACCCCAGGGTGTACAACTGTAGTAATATGGATTACTACAGTTGTGGTGTCAAATAGGGCTATTTACTGTTTGAGCTCAAATGTATTAAGAAGGCAAGAAATTGCACTAATTAACTGTTGATGAGGCAGACCTCATTCATCTCATCTCATTATCTCTAGCCGCTTTATCCTTCTACAGGGTCGCAGGCAAGCTGGAGCCTATCCCAGCTGACTACGGCCGAAAGGCGGGGTACACCCTGGACAAGTCGCCAGGTCATCACAGGGCTGACACATAGACACAGACAACCATTCACACTCACATTCACACCTACGGCCAATTTAGAGTCACCAGTTAACCTAACCTGCATGTCTTTGGACTGTGGGGGAAACCGGAGCACCCGGAGGAAACCCACGCGGACACGGGGAGAACATGCAAACTCCACACAGAAAGGCCCTCGCCGGCCCCAGGGCTCGAACCCAGGACCTTCTTGCTGTGAGGCGACAGCGCTAACCACTACACCACCATGCCGATGAGGCAGACCTGTTCATTAAAATTAATTCCATATACACTCACTGGGGCGGCACGGCGGTGTAGTGGTTAGCGCTGTCGCCTCACAGCAAGAAGGTCCGGGTTCGAGCCCCGTGGCCGGCGAGGGCCTTTCTGTGTGGAGTTTGCATGTTCTCCCCGTGTCCGCGTGGGTTTCCTCCGGGTGCTCTGGTTTCCCCCACAGTCCAAAGACATGCAGGTTAGGTTAACTGGTGACTCTAAATTGAGCGTAGGTGTGAATGTGAGTGTGAATGGTTGTCTGTGTCTATGTTTCAGCCCTGTGATGACCTGGCGACTTGTCCAGGGTGTACCCCGCCTTTCGCCCGTAGTCAGCTGGGATAGGCTCCAGCTTGCCTGCGACCCTGTAGAACAGGATAAAGCGGCTACAGATAATGAGATACACTCACTGGCCACTTTAATAGGAACTTGTTGATTCTAAGATTTATGTTCTTGGCTGGCAGGAGTGGAACCCAATGTGGTCTTCTGCTGTTGCATGCTGAGCTACTTTTCTGATCACCACGGTTGTAAAGAGTGATTATATGAGTTACTATCTCCTTCCTGGCAGCTCAAACCAATCTGACCATTTTCCTCTGACCTCTCATCAACAAGGCGTTTGTTTCCACCCACAACAGAACCGGCGCTCACTTGATGTTTTTTGTTTTTCGCACCATTCTGTCTAAACTCCAGAGACTATTGTGTGTGAAAACTCCAGATTAGCAGGTGGATGGGTGTTTCTAATAAAGTGACTTAACAGTGTATGTTCCATGTGTTATTTCATAGTTTTGACATCTTCAGTATTATTCTACAATGTAAAAAATAATCACAATACAGAAAAACCTATGAATGAGTTGGTGTGTCCAAACTTCCAAGAGCCAAGAGTAGACTATAGTTTCCGACTGAAGAATACAGGACTGGCAACCCCAGTTTCATATTCGTTCTAGCACTGGAAAAAAGACCAAAATATGTTTTTCCAGTCTTCAACAGCCCAGTTAAGGGGAGTCTGTACCTACTGTAGCCTCAGATTCCTGTTCCTGACTGACAGGAGTGGAACTGGATGTGCTCTTCAGCTGTTGCAGCCATTCTGCCTCAAGATTCAGCATCTGGGATGCCTTTCTGCTCACCATGGTTGTAAAGAGTGATTAATTGAGCTACCATATCTGCATGATTTTATGCATTGTGGTGCTGCCACATGTTTGGCTTATTGGATATTGCATGAATGAGCGGCGTTCTTTATCTGAATGATGTAGAACACATTGATACGCGTGGTACGTATCTGTGTGGACTGGCTGCTCTTATGTAACTGCCTCCTTGTGAAAGCACACTTCAGGAGATGTTGCCTTCCACAGTCCTGGCTTTCATTCTTACATATTTGATCTAAGGAAGTAACCTGATAGGACTAGCTTTGATTTTTTTTTTAAATAATCAATGATGAGATAGTGAGATGAAGCACAATGCAAAGCAGACTTCGTT
This sequence comes from Neoarius graeffei, assembly GCF_027579695.1. Classification (NCBI taxonomy): domain Eukaryota; kingdom Metazoa; phylum Chordata; class Actinopteri; order Siluriformes; family Ariidae; genus Neoarius; species Neoarius graeffei. Next base: position 21,512,200 of record NC_083578.1, on the reverse strand, counting down.
ATCAGGTGAAGCTGATTATTTTTCTATAAAAGCACACCCTGAAGTGTTTTATTATTCCGACGCCAAAGCAATTTTCCAGTGATTTTTAAATTTAATAATAAATGAAGTCATAATTGAAACCATTTACATGTATATTCATGAGTAATGTCCCACGATATTAAATAAGTCATCAAACCTGAGATAATAATAATAATAATAATAATAAGTGCTCTTTGCCTTTTTTGCCATTTTAAAAAGGTCATCAATACCTAACCATACAATTCAAAACACAGTGGAGGCTGAAATACAGTATGCAGATGCAATAACTCATTTGATTCTGTTTATGGAGTTGTTGTTTTTTTAAATGATGCAGAAGAATAAAGTAGGGTCTTTCGTACTAAATGTGATCTGCTGAGCACTGTCTTAAGATGCTTTAAGTACACTCTGATACTCTTTATACAGCATGCTCTGTTATCGCTCTTCAGAACTGGGGATGCTGATGGAGATGCAGAACCTCATTCATATGCTGCTGCTAAATATTGATGTGAAGCTGAGTGCTAGTCCATGTTCCTTGGTGCACTTCAGATTTGAGGAAATGGGACAGGCCCGACACCCCACCCCCTCATCTCATGTCGACACTGGACACCCACACTCTCTAAAATTGTTTTGGATATATATTCAGAACCAGGGGCGGCACGGTGGTGTAGTGGTTAGCGCTGTCGCCTCACAGCAAGAAGGTCCGGGTTCAAGCCCTGTAGCCGGCAAGGGCCTTTCTGTGCGGAGTTTGCATGTTCTCCCCGTGTCCACGTGGGTTTCCTCCGGGTGCTCCGGTTTCCCCCACAGTCCAAAGACATGCAGGTTAGGTTAACTGGTGACTCTAAATTGACCGTAGGTGTGAATGTGAGTGTGAATGGTTGTCTGTGTCTATGTGTCAGCCCTGTGATGACCTGGCGACTTGTCCAGGGTGTACCCCGCCTTTCGCCCGTGATGGGATAGGCTCCAGCTTGCCTGCGACCCTGTAGGACAGGATAAAGCGGCTAGAGATAATGAGATGAGATGAAAACTGCAGCGTAGTGCTCATTCTTATACAGTGAAGTGAACATGAGCTTCTGCACAGCTGAACCTTCACCGAGACTTAAAGTGCCTTTACATTTGGGAATCCTTCAGAGCACGCTTGGAACCCAATCATTATGGGAAACACCTGATGCTGATTTGAGCACAATCAGCACGCTGTTTTCACAGAGACTTTGTGAAGTATTGTGTCAGGTATACAGTATGACGGTAGACTGGTGTAAGTGCAGGAAGAGTGTTTATTAGCAGGTGTGATTATTTACAAAAACAAAACACAAGCAAAACCGAAAGCAGAGTCATAAACATGGCTACAAACAAGCCTGACGGTGGTAATGATACTGTAATACTTCACAAAGCCTCTGTGAAAACAATGTCCTCATATGTGCGTGCTGATTGCGCTCAAATCAGCATCAGGTGTTTCCCATAATGACTGGGTCCCAAGCATGCACACAATGTACTGCGAAGGCTCCCTGAATGTAAAGGCACTTTAAGTCCTGGTGAAGGTTAGGCTGTCCTGAGGCTCATGTTCACTTCACTGGATAAGAATGAGCACCACGCTGCAGTTGTGAAATGATTTATTTTTTTATTTTTACCTTAGTGGAAATGAAGTGAGCATACCATAGGGATTTTAACCTATCTGTTCAACACCAAGTCCCGCCGAATGTTTTTTCCCCTTCTACGTTTAGAAATTTCTCTATTTTTCCCCTGATGATGAACTCCTTTTAGTAAATTAAAAAATCTGGTGTCTTTGTTTCAATCAAAATGATTTGCACATCCAAAAATGCAGCAAAACCTTCCCATACTGATCAATAACAACTAACTTGGCTAAATGAAGCACTATACGCGTGCCCCCTGTTATGGCGGCGTAGTTACCGTTGCTATGGGGTCACGTGATGGTGCAAAGCCTCTATAGGACATTGAACATCACTGGATAATGATGAGTGAGAAAAGAAGCTCTTGGTCTTTTTTCTGTTTTTTTTTCCTGATTGCTGTTTTATATTTCTATTAAAGAAGGCTATGTCTACACTAAGCTGGGTAAATCTGAAAACGCAGATTTTATGTAAAAACATTTCTCTCTCCACGCTATCATTTGTGTTCTGTTTTCCAAATATTCTACATCCACACCAACATGCTGAAACGCCTTAGTGTTTGTTGTGACTCCTTTTCCTGAAGTGCTAACATTTTCTGAAATAACAAGCTAAAGTTAGCAGCTCGCTGATGAGATTGATGAGCCTACTGTTACACTGACCCAACCGAGAAGTGCTGATGATGAAATAGGACTGACGATGAGGTAGACTAACTGCTTCACATCAATCTCTAGAAAACATTGATTGGGAGTCCTGTGTGAGTAAATATGGGGGGTATACAATAAAGATTTACCTCTCAGTAAATTAGTAAATTTGATAGACAGAGCAGCATTGACTCCATTTTGCTCATCATGTTTGTTTTGGTGTCTCGAGCACAAACTTTTTCCAGTGTCATAGCAATCATACATTATCCTTTCTGAAACTCTCCGTCTTCCCTGTCCACATTACAGTGTGAACCCAGGGTTTTCACATTTGCCCACGTAAGTATAGACATGATGAAATAGAAGCCTTTATTTCCCAAACATACACTCAAGCGCAGTGAAATTCCTCCTCTGTATTTAACCCATCTGAAGCAGTGAATACACACACACACACACACACACACACACACACACACACACACACACACACACACACAGCAGTGGGCAGCTATGTTACAGCGCCCGGGGAGCAGTTGGGGGTTTGATACAAGGGCACTTCAGCCATAATACAGAAGGAGGAGAAAGTGCTGTTCATTCACTCAACTCCTGCCGGTCCCGGCAATAGAACTGGCAACAATCTGAATCTGGAAAAGGAGAGCAAAAATGGTAATGATTCAAAGTCATATATCAGCTGACAAACTGCAACTCGATTAAAAAGACAGGATTATAAGAAAAGGAAACATGGATTTTCCATGGACATGTTTTAAAATATGACTATGAATTTTTCCTTGTGTTCTCCCTTCCTCTTTTTTCTTCTATTTTCCCCCTTTTTCCCGTAAATATCCGTAAATATGTGTGTAAAATTATTTGATTTGTCGAATGTTCCCTGTGAATGTATTGTAAATGAATGTGTCATTGACTGATTGTGTAATACTTTGAAATTGTTTCTTCTTCCATACAGTGTGTTCTGGGTCGGGTCCCTTTTCCTAGGGTTTCTTGGCTAATTAAGGACAGCTGACTCGCCACTCCTCTGCTGCACTGCTTTTGGTCATGGACAATTTCGAGTACCCAGTTAACCTACAGTGGTGCTTGAAAGTTTGTGAACCCTTTAGAATTTTCTATATTTCTGCATAAATATGACCTAAAACATCATCAGATTTTCACACAAGTTCTAAAAGTAGATAAAGAGAACTGAGTTAAACAAATGAGACAAAAATATGATACTTGGTCGTTTATTTATTGAGGAAAATGATCCAATATTACATATCTGTGAGCGGGAAAAGTATGTGAACCTCTAGGATTAACAGTTAATTTGAAGGTGAAATTAGAGTCAGGTGTTTTCAATCAATGGGATGACAATCAGGTGTGAGTGGGCACCCTGTTTTATTTAAAGAACAGGGATCTATCAAAGTCTGATCTTCACAACACGTTTGTGGAAGTGTATCATGCCACGAACAAAGGAGATTTCTGAGGACCTCAGAAAAAGCGTTGTTGATGCTCATCAGGCTGGAAAAGGTTACAAAACCATCTCTAAAGAGTTTGGACTCCACCAATCCACAGTCAGACAGATTGTGTACAAATGGAGGAAATTCAAGACCATTGTTACCCTCCCCAGGAGTGGTCAACCAACAAAGATCACTCCGAGAGCAAGGTGTGTAATAGTCGGCGAGGTCACAAAGGACCCCAGGGTAACTTCTAAGCAACTGAAGGCCTCTCTCACATTGGCTAATGTTAATGTTCATGAGTCTACCATCAGGAGAACACTGAACAATAATGGTGTGGATGGCAGGGTTGCAAGGAGAAAGCCACTGCTCTCCAAAAAGAACATTGCTGCTTGTCTGCAGTTTGCTAAAGATCACATGGACAAGCCAGAAGGCTATTGGAAAAATGTTTTGTGGACGGATGAGACCAAAATAGAACTTTTTGGTTTAAATGAGAAGCGTTATGTTTGGAGAAAGGAAAACACCTGCATTCCAGCATAAGAACCTTATCCCATCTGTGAAACATGGTGGTGGTGGTAGTATCATAGTTTGGGCCCGTTTGCTGCATCTGGGCCAGGATGGCTTGCCATCATTGATGGAACAATGAATTCTGAATTATACCAGCGAATTTTAAAGGAAACTGTCAGGACATCTGTCCATGAACTGAATCTCAAGAGAAGGTGGGTCATGCAACAAGACAACGACTCTGAGCACACAAGTCGTTCTACCAAAGAATGGTTAAAGAAGAATAAAGTTAATGTTTTGGAATGGCCAAGTCAAAGTCCTGACCTTAATCCAATCCAAATGTTGTGGAAGGATCTGAAGCGAGCAGTTCATGTGAGGAAACCCACCAACATCCCAGAGTTGAAGCTGTTCTGTATGGAGAAACGGGCTAAAATTCCTCCAAGCCGGTGTGCAGGACTGATCAACAGTTACCGGAAACGTTTAGTTGCAGTTATTGCTGCACAAGGGGGTCACACCAGATACTGAAAACAAAGTTTTGCATACTTTTGCCACTCACAGATATGTAATATTGGATCATTTTCCTCAATAAATAAATGACCAAGTATAATATTTTTGTCTCATTTATTGAACTGGGTTCTTTTTGTCTATTTTTAGGACTTGTGTGAAAATCTGATGACATTTTGGGGCATATTTTTATGCAGAAACATAGACAATTCTAAAGGGTTTACAAACTCAAGCACCACTGTAAATGCATGTCTTTGGACTGTGGGGGGAAACTGGAGCACCTGGAGGAAACCCACACAGACATGGGGAGAACATGCAGACTGCACAGAAAGGCCCCTGGTCGGCTGTGAGATTCAAACCTGGAACTGTGAGGAAACAGTGCTAACAGCTTCACTACATGACAAAGAATGGCTCGCTTTTCATTTGGAAAATTAGTCAACTGGCAAAAATCCTGGTTGTGATATGTCTGTTACTGTGAATAGTTAAAGTGCCATTCCACCATTGGATGTATTCTTTGGCATAAAATACAATATATTTTATGACAACATGACTAGACAGAGAAATCTTTTAGCTTCAAAATGATATATCAAACATAATTTTTTGACAACGACAAGTATATTAATTTTGCGACCAAAGTCACCTACCTTTTTAATTTCCGCGCGGTAGTGAAACATAATGTCATTGGCAGGTTCCCCTTCTTGTGTACCACGTCACGTGTGACGTGGCACAGATTATCAGCAATGGCGGATAGAACGCGATTTCCACTTGTCGATTGCTGTGCCGATATTCACCATCGACCGTCTCCTTTGGGCATCACTTGCTATTTTCCTTCGCTTCTTTTCCGAAGCTAACAATCGCGTTCTATCCGCCATTGCTGATAATCTGTGCCACGTCACACGTGATGTGGTACACAAGAAGGGGAACCTGCCGATGACATCACGTTTCACTACCGCGCGGAAATTAAAAGGGTAGGTGACTTTGGTCGCAAAATTAATATACTTCATCTCATCTCATCTCATTATCTCTAGCCGCTTTATCCTTCTACAGGGTTGCAGGCAAGCTGGAGCCTATCCCAGCTGACTACGGGCGAAAGGCGGGGTACACCCTGGACAAGTCGCCAGGTCATCACAGGGCTGACACATAGACACAGACAACCATTCACACTCACATTCACACCTACGCTCAATTTAGAGTCACCAGTTAACCTAACCTGCATGTCTTTGGACTGTGGGGGAAACCGGAGTACCCGGAGGAAACCCACGCGGACACGGGGAGAACATGCAAACTCCACACAGAAAGGCCCTCGCCGGCCCCGGGGCTCGAACCCAGGACCTTCTTGCTGTGAGGCGACAGCGCTAACCACTACGCCACCGTGCCGCCCTAATATACTTGTCGTTGTCAAAAAATTATGTTTGATATATCATTTTGAAGCTTAAAGATTTCTCTGTCTAGTCATGTTGTCATAAAATATATTGTATTTTATGCCAAAAAAATACATCCAATGGTGGAATGGCACTTTAAGGCATAGACGAGACATTTCTTTTCAGCGTTTTATGCAAGAGTTGTGTATTATTTTTGTTTTGTACAATTGGGCGGCACGGTGGTGTAGTGGTTAGCACTGTCGCCTCACAGCAAGTTCTGGGTTCGAACCGAGTGGCCGGCGAGCGCCTTTCTGTGTGGACTTTGCATGTTGTCTGCGGTGGGTTTCCTCCGGGTGCTCAAGGTGTAGCTGAGCAAGGTACCTAACCCCTGACTGCTCCCCGGGCACACTGCTGGGCGTGTGTGTGTGTGAGTGTGTGTTCACTGCTTCAGATGGGTTAAATGCAGAGGATGAATTTCACTGTGCATGTGACAAATACAGGTTTCTTCTTCTTGTTGAATGTCCCTATTCACCTGTAGTGCTTTGTCTTCAAGAGTTATATAACTTCAGAAGAACTTTCTGAGAGTCTTCTTTTGGTCATATGAATTGCTCAAGGAAAATGTGCAAAACACCAGTTAGGAAGTCGGCTGGACTCAAACGGAAGCGCGGTGGATTCAGCAGCATCTGTTCCTGTTCCATTCATTCCCTCCTCCTCGAGCTCATCCTCAATGGGCGGCGTGAGGAGGCTGAGCGCGCGCCCGACCCTCACCATCATCATCATCATCACCACCATCACCAGCACCACGTCGACACGTTTAACTTCGCCCATGCGTGGCTTTACATGCACACCATTCCCACACTTGTTTCTGATGAGAATGCCTCTAATCCTCTCCGATGATGGAATGATAAAGGGCGCGCCATGTTTCTGTCCTAGCCTTCTTTATTTGACGGTTTTATCCGTGGAGACGGACTCGCACGCGCTGTGGACACGTTGATGACAGTACGACACCGTGGAGCAGCTTTCCGGCCTGATAGCTACGACATTTATTCAAGGTATGCTCGAGATATACAGTTCATGCGCGCACACGACATCCAGTGTGCTGCTTTTTTTTTTTCCCCCCTGTAGTCATGGTCTATAACAAGGTGACTGATGTGTCTTTATAATGAACTGTGTTAGCTAAATACATGTAAAACCTCAGTGTTAATGTTACTTCTGTATTCACCTTCACCAAAGGAAGCCATTCTTCAAACCATTAATAAATAGATTGGTTAGACTCGACTTAGCTTGCGTGTGTGTGTGTGTGAGAGACAGAGAGAGATGTGGGCAGAATAACAGGGGGCTGCGACCCAAACTGCATACTCCCGTTCTAAATAGCATGCTATAATAACACACCGCATATGGTAACTATGGTAACCTACAGTGTCAAACCTAAACCTAGTGTTTATAGGCTAAGCTACTGTTTTCGGACGGAGTCAAAATCTTTTCAAAAGTAGGTTTCACTCTTGTAATAAAGCCCAGAATCCTTTATTTTATCTTTTAATGGCACCTCAAAATGTTCTTTATACCTCCAAAAAGGTGTTTTGTTACTTCTCGAATCAATATTTTCCCTACCAAACTACTGAAGGGCAGCGATAGACATTAGCTGTCCGTAGGATAAGAAACCAAGTGTGAAAACAGTGAGACGCTAGCCTGACTCTGTGCCTCTTTCAGGATATAACTGTTAGCAGTTTAGATAATAATAATAATAATAATAATAATAAGCGTAACTATAGGACTTACACTGCCATTAACCAGCAAAACTATCAGAGCTCCACCATCAGCTGAATTGAATAACAGCGACAGTATGAATCTTTATGAACGACTCTTTTAAATGAGTCGATTACACGAATCGGTTCGCAAGCATGAACGAACTGTAAGCGTTTTTCATTTAAAGGTGCATTCGGTGACTGGGGTGTTGTTGTTTTTTTTGTTTTTTTTGGGGGGAAAAAACTCCTAATCGGCGGTGATGAATAAGATTTGAAGTTGTTTTTTTAATGTTTTTACTCATTGAGTAATAATGAGTAAAAGTTAAAGTGCCATTCCACCATTGGATGTATTCTTTGGCATAAAATACAATATATTTTATGACAACATGACTAGACAGAGAAATCTTTTAGCTTCAAAATGATATATCAAACATAATTTTTTGACAACGACAAGTATATTAATTTTGCGACCAAAGTCACCTACCCTTTTAATTTCCGCGCGGTAGTGAAACGTGATGTCATCGGCAGGTTCCCCTTCTTGTGTACCACGTGTCGGTCTATTTTTAGACCAGGAAACCCCCAAAGTGAGAGAGTCATTTCTCCTCATATATGGGGGCCAAAAAAATTGCGAAAAATTTTGAGTTAATCTTTCAGTTAGCTAGATTTATTGGTATTATTTTTATCGCGTTCTATCCGCCATTGCTGATAATATGTGCCACGTCACACATCACGTGGTACACAAGAAGGGGAACCTGCCGATGACATCACGCGCGGAAATTAAAAGGGTAGGTGACTTTGGTCGCAAAATTAATATACTTGTCGTTGTCAAAAAATTGTTTGATATATCATTTTGAAGCTAAAAGATTTCTCTATCTAGTGATACCATTTATATATGTTGTCAAAATATATTGTATTTTATGCCAAAGAATACATCCAATGGTGGAATGGCACTTTAAGTTAAAGTCCTTCCCGCGCCATGTGGCGGCGCCGATCTCCATTTCTGCTAGCCTGGGCCCGCCCATCCTAAGTGTGACGCAACACGGGGGCCTGTTGCGAACTTAGTCTGGCAAGGCAAGCTATCTCCAGCTCTTCCAAGCTCCCGAAAAATCGGGAGCCAATCAACTTTGAGCATCTCCAACAGCCCTGGGTAGAGGCGTGTTCAAGGCAGTGACGTAGTAGAACTGTGACCGGAAGCCATAGATTGTTTACAGAATCTATGCCGGAAGCGCTTCATTCACTAGAAACATTACGAACATGGAGCAGCGGCAAGCCTTTGACACAGCGGTAGATGCTGTATTGAAAGCATTCAACGGGAAGTTCTCATTGAAAACGGAGCAAAGAGCAGCCCTGGAGGTATTTATCTTCTTCCTGTTACTCAAGCAGTTTCCATCGCATCATATACGTCAGAGGAAAGAGTGATGTGATTGGTTTAAGCTTCGTCACAGCCTTTTCTGGCTTCGACCAGTAGCAAACTGAGGCATTTCAGGGAGGCGGGTCAACCACGCGCTTTGGGAAATGGTTGGGCTTAATATCTTTGCCAGACCAATGCTCGCAGAGCTTTGAAGTTGCGTTAGCCAGACTATATATTTCTGCAGCCCTCGGCCTCTCGCCTATTACATAGCTAGGGTTACAGTGGGGGGGCTAGTCCTCTGGTAACCACAAGAGTTTAACTCCCCACTCGCATCTGTATTGCAGCGTGCCTTGCCAGATGGTAGTGGGTACCATTTTTATGATGGTCTTTGGTATGACCCGACCGCGAATAGAACTCAACGATCTCCCGATCGAGAGGCGGACACGCTACCACTAGGCCACTAGCCGGTGAGTAATAATGAGTCCCTGTCCCCATTTCTATACTGTACATCAGTGTTCTCCATGGGCACTTTTAAAGTGGCGTTATAATTCTGGCCCGCCACCCTTCCCTTGGCCAAAAAAAAAACCCAACGTAACTTCATCAGTATACACCAAATAAATCGTAAAGTATTTGCTTTATTATAATTTTGTAACTATTTAACATGCAGAAGGCCATTAAAGTGCATATCACGGGTAAATTCAGGAGCAAGATCAATGTAATTCTCCTATTTTATATTAAAATTTGGTCAAATATCTGTAACTCTTTGCAATTTTTTTACCTTGCGCAATACCAGAAAAATTCAGTTGAAATCAAGCCATTTGAGGCGACTTGGTCCGCCTCTGAAAAAACTTGCCATTTGGATTTCCCGGCAAACATTGATTTTCGTGACGTCACGTGCGGGATGCCTCCTTCTGAATCCTATGTCAGCGCTGGTTTGTTTATGAGAAAACGACCTGGTGGGTTTCTGCAAATTTCTTCGTTATCACGTAATTATTAAAATGGTTAACAGATGTATCATAGGAGGGTGTAGCGACACCAATCATGATGGGATTAGTACTCATTGTTTTCCAAAAGACCAGACAATGAGAGAGAAATGGGAGCGCTTGGTCTACACAGGCTGTGCACTGAAATCGTGCAAAGCTCGCGCAGCCTGCTGGCGCTTCCGCAGATAACGTCACGAATCTGGCTCCAGACTCCTTTGGGATTTTTCCAGATGCGTTTTGTTATTTTATTTTTTTTCTGCTGTAGACAGATGGCCAGGGGCGGCATGGTGGTGTAGCGGTTAGCGCTGTCACCTCACAGCAAGAAGGTCTGGGTTCGAGCCCCGTGGCCGGCGAGGGCCTTTCTGTGTGGAGTTTGCATGTTCTCCCCGTGTCCGCGTGGGTTTCCTCCGGGTGCTCCGGTTTCCCCCACAATCCAAAGACATGCAGGTTAGGTTAACTGGTGACTCTAAATTGACCGTAGGTGTGAGTGTGAATGGTTGTCTGTGTCTATGTGTCAGCCCTGTGATGACCTGGCGACTTGTCCAGGGTGTACCCCGCCTTTCGCCCGTAGTCAGCTGGGATAGGCTCCAGCTTGCCTGCGACCCTGTAGAACAGGATAAAGCAGCTAGAGATAATGAGATGAGATGAGACAGATGGCCTTGTGCAAAATTACCCTTCTGGATGAGTGTGTAAAGGGACATACTTTCATATAAAAAAAAAACAAAATTGGTCCAGAATATGCACTTTAAACGAATGCATACGGGTCTATTCCTGCGTTACACTACACTGCACCACATTACACTATACTGACACATAGTAACGTTGGAAGCTGCACCTAGCCAGCAGCCAAATAAATTTGTGGGTGTTTGTAACGTTATTGTGCAACGGTTACGCTTATCTATCATCTTTTCTGACCATACACAGTTACAGTAATCGTATAACAGCACACACACACACACACTAGTTAAGTTCAGGTCTTTTTATTTTACGTATCTGTGATCGTGTAGGCGAGAGTTGCATTTTCCCGTTGCTTCACTGTTTGTTTACTGCAGGACTTCCAGGTTCCTGGGTCAAAGGACCCGAACTACGGAGGCCGCGGTGGCTTTGTAGTGCCAGTCTCGGGCACGCGCACCAGCTCGTGCATGGATTGGAGTGGTTTCACCCAATTAACATTATGTGTATTGTAAAAAATGTATGCATTTATTGTAATTGGGTATTTTGTTTATGCATGGAAGTTCATTTATTTTTCACACACAGAAAAAAAAAACAGAATTAATTCAGGGATGCGCAACAGGTTCATCAGTCTCAACTGAAATGTCAAATGAGTCTCACATTGACAATAATGTACAGTAAGAATGTGTTAATTTTTTGTAAAATGATTTTAACAATGATTTAGCATTTCCTATCCATTTATTGGCCAGTTTCACTGTCAACAAAGCCCAAAGTCTGTCAGCTTCAGGGGGATTTTGTCCCCCTGGCCCCCCACCGGGGTCCTGCCCCCTCCGCCACCTTTTATTTTTTGAAAAGTGGAGAATCCTGTACATGTACACAAAACCCCGGCCCCCAAAATTTACAGTGGTCCTACTAGATTTAGCTATATGGTAAGTTTCCAAACTGTTTTTTGTTCCAGCTACGTAATATACCTGATCTGAAACAATGGCTTCATTTTTTTTATCATACCCTTATAATTTTCCACATTATTTGTACTCGTAAGAAATGAAAAATATTGACTAGTGTATGGAATGGAGTTACTTTGGATCCAAAAGTCAACAAATTTACAAGATCCACAGGCAGACTCTAACCGCAGGTTGGCCTAGTGGTTAGCTTGTCCGCCTCTTGATCAGGAAATCGTGAGTTCTACTTGCAGTCGGGTCATACCTAAAGACCATCATAAAAATGGTACCTACTGCTATCTGGCAAGGCATGCTGTATTACAGATGTGAGTGGGGAGTCAAACTCTTGTGGTTACCAGAGGACTTGCCCCCTACTGTAACCCTAGCTATGTAATAGTTGAGAGGCCGAGGGCTACGGAGATCAGTGCCGCCATATGGTGTGGGAAAGGATTTTAGACAGGCAAAATCTAAGGGATTAAGAATTAAATCAAAACATTGTTAGTGGTCCTTTTTACTACTCTGTCTCTATTTGTGTCATTTCTTGCTAATGTGGTTTTGCATCTGGAATTTTTACAAATGTACAGTACATTGTCAGGAGTCCAGGGATACAGTAGGAGTCCATTTCTGTCCCCTAATATACCCCTTAGGGCTCATTTTTGGACCTTAAAGTGCATATCCTGGACCAATTTCGTTTTTTTTTTTTTTATATGAAAGTATGTCCCTTTACACACTCATCCAGAAGGGTAATTTTGCACAAGGCCATCTGTCTACAGCAGAAAAAAATAAAATAACAAAACATGTCTGGAAAAATCCCAAGGGAGTCTGGAGCCAGATTCGTGATGTCACCTGCGGAAGCGCTAGCAGGCTGCGAGAGCTTGCACGGTTTCAGTGCACAGCCTGTGTAGACCAAGTTTAGCAGCTAGCGATTTTGTAATGAAATATAGAATTGTCATCTGAGTGCAATGTTACTTCACCTTTGGATGAAGAATATAATGAGATGTCAGAATTGGGGCTTCATCTGTTTAGATTTGATGATGATTCAAGTCGTGAAGACGATGGAGACAACACCGGGGATGTAAATAATATGGTTGTTTTGTCATAAACAAACCAGTGCTGACGTAGGATTCAGAAGGAGGTGTCCCACACGTGACGTCACGAAAATCAATGTTTCCCAGGAAATCCAAATGCCAATTTTTTTCAGAGGTGGACCAATTCGCCTCAAATGGCTTGGTTTCAACTGAATTTTTCTGGTATTGCGCAAGGTAAAAAAAAATTGCACAAAATGCAAAATGTGACAGATATTTGACCAAAGTTTAATATAAAATAGGAGAATTACATTGATCTTGCTCCTAAATTTATCCGTGATATGCGCTTTAAGGTAGTTACCGTATGAGCGCACTAAAATCTTATGTCTTTTTAACTCACGGTGAAACTCCTCCGGGTTGAATTAACTAACTGACATCAGCTGTTCTCAGCATTTGATAAACCTGCTTTGTGAAATGGACAATCACTGCTCCTCCCCGTGGAAAAATGAGGGATAGCAGCTGGTTTTCACACAAGCTGCTTAGGGGCGTCACCAGTCAGGACTGCATTGACTACGTCATTGTGTCTGCCATTCGGCAGACAATCAAGAACCAGTCAGGGGACGGCCAAGGGCCTGCAGAGGGCTAGTCATGGAAACACCGATAAAACCAATGGCTTTTTCCGTATGTGCACATTTTTCATACCAAAAAGGTACATATATGGTCCTAAGCAGTATATAAAGGGTACAAATAAGTACCTTAGAGGGTACTGCCCCAGTGGTAAGCCATTGTAGCCCTAAAGATACAAAAGTGTACTTTATTTTTTGAGAGTGTATATACTGACACAAATGTATAGGAAGAAAGCAATCAATAACTATTGGTCTACTGAAAAGTAAAATCGCAAATTCTCTGACCCATAACCACACCCTCACTGAACTGGGGCATCAGAATTTCCCCTGATTTATGCACATGCAAGGAGCAGCTTAGTGTTAGATTTAGATTTATTGGTAAACTCCAGGGCGGCACGGTGGTGTAGTGGTTAGCGCTGTCGCCTCACAGCAAGAAGGTCCAGGTTCGAGCCCCGTGGCCGGCGAGGGCCTTTCTGTGCGGAGTTTGCATGTTCTCCCCGTGTCCGCGTGGGTTTCCTCCGGGTGCTCCGGTTTCCCCCACAGTCCAAAGACATGCAGGTTAGGTTAACTGGTGACTCTAAATTGACCGTAGGTGTGAGTGTGAATGGTTGTCTGTGTCTATGTGTCAGCCCTGTGATGACCTGGCGAGTTGTCCAGGGTGTACCCCGCCTTTCGCCCGTAGTCAGCTGGGATAGGCTCCAGCTCGCCTGCGACCCTGTAGAACAGGATAAAGCGGCTAGAGATAATGAGATGAGATGGTAAACCCCATATAGTTTACATGCAGAGCATTGGCTTGATGTTGGTCTAAAGCATTAGATCTGGATCTGTAGAATTTGACAAATATTCTGAGAGGATCCACGGACATATTTTATGCCATGCTCATGTATGATGTTGACTGACATGATGACACAGCTCTTGTAAGTAAACTTAGGACACACACTGACTTTATCGTTCCATGAATTTTGACGTGACCTGGCAACATAAGCTAGTTGAATCTCTAGACAAGGATGTCATGACTGGATCAGTATCGGTTATCAGCTGATACTCGGAGGACTGTACAGATTGTCTGTACTGAACTGTAAATTATTCTATCCATCCCTAGTTACTATGGCAATGACAGGTAACTAAGGATGGTAACTAGGGATCGAGTTCTGACAAAATGTCACTAACATTTCTTGGTATAGGAAACCTAAATGCCACATTGGAACAAAATTACATGTCAACAGTGGAGAAATGGCCAGATTTTTGTGAACATGCAGGCACACTGAGTGGCACTGAGATGTACAAATCACTCTCACCTTAAAGCAAGAGAAGTAGGAATTACTTTTTACAGGACAACACTTGGAGAACGTGTGCATGTTATTAATGAGGCACTTTATACGGAATTTAAAGCTAAACGGCCTTTCGATTTCATAAAATCAGTCAAATTTAGTTCCCTCTGAAATTTGGTCATTGTGATGTGTTTATTTCTGTAATATCTAAAAAAAACAGGCCATTCTGTGGCTGGGAAGACATTTAATTTAAGGGGATTCCCTAGCATATAATGTGCCTGAAATCGCTCGCTTCACGCAGTCAAGCAGACAGAGGAAGTCCGGTGTGCGCATACGCAGGTTTACCTGCTTCTTTTTTTCTTCTTTTGGGTTTTACGGCAGCTGGCATCCACAGTGTTGCATTACTGCCATCTACAGGTTTACCTTGACCGTGCACTGACAGTTCCATCATTCTGTCGCTAAACAAACAGCTGATCACACCGAGGTGCTCGCTGACTGCTGATATTTATTATTTTGGTCCTGCGTTTCCTTTCCTTCGCAACATAACGTCTTTTCTTCTCGCTTTCCATTACTGTAGTTGGTCTTTCACGTTTCATTCGCATCCTCCATTTTCCTCTCCTCTTTCAAATTTGTATCCCACAATGCCTTGCGTGAACGGGGAAAGCCCACCACATGATGCATGACGTAGTATCTTGAATTGGGCCATGGTGAAGCAGGAAAAAATAGCAGAGAATTTAGGGCCACATGGCCTTAAATTAATTAATTGTTCTATTTAAAAAAACGAATAAAATTGGAAGTCTGTGATTCGAATTCAGTAATTTTTGGTCCACTAAACAAAAATAACTGGGCATCAGGGAAAATTTTTTTATGGCCTACACTTGAAAATCTAAAAGGCAGTCTACCTTTAAGACAGGCTGGTGAGGTACATTTACTGTTTAGTACTGTTTTAAATGGTATAACTTCTTAGCTAATGTTCATCATGTTGGGTAGGTCACACAGATATGGTAAGATTAGTTTCAGAATTTAATTTGTAGTCGTATATTATTGTATTTCTGTGATATGAATTGAAAAATACCTCTTGGAATCTGCAGTCTGATTTATTATTACATATGATGCTGTTATCATTGTTTGTAATAAGTGCTAGTCGATGGTAAAGTACTAATAGCAGTAAAACGCTTGTTCTAGACTGACAGATTGGCTTATGATCTTTGTTTGTTGGGTTTTTTTTAAACCCCACTGAACTTTTACATTACAACAGTTTGACTCAATCAGATTAAGAGAAATTCCAGCGTTATGGACGTGACACTTGAACTCAAAATGGCAACAAATGACCCAGTGCATGTTTTATTGTCTCCCAGTATTTAAACAGGTGTTGCATATTTTAAGGCTGTACCATACTGGAGAAGTGATAGAACAAGAACAATTCCCATAGTACATCTAGGGCATGCCAGAAAATGCCAATAAAAGATGCGTTATGGATGTGACAGAAAAAGTATCACTTTTCTTGGGTGACTGTACATTTTTATCAAACTCTGTGAAATTGTAAACCTAATGTCGAAATGGAGATATCCATTTGATAGAGGGGTCCAAGGTGAATATTAAAAAATCTTTGTTTAAAATATTTTGTATTTCATGCAGAGTTTCGGAAGGAAAAGTCAGCGTTATGGATGTGACGAAATTCCGTTATGGATGTGACGCGTCTGAAATAGACATGGCATATGTTTAGAAAATCAGCAATTTAACCACCATAACCCTTTGAAAAACTCTCTAAATATCAGCTAAAACTATCAAAGTTCTTAAATAATATTTAGGATGGCTATTGTTTTGCTGTTTTGTGGATTTTAGCATACATTTCTGTGGCTTGTGGCAATAATATAGAATTGTACATGATCAAAGTTGATTTTAGCTTGGGTTTTACATTATAAGAAAGAAAGACTGACAGTGACATATTAGGTTGGTTACAAATTGGTTCAACTTATTCACATCTGTAAAATACAGGCCTAGGTGATATCTCTGGGAGTGGTTTTGATGTATTACATGTTGCTTTATTTTTGCATGGTGAGGTTGACATTTACATGGAATTGCCCTTATGCATGTAAGTACATACAAAGTATTTACATTAACTGTACACTTTAGGTCTACAGGAACACCTGTATGCCTGCTCATTTATGCTGTTGTCCAATTATCCAACCATATGGCAGGAGGACAAAGTATAAAATCATGCAGATGCAGGTCAAAAGTCTCAGTTAATGTTCACATCAAACACCATAAGGAATGAGGAAAAATTGTGATCTCTGTGACTTTAATCATGACATGGTTGTTGGTGCCAGATGGTCTGGTTTGAGTATTTCAGAAACTGCTGATCTCCTGGGGTTTTCACACACAACAGTCTCTAGAGTTTACACATTATGGTACGAAAAGCAAAAACACATCCTGTGACCAAGAGTCTGCAGGCTGAAGCATCTTGTTGAAGTAAGAGAGCTGAAGAGAATGACAAGACTCATTTGAGCTGACAGGAAGTCTATAGTAACTGAAATAATCACTCTTTACAACCATGGTGAGCAGAAAAGCATCTTGGAACATACAACACATCAATCCTTGAGTTTGATCAGCTACAACAGAAGACCACATCAGGTTCTACTCCTGTCAGCTAAGAACAGGAATCTGATGCTATCATGGGCACAGCCATACCCAGACTTGATAGTTGAAGACTGGAAAAAGACCAGGCGATTATTTTTTCCTTCTTTTCATCCTCAGCTGTCCAGTTTCTTTGAGCTTGTGCCCATGATAGCATCAGATTCCTGTTCTTGACTGACAATAGTGGAATCCAGTGTGCTGTCGTAGCTCATTCACATCAAGGATTGATGTTTTGTGCATGCTGAGATGCTTTTCTGCTCACCATGGTTGTAAAGAGTGATTGAGTTGCTATATCCTTCCTGGCAGCTCGAACCAATCTGGCCATTTCCCTCTGACCTCTCTTATCAACAAGATGTTTGTTTCCACCCACAGAACTGTCGTTCACTCAGTGTTTTTTTTTCTTTTTCCGCACCATTCTGTGTAAACTCTAGAGACTGCTGTGTGTGAAAACCCCAGGAGATTAGCAGTTTCTGAAATACTCAAACCTGAGTTGTCTGGCACCAACACCCAGATCACGGTTAAAATTGCAGAACTCATGCTTTTTCTTCATTCTTGCGTTTCTCTTCACCCATATCTGCATAATTGTTTTGCGTTGTGCTGCTGTGACGTGATTGGCTGATTTGGCTAACTGCATGAATGTAAGTGGATGGTGAGTCTATATTTACTTTTATGTCATGTTCAGTGTGACCACTGTGACCAACTAGGCAATTAAAAAAAAATCAGCTGAACATATAAGAGAGTGAAAGGTTGTTGGGTTTTTTTTCCTTTCAGGAAATAGACCCACAAGTCTCTATAGAGTTGTACTACCTTACTAGTGATTTTTTATCTCTATTTCTACGCAAACATTTTGTTTCTTTAACAAGACCTAAATAATATCTCACTCCATCAGCATTCCAAAGGTGTGCACAGAACTGTTTAATCCCATTCCTGCCTGCTCTAGAAGGAATTTACACCAGGCACAGTGCTCACTTGTGCAATCAAAGTGGCCTTTCTTTGTCCCACAAACTTTATATCCGCTCCCATTTGAACAAGAACTCAAAACACTTGAAAGTGAGAAAAGTTAGTGTCCTGCATCATATCATCTCAAGCCGCTTTATCCTGTTCTACAGGGTCACAGGCAAGCTGGAGCCTATCCCAGCTGACTACGGGCGAAAGGCGGGGTACACCCTGGACAAGTTGCCAGGTCATCACAGGGCTGACACATAGACACAGACAACCATTCACACCTACGGTCAATTTAGAGTCACCAGTTAACCTAACCTGCATGTCTTTGGACTGTGGGGGAAACCGGAGTACCCGGAGGAAACCCACGCGGACAACATGCAAACTCCACACAGAAAGGCCCTCGCCGGCCACGGGGCTCGAACCCGGACCTTCTTGCTGTGAGGCGACAGTGCTAACCACTACACCACCGTGCCGCCCGTCCTGCATCATTCTGCTTTTAAATGTTAACTAGATGCCTATAGTAATTTTAATTGTATGATGCCATCTATTTAATGGATCAGTAAATGTCATTGAGCACTTTTGTCGGGATAGAAACGTATTTGACTTGGGGGTTTTTCACAGTGAAATTCTTCCTTTGCATTTAACCCATCTGAAGCAGTGAACACACAAATGAGCAATGAGCACACACAGCAGTGGGCAGCTATGCTACAGCACCGGGGGAGCTGTTGGGGGTTCGGTGCCTTGCTCAAGGGCACTTCAGCCATGATACAGAGGGAGAGGAAAGTTCTGTTCATTCACTCAACTCCCCTCACATTTTTCCTGCTGGTCCTGGGAATCGAACCAGCAATCGTTTGGGCCCAAGGCTACATCTCTAGCATTCAGGCCACAGCTGCCCCCATCTCAATCAATTTGTTCTATTTCAGTTACTGTGCATTTTATTCTCATTAAAGTATCAGCTGGATCATCAGATGCCTGGATTATTAGCCTGTCCTTAAATACAACTAATGTGGTTACACGATAATGTGGTTATATCTATTAATAGAAAGTGCATCTAGACCACAGTTTCTCAAGTTTGTTTCAATGTCTGAAATTTTGAATGTGGACTCGTGTAGGGGTTAAATTGTAACCTTGAATATTTGGTTTACTAGTATATTTGAAGGAATCGGATGAGTAAAGGGGGGCACGGTGGTGTAGTGGTTAGCACGGTTGCCTCACAGCAAGAAGGTTCTGGGTTTGAGCCCAGTGGCTGACGGGGGCCTTTCTGTTTGCATGTTCTTGCCGAGTTTCCTCCGGATGCTCCGGTTTCCCCCAAAGACATGCAGGTTAGGTTAACTGGTGGCTCTAAATTGACCGTGAGTGTGAATGGTTGTTTTGTCTCTGTGTCAGCCCTTGATGACCTGGCAACTTGTCCAGGGTGTACCCCGCCTCTCGCCCATAGTCAGCTGGGATAGGCTCCAGCTTGCCTGCGACCCTACACAGGATAAGCGGTTATGGATAATGGATGGATGGATGGAGATCAGTAAAGGTGAACCATTGTCTATAAATGCATACAAACTTAGTACAATTTTTAAAAAAACAAACTTAATTTGCAGTTTTAGCTTATCTGCATATAATCAGCAGACGCTGTGAGAGAGTCTAATGTTCATCTCAACAAGCTCAAATTTATGTTGATTACAATCAAAGCCTAAAATCAAACACCAGGCAAGCCTTGCAGCCAGTACTGTGAGATTGGAGAGTTTTTAATTACTTTGTACTGGGAAAATGACCTTGGGCTGAGAGATATAAAATAATATGGCAGAGTTCAAATCTACATCGAGTTTTGGTGCTTTATAGCGAATTAGGCAGGTTTTTATCTGTGGTCGGGCTTGACACTGTGCAGTCTGGTTGTTTGTTACCCTCTCAAACATACTGTCAATTTACTGTGTTAAATGCTTCAGTTACTTTGTGTGTGTAGAATATCTAGAAGCTTCGAACTGTCCAAACTCTATCTAAATGTAAATTTAGTGGCAATCAGGGAGATAAGACAGACAATCGGTTGTAAGCAGGATAAAAAGTCATCAATAGGCCTGGGTAAAACCAAGCAAGTACAAAGGCTAAAATGGGTGTCGTCTCAGAGCAAAGAAAACAGCATTATTGACTACTTTCACATTACCCATAATGCTTTGCACCTTGCGGGGTAACCAAAATATAAACAAACTAAAACAACACACTGACCATAATCTTTTGAATTTAAGACTACATCCACACGACAACGGCAACGAGATTTTTTTTTTAAATATCGCGTCCACAAGGGCAACGGATCAGTAAAATTTCAGGTTCATATGGCAACGCAACGCTTGCTGAAAATGATGCAATACACATGCCACACCACTACGTGCGCTGTAAGACGGTCCCATTGGAGACACCAGAACAATAGAAGAAGTAGACGCATGCGCATAAACCCCTTCTTCTGTAGCATTAGCCACATAAAGTTTTGATTATTAATCAGTAGCGTAAAACGAAAGACGCGGAAAGAGGAATGAATGGGGTATGGAAGCCGGTACGCCAACATTCTGATATCCTCCAGAATTCTTTAATGGTCCGGAATAAATTGAATGCTACACGTTGATGGATTACTTTGTTCTTCTACACCCTTTTTGAGGAATGTATTGTCGGACTTAAACCAACATCTGAAGAGGTGAGATCGCTCCTTTTTTTTCCTATTTTTGCTGGCGGGATTGTTTTTGTTTTTGGAACGCGCACGGGCGGTGCGCGGTTTGGTACTGCTTCCGCAGTGTTTGGACTAAAGACTCTGCCCAAAGGGCTATTCTCTCTCTCACTCTCTCTCTCTCACTTTGCACCATTACACAATAAATATTCACAGTGAAAATATTTTGTAAGCGCGTTTCATGAACCAAGTTATAGGATTTGTTGACAACTCGCATCGAGTTTGTTACACTTCTACCCGGCGTGAAGCACTGACAGTCATGTGGTTGTTACGTCATCGTAAACAAATCCGTTCTACTCATCCAGACGACTTCGCAACAGCGCCGTTGCCAGATTTTTTCACTCTGGAACCCGTTCTCAAAAGATTTCGTTTTGGGGCACCCAAAACGCCAGTGCCGTGTGGACGCCAGGCCGAAACGATAAACAATTTTATCAGATTCACCTGAATCCGTTGCCGTGTGGACAGGGCCTAAATCTCCCTAAAACCTTCAAAGAAGTGTCAAAACTAACAAAAC
This sequence comes from Neoarius graeffei, assembly GCF_027579695.1. NCBI lineage: Eukaryota > Metazoa > Chordata > Actinopteri > Siluriformes > Ariidae > Neoarius > Neoarius graeffei. The sequence goes on along the minus strand of NC_083578.1, from coordinate 21,490,694 downwards.
CAAAGCTTAAAGAAATCTGCAAAGCCTTTTCTGTGGACTTCGAGAAATCAGTCGGTAAAAAAAATTGCTTGTAAATATTGCATCGAACGCTTTGAATATCTCTACTTCGAATGGCAGTGAGTCAGCAGCCTTCTTTGTCTGTCAACACGGGTGTTCCAACAATTACTTACCTGCAGAAGTTAAAAGATTGGCAGAAGACCTGAGAAAGATCGACACTGATCATAGAAGAATCCACGGTGAAATCGTTTTTGCTGGGTGCTGGTTACGACGAGAAAGACGTAAGAAAATACAAAGCGCTTTGTGCATGGGAACACGAGCAAGGAATTCACTCAGTCAAGTAAGCACTATAAACAGCAGAATTGTCAAATTTATTTTTTAAGTTCAAGTTGTTTTTTGTTCTTTGGGCTGTTAGAGGAAGCTGTTAGGACTACATGTCAAATACTACATTCGATCTACCTACATAAACGCTAAAAGAGGAAGTACATGTAAGCTTACTTACTTTGGATCGTTTGGGCTTTGTTTTGGGAATTGATCCTTCAATAACGTCGTCCTTTTCAGTTCTTTGACTTGTCCTTGTTTTTCGGTTTTCGCACTTTTTATGACTAAACACAAAGACAGAGGGGGTTGTAGACTTTGTGACTTAGATCATCGGACTTTACTCCACTACTGAAGTGTGTAGAACACAGTCGCGTGTTGTCTGTCGGTGTAAAATTTTGACGGTGAATTCTGACTAAACACACTTTTCGACGCTTAGCTTCTTTAGGTATTCTATTAAACTTTAAATCAGGAAAAGTCGTTTTTCCCCATGTGAATTCGAAGAAATGACTGAGGTTATCTGACTTAGTAAACAAATATAGCACCTGGTTACCCCCCCCAAAGTGCAAGGCATTATGGGTAATGTGAAAGTAGTCAATAAAGAGATGAGTGAGATCACAAGATTTGTAACATTGAGGTATGTAGCTCAGGTGGTGCATAATTTCCCAAGAGCTGAGTCATTTTGACAAACATATGGATCTGAAATTGCTGTTATTTCTGTGAAGTTTTCATGAAATGGAGGATCAGTCCATGTCTGTTCAGGTACGTTCAACATATGTAAGTTCAGCAGTTCATTACTAGATTTAATAGGATTTAATAGAGCAGGGCAATCATTAGACAATCAAGTGTAGACTCCAGGGTTAAGCACTCTTGAATTAAATGTGTATGTTGAAACACATGGTGGTGTAGTGGTTAGCACTGTTGCCTCACAGCAGGAAGGTTCTGGGTTTGAGCCCAGTGGCCGACGGGGGCCTTTCTGTGTGGAGTGTGCATGTTCTCTCTGCGTCTGTGTGGGTTTCCTCCAGGTGCTCCGGTTTCCCCCACAGTCCAAAGACGTGGATTTGGTTGCCTGGCTACTTCTAAATTGCCCATAGGTGTGTGTGTATGTACCCAGCACCAGATGAGGGTTTGGATCCCTCTGGTGTACTATAATCACCCAAGACAATTCAGGGAAGCTAGTTGATAGCTCAACTATGAGGATGGCGACAGACAGACAAATACCCCTTTTCCACCAAATCAGTTCCAGGGCTGGTTCGGGTCCAGTGCTGGTGCTGGTTAACAACTCGTTCAACTTGCGAGCCAGCTGAGAACCAGTTTGCTTTTCCATAGCTCGGGGTGCTAAGGAGAGCCACATCATTACGTCGCTGTATACGTCAGTTACGTCGCTGCGTTTGTATAAACCTTGGCGCGAACATCGTAGCAACAACAACACGGAGAAGAAGCAGCAGCAGCAACCACAACAACAACAATAATAATGGATGACTTTGCGTTTGTACAGCTGCTGCTTCTCGCCGCTTAAAAATGGCGACCTTTCGCGATCTTGCTATTGTTGTTGGTCTTAACAACTCCGACCCCTGCTGACGTAAGCGGTTCTTTCCTCTGGCCCAGCAAAGAGTTGGTGCTGGCCTGGAACCGGTTTTTCTGGCCCCAGAGCCAGTTCTTTGTCAGTGGAAACAGAAAACCTGGTTCCAAACTAAGCACTGGCCCCGAACCAGCCCTGGAACTGCTTTGGTGGAAAAGGGGCAAAAGACAGCTGAAACACAGGACTCTCCCTGATGTATAGAGTGGTGAGATTAATTTTTCCCAACCAACTGTAACTCTCTGTGTAGTCATGACCGAGATATCACAGGAAAAAAAGAAAAGTCTGAAGCAGGGGTGTACAAACTTAAGAAGAAGAAGAAGAAGCCTTTATTTGTTACATTTGCACTCCAGCATAGTGAAATTCCTCTCATCTGAAGCAGTGAACACACACAAGTGAGCAATGAGCACACACACACACACACACACACACACACACACACACACACACACACACACACACACACCCCCCCCCTACCTACCCAGAGCAGTTGGGGGTTAGGTGCCTTGCTCAAGGGCACTTCAGCCATTATATAGAGGAAGGAGAAAGTGCTGTTCATTCACTCAACTCAACTCCCCTCACATTTTTCTTTTCTTCTTCTTTTTTTGGTTTTTATGGCGGTTGGCAGCTTAGCGTAAAAGCAGCATTACCGCCACTTGCTGGACTGGGGTGTGGTTCAGAAGCCTATTCTATCCCTATAAGGATGGGAGTAAATAAAGAAAATAAACTAAACTAAAATAAAATTGGGAAATAATAAAAGAGGGAAAAAGAACTAAATTCTGTGAATAAGGCCTGTATTTTTGAGAAATCTAAACACAAAGTTGAAGCAAATATCTCCTGAACTTCTTCGTAAAATTTCCTTCAGGTCTAGTCTCAACTTTTCCCTTTCCAGCTGTTCCATTAATATTTGTCTTTCTTCCTGATACTTGGGACAATGACAGAGCACATGCTCTACAGACTCTGGGCTACCACAGAACTCACAGTTTCCATCAGCATGTTTTTTAATTATCGTTAAAGTGCTGTTTAGTCTTGTGTGACCAAATCTCATTCTCGAGAGCATATCTTCTTCCCCCTTACTCCTGTTTGAAGATCTAGGCCGTCCTAAGATGCCCTGGATATTATGGAAGTGTCTTCCAGTTTGCCCACTATCCCATAGGGTTTGCCATCTTTCTCTCATTCTCTGCTTTACTATGCTTTTGATTTCAAACTTGCTGTAGTCCACCTCTAAATCTATATTATCATTACCAGCAGCCTCCTTAGCACACCTGTCAGCAAGTTCATTGCAAACCACACCTAAGTGGGCAGGAACCCATACAAATGATAATTTAATCCCATCCTTTAATAGTTTATCGGTGACTTGTGCTATTTTGAATACTATATCTTGCCTAGAAGTTGATTGCCAAGTTTTAATACTAATCAATGCTGAACTTGAGTCTGAGGCAATTACTACCTTTCCAGGCCTATGTACCTCCACCCATTGCAATGCTAGCCACACAGCTAGTAATTCAGCCATATAGACTGCCAAATCATCAGTAACTCTCTTACCAACTTCAATTTTAAGTTCTGGGATGACATATGCTACCCCTACTGTCCTATCTGTGTGCTTAGCCCTCACATTTTTCCTGCCAGTCCTGGAAATCAAACCGGCAACCCTTTGGACCCAAGGCTGCTTCTCTAACCTTTAGGCCAGTTTTGCTATGTGTCCAATTTGACACAATGTCATGCTAGGTTCAAATTGCTTTGAAGGTTGTTGTATTATTTACTATTTCATTGGAAATCTGTTGTGGAATAAATAATAATAAATCAAAGTCAGTTACTATGGTGTGTGTGGTCTTCAAGGTCCAATTGACACTGGATACTTTACCTCCAGAGCCGGTTTACTCGAACAGCTCTCCTGGTGGTTTGTATTACTGCATATGGGCTCATCTATCTAATTTACCATATTACAAGTTAAACATTTGGTTGAATTTAGCAAGTTAAACATCTTGTTCCTGCTCACAGTACTTCCTTCATGTATATTCATTAGACTAATTAGCTCACTCGGTTCTTGTTGGGGACAGCTTTTTTTGGATGGTGGTTTTGTAGTGTAAACCTCAATGCAGATCATTACGTGCTAAAAATAGGTCTCTGATGTAAAAGACTGAACTGCAGAAATGGCGTAGGTGTTATGGAACTGTTTAGTTAAACCTAACTGAAACCTAATCAGATTTTTCTTTCTTGCGCTTTCAGATGATCCGTGCTTTCTGTATTGAAATCTGCAGTGTTATACATAGAGTGCCAGTCAAAAGTTTGGACACACCTTCTAATTGAGTGGTTTGGATTTATTTTTATGAATTAAAAGACACTTCATGTCTTAAAGTCATGATGGATGTCGTTTCTCTTTACTTAGTTGAGCAGGTCTTGACGTGATATGGATTACTACAGTTGTGGAATCGGGCTATTTACTGTATTTTTATTATTTACTATTTACTGTTTGATCTCAAACACATTAAGAAGGCAATGAATTAACTTTCAGGGTGGTACAGTGGTGTAGTGGTTAGCACTGTCGCCTTACAGCAAGAAGGTTCTGGGTTCAAGCCTGCTGGCTGATGGGGGCCTTGCTGTGTGGAGTTTACATGTTCTCTGTGTGGGTTTCTTCTGGGTGCTCCGGTTTCCCCCACAGTCTAAAGACATGCAGGTTAGGTTAATTGGTGGCTCTAAATTGACCGTGAATGGTTCTTTGTCTCTGTGTCAGCCCTGTGATAACCTGGCTCACCCATAGTCAGCTGGGATAGGCTCCAGCTTGCCTGCGACCCTGCACAGGATAAGTGGTGATGGATGGATATTACCTTTTGATGAGGCACACCTGCTAATTGAAAAGCATTCCTGGTGACTACCTCATGAAGCTGGTTAAGATAATGCCAATATTGTACAAAGCGTCATCAGGGTAAGCCGATTAATGAGTAGGTGTGTCCAAATTTTTGACTGGTACAGTATAAACATTTGATTATGTTTCTATTTCCTTGCACGGAGATTGTAAGGGTGTATCGATACACAAAATTCAATTTGCTAACCATACAGTGGTGTCTTAATATGATACATTTTCAATACAGCACAAATAAGTGTTGTCCGAATAGGTTTACATTAGCAATTACTGACAACATTAAATATTTAAATAATATTGTCTGGCTTTTTTCATGGTATATCAGATATATTCCATTCAGCTAGCATGATATTGAACTAGTCTTTTCATTCAATATCATGCTAGCTGAATGGATATCTGATATACCATGAAAAACGCCAGTCAATATTATTATTATACATACACATTCGATGGAACAATTATAGATTTTACAAAAAGTTAAGAACAGGGGGGCAACTTACCAATATTGAATGCCGATTCTGATCGAATATAATTCAATGTTCTGTCAATCCAATATGCTGTACAAAGTCAAAGTTCTAACAATAAAAATGGTACAAGTCCAAAAAGCCTGAACAACAACCCAGCTTATATCCAAGCTATATCCAGGTTGACAGTTAAAGTTCAAAGGTCCTTTTGGTAGTAGTTCTTTGTTACATTGCAGCTGTTCAAAACAAAAGGGCTTTGCTGAGTGAAGTCCATGAGTGAAGTCCTCTTGTAAAAGTCTCCATCACGTTTCCTCACCTCCAAGTAGAACTTTGACAATATTTCCGCTATTGCTCTCTTTTCCAGTTTTTCGATATCCGTTGGTATGTTTTTCTCTTGTAAATATGTGTGAAGAATATCCAGTGAAGTTTTGGTAGCCTTTCAGGTGTCCAGCGCGTCTTTCTCTTTAAATCTCCCACTTTTAATGAAGCAAACCTTGCGGCCATGTTTGTGTACAAACTATCACACTCACTAGCGTGGAAGTTTTAGATTTCCGACATGTCTCTTTTCCAGTTTTTTGATGTCTGTTATGTTTTTCTCTTGTAAATATGCGTGAAGAATATATAATCAAGTTTTGGTAGCCTTTCGGGTGTTCAGTGTATCTTTAGTTTCAGTTTATTTATTTAGTGCTTAATTATAGCAGTAGCACTGATTTAACCCTGTCTTCTCTCTCTTCTCGCCGACAAAGAAATGATTGTGCGCATGCACAGCAGCAAAGTTTTATCATTGGATCTTCACATGAGCTCTGATGTGTGACGTTGTGTTGTCTTGACAACGTGCAATATTATTACAATATTGTACACTCATCCTCCATTGGGGAGAGTGGCGTAATACATGGAGGATAAACGATGTGATAACAATATTGCATGCCATCACTAAACCCACTAGAAGGGAATACAATACAGGTTTTTATTCTATTGAAACAATGTCCTGTATGCATAGTAATTATTTATTGGCTCAGGTAGCGATTCCACAGTCGTGGTGTGGCACCACTGCGTACTGACTACATAAGTGTCATGTTACATAAATTCAGTCATCTGTAGCTGAGTGGTCTAGTGTACCCTTTAGGAAAGGAACAGAGTTTGCAACGTTGGTTTGAATCCTGGTGTCGATGTATTTCTGAGTGGCCTAATTTTTCTGTTTATGTACTGTTGCTTCTATCTCCCAATCAGACAAATGCTGAGCTCAGACCTGCACAGGTCTCTAGTATTATAATGACACAACACTTACTGTATAATAATAATATTAATAATAATAATAAAAATAATAATTCGAAAGGAGTCAACTGGGGTGGTTCGGGCATCTGATTAGGATGCCTCCTGGGCGCCTTCCTTTTGGAGGTTTTCCGGGCACATACAACTGGGAGGAGACCGCGGGGTAGACCCAGAACACGCTGGAGAGATTATATATCTCCTCTTGCCTTGGGATCCCCCATGAGGAACTGGAAAAGCATTGCTGGGGAGAGGGACACCTGGAATACCCTGTTAGCCTGCTGCCACCGCGACCTGACTTCAGATAAGTGGAAAAAAATGGATGGATAGATAATAATAATCATAATAATAAGAAGAATTTTTAAAAATACCGTCCCTCACTCTGAGCAGAAAAACTTTTTTAAATTGTCATGGAGCTCTTGTTAGCTCATTAGTTCATCTGGCCTTAAGGCCAATGAGCTGTTGCATGGCGTGACGTCTGTCATCCACAATTCAGTTAAATCGTATCTCCTCCGTCAATTCTCCACGGATTTCCCTTCCGATTGTTTTGTTTGAAAGAACTCATTATGCCACACAAAACTTGGTCATTGGTTTGTCAATTATTTGCTAACAAGTTCATAATTAGGCCAAATTAACACATTTTCCAGGCCTCTCACTAGAATTGTATCCCCTCTCTCATTTCTCATCCAATTTCAGTTCTGATTGGTTTGAAAGAATTAGACCTTCTATACAAAACTTGGTCATTGTGTTGTCAATTTTTTGCGAACAAATTAGTAATTAGGTCAACTTAACACATCATCTTCTGACTAGAGTTGTATATTATCTCTGTTATCATGCGAATTCAATTCTGATCGATGTTTTGGGTCGATCTTCCCTTGGGGAACAAAATGTAGTCCTTTTTGTTGATTTTCCGGTTGTAAACAATTTGTCGTGGAAGTTGGTCCTCTCTCATATCGTCACATTTCAGTTCTGTTTGATGTTTTGGTCGTCATGGTTGTTTTAATGGCAGGCCAGATGAGCTACTACAGTGGGGCAAAAAAGTATTTAGTCAGCCACCAATTGTGCAAGTTCTCCCACTTAAAAAGATGAGAGAGGCCTGTAATTTTCATCATAGGTATACCTCAACTATGAGAGACAGAATGGGGGGAAAGAATCCAGGAAATCACATTGTAGGATTTTTAATGAATTAATTGGTAAATTCCTCAGTATAAGAAGTATTTGGTCACCTACAAACAAGCAAGATTTCTGGCTCTCACAGACCTGTAACTACTTCTTTAAGAGGCTCCTCTGTCCTCCACTTGTTACCTGGATTAATGGCACCTGTTTGAACTCGTTATCAGTATAAAAGACACCTGTCTACAACCTCAAACAGTCACACTCCAAACTCCACTATGGCCAAGACCAAAGAGCTGTCAAAGGACACCAGAAACAAAATTGTAGACCTGCACCAGGCTGGGAAGACTGAATCTGCAATAGGTAAGCAGCTTGGTGTGAAGAAATCAACTGTGGGAGCAATTATTAGAAAATGGAAGACATACAAGACCACTGATAATCTCCCTCGATCTGGGGCTCCACGCAAGATCTCACCCTGTGGGGTCAAAATGATCACAAGAACGGTGAGCAAAAATCCCAGAACCACACGGGGGGACCTAGTGAATGACCTGCAGAGAGCTGGGACCAAAGTAACAAAGGCTACCATCAGTAACACACTACGCCGCCAGGGACTCAAATCCTGCAGTGCCAGACATGTCCCCCTGCTTAAGCCAGTACATGTCCAGGCCCGTCTGAAGTTTGCTAGAGAGCATTTGGATGATCCAGAAGAGGATTGGGAGAATGTCATATGGTCAGATGAAACCAAAATAGAACTTTTTGGTAAAAACTCAACTTGTCGTGTTTGGAGAAGAAAGAATGCTGAGTTGCATCCAAAGAACACCATACCTACTGTGAAGCATGGGGGTGGAAACATCATGCTTTGGGGCTGTTTTTCTGCGAAGGGACCAGGACGACTGATCCGTGTAAAGGAAAGAATGAATGGGGCCATGTATCGTGAGATTTTGAGTGAAAACCTCCTTCCATCAGCAAGGGCATTGAAGATGAAACGTGGCTGGGTCTTTCAGCATGACAATGATCCCAAACACACCGCCCGGGCAATGAAGGAGTGGCTTCATAAGAAGCATTTCAAGGTCCTGGAGTGGCCTAGCCAGTCTCCAGATCTCAACCCCATAGAAAATCTTTGGAGGGAGTTGAAAGTCCGTGTTGCCCAGCGACAGCCCCAAAACATCACTGCTCTAGAGGAGATCTGCATGGAGGAATGGGCCAAAATACCAGCAACAGTGTGTGAAAACCTTGTGAAGACTTACAGAAAACGGTTGACCTCTGTCATTGCCAACAAAGGGTATATAACAAAGTACTGAGATGAACTTTTGTTATTGACCAAATACTTATTTTCTACCATAATTTGCAAATAAATTCTTTAAAAATCAGACAATGTGATTTTCTGGATTTTTTTTTCTCATTCTGTCTCTCATAGTTGAGGTATACCTGTGATGAAAACTACAGGCCTCTCTCATCTTTTTAAGTGGGAGAACTTGCACAGTTGGTGACTGACTAAATACTTTTTTGCCCCACTGTACGTCCTTGACATTCTGGTTTGGTAAAGAGACTTATAGCATTGCCTTCACCTGTCAAATGATATGGCGTACATGACATCACAATATATCATGACAGATTCCCCACATCATGCCCTGTCAGTCTGTGAGCTTTCAGAGCAGCGGAGGTGTGATGCTGACCTACTTTGCTGTCTTTACACATGAGTGCACGTTGCCAGAAAGCACAGGTCTTCAAGGCTTTTGAACAGAAAGAAGTCTCTGTCCTACAAGATGAATCAACATCATCACCAATGTGTGTGTGTGGTGTGTGAAAGCAGGAAAGTAAGAGCGAGAGAGTGACTAGCACCCTAGTTAAAAGTAGATCAAAGCATGGCAGCCTGAGCAGGCCCTGTGGTTTTATCATTGTTATAGGCTCATTAAATCAGGAGCTTCTGTTGATATTCTGCCGCCTGCGTTTGCTGAGAACCAGGAGAAACGCGCTCAACGGGGACAGCAAGCTGAGTGGAAACACTTTGCTTATAATTGGAGTGTCAAATGAGTTTCCAAAACAAAATTAAAGGCAGAGGAGTCTGGCGGAGCCGTGACAAAAAGCAGACCTCGCATCCGAGAACGGCACGGTCGGGGCAGTGCCCATCCTGACAGTACAGGAGAAACAACAGGCTGTGGATCAGAGATTAGTGGGATTTTCATGGAAATTAATCTCGCTCTCAGTCAAGCTGGTTGTCTCCTTCATGTGATTCATGAGATTCACTGTCTATTGTTGTATATGTGTTTCCTTTGAATGTACAGGTCTTAGTCCCCCTATTTTACATACAAACTTTGTTACAGATTTCTATTGTATGATTTCTACATTATTGAGTCAGTACAAAAACATTTTAGAGTTCCAAACGTTCATTTTCCAGCACAAAATTAAATGTTACAGAAAAAAAATATTTCTATCTGAGCAGCATATTTCATGACAGAAGAGAGCACTTTTCAGATTAAAAAAAGAAAACAGAATGAAGGCTACTGGGTTTTGGTGCAAAATTAAGAAGCAAGTGTAACAAAGTGTCCAGAAGAACTGTGGCTGGTTCTGCAAGATGCTCAGTAAAACCTACAGCTCATTTCCTTAGACAGTGGTGCTTGAAAGTTTGTGAACCCTTTAGAATTTTCTATATTTCTGCGTAAATATGACCTACAATCATCATCAGAATTTCACACAAGTCCTAAAAGTAGATAAAGAGAACCCAGTTAAACAAATGAGAAAAAAATTTATACTTGGTCATTTATTTATTGAGGAAAATGATCCAATATTACATATCTGAGAGTGGCAAAAGTATGTGAACCTCTAGGATTAGCAGTTAATTTGAAGGTGAAATTAGAGTCAGGTGTTTTCAATCAATGGGATGACAATCAGGTGTGATTGGGCACCCTGTTTTATTTAAAGAACAGGGATCTATCAAAGTCTGATCTTCACAACACATGTTTGTGGAAGTGTATCATGGCACGAACAAAGGAGATTTCTGAGGACCTCAGAAAAAGCGTTGTTGATGCTCATCAGGCTGGAAAAGGTTACAAAACCATTTCTAAAGAGTTTGGACTCCAGCAATCCACAGTCAGACAGATTGTGTACAAATGGAGGAAATTCAAGACCATTGTTACCCTCCCCAGGAGTGGTCGACCAACAAAGATCACTCCAAGAGCAAGGTGTGTAATAGTCGGCGAGGTCACAAAGGACCCCAGGGTAACTTCTAAGCAACTGAAGGCCTCGCTCACATTGGCTAATGTTCATGAGTCCACCATCAGGAGAACACTGAACAACAAATGGTGTGCATGGCAGGGTTGCAAGGAGAAAGCCACTGCTCTCCAAAAAGAACATTGCTGCTCGTCTGCAGTTTGCTAAAGATCAAGTGGACAAGCCAGAAGGCTATTGGAAAAATGTTTTGTGGACAGATGAGACCATAATAGAACTTTTTGATTTAAATGAGAAGCTTTATGTTTGGAGAAAGGAAAACACTGCATTCAAGCATAAGAACCTTATCCCATCTGTGAAACATGGTGGTGGTAGTATCATGGTTTGGGCCCGTTTTGCTGCGTCTGGGCCAGGATGGCTTGCTATCATTGATGGAACAATGAATTCTGAATTACACCAGTGAATTCTAAAGGAAAATGTCAGGACATCTGTCCATGAACTGAATCTCAAGAGAAGGTGGGTCATGCAGCAAGACAACGACCCTGAGCACACAAGTCGTTCTACCAAAGAATGGTTAAAGAAGAATAAAGTTAATGTTTTGGAATGGCCAAGTCAAAGTCCTGACCTTAATCCAATGGAAATGTTGTGGAAGGACCTGAAGCGAGCAGTTCATGTGAGGAAACCCACCAACATCCCAGAGTTGAAGCTGTTCTGTACTGAGGAATGGGCTAAAATTCCTCCAAGCCGGTGTGCAGGACTGATCAACAGTTACTGGAAACGTTTAGTTGCAGTTATTGCTGCACAAGGGGGTCACACCAGATACTGAAAGCAAAGGTTCACATACTTTTGCCACTCACCGATATGTAATATTTGATAATTTTCCTCAATAAATAAATGACCAAGTATAATATTTTTGTCTCATTTGTTTAACTGATTTTGTTCTACTTTTAGGACTTGTGTGAAAATCTGATGATGTTTTCGGTCATAATTATGCAGAAATATAGAAAATTCTAAAGGGTTCACAAACTTTCAAGCACCACTGTAAAACTGCGCTCATTGTACCTGAGACTACTTTTTTTTTTAAAGCAAAGAGTCGTCTCACACCAAATATTGACTCTTTCATTTACTATGGCTTATTGTTTCCTGTTTATAGTACTTTTTTAATCTTGAAACATTTAATTTCATTATTTTTAAGCCTTTTTTAGTCTACAGCATTTCTTTACATGTGTCTAAGCCTTTTGCACAGTACTGTATATACTGTAACTAGTGACAAATACAGGTAACTATTTGTGCCTACTATAATAAGAATAACAGTAAGCTCACTGATCTTATAATAAATTATGTCTTATGGACGGCTGGATCACCAAATATAGTACACCAATTTGAGTGTGCTATAAACCTACTGTACATGCCCGAGTGTATCTAGTCTGGTCACCTAGCATAAGAGTAGTGTCATAAGTTTATAAGCCCTAAGCACTGTATAAACTAATCTATGAACAAACTGTACACACATCTGCATTATATCCTCATCACTTTGCTTGATCGTTCTAATAACACAACAAGAAAAAAATGCTTGTCAGAGATTAATTTCAGGTCCCACTGCCTTGCTTGTAAGGCATAGAAACTGCATAGTGGTCCAAATATTTCTTATATCTTTAAGCCCTTAACACCCTAGCATATTATTCTGTTACTGAGTTTAATTAACAATTATTTGCCAAAGGCAAAGTGAATATCAGTGAATAACAAGAAGACAGAGTCATCTATGTCCCCCGCCCTATATACCAACTATATACCAAGTTTCAAGATATTATTTGTCACATTTTTCAAGTTCTGCTGCAGGAATCCAACCCTACCTCTTTACACTGACCTCAGCAGCCCATGGCATAAACCCAACAGACCTTTGGTCCAAGTGAGCTAAAAATGAAATTTTCTCACATTTCTTAGTATCAAAAGGCACATACGGTATACATTACTTAATCAACGCATATACCAACTTTCAAGACCATACCACTCATAGTTTTCAAATTCTGCTCCGGAAACAAAACCTACTCCTTAGACTAACCTGAGAGACTAAGTCTGAAATTGTTTCCATGGAAACATGAGAAATTAAAATTTCTCAAATTTCTTAGTATGAAAAGGCACATGGGTGGCACGGTGGTGTAGTGGTTAGCGCTGTCGCCTCACAGCAAGAAGGTCCGGGTTCGAGCCCCGTGGCCAGTGAAGGCCTTTCTGTGTGGAGTTTGCATGTTCTCCCCGTGTCCGCGTGGGTTTCCTCCGGGTGCTCCGGTTTCCCCCACAGTCCAAAGACATGCAGGTTAGGTTAACTGGTGACTCTAAATTGACCGTAGGTGTGAATGTGAGTGTGAATGGTTGTCTGTGTCTATGTGTCAGCCCTGTAATGACCTGGCGACTTGTCCAGGGTGTACCCCGCCTTTCGCCCGTAGTCAGCTGGGATAGGCTCCAGCTTGCCTGCGACCCTGTAGAACAGGATAAAGCGGCTAGAGATAATGAGATGAGATGAAAAGGCACATCTACATCACCTTCTCAACATGTATACCAAGTTTCAAATCCGTATCATGAATGGTTTTGGATATATGCTCCGGAAACGAACATTGCTCTTAGAAACTAAGTCAAAATCTACTTTTAATGTAAAAATTTGAAAAATACTTTTTTTTTCCCAAAAATCCAAAATAGCAAAAGGCACCAGTTCACATGTTGCTTGATATGTATACAAGGTTTCATGAAGATATCTTTAGTAGTTTTAAAGATATGGCCCGGAAACGAAAACGTGACCGGGCGGAACCCGTTTCGAAGTTTGGGCGGGGGATAATAATAACCAAGATGAAGTCGAGGTTATTGTTCACTGCTATTCACTGAACCTGAGGCAGATCATTGTTTTAGTATAAATACACAGGTGATTTTTGAAAAAAAATCGTATTAAAAAAATAATTTATTTCAATCTTCAAAAGCGGCATGCAAATGTAATGCAAGCGCAGACTTGTGTTGCTTATCTACACCGACTCACATAAAATACTTTGTTTTGAAATCGATAAAATAAATCATAATTCCACCTCACCTTTGAATAGTTTTAGACCAAACTTCATAGCATCTTTAGTGCTTTTAGAAACAGCATTTTCTTTCATAATTTCGTGTTCTTCCTCATTTACGGTGACGAAGCGATTGGCTGCCAGTTTGCCGAGTCACTCGAGGTGATTATCAAGAAATAATCCAAATCCCTCGACTAATCAGCATGCCCGATTTCCTATAATCACCTTCGTATTTATACTATTATTCTCTAATTATTATCAATCATTCTGTCTTCTACTGTTCTACTGTTGTACTGATCTTCTACTGTTATCTTGCACATTTAAGGGGCTAAACTACTGTACTTTTTTCTCTGTTGACACTGAAATATATGTTTCTCTTTTATATGTAGCTCAATCACAAAAGAACTCTGTTTAAAGATTTAATTCCCATTCCACTGAAAGGCTCCATGCCTGCCTCTGCATTTATAACCTAATCTACTTCCAGAAAAACTGCCAAATTTTTAATGAATTATAAACGTACAATAGGAAATAAGTTATTCATCTGAGGTAAAATTCACTCGCAGTCTCGTTAACATCGCTTTACTGACTGATCACTGTTCATCAAAATAATCGTTGTTTAATTCACTCACCTCTGTTGCGTTGGCTACATTTCAGTAATGACAGTCATGCCTTTTAGTATAAATACACAGGTGATTATAGGAAATCACACGCACTGATGGTCTGAATCGCTCGACCGATTTCTCGATAATCACCTCGAGTGACTCAGCAAAATGGTGGCCAATCGCTTTGTCACCGTAAATGAAGAAGAATTAGAAATTATGAAAGAAAATGCTGTTCCTAAAAGCACTAAAGATGCTACGAAGTTTGGTCTAAAACTATTAAAAGGTAAGGTGGAATTGTGATTTATTTTATCGATTTCAAAACAAAGTATTTTATCTGACTCGGCATAGATAAGTGACAAGTCTGCGCCGCATCTTTATTACATTTGCATGCTGCTTTTGAAGTTTTAAAAAATTTTTATATGATTTTTTTTTAAATAATCACCTCTGTATTTATACTAAAACAATTATCCGCCTCAGACTTAGTGACTATCATGTTCACTTCACCTTCGGTGAATAATTGTTAATTATTTGGTTATTTAAACACATTACAGCTCTGAATGAAGTGCCTATGCACCCTTCTTGTTTCCTGACATTCTGCTTCGCAAGGGTTTAGACATCTGTAGGCAGACTTTTATTAAACTGACTCCTTAAAAACAGGACCTTTGCAAGAAGATGACCAAGGCTAGGTTAGAAAACATTTCCTTGTTGTTTTAGTAAAATATATATATGTTATTTACCATCTGGGAGGTCCGTATCGTGAAATACCATGACCAAGGTCTTGAAAGTATTGACTGAGGCCCTCTGGGCCGAGGTCAGTATTTAAGGCCGAGGTCACGGTATTTCACCATACAGATCGACCTTAAGCTGATAAATAATATATTTATTTTTTTCTTTACCAAATTCTAACAGAAAACGAGAGCGCCCGAAAGGGAAAACCGAGGCGAGCCGCCATTTTGAATCCTCATTCACGATTGTAATGCAAATGGCTTCCTCCTCGGCATACAAGTGCACTTCCATGGCAGGAAAAAAACTACATTTTGCTGCCTATGTAGTCCCCTATTTATACAAAATTGAGTCATTCAGGATTCAGCCATGTTTTTGCTCGGCGTTAGCAACAGTTACAGGTTTTTAGCTTTCTCCTGAAATGTTTTCTTTTATTTCTTCTTCCTCAGGGTAGTAAAACTCGCTTTCGCTGTGAACACTGTCGTTATCGCTATCCATGCTGTAAAATTAATGCTATTTTAATCCTCATTCACGGCTGTAATGCAAATGGCTTCCTCCTCGGTATACAAGTCATGGTTTTTCCCAAAGCGTTTTAGCGTATCGAGCCCGATACGCTTGCTCTGCCTGCCGATATGCTTAGTCGCTTTAGTTAAAATCCGATACGCTTAGATTTCCTACCCACATGTAACTAGATACATAGGAGAGCAAATAACAGATCCATTTATATTGATTGATATTTGTGTTAAACAAGCGGTCTTTTTTTCCAATGTTTGTGTTGATTCTGTCAAAGTAATATGTCCGCGTGGTCTGATGTAAACAAATTAATCTGTTGGCTGTGTCAAGATCACGTGTTCAAACCGTCCAATAAAAATATCGAAAGAAACCGTCAAACATCCCGGAAGTTTCCGATTCATTATAAGCGATCTCATTGGCTGCCGATGTTGTCTCGCACCAGACGGACAAAGCCGAGTGATTTTAATCACAAAAGTTTGACCTGGTCTATTATCATTCATGAACGTGTTTATAAGTACATAATCTTTCTGCAAACTTAAATGTATGAATTAAGTTTTCTTTTCCTTTAAATATGTTTTAATCTGAATCTAGTCCATTTAATAAAGTGCAAAAATTTAAACTTGATAATATGCAGTTGCCTTACTTTTCTTTTCACTGTATCTTAGTTATACATATATTATGGTAATTGCATCAGAAACATTCTAAATCATTACAGTTATAGTAATACAGCAACTTATTTTAAGGTGGCAGTTCTTGGGTTCAGATCCCTTTGTGATCAACAGGAGGTCATGATGATTGATTCTCTTCATTGGATTGCGTAAGCTGGAGCAAACCGCTGTTCATATGTTCATGCACATTTTTGTTACAGCACTACTTGATCATAGATAATTAAGGGATCCCCATAGATTTTCAATCTATCGTATACCTCAGTAATCTATAACAAAACAGTTTAACTTGCATGTTGAACTTTAAGGTGAAATTTCAAATGTGTATACATTAATACTCTTTAGGTCAGAAATCATTGAAACACTGGTAAAATATATCCTATAATCATGGATCTAAAACCTCTGAGACCCTGAAAATGCACCGGAGAGCATCTATTTTCAAAAAAAAATTTCCGGGGGGCATGCCCCCACACCCCCCTAGTTTAATTTCACGCCTTTGGCGCTCAATTGTCTGTGTATTATCATGCCAGAATTTAGGGCTTTAATTTTTTTCTGGGGAAAACACTGCAAGTGCACTTCTATGGCAGGGAAAAAACTACATTTTGCCGCCTATGTAGTCCCCTATTTATACAAAATTGAGTCATTCAGGATTCAGCCATGTTTTTGCTCGGCGTTAGCAACAGTTACGGGTTTTTAGCTTTCTCCTGAAATGTTTCTTTTATTTCTTCTTCCTCAGGGTAGTAAAACTCGCTTTCACTGTGAACACTGTCGTTATCACTATCCATGCTGTAAAATTAATGCTGTTCTCCTGAGAAATGCTGACAAAAATTTATAAGATTTTTGATAAAAATCTTATAAGTAAATCTTATAAAAAAGATAAATGTTGACAAAAAATGCTACTATGTTTGTTGTTGTTGTGAACGAGCGAGTCACCAGAGGTCCGTAACTGGGGTCCATAACTGGGGTCCATATCGTAGGATATGGACCTGCTCGCCAGCCAATCAGAGCGCAGGATTTGATGGAAACCAGACCGCAAAAAAAAAAATTAACAGTTATTCCATGAAATCGAGTCATGCATGAGCTGAGAGCTGATGAGGCACATAGCGCTGAGTCGGCTATAAGCCATGTACGACGAGATTGAGTGGAATAACGGTTTTATTCTATCCACGTTCACTGGATTTTGAGAAACAGAGCATTTTTATTTTTTGCAAATTCAATATATAAAAACTTTATACAAAATCATTTCCGCTTAGAATGTAAGCAAAACTGGCGAAATGGCAGTAGCAATTTGTGAAAAATGCGATAATAATAATTCTTCAAAAATAAAAAAGATACGTCCTTACCATCAAACACTTTTATTCCATATTTTGTTGCTTTTTTTTTGTATTTTGGGAGGGGGTATTCTTCATCTTCTTCTTTAGGATTTTTTTGGTGGTTGGCAAACCAATTTAAAGGTGCATTACTGCCACTGACTGGGCTGGAGTGTGGAACAGGGCCTATTGTGGGAAACAAACAAAAAACTATATATATTTACCTATTTTTGTTTCTTTTAAATACTTGATAACTATTTTTGGGGTTTTGTTTTTTGTTTTTATTTCGTCCTCGGTTGGTTCAGCAACACGATCGCCATTTTGTTTTTCTCTACTCATGGTATATGAGCTGACATCCTACTAGGAGAGTAGCCAATCAGAGCACGCGATTGCTCATATCCAGTGAATGTGGCTAGAATAAAAAAAATATACAGCATGGAAGTCAATGTATATTTTTGGCAAAAAAAAAAAATCAAAACCCAATTCGGCATGTTTTTTTTTCCTCCATGTTTTTTAATTCAGCTGTAGTCACGTCTGATGGGTTTTCCCAAACTGCCACACAATTGTATACTGGTAAATGAACAAACACAGCAATCATTTTGCTAATAATTTCACATAAAACCTCTAAATCATTCACTCTGTCTCATACAGACAACATGATTTGGCGTGTTGCATTACAGAATATGGGAAACAACGTTCCTATTCTTTCTTCTAGTGTTCTGGAATACAAACAGAGAGAATAGCTGAGAGCCTTTCCACAGAGATGACAAAGGTGAATGATGGAAGGCATTTGCTGACGCGCTGTGCCATAATGTCGGTACACTTATGAGATTGGTATATTTCAGACAGTCTGCTCGGGGGATGAGTGGTGACCAGAGGTTTTTGGTACAGTATGGGCTTAAGTTCACAGCTCAGATATTAGACTTGTTAACAGAGAATGCAGGATTCATCTCATCTCATTATCTCTAGCCGCTTTATCCTTCTACAGGGTCGCAGGCAAGCTGGAGCCTATCCCAGCTGACTACGGGCGAAAGGCGGGGTACACCCTGGACAAGTCGCCAGGTCATCACAGGGCTGACACATAGACACAGACAACCCTTCACACTCACAGCTACAGTCAATTTAGAGTCACCAGTTAACCTAACCTGCATGTCTTTGGACTGTGGGGGAAACCGGAGCACCCGGAGGAAACCCACACGGACACGGGGAGAACATGCAAACTCCACACAGAAAGGCCCTCGCCGGCCCCGGGGCTCGAACCCAGGACCTTCTTGCTGTGAGGCGACAGCGCTAACCACTACACCACCGTGCCGCCCATGCAGGATTCATAAGAATGTGAAATTAAAAAAAAAAAAGTTTTAGACACGCCCCCTCAAGAGTCAGAGCAGTGCAAGTTTGGCCATAGAGCTAACATTGAATTAGCCTTGTTTCAGTTTGTTACATTCCAATCCACAGCTTGTGTTTCATTATATGCTGCTAAGAGTCTGAAAGGATCATGCAAACACTGTTATTATACTGTGACTGTATTGTTTAAATAATACAATCAGTGACTGTATTGTTTAAATAATATTGGCTGGCTTTTATCGTGGTATATCAGATATATTCCATTCAGCTAGCATGATACTGAACGAGTTGAAGACGAGTTAAATATCATGTTAGCTGAATAGAATATATCTGATATACCATGAAAAAAAGCCAGCCAATATTATTATTATAATACATACACACTCCTTTTGGGTGTTCAACACATCTTTCTCTTTCAAAATTCTCTCAAAATCTTCCGTATTTAATGAAGCAAACCTGGCGGCCATGTTTGTTTCCAAATTGTCAAAGTTGCTCTCTAGTGCGGAAGTTTTACAACTCCAACGTGTGACGTCAGGTTGTCGTGACAACCATGCAATATCGTAAACCATATTCAACGCTCATTAGACTGACGTAATACACAGGATAAGCGATATGCTCAAAATATTGCATGCTGTCAAACCAATTGAATAAAACCCGCTAGAAGGGAATAGAATACATGTTTTTATTCCATTGAAAAAGTGTCCTGTGTACCGTATTTTTCAGACTATAAGTCGCACTTTTTTTCATGGTTCGGCTGGCCATGTGACTTATACTCCGGTGCGACGTATATATATATATATATATATATATATATATATATATATATATATATATGGTGCATTTTTAAAAATAACTCTCCTTCCAAGATGAACTTTATTCTTCATCTCTGATGTTATGGTGTTAATGGTCTGAATAACGTTTAATGTTTTTATCTGATATGATGTTAACTGGCAGGTGCACTTTCTGCCTGTTTTTTTCTCTGAGCGGTTGTTGTTGTTTTTTTTTCACTAGACGGTTGTTTTTACTACCGTACCTGTCTTTGGAGATGATATACCTATAGCCTACTTGGCCTCTGATTTGATGAAATAAAATTTGACAAAAATGAAGAATGACACTCCTCGATGATGACTACAGCTTTAATAACAAAGATGAAAGAGCCATGGGGCGATAATAAGCCCTACTGGTAAAAATATTCTAAAAGCAAACTGATTAATGCATCAGTAATAGGCAACTAATATTAGTTATAATAATAATATAGGCTATTAGTAATAATGATAGTGATAGTATTAAAGATAGTAGTAGATATTTAAAATAATCAGACTAGGCTACTTACAGGGCAAAGGGCGCGTTATCACTGCTCAGCTGTTCGTTTATTAAATAAACAATGCAGTCGTGCAGTAACCACGCGCCGCTTATCAGATAGAATCACAGATTCTATGGATAGAATAACCCTTCAAAAAAGTGCGACTTGTAGTCCGGTGCGACGTATATATGTTTTTTTCGTCTTCATAATGCATTTTTTGGCTGATGCGACTTAAACTCCGGAGCAACGTATAGTCCGGAAAATACGGTATATAATAATAATTTATAGCACACAATATTGTTAGCATATCGCTTATCCTATGTGTATTATGCCACTCTACCCAATGGAGAATGAGTGTTGAATATGGTTTACGATATTGCATGTTGTCAAGACAATATGACATCACACGTCAGTGCTGTTACGGATATTCAACGAGAGTTTTCTGTTGCGCATGTGCCAAAGCATTTCTTTGTTTGCCGGGAAAGAGAAAGATGCATTGAACACTCAAAAGGCTACCAAAACTTCAATAGATATTCTTCACACATATTTACAAGCAGTGGTGAACTGTTAGTATGAGAGCTGGGACTTGAGCTCAGCCAAAACTTAGCCAGACACACCAAAAAAGCAACCGGGCAAAGGATTTTGCAAGGGATTAGCAGCAGGCTGCCAGGTAGCTCTGTTGTGTGTAGTTGTCAGTGTTGATTTTAAAAGTAACTAAGTAAATTACAGAGGGAAATGAATACTTAAGTGTGAGTGAAAAATACTGTGGCGAGCGTGTGTGCATAGAAGAAGAGTCTGGAGACAGAAATCTTAGTTTCTCGGTTGTTAGCCTGTGCTACTTGCTCTCGATAGCACTGGCTTGATTGCTTTATTAGCATTTGCTAACACTACTGATGAACGCTACACCGGCTGGAAGGTGCCGTCACTGCTGAGCTGACACAAGCTCGCGTTGGCCTTTGAGAATGGTGATATTAAGAATGCGTATGAATAATAATATTGGCTGGCTTTTTTTCATGGTATATCAGATATATTCCATTCACCTAGCATGATATTGAATTCGTCTTCGACTCGTCATGGTATATAAATGTATTATAGCACAGTGCTGTTGAATTCTTGATTCTGATTGGTCAGTCAGAAGGTGTTGGTTCCTTTTCCATAACAGCAGCTCTGACAGTAGCTTCAGCTGCAAGGTTTATATATGTTACATACTGTATATAGCATATTTTCAAGAAGAGTCTTCAGTGTCCCTGCGCTGTACATGGACAGTCGCACGACTAAGAGACAGTTTCTTTTCTATGTACGTGAGCGACATGGAGCCACGATTTCAGCAACAGCAGAACATAGCAAACAGAGCAACGGTTAATTTTATAATAAAGGTACAGTAGCCTACCAGTCAAAAGTTTGGACACCGCTACTCTACTCATTCATAGGTTTTTGTGTATTTTAACTATTTTCTGCATTGCAGAACAATACTGAAGACATAAAACTATGAAATAACACATGGAACATATACAGAATTATGTGGTAAAGAAAAAAGTGTTAAAATATTTCATATTTTAGATTCTTCAAAGTAGCTAGCGTTGACCTTGATGATGCTTTGTACACTATTGCCATTATCTTAACCAGCTTCATGAGATAGTCACCTGGAATGCTTTTCAATTAACAGGTGCCTCGTCAAAAGATAATTAGTGAAAGTTAATTTCTTGCCTTCTTAATGCATTTGAGATCAAACAGTAAATCTCATCTCATCTCATTATCTCTAGCCGCTTTATCCTGTTCCACAGGGTCGCAGGCAAGCTGGAGCCTATCCCAGCTGACTACGGGCGAAAGGCGGGGTACACCCTGGACAAGTCGCCAGGTCATCACAGGGCTGACACATAGACACAGACAACCATTCACACTCACATTCACACCTACGGTCAATTTACACTGTAAAAAAAAATCCGTTGTTTTTACGGAAAAACACTGGCAGCTGTGGTTGCCAGAATAATCCTGTTAAAAATACAGTGAAATGTAAACAACATTACAGAATAACTTGTACATTTCACTGGGATTCCATGTACAGTTAATGATAATGTAAATTTTACAGGTATTCAATGTACAATAATCAATACATAACTGTTAATTTTATGGCTATTCATTGTACAATAAACAATGATTCAAAATGGTTACAAGCAATGATCTACTAGACAGATATTTTTTTTTTGGGGGGGGGGGGGGCTTTTTTCACCTTTATTGGATAGGACAGTGTAGAGACAGGAAATGAGCTGGAGAAAGATCGGGAAATGACCTTGGGTCAGAATCGAACCCAGGTCCCCGGATTCATGGTATGGCACCTTAGTCGACTGAGCCACGATGGTGGCTGTTTTTTTTTTAAATTTTTTTAACAGGGCAATGATGTAATTTTAACTATCACATTCTGTTTTAGTATTACAGTTTGTCTGTGTTTAAACTACAACAATTTGTAAACTCTACAAAAAAATATGATCAATTCAACATATTCTTACTGTTAAATTAACAGTGGTATTTGGTTAGGAGTTTTACAGTATATTGATGTAAATTACACACTGCTTCATTGTTTTTGTATTTACAGTTTTTTTATGTCATGATTTTACATAAATTCACTGTTAATTCTACAGACATTTTTTACAGTGTAGAGTCACCAGTTAACCTAACCTACATGTCTTTGGGGGAAACCGGAGCAAACCCACACAGGCAGAACATGCAAACTCCACACAGAAAGGCCCTCGCCGGCCACGGGGCTTGAACCCAGACCTTCTTGCTGTCAGGCGACAGCACTAACCACTACACCACCGTGCCGCCCCCAACAGTAAATAATAATAATAATAAAAATACAGTAAATAGCCCGATTCCACAACTGTGGTAATCCATATGATGTCAAGAACCACTCAACTAAGTAAAGAGAAACGACATCCATCATTGCTTTAAGACACGAAGTGTCTCTTAATTAATAAAAATAAAGTAAAACATTGCGATGATCTGGCAACTTGTCCAGGGTATATCCTGCCTCTCGCCCATAGTCAGCTGGGATAGGCTCCAGCTTGCCCGCGACCCTGCACAGGACAAGCGGTTACAGATAATGGATGGATGGATGGACATTGAATTAGCAGGTGTCTAAACTTTTAACTGGTACTGTATATTAAGATTTTTTTCAATTCTGTGCAATTTTGGCATGATGTATTAAAGTGACAAATCCAAACAATTGGCTCAACTGCAGTTTGTTACCATTTACTGTGCACAAAAGACAAATAACTTTTGAGCCTGTTGTATACAATCTGTTTAGTTGAGTGTGTATAGTAGGCTGTATATCCCCCATCAAAAAATTCCCGTGCAGCGATTGACCAAGGATGGGTCACGTGACATAGTTCCACCACTGATTTAAGCAATGTATCTCGTGACGTCAAAAAAAAAAAAGGGATATGGTGTCAGTCAGCCGTGGTATATCCTGGATATACCATGAACTGATATTATAATTTCATGCTGTATGGCCGACTTGAGTTGCAGCTGTGAGTTAGAGGTCTTGTATATATTTTTTTTTAAGATTTATTTGTAATTCTTTGTGGTTAACACTTTTAGTTTGGAATTTTTAGATGAGGGATATAAATCGAATATACCATGCACTGAGAGGCACCAGAAATTATGGATTCTCTTCGGTGACTGGCATCGTACTGTTTTCTTCAAGGCTGTGCCTGTCACAAAATAGTACTATACCAGTCACCTCAGCGAATCCATAGTTTCAACCGGAGCCTCTCAGTGCATGGTATATTTGCTTAGTAGACTCTAAATTTTGCCAATGATAGTTTCTTATCAGAACTTAAAAATGCCGGACTGTGCGTGTCAGTAACTATGTCCTGTCTTCTTTTATTCATAATCTAACAAATGCCTAAGAATGTCAAATAAGAGCAGTTTTTCATGTGTCCCCACACACACACACGTGCGCGCGCAGTGAATCACATCACAGTTAGATGCTTATTAATATAAGCTCTTTAGGACATTCCACTCCTTAGGCTTTCCAGATTTTTCATACAATTTGGTTATTACATGCATCAACGAACGACACATATAAAGCTTGTAAGCTGACAAAAATATTTGCATTTTATTTATCTACACTTTAAATAATCCCCTTTTATTTGGTATGTTTAATAAATAATACATTTTGCCAGTGAACACAATTATGAATTACAATTTTGAGATTAAAAAAAAAAAATCTGAACCCGAAATCCAAAAAAATTCAAATCTCAGAAAAAGATTTTATGTAATTTAGACCAAACATGAAACATCCAGGAACCCAAGGGAAAAGTAGACACTTTCAGAGTGTCACACCTATGGTCAATTTAGAGTCACCAGTTAACCTAACCTGCATGTCTTTGGACTGTGGGGGAAACCAGAGCAAACCCACGTGGACAACATGCAAACTCCGCACAGAAAGGCCCTCGTCAGCCACGGGGCTCAAACCCAGACCTTTTTGCTGTGAGGCGACAGCGCTAACCACTACACCACCGTGCCGTCCCTGTTGAATATTTAAAAAAAAATTTTCAATGCACTGAGAGTTCATATCTTCCGTTTTACTTCCAGTTAACGCTACTATATTCCTCTTCACTTCACATCACTTCATGGTCATGAGCGCCAGCGTGGAAGATAATTGTGATTGGCTAAATGAGGAATTCATTCACTGTGAAAGTGTCTAGTTTTCCCTGGGACTCCCAGGCCCTTCAACTTTGGCCTAATTTACATAAAATCTGTATTCTTCAGATTTTGATTTTTTTTTTTTTTATCTTAAAACCATATTTCAAATGATATCTTAAAGGAACAGTCCACCGTACTTCCATAATGAAATATGCTCTTATCTGAATTGAGACAAGCTGCTCCGTACCTGTCCGGGCTTTGCGTGACCTCCCAGTCAGTCAGACGCACTGTCACTCCTGTTAGCAATGTAGCTAGGCTCAGCATGGCCAATGGTATTTTTTGGGGCTGTAGTTAGATGCGACCAAACTCTTCCGCGTTTTTCCTGTTTACATAGGTTTATATGACCAGTGACATGAAACAAGTTCAGTTACACAAATTGAAACGTGGCGATTTTCTATGCTATGGAAAGTCCGCACTATAATGACAGGCGTACTAACACCTTCTGCGCGCTTCGGCAGCGCATTGATACGGAGCTCAGATATCAATGCGCTGCCGAAGCGCGCAGAAGGTGTTAGTACGCCTGTCATTATAGTGCGGACTTTCCATAGCATAGAAAATCGCCACGTTTCAATTTGTGTAACTGAACTTGTTTCATGTCACTGGTCATATAAACCTATGTAAACAGGAAAAACGCGGAAGAGTTTGGTCGCATCTAACTACAGCCCCAAAAAATACCGTTGGCTATACTGAGCCTAGCTACATTGCTAACAGGAGTGACAGCGCGTCTGACTGCGTCTGACTGACTGGGAGGTCGCGCAAAGCTCGGACAGGTACGAAATAGCTCGTCTCAATTCAGATAAGAGCATATTTCATTATGGAAGTACGGTGGACTGTTCCTTTAAGGCACATCTTACTGCAGGCAGGTTCAAAACAAAGAAAAAAAACATTGCCACAAATGTAAATTTATTACAATTCATATTCAGATTCTTTTGTCAACTTCCCAGCTCCATATACACACTGCGCTATTCTGAGTTCTGGAAAGCGTGTCTGTATGTAGTTCAAAATCTGATGTGTAAAACCAGGGCATTACTCAAAGACAGCAAGTGGGAGCGTATCAAATGTAATTTACCTCTCTTCCACAACATCAGTGCACACTCATTTCAATTCTGCTGTCAGGATTACAGCGAGCATGTTATCTAACAAGTGCACCTTGTGTGTTGTTTTGTTCGCTTAACACACAGTTAAAGCATCGCAAGGCAGACTTGGTAGTTGAACTGTTGTTTTGTGGAAACTTGCCTGTGATTTTGGCAAACTATTATGATTATAAAGAAGGTGCGGAGTAAAAAAAACTCCATTACCATGGTTCCATAAAATGAGTGCGAGTCAATACTCAAGCTTACTTGTAATTTCTATTAAACTTTTTTCCAATCTGTCTGTTTTCAGTCAGTGCGTTTACATGCACATAGAGAAAATCGAATTTCTGCTGTAGCTCGACTGAAATCGAAGTTCTAAATGCCATGGAAACACCTTAGCTCAGCTGAAATCGAACCGAACTGGATTTCTCGTAATCGAGCTACGTGACCTAGATTATGCGATTGTAGCCGAGCTACTTAGTGCATGTAAACCCTATCGAGCTACGTAGTCGAGCTACTTACTTCAGCACTGCCCCTTCCGGGAGTGATGAGACCACAAGCGGGAAACACAACAGCCTCGGTTGGCATGACAACAGTAGTAGTAGCGAGCAGCAGAAGAGGTCAGGAGGAACAAGGAGAACAAACGAACACGGAACTGATAACTTCGTTTATACTCTTGAATAGCTCTTCTTCATGATGACAACCGGAAGTGTACCAACACGATGGGGCGTGTAGCGCCACCTGTGGCTCGGGTGCACAATGTACCTCACACAATAGCTCGATTTCCTTGTGTGCATGTAGGATTGGATTTCTCTGGCACCCCTGCTGGGACCCTTAGCTCGATTACCGACAGTAGCTCGATTTGGATGTGCATGTAAATGCACTGAGTGAGGCTGTGCCCATGATAGCCTCAGATTCTTGTGCTTGGCTGACAGGAATGGTGGAACCCAATGTGGTCTTCTGATGTTGTAGTCCATCAAGGTTCGATGTTTTGCGTTGTGCATTTTAAGATGCTTTTCTGCTTACCGCAGTTGTAAAGAGTGGTTATTTGAGTTACAGTAGCCTTCCTATCCAGGGCTCCAGACTGTGATAGCAATTTTTGACTATTTTTGGAGACAAAAATATGCGACTTGCAAATATGCCCCCATTTGTTTTGGGTTTTTTTGTTGTTGTTTGTTTGTTTTTTCTATTTTTAAAATCATCATTGTATATCACATGAAGCACAACTTCAGAGCGAGAATTGGTGTGTGTGTGTGTGTGTGAGTGTGTGCGAAATAGAGAGTGATTACTGAGCACTAACAATCTGTTTACACTACAGCAAATTCCACTTAGCTCTCATTCAGATCGTATGTGGTGAAATTTGTTCTAGCTGAGCGGTGTTCATCTGGTCAGTGAATAACTGGAAGTGGCGTTGTGCGATGGTATTGCAAGACAACTCGGTGAAACTAGAGAAGCTACGGAACAAGGTACACTACCATTCAAAAGTTTGGGGTCACCCAGACAATTTTGTGTTTTCCATGAAAAGTCACACTTTTATTTCCCACCATAAGTTGTAAAATGAATAGAAAATATAGTCAAGACATTTTTCTGGCCATTTTGAGCATTTAATCGACCCCACAAATGTGATGCTCCAGAAACTCAATCTGCTCAAAGGAAGGTCAGTTTTATAGCTTCTCTAAAGAGCTCAACTGTTTTCAGCTGTGCTAACATGATTGTACAAGGGTTTTCTAATCATCCATTAGCCTTCTGAGGCAATGAGCAAACACATTGTACCATTAGAACACTGGAGTGAGAGTTGCTGGAAATGGGCCTCTATACACCTATGGAGATATTGCACCAAAAACCACACATTTGCAGCTAGAATAGTCATTTACCACATTAGCAATGTATAGAGTGGATTTCTGATTAGTTTAAAGTGATCTTCATTGAAAAGAACAGTGCTTTTCTTTCAAAAATAAGGAAACTTCAAAGTGACCCCAAACTTTTGAACGGTAGTGTATCATGTTTCCCCTACGTTTACTTCAGAGCGACACGACAGAAACAAGCGTGTTCCTAGAGTTCAGATGCTGTTCATTCTGAATGATCATGACAAACTGAGCAGGACTGCTATAGCATAAAAAAGACAAATACATGAATGATGTAAAACAGAGACTATGAACGGGAGTGCAAATGGTGTGATCGTAACAGCGAGATGTTGAGCTCATTACCACCATCATGCTAGTCA
This sequence comes from Neoarius graeffei, assembly GCF_027579695.1. Lineage (NCBI taxonomy): Eukaryota > Metazoa > Chordata > Actinopteri > Siluriformes > Ariidae > Neoarius > Neoarius graeffei. The sequence continues at coordinate 21,462,412 of NC_083578.1, read as the reverse complement.
TCTGACATGAAGCTCGTTAGCCAGTTACCTCATGTGAACATTCACTAGCTTGCTAAATTACACGAAAGACAAGTTCCATGCAGATTTCATTGGCTCAAGTTAATTTTCTGTTACCTGTGGGCATTTATTAAGTTGGTCCATTTTTATATATATAAAATAAGTCTACTGCAGACAGAATGCAGATCTGCTTGTGGACAACAGATGCTCATTTAAATTCAGCAATTCTGTGCCTCATTTGTTATTATCATTACTATTAAATAGTTGTATTTTATCATATGCATAAAACATGATGACATATCCAACATCTTTAGTTATTATCTCCGCCCACTGACTGTTTAACTCATTTATACAGTCAATGTTTGCAACAGGTTGTTTTCACCGACTTGTCAAGCCAGTGCCAGATATGGTGTCGCACCGACCAGACCAATAGACCCCTTGCACTGATGTCACACTTACGTTAGCAACTGTTACTACCCTTGTCCTGGGGGACAAGCGAAGTTGTACACCTCTGTGCTCTTCCAGGTTTTCGTCTGTGTGTCCGTGTAGAACGATGTCTGCAGCACCAGGTAGTTTGAGATGTCAGGGAACTCAACGGATGGATAATTTTTCAAATCATCGGAAAAATCCTTCTTTACTAGCGTGTAAGGCTCTATCCCATTGCAAAGATCAACTTTCTGAAAGGATCTTAACCATGTATTGGCCTCTAAACTGCAAAAATAGTCTGAGACGGTTTCACTAGCTCTTTGCATAACAGCCAAATCAGTTTGCCTGACCACCACTTCCTTCACTGGAAGTAAACTCGCAAGCAAAAGTCACGTGACTGAATACAACCTATATTCCATTCCAGCTAACTACTTGCAAAGAATGAGCAACAAACCTTTAACTCTGTGGACTGTCAGTGAAAAAATGTCAAAATCGTGGCCGCACACTGCGACTGTATGGCAGGCCTTGGAGAGAGCTGTTCTCACATAGCATCATTGTTGTGAGCTCGAAGCTGGAGTCAAACAAAGGGATTCACAGACAGTTACAGATACAATGGCAGACTGGTTTCTTCCTACTGCTGTGAAAAAAAAAATCTACTCCCGGATCAGAGATATTTCCTTTCTAAAGAAATGCCCAAGTCAAGTTCCTAAGCCACAATCAGAAGTTCAAGACAAAGTCCCAGGGAGACGGTAATACCCTTTATCTTTTTCTCTATTTGAACGATTGGAACAAACAAAAACATCACAAAAATGAACCATATTTAAGACAGATTAAGCCTTGCTTACAGGAAAGACAGTGTCTGGTTGTCCTCCAGTAGAAATTATCACATGATGCGTGATGTCACACACAAGGGAGCAAGATGCAATAGGAGCGAATTTGCTAAGGCAAATTAAATTGACATGACGAATTCTCAACTTCTTGCAAATGAAAACTGAAGACATCCAATCAGTAAAGCGTGTCCTCTAGAGAGGCAGGAGAAACAAAAAAGCTTGACCAAGACTGCAGAGGCTAAAGGCTACATGTAGTACGGAAATATGTTGTGCTACAATTAGTGCTACCTGTGGAAAGTTTGTCTGGAGCCCTACTGTCCACTCAAGCCAGACTGCTCATCCTCCTGTGATGCCTTTCATCAACAAGGAGTTTCCGCTCGCAGAACTGACCCTCACTGGATGTTTCTTGTTTTTCACAGCATTCTCTGGAAATTCTAGACTGTTGTGCATGAAAATCAGTAGGTTTATGTCTGTGAAGGTTCTCAGTCATCAGGTCATCATAAACTGTAGGTGCTAAAGAAGGCAACTGGACTTGCTTGAAATTCTTCAAGACGTTTCACCTCTCATCTGAAAGGTTTCTTCAGTTCTGTCTGACTAGTGGGGAGTTCCAGGTATTTATCCTCTAGTGGACCAAAAGCAAACTTAAGGAGAGTTATTGCGGTCACATGGGTCATTGACCTTCTGTCATCCTGGAGGTGTTAGGGTTGTCAATCTGGAACGATCATCACTGAACAGAGAAGGTGGTCTGAGATACCATTTAGCAGCCACCTACAATACAGTCCTTGGTACACTTCCCAGAAAACTGAATACACATCCACGCCAAGGCTACATCCACACGACAACGGCAACGAGATGTTATTTAAAAAAATATCGTGTCCAAATGGGCAACGATCAGTAAAATATCAGGTCCATATGGCAACGCAACTCTTGCTGAAAACAATGCAATACACATGCCACACCTCTAGGGGCGCTGTAAGACGGTCCTTTCGGAGACACCAGAACAATAGAAGAAGTAAGGACGCATGCGCATAAACTATTATGCGCGAGACTTCATATTAGCCACAAAGTCAGGAAAATCTGTTCGTAAAATTACGTTATAATGACCAAATACAATGAAAAGTATTTTTACACTCTCACCTGTGAAAACCTGTTGGTACAGTTAAACACAGCACATGAATGAGGCATCTTTATTCTCCGCTTTGACCTATCCAATATGGTGGCGAGGATGACGTATGATTCTACGCGGAAGGCGGCGTCTTTAATGGTCCGGAATAAATTGAATGCTACACGTTGATGGATTAATTTGTTGTTCTACGCCCTTTTTGAGGAATGTATTGTAGGACTTAAACCAACATCTGAAGAGGTGAGATCGCTCCTTTTTTTCCCTATTTTTGCTGGCGGGATTGACTCTGCCCTAAGGGCTATTTTCTCTCTCTCTCTCTCACTTTGCACCATTACACAATAAATATTCACAGTGAAAATATTTTGTAAGCGTGTTTCATGAACCAAGTTATAGGATTTGTTGACAACTCGCATCAAGTTCGTTACACTTCTACCCGGCGTGAAGCACTGACAGTTATGTGGTTGTGACGTCATCATAAACAAATCTGTTCTACTCATCCAGACGACTTCGCAACGGCAACGTTGCCAGATCTTTCCACTCTGGAACCCGTTCTCAAAAAGATTGCATTTTGGGCACCCAAAACGCTGGTGCCGTGTGGACGCCAGGCCTAAACGATAATCAATTGTATCGGAGTCACCTGAATCCGTTGCCGTGTGGACAGGGCCCAAGACTCAGCTGACTTCAACGACTCACATGATGGCAGAGAGAGCCAACGACCCACAGTTCACCCTAACAACCCTCTTGGCTGCTAACACCGTTCACACCCAGCCTCCAGTGACCCTAACAACCTATAGGATGACTGAGAAGGTCAACGACCCATGTGACCTCAATGACTCTCCTAAGGTTTGCTTTTGGTCCACTAGAGGATAAATACCTGGAACTCCCCACTAGTCAGACAGAATTGAAGAAACCTTTCGGATGAGGGGTGAAACTTCAAGAATTTCAAGCAAGTCCAATTGCCTTCTTTAGCACCTACGGTAAGTCAGTAGGTTCTGAATTTCAAACCAGCTTTGGCACCAAGAACCATGCCATGGTCAGAGTCACTGAGTTCACTGAACAGAGGAGGTGGTCTGAGACACCACTTATCAGCCACCTACAATGCAGTCCTTGGCACACTTCCTAGAAAACTGAATACACATCCACACCAAGACTCAGCTGACTTCAACGACTTGCATGATGGCAGAGAGAGCTAATGACCCACAGATCACCCTAATGACCCTCTAGGCTGCTAACACCATTCACACCCAGCCTCCAGTGACCCTAACAACCTACACTACAGGATGACAGAGGGTCAACAACCCATGTGACCTCAACGACTCTCCTTAGGTTTGCTTTTGGTCCACTAGAGGATAAATACCTGGAACTCCCCACTAGTCAGACAGAACTGAAGAAGCCTTTCGGATGAGAGGTGAAATGTCTTAAAGAATTTCAAGCAAGTCCAGTTGCCTTCTTTAGCACCTACGGTAAATCCATAGGTTCTGAATTTCAAACCAGCTTATCTGGCACCAAGAACCATGTTATGGTCAGAGTCACGGAGTTCACCTTTTTCCCCATTCTGATGTTTGATGTGAGCATTAAGTGAAGCTCTTGACCTGGATCTGCATGATTTTATGCCAGAGAAAGTACTGAAAATGGCTTAGGAACATCTACTCCACTACGTCATGCTACAGTATTTTGAATGATGGATTGAATATTTATGAAAGTGCATGAGGCCCCATCTGGGAAAGTTTCTTCACCAAGGTTTTATATAAGCTTATAAAACCTGGCCTAGCTGCTTAAAAGCTACTAATCTATAAAAATATGCAACCAAAGCATATCACCCCATGCATGTGGTGCATATGAGGGAGAATCAGCAGGTTTCTGTGCTCATAATAATGGCAAATATAATCATTTTCTCTGTGATGCTTGCAGTATTTTGAATTCAGTGCAATGCTTAAAACTGAATGTGGGCATTAAAGTTCTGGAAATTGTACATTACAATTGCAAGGACCTGTCAAGCCTTCATCATAGTCCTGGTTTTCTAGATAAGCACATGAATGCAATTCTAAATCTATGCAACGATTCTCAAAGCGCTGATGAATACACCGATGGCTGGAAGTGAACGAAGTTTAATGACTCTGAATTCAGCTAATGCAGTTCATTTAATTACACACAAATCATCAGTCCCTAAGCAAATGTACAATGGCCCACAGAAGCGTAACTATATTCCAATTGTGTTTGGTTGTCAGGCTATATTTTAATACTTTTTTTTAAAGGTTTTTCATAATGGGAGAAAAGGTTCTGCTGAGCAAGAAAGAGTTCCATTAAACCTTGTATGAATGATGGATCTAATTGTATTTAAAATGTCAACTTTTTTTTTTTTGAGGGCCACATTCTGGGCTTATCTCTGTTTCATCTCTGTTCATTCATACTAAAATGGGGCTCTGTGATCAGCAGAGGAAATTAGTCTCTCCTCACGGGCATTCTGATTATATTTTGTACACTTCATTTGGCATAACTATCTTGCCAGTTACCATCTCATCTAAGTGTGTATGTCGGCTGACATCCATGGGCCAGTTTTTGTCCTCTTCATAGAGAAACAAACTTTTGAACTATATGACAACAAACAGCTTTTCAGAGCAGAATAAAGTAACTGGATTGAAAGAAAAAGACAGATTTAAGATCCACGGAATCCTAGTTTCAACCTCAGAGGCTAGGGGCCCGGTCCCACAACACCTATAACTACAGCTATGACTATACCTCTGCCTGAATTTAGTTCCAGTCTGGAGCAGTCACACCACAACTATAATCCCGACTATAATATCGCTTGGTCCTGCCACTCAGGGAAATAAATACATGCAACTTGGGAATAGTCATGGAAATTTTTTCCAAGTAGTAGCACATTATTCTGGGTCATACTGTACAGCTTGGACTTCAAAACAACCCATGCACACACTCTGGTGGTTGATAAAATATGGATAGGTCACAGATTACGGAAATATAATAAAAAAGGATAAAAATACGGCGTCGTTACAGATTTTAATATGGATGCACCACGGATGCTAATAATTTATGGATTGGTCCTGGACGTTTCAGTATTTACAGATTGGTTACCGATTTCATACGGATGATGCATCACGGATCAAAAATTTAAGAAGTCTAAAACAATTAAATGTTTGGACTGCCAAAGTTCATAATTAAAATAATGAAGTAATATGTTTACTTCATGGAAAATCACATATCCGTGAATAAAAGATCTGCGCTTTGTATTATATTTTTTATTTTTCATGAATCGGTATTCTGTGACTTCATGATGCAACAAGGATGTACAAAGATGCCCGGGGAAAATAGCATGTGCTCAGACAATGTCACACGTAAACAATTACCTGTTGGTCAGATGTCTTATCAGATCAGGTCTGGGCCTGGAAAAATCGCTCCAGAAGGAATCTCACCGATACGGATAAACCCAGGCCTGGGCTATAGGTGTCGTTTTCGGTCTGGTGTGACCACCAGCCACATAAATTGCAGGGGACTGATTTATTATTATAGTTACTGTTATAGTTGTAGTTAGTTATCAGTATTGTGGGACCGGGCCCTAAGGCTTACAAAACTACACCGTGCTGTTTTCAGGTGGTTGCGCGTGGGTCTGTTTTTGTTATTGCACCATCTTTATAATCACATACCCCAAAAATAAAAATAAATAAATAAATAGAACCAATCTGTGTATGGTCAGTCATCCTGTAAATGTTCTTTCCCATGTTAAGTGATAAAAACGAACAGACTTTTTGGCTTGCAAGAATACACCATATCGCACAAAAGAATGGAATGATGAACTTTCTCAGATTTGTTGATTTCATTTATTAATGCATGGTTTACCATGACAAGGAGACGATATGATTTATAATTTGTGTGCTAAATATCTTTCCTGTTTGACCTTCACTGCCTGGACAAAAAAAGGCATTGTTTGGATTTAAATGATAATACTTGAGCCTTAGTTTGGATAATTCCTGCAGTGTTTCATGTGTTTTAGCTGGCAGCAATGCTTTTAACCTGAACTGATGCAGTGAGTAGCTTCTCATTTCTTAAACAACCATATCAGAAGGCGTATCCTGTGCACATGGAAAAGATATTACTGTGTTTCAGAAGGGTCACATTATTGGCCTGCATCGAGCAAAGAAAATAACTAAGGAGATTGCTGAAATGACTGGAATTGGGTTAAGAACTGTCCAGTCCTGAAGGATAGTGATGAACTGTCAATTTTGCGGAAGAAATGTGGTTGGAAAAAATCTTGACTGACCACGATCAGAGATCACTTAAATGCTTGGTGAAGCCGAATCATTAAAAAAATCGACAGTAGAACTCACGGCTATGTTTAATAGTGAAAGTAAGAGCATTTCCACACTCATACAGTACAATAAGAACTCACAGGACTGGGACTAAACAGCTGTGTGGCCATAAGAAAACCACTCTTTAGTGAGACTAATCAGACAAAACAGCTTCAATTTGCTAGGGAGAGCAAAGATTGGACTCTGGAGCAATGGAGAAAGGTCATGAGGTTTGATAAGTCCAGATTGACCCTATTCTTGAGTCATGGGCATGTCAGGATAAGAAAGGAAGCTCATGAAGCGATGCATCCATTATGCATAGTGGCCACTGTATAAGCCTGATGGCCACTGTATAAGTACTGTACTACGTTTACATGCACGTCCAAATCGAGCTGCTGTTGGTAATCGAGCAAAGGGTCCCAGCAGGGGTGCCAGAGAAATCCAATCCTACATGCACAAGTGAAATTGGGCTATTGTGCAAGGTGCATTGTGCACCCGAGCCACACGTGGCGCTACACTTCCGGTTGTCGTCATGAAGAAGAGCTTCCGTGTTCAAGCTGTTAGGCTTGCTCTAACAGACTATGGCTACAAACTGTCCGGCGCAGACCACTGTTTTGTAAGACAACTTATTTTGCACAATAATATTTTTCTAAAGTCCATTTTTTGCTTACAAAAAAATGTATATATTTTTTGCTTACAATTTAACTTATGTCTTAATAAACACACAAAAAGTTCAATTGTTTTGTTTTTATTGACATTCTTCAGATGTTGGACATATATATATATATATATATGTATATATATATATACACACACACAAATACAATGACTTGTTTATGTACACAATTCACAGCTATGCAACAGCTGTACAGATGTATTTGGTGATACAGTAAGTGAGCTAAATTTTAACAGTGCAAACAATGCCACAAAAAGAAAAGATTCATGCCATTGTCATGATTCGTTGTCATGCCGACCGAGGCTGTTGTGTTTCCCGCTTGTGGTCTCGTCACTCGTCACTTCCGGAAGTAGCTCGACAACTAGCTCGATAGGGTATACATGCACAAAGTAACTCGGCAGAAATCGCATAAACTAGGTCGTGTAGCTCGATTCCGAGAAATCAAGTTCGGTTCAATTTCAGCCGAATTAAGGTGTATACATGGCATTTTGAACTTCGATTTCAGTCGAGCAATGGCAGAAATTCGATTCTCTCTATGTGCATGTAAACGTAGTGTTATGATCTGGGGTTGCTTCAGTTGGTCAGGTCAGGGCTCAGAAATGGTATGAGGCAATAAAATGACGTCTGGTGATGATCTGAATGACCAGGTTATCCCATCAATGGATTTTTTTTTCTTCCCTGCTAGCACAGGCATAAAATTAGAACTCAAAATGTGAAAGAGTGGCTCAGGAAGCATGGGAAATTATTTTCACACATGAATTAGCCTCCACAGAGTTCTGACCCTAACCCCATTGAAAGTCTTTGGGATATGCTGGAGAAGACTTATGGAGTGGTTCGACTCTCCAGTCATTAATACAAAATCTCAGCGTGAAATTAATGCAACTCTGGATGGAAATAAATGTTGTGACGTTGCATAAGGTTGTTAAAACAATGTCACAGCAAATGCAAGAGATCATCAAAACTAAAGGCGGTCCAACGAAATATGAGTGTGTGCGATGTTTTTTGGCCAGGCAGTATTTCAGGAGGAATTGGCCTATTGTAATAATAAATTATGAAAAATAGCATCTCTTCATTATAAAGCAACCACACTCTCTAAACTTGCATTATATTTCAAAAGAGTAGCTCTTGGAAAAAGTTGTGAATTTGATCAGGTGCAATCCAGCAGGTGCTTATCCAAGATTAACTCCATTATGCAGCCATCTTGTCACCATGTTGTCCACAACATCTTTAGGGCATAGCTGCTTCTCAGTTCATTGATTGAGAGAGATGGTGTTTATTTCTAGTGTGACCAGAGATATGGAGGTAACTACTGAACCCTAGTTTGATAATGTGGACCATTACACTTGATCATAAATAATTTTTTTTCTAACAATTTCATTTTCTGTATCATTTTGATTTAACTTTGTTGGTTAATTTACATACTTGGATTTGGCTAAAATTTACTTTCACGATCCATAGCTACATTTTTATATCAGCTAGTCATCTTGTTCAGTGTCTCTCAACCCATACTGTACTTTTACCTTCAGGGTTGACTTTGGAAAAACAACATTGATCATTTATTTCTAACCATTTTCATAGAAAACTTAGCTGCCTGTTGTGTTTTATAGCTAGCTAGTTGACTTGCCTTTGAAAAGCAGCAAAACTTTACTTCCAGAATTGACCTGGGTGAACCCCCGCTAACTTATTTTGTAGAAATTTTCATAGCTAATACATGTTTTGAGCACATGTCCGATGAAAAGTTTAGTAAATACACAGCAACCCCGCTATAACGAACTCCTTGCTATAATGACGTCCAAGTAGTTTGTTATACCGAAAAGTTTGTAGTACTTGGGCACATTCTCCTGATCACAAATTTCTCCTTCCGAGTCACTATCGCAAATTCATTGACTAAGGCCCTGTCCACACGGCAACGGATTCAGGTGAATCTGATAAAATTGTTTATCGTTTCAGCCTGGCGTCCACACGGCACCGGCGTTTTGGGTGCCCCAAAACGAAATCTTTTGAGAACAGGTTCCAGAGTGGAAAGATCTGGCAACGGCACCGTTGCGAAGTCATCTGGATGAGTAGAACGGATTTGTTTATGATGATGTCACAACCACATGTGCTTCACGCCGGGTAGAAGTGTAACGAACTCGATGCGAGTTGTCAACAAATCCTATAACTTGGTTCATGAAACGCGCTTACAAAATATTTTCACTGTGAATATTTATTGTGTAATGGTGAAAAGTGAGAGAGAGAGAGAGAGAGAATAACCCTTAGGGCAGAGTCAATCCCGCCAGCAAAAATAGGGAAAAAAAAAGGAGCGATCTCACCTCTTCAGATGTTGGTTTAAATCCTACAATACATTCCTCAAAAAGGGCATAGAAGAACAAATTAATCCATCAACGTGTAGCATTCAATTTATTCCGGACCATTAAAGACGCCGCCTTCCGTGTAGAATCATACGTCATCCTCGCCGCCATATTGGATGGGTCAAAGCGGAGAATAAAGATGCCTCATTCATGTGCTGCGTTTAACTGTACCAACAGGTTTGCCGTCCAAACGAGATCACATGGGATTACCTTTCACAGGTGAGACTGGAAAAATACTTTTCATTGTATTTGGTCATTATAACGTAATTTTACGAACAGATTTTTCTGACTGTGGCTAATATGAAGTCTCGCGCATAATAGTTTATGCGCATGCGTCCTTACTTCTTCTATTATTCTGGTGTCTCCGATGGGACCGTCTTACAGCGCCCCTAGAGGTGTGGCATGTGTATTGCATGGTTTTCAGCAAGCGTTGCGTTGCCATATGTACCTGATATTTTACTGATCCGTTGCCCATGTGGACGCGATTTTTTTTTTTTTTAAATCTCATTGCCGTTGTCGTGTGGATGTAGCCTAAGTTAAAGGATCACAAATGGAGGCGATGAGTTCTTCATCTGTTATGGAAATGACGGAGATTACCAGTGTATCGTTGTCAATGTCCACGAATTGACTCATTATATTTTCTCAGTCTTCACCATTCAGTTCATTCATGTGTTGCAAATCATTGATGTCATTTATGTTGCGCTGCAGAGCTGGGCGAGGTGGGATGGAGGGATAAAAACGCCACCAGTATGCTTTAACTAGGTATTAAGTTTAGTGGTATTAGCAGTCATTTCGTCCTTTTATTGGTCCTTTGATCACCGTTCTCAATAATTGTTTGTGATGGACATTTAAGCTACATTAGTTAAGTCTTTGTTTTATGGCATTAACACGTATTGTTAACTTGATTACTTATTGTTTGTCTCTGGGGAAAGAGGAGCACATGGCTCAGTGATGTTTTTCTGAAGACACAAACTTAGTTCATTATATACGAAAGTTTGTAGTTCATTCTAGCGTGGTTGCAGTGTATCATGATTCCAGTATTGCAAGACAGCAAAGATAACAACCATCAGAGATGTCCATAAGCACCGGTGACCAGCAGTTTTCTCTGCCCTACACAGACGGTCTGTGCTGGCCACTTGATCCTGGAGAGAAAAAAAAAGCCTTTCAATGTTCAAGTTATTTATATTATCTCCGCTGCCCGTAATTTGCTGCAAATCCAATTATTTCACCACAAAATAGTCTTTGACTCAAGTCTAGCATGACCAGAAGCAATACCATATTTTTTGATCGATTCTCGCACTCTGATTGGCTGAGCTGGGCCATGTGATCACACTGGAGCAGACGGTAAAGACACAGTTGGTAGTTGTTGCAGATGATTTCACTCGGTTTTCACAAAATGCCAGCGAAGAAGAAACTAAAACCTTCCACGGGCCAAATAAAGTCTGTTTTCTGCCTGGTTTCTACATCTCATCTCATCTCATCTCATCTCATTATCTCTAGCCGCTTTATCCTTCTACAGGGTCGCAGGCAAGCTGGAGCCTATCCCAGCTGACTACGGGCGAAAGGCGGGGTACACCCTGGACAAGTCGCCAGGTCATCACAGGGCTGACACATAGACACAGACAACCATTCACACTCACATTCACACCTACGGTCAATTTAGAGTCACCAGTTAACCTAACCTGCATGTCTTTGGACTGTGGGGGAAACCGGAGCACCCGGAGGAAACCCACGCGGACACGGGGAGAACATGCAAACTCCACACAGAAAGGCCCTCGCCGGCCCCGGGGCTCGAACCCAGGACCTTCTTGCTGTGAGGCGACAGTGCTAACCACTACACCACCGTGCCGCCGGTTTCTACATATAAATTGTAATTAATATTTTCATATCCGGGCAGCACGGTGGTGTAGTGGTTAGCGCTGTTGCCTCACAGCAAGAAGGTCCTGGGTTCAATCCCCATGGCCGGCGAGGGCCTTTCTGTGCGGAGTTTGCATGTTCTCCCTGTGTCCGCGTGGGTTTCCTCCGGGTGCTCCGGTTTCCCCCACAGTCCAAAGACATGCAGGTTAGGTTAACTGGTGACTCTAAATTGACCGTAGGTGTGAATGTGAGTGTGAATGGTTGTCTGTGTCTATGTGTCAGCCCTGTGATGACTTGGCGACTTGTCCAGGGTGTACCCCGCCTTTCGCCTGTAGTCAGCTGGGATAGGCTCCAGCTTGCCTGCCACCCTGTAGAACAGGATAAAGCGGCTAGAGATAATGAGATGAGATTTTCATATCCAGAAGCTACCCGGAGTGCTGAAGTTCCCATAGAGATGTCTGGTCCCTTAGCTAAGGCTTCATACTTATAAAGTGCAAGTGCAAATAACTAATTGTGTGCAAATATTTATGCTAGAATTAAAACTATAGAATACACAATACTATACCAGAAGCCCATCAAGTATATTACACATGCATCAAATAAGCTCACTATGTATTTATGTTACAGAGCCAGGCAGCGTACTACAGAGGGGAATTGAGCAAGCCAAGCACACATACTGTACAGCTGGAGGGAAATTTCATACACCAGAAGGCATGTAGATTTCAAAAACCGCAAATTCACTGCAAATTCCAGAGCCGCCTGATCCTTTTTTTTTTTTTAGCCAGCTACTTCAGATTTTCTAGAGAACCCTGAGCCATTTAAAAACATGACCTTGAGCAAATGCAAGGCCTTCTTCTATGTAGCAAAGATCCCTATTGAACCAATTTATTCATGGACTAAAAAGGAAACTTTATGAACATTTCCTAGCAAAAAAAAATGCTAGTCATTTAAGTATTGTGTATTAAATTTACCAATTTGGCCACATGTTCTACAACCCTGATTCCAAAAAAGTTGGGACAAAGTACAAATTGTAAATAAAAACGGAATGCAATGATATGGAAGTTTCAAAATTCCGTATTTTATTCAGAATAGAATATAGATGACATATCAAATGTTTAAACTGAGAAAATGTATCATTTAAAGAGAAAAATTAGGTGATTTTAAATTTCATGACAACAACACATCTCAAAAAAGTTGGGACAAGGCCATGTTTACCACTGTGAGACATCCCCTTTTCTCTTTACAACAGTCTGTAAACGTCTGGGGACTGAGGAGACAAGTTGCTCAAGTTTAGGGATAGGAATGTTAACCCATTCTTGTCTAATGTAGGATTCTAGTTGCTCAACTGTCTTAGGTCTTTTTTGTCGTACCTTCTGTTTTATGATGCGCCAAATGTTTTCTATGGGTGAAAGATCTGGACTGCAGGCTGGCCAGTTCAGTACCCGGACCCTTCTTCTACGCAGCCATGATGCTGTAATTGATGCAGTTTGTGGTTTGGCATTGTCTTGTTGGAAAATGCAAGGTCTTCCCTGAAAGAGACGTCGTCTGGATGGGAGCATATGTTGCTCTAGAACCTGGATATACCTTTCAGCATTGATGGTGTCTTTCCAGATGTGTAAGCTGCCCATGCCACACGCACTAATGCAACCCCATACCATCAGAGATGCAGGCTTCTGAACTGAGCGCTGATGATAACTTGGGTCGTCCTTCTCCTCTTTAGTCCGAATGACACGGCGTCCCTGATTTCCATAAAGAACTTCAAATTTTGATTCGTCTGACCACAGAACAGTTTTCCACTTTGCCACAGTCCATTTTAAATGAGCCTTGGCCCAGAGAAGACGTCTGCGCTTCTGGATCGTGTTTAGATACGGCTTCTTCTTTGAACTATTGAGTTTTAGCTGGCAACGGCGGATGGCACGGTGAATTGTGTTCACAGATAATGTTCTCTGGAAATATTCCTGAGCCCATTTTGTGATTTCCAATACAGAAGCATGCCTGTATGTGATGCAGTGCCGTCTAAGGGCCCGAAGATCACGGGCACCCAGTATGGTTTTCCGACCTTGACCCTTACGCACAGAGATTCTTCCAGATTCTCTGAATCTTTTGATGATATTATGCACTGTAGATGATGATATGTTCAAACTCTTTGCAATTTTACACTGTCGAACTCCTTTCTGATATTGCTCCACTATTTGTCGGCGCAGAATTAGGGGGATTGGTGATCCTCTTCCCATCTTTACTTCTGAGAGCCCCTGCCACTCCAAGATGCTCTTTTTATACCCAGTCATGTTAATGAACTATTGCCAATTGACCTAATGAGTTGCAATTTGGTCCTCCAGCTGTTCCTTTTTTGTACCTTTAACTTTTCCAACCTTTTATTGCCCCTGTTCCAACTTTTTTGAGATGTGTTGCTGTCATGAAATTTCAAATGAGCCAATATTTGGCATGAAATTTCAAAATGTCTCACTTTCAACATTTGATATGTTGTCTATGTTCTATTGTGAATACAATATCAGTTTTTGAGATTTGTAAATTATTGCATTCCGTTTTTATTTACAATTTGTACTTTGTCCCAACTTTTTTGGAATCGGGGTTGTAATTGAAGTGAAGGAAATCAGCTAGAATACTTCCCTACAACTTGAATCGCTCAACCTTACCAGCTGAGTTGAACACATTTTAACCCGAGAAAAGCCAATGCGATGCACAAAAGATTTCATACACAATTCAAGAACGAACTAGAGAGATTCCATTGAATCCTGTGAGTAAGTAAAGTTAACCCTGTGTGTTAACCGAACCTCTTTGGGAGATTTGTTTTGCTTCAGAAAGCCATTAAAGAGCTGACATTTTTATGGATTGCTCAGAAGTACTATTATGAGTCTTACTCATTTGTTAAAGTCAAGTTGAGAAATTTCTTCCAGAAAGTCCCGCAGCTCCTTTCCCAACTGATAGATTTTACAAACTGGAATAAGTCATGTGAAACATGTCGAACCTATTTGCAATTTTATTGTTTGTTCAAGCAGATTAATTAATCTGTGCGAGAGATGAGTCAGAGAACATATTTTAGTCACACTAGTATAATGCCAGTAGATCACACATATGCCTGCATGTCATTACCACTATGACAAAGTGTCTGCGTAAACATAGCATGTTGCATTTATTTTAATTTAATGTTAATACTGCTATCAATGCCATTGCTGACTGGCCAAGCCGAGCCGAGCCTCTGCTGTAACTCAGCACATCCATGTTGTATAGCTGCACTGCATTCTTGAACTTTGAGTGCAGCATTACAGTGCCGCCTCCACTATTTCTACACTGGATGACATTGAACATCACAAATATTTCAGTATAAACACATTTAATATGTTTCAGGATGGACTTTCCTTTAATCTCAGCCTGACCGTGTAAAGACGTCATGGTTTTATGAGACAATCCGTTCTCCCCTGGCACAGATCTACTCAGGTTTGAGCCGATTATCATGTTTTATTTAGCGCTGTTTTGTTTGCACATGGAAGCACAAAAGCTGATGTTTTTCGTCTTGTCATTTTTTTTCTTAACCAGAGAAAGCCGTGGATGACACACGCAGTGTCTTTAACATATTGTCTTATTTAAATGAAGTCTCAAGCAATGAGCTAGCTGATGGCTTGGCTGCACATAATGAGTCACTGAATATCTGAATATCAATAGCATTTGCTAATGATTTGTGGTGCGCCTCAAATAACACCTCAAATAAGTGCACCATGTTTGAGAATATGTTGCATTCCTATCATTTGCATCAAAGCCCGGACAGATAATGAGCGTCAGCCTAAAAGCAGTTTGTTCTTTGCTCCAAATATGCTGCAGTAAAACCATCCGTCACACTCGAAGGTAAGGCTGACAGGATTATATTGACTAGTTTCAGTACATAATCCATGGTTGGGTACCGTACATGTCTTGAAAGTAAGTAAGTTTCTATATAATTGAGATGGTGCTAATGCAGGTACAGTTTCTATTAGCGGGAGAAAAAAATTAAATGGTCTCAAATGGAATAGATAGATGTCAGGTTTCGCTGTCCTAAAAAAAGAGAAACCTCTTCTTTTCACTCACCATTTTCCAGAGAAGTTCCATGTCATATTGATAAGAAAACTAGTGTACAACCCCATTCTATAAATTTAGGATACTGTATAAAACGTCAATAAAAAACAGAATACGACAATTTGCAAATCATGGAAACCCTATATTTCATTGAAAATAGTACAAAGACAACATAACAAATGTTGAAACTGAGAAATTAAAATTTTTTTTTAAATATGCGCTCATTTTGAATTTGATGTCAGCAACACGTTTGAGAAGTTGGGACAGGGGCATGTTTACCACTGTGTTGCATCACCTCTACTTTTAACAACACTCTGTAAATGTTTGGGAACTGAGGAGACCAATTGCTGTAGTTTTGAAAGAGAACTGTTGTCCCATTCTTGTCTGATATACAATTTCAGTTGCTCAACAGTTCAGGGTCTCCTTTGTCATATTTTGCGCTTCATAATGCACCAAATGTTTTAAATGAAAGACAGGTCTGGACTACAGGCAGGCCAGTTTAGCACCCGGACTCTCTTACTACAGAGCCATGCAGTTTTATTATGTGCAGAAAGCGGTTTGGCATTGTCTTGCTGAAAGAAGGAAGGCCTTCCCTGAAAAAGATTTAGTCTGGATGGCAGCATATTGCTCTGAAACGTGGATATATCATTCAGCATTAATGATGCCTTCCCAGATGTACAAGCTACCCATGTCATGTGCACTAATGCACCCTCATACCATCACAGATGCTGGCTTTTGAACTGTGCACTGATAACAAGCCGGATGGTCCGTCTCCTCTTTAGCCTGGACGACATGCTGTCCATGATATTTCTAAAAAGAATTTTTACTTTTGATTCATCAGACCTCGGAACAATTTTCCACTTCGCCTCAGTCCATCGTAAAAGAGCTCGGACCCAGAGAAGGTGGTGGTGTTTCTGGATATTGTTTATATCTGGTTTTAACTTGCATTTGTGGATGCAGTAATGAACTGTTTTCACAGACGATGGTTTTCTGAAGTGTTCCTGAGCCCATACAGTGATTTCCACTACAGACACGTGTCTGCTTTTAATGCAGTGTCACCTGAGGGCCTGAAGATCACAGGCATCCAACGTCAGTTTTCAGCCTTGTCTCTTGCATACAGAGATTTCTCCAGATTCTCTGAATCTTTTCATGATATTATGTACCACAGATGATGTGATCCGCAAATTCTTTGCAGTTTTACATTGAGGAACATTATTCTTAAATTGTTGCGCTGTTTGCCCATGCAGTCTTTCACAGAGCGATGGACCCCTCCCCGTCTTTACTTCTGAGAGACTCTGCCTCTCTGGGATGCGCTTTTTATACCCAATCATGTTGCTGACCTGTTGCCAATTAACCAAATTAGGTGGGTTTTTTTTTAGCATTACAGTTTTTCAGTCTTTTGTTGCCCCATCCCAACTTTTCTGAAACGTGTTGCTGACATCAAATTCAAAATGAGCATATATTTTTCATAAAACAATAAAATTTCTCAGTTTCAACATATGATATGTTGTCTTTGTACTATTTTCAATGAAATATCAGGTTTCCATGATTTGCAAATTGTCATTCTGCCATCCCAAATTTATGGAATTGGGGTTTTAGAAGTCATGGAGACAGCAAATGATTAAATGGCTCAAGGTTCCAGAATGCAATACAGCTCAGCTAGTTAATGATCTATGAGATGAGGAGTAGGAT
Organism: Neoarius graeffei; assembly: GCF_027579695.1. Taxonomy (NCBI): domain Eukaryota; kingdom Metazoa; phylum Chordata; class Actinopteri; order Siluriformes; family Ariidae; genus Neoarius; species Neoarius graeffei. The sequence goes on along the minus strand of NC_083578.1, from coordinate 21,445,085 downwards.
GGTGTTGATGATGGTATTAAAATGTTGAAAGTTGAGGCTTGTTCTATTTGAGCAGAATGTACATATGAGAAGGTCTGAAAGTTAGACTAAAGCGCTGCTGCATCGCTCTCTTTAAGTAGAAAGACTGTCAAGATTAATATGCAGATCATTCAGGGATCACATTTCCTTTAAATCCTAAACACTTGATTTTCTAAAAAATGACTATTTTACTGATCCACCCCTTTTGTAAAAGAATAATAAGTAAATGTAGATCAAATGTACATATTGGCTACAAATAACAAGTTCATTTGTTAGTTTAGAATAAAACATTTAAAATTGTTAATGTTGCAACAGTGAAGCTCATTCACCTTTCATGTTTTTCTTTTTCCCTTTTTAAATATCTCCTTATATCCATCCACCTTCTCTGATAAATCTTGCTCCTTTCTTCTCCACTCTTATGCAACTGTTTTTTTTTTTTTACTTTTTCCAGCGTAGTCTTTTTTCTTTCTTTCTGTCTGGCTGACATTTGACTCCTCTACTTCTCCTCCTTTGCCCTTTAGGATTGCCAAGAGCACCGGCTTGGATCAGTTTTCCTGCTTCTCCTGGCCCCTTTGTTGTTCCTCTTCCTCTTCATTCTCCTCCTCTTCCCAACCCCAGAATCCTCCACCAGTCACAATGCCCACCACCTGCTCTATCCAATACATGCACGAGAAGTTCCACCTTCTCCTGTAGTAATGCCCGCTCTGGCCCAGTGCCAGTCTCCACCCACTGCCCTACCCACCGCTCCTCCTCTTGCCATCCCACCCCTTGCCATTGCCATTGTTGCCATCTGTAGGCTCCTGCACCATGAAGGATGAGGTCATCAACACCAATGCGCTGGCCTGGCTGGTCTGCTCTGGGGTGTCTATCTTGGCCAATGCCTGGGGCATCCTGAGTGTGAGCGCCAAGCAGAAGAAGTGGAAGCCTCTGGAGTTCCTGATCTGCACACTGGCCGGCACGCACATCCTCAACATGGGCATCCCTATCACCATGTACTGCGTCATCCAGCTGCGCCGCCAGCACTCCAATTATGAGTGGAACGAAGGCCTCTGCAAGGTCTTTGTCTCCACATTCTACACTCTTACTCTGGTCACCTGCTTCTCTGTCACATCGCTCTCCTACCACCGCATGTGGATGGTCCGGTGGCCTGTTAATTACAGGTAGGGCAAAATTTGCTTGCATGGATTTATATTGCTTTGTTTCTGAATGTATCATATGCATAAAAGAATTTAAGTTACAGGAAGAGATTTGTGAAGCCATTTTTTCCACAAATTTTGTATTATGTACCATTTTTTTTGTTTTTTTTTCTTTTGCAAACACACTTCAAATTCATGATCAATCATTATATTCTACCTTAAGCCACAGAACGAATTATCATACCTCCTCGGCTACGATATTGAGCATTGAAATATTGCTATTCTTAGCCATGGATGCTAATGAGCTGATCGCACAAGAACACACCCCTACTGCCTCATTTACAGCTTTAGATATTGCCAATAATATCAGGTGACTTATATTAACCAGCTGCAGAGACGATCCTTGAAAGAAGTTAAGGTTAAGTGGATTGAATTGTAAGGACATCAGCTGAGTCATCTATATTCTTTGACTAATAAGTGACCACTGAGTTATTCTAAAGATTTTGAATGTGACTATAAGACAAAAATTTGATTTGGCTCCTGATTATATAACAATCTGATGTAAGGATTTTGCTTGCTGTAGCTCTTAGTGTGTTCACTGTTGCTTGAGGAAAAACTGTTATAAATAGGGAAATAATCAACAATGGGGTGCTTGCTGTTCCACATCCTGAAGTGTTTTATTTCTCTTATACGACAGCAATTTGCCAACAGTTAGTGCGATTTGTGATTTATTATTTAACAACACTCCATGTTGTGGAAGGTCTGTGAGACAAGTTCGCTCCTGTTCGCTCACTTACAGTGGTGCTTGAAAGTTTGTGAACCCTTTAGAATTTTCTATATTTCTGCATAAATATGACCTAAAACATCATCAGATTTTCACACAAGTCCTAAAAGTAGATAAAGAGAACCCAGTTAAACAAATGAGACAAAAATATTATACTTGGTCATTTATTGATTGAGGAAAATGATCCAATATTACATATCTGTGAGTGGCAAAAGTATGTGAACCTTTGCTTTCCGTATCTGGTGTGACTCCCTTGTGCAGCAATAACTACAACTAAATGTTTGCGGTAACTGTTGATCAGTCCTGCACACTGGCTTGGAGGAATTTTAGCCCATTCCTCCGTACAGAACAGCTTCAACTCTGGGATGTTGGTGGGTTTCCTCACATGAACTGCTCGCTTCAGGTCCTTCCACAACATTTCGATTGGATTAAGGTCAGGACTTTGACTTGGCCATTCCAAAACATTAACTTTATTCTTCTTTAACAGTGGTGTAGTGGTTAGCACGGTCACCTCACAGCAAGAAGGTTCTGGGTTTGAACCCAGCAGCCGGCGAGGGCCTTTCTGTGTGGAGTTTGCATGTTCTCCCCGTGTCTGCGTGGGTTTCCTCTGGGTGCTCCAGTTTCCCCCACAGTCCAAAGACATGCAGTTAGGTTAACGTGGGGCGGCCTTGGGCTGAAGTGCCCTTGAGCAAGGTACTTAACCCCTGACTGCTCCCTGGGTGCTCTAATGTGGCTGCCCACTGCTCTGTGTGCGTGTGCATGTGTTCACTGCTTCAGATGGGTTAAATGCAGGGGATGAATTTCACTGTGCTTGAAGTGTGCATGTGACAAATAAAGGTTTCTTCTTCTTCTTCTTTGGTAGAACAACTTGTATGCTCAGGGTCGTTGTCTTGCTGCATGACCCACCTTCTCTTGAGATTTAGTTCATGGACAGATGCCCTGACATTTTCCTTTAGAATTCGCTGGTATAATTCAGAATTCATTGTTCCATCAATGATGACAAACCATCCTGGCCCAGATGCAGCAAAACAGGCCCGAAGCGTGATACTACCACCACCATGTTTTACAGATGGGATAAGGTTCTTATGCTGGAATGCAGTGTTTTCCTTTCTCCAAACATAATGCTTCTCATTTAAACCAAAAAGTTCTATTTTGGTCTCATCCATCCACAAAACATTTTTCCAATAGCCTTCTGGCTTGTCCATGTGATCTTTAGCAAACTGCAGATGAGCAGCAGTGTTCTTTTTGGAGAGCAGTGGCTTTCTCTTTGCAACCCTGCCATGCACGCCATTGTTGTTCAGTGTTCTCCTGATGGTGGACTCATGAACATTAACATTAGCCAATGTGAGAGAGGCCTTCAGTTGCTTAGAAGTTACCCTGGGGTTCTTTGTGACCTCGCCGACTATTACACGTCTTGCTCTTGGAGTGATCTTTGTTGGTCGACCACTCCTGGGGAGGGTAACAATGGTCTTGAATTTCCTCCATTTGTACACAATCTGTCTGACTGTGGATTGGTGGAGTCCAAACTCTTTAGAGATGGTTTTGTAACCTTTTCCAGCCTGATGAGCATCAACAATGCTTTATCTGAGGTCCTCAGAAATCTCCTTTGTTCGTGCCATGATACACTTCCACAAACGTGTTGTGAAGATCAGAATTTGATAGATCCCTGTTCTTTACATAAAACAGGGTGCCCACTCACACCTGATTGTCATCCCATTGATTGAAAACACCTGACTGTAATTTCACCTTCAAATGAAATGCTAATCCTAGAGGTTCACATACTTTTGCCACTCTCAGATATGTAACACTGGATCATTTTCCTCAATAAATAAATGACCAAGTATAATAGTTTTGTCTCATTTGTTTAACTGGGTTCTCTTTATCTACAACCCCGATTCCAAAAAAGTTGGGACAAAGTACAAATTGTAAATAAAAACAGAATGCAATGATGTGGAAGTTTCAAAATTCCATATTTTATTCAGAATAGAACATAGATGACATTTCAAATGTTTAAACTGAGAAAATGTATCATTTAAAGAGAAAAATTAAGTGATTTTAAATTTCATGACTACAACACATCTCAAAAAAGTTGGGATAAGGCCATGTTTACCACTGTGAGACATCCCCTTTTCTCTTTACAACAGTCTGTAAACGTCTGGGGACTGAGGAGACAAGTTGCTCAAGTTTAGGGATAGGAATGTTAACCCATTCTTGTCTAATGTAGGATTCTAGTTGCTCAACTGTCTTAGGTCTTTTTTGTCGTATCTTCCGTTTTATGATGCACCAAATGTTTTCTATGGGTGAAAGATCTGGACTGCAGGCTGGCCAGTTCAGTACCCGGACCCTTCTTCTATGCAGCCATGATGCTGTAATTGATGCAGTATGTGGTTTGGCATTGTCATGTTGGAAAATGCAAGGTCTTCCCTGAAAGAGACGTTGTCTGGATGGGAGCATATGTTGCTCTAGAACCTGGATATACCTTTCAGCATTGATGGTGTCTTTCCAGATGTGTAAGCTGCCCATGCCACACGCACTAATGCAACCCCATACCATCAGAGATGCAGGCTTCTGAACTGAGCGCTGATAACAACTTGGGTCGTCCTTCTCCTCTTTAGTCCGAATGACACGGCGTCCCTGATTTCCATAAAGAACTTCAAATTTTGATTCATCTGACCACAGAACAGTTTTCCACTTTGCCACAGTCCATTTTAAATGAGCCTTGGCCCAGAGAAGACGTCTGCGCTTCTGGATCATGTTTAGATACGGCTTCTTCTTTGAACTATAGAGTTTTAGCTGGCAACGGCGGATGGCACGGTGAATTGTGTTCACAGATAATGTTCTCTGGAAATATTCCTGAGCCCATTTTGTGATTTCCAATACAGAAGCATGCCTGTATGTGATGCAGTGCCATCTAAGGGCCCGAAGATCACGGGCACCCAGTATGGTTTTCCGGCCTTGACCCTTACGCACAGAGATTCTTCCAGATTCTCTGAATCTTTTGATGATATTATGCACTGTAGATGATGATATGTTCAAACTCTTTGCAATTTTACACTGCCGAACTCCTTTCTGATATTGCTCCACTATTTGTCGGCGCAGAATTAGGAGGATTGGTGATCCTCTTCCCATCTTTACTTCTGAGAGCCGCTGCCACTCCAAGATGCTCTTTTTATACCCAGTCATGTTAATGACCTATTGCCAATTGACCTAATGAGTTGCAATTTTGGTCCTCCAGCTGTTCCTTTTTTGTACCTTTAACTTTTCCAGCCTCTTATTGCCCCTGTCCCAACTTTTTTGAGATGTGTTGCTGTCATGAAATTTCAAATGAGCCAATATTTGGCATGAAATTTCAAAATGTCTCACTTTCGACATTTGATATGTTGTCTATGTTCTATTGTGAATACAATATCAGTTTTTGAGATTTGTAAATTATTGCATTCCGTTTTTATTTACAATTTATACTTTGTCCCAACTTTTTTGGAATCAGGGTTGTACTTTTAGGACTTATATGAAAATCTGATGATGTTTTAGGTCATATTTATGCAGAAATATAGAAAATTCTAAAGGGTTCACAAACTTTCAAGCACCACTGTAAGTATAGCAGCTATAAAGAGTTGATGGTAAGTATACCCTGTGATCCAGAACTTACAGTAGATATCTGCTCAGGGGCAGATTGGCCTTCAGGAAGCTGGAGAATTTTCTCAGATGGCCAATTTTCCTAATGGGTTCAGTCTGTTAAATTTCAATTTATATATTCCCGATGTTCGTGGGCACATGCAGAAACTAACAGTGGAAAGAAAGCAGAACAGCAGTGCAGCAAAAGAGAAAGAAATGACAATGTTGAAAAATAAATGAAGATTTCTGTTCTACATCAGCTGCTGGTGATTGTGATCATGGGGAAAGCAGGGGAATACATGTACTCGGTGGCAGAGCCTAGCCAGTGAAATGAGGCTGAGGAATGATAAGTATTCTTTTAGATCAGCCTTTTATTTAGAACTGGTCTGTTTTATGTTAGAGAGCCACAGATTTCATTGTTTTGTCTCTCAAACAAGTGACCAAGCTACATGGAAATGTAGGCTTCACTTTGTGGCACTCACATTGCTAAAGCATGCACATGCTGCATTCGTATGTCAAATAAATTTGGTGCATGTTTTTTTTTTTTTTTAATTGCTGGTCCTCTTATCTTTCTGAAATAGGAGCCCTAGTGCCATAATGAATTTTGAAATTTTATTTGGAGCCCTGTATTTAACCGAATAGATGGTTCGCCTTCAACACATTATTTATATGATTGATGATTATGTGAAAGCAGGTGATATTGAAATATTATTGGCTGGCATTGAGTGGTATAGCAGATATATTCCATTCAGCTAGCATGATATTGAACGAGTCGAAGACTTGTTCAATATCATGCGAGCTGAATGGAATATACAGTGGGGAAAACAAGTATTTGATCCCTTGCTGATTTTGTTGGTTTACCCACTAAGAAAGACTTGATCAGTCTGTAATTTTAATGGTAGGTGTATTCTAACATGTGGAGACAGAATGTCAAAAAGAAAATCCAGAAAATAACTTTTAAATATCTATATTAATTTATTTGTATTTTATTGAGAAAAAGAAGTATTTGATCCCCTAGTAACCATCAAGAGTTCTTGTTAATACAGACAAGTTAGACTCTCCAAATTACCTTGTCACCTAAATTGAAGACACCTGATATCACTAATGACTTGTATAAAAGCCACCTGGCCACAGAATCAATCAGTTTGTCAGGCTCCAAACTCTCCAACATGGGAAAGACTAAAGAGCTTTCTGTGGATTTAAGGGAGAAGATTGTAGACCTGCACAAGACCGGTATGGGCTACAAAACCATTAGCAAGAAGCTGGGCGTTAAGGTGACAACTGTTGGTGCAATTGTGCGCAAGTACAAGACTCACAACATGATCATCAATCGGCCTAGGTCTGGGGCTCCAAACAAGATCTCACCTTGTGGGGTTTCCAGGATCATGAGAACGGTGAGAAATAGACCTAATACAACATGGGCAGAGTTAGTGGATGATCTTAAAGCAGCTGGGATCACAGTCACCAAGCAAACAGTTGGTAACACTTTACACCGCAATGGTCTAACATCTTGCAGTGCTCGCAAAGTACCCCTGCTTAAGAAAGCACATGTGCAGGCCCGCCTGAACTTTGCCAATGAACATCTGAATGACTTGGAGAGTGACTGGGAGAAGGTGTTATGGTCAGATGAGACCAAAATTGAGCTCTTTGGCATCAATTCAACCCGTCGTGTCTGGAGGGAGAGACATGCTGCTTATGACCCCAAGAACACCATCCCCACTGTCAAGCATGGAGGTGGTAACATTATGCTTTGGGGGTGTTTTTCTGCACAGGGCACAGGGCTACTTCACCATATCAATGGGAGGATGGACGGAGCCATGTACCGTAAAATCCTAAGTGAAAACCTCCTTCCCTCTGCCAGGAAGCTTAAAATGGGTCGTGGATGGGTCTTCCAGCAGGATAATGACCCAAAGCATACAGCCAAGGCAACCAAGGAATGGCTGAAGAAGAAATGTCTCTTTTCCAGTTTTTCGATGTCCGTTGGTATGTTTTACTCTTGTAAATATGCGTGAAGAATATCTAATGAAGTTTTGGTAGCCTTTCAGGTGTTCAGTGCATCTTTAGTTTCAGTTTATTTATTTAAGTCAAGTCAAGTTTATTTGTATAGCGCTTTTAACAATAAACATTGTCGCAAAGCAGCTTTACAGAATTTGAACAACTTAAAATATGAGCTAATTTTATCCCTAATCTATCCTCAATGAGCACACCTGTGGCGACAGTGGCAAGGAAAAACTCCCTCAGACGACATGAGGAAGAAACCTCGAGAGGAACCAGACTCAAAAGGGAACCCGTCCTCATTTGGGCAACAACAGACAACATGACTATAACATTAACAGTCCTAACATAAAGTCAGCTTCATTGATGCTATAAACCCCCCACTGATGGAAACCCGAGCGCAAAACCGTTCATGACAACTGCAGTCCTAAAGCCAGCAAGTCAACTGCAGTCCCCAGCTACAAAAGCACCACTGCAAGAGTCCAGAGCGTCCTCCAAGCGTGACCCCCCAACTGTCCACATGGGGTCGCCCTCCACAGGAGCGATGTGATGAGACTCCAATCAGACACAGGGCACCAGGATGGATCAGGCAGGTCCAAGGTAGTCTGGCTAACGCGACTTCAAAGCTCTGCAAGCATTTGGTCTGGCAAAGATATTAAGCCCAACCGTTTCCCAAAGGCATGGTTGACCCGCCTCCCTGAAATGCCTCAGTTTGCTACTGGTCGAAGCCAGAAAAGGCTGTGACGAAGCTTAAACCAATCACATCACTCTTTCCTCTGACGTATGTGACGCGACGGAAACTGCTTGAGTAACAGAAAGAAGATAAATACCTCCAGGGCTGCTCTTTGCTCCGTTTTCAATGAGAACTTCCCGTTGAATGCTTTCAATACAGCATCTACCGCTGTGTCAAAGGCTTGCCGCTGCTCCATGTTCGTAATGTTTCTAGTGAATGAAGCGCTTCCGGCATAGATTCTGTAAACAATCTATGGCTTCCGGTCGCAGTTCTACTACGTCACTGCCTTGAACACGCCTCTACCCAGGGCCGTTGGAGATGCTCAAAGTTGATTGGCTCCCGATTTTTCGGGAGCTTGGAAGAGCTGTAGATAGCTTGCCTTGCCAGACTAAGCTCGTAACAGGCACTCGTGTTGCGTCATGCTTAGGATGGGCGGGCCCAGGCTAGGTCCAAGGAGCAGAAGAGGTCAGCATCTCGATCAAAATAAACACAGGTTGTTTATTTATTTAGTGCTTAAACCTGGCACTGGATTAGCCTCGTCTTCTCTCTTTCCCAGCCAACAAAGTAATGATTGTGCGCATGCACAGCAGAAAAGTTTTGTCATTGGATCTTTGCATGAGCTCCGATGTGTGGCGTCGTGTTGTCTTGACAATGTGCAATATTATAGTGATATTGTACCCTCATTCTCCATTGGGGAGAGTGGCGTAATAAATGGAGGATAAGCGATATGATAACAATACTGTATGCCATCGATAAACCCGCTAGAAGGGAACAGAATACATTGGGGTTTTTTCCCATGGAAAAACTGGCCCGTATGTATCATAAATACTCGTATGGATGGAGGTAGTCTTTAAGTGTTCAGTAAATATGATGCGTTAGTGTTAGAAAATATACGATTTACATTTTCACACACCACTTTGGTTTTTATAGTGATTTTTTTTCTTATTTATGTGGCATTATACACTGGATCAGATGTAGCCCTGTGTTGTAACATGAGCTGATGGATTTTCAAAGATGTTATTTCAGACAAATGTAGGGGAGGGGAGTATATTAAAGCAAATCTGATTTTTGTTCCCAGTCCATGCCTGTGTCTGGTGACTGTGGAGACCAAGGCAGATTTTAAGACTTCAACCTGGTGGCCATTAACACTGTGTATTAGTCTCATCTCATTATCTCTAGCCGCTTTATCCTGTTCTACAGGGTCGCAGGCAAGCTGGAGCCTATCCCAGCTGACTATGGGCGAAAGGCGGGGTACACCCTGGACAAGTCGCCAGGTCATCACAGGGCTGACACATAGACACAGACAACCATTCACACTCACACCTACAGTCAATTTAGAGTCACCAGTTAACCTAACCTGCATGTCTTTGGACTGTGGGGGAAACCGGAGCACCCGGAGGAAACCCACGCGGACACGGGGAGAACATGCAAACTCCGCACAGAAAGGCCCTCGTCGGCCACGGGGCTCGAACCCGGACCTTCTTGCTGTGAGGCGACAGCACTAACCACTACACCACCGTGCCGCCGGCTGTGTATTAGTACATGATTATCTTGGAATGCTGGAACAGCATGAGGTAAATGTGTTTGCACCATAAGGTGTACCTGGTCCTTTAAAATAACCTCAAATTATTGCAAGAACCATGCAGAGCATTTGTCAGACCTAATGATTTGTACAATATGGCTGGTCATAATATATAGCCATGATGATGTTATCAGTATCCCGTGATCCAATTCCGTTTCTGTAAGTGTACCTCCCTGGCTTATAGTACAGATAGGCATGTGAATTACTTACCTTTTTAAACATATTCCTTAGTACAGTTAGAGTGGCAGTTCAAGCAGCAGTGGATCAGATAGAATGGTGTAAATGTGTGATCGAGAGATCTACCATTTGGTGCATTGTGGCATTCTGGTAATTGCTTCATTGCTTTGAAAACTCACATCAAAGTACAATCAGTCAGACCGCTTTCATAACTAACACGTAACGCATAATTGCCATTCAAGCTAATATGACTCACTGTGTAGCTGCCTTTGTAATTGTGATTGAGGTACTTCAAAGTTAAAGTGCTTTTTCATGTGCTGTTTTCATTATTTCACCATGATCAATCCTCTATTGAACAGAAGGTTACACATTTTTGATTATCTTCAGTGAATCGGAGCATTTTATTTATTGTACCTGTCCGAGATTAATCAGGATTAACCCATTGGTCACCACTACTGTGGCCACAGTAAGTCAGATCACAGTTCAATTCAAAAGAATTGTACTTGTATAGCACTTTTAGCAAGAGACATCATCACCTAGCAGCTTTACCGAAATTCGAATGTAGATTTAGATCCCTAATGAGCAAGCCTGGGGCGGCACGGTGGTGTAGTGGTTAGCACTGTCGCCTCACAGCAAGAAGGTCCTGGGTTCGAGCCCAGAGGCTGGCGAGGGCCTTTCTGTGTGGAGTTTGCATGTTCTTCCTGTGTCTGTGCGGGTTTCCTCTGGGTGCTCCGGTTTCCCCCACAGTCCAAAGACATGCAGGTTAGGCTAATTGGTGGCTATAGAATAGAATGCCTTTATTGTCACTATACACATGTACAATGAGATTAAAGCATCTCCAATAACAGTGCAAAACAGTGTGTAGAGAGAGAGAGGAAGAAAAAAAAAATTGACCGTAGATGTGAATGTGAGCGTAAATTGAGCGTAGGTGTGAATGTGAGCATGAATGGTTGTCTGTGTCTATGTGTCAGCCCTGCGATGACCTGGCGACTTGTCCAGGGTGTACCCCGCCTCTCACCCATAGTCAGCTGGGATAGGCTCCAGCTTGCCTGCGACCCTGTAGGACAGGATAAACAGCTACAGATAATGGATGGATGGATGGATGGATGGATGGATGAGCAAGCCACAGGCAACGATGACAAGAAAAAAACAACAACTCCTTGATATGGCCTCTTATGAGAAAGAAACCCGATGACTCAAAAGGCAATCTTTTGATTAATATCTAAGTAATTCTGCATTACTTGCTCTGTTGGGTATAAAAAGATCTTTCTGCAGTGCATAATGTGCCAAAGTGGCTTCTGCACTGAAGAAAATAATAACAACAACAACAACAACAAAAACTGTTCCTCTCAGCAAACCTCCTCTTTTGTAGTAAATGTTTTTAATCACAAACTCACCACACTTAGTTTTAGTTTCTTGTTGTCCTACAGCATGGTTATTAATCTATTTCCTGCACTGCCTAGTCTTCTCTTCACAGACGCTCCACAGGAGGATTTGCAGATGAATGCATTTCTGGGGCACAATGATATAAAAACAGGGGCTTGTGCTCATAAAGCAGCATTAAACAAATAAGAACAAACGGAAGTGTGACGGAAGTGTGTGTGTGTGTGTATGTGTGTGTGTGTGTGTGTGTGAGTGAGTGAAAGAGAGAGAGAGAGAGAGAGAGAGAGAGAGGTAGCCTGGTGAGAGAAGAACAAAAGCAAACCAATTTCCTCCATTTTAATAATAGTGTCTTTATGCAGTGAGTGTAATCTTGTAACTTTCGGCCTCAAAACACTTTTCCCAATGCTGCCTTTAGTGTATGTAAAATTTTGTCAAGTATTTTTTTGTCTTACTAGAGGTCTAAAATTAGTGAACCAAAACCAGACATAAATTTTTCCTTCAAGCGTTGACTTTTTATATATGAATGAACTGACAGGCCCAGTGAACCAGGTTATAGTGCTAACTTAGTGAGCTGAAACAACAAAGGTTGTAATGCTGAGAAAACGCAGACAATAAGAGCCATGAAGCTGAGTGAACTACGTTAATAAAGGCTATGATGCTAACTGAGTGAACGAACTCAAAATGTAATGCTAACTGAGAGAACTAAAGCCCAGCGCACACAGGCAACTTTGCGTCGCAAGTGTATTGCGATTTTTGGACACAAGTTTCCCCTCTCGGGTAGCTGCATGTGCGCATTATCTGCGACCAGTGAGCGATTTGGGGAGGGGGATGCAAGTCACGTGGAATTCACATGACTACTTCGCGGGTGGGGATTGGCTTAACCTTTGGAGGTGATCGCTTCGTTATTGCAAACACACGCGGCAATATCTCTGCAACAAGTCAACGACTGCCGATTTTGTGTCGCAGAATATCAAGCCTGTTTGATACCTGCGATCTGTCGCAAGCAACAAAAAATCGCTGTCGCAAATATCCGCCTACGAAGCAATTTTTCACTTGTGTCAAAAAGTTGCATGACCAAGTGACGGAAAATCACCCATGTACGCCGGGCTTAAGTCAACAAAGGTTATGATGCTAACCGATAGAATGAAGCTAACAAAGGCTATGATGCTAACTGAGTGAACTAATTTAAAAATGTTTTAATGCTACCTGAGAGATTAAGTCAACAAAAGCTATGATGTTAACTGAGTGAACTAACTCAAAAGGTTGTAATGCTAACTGAGTTACTAAGACAGCAAAGGCTGTGATGCTAACTGAAGAAGAAGAAGAAGAAACCTTTATTTGTCACATGCACACTTCAAGCACAGTGAAATTCATCCTCTGCATTTAACCCATCTGAAGCAGTGAACACACACCCAGAGCAGTGGGCAGCCACACTACAGCACCCGGGGAGCAGTCAGGGGTTAGGTACCTTGCTCAAGGGCACTAACTGCATGTCTTTGGACTGTGGGGGAAACCGGAGCACCCAGAGGAAACCCACACAGACAGGGGAAGAACATGCAAACTCCACACAGAAAGGCCCTCTCCAGCTGCTGGGTTCAAACCCGGAACCTTCTTGCTGTGAGGTGACCGTGCTAACCACTACACCACCGTGCCACCCATGGTGAACTAAGTGAACAAAGATTGTAATGCTAACTGAGAGATTGTCAACAAAGGCTGTGAGAAACTGAGTGAACTAAGTCAAAAGGTTGTAATGCTAACTGAGAGACTAAGACAACAAAGGTTATGATACTAACTGAGTGAACTAACTCAACAAAGGTTGTAATGCTGACTGAGTGAACTAAGTCAGCAAAGGCTATGATGCTAACTGTGGAGGTAACAAAAGGTATATTTAAAATAATTTTGATGTTGTTGCCTTCAGTTTTCTAGGTGTGATTGGTTTTCTTCCCTTTATGTATGTATGAATGTTAACCCAGATAGCAAAAATCAGTTGAATCAACATTGAAATAGCATTTGGCAGAAAACATTGAAATAATGTTGAAATGATATTGAAAGTGTCCCCTTGAATTTGGGTTGAATCAACGTTGAATTTTCAACCCTATCAGCATTGAATCAATAGTGATTCAACCATCATCTAAATAGAAATTTCTATTTAGATGATGGTTGAATCACTATTGATTCAATGCTGATAGGGTTGAAAATTCAACGTTGATTCAACCCAAATTCAAGGGGACACTTTCAATATCATTTCAACGTTTTCTGCCAAACACTATTTCAATGTTGATTCAACTGATTTTTGCTATTTGGGAATTGCTCAAGGGCACCTCAGCCCAAGGCCGCCCCACGTCAACCTAACTGCACATCTTTGGACTGTGGAGGAAACCCACACAGACACGGGGAGAATGTGCAAACTCCACACAGAAAGGCCCTCGCCAGCTGCTGGGGTCGAACCTGGAACCTTCTTGCTATGAGACAACCATGCTAACCACTGCACCACCGTGAAATTGGGTTGATGTTTCACCGTACACAATGATGGAAAGGCCTGTCTGTGGACATGAACCAGATATGATATGAACCAGAAAGGATTATACAGTCTTTACCTGGACAATAAAATATTGCCTAAATACAGTACTAGCAGTTAAACTTACTGTACAATTCAAATAACTGCCTGACTAACAAAATATTTGAATATTTGCTCCGGTTTCCCCCACAGTCCAAAGACATGCAGGTTAGGTTAACTGGTGACTCTAAATTGACCGTAGGTGTGAATGTGAGTGTGAATGGTTGTCTGTGTCTATGTGTCAGCCCTGTGATGACCTGGCGACTTGTCCAGGGTGTAGATACCCCGCCTTTCGCCCATAGTCAGCTGGGATAGGCTCCAGCTTGCCTGCAACCCTGTAGAAGGATAAAGTGGCTAGAGATAATGAGATGAGAATACATAACATGTCATAATAAGTCTGTATATTAATCCTCAGTCACTGTTTTATCCTACTCAGTATGGTGGTGAATCTGGAGCCTATGCCAGGAACACTGGGCGTGAGGTGGGATGGGGTTCTTGTCCATCAGAGTACCATGTGTACAAGCACATGTTCACTTAACCACTATTTTTAACCACACTACCACAAAGAGGAGAACTGGCCAGTGTTGTTGAAGCAAATTTCTTCAGTCGCAAGCACGGACAGTCTATGGTCGCAAGTCTCGTCGTCAACGGAGCTCGAGCTCTTCTGAAAGTTCTTCTGAGAGACGGTTATTTGGACCATTCCAAATAGCGGCCGGTACGGTAGAATTTTCTGTTCGTTTTTTCCTTACATGTTGCACACACAAGATTTGCACATAACCATAAATAATAATCTATTCTTCATAGTTCCTTGTGCTCTATTAAAATTCTAAATTAAATAAATTAAATTCAATGAAATATAGGAAACCCCCCTCCCACAAAATGGTCTCACCCAGAGTGCACCCCAGGCTCCCGTCCAGTGGTGCAGTGTATGATGACAACAAAATCAACATATATTCAACATTGATCAAATGTTTCCTTCAACCATTACATTAATTCGAACACATTTTTTCAACTTTTTATTTTATCAGTGGTTGATTAATGGTTGATCCACCATCAGTGTTCAACTATAACTGTAAATCAACCATCTTGACCAAATATCAACATTGAAATAACATCATTTGCTATCTGGGAAGGTACATTGTGCTAACTGCTTTGACATCCTTCCCATTAATCCCATGCAACAAGCTAACAGTTGTGACTTTACTGCCATGTAGGTGCAATGATGTGTACATCAGAGGTAGTAAAAATACCCAAGTTCTTTACTCTGGTAAAAGTTGGAGTACAGCTTCAAATTCTTCATTCAAGTCAAAGTAGAAGAGTTATACAGCCTTAATTTGCTTAAAGTATGAAAATACAGTAAAAAAAAAAAAGATGTCTGCTTCAAATCACACATTGATGATGTAATTTTAGTTACTGATAAATTAGTGCATCTTTCACCAAGGAGCATGGGAAAACATTAGCTAAAGCTAACTAGTCACACCTTTATTCCTAATCTTTCACATGTTGGTGAGCAGGATGATAACTCTGACACAAAATGGCCAGGCAACGTTTTTCTAATCTTCAACTGCCCAGTTTCAGAGAGACTCTGCACTGTAGGTTCAGATTCCTGTTGAACCTGATGTGGTCTTCTGCTTGTGTAGCCCATAAGCTTCAAGGTTTGACATGGTGTGCATTCTGAGATGCTTTTCTGCTCATGATGGTTGTAAAGAGTGGTTATTTGAGTTTCTGTTGCCTTCCTGTCAGATCAAATCAGTCTGACTGTTCTCCTCTGACCTCTCTCATCAACAAGGCATTTCTGCCCACCGAACTGCCGCTTACTGAATGTTTTTTGTTTTTTCGCACCATTCTGTAGCCTGGCAAGCCAGACTCAATGTCTGGCCTCGATCCGTAGACATTTCCGAAGGGGGTAGGAGGAACAAACCGCTGTCTTTCAAACTGTCTCTGTGCGTATAGGCCAACGCTCTGACCAATCAGCGCAACTGTGACTGTGACGTAGTCAGAGCGACAGAAAGCAGTGGGGGAGACCTTGAAATAAATAATTTTTCAAAATGCGTATTAATTAATAAACAGGTTCTAGATATTAAGAAGTTTGGAGATAATGACCACAAGTTTGGAGTCTGTACCACATACACTCATTTTTTTTCCAAGTGTTTTTCAAGGGTTTGCTTAAACTGTTTTTGAGAGTTTTTATTTAGTGGTGTTTGGTGAAATAATTTCCCTTAAATTTAAAATAACGGGAAAATAAGAAACAATCAAAAAGTAATGTTTCAAAGCTGTTTATTAATTCTTTGTACTGCACAAACTAGCCCCATCCTTTTGGCTACGAGCGGAGCCAGCTGGTAGATCAGACTTTTGCCATAGCCGGTCGGCAAAACAGCGAAAACGTCCTTCTTGAAAAGGAATGAGCGGAGAGCCTCTTCCTGCTCATGTTTCAACGAAAACTCCAAGTCTAATTCTTCTAAAACTGATTCCAAAGCGGAGTCAAACGCGCGCTGTTCACTAGCCGTAGCCATCTTTCCTGTTGTGCTTTCTCCAGCGTCGCGCAGCTTTGTCGTCACTCCTGCAAAAGCCCGCCCAAAGAATCCAAACAAAAACCTTGCATTGTGATTGGCGGGCACGATTTGATGCCCGGGGTGTTTTTGTTTATATGGTGCGAGGCTAGACCCACTCGCTAGGCAAAAATATTTTTGGCCGCTAGGCGGGTGGGTCTAGTTTACTAGGCTGTGTAAACTCTAAAAACTGGTGTGTGTGTGTAAACCCCAGGAGTTTTTTGAAATCCTCAAAAACTCATCATAATATATCTCAGACATGATAGTGCCGTAGTAATTTCACATGATTAAAATGTCCTGACAATCTTGGACAGTTTATAAGCATCATGAATTCAGGTTCGGGGCGGCACGGTGGTGTAGTGGTTAGCACTGTTGCCTCACAGCAAGAAGGTCCTGGGTTCGAGCCCCGGGGCCGGCGAGGGCCTTTCTGTGTGGAGTTTGCATGTTCTCCCCGTGTCTGCGTGGGTTTCCTCCGGGTGCTCCGGTTTCCCCCACAGTCCAAAGACATGCAGGTTAGGTTAACTGGTGACTCTAAATTGACCGTAGGTGTGAATGTGAGTGTGAATGGTTGTGTGTCTATGTGTCAGCCCTGTGATGACCTGGCGACTTGTCCAGGGTGTACCCCGCCTTTCGCCCGTAGTCAGCTGGGATAGGCTCCAGCTTGCCTGCGACCCTGTAGAAGGATAAAGCGGCTAGAGATAATGAGATGAGATGAATTCAGGTTCAGTTTCTGCTAACTTCATGCACTTCCATTTGAATCCATCGAAACAAAAATGAGGAAATGTACAATTCATGATTTAATTATCATCATTGTGTTGAATGCATTCTTCATTCAAACATGGAGCGCCTCAGAACATGTCACTGATAATATTGGGATATGAAATACAAATAATAAGAAAAAAAAGGAGCTGAAAGATTTTGCAAAGGGAGGGAAATGAGGGAGAAATTTATTTTGAACATTTCTTGGCCTTTTAATGCTTGGAATACATCAGCTCAAGTTATGAATGCAGCCTGGACTCTGAAAATAAATTTTTCCGCATCTGTTTTTCTCACTGCTGCTCTTCAAACTGATGAGGCTTTTTTCTCTCTCTCTCTCTCGCTCTCTCTTTCTCTGCTTGTGGCTTCAAGCTGTGTGATGATGTAATTGGCCCCGTGGGATCGTCAGGAGACTGAGAAAAGACTAAAGTTCTGACCCTGACAATCCTGAGAACTACCTCCTTCTGCACCTCCCTTTCATTTTTTATCCTGTTAACAAACATGGATGATGTCACTATCTGTGCTTCCTCCTTCACATCTTCCTGTGCGGAGATGTTCCCAGGGCTTTATTGTTTTCTTTAGCATCCTCTCCCACTAGCTTTTGACTCAGGTGTTGGCAGGAGAGTAGATCAGTTAAAAGATAAAGGACAGGACACAAATCGGAGGAGACGAGGGAAAGAGCACATTGTAAAAAGCTGTTTCTTTTGTCAAGTCTCTAAGTAATGTAGAGCAATGTGAATGGCCTGGTTTGTAAAAAGTTATGTGAAAGGGAACAGCACTGCATAGTAATGTATTAATACACATTAATTATTCGTTATCCTTTTGTAAGAGATATTATAGAAAAGGGGCACGGTGGTGTAGTGGTTAGCACTGTCGCCTCACAGCAAGAAGGTCCGGGTTCGAGCCCCGTGGCCGGCGAGGGACTTTCTGTGCGGAGTTTGCATGTTCTCCCCGTGTCCGCGTGGGTTTCCTCCGGGTGCTCCGGTTTCCCCCACAGTCCAAAGACATGCAGGTTAGGTTAACTGGTGACTCTAAATTGACCGTAGGTGTGAATGGTTGTCTGTGTCTCTGTGTCAGCCCTGTGATGACCTGGCGACTTGTCCAGGGTGTACCCCGCCTTTCGCCCGTAGTCCCTGGTGCAAATCCTACACAGGATCCTGTAAGATCCTATAGGATCTTATTTAGGAATGGGATCCTGAATAGGATCCTACATAGGAACAGGATCCTATTTAAGATCCTGAATAGGATCCTATGTAGAAATAGGATCCTGCACAGGATTACATTCCTATTTAAGATCCTAAGTAGAAATAGGATCCTATATAAGATCCTGTGCAGGATCCTAAATAGGATTCTAGAAGGAGCCAAAATCTTGTAAGTGATAGGATCTTGAACAGGATCCTGTATAAGATCTTGAAAAAGTATCAGGATCCTGTAAAAGATCCTAAGTAGGATCCTGAATAAGATCCTAGCTCATATGCTTCAGGATCCTAAGTAGGATCTTGTAGGATCTTAAACAAGATCTTGAACAGAATCCTGAATAAGATCCTAACTCAATTGTAGCAGGATCCTGAGTAGGATCTTGTAGGATCTTAAACAAGATCTTGAACAGGATACTAACTGGATACCAACAGGATCCTGGGTATGTTCTTGTAGGATCTTAACAAGATCCTAAGTAGGATCCTGAATAAGATCCTAACTGGATACCAACAGGATCCTGAGTAGGTTCTTGCCGAACGAATTCCCAATACTCTGATTCAGCAAATTCAGGGTAGCATGGAAACAAGGCTTGCTAGCCCTAAATTCTTGAATAGATAGTGCATTTAAAGTTTTTTTGCGAGGTTTTTTTTTAAACTTAAATAAATATCCTTCTGTACAAGAGCAGAAGAGGGCTCACACATACTATATGTGATTTAGGGTTTAAATATAGCTAAATATGATGACCTTTATTTCAACAAACCATAATAATGTGAATATGAAAGACAATTTTAACTATTCCATGATAATATTTCAGAGTTACAGTTTTCATTAGTTTGCTTGAATAGTTATAAAGAGCAGTGTTCCATATTTATTCAACTATGAAACTTAGTACAATCAACAGCATGTTTGGTTGAAAAATAACCTTCATAATAATATGATTCATCTAAAAGTATGCATATACCTGGGTCACAGCTGATTCTTTATGAAAATGAATGCAAGCACCCTCTTAAATGTTGATTAAAACAATAATGGCTATTCAGAACACCATTTGAATAGGCTTTACTTGTTTAACCTTTTCTACCAAAAAAGAAGTCAGGTCTTACAATATGGTTAATTAATCATGTTGATAACTCTTCAAGGTGGAAGAAACATAGCCATCAATACCATCAACATCATCCTGGTACACACATACAAGTTTGGCTTCTATAGCAGAACATTTGATGAGTTTCAGCCTTCTGGTGAAGCATACACTGATAAAGTCCTGACCCAGAATACCAGATGCCCAAAACTCGTGTATTATGGGATCTCTTGGGGGACAAAGGCCAGTTGAACAAATGTTTGAGCCCAACCCTGGTGCAAATCCTGGCCAGGATCCTACCAGGATCCTAGCAGGATCTTACCAGGATCCTAACCAGGATCTTGTACAGGATCTGAAATATAATCCTAAAGGATCTTGTCCAAGATCCTAAAGGATCCTGTACAAGATCCTGTAGGATCCTGTAGGATATTGTAGGATCCTGTAGGATGTTGTAGGATCCTGTACAGGATCCTGTAGGATATTGTAGGATCCTGTACAAGATCCTGTAGGATATTGTAGGATCCTTCTCAAAATCCTGTAGGATCTTGTCCAACAGGATCCTGTACAAGATCCTAGTTAGGATCCTACAGGATCTTGTCCAAGATCCTACAGGATCCTGTTCAAGATCCTGTAGGATCCTATAGGATCCTACAGGATCTTGTACAGGATCCTGTAGGATCTTGGACAAGATCCTTTAGGATTATATTTCAGATCCTGTACAAGATCCTGGTTAGGATCCTGGTAAGATCCTGCTAGGATCCTGGTAGAATCCTGGCCAGGATTTGCACCAGGGGTCAGCTGGGATAGGCTCCAGCTTGCCTGCGACCCTGTAGAACAGGATAAAGCGGCTAGAGATAATGAGATGAGATGAGATTATAGAAAAGATTTAGAATTCCTACTAAACCCCTTTGCTTAACCTTTAACAGCAGAATCCTGAAAAAAAAATCAGATTGTACTAAGAGAATAATGTACTGTATTTGTATGTGATTGTGGTGGAATTAAAAAATATGCACTCACCGGCCACTTTATCAGGAACACCCATCCACCTGCGGTTTTATGCAGTTGTCTACTCTAATCAGCCGATCCCTTGACAGCAGCACAACGCGTAAAATCATGCAGATACGAATCAAGAGCTTCAGTTAATGTTCACTTCTTCAAACATAAGAATGGGGAAAAATTGGGATCTGAAAGTGTGGCATGGGTTTTGGTTTGAGCCAGATGGACTGGTTTGAGTATTTCAGAAACTGATGATCTCCTGGGGTTTTCACACGCAACAGTGTCTAGAGTTTACACAGAATGGTGCGAAAAACAAAAAACACTGAGTGAATGAGCGACAGTTCTGTGGGTGGAAACAAACGCCTTGTTGATGATAGAGGTCAGAGGAAAATGGCCAGATTGGTTTGAGCTGCTAGGAAGGATATAATAACTCATATAATCACTCTTTACAACCGCGGTGAGCAGAAAAGCATCTTTGCATGCAACAGCAGAAGACCACATTGGGTTCCACTCCTGCCAGGGAAGAACAGGAATGTTAGAATTAACAACAAGTTACTATTAAAGTGGCTGGTGAGTGTCTAGTAATTAAGGATCTCCAGAAAGAGAAAATTCATGTGCATTTAGTAACATTTTTGAAAGTGACTGCAGCTCGGTGAAGTGGTCAAGCATTAACCCTGTTGTCAGAAGATATTGGGTTCAGATCCTGATGATGCCACAGATATCGGTGATTCCAGTTAGTCCGTTCTCTCTGGGTGGAAAGACGACATTTCTGTCCTTCCTGTCAGTCGGAATGATGCTCACCAATCGTGAGCTCATGTATGTTGAAGATGGCAATTAGCGTGTCCTCAAAATATGCTTCAAAAACACTTGGAAGTACGTTAGACTTTCACTCTAGTGGGTGGGAATGGATGCTAACTATCACTGAAAATGGCAAGTATCTGCCTTACTCAATATAACGACTGTAAAAAATGCTGAACATTGTGGAATTCTCTAAATGCTTCCTCGTCTTTACTTTTTGAAGTCTTTGCAGCTTTACCCCCTAATACAGCTTTCTCTTCGTTTTATTTTCTCTTTCCTCTCCAGGCTGAGCAACACAAAGAAGCAGGCTGTGCACACAGTGATGGGTATCTGGATGGTTTCTTTCATCCTGTCCACACTGCCTGCTGTGGGCTGGCACGACACTAGTGAGCGCTTCTACGCCCACGACTGTCGCTTTATCGTGACTGAAATCGGCCTAGGCTTCGGTGTCTGCTTCCTGCTGCTGATCAGTGGCAGTGTAACAATGGGAGTCATCTGCATCGGCATTGCTCTCTTCCAGACGTTCTCCATGCAAACAGGCCACAGTGCTGACAAGAACAAGTTCAACGTGCCCACTATTGTGGTCGAAGATGCTCAGGGTAAGCGCCGCTCATCCATCGATGGCTCCGAACCAATCAAGACCTCTCTGCAAATCACCTACTTGATCAGCGGCATCGTGTTCATCTATGACTTCCTTACTGGCTTTCCCATTCTGGTGAGTTGATTTGATTTGAAAGTAACTTGATAAACATTGGGGAATTCTTGGTTTAACTTTCTGACCACTATTCAGGCCCTGATTTACTAATATTTTAAATAACGGGCATAAATTTGTGTTTGGGGCGGCACGGTGGTGTAGTGGTTAGCGCTGTCGCCTCACAGCAAGAAGGTTCTGGGTTCGAGCCCCGTGGCCGGCGAGGGCCTTTCTGTGTGGAGTTTGCATGTTCTCCCCGTGTCCGCGTGGGTTTCCTCCAGGTGCTCCGGTTTCCCCCACAGTCCAAAGACATGCAGGTTAGGTTAACTGGTGACTCTAAATTGACCGTAGGTGTGAGTGTGAATGGTTGTCTGTGTCTGTGTGTCAGCCCTGTGATGACCTGGCGACTTGTCCAGGGTGTACCCCGCCTTTCGCCCGTAGTCAGCTGGGATAGGCTCCAGCTTGCCTGCAACCCTGTAGAACAGGATAAAGTGGCTAGAGATAATGAGATGAGATGAAATTTGTGTTTGCATGTGAGCAATTGTGTGTGTTGCACAATTTATTAGCTGCATTGGCAGTGTTTTCTGACTGATTTACACAGAATAATTGTATAAATGATCACACGTGCAAAGTAGGGGGAAAAACATTACAGGCATTTAGCAGACGCTCTTACCCAGAGCAATGTATAACATACCCAGAGCAGCCCAGGGTTAGGTGTCTTGCTCAAGGGCACTTCAGCCATTCCTGCTGGTCCAGGGAATCAAACCAGCAACCTTTTGGTCCCAAAACTGCTTCTCTAACCATTAAGCCTTGGCTTCCCTTTTTTTTTTAAAGATTTTTTTTGGGGCTTTTTTCACCTTTATTGGATAGGACAGTGTAGAGACAGGACAGGAAATGAACAGGAGAGAGAGACGGGGAGGGATCGGGAAATGACCTCAGGTCAGAATCAAACCTGGGTCCCCGGATTTATGGTATGGCACCTTAGCCACCTGAGCCACGACGCCCCCAAGCCTTGGCTTCTCTTAAGTATTTGTATTTGAGTTTGTTGGTGTGTTGCTAGATGCTCTCGATAACCATGGTGAGTTTTGGTCTCATAGATCATTCAGGTTTGTTTGCTAATTAGCCTTTTAATTAAGGATAGGCAAAAAATTTTCCTTATTTAACATTAGTTTGCAACTCATCTAAATAGGCTGGCAATTTCACCAAACGTACCCTTTTATTTTTACTTTAATTAATGTCAACTGAATTCCGCAAATTTAATATCTGCCCTTTGGTTGTATTAATTTGCATATCCAGTGCAACTTTCAGGGTTAGTAAATTGCACTGCTAATTTGTTAATCTGTTTACAATAACATTGCCGTAGAGTTTGCCCTTTCAGCAAACAACATCCCAAATTGCCTGACCATTAAGGTATTTTTTATAATGGATTCATAATACATTCATATTCAACTTGCTCATAAATTCAGTTAAAGTTAACTTTATTATCCCACAAGGGGAAATTCAAGTGGTCAGTGCATACACAGAGGTAGACAAGATTTAAAACATAAAAACATAAAACAAATAATAAATACCCCACCCCACCCCATACATCAGCAATCCAATTGATACATGCTGGTCTTTCACATCCCCCCCAACACGCACATGCACACACAGTACTGTCAAGTTCTTTGCCCTTCATTTAAAATCCTGATTGCAGTGGGAACAAATGACTTACTAAACCTGGTAGTTCTTATTTTCCTTTGCAGCAGTCTCCCCTTGCCACGTTGGCTTGGCTGGAATCTATTGTATAGGGGATGGGTTGGATCCCTGAGAATACTCTCAGCTTTATGTAGTATAACGTCTTTGTATAGCTGGATAGCTGATACTTGATTACACCCAATTATCCCACTAGCATTCTTAATAATGCGTTGCAATTTATCCTGATCATGTTTACGCATAGGTGGCACGGTGGTGTAGTGGTTAGTGCTGTCGCCTCACAGCAAGAAGGTCCTGGGTTCGAGCCCCGGGGCCGGCGAGGGCCTTTCTGTGTGGAGTTTGCATGTTCTCCCCGTGTCTGCGTGGGTTTCCTCCGGGTGCTCCGGTTTCCCCCACAGTCCAAAGACATGCAGGTTAGGTTAACTGGTGACTCTAAATTGACCGTAGGTGTGAATGTGAGTGTGAATGGTTGTCTGTGTCTATGTGTCAGCCCTGTGATGACCTGGCGACTTGTCCAGGGTGTACCCCGCCTTTCGCCCGTAGTCAGCTGGGATAGGCTCCAGCTTGCCTGCGACCCTGTAGAAGGATAAAGCGGCTAGAGATAATGAGATGAGATGAGATGTTTACGCATAGGTGGCACGGTGGTGTAGTGGTTAGTGCTGTCGCCTCACAGCAAGAAGGTCCGGGTTCGAGCTCCGTGGCCGGCGAGGGCCCTTCTGTGTGGAGTTTGCATGTTCTCCCCGTGTCCGCATGGGTTTCCTCCGGGTGCCCCGGTTTCCCCCACAGTCCAAAGACATGCAGGTTAGGTTAACTGGTGACTCTAAATTGAGCGTAGGTGTGAGTGTGAATGGTTGTCTGTGTCTATGTGTCAGCCCTGTGATGACCTGGCGACTTGTCCAGGGTGTACCCCGCCTTTCGCCCGTAGTCAGCTGGGATAGGCTCCAGCTTGCCTGCGACCCTGTAGAACAGGATAAAGCAGCTACAGATAATGAGATGAGATGAGATGTTTACGCATAGGCAGCACGGTGGTGTAGTGGTTAGTGCTGTCGCCTCACAGCAAGAAGGTTCGGGTTTGAGCCCCATGGCCGGCGAGGGCCTTTCTGTGTGGAGTTTGCATGTTGTCCGCGTGG
Organism: Neoarius graeffei; assembly: GCF_027579695.1. Lineage (NCBI taxonomy): Eukaryota > Metazoa > Chordata > Actinopteri > Siluriformes > Ariidae > Neoarius > Neoarius graeffei. The sequence goes on along the minus strand of NC_083578.1, from coordinate 21,420,215 downwards.
GTTTCCTCCGGGTGCCCCGGTTTCCCCCACAGTCCAAAGACATGCAGGTTAGGTTAACTGGTGACTCTAAATTGACCGTAGGTGTGAATGTGAGTGTGAATGGTTGTCTGTGTCTATGTGTCAGCCCTGTGATGACCTGGCGACTTGTCCAGGGTGTACCCCGCCTTTCGCCTGTAGTCAGCTGGGATAGGCTCCAGCTTGCCTGCGACCCTGTAGAACAGGATAAAGCGGCTAGAGATAATGAGATGAGATGAGATGTTTACGCATATTGCCAAAGACACAGATCAGTCCAAAGGACAAGACACTCTGAAGCACAGACCTATAAAACAACTGTAAAATACATCTATCAACATTAAAACTTCGTAACTTCCTTAAGAAAAACATTCTCTGTTGGAGCTTTTTAACTTAGAAGTGGCACATTTGTCAAACTTCAACTGATCATCAAGTTCAATCCCTAAATATTTGTAGGTGTTAACTCTTTCAATGGATGTGTTATTGACGACTGTGTGGGGTACTTCTTCTGTATTACGTCTAAAATCAGTAACCATTTCTTTAGTTTTGGTTGCATTTACAGTAAGATGGTTTTCAAAGCACCAGCTTATGAAGCTCCCCACTTCCTCCTCAGTGCTTATAGTGTTGTTAATAAGCATCCGTTTAAAAGGCTCTTATTTATTGTGTATACTTGAACTAAACTGTCAGTGGTACATGTTCTTTAATTCATGGGTTATATCACACAGTGTTTTGCAAAGGGTCTACAATTTTGAAAAAAAAAACATTTTTAAATTGCAGCTTGTTTTTTGATGTGTACAACCCATGCGGTGACTCATAGACGCTGCACAGAAGGAGTAACATGCCAGGTTGAACTTGTCCCCGACTCTGACCGCTTTGAGACACTGTGAAAGGTTTCATCTACTGTGTTAAGCAGAAGGGCTCTATACTTTAACTTTAATGACCAATTCCAGTTGGTCATGCTTGTCAAGAGTAAAGGAGTTATTCTCACATGAGTTTTGGGTTTGATTTTTTTTTTTTTCTTGCAGAGGCAAAAGTTCCAGAGAGAGAGCTTGAGGTTTATGGAGAACAGAAGCAGATTGAACACCACAAGGTTATTCATCTCTGGAGGCCTGAGAAAAGCACTCAGCTGAGAGCGTAAAATTGTCATCACATAGAAGCAAAGAGCCTACATGGTTCACTTTTAATTAGGCAAGCAATGCTCCCAGGCGATTAAGGAGATGTTTGTGTAGTTATTTTTTTTTTAATTATTATTATAAAATGAACTTTTAGATTTAACCTCGGCGAGTGAGCTAACTGGGTCACGCTACGAGAAACAGAGAGAGAGGTAAACAGCATAGCCTTCCTATCAAGACTAGGTTAGCTGAAAGAAAATAACTATCTAGTAAAGTGTTTGTTGTTGTCAGGCTAATGCGTCTATTTCTCAGTCGCTCAAGGACCCTGTGTATATCGCACATTGAGCATGTATTAGTTTTAACACTTACAACTGAGCTGCAAGTTATAGCATATTGTACATTTAAAACAAGTGTAAAGTTTGCTGTGTTAGTTGCACCATATTTAACAGTTATTCCATGAAATCGAGTCGTACATGAGCTGGGAGCCAACGAGGCACGTAGCGCCGAGTTGGTTATAAGCCATGTACGCCGAGATTGAATAGAATAGCTGTTTTATTCTATCCACATTCACTGGATTTTGAGAAATGGAGCATTTTTAATTTTATTTATTTTTTGCAAATTCAATAAATAAGATCTTTATACAAAACATTTCCACTTAGAATGGAAACAAAGTGGCGAAATGACAGTAGCAATTTGTGAAAAATGTGGTGATAATTCTTGAAAAATAAAGATACGTTCTCACCATCAAATACTTTTATTCCATATTTTGTTGCTTTTTTGTATTTTGGGGGTTTTTCTTCTTCTTTAGGTTTTTTGGTGGTTGGCAAACCAACTTAAAGGTGCATTACCGCCACCGATTGGGCTGGAGTTTGGAACAGGAGTAGTTGTTTTCAAGTAGAGTTTTGATTTCGTCCTCGGTTGGTTCAGCAACACGCTCTGCCACAGAGGATCATCATGATACATTATGATTTAGTATCGGTTTTACACCGGATGCCCATCCTGACGCAACCTTCCCCAGTCTATCCAGGCTTGGGACCGGCACTAAGCATGCACTGACTTGCGTAACCCCAGTGGCTGAGTATTTTACCTACTCTGCATGTCTTTGGACTGTGGGAGGAACCCATGCAAACACTGGGAGAACATGCAAACTCCACACAGAAAGGCCCCCATTGGCCGTGAGGTTCAAACCTGGAGCCTGTGAGGTGACAGTGCTAACCACTGCACCACCATGCTGCCCAAAGGATTCAGCAAATCTATTGACCTGTAACTGGATGCATCCAATCTGAGGTTGTAATTGTTATTTTTTTTTAAATTGCATTTTACATACGGATGACACAAGTAATATCTCAGAAAGGTACATTGTGACATTTTTATCAGTGTTGTAGTCGAGTCACTAAACCTCGAGTCTGAGTCCAGTCTCGAGTCCCCAGTGTTCAAGCCCGAGTCAAGTCCAAGTCATTAAAAAAAATTTCAAGTCGAGTCCGAGAACAAGACTCCAGCTGCACCATTTGACGACATTAGTTTGTTCCTGAACATGGCATATGAACAGGTGAATGTGCTTCTCTTTGTCAGGGACTGCGAAGTATTCTGTCAGAGATGGTCGGGAGATGGATGTAAGTGCAGAAGGTGTGTTTATTAATACAAATGAAGACATAAACAATCCAGAATGGCAGGCAAAATCGTAAAACAGTGAAACAGGCAATAGGTCGAGCGAGGCACAAACAGGCTATCATAGACTCGGCAGAATCAAAGACGAGAAACAGGAAATCAGGGATCAGGAAACCAAACAAGGAAATAAGGCTCGGTAACGCGTCAGCAATACAACTCAATACTTCGCAAAGTAAGTGTGTTTTCACAGTTTTTATACAGGCGAGCTGATTGCGCCTTAATCCTGTGCAGGTGCAAGTTGTTTAAGGCGCACGAGAGTCCACTTGGCGTGGCACACTGTCCAGAGCGCGCTCGAGAGTCTATCTGATGCACATGCCCAGGCAAGCAGGTGTGACACTCTTGCATGAAATTAGTACAAAAATTAATGTAGATATAAATATCTTATGCCAAATTATTATGGCACGTTACAAAAAATAAAGAAAAAATCCGAGTCCTCGTCTCCAATTTACGAGTCCGAATACAGTTAATGCACGAGTCCGAGTCCAAGTCTGAGTCATCAGTGCTCAAGTCCAAATCGAGTCACGAGTCCTTAAAATTAGGGCACGAATCGGACTCAAGTACTACAAGCCTGATTTTTTATCATGATATTGATAGCAAATTGTAATATCGCCAAGTCCTACTCTTTATAATAGTAACTCCTCTCCATCCTGCTCCATGTAGAATCTCCTTCTGTTTTTGTGCAGCTGTTTCATTGAGACATTATTTCTCTTTTATATTACTCCCATGTACAGTAACCAGTATGACACTCCCAGCCTATGTTTGAAATGCCGTAAATGGAGGCCTGTTTCTTACTCCGTCACTGGGATAATGAACTATTTAAATGCATTGACAGCGATTTCAATTGCGGTGCGTTTTATGGAGAGTGCACTGAATGGCCCAGCCAAGTGCCCTGTGTTCTACACATGATTTTGAGTATCCTGTTGAGTGTTGGAATAACTAATGGGACAAACCGGATTCTGGAATGTGCTTTCGTGTAACTGGCTGGACAGAATCCTTGCATGGAGTTCAATGTTAATATTAGCATAACGTTGACTCTGGGATATTAAACACTGGCACTGAGAGGAAGCCCAGGCCAGGCCACCCATGATCCCATGCAGTACAGCATGTTCACCTGCCAGTGCTAATGGGATGCTTCAATCCATTTTTTCCAATTTGATGACTGGGAAAATCCCTTGATAATGTATTATGGAAATGTGTACCCCTGCTCTGGGGCTGAGGGGAATGTGTTAAATTTTTTTTCTTGTTTTTTTTTTCTCATTAGCTAATGCCAGAGGAAGCTGGAGATTAACGAGACAGAAAGCTACTGCCAGGAAACTCAGTGTAATATCTCCGTATAAATGTAGACAATAATTTTACAAACTTACTGGAGATCATCTACAGTGGGGCAAAAAAGTATTTAGTCAGCCACCAATTGTGCAAGTTCTCCCACTTAAAAAGATGAGAGAGGCCTGTAATTTTCATCATAGGTACACTTCAACTATGAGAGACAGAATGGGGAGAAAGAATCCAGGAAATCACATTGTAGGATTTTTAATGAATTGATTGGTAAATTCCTCAGTAAAATAAGTATTTGGTCACCTACAAACAAGCAAGATTTCTGGCTCTCACAGACCTGTAACTTCTTCTTTAAGAGGCTCCTCTGTCCTCCACTCGTTACCTGTATTAATGGCACCTGTTTGAACTCGTTATCAGTATAAAAGACACCTGTCCACAACCTCAAACAGTCACACTCCAAACTCCACTATGGCCAAGACCAAAGAGCTGTCAAAGGACACCAGAAACAAAATTGTAGATCTGCACCAGGCTGGGAAGACTGAATCTGCAATAGGTAAGCAGCTTGGTGTGAAGAAATCAACTGTGGGAGCAATTATTAGAAAATGGAAGACATACAAGACCACTGATAATCTCCCTCGATCTGGGGCTCCACGCAAGATCTCACCCCGTGGGGTCAAAATGATCACAAGAACGGTGAGCAAAAATCCCAGAACCACACGGGGGGACCTAGTGAATGACCTGCAGAGAGCTGGGACCAAAGTAACAAAGGCTACCATCAGTAACACACTACGCCGCCAGGGACTCAAATCCTGCAGTGCCAGACATGTCCCCCTGCTTAAGCCAGTACATGTCCAGGCCCATCTGAAGTTTGCTAAAGAGCATTTGGATGATCCAGAAGAGGATTGGGAGAATGTCATATGGTCAGATGAAACCAAAATAGAACTTTTTGGTAAAAACTCAACTTGTCGTGTTTGGAGGAGAAAGAATGCTGAGTTGCATCCAAAGAACACCATACCTACTGTGAAGCATGGAGGTGGAAACATCATGCTTTGGGGCTGTTTTTCTGCAAAGGGACCAGGACGACTGATCCGTGTAAAGGAAAGAATGAATGGGGCCATGTATCGTGAGATTTTGAGTGAAAACCTCCTTCCATCAGCAAGGGCAATGAAGATGAACCATGGCTGGGTCTTTCAGCATGACAATGATCCCAAACACACCGCCCGGGCAACGAAGGAGTGGCTTCATAAGAAGCATTTCAAGGTCCTGGAGTGGCCTAGCCAGTCTCCAGATATCAACCCCATAGAAAATCTTTGGAGGGAGTTGAAAGTCCATGTTGCCCAGCGACAGCCCCAAAACATCACTGCTCTAGAGGAGATCTGCATGGAGGAATGGGCCAAAATACCAGCAACAGTGTGTGAAAACCTTGTGAAGACTTACAGAAAACGTTTGACCTCTGTCATTGCCAACAAAGGGTATATAACAAAGTATTGAGATGAACTTTTGTTATTGACCAAATACTTATTTTCCCCCATAATTTGCAAATAAATTCTTTAAAAATCAGACAATGTGATTTGCTGGATTTTATTTCTTCTCATTTTGTTTCTCATAGTTGAGGTATACCTATGATGAAAATTACAGGCCTCTCTCATCTTTTTAAGTGGGAGAACTTGTACAATTGGTGACTGACTAAATACTTTTTTGCCCCACTGTATATAGTGTTCATTTGTCTTCAGTAAGTGCTTTATCCTGGTCATGGTTGTGGTGGCTTCAGAGTTCTTCTTAGTCCCTATCCCAGAGTCATTTCCAGAACACTGGGCATAATGCAGGGACACACATGCTGAATCGTCATCTTCAGTAAAGAAAAATGATTTCTTCACCTTGTTCTTCTACAGGTGATTTTTTTTCCTCCACCCTTATTCAGGCTTAAGCATTTGGTGTCACCAGTTGACTAATCCCCAGCTCCACCCAATCATCAGCTAGCACACCTGATGAAAATACCCGACTTGTTTATACAGTAAAACCACTCATCCATGGACTTTGCTGTGGACTTTGTGAAGTCTCTCGCTTATGTACCAGCTACGAAGTCATTTGTGTCCGTACTCTGGTTTACTGTCCTGAATTTCTCATCTCATCTCATCATCTCTAGCCGCTTTATCCTTCTACAGGGTCGCAGGCAAGCTGGAGCCTATCCCAGCTGACTACGGGCGAAAGGCGGGGTACACCCTGGACAAGTCGCCAGGTCATCACAGGGCTGACACATAGACACAGACAACCATTCACACTCACATTCACACCTACGGTCAATTTAGAGTCACCAGTTAACCTAACCTGCATGTCTTTGGACTGTGGGGGAAACCGGAGCACCCGGAGGAAACCCACGCGGACACGGGGAGAACATGCAAACTCCGCACAGAAAGGCCCTCGCCGGCCACGGGGCTCGAACCCGGACCTTCTTGCTGTGAGGCGACAGCGCTAACCACTACACCACCGTGCCGCCGTCCTGAATTTCTCTTTTATGTATTTATTTATTATATATTTTTTTAAATCTGTTGGCACGTTTCCCTTGAATTTCCCAGTTACTTGTATATTTGTATTTAGTGTGCTACAAAAGTACTATAACATGAATGAATCAGGATTTTCCCGAAGACTCTTCATACAGTTGTGTAATGCATGTGGGATGTTTAGAGCTGAATGAGAAGAAAGATTCGAAATAGTCAGTTCTGCCCAAAAAAAAAAAGTCAGCTGAGGTCCTGAGATGTAATACTGCTTTATAGTATATAGAATAACATGAAAGCTATTTTATGCTGGAATTTCTGCTAATGATGCTGCATGACAAGTAGGATTGGAGGAAAACAGAAATGGGACTAGTTTAGCTGAGTGGGCGTTTTATTACGACCCCCAATACCAAAAAAGTTGGGACATTGTGTAAAACATAAATAAAAACAGAATGTGATAATTTGCAATTCATGGAAATCCTATTTTTCATTGAAAATGGTACAAAGGCAACATATCAAATGTTGAAACAGAGAAATGTTATTCTCATCTCATTATCTGTAGCCGCTTTATCCTGTTCTACAGGGTCGCAGGCAAGCTGGAGCCTATCCCAGCTGACTACGGGCGAAAGGTGGGGTACACCCTGGACAAGTCGCCAGATCATCACAGGGCTGACACATAGACACAGACAACCATTCACGCTCACATTCACACCTACGGTCAATTTAGAGTCACCAGTTAACCTAACCTGCATGTCTTTGGACTGTGGGGGAAACCGGAGCACCCAGAGGAAACCCACGCGGACACGGGGAGAACATGCAAACTCTGCACAGAAAGGCCCTCGCTGGCCACGGGGCTCGAACCTGGACTTTCTTGCTGTGAGGCGACAGCGCTAACCACTACACCACCATGCCGCCCCGAGAAATGTTATTGTTTTTTGAAAAAAATATGCTCATTTTGAATTTGATGTCAGCAACACATTTCAGAAAAATTGGGACAGAGACAACAAAAGACTGAAAAAGTTGTGTAATGCTAAAAAAAAAAGCTAATTTGGTTAATTGGCAACAGGTCAGTAACATTATTGGGTATAAAAAGAGCATCCCAGAGAGGCGGAGTCTCTCAGAAGTAAAGATGGGGAGGGGTTTACCACTCTGTGAAAGACTGCATGGGCAAACAATGCAACAATTTAAGAATAACGTTCTTCAGTGTAAAACTGCAAAGAACTTGGGATCACATCATCTGTGGTACATAATATCATTAAAAGGTTCAGAGAATCTGGGGAAATCTCTGTATGCAAGAGACAAGGCTGAAAACTGACATTGGATGCCTGTGATCTTCAGGCCCTCAGGTGACACTGCATTAAAAGCAGACATGTCTGTAGTGGAAATCACTGTATGGGCTCAGGAACACTTCAGAAAACCATCGTGTGTGAAAACAGTTCATTACTGCATCCACAAATGCAAGTTAAAACAAGATATAAACAATATCCAGAAGCACTGCCACCTTCTCTGGGCCCGAGCTCTTTTACGATGGACTGAGGCGAAGTGGAAAATTGTCCTGCAGTCTGACGAATCAAAAGTAGAAATTCTTTTTAGAAATCATGGACACCACGTCCTCCAGGCTAAAGGGGAGAGGGACCATCCGGCTTGTTATCAGTGCACAGTTCAAAAGCCAGCATCTGTGATGGTATGAGAGTGCATTAGTGCACATGACATGGGTAGCTGGGAAAACATCATTAATGCTGAATGATATATACATGTTTCAGATCTATATGCTGCCATCCAGACAAACTCTTTTTCAGAGAAAACCTTCCTTCTTTCAGCAAGACAATGCCAAACCACGTTCTGCACATATTACAATTGCATGGCTCTGTAGTAAGAGTCCAGGTGCTAAACTGGCCTGCCTGGAGTCCAGACCTGTCTCCCATTTAAAACATTTGGTGCATTATGAAGCGCAAAATATGACAAAGGAGACCTCGAACTGTTGAGCAACAGAAATCAGACAAGAATGGGACAACATTTCTCTTTCAAAACTACAGCAATTTGTCTCCTCAGTTCCCAAACATTTACAGAGTGTTGTTAAAAGTAGAGGTGATGCACCACAGCGGTAAACATGCCCTTGTCCTAACTTTTTTAAAACGTGTTGCTGACATCAAAATCAAAATGGGCATATATTTTTCAAAAAAAATAAAAGCTCTCAGTTTCAACATTTGATATGTTGTCTTTGTACTATTTTCAATTAAATATAGGGTTTCCATCCATCCATTATCTGTAGCCACTTATCCTGTCCTACAGGGTCGCAGGTAAGCTGGAGCCTATCCCAGCTGACTATGGGCGAGAGGTGGGGTACACCCTGGACAAGTTGCCAGGTTATCTCAGGGCTGACACAGACAAACAGCCATTCACACCTACGGTCAATTTAGAGCCACAAATTAGCCTAACCTGCATGTCTTTGGGGGAAACCAGAGCACCCAGAAGAAACCCACACAGAGAACATGCAAACTCCACACAGAAAAACCCTCACCGGCCACTGGGTTTGAACCCAGGACCTTCTTGCTGTGAGGTAACAGTGCTAACCACTACACCACCATGCCACATATAGGGTTTCCATGATTTGCAAATTATCACATTCTGTTTTTATTTCCAGTTTGCACAGCGTCCCAATTTTTTTGGACTTGGGGTTGTAATTTAGCAGAGGGGCAAACATCTAGCTAGTAGTGGTTTATTTTGCTTTTTCGCTTTATCGAGGTGAACTGTAACCTGTGAATGAGGCTAATCCTTTAAATGAACAAAGAACAACACATCCCGTAGTATATGCTAATAAGTTTTCTTTATCTTTATCACAGGTGGTGAGCTTTGCCAGTTTGAAGTACGACCATTCGTATACCTGGATGGTACTGTGTGTGTTGTGGTGCTCCATAGCCCAGTCCATCCTGCTCCCCATGTTCCTGTGGGCCTGTGACCGCTACCGTGCCGATGTCAAGGTGGTCTGGGAGAAATGCGTTGCCATTATGTCCAACGACGAAGTGGATGAAGGTAAGCAGCACTGGGAAAACTTCTGCATGGTGCCAGGAGAGAGAAGAAGATGAAATTTCCTTTGGATCTGTGTGTGGAAACTGAAAAAAAAAAAAAAAAGGTTCAGTTGAGAGAACTCTTTAGGACAGCCAGTGGAACTTATCATTTATTTTATATACAAGAGATTGTTTTCATGACAAAAATGTTGAAGCAAGGTTATAATCTATAATATATAGTATAACGATATGCTATACAGTATATGTACTAGCTGATTGTTTGATCATTTGAAAAACAATGTGCAGAAAATACATGTAGCTTTGGGATTTAACTGATGCAAATTATTGAAAGGCTTCATCATAATATAGAATCTTACCATTATTATTTTACTTATTTGGAGGCCACTGTTGTATAGACTATTTAGAGAATAAGATTGACTTAAAAGAATCATTTGGTAACTAGTGGTGGCTCGTCCATAGAGGTGGGTGGGGCAGAGCACCACCATATACAGTATCAGTCAAACGTTTGTACACCCCTACTCTACTCATTCATAGGCTTTTCAGTATTTTGACTACTTTTTACATTGTAGAACAATACTGAAGACATGAAAACTATGAAATAACAAATGGAACATACAGTGGTGCTTGAAAGTTTGTGAACCCTTTAGAATTTTCTATATTTCTACATAAATATGACCTAAAACATCATCAGATTTTCACACAAGTCCTAAAAGTAGATAAAGAGAACCCAGTTAAACAAATGAGACAAAAATATTATACTTGGTCATTTTATTTATTGAGGAAAATGATCCAATATTACATATCTGTGAGTGGCAAAAGTACATGAACGTTTGCTTTCAGTATCTGGTGTGACCCCCTTGTGCAACAATAACTGCAACTAAACATTTCCAGTAACTGTTGATCAGTCTTGCACACCGACTTGGAGGAATTTTAGCCCGTTCCTCCATACAGAACAGCTTCAACTCTGGGATGTTGGTGGATTTCCTCACATGAACTGCTCGCTTCAGGTCCTTCCACAACATTTAATTGGATTAAGGTCAGGACTTTGATTTGGCCATTCCAAAACATTAACTTTATTCTTCTTTAACCATTCTTTGGTAGAACAACTTGTATGCTTAGGGTCATTGTCTTGTTGCATGACCCACCTTCTTTTGAGATTCAGTTCATGGACAGATGTCCTGAAATTTTCCTTTAGAATTCACTGGTATAATTCAGAATTCATTGTTCCATCAATGATGGCAAGCCATCCTGGCCCAGATGCAGCAAAACAGGCCCAAACCATGATACTACCACCACCATGTTTCACAGATGGGATAAGGTTCTTATGCTGGAATGCAGTGTTTTCCTTTCTCCAAACATAACGCTTCTCATTTAAACCAAAAAGTTCTATTTTGGTCTCATTCATCCACAAAACATTTTTCCAATAGCCTTCTGGCTTGTCCACATGATCTTTAGCAAACTGCAGACAAGCAGCAATGTTCTTTTTGGAGAGCAGTGGCTTTCTCCTTGCAACCCTGCCATGCACGCCATTGTTGTTTGGTGTTCTCCTGATGGTGGACTCGTGAACATTAACATTAGCCAATGTGAGAGAGGCCTTCAGTTGCTTAGAAGTTACCCTGGGGTCCTTTGTGACCTTGCCGACTATTACACGCCTTGCTCTTGGAGTGATCTTTGTTGGTCGACTACTCCTGGGGAGGGTAACAATGTTCTTGAGTTTCCTCCATTTGTACACAATCTGTCTGACTGTGGATTGGTGGAGTCCAAACTCTTTAGAGATGGTTTTGTAACCTTTTCCTGCCTGATGAGCATCAACAACGCTTTTTCTGAGGTCCTCAGAAATCTCCATTGTTCGTGCCATGATACACTTCCACAAACATGTGTTGTGAAGGTCAGACTTTAATAGATCCCTGTTCTTTACATAAAACAGGGTGCCCACTGACACCTGATTGTCATCCTATTGATTGAAAACACCTGACTCTAATTTCACCTTTAAATTAGCTGCTAATCCCAGAGGTTTACATACTTTTGCCACTCACAGATATGTAATATTGGATCATTTTCCTTAATAAATAAATGACCAAGTATAATATTTTTGTCTAATTTGTTTAACTGGGTTCTCTTCGTCTACTTTTAGGACTTGTGTGAAAATCTGATGAGTTAGGTCATATTTATGCAGAAATATTGAAAATTCTAAAGGGTTCACAAACTTTCAAGCACCACTGTATATGGAATTATGTGGTATGGCCTTGGTCACACTATTGGTCCCACTCCAAAAAAAATATCATGTCTAAGCTCCTGTTAGATCATGTTAGATATTTATCACCGAAAGCACAACGTGCCCTAATAGTATTCATATAGGACTAGCTTGTGTAGCATAATGATTTTTCTGATCTATTTCCAGGTGACCACAGTCACCCAAAGCCTCCCATTTGGCCATATGCCTTGTTGTGTCCAGATATAGGACCAGATAGGAACTGTTCATGGTTTTTGCCCGTTGGGCCTAGCCCCTAAATTTCTTGTTGGTTGGACTACTAAGAGTTGATAGTTTAAACGTGTAGTAAGATTCAAGCTGCACGTTGAACGTCAGTCTCACCAGATGCAATGCAAACCCATGGTTCCGTATGCGACGTTTTCCGTAAACAACTTTAAGTTATTTCTAGTAGGCCGCCATGTCCCAACAGGTAAGAACTGGAGTCATTCAAAATGCTCTCTGAGAAGGCTCAGTCGAACATATATAGGTGTAATACACAGACTTCTGAAACACTGACAATTTTAAGATGCGTCATTTGGCCAAAGTTTATTCGACTATTTTCCGTAAACATTTATGTCACATGCGGAATTTCAATTGCCTCTGTAACCAGTGTCCTGATTCTGCTGAAATTTTCAAGTTTTGCCACAAAGAAAGTGTGTTTACCTTGCGTGGATCATTCACAAGCCTAGGTAAAGTGAATTTTAGAAATACTGAGTCGACACCACCTTCTTATTTGAAGCAGAAGAGCCTTCTTGTTGCTTCATTCAGATGCCTGGATAATATGCACTCGGTCCCATGAAGCTCTCACTCTCTGGGATTTGTTAACTTTTGGGTTTTAGGAAATCAAAAAGTATAGTACTGGGTACATACAAGGATGTTTCAATTTTACCCCTTGTGCAACATGATTGGGACCAATATCATGACCAGGGCCATAAACAAAAAAGTGTGGGGGGAAAAAACAACAAAATATGTTTCATATTTTACATTCTTCAAATTATCCAGCATTTACCTTGATGATGCTTTGCACAATAATGGCATTATCTGAACCAGCTTTATGAGGTAGTCACCTGGAATGCTTTTCAATTAACATGTGTGTCTCATCAAAAGTTAATTAGTAAAAGTTAATTTCTTGCCTTTGTAATGTGTTTAAGATCTCATCTCATTATCTCTAGCCGCTTTATCCTGTTCTACAGGGTCGCAGGCAAGCTGGAGCCTATCCCAGCTGACTACGGGCAAAAGGCGGGGTACACCCTGGACAAGTCGCCAGGTCATCACAGGGCTGACACATAGATACAGACAACCATTCACACTCACACCTACGGTCAATTTAGAGTCACCAGTTAACCTAACCTGCATGTCTTTGGACTGTGGGGGAAACCGGAGCACCCAGAGGAAACCCACGCGGACACGGGGAGAACATGCAAACTCCGCACAGAAAGGCCCTCCCCGGCCATGGGGCTCGAACCCGGACCTTCTTGCTGTGAGGCGACAGCACTAACCACTACACCACTGTGCCACCCATGTTTAAGATCAAATAATAAATAAAAAAATACAGTAAATAGCCCTATTTGACACCACAATTGTAGTAATCCATATTATGCCAAGAACCGCTCAACTAAGTAAAGAGAAACGACACCCATCATTACTTTAAGACATGAAGAGTCTTTTAATTAATACAAATAAAGAAAAAAACATTGCGTTAGAAGGTGTGCCTAATCATTTGACTGGTACTGTATATCATCTGTTAAAATGAATGTTAATCTTCATGCAGTCCTCATGTTACAGATTCAAAGGACTGCACAATCACAATATTAGGTTCCCATATTACTACATATTATGTTCATATGTATTCATCATATGAGATTATAAGAGATGCCCATTGGGGCAGGTATCATGCTGCCCCATTCTTGGTGGACAGAACAATTAACACCATGTTATAGCATAAGTCATCTCTTCACTTCATTTTGTTTGAGGCTATAGGAGTTGACTTAAATCGTTATTAATGTTGTCCTGCCCCACCCGAAACCTATGGTCACGAGCTGCTGATGCAGGTAACTGAAATAAACATCCATTTTATTTTGACTTAATATAGAAGGTGCATTTGGGAGAATTCTTCATTTTAAAGGATCTGCCGTTGCTTGCTAACATGGAAATAATGTCAGATCACGGGATATTATTAATACTGTATGCATATTAATGACACTGGAATAGAATTGTGTGGTGGTCTGTGAAAAACCTGTTGGATGCTGCTGTAGCTGAACATCCCAAACAGCAAAAAGTGTTGTTGTTTTTTTAACAATATACTTTGACATCTCTACTTTCAAAAAACCTAAATATATTTTACCAAAACAGCATGAAAATGTTGTTATTGACAAACCTTACCGTGGGCATCTTCCTGCAAATATCTAGTTGGATAAGGAGCCAGTTTAACAAACGCAGACAGTTGATCTGTCTAAGATCTTACCACTCTTACAATGGTGCTTGAAAGTTTGCGAACCCTTTAGAATTTTCTATATTTCTGCATAAATATGACCTAAAACATCATCAGATTTTCACACAAGTCCTAAAAGTAGATAAAGAGAACCCAGTTAAACAAATGAGACAAAAATATTATACTTGGTCATTTATTTATTGAGGAAATGATCCAATATTACATATCTGTGAGTGGCAAAAGTATGTGAACCTTTGCTTTCAGTATCTGGTGTGACCCCCTTGTGCAGCAATAACTGCAACTAAATGTTTGCGGTATCTGTTGATCAGTCCTGCACACTGGCTTGGAGGAATTTTAGCCCATTCCTCCGTACAGAACAGCTTCAACTCTGGGATGTTGGTGGGTTTCCTCACATGAACTGCTCGCTTCAGGTCCTTCTACAACATTGGATTAAGGTCAGGACTTTGACTTGGCCATTCCAAAACATTAACTCTATTCTTCTGTAACCATTCTTTGGTAGAACGACTTGTGTGCTTAGGGTCGTTGTCTTGCTGCATGACCCACCTTCTCTTGAGATTCAGTTCATGGACAGATGGCCTGACATTTTCCTTTAGAATTTGCTGATATAACTCAGAATTCATTGTTCCATCAATGATGGCAAGCCGTCCTGGCCCAAATGCAGCAAAACAGACCCAAACCATGATATTACCACCACCATGTTTCACAGATGGGATAAGATTCTTATGCTGGAATGCAGTGTTTTCCTTTCTCCAAGCATAATGCTTCTCATTTAAACCAAAAAGTTCTATTTTGGTCTCATCCATCCACAAAACATTTTTCCAATAGCCTTCTGGCTTGTGCACGTGATCTTTAGCAAACTCCAGACAAGCAGTAATGTTCTTTTTGGAGAGCAGTGGCTTTCTCCTTGCAACCCTGCCATGCACACCATTGTTGTTCAGTGTTCTCCTGATGGTGGACTCATGAACTTTAACATCAACCAATGTGAGAGAGGCCTTCAGTTGCTTAGAAGTTACCTTGGGGTTCTTTGTGACCTCACTGAATATTACATGCCTTGCTCTTGGAGTGATCTTTGTTGGTCGACCACTCCTGGGGAGGGTAACAATGATCTTGAATTTCCTCCATTTGTACACAATCTGTCTGACTGTGGATTGGTGGAGTCCAAACTCTTTAGAGATGGTTTTGTCACCTTTTCCAGCCTGATGAGCATCAACAACACTTTTTCTGAGGTCCTCAGAAATCTCCCTTGTTCGTGCCATGATACACTTCCACAAACGTGTTGTGAAGATCAGACTTTGATAGATCCCTGTTCTTTAAATAAAACAGGGTGCCCACTCACACCTGATTGTCATCCCATTGATTGAAAACACCTGACTCTAATTTCACCTTCGCCACTCATAGATATGTAATATTGGATCATTTCCCTCAATCAATAAATGACTAAGTATAATATTTTTGTCTCATTTGTTTAACTGGGTTCTCTTTGTCTACTTTTAAGACTTGTGTGAAAATCTGATGATGTTTTAGGTCATATTTATGCAGAAATATAGAAAATTCTAAAGGATTCACAAACTTTCAAGCACCACTGTACGTGTGTTTTTGTCACACAGTGAACGTCATGCTTTGATCAAGTTGTCAGATAGCGATGTCGCAAAATGGACAGAAATCTAATCAGGCCTGAGTTTTCCAAAAGCATTGTAGTACAAAGATCATCGTTAAATGGTAGCGCGAGCAGCACAGTGAATGCTCTCTCTCCTAGTTAAGATGCTCTTAGCGTTAAGAGGCTTTTGGGGAAACCCACCCCAGTTCGGTTTGTGATTAGACACCAGCTGCTAAATGCTAAATCCTCCTTCGTCATCATCAAAACAGAGAAGAGCACTTAAACAATTTGTACTGAAGATAGCAGATGAAGTTTTAAAATGTTTATAGGCTATAGAGACAGAATTGAAAACAACAGCAACAACGGAACACATGATCAGCAGTTATTTCCTTGCTGATGCAATGAACAGCATGAACAGGGATCAGTTCAGTAAAGGGATGACGTTAAAGCCTTTAGTTTCACCTTTAAATTAGTAATGATGATCAAAATTTGATTATGTGAAATGTTTTCCCAGGCAGCCACACAATTTTAGGTCGTTTATAAACCTGTTTTGTCATTGTATGGTGTTATTATTACTAGGCTGCTTAGAAACATTTACAAGAAACACTTAATGGTTTCAGCTTGGTGCAATGCATGATTGATTAATAATCCAAAATCAAATGTGCAACGGTTGGGTTTTTACTGTGATCTTAATGTTACCAGTGCTTCTGCTTCTTTTCAGAGGGCTTGCCCTGTATAACACAGCTCGGGTGTATGTATAAGGGTTGTTTCTTGTTCTTATCTGCCACTGATCTGCATGCTAAAGCTGCCTGTGCCAATAGCTAATGTCATCCTTCATGCTGCAACCAGGCCATATTTGCTTACGATCAGCATTTTACACTGCCCTAGCCCTGCTTCTGTTCCCGCTAAGAGTCAGTCCTGCTTCTTGTCACATCTATTACTGACATGTTACTCCTGAAATATGTAAAGTGATTAAAATGAAATTCAATTTTGGTAAAGACAGAAGGACTACTTCTTCAATAAACCGGAGCAGTCACAATATTACTAGTCAAAGAACTACTATAATTGGTTTTGCTCCATCGCCCCACCATTCAATTTAAAAAATTTCAATGCGGGCCCAAAACCCAAGAAGAATGAAATCTCTCTCTCTCTCTACATATCCGTCTGTCTGTCTGTCTGTCTGTGTATCTGAACACGTTTTTTTTTTTTTTTTAATCCTGATATATGCTTTCTGCGTTTGCAGAAAACAGCCAGGATGGAGGCATTCATCCGGACTTAATATATGACAGACCTTATGACTATAGCTCCGCTGCTGATATCATGACGGTAGACCGTATTGCCAAGTACGAATTCTCGACCTTAGAAAGGGGGGTCCCCCAGTGTTATCCATTGAGGGAGCCTCAGGAAGATAAAATGCACTATTTGCAGGTATATTTCCATTAATTTTTTTTTTTATTTTAATTCCCCATGAATTGATCTTTTACTTGCATCTTATTAAGATAAACTTGTGCATGCTCCAATGGCCCTCAGTATTTTTTGATATTCTATTGCTGTCATAACCTCTTCTGGAATCATTTTACATTTTTTTGTTGTGTTATTTAATCAGTTTAATATATTCCCTATTGGGATTCAAATACAGTATGATGTACTCAGTTGTCTGGCAAATATGACTTTTCATGCTATACACGTTCAAATGACTGCCTGCCACTTATTAGGCTGTAAGTCATCTTATATAGAGAATACAGAAATACTTTTTAATGCAAGATCCTGTATATTCTAATCAGAATATTGACATAATTTGAAGGTAGTTACACAGGGCGTACACATCAAATCACTTAAATAGCCAGTGGCAATTGTCAGACTTATCGATATTAATTTGGATTGCAGAGATTCTCTACAGATTCACAGTTGGCTAGCTTTCAAATTGATAACTGCTGCTTCATAAATGTCTCATTTCTTTGGAATTATCAGCTCCATGGATGGAAGTAAGGAATAAAACAATGTTATGTGCTGTTATCGGGAAATGATCAATAACAAGGTGGTGCGGTGTGATGTGATACGACGATTACAAAATTGATACCATGAAAATTGTGTCACAATACACTTTTATGAGATATTATGGATATTGTGATTATTTAAAAAAATATTTTAGCATTTTTTTTTTTTAAATAAGCAAATGATTTGATGGTTTTCTACTGTTTGGAGATATTTCCTCATTCTCAGTGTTAGTTAGTTAGTTAGTTAGTTAGTTAGTTAGTTAGATAGATAGATAGATAGATAGATAGATAGATAGATAGATAGATAGATAGATAGATAGATAGATAGATAGATAGAAGCATCAAGTGAGAATGTTAAAGGTTTACTTTTAAATGCAACACTACTGTTTTGCTGGCAGTTTGTCATAAAACGTATATATGGTGAGATGTAGATTATAATATATTGGTGTACCATATAGTGTCTTCAAATATTGTCATTTTTGTCCCTCATTAAAAAATTCCCATGCAGGGATTGGCCAAGGATGGCTCACGTGACATAAAATAGTTCCACCATTGATTAAGCAATGTATCTCGTGACGTCCAAAGTTTTAAAAAAAAAAATGGATATGGTGTGAGTCAGTCATGGTATACCCTGGATATACCATGAACTGATGTCACAATTTCAAGCTGTATGGCCGACTCAAGTCACAACTGTGGTTCCGTGAGCATTTCTACGTATCATGATCATGCCTGGCAAGGCAGGCGATAGCATGGTACATTGCACATGCACAGGTCAAAGGTCGCTACGATGTAAACAACAAACATGGCTTCCTCCAATGAGTTTATCCCGAGATTCAATCTTAACACTTTTAGTTTGGAATTTTTAGATGAGGGATATAAATCTAATATACCCTGCACTGATAGGCTTCAGTAATCATGGATTCTCTTCTTTTTTTCTTTGGGGCTGCGTCCCTCAAAAAATAGTACTATACCAGTCACCTCAGAGAATCCATAATTTCAACTGGAGCCTCTCAGTGCATGGTATATTTGCTTAATATGGTCCAGCCCAAGTATGGGGAATTAATGCTGCCACCCCAAAGTTGATTATTTCCCAATAAACGCACATCCTGGAGTGTTTTATTCTTCTTACGCAACAGCAGTTTACCAACACTAACAATTTTTCAGTTTATTACAGAACGACACATCATACATTTTTATCCATTTATAATTATGGATAATATTATTGGATGTCCAAAGTTATTTCCAGCTATAAATTGTTCATCCTTTAGCAGTCTGCCTTTTTTGCTTTTTTTAAGTTACTAAGACAAAAAAAAATCCCACAACTTGTCATGTTACCAAGAAACCATAAAGCGCAAAGTCCTCCGTCCTGAAGACTTTTCCATGCCAGAACCTTACATCCTTACCTCTGATTTTTACAAAGTGCCAACACTGGTGACGTCTTCATACAGAAAACTTCACAATATCAAAAATTCTACACATTTTTTAAAAAAAGTTTAAGCGTAGCGTCCATCATAGTCCCTATGTAAGTTGTTACTATAGAAATGATAATGTATTAGGACAAGTGTACTGATATCAACCTCACAGCTGGAACTATGAAACTGAATTAATGTGTTCTAATGAACCTGAATGGAGCATTCAGCAGCAGTGTAGTATAATTGTTTGTAATTGACCTGACTCAAATTTAAAAGTACACTCAGTTCCTTCACATGTTCTTTAAATCCTGTCAAGAATTAAAAAAAAAAAAAAATCAGTACGAACAGAATGTCTTGACACTTTGGCAAGTAGGTCATGCTGTTCTGAAAACTCGGCACCAGTCTGTTGTAGAGCTGTAAGCTAGTCTTTAGCCTGTAAACACTTAACACTTCTGACTCTTTTTCATTTCCATATGACTGATCGCTCATTCTTTCAGTTTCGTTCACATATTATATTCCTCCTAGTTAAAAGATATTAACCTGACACATTCATGGGATCAGTGTGTTACGTTGATCTTCAGGGCTGAAGGTGGCGAGAGTTTAGTACCAGTCACTCCTAAATCTTCACCATTGCAACTCCATGTTTTACAACCCCATTTGCAAAGAAGTTGGGATGCTGAGTAAACTGTAGATAAAAACAGAATGCAATAATTTGCAAATCATGGAAACCTGATATTTCATTGAAAATAGTACAAAGACAACATATCAAATGTTGAAACTGAGAAATTTTATTGTTTTTTGAAAAATATGTGCTCATATTGAATTAATGCCAGTAACACATTTTTAAAAAAAAAAAAGTTGGGACGGGGCATGTTTACCACTGTGTTGCATCACATCTACTTTTAACAAAACGTCTGGGAACTGAGGAGACCAGTTGCTGTAGTTTTGAAAGAGAAACATTGTCCCATTCTTTCCTGATATACAAATTCAGTTGCGCAACAGTTCGCGGTTTCCTTTGTCGTATTTTGTGCTTAATAATGCACCAAATGTTTTAAATAGGAGACAGGTCTGGACTGCAGGCAGGGCAGTTTAGCACCCGGGCTTTTTTACTACGGAGCCATGCAGTTGTAATATGTGCAGAATGCAGTTTGGCATCGTCTTGCTGAAAGAAGGAAGGCAAGACTTTATCTGGATGGCAGCATGTTGCTCCAAAACCTGTATATATCATTCAGCATTAATGATGCCTTCCCAGATGTACTGTACAAGCTACCCATGCCATGTGTACTAACACACCTTCATACCATCGCAGATGCTGGATTTTGAACTGTGCACTGATAACAAGCCAGATGGTCCTTCTCTTCTTTAGCCTGGAGGACGTGGTGTCCATGATTTCTAAAAAGAATTTCTACTTTTGATTCGTCAGACCTCGGGACAATTTTCCACTTCGCCTCAGTCCATCGTAAAAGAGCTCGGGCCCAGAGAAGGTAGCGGTGTTTCTGGATATTGTTTATATCTGGTTTTAACTTGCATTTGTGGATGCAGTAATGAACTGTTTTCACACACAATGGTTTTCTGAAGTGTTCCTGAGCCCATACAGTGATTTCCACTACAGACACGTGTCTGCTTTTAATGCAGTGTCACCTGAGGACCTGAAGATCACAGGCATCCATTGTCAGTTTTCAGCCTTGTCTCTTGCATACAGAGATTTCTCCAGATTCTCAGAATCTTTTAATGATATTATGTACCATAGATGATGTGATCCCCAAATTCTTTGCAATTTAACATTTAGGAACATTATTTTTAAATTGTTGCACTGTTTGCCCACGCAGTCTTTCATAGAGCGGTGAACCCCTCCCCAACTTTACTTCTGAGAGACTCCGCCTCTCTGGGATGCTCTTTTTATACCCAGTCATGTTACTGACCTGTTGCCAATTAACCAAATTAGTTTTGTTTTTTGTTTTGTTTTTTTAACATTACACAACTTTTTCAGTCTTTTGTTGCCTCTGTCCCAACTTTTTTTGAAATGTGTTGCTGGCACTAAATTCAAAATGAGCAGAAATTTTTTCACAAAACAATAAAATTTCTCAGTTTCAAAATTTGAAATGTTGTCTTTGTACTATTTTCAATGAAATATAGGGTTTCCATGAATTGCCGATCATCGCATTGTGTTCTTGTTAACAGTTTACACAACATCCCAACCTTTTTGGAAACGGGGCTGTTGTACAAAATAAAACAAAGGGCAACTTTTCAGTTAGTTTATACGGCAGTGACATTTTGCTATAAAATGCTGATACGCTTTCCATAATTCTAAACTCATATTGCTTTGACGTGGCAATGAGCCAGCAGAATAGTGTGTTTTCAATGATTAGATACAGTTTTACTCAGTTAACCAGCATACTGTAAAAATCCATCAGTTTGCTTTTTCTTCTCTTTTAGGAAAAGTTTTAATTGCTGCCTCTCAGTTTGAGACACAGTATACATCGTGTTGCGTCACAAAACCCAAGGGATGAACATAACAGCTTGAATTGTATTCTTCCATACTGAAAGTGGATAAAAGTCCTATTCTTGATCAATAAATGTAAATACACCTCAGATATTCGTAAAGCAAGAGCATGTTTTTTTCTCCCACTGTAGCTCTGTGGAGATGCTAAGCTCCATCTGAATTTAAATCTGTGTTAATAAATCTGTCCTCCTGATAAAACCAGAAAATTAAACGATCAAATCCTTATCACTTTGGATATGGGGTGTAGGCCAAATGCTGTAACTGTAAGAACGGGAAAACTGATCAAAAGCTCAAGCAGATATTATTTCCAGGAATAAATGAGTCACAGTAATACTGTACATAGCATATTATTCTCCTGGCTCGATGGACCGTCCTGCCCAGCACTAGCCCTTTCATCTAATTCTGATCGCCCTTGCCATAACCAAGCAGTGTATTTGTACGCCATTGCTCATCTAAAAATGCTTTGCTTCCCTCTGCTGGCCAAAGTTCTCACACACCCGCTTTAAGCTAGTCACCTTCAAATACTGTGCGTTCTTCTGCACAAGAACAAAGTGACCATAGAGCCTTAGCTGCTGTATTATTCTTTTATGTATGTACACATATATATATATATATATATATATATATGCAAAAAAAATCTTTAATCAATTATATTTTTCTTGTGTAGTTCTCAGAACAATGTGGAATGTGAGTATTAAATCTATAGAACCAGCGATTATGGCTTGACTTGTAAGACATTTGTACACTCAGAAGGGTTCCTTTATATAAAGGAGTAAGCTTTATATACACTCAGTGGTCAGTTTATGTTGTGCATGCAGCTTCTATTCATCGGTCCGTTTAGTAACTAAGGCAACCATACAGACGCACTTTGTAAGTATTCAGTTACTGACTGTAAACCATTCGTTGCTATGTAGCTTGTCTGCCCGCCATCATCCCATGCACAATTGGAAAAGGACCAGCGTAGGACCTCTGTTGACTAGGTTTGTGCGATATAATGATTTAATCGTCCCTACACCATCTTCCACTGCTACAATTTCCAGTGACGTTTACTTAAATTCTATTGCATTACCAAACCTGGATACCTCTACACAGTTTATGTAGAAGCTCCGCAGTTTATATCAGAGCATGCTATGAGTTATACTCCAAAAAAGCAGTCTTTTTCTACCCAATAAAAACAGGAGATTAGCCACATGGCACATGACTCTGGAATCATTTGCGCATGGTTGGTGTTTCGAACTCTGATATGGCCTGGAAGCCCCGCCCCCTTCCCCTCATCTCACATACTCTCAACTGGACTCATGGGGCGTCCTTGAGGTATCAAACTGACCGCTTTATACAGCAATTTAATAGTACTGAGAATTAGAAACTGATCTAAAATTGCTCTCCTGGGCCAGTCAGTGCTCGCAAATGTGGACAGCACACAATCACTGTGTAAAAAGATTATATCAAAAATGTACTGATGCATCACCTGAAAACTATCACTATCCGGCTGAGTGCCACTGCCAACAAGCAGTTCCCGACTACACAGCTGGTAATACTGTATTATTACTCCCTATTTGTACTCCTCCACAAATCTTTTCTTCAGCTATTAGTTCTGGATGATTAAATTGCTAATCATGATTTTTTTAATGGTAAATCATGAGCAAGGAAAAATATACATCACATAAGCCTGTTGCTCCAAGTGTACCAATCTCAGCATTGGTGACACTGACACTGTGTTATGAGTGTATCAGGGTATCAGGTGTAGCACCTTTCCTGGGGGTTTTGGGAGTTTTGTGTACTTATTGGCCATAATTCGACAATTACTATATCTTGTCTGTCTATTTGGTAGGTTTACAGGTATACAGCTGATTTCCCCCCACACCTTGTCTTCTCGTCTACCCTTTACTAATGCTCAGGGTTTTTTTAAAGGTCCACTATTGGCTGGATATTTTTGGTTGCTAGGTTCTTACTTCAGCTATCCAAGACATGTCCAAACTCATTTAGGTGACACTTTTTTTATGTAGACCAACTTACAATTGAGACAGGAAACAAGCTTCAGGTTAATGGGCTTGCTCAAAGACACAACAGTGGCAGCTTGGTGGTGCTGGGAATTTGAATTTAAAACCTTCTCAGCAGCTTTAAGCCTTATCCACTGACCCACTGAACAAATCTTGAGGTGATTGTAAATCCCAAACTGCTCCACCAAACTGCTCCACCTGAGGCTGACATGTTGTGCATAGCAAGAGATGGGATATAGTCAGGAAAGTGGACTGGTATAGTGGGTGTGCCTGATTAAAGGTGAATGAGTTTAGCGAAGTGAATAAAGTGGCCGCTGAGTGTAGCTTCTATACACTGTAGAACCTTGCCGTGTTAATTCGTATTATCAATTCATCTCTATATTTTTAATAAAATAGGTTAAACGATGGATAATGGATTTGAAAGCATGCCCTAGTTGTTTGTAGCCCGATAATGCATTGCAGAATGATACAATACTGAATGTTAATTCTGCATAATGAAAGAACTACGTGGTCTGTTTCTGTGTCTACATCAGGTGCCCCCTACAAGAAGATACTCCCACGACGAAACCGACATGTGGACCACAGGGCCGATTCCTTCCTACCTGCACCGCTGGGGCTCCACCGAGGACATGATGGGTGTGCCACGTTACACCTCGAACCGCCACGAGAGGCGGCGCAGCAGCCTGGCATCATGCCACGAGGAGAGCAGCCGCCATCAACGCGCACATAGGAGCTCCGACGGGACGCGCTCTCTCCCGCGACCCCAGCGCTCTGAGGACGAGTTGGGGTGCTTCAGCCGTGACGAGGTCATCAACTTCATTGACGAAACACCTCTGGCCAGCCCGATCAGGAGCCCCCGTCATGCATCGGCGCTCTCGTTAGTGTCTGGCGCTCAAGAACGCCAGATTATCCTGCTGCCACACTTCCCGCTCACACATTTCGAGCGGGAGCCTCAGGCCCTGCGGCGAGCCTCTGAACACAAGGGTTCACGCTCTGAACTGCATCAGGGCTCACCAAGAAAGGAGAGTAATAGCAGGGGGAGAGCAGAAGAAGTGGGTTTGAACGAATGTGGAACTGATAAAGGCTGTCGTGAGCAGCGGCGGGATGGAAAACGTGCGTCTGAACTGATTTTAACAGGCCAGAGCGTGTGGACAGCAGCACACTCGTCACTCAGGGGGAAATCAGGACAAGGGGACGCGCATGTGACTAAGAGCAAAATCCAAGGGAGCATGAACAGTTTTAGAAACTCACAATCACCGTCGTCGAGATATACTGCGTTTCAGTCCGGGTCCATCGGCTCGACGACCTAAGATCCCGGAGTTTTTATTATTCTACGTCATACACACATCTCTTACTATTGATATGATGAGTATTCTTGTTCTACATATTCAAGTGGAATGTTTTTGTAATATGGACGCTTCGTGATCAAGTCTTGAGAAGTGGTCAAAACAAAGACGCGTACATTCTTTTATAGCTATTTTTAAATGTTACAAATATACAAAACATGATAATCTTGTACTGCATTCTTTGGAGTTAATATTTCAACTTAAATAGAATTACGAGAGTAGGAAGGGCCTTCTTTCAGCTGGTGTTTACAACAGCCACAACTAGCCATTCAAACTTTTTACTGGATTCCTATTCCACTCTTTTTCACCATTTCTGTTGTTTATGGTTGTGTGGTATGTTATTATATTATGATTTTATAAAATGATTCGATAAATGTACAGTAGATATGATATGATTTGCACCGAAAAACAAAACAAAAGGCTTGTTTTTTGTCTTCATTTTCAACCTTGATATTTCATGCACAAAACTTTTTCATATGATTTGTGGAGAGAAGAAGTTAACGTTTCAGATTAGATACGTGCCAACATTCAGCAAACTAAAGTTTAGGTTGTATTCTAATATAAAGTTTCAACATGCCTTATTTTTACTGCTCCGATTTGTTTTAAAGTAACGGATGCCCTTGAGATATTTGAGAACATTTAGAATGTTTGAATGGTGGAGTAAAATCAGTTTAGTTGTCAGAGAAGGCTGTTATTTCTATCAAATTTCTAAAATGATCTTATATGAGCGCTTAACCACGACAATTCAGTTTTACAAATTGGTTTTGGGGTTTTTTCCAGAATGAAAATGTGTATTTGCCTGTGTACAGTAAATGCCACACATGGTTATTTATCCATTAAATCACCACAGTTCTATTTGAACTCAACTCTACTGCCTCAGTCCTGCATTACTCTCTACCACTGCTTGTATGTTCCACTCTTCTATACGCTCAGAAAATAAAGTACATTATTGTACCTTTAGGAGTACAACGGCTTGTCACTGGGGTGGTACCCTCTAAAGTACTTATTTGTATCCTTTATATACTTCTTGGGAACATACAGTGTCTTGCAAAAGTATTCATCCCCCTTGGTGTTTGTCCTGTTTCGTTGCATTACAAGCTGAAATTAAAGTGGATTTTTGGAAGATTAGCACCATTTGATTTACACAACATGCCTACCACTTTAAAGGTGCAAATTATTTTATTGTAACACAAACAATAATTAAGACAAAAAAAAAACAGAAGTCCGGAGTGTGCATAGGTATTCACCCCCTTTCGTATGAAACCCCTAAATAAGAGCTGGTCCAACCAATTCACTTCATATCTGATTAAGATCCTCCTGTGTGCAATCAAAGTGTCACATGATCTGTCACATGATGTCTGTATAAATCAACCTGTTCTGGAAGGACCCTGACTCTGCAACACTACTAAGCAAGCAACATGAAAACCAAGGAGCCTCCAAACAGGTCAGAGACAAAGTTGTGGAGAAGTATAGATCAGGGTTGGGTTATAAAAAAATATCCCAAACTTTGAATATCCCACAGAGCACCATTAAAGCAAAATGGAAAGAATATGGCACCACTACAAACCTGAAAAGAGAAGGCCACCCACTAAAACTCACAGACCGGGCAAGGAGGGCATTAATCAGAGATGCAACAAAGACACCAAAGATAACACTGAAGGAGCTGCAAAGATTCACAGTGGAAATGGGAGGATCTGTCCATGGGACCACTTTAAGCCGTACACTCCACAGAGTAGGGCTTTATGGAAGAGTGGCCAGAAAAAAGCCATTGCTTAAGAAAACATGTTTGGAGTTTGCCCAACAGCATGTGTCAGACTCCCCAAACACATGGAAGAAGATTCTCTGGTCAAATGAGACTCAAATTGATCTTTTTGGCCATCATGGAATACCATGTGTGGCGCAAACCCAACACCCTGAGAACTCTGTTCCTATGGCAAAGCATGGTGGTGGCAGCATCATGCTGTGGGGATGTTTTTCATCTGCAGGGACAGGAAAGCTGGTCAGCACTGAAGGAAAGATGAAGCCCAGACCTCTATCCAATTGAGAATCTCTGACATAACTTGAAGATTGCTGTACACCAACGCAACCCATCTAACTTGAAGGAATTGGAGCGGTTTTGCCTTGAGGAATGGGCAAAAATCCCAGTGGCTAGACATGCTAAGCTAATAGAGACATACCCCAAGAGACTTGCAACGGTAATTGCAGCAAAAGGTGGCTCTACAAAGTATTGACTTTGGGGGGTGGGGGGTGGGGGTGAACACCAATGCATACTCCAGATTTCTGTTTTTTTCATCTAAATTATTGTTTCTGTCACAATAATAAAAAACAATGTTCACCTTTAAAGTGGTAGGCATGTTGTGTAAATCAAATGGCACTCACTCTCTAAAAATCAATTTTAATTCCAGCTTGTAATGCGACAAAACAGGACAAACACCAAGGGGGATGAATACTTTTGCAAGACACTAAAAAGGTACACATAGTTAGCTTGAGGTCCAGTAAGAAGCTATATGGGGTACATTAGTGCAGATTGTACCTTGGGGAACAGAAATGGACTCCTACTGTACCCATTTCTGACAGTGTATGCTTTTCTCTGATTTTATTCATCTGGTGGTGCAACCTGTTATGCTTCATCCCTCTTTTCTCCCACTGACTGTAATACACAGTTTCCTCCAGAACACAAAATTTCACATCACTGATCCAGTTGGAAATTTGCCAGGAATTGGATTTATGAGCATGCTGTCCCTGTACACAGTGAGTTGAATGATAAAGGAGGGGAAAAGGAACCCAAAATATCACAGTTGACTTGATTATTGTGGTTGCAAAAAAAGGAGGAAAAAAATTATAAACTCAATTGCAAAACACCACTTCCATATCAAGCTGTTTGGAAGAACTTCATGAGAGCATCCAATAAGATTCAGTGCCTGAGTCTCACCAAGGACCATTTAAACTGTAGTGTATTATGGTTTATGGTCGGATGAAACTTGAATTTTTTTGGTGTGTTTGGCGACAAAAGTGAAAAGGAACAATCCAGTACCATTGGTACCATTATTTCTGAGACTGTTGGAAAGAGGGCTCTTTGCTTTAATTCCACCATGCAGTAATACTCATCTATTTAATATACAAAAGAAAGCATGTGGATATAATTGAAATCCAATGGTGATTGTGTTTCTCCAAGTTAGAGTTATTGTTTTTAAGACTGCATTGCTATCCTCAAGGAGACCCTGGGATTTGTGTGCAGTAAATAATAGTCTGCTTTTCAGAGCACTTGACTGAACACACTATAATGCTAATCAAAGGTTTTATACTTTGCCCTCCAATCTCCAATCTTCAGCCCTGCTGCTTTTCCATCAGGCCAACAAAAAATCAAACAGGCTTGTACGGTGTCTTGCAAAAGTATTCATCCCGCTTGGTATTTGTCCTGTTTTGTTGAATCACAAGCTGGAATTAAAATGGATTTTGGGGGGTTAGCACCATTTGATTTACACAGCATGCCTACCACTTTAAAGGTGAAAATTTTTATTTATTTATTTATTTATTTTATTGTGACACAAATAATAATTAAGGTGAAAAAAAAACCAAACAGAAATCTGGAGTGTGCATAGGTATTCACCCCCCCAAAGTTAATACTTTGTAGAGCCACCTTTTCCTGCAATTACAGCTACAAGTCTCTTGGGGTATGTCTCTATTAGCTTAGCACACCTAGCCACTGGGATTTTTGCTCATTCCTCAAACCAAAACTGCTCCAACTCCTTCAAGTTAGATGGGTTGCGTTGGTGTACAGCAATCTTCAAGTTATGTCACAGATTCTCAGTTGGATAGAGGTCTGGGCTTTGATTAGGCCATTCCAAAACATTTAAATGTTTCCCTTTAAACCACTCCAGTGTAGCTTTAGCAGTGTGTTTAGGGTCATTGTCCTGCTGGACCATGAACCTTCGTCCCAGTCTCAAACCTCTGGCCGACTCAAACAGGTTTTCATCCAGAATTGCCCTGTATTTAGTGCCATCCATCTTTCCTTTTTTATTATTAGAAACTTTATTGTCTGTTCTTCAGTAAAAAAACAGAAATTTGTCTTAGACACGGCTTCAACAGAAATTAAAAACACACTTACAAACACATTCACACACAAGAACAAATTCCTTCAGTCCTGACCAGCTTTCCTGTCCCTGCAGATGAAAAATATCCCAACAGCATGATGCTGCCACCACCATGCTTCACTGTACGAATGGTGTTTTCAGGGTGTTGGGTTTGCACCATGCATGGTGTTTCCCATGATGGCCAAAAAGATCAATTCTGACCAGAGAATCTTCTTCCATGTGTTTGGGGAGTCTGCCACATGCTGTTGGGCAAACTCCAAACTTTTATTTTTTTCTTGAAGCAATGACTTTTTTTCTGGCCACTCTTCCATAAAACCACACTCAGTGGCATGTACGGCTTAAAGTGGTCCTATGGACAGATACTCCCATCTCCAATGTGGATCTTTGCAGCTCCTTCAGTGTTATCTTTGGTGTCTTTGTTGCATCTCTGATTAATGCCCTCCTTGCCTGGTCTGTGAGTTTTGGTGGGCGGCCTTCTCTTTTCAGGTTTGTAGTGGTGCCATATTCTTTCCATTTTGCTATAAAGGATTTAATGGTGCTCTGTGGGATATTCAAAGTTTGGGATTTTTTTTTTTATAACCCAACCCTGATCTATACTTCTCCACAACTTTGTCTCTGACCTGTTTGGAGGCTCCTTGGTTATACAGACATCATGTGACAGATCATGTGACACTTTGATTGCACACAGGTGGATCTTAATCAACTAATTTTGTGACTTATGAAGTGAATTGGTTGGAGCAGCTCTTATTTAGGGGTTTTGTATGAAAGGGAGTGAATACCTATGCACACTCCAGCTTTATGGTTTTTCATCTTAATTATTGTTTGTGTCACAATAAAAAAAAGTTAAAAAAAAAAAAACAATGTGCACCTTTAAAGTGGTAGGCATGCTGTGTAAATCAAATGGTGCTAATCCTCAAAAAATCCATTTCAATTTCAGCTTGTAATACAACAAAACAGGACAACCACCAAGGGGGATGAATACTTTTGCAAGACACTGTAAGTTCATAGGCATCTTTATAAACTTCAAAACATAAGTGTGCATGGTGTAGATTTTACACAATACAGTATTTTAATGAATATTACATTTTTACTAGTAAAAATGTATTATTACTGTAGGAATGTGCTGCTAATTTAATTTACAAAATATTTCTAAATTGACACAGGCTGAACATTTATTTTTGTTCCTAAAGGCACATTGGAAATATTTCGGTATAAACATATTGAATGTGTTTCAGGGTGGTGTTTCCGTTTCTTCCACTGTAGACAACTTTTCAAATGGTGAGGGGAAAAAAAACAACAGATGATGCCATTTTTTATGGCGTTGGATAGTGTTGGATAGTTACCCCTTGAAGTGTCCTTAGCACACAGCTGCTTGTGAATAGGCCAGTAAAAAGAGGCAGAGGCGTGCCAGTGATTCTCCTCACCGCATGGTGCCATCCTCCTCAGCTTTATTCTACTCTGTTGGGTCTGACGTGAACCAATGAGCATGACGTTTACATCACAGAACCCGTTTTCTAACTGTAAATTCTTATACATGTCGGATATGTAGCACATTTTGGTATTGAATATCATACATCTCTATGTAAAATGCAAAATAGAGCCTTGGTTAAACATCTGCATTTTGTTAATGCGGTACAGCAATGGTCACGGACCCTGTTCCTTCCTTAAGACTTTAGTTCTAACCATAATCATGCCGACCTGACCATCTAATCTTTGCCTTAAGAGGTTCTTGATCAGCTAAAACAAGTGAGTTAGATTTTGGTTGGAGATGAAACCTGGAAGGTAGAAGAACCTCTCAAGGAAGAGGTTTGGTGATGACTGAAGTACAGAATTTATGCCATGATCCATTTAAACCTCTCTGGTTTAAACCTCTATGGTGATGCAGCACTTCACTGAGATACTTTATGGTGGCTTTCTTGTCACCAGTTTGTTGGTAGAATTGTGAATACATGCTTGTTGCTTATTCAAGGGACCACCCTGTTCTTATACTGGGGGGAATCATATACTGTACCTTTCATTGTTGCTTTTTTTTTTTTTTTACAATTTTATCTAAAATCCCCCCCCCCAAAAAAAATCCAAATTCATGAATGTACCTCAAATATATTTTAAAAGTACAGAATAATTCATAGTTCCAGATAGAAGATACTTATTAAGGTATAAAACAAATTCACTCCAATGACTAAAATGTGCAGTTTGGTCTTTTTTTTTTGTTACAGTACTTTTGCGAAAGACAACTGATAATGACATCCCACTTAGCCTGTTGACCTAAAAGGTCCCCCCCCCCCCCCCCCCCCCCGGTTGTTTCGGTGTGATATTGATTTGTAGTCAAAATTGCTGAGAATGTGTGTTGGAAAACTACCTGCAAACCCCCCCCCCCCCCCCCCCCCAAATAAAAATAAATAATAATAATAATCCAAATGCATGAATGTGCCTCAAATATATTTTAAAAGTACAGAATAATTCATAATTCCAGATGGAAGATACTTCTTAAGGGTATAAAAGATTTGCTCCAGTGATTAATGTGCAGTTTGGGCTTTTTGGGGGGGTTACAGTACCTTCCTTATTGCAAAAGACAGCTGATAATGACATCCCACTTAGCCTGTTGACCTAAAAGGTCCCCCCCCCCCCCCGGTTGTTTCGGTGTGATATTGATTTGTAGTCAAAATTGCTGAGAACGTGTGTTGGAAAACTACCTGCAAAATCCCCCCCAAATAAAAATACATAATAATAATCCAAATGCATGAATGTGCCTCAAATATATTTTAAAAGTACAGAATAATTCATAATTCCAGATGGAAGATACTTCTTAAGGGTATAAAAGATTTGCTCCAGTGACTAATGTGCAGTTTGGGCTTTTTTGGGGGGGTTACAGTACCTTCCTTATTGCAAAAGACAACTGATAATGACATCCCACTTAGCCTATTGACCTAAAAGGGTTTTTTTTTCCCTCCTTTGGTTGTTTCAGTGTGATATCAATTTGTAGTCAAAACTGCTGAGAAAGTATGTTGGAAAACTATCAGCAAGCAACATTTCCATGTTGTTTTCCTACATGAAGAACTTGCAAATTCAATCAAAATGCAGACCTAATAATTAAGGGAACATCTCTGCCATGTGGGCGGCACGGTGGTGTAGTGGTTAGCGCTGTCGCCTCACAGCAAGAAGGTCCTGGGTTCGACCCCGGGGCCGACGAGGGCCTTTCTGTGTGGAGTTTGCATGTTCTCCCCGTGTCCGCATGGGTTTCCTCCGGGTGCTCCGGTTTCCCCCACAGTCCAAAGACATGCAGGTTAGGTTAACTGGTGACTCTAAATTGACCGTAGGTGTGAATGTGAGTGTGAATGGTTGTCTGTGTCTATGTGTCAGCCCTGTGATGACCTGGCAACTTGTCCGGGGTGTGCCCCGCCTTTCGCCCGTGGTCAGCTGGGATGGGCTCCAGCTTCCCTGCGACCCTGTAGAAGGATAAAGCGGCTTGAGATAATGAGATGAGATGAGATCTCTGCCATGTAGCCTATCTGCTACTTTTACACAGGTACAAAGAGATGACATGATTTAAAAAAAAAAAAGATTTATTATAAAAATAGACATTTACACAAGCTTTATCCAAAAATATGATCTAGTAATTCAACACAATGATTACAAATCTATATCTCTATAATAGTAAATAATAATAAACGATTTGTTGATGATAGTCTATCTATAAACATCTACAAGGAGTCAGAAGGTCTAGAAGATGCTACCAAGGCCTCCAGTAATTTTGCTGTAAGTTTGTAGGAGCACTACAGCTTCGCTTGTGTGCTGTTTGGTCTTTGCTGGAGATTCCAGTCTGTTTCCGTTCGGAGCTTTGAGACGCTTTCACTGTTTCAGAGACGCGCAGCATGACGTCAGTACGAGGCGACGTGGGCGCGCGAGAATTCAAGGCGTCGCTGTCCGCGGTGCTGGAATCCGGAAACCGCTGGTTGAGGCAAAGGAGGGCGTTATTCAGGTGCGCCTGCGCGTTAGACCTGAGCCCAGGGTTTGCGTTGCTCATGAGGAGATAGTGCTGCACACCTGCTATGCAAGTCCTGAAACCGGCCTGATACTCAGTAACAGCAGGGTTAACGGAGAATACTGTGGGAGAAAGGAAATAAAACCTGATCATTTCACCAGTCCATATATCCCAGTCTGTGACACTACAGTTTTATAACGCATTTTGCTCGAATACGAACCTCTCTCATTGTTCTGAAGATGTTTCAGGTGCTTCACTGTTAATTCCAAAATGTCCGCTTTTTCAAATTTCCGTTTCCGGATCTAAAAAAAAAAAAAAAAAGTAATACGACATTACTACATTTACACTACTGTTCAAAAGTTTGGGGTCACTTTGAAATGTCCTTATTTTTGAAAGAAAAGCACTGTTCTTTTCAATGAAGATCACTTTAAACTAATCAGAAATACACTCTATACGTGGTATCTATATGTGTTAAATGACTATTCTAGCTAAATTCTACTAAATGTCTGGTTTTTGGTGCAATATCTACATAGGTGTATAGAGGCCCATTTCCAGCAACTATCACTTCAGTGTTCTAATATGTTTCTATGTTTACCTGCAAGTGTGTGTCTGTATATGTTGGTATGTGTATTGTTCATCTATTTATTCTCTATGTAAGCAGCATTGTAGCAGCAATGAAGTCCAAGACGAATTTCCCTTTGGGGACAATAAAGTGCATCTTATCTTTTATATATACACTACCGTTCAAAAGTTTGGGGTCACTTTGAAATGTCCTTATTTTTGAAAGAAAAGCACTGTTCTTTTCAATGAAGATCACTTTAAACTAATCAGAAATCCACTCTATACATTGCTAATGTGGTAAATGACTATTCTAGCTGCAAACGTCTGGTTTTTGGTGCAATATCTACATAGGTGTACCGTATAGAGGCCCATTTCCAGCGACTCTCACTCCAGTGTTGTAATGGTACAATGTGTTTGCTCATTGCCTCAGAAGGCTAATGGATGATTAGAAAACCCTTGTACAATCATGTTAGCACAGCTGAAAACAGTTGAGCTCTTTAGAGAAGCTATAAAACTGACCTTCCTTTGAGCAGATTGAGTTTCTGGAGCATCACATTTGTGGGGTCGATTAAATGCTCAAAATGGCCAGAAAAATATGTCTTGACTATATTTTCTATTCATTTTACAACTTATGGTGGTAAATAGAAGTGTGACTTTTCATGGAAAACACAAAATAATTGTCTGGGTGACCCCAAACTTTTGAACAGTAGTGTAGGTGATAATCCAAATGATAAACAAAACTATAAAATGACCATTTATTCGTAAAGCAAACAAATTTAAAAATGCATACATTGTTGGAGTAAAAGCTTTCCAGCAGGGTTTTCAGCTGATCCAAACAGGTATTAATGCGCGCTCTTCTCTTTTTTTCCATCAGCGGTTTAGAAATCTGGAAGAAACACATCATTATGAATAGTTTCCGCACCCTAGGAGGGGAAAAAAAGTCCTAAACTTGTCTCACCTTTTTATTTCCTGAAACTTTTGGCTTTATCAAGCTCTCTGAAGCCGCGACCATGCTTGCAGTGCCCAAGTAAACTCCAGCGCGCTTGTGTTCCGTGTGTCGGAACTCGAGCTGCACGGAGCATTTATACAGTGACACCCGGTTCACATGTCAATAGGGCGCGCGCCCTTTAGCGCTTCCGCTTGACTTGTTACAGCCAATGAATATCGAGCTGTGGAGTGACAGCTACACCTCAGAACCTTACAGACTTTTAAAGTTATTGTCTTTTTGTTTGTTTTTTCCCCCCTAAAATTATTTTTGTTATAATTTTTTTATATGTACACTACCGTTCAAAAGTTTGGGGTCACCCTGACAATGTTGTGTTTTCCATGAAAAGTCACACTTTTATTTACCACCATAAGTTGTAAAATGAATAGAAAATATAGTCGAGACATTTTTCTGGCCATTTTGAGCATTTAATCGACCCCACAAATGTGATGCTCCAGAAACTCAATCTGCGGTCAGTTTTATAGCTTCTCTAAAGAGCCAAACTGTTTTCAGCTGTGCTAACATGATTGTACAAGGGTTTTCTAATCATCCATTAGGCAGCTGGGCCATAGAAGGTTCACGCTGCACACTGCACGCTGCACGCTACACGTTCACGTGAAGAACCGGACCCTGGGCCATTAAACTTCATGCTTGGATGTTCACGTGTTGTGTCTGTTCTACTTTGACCGAGTAACCAACAATATGGACTCTTCGGATGACGACGATTGCCTCATTCTGCTTTTACTGAGACAGAGGAAGAGAAAAAGGAACAGAATTTGGAGCCGAGAACACTTCCTTCTGAGAGAAACCCGTGGTGAATTTCACCGAACATTCTATAATCTGCTTGACAATCCCGATGAAGAACTATTTTTCAATTATACCAGGATGTCATACACGACGTACGATGCCTTGAAGACCCTCGTGCTGGAACATATACAGCCAGGTCAAACGAACTGGAGAAAATCGATCGAAGCAGAACAAAAGCTCATCATTAGGCAGCTGGGCCATAGAAGGTTCACGCTGCACACTGCACGCTGCACGCTACACGTTCACGTGAAGAACCGGACCCTGGGCCATTAAACTTCATGCTTGGATGTTCACGTGTTGCGTCTGTTCTACTTTGACCGAGTAACCAACAATATGGACTCTTCGGATGACGACGATTGCCTCATTCTGCTTTTACTGAGACAGAGGAAGAGAAAAAGGAACAGAATTTGGAGCCGAGAACACTTCCTTCTGAGAGAAACCCGTGGTGAATTTCACCGAACATTCTATAATCTGCTTGACAATCCCAATGAAGAACTATTTTTCAATTATACCAGGATGTCATACACGACGTACGATGCCTTGAAGACCCTCGTGCTGGAACATATACAGCCAGGTCAAACGAACTGGAGAAAATCGATCGAAGCAGAACAAAAGCTCATCATTACTCTCAGCTGAGACCTTGGGGTCGTGCATGCATTGACTGGAATTTCCATCTTCACGCCTAGAAAAAAGTGGGCATGTTCATTTCTCGCTTCACGCGTGAAGTGTGCAGCGTGCAGCGTGCAACGTGAACGCCGTTCTATGGCCCAGAGCAAGTCATGCTACGTTTGTCCACTTTTCTTTACACGCGTGTAGCGTGCAGCGTGCAGCGTGAACCTTCTATGGCCCAGCTGCCTTAGCCTTCTGAGGCAATGAGCAAACACATTGTACCATTAGAACACTGGAGTGATAGTTGCTGGAAATGGGCCTCTTATACTAGGGTGACCAGACGTCCCGGTTTTACCGGGACAGTCCCGATTTGGGGTTGTGTGTCCCGAGTCCCGACAAAAATCTGAGTGAGGCTGTGCCCATGATAGCCTCAGATTCTTGTGCTTGGCTGACAGGAATGGTGGAACCCAATGTGGTCTTCTGATGTTGTAGTCCATCAAGGTTCGATGTTTTGCGTTGTGCATTTTAAGATGCTTTTCTGCTTACCGCATTTGTAAAGAGTGGTTATTTGAGTTACAGTAGCCTTCCTATCCAGGGCTCCAGATTGTGATAGAAATTTTTGACCATTTTTGGAGACAAAAATATGCGACTTGCAAATATGCCCCCATTTGTTTTGTTTTGTTTTTTTTGTTGTTGTTGTTCGTTTTTTCTATTTTTAAAATCATCATTGTATATCACATGAAGCATAACTTCAGAGCGAGAATTGGTGTGTGTGTGCGCGAAATAGAGTGATTACTGAGCACTAACAATCTGTTTACACTGCAGCAAATTCCACTTAGCTCTCATTCAGATCGTATGTGGTGAAATTTGTTCTAGCTGAGCGGTGTTCATCTGGTCAGTGAATAACTGGAAGTGGCGTTGTGCGATGGTATTGCAAGACAACTCGGTGAAACTAGAGAAGCTACGGAACAAGGTACACTACCGTTCAAAAGTTTGGGGTCACCCAGACAATTTTGTGTTTTCCATGAAAAGTCACACTTTTATTTCCCACCATAAGTTGTAAAATGAATAGAAAATGTAGTCAAGACATATTTTTCTGGCCATTTTGAGCATTTAATCGACCCCACAAATGTGATGCTCCAGAAACTCAATCTGCTCAAAGGAAGGTCAGTTTTATAGCTTCTCTAAAGAGCTCAACTGTTTTCAGCTGTGCTAACATGATTGTACAAGGGTTTTCTAATCATCCATTAGCCTTCTGAGGCAATGAGCAAACACATTGTACCATTAGAACACTGGAGTGATAGTTGCTGGAAATGGGCCTCTTATACTAGGGTGACCAGATGTCCCGGTTTTACCGGGACAGTCCCGATTTGGGGTTGTGTGTCCCGAGTCCCGACAAAAGTCTGTCGGGACACGCAGGCCCGTTTCAAGCTATTTGGGGGCCCTAGGCAAAGGGGGATCTGGGGCCCATAATTATCCCCCCCTCGACGAAAGGCCTTATGGCCGCCTACCCACTGAAGACTTAATAAACATCACACATATTGTAATCATTCTTACAATTTTTACTTCATAAATGAACTCTTTACATTATTATAAATAATTATCAAACCCAATTAAACACAAGAATAGACAAACTATACACACACACACACACACACACACACACACACACACACACACACACACACATATAAAAATCAAATATGAAAATAAGACAAAGTAATATAAAATGTGCAAATAACACAACACTAAATATTTACAGTATATACACAAGTAGAAATAACTTCAAATGGTGATTAAATGATTACAAACATGAATAAGAATCTTAATAAGAACCAGCACACACAGAAAAGTGCAAAAGGTATAGAAAAACACATAAAAATTTAAGAATACACAACTAGAATCATGGGCAAAATGTCTAAAACTGCTGCTTGCGGGCCAGTCCTTGCAAGTTTGTAAGCCTGTTATGCATGACAACGTTTACATCACTGTTATAAACACTGTCTACACGATAACTACCATTAACGTAAGCTAGCTACCAAATTTGCTTGTCGACCCGCTTGGTATTAATGAGTGTGTACATTCTCACTTACCAGTGTCTTGTTTTTTTTCTGTCTTCCTCTTCCCTTTTCTTCTTTCTCTTCTGGCTCCCTGAGGGGTAATTTCGCTTCATATTTGATTTTTGGGTTTTTTTGCAGCGGAGCTCTGCAACCACTTGACTGGACGGAGATGGGCATTGAGGGGTTGACAACAGACTGTCATTGCACTTTTCGGCCAAAGCATGTAGGGAGGCGCTGTTGTGCATTAGGGGGCCCCCTTTGGAACTAGGGTATTTCAACAAGTGTCATTAGGCGCTGCGCTGCCGCGCTCAAAAAGTTGTCATTGCTATTGAATACATAACCCGTCGTTTGGCAGCGGGGGCCCTTCGAGGGCTGGGGCCCTAGGCAATTGCCAAGTCTGCCTACCTTGTTGCAACGGGTCTGGGGACACGGATATGTCCCGGTTTTCGCCACCCGCGATGTTTGCGACTGAGCAGCGTGGGAATCATTAGCGGAGAAATGTCTGCATTTACTATTTTGAAGAATTGACAGGAATCGCAAACTTTCCTGGTTACTGCCCCCTGGCCCTGTGGCATGGGTGTTTATTTAGCCACATTATTCCAGACAACAGAATGTGTTGCCATGCAACAATAAAATAAACATTAACTGGCGCGAATGTTCTTTGCCTAGCAGCTAGCAGCAGTAATGCCGCAGCAATTATGCCGAAAAGAAAATGTACCTTTTCCAAAGATTTACAGGGCACCTACCCCTTCCTCCGAGAGGTGCAGAACAATGCGCACGAAGCCTACTGCACACACTGTAAGTGTTCCTTCTCCGTAGCCCACGGTGGTAACGCCGATATACAGGATCACATTAAAACTCTTCTTGTAAGTATACGTAGGCTAATGCATTTTGTTTAGGGTGGGTGGATTGACAGTCACCTTAGCTTTGTTCCTGTGCTTTGTTCTTGTACTGAGTTGGGTAGCCTATGTCGCAAATGCTGTGCGCTCCTGTGGGGGCTTTCCTCGGGCTGTCGCCCCTCTCCTCCTTTATTGCTGTTTTGTTTGAGTGTATATTCTCAAATCACTTGTCTCTTTTTTGTTTCTGTTTAACATACCATTCTGACAGTTTGGCCATATTGCTGTGTTGAACAGCTTGTTGCACCTTCCATTAAAGTGTTCACTTTTGTACACATCATCTTGCTTTATTCATTCAGTTGTTGGGAATGGTTAGTAAGGTTGATTCTGACCTAGGCTATGTTGAGGTCACATATCTACTTTTTAAGTTCATGCTATAGTGCATACAATTTTAGAGATATAGCCTACATGTGCATATGCATTCTTCTTGGTGTTCTCACAAACAGGTGAAATAAATCAGTTTAAATTTGGCCTATGGACATAGCCTCGCCTATTCTCAGCCATTACAAAATCTGTTGTCTGACCATAATTGAACTGATCTGTATACCACTATGCTACTAGATAACAAAATGCCTGTTTGTTTTATTTCATGTGAGATGTTGATAAATGTGAGCTTCAACAAAATGATAAGAGCACCTCTCTGAGTGTCACGTTTACGTAAAAAAAAGGTGTGCGTGCACGAGCATGGTCGCGCGCAAAAGTGTCCCGGTTTCAGACTAGGGAAATCTGGTCACCCTACTATACACCTATGGAGATATTGCACCAAAAACCAGACATTTGCAGCTAGAATAGTCATTTACCACATTAGCAATGTATAGAGTGTATTTCTGATTAGTTTAAAGTGATCTTCATTGAAAAGAACAGTGCTTTCTTTCAAAAATAAGGACATTTCAAAGTGACCCCAAACTTTTGAATGGTAGTGTACATTAAATATAATGCTTCATCTATTGTTATTTACAGGCCTATATATTGATTACAACCAGAGGTGGACAAAGTACCCAACTTCATTTCTTAAGTCAAAGTACAGATCCCACTGGTCAAATGTTACTCTGATACAAGTGAAAATTGTCCAGTCAAATTTTTACTTAAGTTAAAGTACTGAAGTACTTACTTTTAAAAATACTTAAGTATTAACCGGACATTTTCTGTCAACGCATTATTGTATTATTGCCACAGCACCTACAAAACCTAATGCCTCTGAAACAACCGACTGGATTTACTGACCAACTTGTAGAACCTGTGGAATAAACACCTGGTAGAATGTTACAAGAACCACGATCATTTCCATTTATTTATTTATTTATTTATTTTTAAATTGTAACACTCTTACCCACCCCGACAAAGCAGCATGGTAGTGTTCTGACCCAGCTCTGGCAGTGTGTGCACACATGTATGTGTATGTTAATCAGGAAGACAGTGAATAGCTGTAAATGCAGCTTGCTCAGA
The DNA here is from genome assembly GCF_027579695.1 of Neoarius graeffei. Classification (NCBI taxonomy): domain Eukaryota; kingdom Metazoa; phylum Chordata; class Actinopteri; order Siluriformes; family Ariidae; genus Neoarius; species Neoarius graeffei. The sequence goes on along the minus strand of NC_083578.1, from coordinate 21,379,626 downwards.
AAATAAAAATGACAATCCAACCTGCTTAAAACCCAGGTCCACACCTCGAGCTTAATAACTGCCCAACAGCAACACTGCTTTAAGCAAGACAAAAAAAAAAAAAAACAGTGCGAGACCATCATCTGACATCAAAACAACAACAAAAAAAATGCCAGCAATTTGTTGTGACTGACTAGTACAATACTGTCCATCTCACAGGTCTCACCTGCACGTGTGTGCAAGTGTATGCATTCATGCACATGTGAATCTACCTGTGGAATCATGGTGGTTTAATGTTAAGCTAGCTAGTCAGTGAAGCGCCACCTGACATGCTAGCAAAATCTTTTCAAACTCGAAATCATATTGTGTAGCTAACTTTACTAGAAAAGAAAGATTTCTACATTTTGCTTATTTGGCAAGATTATGCTAAAACATTTCTGAAAGCACTTCAGATAAGTTAGTGTTATTCATGTTAGCATAACTCCGTTTTTACATGCTAACTAAGAGTGTCCAAGTTAATTAGCTATGTGTAAACGTTAGCCGTGGACAAGGCAATGGCAACTTGGCGGGAAAATCCATAGAAAGTCATTTGACTAACCAGACTGTATAGCTATTGCAGCATTATCGCTAGCTCTAAAAGCACAGACAACTTCATTGCAAGCTTGCTCTTGGAATAAAACGTTTACATACCTCAATATGCTCCAGCAGGTCGGACGGCGAGTTTTTGTAGGCTGTGATGTGGTTCGTTTTTGGCAAACAAAGCAAACATTAAAAACAAAACAACTCTTTATTCCTTTCAGAAAACTGAAACATGGGTTCTAGCTATAGAACCATGGGTGCGTGAATTCTCCAGAAGAACTGCCTCCTTCCATTCGGCCATCAACTGATTGTGTTAAATAATGCTGCGGAGAAATCATTGATATTGATTTTATCCAGTCTATGGACATGACCTGACCCTAGTGATTTCTGATCGGCTGTCTCAGTGTCACCTGCGGAAAAAAAAACAATCACGTTTTAGAAAAGAAAAGAAAAAAACCATCCACTTTCAAAACTGCTTCATAGTAATGAGTAACGAGGACCTTGATAGAAATGTAGTGGAGTAAAAAGTACGATATTTGTTTTTCAAATGTAGTGAAGTTAAAGTCATAAGTTGCCAAAAAATTAATACTCAAGTAAAGTACAGATACTCAAAAAGTGTACTTAAGTACAGTACTCAAGTAAATGTACTTTGTTACTGTCCACCTCTGATTACAACTAATATGGGCTAAATAATCTATTTTGCATACAGTATTTGTTTTTTCATTTTGAACTCAAAATCTCAAGTGCTTTACAGAAAAAAAGATTAAAATACTGTATAAACTATTCATACGATCACTGAAAACATAAGTGTACAACTTTTATCCTATCAAAATGTCAAATCAAGTCAAGTTTATTTGTATCACACTTTTAACAACAGACATTGTCGCAAAGAAAATGAAAGGCTTTAAACATGAGTTAATTTTATCCCTGATGAACAAGCCTGTGGAGACGGTGGCAGGGAAAAACTCCCTCAGACGACATGAGGAAGAAACCTTAAGAGGAACCAGACTCAAAAGGGAACCCATCCTCATCTGGGTGATAACAGATACAGTGGGGCAAAAAAGTATTTAGTCAGCCATCAATTGTGCAAGTTCTCCCACTTAAAAAGATGAGAGAGGCCTGTAATTTTCATCACAGGTACACTTCAACTATGAGAGACAGAATGGGGGGGAAAGAATCCAGGAAATCACATTGTAGGATTTTTAATGAATTAATTGGTAAATTCCTCGGTAAAATAAGTATTTGGTCACCTACAAACAAGCAAGATTTCTGGCTCTCACAGACCTGTAACAACTTCTTTAAGAGGCTCCTCTGTCCTCCACTCGTTACCTGTATTAATGGCATCTGTTTGAACTCGTTATCAGTATAAAAGACACCTGTCCACAACCTTAAACAGTCACACTCCAAACTCCACTATGGCCAAGACCAAAGAGCTGTCAAAGGACACCAGAAACAAAATTGTAGACCTGCACCAGGCTGGGAAGACTGAATCTGCAATAGGTAAGCAGCTTGGTGTGAAGAAATCAACTGTGGGAGCAATTATTAGAAAATGGAAGACATACAAGCCCACTGATAATCTCCCTCGATCTGGGGCTCCACGCAAGATCTCACCCCATGGGGTCAAAATGATCACAAGAACGGTGAGCAAAAATCCCAGAACCACACGGGGGGACCTAGTGAATGACCTGCAGAGAGCTGGGACCAAAGTAACAAAGGCTACCATCAGTAACACACTACGCCGCCAGGGACTCAAATCCTGCAGTGCCAGACGTGTCCCCCTGCTTAAGCCAGTACATGTCCAGACCTGTCTGAAGTTTTCTAGAGAGCATTTGGATGATCCAGAAGAGGATTGGCAGAATGTCATATGGTCAGATGAAACCAAAATAGAACTTTTTGGTAAAAACTCAACTTGTCGTGTTTGGAGGAGAAAGAATGCTGAGTTGCATCCAAAGAACACCATACCTACTGTGAAGCATGGGGGTGGAAACATCATGCTTTGGGGCTGTTTTTCTGCAAAGGGACCAGGACGACTGATCCGTGTAAAGGAAAGAATGAATGGGGCCATGTATCGTGAGATTTTGAGTGAAAACCTCCTTCCATCAGCAAGGGCATTGAAGATGAAACGTGGCTGGGTCTTTCAGTATGACAATGATCCCAAACACACGGCCCGGGCAACAGAGTGGCTTCGTAAGAAGCATTTCAAGGTCCTGGAGTGGCCTAGCCAGTCTCCAGATCTCAACCCCATAGAAAATTTTTGGAGGGAGTTGAAAGTCCGTGTTGCCCAGCGACAGCCCCAAAACATCACTGCTCTAGAGGAGATCTGCATGGAGGAATGGGCCAAAATACCAGCAACAGTGTGTGAAAACCTTGTGAAGACTTACAGAAAACGTTTGACCTCTGTCATTGCCAACAAAGGGTATATAACAAAGTATTGAGATGAACTGTTGTTATTGGCCAAATACTTATTTTCCACCATAATTTGCAAATAAATTCTTTAAAAATCAGACAATGTGATTTTCTGGATTTTTTTTCTCATTTTTTCTCTCATAGTTGAGGTATACCTGTGATGAAAATTACAGGCCTCTCTCATCTTTTTAAGTGGGAGAACTTGCACAATTGGTGACTGACTAAATACTTTTTTGCCCCTCTGTAGCAGGATTATAAATAACTCGCTTCTATAACTGTGTCCTATATAGTCATAAAGTATAACTGTGAAACCAGGAAATTCATTATAGTTTTAACATGAAGTCTTTTTTGTTGGTTATCAACTGCTGGAAAGTTGTTGGCAAAACTGTTCATGATAACTCCAGTCCTAAAAGCAAGTCAACTGTCATCCTCAGGCGTAAATGCATTACTGTAAGTGTCCAGAGCATCTTCCAAGTGCGACTTTCGACTGTCCATATGGGGCCATCCTCCACAGGAGAGATCTGATGAGACTCCAGCCAGCCAGACATAGGGCATCAGGATGGATCAGGTGGGTAAAAATGTAATAGTATGTATGTGTTTACCTTCCCTGTTAAACCCCCCCAGCTCAATCTGACCAGCTACCAGCTGAGCTGCTCAAATTGGTGGACCATCTTGACCACGGAAATGGTTTCTGAATTACTGCTAATGCATGATCGTAGAAAAGAATGACAAGAAAATAACACACTAAAATCATCTTGATTTTAAATGCAATACAAGCCGGAAAATTTGATCTATCAATTTGACTAGCTCGGTGTTTTGGCACCTGGTAAGTGGTCAGTTTTCAGCAGGGATACTTTATAGTTTATTGTATAGTCAGTAATGATTTGTGCTGTCTTTCAATCCTACATGGTGTAGTGTATAGCAGAACAACAGGCCTATTTCATTCCTAACATTACTTCTGTGATGAGAGCAATGGCAATATTCACTTGACTTAACTATTCCAGAGTTTATGAGTGAAATATGAGAAAAAAAATGATCAAATCATTACAGTACTGTGCAAAAGTTTTCAGCATCCTTTTTTTCATACAAACTTTGTTATAGATTTCTATTTAATGACTTCGACATTATCGAGTCAGTACAAAAACAGTTTAGAATTCCAAACGTTCGGCGGGTTTTCCAGCACAAAATTAAATGTTACAGAAAAAATGTTTATATCTGAGCAGCATATTATATAAGAGAGCACTTTTCAGATTAAAAAAGAAAACATAATGAAGGCTGCTGGGTTTTGGTGCAAAATGAAGACGCGAGTGTGACAGTCAAAGTGTCCAGAAGAACTGTGGCTGGTTCTGTAAGATGCTCAGTAAAACCTACAGCTCATTGCCTTATCAAACTGCACTCATTGTACCTGAGACTACTATTTTTTTTTTTTTAAAGCAAAGGGTCGTCTCACACCAAATATTGACTTTGTTTCATTTATTATGGCTTACTGCTTATAGTATTTTTTTAAATGTTGAAACATTTAATTTCATTATTTCAAACCATTTTTGGTCTACAGCATTTCTTGACATGTGCCTAAGACTTTTGCAGAGTGTTGTATTTTTTCTTAGCCTGTTCAGGGTTATTTATTAGCATAATGTGTAATTGTGACGATCATTCGTTTTCTTTTATAGAATCAGGTTTACCAGTTGAAGCTTTACAATATTACCAAATGTCAGTAGAAAGAGTGTGCAGCACTGGCAACCAGGACACCATCGTGTGGGGTGAAGTTGTCCTGATAGGCGTATAGAATCACCATAAAATAGGAATGTTACAAATTCTCAGTCACTCTGTTAGAGGTACTTGTACCAGTTCTGTCCATTCAGCCTTTTCTGTGTATGTTTCACGGCATGGGGTTACAGGCAGAACCGTGCAAAATCGTGCCCACATCTTCATACTGTGCACAATCTTTTTCTTCTTGCATGGCAGGAAAATAAACTGTAGTTTTGCAGTTATGCATAAAAACAAAACAAAAACTTCTTACTGAACTTACACGTTCTTTGTAGTCCATTGAATTTAGATAGATGTTCGTAAATATTTTTAAGAGCTAGAAATGGAACAGATGTGGCCTTGAGGGCGCAGAGCGAGGAAAATCAGAGGAACGCCTCCTGTCCAGGGGCCCTAAGCGCCTGATTTTCCACACTGCCTTCTCAATAGAGCCCAGGTCTTGGGAAAATCCTGGACATGGCACACACATTGTGGTCCAAATGGGCTCTTTAACAGGAGTCAGCATCTCATTCAGCCAAATGTTAATGCTAACAAAACCAATCCATTGCAGGATTTTTAAAATTTTCATTTCCTTTACCTGGACAAGCAGGGTAGAACTTTATGCCTATTTCACGATTAAGCAATAAATCACTCTGGTTTAGCTGGAAGTCATTTGATGTTTTAAAGTAGTATAAGTAAATGTCCATGAATGGATCAAGTTTAAACCAATCCAGGAATCACACACACACACACAAAAAAAAAACCCCTTCAATTTCTAAAAAATAATTTTATTCTCCTATTAGTTATGGAACCAAGAGAAGTTTAACAAATGTTAAAACGGTGTTGAAGTCTACGTCCCCATCTTGAAAGGAAATACAGTTTGGCATGTTTGTCCTTCACAGGTTTCAGTAATGAACTTTTATTTTCACCTTGCCAATTCTGTTGGGCTCCAATTTTATCAGCTGAGCCACTGTTGGTAGGGTTGTTACAATAAGCAATCCTTTTCCAATGTTGGACTAGCATTGGGTCAACATTGGATGAATAAAATTTTTTTGCTCAAAAAACAAAAGCAAACAAGCAAAATCCCACAACAAATAACAATCCAGTAGGTCAATTCATGTATTTATAATTCATAACTAGACCTTATAAGAACAGCGAAGCAGTTTTCTTCTTAAACAGGATTTTGGGGTGGCACGGTAGTGTAGTGGTTAGCACTGTGGCCTCACAGCAAGAAGGTTCTGGGTTCAAGTCCAGCAGCCAACACGGGCCTTTCTGTGTGGAGTTTGCATGTTTTCCCAGTGTCTGCATAGGTTTCCTCCAGGTGCTTCAGTTTCCCCGACAGGCCAAAGACATGTGGTTAGGTTAACATGGGGTGGCCTTGGCCTAAGGTTGGGCTGAAGTGCCCTTGAGCAAGGCACCTAACCTTCAACTGCTCCCTGGGTGCTGCAGCATAGCTGCCCACTGCTCTGGGTATGTGTGTGTGCTCATTGCTCACTTATGTGTATGTGTGTTCACTGCTTCATATGGATTAAATGCAGAGGTTAAATTTCACTGTGTGCTTCAGTCTTTGCTTGAGTGTATGTGTGACAAATAAAGGCTTCTTGGTTACTTATCCATCACATGGAAAATGCACTAGGCCTACTTTGAAAAAAAAAGGAGCTTTTAAAAATACGGCTATTGAGACAATCTTTGTTTTGTTTGGTTTTATTGGTCTCGGCTTGGTTTTATTATGAAAGGAAAACAAGATCAACTGTGAGCTCACTTACGTATCCCCCCGCTCCTGCTTATATCAGAATGCAAGCAATTGAAGGAATACGACACTTATTATCAATGTTGAGTTCAACAAATAATTAACCCTGAAACAAGTAAGTAAAGAGCAGTGTCTCTCCCCAGGGATTTCAAATAGAATCCTGGTAAATTGTCCTTTTGAAATAGCATTTTGCTTCTTGAAATCGTGTCAAAATCCACCCTATATGTTTCCTAAATACATTGTCAGTAAACAGGAAGTCAATGTGTGACAGATCTGAAAATGGCATATGTAGTATAGAACCCCAAGCCGAAGCTTGGTACCAAATATCAAGCAGTTGTGATTTGTAGTTGCTGAGAAAAGTGTTATGAAAATTTTGTAAATCCACTCTATATGTTTCGTAAATACATTCAGTCGGTAAACAGGAAGTCGATGTGGGACAGACCTGAAAACGGTATACACGGTATAGAACCTCAAGCTGAAGCTCAGTACCAAATATCAAGCAGTTGTGATTTGTAGTTGCTAAGAAAAATGTTCCGAAAGTTTTGGAAATCCATGCTATATGTTTCGTAAATACATTCAGTCAGTAAACAGGAAGTCGATCTGCGACAGATCTAAAAATGATATACACAGTATAGAACCCCAAGCTGAAGTTTGGTACCAAGTACCAAGTGGCTATGAGTTGTGGTTGCTGAGAAAAAGGGTGTTTTGGACAGACAGACAGACGGGTAAAAAAACAGTATACCCCCCTCCTTCAGAGCAGGGGTATAAAAAATCCCAATAATAATGAAAGGGAACCGGATGATTCTACTGGTGAACCATATATGTTGGCTGGGAAGGTTCTGTCCTTGCTTCACTATTTACTTCTGTCACACAGCGAAAGAAAGAAGAGAAAAGGAGCCTCGCATGTGATGTCCTCTTCAGGCGCACGCCACGCGACACAATGAAAAGGCTCTCCACTGGGAAAGCTGAGCTGCTCCTCTCCAGAAACTGGGAGGGAAACACACTCCTACCCTTTCCAAGAGCCCATTGATCTTTGCACCAGCCTTTTCTCTGGCTTTACTCTCCATATGAGATGAGTGAAAGAATCCCTTCACTTTCAAGCACAATGTCCTCTGAGTTCAATAGAAGAAGAGCTCTGGCATTGATGCAGTCCTGCTTGTGTGACTTTAAGCCCTGAGATTTGTACTAAACTGACCAACAAACTTACTTTCACCAAACTAACTAAATAAATAAATAAATAAATACACCACCATTCAGGGAATTATTAGTGCACGTTATATGGTAGATATGTTTATATCTGTGAAACATCTATATGATCACATACAGTATTGTGCAAAAGTCCTGGCACCCTTTTTTCCCAAACAAACTTTGTTATAGATTTCTATTTGATGACTTCTACATTATCGAGTCAGTACAAAAACATTTTAGCTTTCCAAACATTCATTTTCCAGCACAAAATTAAATGTTACAGGAAAAAAAAATGCTTGTATCGAAGCAGAATATTCCCTAAGAGAGCACTTTCCAGATTAAAAAAGAAAACATAATAAAGGCTGCTGGGTTTTGGTGCAAAATGAAGAAGCGAGTGTGACAGTCAAAGTGTCCAGAAGAACTGTGGCTGGTTCTGGAAGATGCTCAGTAAAACCTACAGCTCATTGCCTTATCAAACTGCACTCAGTGTACTGGAGACTACTATTTATTTATTTAAGCAAAGGGTCATCTCACATCAAATATTGACCTTGTTTCATTTATTATGGCTTACTGCTTACTGTTTATAGTATTTTTTTTATGTTGAAACATTTCATTTCATTATTTTTAAGCCATTTTTGGTCTCCAGCATTTCTTTACATGTGCCTAAGACATACTTTTGCACAGTGCTGTATGTCATGATGTGATGCATATTTGCATATTGTCTCTTAAAACGCTTAAAGTTGTAAAGTTGTGGTTGATGTAAAGGGTTTAACTTCAATGACCAGCTTGTTAATTAGGGGCAATTTGTAGTCTAATTAGCTTGCGCTGCACCAAGCTGCCAAAAATCATCTTCTTCTCCTTCTAAAGCCAGCATTGTGTCACTATAGGCAACCTCTCGCCTTTTTTGATGGACAAAGCGTTGTCTCTTGACAGGTAGCATAACGCATGTAGATTTGTTAACATCCAACGCTTATTTAGCCACATAGGACAGACTTTTCTGGATGCATCCGCAATAAAGTTGCATGTAATGCACCGCAAAATTGGTGCAAATCACGACAGCACGCATAAAGCGGCACTAAATCAGTATGAAATCGGAGCAAAGCACCTTAAAGACTACTTCAGCTCCTTTGTGCTGCTTGGACGCTGCGTTTTCACGCCGTTTTCACGCTCCAGTGTAACACGTTGCACCATATTGGTGCAATTTTAACAGAGCAAAAGTTAACATCCCCCATCCCACTCCATCCGAAATAATGTGTGGGTTTTTTTTCCTCTAACAAAAATTTATTCTTCATCAGTTTTCAGAAAAATATAACTTGTTGATTCATTTACCGTAAGTAGAAGAACACATCAAATGTCAACTTTTGCCATAAAAAGAGAGAAAGAAATAGAAGCAAAACCCTAACGACACCTAATTTTGTGATATAGATCAAAGATTCCCTCTTTAACCCTCTTAAAAGAGCCTCTTCAATAACAGTGAAGCAGGAATGACATGCACCCAGGCTTGTGCATAATAATGAGTTGCGTTGAAATAACAAGTTGAGTGTATGTTTATGAAAAGCCTCTTCAGCCCTGAGGTTGCTTTCACTTGTCTCTCTCTGTCACTCATTAACCCTCAGCGCCTTAGCTGCACTCAGCAGGGGCATCCTCCAGTCATTTCATGCATTCTCAGACCTGTTAACAACAATTAGAGAGGCAATTATACAATTACCTGCAATAAACTTTTTCTTTCTCAGGGATTTTTCCATTAGCACATGAATGTAAAGACAAAACACGCACTTGACTCGAGGGAGATGCGCACACGTACTGGGTTCCCTTTTCTGTTCATCACTGGGTTCTAACCTTCTAGAGTAGGGGAGAGCAGGGAGACTTGGGACATGTTTTCAGCTTTTGTAGATCATGTGAAATTCTTTGCAGGTAGTGTCACATTCATATTGCATTAGAGAGTATTTACTGTACCCTCCTACCACAACATTATCCATCCATCCATTATCCGTAACCACTTATCCTGTGCAGGGTCACGGGCAAGCTGGAGCCTATGACTATGGGCGAGAGGCATAGTACACCCTGGACAAGTCGCCAGATAATCACAGTGGTGTAGTGGTTAGCACTGTCGCCTCACAGCAAGAAGGTCCGGGTTCGAGCCCAGTGGCCGATGGGGGCCTTTCTGTGTGGAGTTTGCATGTTCTCTCCGTATCTGCGTGGGTTTCCTCCGGGTGCTCCGGTTTCCCCCAAAGATATACAGGTTAGGTTAATCGGTGGCTCCAAATTGACTGAAGGTGTGAATGTGAGCGTGAATGGTTGTTTGTCTCTATGTGCCAGCCCTGCGATGATCTGGCAACTTGTCCAGGTTGTACCCCGCCTCTTGCCCATAGTCAGCTGGGATAGGCTCCAGCTTGCCTGCGACCCTGTAGAACAGGATAAGTGGCTACAGATAATGGATGGATATCCCAGGCAGCAAAGTGAAGATTTGGCAAAGTTAGGCCAATGTCAGTCATTGTGTTGGGCCAACTTTGAGCAAGCATCATTTTGTTCACTGGGTCATCTTTGAGCCAACAGACACCTTTCAGCCGCCTTTAAACCCACTTTGCCAACGTCGGCCATTGTGCTGGGCCAACTTTGAGCCAACATCATTTTTGCTGTGTTCACACTTATACCGGTACGATAGTGGTATAACTGTATCGATACAAAGTATACTGGTACAGTTTAGTGCATCTGTCCACACTAGCGAGAAATGTTTGCGGTTTTCTTTCACGGTACTTGAAATGCGCGTGCGCGAAATGTTTCCGTGGTTACCGAGTAACTTCCTTCCGATAATATATGACGGATGAAACAACGTGTGTGTGCTTTTTGTTGTCAGTGTACAGTCTGTATTTCTGGTGGTCATTTATTCAGTCGAATCGTATAAAACGCGCGAGGCAGTTGAGAAAGAAACAAACGAATCTCCGTTCTTCACTATTTTATTCAGCGAAGACATCGATTGAGGTGTATGACTTTGCGCATGCGCATTATATTTGTATCGATACAGAGCCACTTCATCTGTCCACACTACAGCGAAGCGCTACAGTACCGATACTGTACCGGTACGAAACCCATACATTTGTGGGTTTCGTACCGATACAGTTATACCGCTACAGTACCGGTATAGTTGCTAGTGTGGACAGGTGTTGCGGTACAAAAGTAGTTTCGTATCGGTACAAAATCCCTAGTGTGGACAAGGTATTAGTTCACTGGGTCATCTTTGAGCCAACAGACACCTTTCAGCCACCTTTAAACCCATTTTGCTAACGTCGGCCATTGTGCTGGGCCAACTTTGAGCTAACATCATTTTGTTCACTGGGTCATCTTTGAGCCAACAGACACCTTTCAGCCACCTTTAAACCCATTTTGCTAATGTCGGCCATTGTGCTGGGCCAACTTTGAGCCAACATCATTTTTGCTGTGTTCACACTTATACCGGTACGATAGTGGTATAACTGTATCGATACAAAGTATACTGGTACAGTTTAGTGCATCTGTCCACACTAGCGAGAAATGTTTGCGGTTTTCTTTCACGGTAGTTAAAATGCGCGTGCGCGAAATGTTTCCGTGGTTACCGAGTAACTTCCTTCCGAGAATATATGGCGGATGAAACAACGTGTGTGTGCTTTTTGTTGTCAATGTATAGTCTGTATTTCTGGTGGTCATTTATTCAGTCGAATCATATAAAACGCGTGAGGCAGTTGAGAAAGAAACAAACGAATCTCTGTTCTTCACTATTTTATTCAGCGAAGACATCGATTGAGGTGTGTGACTTTGCGCATGCGCATTATATTTGTATCGATACAGAGCCGCTTCATCTGTCCACACTACAGCGAAGCGCTACAGTACCAATACTGTACCGGTATGAAACCCATACATTTGTGGGTTTCGTACCGATACAGTTATACTGCTACAGTACCGGTATAGTTGCTAGTGTGGATAGGTGTTGCGGTACGAAAGTAGTTTCGTATTGGTACAAAATCCCTAGTGTGGACAGGGTATTAGTTCACTGGGTCATCTTTGAGCCAACAGACACCTTTCAGCCACCTTTAAACCCATTTTGCTAACGTCGGCCATTGTGCTGGGCCAACTTTGAGCTAACATCATTTTGTTCACTGGGTCATCTTTGAGCCAACAGACACCTTTCAGCCACCTTTAAACCCATTTTGCTAACGTCGGCCATTGTGCTGGGCCAACTTTGAGCTAACATCATTTTGTTCACTGGGTCATCTTTGAGCCAACAGACACCTTTCAGCCACCTTTAAACCCATTTTGCTAATGTCGGCCATTGTGCTGGGCCAACTTTGAGCCAGCATCATTTTGTTCACTGGGTCATCTTTGAGCCAACAGACATTCAGCCACCTTTATATCCACTTTGATAGCATCAGCCATTCTGTTGGGTCAGTGTTGACCCAGCATTGGAGTTCCAAAACAGAATTTGGGCCAACTTAGGTTGGGCCAACTTAGGTTTTCTACCTACTGTGTATGTGCGCATGTGTGCGTATGTTAAAAGAAAAATGCAACAAAAATGTAAAACAGAATCCAATATCGTGCATGCATGCATTGTTTCTAGTCGTGCATTATTTTCTCCTGGTGTAGTTTGAAAACAGTGTGCAAACTAACTGAACGCAGGCCATCCATCCCTGAACAGTAGCACAGGTCATCTGAAAGCGAAGCAAATCGTAGAACCGCCTCAAAACCATTCAGAGATTCAATACAAGATACGAAGAATCAGATGGCTTCCCAAAAACAAGCAGAAGCCCACTGTGCGCAAACAACAATCAGCACGCCATTTTATAGCACAAACTTCCATATCAGCTGCATGAGATAAAAGGGGAAGATTAATACTACTACTAATAATAATAATAATAATTAAAAAAAAAAAGACACGTCACGTCTGTGTTTGCTTTGGTCTGATCAAACACGTTCTATCATGAATTTCTATAGACTAGTGTGTAGGTTATTTAAGAGTCTTTATGTTGGTGCAGGAGCACAATGCCCTGTTTGGCTGTGCGCTCCGGGGTGAGGCGCTGAAAAGGCCAGAGGGGCGCATTAACATCGCTTTGGGTTTTCTCAAGCCCTCAGATGAACTGGCGGAAAGTAACTTTATAACCCGCTGAAGGATGAAGGCTTTTGTCCAGGTTCCTCTTGAAAAACACAAGAGACGAACAAAAGGGAAGCCGTTGCATTGTTCGGCACTAAATCTTTGGTCAGTGATGCGCCTTGAATTGCAAAACATCTGCCATTTACTTTTTGGACTTTGGAAAGCGCATTTGTATAAGAATGAGAAACGGGCTGCTTGGTGGACACTGCGTTTAGCAAAAAAAAAAAGAGAGAGAGAGAGAGAGTAATGACAAAAGAGGCGCTACAGAAGCCAAAGGGTTCTATTAGGCGACATATAGGTTTCTATTAGTATTACAGGGACACAGAAACATCAGTGCAGCTCATATCCTTAGGTTTGGAACGCATGACATACATTTCACATGTGATGATGTGCATATGTGAAAACCATGTGAAAGAGCATTTCGACCTGAATTTCTAAGTGAACTCGGGTAAACACGTGAAGAATTGATCACATAGGCTAAGATCAAATCAAATAAATAAGAAGGCGCATTGGGGGGAGAACACATCTTCACTGTCGTGTATAAGACCAAGAAAAGCAGTGAAGCTTTGATGAGGGAATTTGATACTGTATTTCTATAAAAGAGGTCTATAAAGCACAATATATAATATACCGCGAACATTTTCTCCCCATAGAAGAATTTCATGGCAAGACAGGTTTATTCAACACAGGGGATAATGACAGACTGTGTTTCTGGGGGGAAAGTCACAGAAATGTAATTTATTGGAAGATTAAAAAAAAAAAAGCCTCTGGAGAGCTGCTCTTTCAGTGTGCTGTTTTAGATTTGGAAACATAATTTAACAAGAAGTTCATTAGCTTTGGAAAGGTTCTGGGATCTAAAACCACTGTACATGTTATATAAAGATGTTTTTAAAATATGACACTTCTACAATACATGATATATCTCACGATATGAAGGTCAGCTAACAAACTGCCAGCAAAACAAGGAGGAAAACAACTACTGAAAAGCTGAATCTGAGGATACTTTTATTGAATGTCTCGAAAAAGAAATGATTTTAAAACATTTAATTGAAAAATGTCAAATAGTTACAACAATAGCACCAGAAATAACAAGTAGAAAAAAAACAGTAAAAAGTGTCATATTTTGTGACCATCATTGTAATCAAAACATTTCAATAATAATAATAATAATAATAAAATCATGATACTGGCGAAGTCCCCCCAGTGCAGGATTAGGACTTAGTTTTTCTTTTTTTGTGATAGATATTGCATAATAATAATAATAATAATAATAATAATAATGACAACAGCAACAACAACAACAACAACAACAATAATAATAATAATGATGACGATGATGATGATGATGATGAAGAGGAAGAAGAAGATGACAATGACGACGATGATGTTGATAACAGCAACAACTATAATAATAATAATAATAATAATAATAATGAGGAAGATGATGATAGCAACAACAACATTAATAATAATGACAACAACAATACTGACGATGACAACATCAACAATAATAATAATAATAAGATAACAGCAACAACAACAACAACAACAACAGTAATGATGGCAACAACAACAATACTACTACTACTACTACTACTACTAATAATAATAATAATAATAATAAGAAGAAGAAGAAGAAGAAGAAGAAGAGATAACAATGATAACAGCAACAAAAACAACAATAATAATAATGACAAGAAGAAGAAGAAGAAGAAGAAGATGATGATGATAATTATAACAGCAACAACAACAACAATAATAATAACAATAATAATAATAACAACAACAACAATAGTTATTATTATTATTATTATTATTATTATTATTATTATTATAGTCTGCAGTCTGGTTCTATAGCTGAAGTAAACGGTGTGGGTGGCATGTGTTTCTCCCTTGACGTAAAATTGGGATAAAATCGACAAATTACCGTTTTCATGCATTTAGTGAGAATATATAGGACACACGCTGGGTCTCACTATTGAAGCGATTCGTTCCTGCATTCACGGTCCATCCTCCTGTTAACAATTGCTCTCAATGGCCAAAAGAAGCCACAATTCAGCTGTGAAATGAGCAGTGCCTGAGGGGACTGAGCTCCTCTCATATCCAGCTGCAGAGCCTTTCTGCAGCTGGATTTTCAGTTAAGCCCAGAAAGCACACTATGGGTTTAAATTACAACATTCAAATACCTTTATGGACAAATCTCACACGTTTCTCAGATGAAGAGGAAAAGGAAGAAGGGACACACAATTTTACCAGAAGCACCTTTAATGGGAGTGTACAAATCAATGTCAGCTAGTTATCCACCTTGTGTAACTACTTCATGACTACATTTGTTATTGTATAGTATTTTTCTGGGGAATTTATAACATTACTTGAGTGTTATTTGAATTGAACAGCCCACTTGCACTCTTAATTCATTACAGTTCCAAAAAGAACAACAACAACAACAACAACAACAAAATATTTTACAAACAAACTTATGCTTTTATTTAGACCTTCAAACTCCAGTACTTGTTACAATTACCAAAGGTCTCTTATTCATCCAGCCTAAGACCATATGCTGTACATCAACTAAATGGTCTGATTCCAATCAGTTGAATAGCAATAATGCAGTTAGCACTGTACTGTAGCTATCCTTGTGTGTCTGTACATGGCTTGTGTGCACAGGGCAGCAGTTCATTGACATGGAGAACACTGGCCTTGCCAACCCTATGGACATTGGCAACATTTCTGCTGGGTTTACCTGTACCTAACCAAGTAGAGTGATTATTCCACCCCTGGACAAGCTGTCATTGTCTATTAACACACTAATAGGGATGCAGACGGATTAGTGGCATTGATTGACAGACTTGCCACTCAAAATGCCTTTGCAATTCTGACCTCAAATCACATTTCTGAGAAGTCAGTTATTCCTGTACAATTAATGTCAAAAGTCAAAGTCCCTCTCATGCCACAATCTGGTCTTCTTTAAGGCATATGGGTGTGGCACCGATCTTTATTTCGATAGCCCTCAGCCTCTTGCCTATGCAGCTAGGGTTACAGTGGGGGGCTAGTCCTCCAGTAACCACGAGAGTTTGACTTTTGCATCTGTATTGCAGCATGCCTTGCCAGACAGTAGTAGGTATCATTTTTATGATGGTCTTTGGTATGACCCGACCGCAAGTAGAACTCGCGATCTCCCAGTCGAGAGGCAGACACGCTAACCACTAGGCCAACTCACGATCACAATTAATGTACTTCACTTAATAGACCAGATCTAGCTCAGGTTGATATAAATCATAGTAACATTGTAGGTATTTTGACCAAATCCCTTCTGTATTGGGAACTATGGAGAATTTATGCAACAAATTCATCAATGGTTATTTATTTTGTACCAAGGAACACACGAGACATTCTGCAAATGCAATTTCATACATCTTATACAGTTACTTTGCTATTTTTTTTCTTTTTGGGCTTTTTGCACCTTTTATTGGATAGGACAGTGTCGAGACAGGAAATGAGCAGGAAAGAGAGACGGGGAGGGATCGGGAAATGACCTTGGGCCGGAATTGAACCCGGGTCCCCGGATTTATGGTATGGCGCTTTATCCACCTTAGCCACGACATCCCCACTTCGCTATTTCATATTACAAAAAAAAAACCAAGAAAAAAGAATTGTCATTTTTGTTTATTCCAGTGTAGAGATATGATGTAAATTAGCTCAGGAACAAATAACAACAAATTCAGATTCATGGTACACTACATGCATTGTTTTTTTAACATTCATATTCATAAACACAAATACAAATTGTATATGATTTCTACTTTTCGACAGTATCAGATAACTTTATTATCACAAGTGGACTGGATTAGTATTTTAAGTCATGCATAAAGTGTTTAAAAGCCCACTATCTATAACCGAGTTTTTATTTAAGCTCAGATGAATAACATAATGAACTTGCTCTTTATAGCAAGCAACAAAGCTACAGATGACTGACAAATTAAAGAGGGATTGAATGGTAGCACTGTTATGCTGTGAGCCTTTTTACTGAATAGTTTGATGAGGAGTAAATGATGTAATATATTAAGGCCTTCAAAATGACTAGAAAACCTTTGGATGGTTTTAGTGTTAGACAGCGTCTCCACCACCAGCATCAACAACAAAACAATAACAACTGGTGTTCGTCTCTCTAGTACAGTTCCAGAGACTTGCCAAATCAATGCCGAGGCACACTGAAGCTACATTGTGGTTCAGCACCATTCTCAGACACTTTTTCTTTGTTTTTCTTGAATTTGTCACCCATCTGTATGTAGTTCACCAACTTGCAAACCATAAACAGTAAAAACACACCAATAAAATAAGCATAGCTATACAACATATTGCAACTGAGAATCTGCCAAAGCATTGTTATATTTAACAGTTATTCCATGTATGACGAGATTGAGTGGAATAACTGTTTTATTCTATCTACATTCACTGGATTTTGAGAAACAGAGCATTTTTATTTTTTGCAAATTCGATAAATCAAAACTTTATACAAAACGTCCGACAAAATAATTTCCACTTAGGCGGGCTTCGTAAAAACCTATCAATGGCTGCACAAATTGACTTTAGTGTTGTTTCTTTGTAGAAAGTGCCGTCTTCCTGTCATGCCAAGGTATAGAATAGCTTGAGGGCGTATTCACACCTACGTTGTTTGGTCTGGACCAAACGACCAAACGAACCAAATTTCCCTTGGTCCGGACCTTTTGGGTTGGTCTGAATACAAACCACTGAACTCTGGTCCGGACCAAACAAGCGGACCGAGACCGAGCTGCAAGGTCGGACTCGGTCCGGACCAAAGGAACCCTGGTGCGGATCTTTTGGAGGTGTGAAAACAGACCGGACCTAATCCGACAGTTTTTCTTTTTTGTACCTCGGGAGCTTCCGTCGTTTGTTGAGCATTATGGGAAACAGAGTCTTGACACTCCACCGCAAAGTGCAAACACTGTTTCAGTTGTCAAGGGAACCTTACAACAGTCATTCAGTCACCAGTGGTAGGCGAGTACAAAAAATGAGTAGAGGCAAACGTGGGCCGAGGAAGAAACGCGTACCCTTGTGGATATATGGGCAGATGTCCACATATCTGAGCTTTTGGAGAGAACACACAAAAATGCCGACGTGTTTGCTGTATTCAGTGAGAAAATGAAGGAGAAGGGGTTCACGCGCTCCCCAGAACAATGTCGGCTAAAAGTGAAGAAACTCCGTCAGACCTACATTAAAATCAGAGACATTCTTTCCAAAAGTGGCGGTACTAGCGACGCAAAAAAGAAATTCATCTATTACGATGACCAAGATACTATTCTGGGGTCAAAATATAATTGAGGCGTGGCTTTGTTGACAGATTTTGGTCCGCTTACTAAAATGTACAGTGTGAAAGCGAACCGCACCAAAATGAAAAAATAAAAAAAACATTTGGTTCGGACCAAAGCAAGTGAACTATCGAACTATCCTGGTCTGAATACACCCTTAGACATTTATTTAATTCTTCCTTGGACATTTCGGTTCTGTAATTTTCAAACTTCTTTGAGCTTTTGAACCAGTCTAAAAAAATTCAACATATTTTAATGCTGAAAGATGAAGGATGTTAACAAACCGGCGAAATGACAGGTGCAATTTGTGAAAAAAATGTGATAATAATAATTCTTGAAAAATAAAAAAGATACATTCTTACCATCAAATACTTTCATTCTATATTTTCTTGGGCTTTTTTTGTATTTTGGGGGGGTTTGTTTTCGAGTAGAGTTTTTATTTCGTCCTCGGCTGGTTCAGCAACACGCTCCGCCATTTTGTTTTTCTCTACTCACTAAGTGCAGGCACTTACAGATGCAGGCACAGGGGAGACCAAGGGTTTTGCAAACAGCACGTTGAGCCAAATCGTAAAGTGGGAATCGTAGTCAGGAAACAAGCGAGGGTCAGTCGATCAGCAAACAACACAACGGAGAGTAGGCAGAAGACAAAGTTGAGGATAAACGTGAACACTGAGGTTCATCACTAATTGTAGGGCCTTGACCCATCACTGCGAACTATATTCCCGAGTCGGATGGCCGTCACTGTCTACCAGGAGGCTGACTCACTGGTATACCTTTATATACAAGGCAATACTTGGATTACTGCCACCGTACATCAGTAACCTAATCACACTGAGGAACCTTGACTCTTATGGCCTGCGCTCCAATGATCATTTGCTGCTGTCTGTCCCATCCGTCCACACAGAGCAGGGAAAAAGAGCTTTTGTTTTCTCTGCCCCCACCACCTGGAACAAGCTGCAAAAGGACCTAAAAATAAAGGAACTTATTCCATTGAGCGATTTTAACTCCAGACTGAGAGCACTTGAGACGGCGTCCCTGATTTGTAACTGTTTTAAATGATTTTTTTCTTTTTTTTTCTTTTAATCAGACTCCTGTAAATTGTAATTTTAATTTTGTAACCTGTGCTGCCTCTTGACCAGGACGCCCTTGTAAAAGAGATTATTAATCTCAATGGGTCTTCTCTCCTGGTAAAACAAAGGTTAAATAAAAAAAAAATAAAAAAACGGGTCATAAACTGGAAGTCAGGCGGAAAACAAACAGCTCAGTAAAGTCAGACATGGAGGAACTAGACAATACTTCGTGAAGTGTGGAAGTGAGAGCTGAGTGTATATATAGGTGTTCAGGGTGATTGCTGGATGAGAGAGGTGACAGAGGGCGCTGTGACTTTCGGGACTTGTAGTCCAGAGTGGCCATGTTTGGAAGCTGCTCCGAACTCGTGTTTTCGGCACAGTTACTGACACTTACGGTATATGAGCTGATAGACTAATATTAGAGTAGCCAATCAGAGTGCACGATTGCTCATATCCAGTGAATGTGGACAGAAGAAAACACAATATACTCAGCCACTATTCATATAAGAGGTTCTTATTTTGGATCTGCCAATGTACAACAGTGTCTCTCAGTGTATGAAAGAGTTCAACTTCAAGTGAATTTTTATGACCATAATCCACTTTGAACTTCGAGGACTGAGAATTGTCTCAATTGTGTTACTATCAGGTCTTGGTCTTTAAGAACCATTAACACCCATGCAAGTCATTTTACCATTCTAGGTGAAGTACATTTAAGCCATAACCTCTAAGTACATCATATCACAGCCAACAGGCAACTACACACACACACACACACACACACACAAAAAAAAAACCTTTTATATTTGTTAAGTAGACTATGAACAATTTGGCAGTATGGTGGTGCAGTGGTTAGCGCTGGCACCTGTCTCACAGCAAGAAGGTCCTGGGTTTGAAGAACCTCATGGTTGATGGGCCTTTCTGTGTGGAGTTTGCATGTTCTCACCGTGTCTGGGTTTTTTCTGGTTTCCTCCCACAATCAAGGAGATGCAGATTAGGTAAAATACCCAGCCACTGGGGTTGCACAAGCCTGGATAGATTGGGGAGGGTTGCGTCAGGAAGGGTATCTGGTGTATTTAAAAAAAAAATATGCAAAATCATAAATTGGGAAGAGGGGCGGCACGGTGGTGTAGTGGTTAGCGCTGTCGCCTCACAGCAAGAAGGTCCGGGTTCGAGCCCCGTGGCCGGTGAGGGCCTTTCTGTGTGGAGTTTGCATGTTGTCTGCGTGGGTTTCCTCTGGGTGCTCTGGTTTCCCCCACAGTCCAAAGACATGCAGGTTAGGTTAACTGGTGACTCTAAATTGACCGTAGGTGTGAATGGTTGTCTGTGTCTATGTGTCAGCCCTGTGATGACCTGGCGACTTGTCCAGGGTGTACCCCGCCTTTTGCTCGTAGTCAGCTGGGATAGGCTCCAGCTTGCCTGCGACCCTGTAGAACAGGATAAAGCGGCTAGAGATAATGAGATGAGATAAATTGGGAAGGATGATCCACTGTGGTGACCCCTAACGGGAGCAGCCGAAAGAAAAGGAAGAAGAAGACCATGAACGACCACAATTATTTTTTAAAATGATGAAATAAAACGAGTGGCAGTGGAGTCTGAGTTTTGGACCTGACTATAGTCTACATCCTACTCATGGTTTGAGTATAATTCTGAATTGATGTCTGAAAGTATGCTTGAGTGTTCTTTTTTGGCTGAAAAATGATTATATATGCCTTTGGGATGAAGTAGCTCAGGACGATACCATATAAACTGGACAACTGTACCCCTGCATTAAGAAACTGGATATACAGCCCTGCAGGAAAGTGTGCTGCTGTAAAGTAAAAGGACCAGGTGATAAAGAACAAAAGCATGCTGAATGCTATAGATTTAGCCTCATTGTAGTTTTTTGGTAGATCCGTGCTCATATAGGAAAAGGAGAAACAGAGGATACTGAGGAACCATGTGAATATTACACTTGTAAAAAACGTCTGTTTGTTCCCTAGTGAACAGCTAAGGATGATTGATTTTAATATGTATGTTTTGTCAGGAATGGGGGTTTCTAGAGTCATCCGTAAAAGACAAATGAAGATTTGAATCAACGAAAGAGTAGCAATGAGAATCCACTGGCCATTACGTTCCACCCACAATTTTTGGATTTGGGGAAACCTGGCAGCCATTTTAAAAATGCAGAATATCTGTAAGGAGCGCACTGTCATGCAGGAAAGGCAGACGGTGTAGAAAAAGTAAAACACCGCATTTCTGAAAATACATTGGATCTCTGTTGGCTTTCCCAAGAAACACAACACACTTATACAAGATAAAGCCAAAGAAGCAAGCATGACAAAACACATATTGCCTCCAGCAGATTTCACAACCGGTGTGTCATAATTATATAAGAAGATTATGATAATTGCAACACACAACACCATCAGAGTGACAACAAATACCATAAGTAATATGGAAAGAGGGTTTGTGTACTGAAGATACAGAATGGAGCGCTTCTGGCAAGATGTGCTTCCCTCTTCAGACCAATCGTCCACATTACATGACTTGCAAGTGTACGGGTCGTCTGAAAGAATAAAGGCAGGGAAAGAGATAGGAGTCAGCTGGGGAATGTGTTCACAGCCAACTGTAACTCCACTTTACTTTATAATATACGTATTATCATGCTTGAAACATTCTTTTTCCATGTGTCATCCATTATATGTTATAAAAAATGTACTTCTTAGTGTCCCACAATGTTCAAACAACCTTATTGACCCCTATGAGATATTTAGAATTTTCTACTTTCACATTACCCATAATGCCTTGCACTTTGGGGGGTAACCAGGCGCTATATTTGTTTACTGAGTCAGATAGCCGCAGTCATTTCTTCGAATTCACACGGGGAAAAATGACTTTTCCTGATTTAAAGTTTTATACAATACCTAAAGAGGCTAAGCGTCGAAAAGCGTGTTTAGTCAGAATTCGCCGTCAAAACTTTACACTTACAGACAACACGCGACTGTGTTCTACACACTTCAGTGGTGGAGGAAAGTCCGTTGATCCAAGTCAGGAAGCCAACAACTCCTCTGTCTTTGTGTTTAGTCATAAAAAGTGTGAAAACTGAAAAACAAGGACAAGTCAAAGAACTGAAAAGGACGACTTTATCGAAGGATCAATTCCCAAAACAAAGCGCAAACGATGCAGTGTAAGTAAGCTTACATGTACTTCCTCTTTTAGTGTTTATGTAGGTAGATCGAATGTAGTATTTGACCCTGTAGTCCTAACAGCTTCCTCTAACAGCCCAAAGATTGTCGTAATCTGGTAACATATGAGCTCGAAGAAAATCAGAGTGAAGGAAATCAAAATCAACTTGAACTTAAAAAAGAAATTGGACAGTTCTGCTGTGTTTACAGCAGTGTTTCTCAACCACTGGGCCGCGGCCCATTAGTGGGCTGCAAAGCGCCATTTAGTGGGCCGTGAATTTTTTTCAAGTTTGAAGCCATATACTAAATAGTTCAGGATGTCATAGGGTCCCAAATCCAGTAGCTGGTTTGCCATGCACTTTTCAAGTGGAATAAATACATTTGTGGATAAATTAAGAAGAACAGGCCTTTATTTTGTAACGTTCCTCCTCTACATTTAACCCGCGTGTGTGCATACATGTGCACGCATACAGAAAGAGAGAGAGAGAGAGAGAGAGAGAGAGAGAGTGCGGCGGGCTGAATAAATAAATAAATACATTTATGGGTGAATTATATGGATCTGTGATGCTTGCTGGAAGAGAAGAGCAGGGAGGATTGAAAATCGAGCAGCTGTGGTTTGTTTACACCAGATACTAAAACTTGTAGCGTCCTAGCAACCATCGCAAAGACACATACAAAGCCCAGAAACTCCTCTTTCCCCGGGCAAAAATGAAACAGGATTTATCTTGTAGTATCCTGATCCCCAGATCTTTAACCCAACCACATATAAAAAGTTGTATGCCTCCATGCTCTTCCAGGTTTTCATCTATTTGTCTGTGTAGAACGATGTCTGCAGCACCAGGTAGTTTGAGATGTCGGGGAACTCAACGGATGGATAATTTTCCAACTCACAGTGAATGAATGAATAACTTTATTTAAACATGATAAGTTGATCAGCGGCGGCAGGGTGGTGTAGTGGTTAGCGCTGTCGCCTCACAGCAAGAAGGTCTGGGTTTGAGCCCCGTGGCCGGCGAGGGCCTTTCTGTGTGGAGTTTGCATGTTGTCCCCGTGGGTTTCCCCCAAAGACATGCAGGTTAGGTTAATCGGTGGCTCTAAATTGACCGTAGGTGTGAATGTGAGTGTGAATGGTTGTCTGTGTCTATGTGCCAGCCCTGTGATGACCTGGCGACTTGTCCAGGGTGTACCCCGCCTTTCGCCTGTAGTCAGCTGGGATAGGCTCCAGCTCGCCTGCGACCCTGTAGAACAGGATAAAGCGGCTACAGATAATGAGATGAGAAGTTGATCAGCAGAGCTGGTGGGGTCATGCATGTATAGATACAAATAATTATGAATTTAAAAGACTAAAAATATACACATCTTTAAAAAAAACTTAAAATCTGTTGATTATCTGTTAAATATCTTCACATTGTGTTAATTAATAGCATGCATAACTATTGTTTTTGTATTTAGTTATGGGTACAGTAGGGTCAAAAGTTATTCGACTAATGTCAAATTTAGCTAGTACACTTTTCTTTCATAGGAAAAATCCTTCTTTGTTAGCGTGTAAGGATCTAATCCCATTGAGTGGTTTATATATCCGCTTCTTTTGAGTGTACTTCTTGATTTTAATAACTTGCTTGTTTGCTCTACACAAACATGGCAATAAATTCTTGTGTTAATGGACCAGACTCCACTTTTGGATCATTAATCCCTTTTGACTGAGAATGCCCTGCATGCATGGTTTGGCTTCTGGCACAGCCGTACAGTTTTAAATACAATACCTACAATTAAAAATGTTTTTATTGCATTTATTTAATTACTGGGATTCCATCTGTAACAGGGAGTGATGTTGCATCCCATTAATACACTTTACAATAGATTATTAGATTCTAATAGAATAGATGAGCCAAAATAATTGGGGATCTTTTTTAATGGGCCCCGACTCGTGACAAGTATGAATAGGTGGGCTTTAAAGTAGAAAAGGTTGAGAACCCCTGGTTTACAGTTCTTATTTGACTAAGTGAATTTCTTGCTTGTGTTCCTATGCACGAAGCGTTTTGTATTTTTTTTTACAGCTTCCTCGTCATAACCAGCACCCAGCAAAAACCATTTTACCGTGGATTTTTCTATGATTAGTGTCGATCTTTCAAAGTTCTTCTGCGGGTCAGTAATCGTTGGAACACCCGTGTTGAGAGACGAAGAAGGTTGCTGACTGCAACCCAAAGTAGAGATGTTCAAAGCGTTCGATACGATATTTACAAGCTCCTTTTTACCAACTGATTTCTCAAAGTCCACAGAAAAGGCTTTGCAGATTCCTTTAAGCTTTGGTTTAGTTAGTTTTGACCCTTCTTTGAAGGTTTTAGGGAGATTTATGTAAATTTGAAAGATTACTGTCAGTGTGCAACACCATGTTGTTTTAGTTTGTTTATATTTTGGGTACCCCACAAGGCGCAAAGCATTATGGGTAATGTGAAAGTAGTCAATATTCCAAAAGTTACATGTTCAAAAGGTCCTGAAGATTACAGGATGAAGAACAAAAATCATTGTTTTCTTTATTTTCAGTTCTATTATTATACTGCCTGAAAACATCACTTGAAAGTACAACCATGTGACCCAAATTATAGACTAAAAGTAAATTAAAATCAGCTTGGAGAATAAAAATGCGCTGATATGGAAAGCTTACTGAGATGCTTTGTGAATAAAAGCTTATTTTTGAAAACCAAACTACCAGTTTAGAATAATTTCTATGTACAGGTCTGGTCTGAATACTTACATGTATAGTTTATGTAGGTATCTCTTTCACACATCTTACACTGAAAACAGCATGCATAATTATGGTCCTTTTCCTTCCTGAATCCCGCTGTACATTCAACTGAGCAGTTTGCGAAAGGAACCTTATGAAGTCAAGATGGCCATCGTCAATACATATTTAAAATCGTGATGTAGCCTAGTGAGTGATGAATTAAGGTTGAACTTACAGAAGCATCATTGTCCCAGCCTATAAGGGAGTTGTTGATGGTGAAAGCAATTTCTGGATATGAGTAGTATGTGCCGATTCTCTCAAAGACTGGAGGACTGGTTTCAAGGCGCCAGAAGATCACATCATAAAAGACAGGTAGATCTCCATTTTGATCATACTTCACTTTACGGCCATGAAGAAGAAAATCCACCTGTTTAATTTCCTTCAAAAGCTGCAGAATATCAGACAAAAAGGTTTGTGCACATTTCCCAAAAAAAAAAAATGTTTTCAGCATATATTATGAATATTGAATTTTTTATATATAAGGGCTTTACCATGAAAGGGTAAACTGTAATGTTTTTGTTGCAACCATTTGCATCGCAGTGTAGAACTTTGTGTAATGCTTTTGCCATGGTGTAGATCGCAGCATAAATAGGAAAAGAAAATGTGGGATCTTCATTTAAAATTTCCTTTGGACTCAAACTTGAGCAGTTATGACATTCTTGGTTACACATTTTTCTTACTGGCTGAGGAGGATGAATTTCACCATCTTTCAAGTATTTATCATTGCTCTTACTCTGTTTCTTGTACATAAACTGTTCGAATCCAGGAAAAGACAGTAGCTTTTCTGTAATGCCAAAAATCTCCCCAATGTTTTGTATTCCTGGTTCATTCAGAAGCTGTTTATTCATGGACCACACCTCACTCGCGATCCAAACTTTATTTGTGATGTTGTTCTTGATCGCAGCTCTGATGACGTTTTTTGCTACTTCGATAGATGAAAAAACCACGATGACTTTAATGTTGCTTTTTTCAATTCTACTCAGTATGGAAATATAGTTCGAGCTTTGGTCAATTAAATGCTGATAGGCCAAACAGATGTTATTTATTTTGGCAGACTGAGAAAATAAATACAGGCCATCTTGACTATAGTCATCCTGACTGCCGATAAAGGCGACCCAGTTCCATCTGAACCATTTAATAATGTGAATAATTATATCTATCAGGGCTTTGTTGTTAGGCACAGTTCTTATAAAAGAAGGGTACATGTTTTTATTACTCAGTTGATAATTTGACGCTCCGTAAGTCACCTATAAATGAAAAGAATAAAAAAAAGTTAAATAAACTACAGCAATCTTTAGTCAAGGTAATGCAAGAGAACAGTAAGTAATTCCTTACCATCGGAACGAGGGTCATTGTGAACAAAGGGATCACTGAAATTGTTTTAGTGCTTCCATATGGCCCTGTCAGAGCAATTATTTTAGGCTTGTATTTGTTTAAATATCTCTGAACTGGAATGGATCCATTCTCAGAGATAAAACTGAACACAGAGGGAAAATTCTGCATCACCGAACAATGGTCAAAGATCTCATAGCCGAGTGTGACATTAGGAAGGAGGGTCGAAGAGTTATTAATCTCTTCCACTGTAAACCTCATCATCTGGAACATCTGATAAGACGACTCATCAAACCTATATCTGGAATAAAGGAACAGGAGAAATTGGAAAGAATGCTTCTTAATCCTTTAGATAAAAAGAAAAAAAACTTTCTCTGTAGGTATAAGGGTAAGATTTATCAAATGTAATTAGCAATAACACATTTTTGCCACTTAAAGTAATTCTGAGTTTCAGCTATCACTCCAGAGAACTAATTACAGCCGAGTATACAAGACCTGCAATGTTGTCTATACGATACAACCAAATTGGCGTAAGAATAATAAGCCAGTCAATATTTCTTGAATTTATTGAACTGAACATATTGAATTCAGGGTGTACCTTCACTTTCTAAATATGTTGCACTCTGCAGACTACAAGGTTTTTTGTAACTCAAACATTCGAAGAAAAAAAAAGCATGTTACTTACTTGGTACAGTCAAGGGCCACTGGGTAGTACTGAGGTACTGATGGAAAAACATTATTCAGTGAAAATAATCCACCCAACAAATAATCTCCCTGCAAGTTAAATTCAGATTCTGAGCCAGTGACTTTGAAAAAGAATTGATCCAAAAGGAAAACAGAAATGGTAAGCCACTGCATTTTGCCAGGTGAAACATTTGATGACAAAGATGTGTTTTAAAAGTCAAAAAGAATGAAGGGAAGTAGCATCCATATCCACTTTACATATGTGAATTTGAGTAAACCACTCTATGCACCATTACACATCCAGTTTCTGTCAAACACAGTCGTACATTAACAAAGGATGTTTTGCACAGTCTCTCGAATTACAGAACAACCTGAACACATTATAATCATAATACAAAGAAAGATATGTAAAAAGTCTCTGCAAAATTACATTACATCACATTACAGGCATTTAGCAGATGCTCTTATCCAGAGTGACGTACAACAAATTCAATCATTTTTAAATAATCTGCATGTCTTTGAAGTGGAAGGAAACCCATGCAGAAATGGAGAGAACATTCAAACTCCACACAGAAAGGCCTCTGTC
The DNA here is from genome assembly GCF_027579695.1 of Neoarius graeffei. Classification (NCBI taxonomy): domain Eukaryota; kingdom Metazoa; phylum Chordata; class Actinopteri; order Siluriformes; family Ariidae; genus Neoarius; species Neoarius graeffei. Next base: position 21,351,911 of record NC_083578.1, on the reverse strand, counting down.
AGCTGTGAGATTCAAACCTGCAACCTTCCTGCTGTGAGGCGACAGTGCTAACTATTGCACCACCATGTATCAAAATGAGTGTGTGAATGCTGTTCTTACTGAAGAAAGTAATCCCATGGCCTAAAGGTTAGAGAAGCAGCCTTGGGCCCAAAGGGTTGCTGGTTCAATTCCCTGGACTGACAGGAAAATCCATGGCTGAAGTGCCGTTGAGTAAGGCACTTAACCCCCAACTGCTCCCTAGGTATGTGTATGCGCTCGTTGTACATTGCTCTGGATAAATGCCTTTAATGTAATGTAATATGTCCATCCAGGAACATTCTGTAAATGAATGGATTACCAACATGAGTACAGATGTACTGCATTATCTAATCAAGTGATAAACCTCCTACCATGCGCTGTGGCAAGTCTAAAAATGCCAAGTGGTTTCATTATTGAAGCAAGAATGGTAGGAGCTTCAGTCACAAAGACTTGCTCAACTGGGTTTATTTCGATAGGAACAGTGACTAAAGTGAGATATATGGAGCAATACATCAGTAATATTGTGGCCAAAAGTCCACCTTGATTGTAATATGTAAGGAAAAACAAAAGTGCAAAAATGTTTTTCAGGTGAAAACCAAAGAATAGTAAATGCTTGACCCCTACAATAAGAGTGGTTCTGGTATGCTGTTGGGGGTATTTTGCTGGCCAGGTTTGGATCCACTTGTCCCCTTAGAACTGAAGTATTCAAACTGTGGGCTGAGTATGAAGGAAGTATAGGGGAGGTGCAAATGAGATGAAAAATAGCAAAAATTTATTTAAATGACTGTTACAGACCTGCCAACTTTTACATATTTTGCAAATGAGATGGAAAATAGCAAAAATTATTTAAATGACTGTTACAGACCTGCCAACTTTTACATATTTTGCGTAGGATCTTCATATTAACACAATACAAAAAAAAAAATCTCAAAAGATCGGTCTTCTTTGTTCCCTAATGAAATAGCAGAGACACTAATTGATATGTGAATCTGGAATGATGTTTTGTTAGGTGTTTTGAGTTCTCTGCTCAAAAGATACAGCATTCTCACTTTCTGTTATAGTAAACAGCACTTTTTTTAGATGTGAAATCAAGTCTATCGGTTTATACTAACCGATAGACTAACTCTGCTACCTCCTGTTCAGCCTCCTGTCTTTTTGTCAGTACCACTTTCTCCAATCCATACAAAAGAGTTGGTCTTACTACTGTCTTGTACAACCCCGATTCCAAAAAAAGTTGGGACAAAGTACAAATTGTAAATAAAAATGGAATGCAATAATTTACAAATCTCAAAAACTGATATTGTATTCACAATAGAACATAGACAACACATCAAATGTTGAAAGTGAGACATTTTGAAATTTCATGCCAAATATTGGCTCATTTGAAATTTCATGACAGCAACACATCTCAAAAAAGTTGGGACAGGGGCAATAAGAGGCTGGAAAAGTTAAAGGTACAAAAAAGGAACAGCTGGAGGACCAAATTGCAACTCATTAGGTCAATTGGCAATAGGTCATTAACATGACTGGGTATAAAAAGAGCATCTTGGAGTGGCAGCGGCTCTCAGAAGTAAAGATGGGAAGAGGATCACCAATCCCCCTAATTCTGCGCTGACAAATAGTGGAGCAATATCAGAAAGGAGTTCGACAGTGTAAAATTGCAAAGAGTTTGAACATATCATCTACAGTGCATAATATCATCAAAAGATTCAGAGAATCTGGAAGAATCTCTGTGCGTAAGGGTCAAGGCCGGAAAACCATACTGGGTGCCCGTGATCTTCGGGCCCTTAGACGGCACTGCATCACATACAGGCATGCTTCTGTATTGGAAATCACAAAATGGGCTCAGGAATATTTCCAGAGAACATTATCTGTGAACACAATTCACCGTGCCATCTGCCGTTGCCAGCTAAAACTCTATAGTTCAAAGATGAAGCCGTATCTAAACATGATCCAGAAGCGCAGACGTCTTCTCTGGGCCAAGGCTCATTTAAAATGGACTGTGGCAAAGTGGAAAACTGTTCTGTGGTCAGACGAATCAAAATTTGAAGTTCTTTATGGAAATCAGGGACGCTGTGTCATTCGGACTAAAGAAGAGAAGGACAACCCAAGTTGTTATCAGCGCTCAGTTCAGAAGCCTGCATCTCTGATGGTATGGGGTTGCATTAGTGCGTGTGGCATGGGCAGCTTACACATCTGGAAAGACGCCATCAATGCTGAAAGGTATATCCAGGTTCTAGAGCAACATATGCTCCCATCCAGATGACGTCTCTTTCAGGGAAGACCTTGCATTTTCCAACATGATAATGCCAAACCACATACTGCATCAATTACAGCATCATGGCTGCGTAGAAGAAGGGTCCGGGTACTGAACTGGCCAGCCTGCAGTCCAGATCTTTCACCCATAGAAAACATTTGGCGTGTCATAAAACAGAAGATATGACAAAAAAGACCTAAGACAGTTGAGCAACTAGAATCCTACATTAGACAAGAATGGGTTAACATTCCTATCCCTAAACTTGAGCAACTTGTCTCCTCAGTCCCCAGACGTTTAGAGATTGTTGTAAAGAGAAAAGGGGATGTCTCACAGTGGTAAACATGGGCTTGTCCCAACTTTTTTGAGATGTGTTGTTGTCATGAAATTTAAAATCACCTAATTTTTCTCTTTAAATGATACATTTTCTCACTTTAAACATTTGATATGTCATCTATGTTCTATTCTGAATAAAATATGGAATTTTGAAACTTCTACATCATTGCATTCCGTTTTTATTTACAATTTGTACTTTGTCCCAACTTTTTTGGAATTGGGGTTGTACACTACAAGACAGCAGATGTGGTAAAAGACTACAAACGTGACAAACCATTTCTTGGAAAGAAATTATCAGTAAAAGTCTGAGATATTTAATTCTAAATACATGCTTAAAGACCTTACCTGTGGTGTTGATGTATGTTTGGGCCTTGCATTTCTTACACTGAAAACAGCACTTTTGTATTGAAGTTTGTATTCTTTTATAACCAGTTTCGCATTCAGCTGAACAATTAGAATAGGGCATCTGGAAAGACAGAACAAATGCAATTCTGGTTAGTTGAGTCTGTTTTCTTATAGTCATGCTCATTATAATGTGATCTCAAATTAGGTTGGTTTTCCAAACAAGCTAGTCCATCTAGCAATACTCTTTGCAACTGAATCAACATATTCTTATCCAGAAACAAATTACTCACTGTGCTGTTTTCAGACCAGGGAATGAGGTATTTGTTCAAGGTGAACTTAACAGTTGGGTGGGTTTCATATGTAGCCACCACCAGAAATAATGGGTTTTCCTCTGGCCTCCAGAGTACTACTGCAAGACTAGCTGGAGGATCCCCATATTGGTCATACCTAATATACTGGTTTTGTAATATGAAACTTGTCTGTCTCACATTTTGCAGAACCTTGACTGAAAAGAAATGGCAAAAGAGTCCATCACCATTGTATTACCATTGTATAGAGTGCCTCTAGAAAGTATTTAACTCCCAACTGCATAATTGATAAGTATTCACCCCATCACCTTCTTTTAGCAATCTAAATTAGGATGAGTATTTAATTTTTGAAAGTTCACACTAAATATGTTAAACAAGGTACATCTTTGTTCATTTTAAATCCACCTGTATCCAACTGTATGTTGCACAATCAGTATCTCTGGCTTTGGGAGGTCCCACAGCTAAAATAACAGATCAGATCATTCCTTTGCTAGACCAATGAACTACCCATGAAGATTCGTTCACTTCTTCCAGCTTGTCCTACTTACATGTGTGGGGTCACTGCCATGCGGACCCTATTGATCCACATGTCATATTAATTGGACCCTCCCATTTCCAGGCTTGGGAAACAACCATTCGCACACATATTCACACCTATGGACAATTCAGAGTCATGAGTTAACCAGCATGTCTTTGGACTATGGGGGAAACAAGAGCACCTGGAGGAAACCCACGCAGACATGGGGAGAACATGCAAACTCCACACAGAAAGGACTGGGCTCAAACCCAGAACCTTCTTGCTGTGAGGCAACAGTGCTAACCACTGCACCACCGTGCCACCCAAACTACCCATGAAGATTCAAGATGACAAATCTGGCCTTTATGGGAAAGTAACCAGAAGGAAGCCATTTCTAAAAAGGACCATGTTAGAAAATCTGAGAGCTTTTGGAAAATTATTTTTTGGGCTGATAAGACCATTTATTCTAAAGCCAAAGCATAATACTTGACACAAATCAAATACAGCCCAACACCCAGGTAACATAATTTATGTGATCAAGCATGTTGGTGATAGCATCATGCTTGAGGGTTGCTTTTCAGTAGAAGGAACCGGAAAGCTTTGCTGCCATAAGAGGTGAGATGGATGGATCCACATACAGTATAAGCAAATTGTCAAGGAGAACCTGTTCTAGTCAGCCAGGCATCTGCATTTATGACAAAACTATATGTTCCAACAGGACAATAAGCAGGGGAGGGCCAACTCTCCAAAGGAATGACTTGAACGCCATTTTGGAAAAGGTTTGAATTTTGGAATGGCTTAGTTAAACCCCAGACATAAATCCAATTGAAAACATGTGGCATGACCTTAAAAATACCTGAATCAACATGTGCAAAGCTCATAGAGACACACCTGAGACAGCTCAATTCTGTCATTGCTGCAAAAGGACAATTCACACTGAGGGGGTGAATACTTGTGTAAATAATTCTGAGAACATCTAAATAATTTTTGAATACACACACATACACACAAGCAAATGGCTTACCGTGTAAGGCGGGATGCCTCGAACTGGGTCGCACTCCATCATGCTGCAGTTGAGCACATAATGGAGTGCGTAGGCAAAGGTATACACAGCTGCCTGGATGGAGAACGAGTATGCGGGGCTTTCCTTTATAATGTCATCTGGGTTCTCAGTCATGCAGTTATCACAAACCTGATTGCACTTCTCTCTGTCCTCACAATTCACACAGTGATCATTTTTACCACTGAGCTGTGTTTGGTAGACATATTCATCAAACCCAGGCAAATTCAGAGTTGTTGCTGTAACACCGAAAATAGTCCCGATTTGCCCAATGCCAGGCCAAGTGGAAAGCTCTGCATCCATAGACCATGCATCGCTTGCTATCCAAACTTTGTCTCTTATGTTGATTCTGACAGCTGTCTTGACAGTCTGGCAGTGTCTTCCAGTGTGAAGACGATGATCACATTGATGCTGAGTGATACTCCAATTTAGTATCTCTGTATAATTGGAGTTCAGGGTAATTTAAGAGGAAAAGGCCAAGCAGATGCTGGTGTCTTTGATGTGACTGCGAAATAATTCAAGGCCATTTTTACTGTACGAGTCATCACTGAGGCGGCATGGTGGTGTAGTGGTTAGCACTGTCGCCTCACAGCAAGAAGGTCTGGGTTTGAGCCCCGTGGCCGGTGAAGGCCTTTCTGTGCGGAGTTTGCATGTTCTCCCTGTGTCCACGTGGGTTTCCTCCGGGTGCTCCGGTTTCCCCCACAGTCCAAAGACATGCAGGTTAGGTTAAATGGTGACTCTAAATTGACTGTAGGTGTGAGTGTGAATGGTTGTCCATGTGTCAGCCCTGTGATGACCTGGCGACTTGTCCAGGGTGTACCCTGCCTTTCGCCTGAAGTCAGCTGGGATAGGCTCCAGCTTGCCTGCGACCCTGTAGAACAGGATAAAGCAGCTAGAGATAATGAGATGAGATGAGTCATCACTGCTAATGAAAGCTACCCAATTTCATCCAAATTGCTGAATGAGTTTAATTATTACCATAATTATATCTTGGTTGGTTGGTACAGTCCTCAAAAAACTTGGATATACCCACTTATTTCTTAGATTGTAGCTCGATGATGCATAGCTATCTGAAAGAAAAAACCCACAGATACACTGTAAATACTAAAATTGGACTTATAAAAAATACAGAGTGAACCTGAGTCAGTTTTTATCAGCCTGTTACTAACACTCATTTTACACAAGTTACTTGGACTTTGGGGTCAAAAAAGCTGCCTAACTCAGTGTACTTGAGTTGAATTCACTTAGCCAAACCAAGTACTTGAAACCAGTGCTTTTTTTATATATATATATATTTTTGGGGGGCTTTTTTCACCTTTATTGGATAGGACAGTGTAGAGACAGGAAATGAGCAGGAGAGAGAGACAAGGAGGAATCAGGACATGACCTCGGGTCGGAATTGAACCCAGGTCCCCGGATTTATGGTATGGCGCCTTATCCACGACACCTGATAACCTGACATCATAAATAGCTCCCTGTGGACAGGAAGTGAAAAAGAAATAAATTAATTCAAAATCAAGAAATTCAAAGAGTGTCTTTTAAGATATCCTTCAGAATGAGTGGGGTTTTTTTTCAAGATCAGTTAAACAGCACTGGTTATTTTTGATGCTATTGTTTTCACTGCACTGTACACGTTATAGACACAACAACGAAAGCACTATTTTGGAAAAAAAAACATCATGTACTCACTTGTAGCATTGTAGTGCCATAGGAGAATTTGGAATTATTGTCTCACTGGCTGTATGCACAGGAAAAATTCCCCCAAGTTTATAGTCCCCTGGTAAGGTAAACTCCGTTTCCTCGCAGGCATGTTTGGTGAAAAAGTGAACAGCTAGATGTAAGCCTAAGAACACACAATGCAACATTGCGCCTTGTGATGAGGGCATATAATGAGCAATTATATAATAGATGGAAGATGATCCAGACAAACTTTACATAATCTGCTTTGCATTTTGGAGGCAAATGTCATTTTGCATACAGTCCCAATTCCAAAAAAGTTGGGATGCTGTGTAAACTATAAATAAAAACAGAATGTGATAATTTGCTAATCATGAAAACTCTATATTTTATTGAAAATAATACAAAGGCAACATATCAAATATTGAATCTGAGAAATTTTGTTTTGTTTTTTAAATATATGCTCATTTTGAATTTGATGTCAGCAACACGTTTCAGAGAAGTTGGGACAGGGCAAAAAAAACCCCTGAAAAAGTTGTGTAATGCTAAAAAAACTAATTTGGTTAATAGGTAACAGGTCAGTAACATGACTGGGTATAAAAAGAGCATCCCAGAGAGGCGGAGTCTCTCAGAAGTAAAATTGGGGAGGGGTTCACCGCTCTATGAAAGACTGCGTGGGCAAACAGTGCAACAATTTAAAAATAATGTTCCTAAATGTTAAATTGCAAAGAATTTGGGGATCACATCATCTATGGTACATAATATCATTAAAAGATTCTGAGAATCTGGAGAAATCTCTGTATGCAAGAGACAAGGCTGAAAACTGACAATGGATGCCTGTGATCTTCAGGTCCTCAGGTGACACTGCATTAAAAGCAGACGTGTCTGTAGTGGAAATCACTGTATGGGCTCAGGAACACTTCAGAAAACCATTGTGTGTGAAAACAGTTCATTACTGCATCCACAAATGCAAGTTAAATCCAGATATAAACAATATCCAGAAACACTGCCACCTTCTCTGGGCCTGAGCTCTTTTATGATGCACTGAGGCAAAGTGGAAAATTGTCCCGAGGTCTGATGAATTAAAAATAGAAATTCTTTTTAGAAATCATGGACACCACATCCTCCAGGCTAAAGAGGAGACGGACCCTCTGGCTTGTTATCAGTGCACAGTTCAAAAGTCAGAATCTGTGACGGTATGAGGGTGCATTAGTGCACATGACACGGGTAGCTTGTACATCTGGGAAGGCATCATTAATACTGAATGATATCTACACATTTCAGATCAATATGCTGCCATCCAGACAAAATCTTTTTCAGGGAAGGCCTTCCATCTTTCAGCAAGACAATGCCAAACTGCTTTCTGCACATATTAAAACTGCATGGCTCCATAGTAAAAGAGTCCAGGTGCTAAACTGGCCTGCCTGCAGTCCAGACCTGTCTCTCATTTAAAACATTTGGCACATTATGAAGCACAAAATACGACAAAGGAGACCCCAAACTACTGAGCAACTAAAATTGTATATCAGGCAAGAATGGGACAATATTTTTCTTTCAAAACTACAGCAATTGGTCTCCTCAGTTCCCAAACTTTTACAGAGTGTTGTTAAAAGTAGAGGTGATGTAACACAGTGGTAAACATGCCCCGTCCCAACTTTTCTGAAACGTGTTGCTGACATCAAATTCAAAATGAGCATATATTTTTCAAAAAGCAATAAAATTTCTCAGTTTCAACATTTGATATGTTGTCTTTGTACTATTTTCAATGAAATATATGGTTTCCACAATTTGCAAATTATCGCATTCTGTTTTTCTTTACAGTTTACACAGTGTCCCCACTTTTTTTTGGAATTGGGGCTGTATGTTGCCTTCCAGAATAGCATAACGCTTGGGGGAAACTTCACCCTTCCAATGATACATGTGTCAAATCACATAGGCAACTGGTATATTCCTTCTCCCCTACTTTGCAGCTGTTTGTTGATTGTGTGAGACTATGATGTAATTTGCATTTTGCAGGCTAATAAATTTAGATTTTTTTACATTGCAGAACATCTGGTGTAAAACTTTTCACTCACACACACACACACACACACACACACACACACACACACACACACACACACACACAGGTACATGGTTCGTTTTAAACTGCACATGAAGCCTATATAACAAAAAGAATGTTCAAATGTATCTTTCATTGTTTCTGTTTGTATTTAAATTTTCTTGCCATATTGGATAACCAATTTTTTTTTGCATCCAATATCCATTCCAAGGATATTCATAATCCTTTCAATCTACTTCAAACATACAAGGCAAATCACTGCCTTTTTAAGGCCTGAAAACCAACAAGGTAGCTGACTAGCTGGTGAAACACCTAAAATTAGACAAATTAGAGTAAAGAACGCAATCATACCAAGAGTCTTCACTGTTAATTACTGTTATTCATGCATTATTGTCATTATATATGTTGATATCAAAAATCAGAATGGGGACAATGTGATTTCAATATCATTTCCTGTGGTATGGTTGCTGGTGCCAAGGCAGTTTTGAACATTTCAGAAACTGCTTTTCTCCTGATATTTTCATGCACAACAGTAACTGGAGTTCACACAGAATTATGTTAATGGCAAAACACATCCAGCAAGCAGCAGTTCTGAGGGTGGAAAATGCTTTGTTGGTGAGAGAGGTTGGACGAGATTGACTAGACTGGTGTGAGCTGACAGGGAGGTTACAGTCATCAAATAATCACTCTTTACAACCATGGTGAGTAGAAAACCACTGCCACCCATGTCAAATCTTGAGATGGATGGGCTGCCAGCAGAAGACCATATCATGTTTCCATCCTGTCAAGCCAAGAACAAGAATCCAAGGCGACAGTGGACACAAGTTTGACATGTTGTGTATTCTGAAATGCCTTTCTTCATTTTGATGTTTCATGTGAATAGACTCATTTGCGATTTTACAAGTATGAAAACTCTGTATTAAACTTAAGATCTCACAAGCGACTGCCTGTTGTGTTATTGTATGTAAAAAGTGCGACAGCCTATAGGATAATGTCTCAGGGAAATCTTTGCAACACAAGCTAGCTAATGAACCAAGCAAGCCAATGAAACCCCAACAGCATTTCACCAAGTTAGCTAGCCAGCTAACCATTACCTTTCTATATCTTCTTCTTGCTGCTCCCGTTAGGGGTCGCCACAGCAGATTGGTTCCACATATTTGATTTGGCATGGGTTTTACACCGGATGCCCTTCCTGTCGCAACCCTCCACAGTCTATCTGGGGTTGGGACCGGCACTGTACGTACACTGTGTGCACAATTATTAGGCAAGTTGTATTCCTGATGATTAATTTTATCGTTGAACAAATACAGTGCTCTCAGTCAATCCAAATTGTTAATAAACCTAAAACCAGAATGATTAACAAACTAAAGGGGAGTTTAGGCCTTCTCAGGGGAATATACAAGTGTGCAGAATTATTAGGCAACATTTAGTGTGCAGAATTATTATGCAACTAAATGAAAAGCTTAAAGTTTCCCATCTCACTTGTTTATTTTAATTTTCAGTGTAACAAATAAACAACTCAGAATTAACAAATAAACACTTCTAGCATTTCAAAAATATTCAGTGACCAATATAGCCACCCTTCTTTTCAATAACTGCCATGAGCCTTCCATCCAGTCTGTTAGTTTTTTGATTTGTTGACGATCAACTTTTTGTGCAGGAGCAACCATGGCCTCCCAAATGCTATTCAGAGTGGTGTATTGTCTTCCCTCGCTGTAAATCTCATGCTTAAGAAGGGGCCACAAGTACTCAATAGGGTTTAAGTCAGGTGAGGAAGGGGGCCATGTCATTACTTTGTCATCTTTAAGGCCTTTGTGGGCTCGCCAAGCAGTGGAGTACTTGGGTGCATGTGATGGTGCATTGTTCTGCATAACAATCATGGCCTTCTTGAATGATGCAGACTTCTTCCCATACCACTACTTGAAGAATGTATCTTTTAGAAACTGGCAGTAGGTTTGGGAGTTGATGTTAAGTCCATCTTCAACCTGAAATGGTCAAACTAGCTCATCCTTAATAATAGCAGCCCATGCCATTACCCCTCCACCACCTTGCTGGTGTGAGGCTACATCCACACGACAACAGCAACGAGATGTTATTTAAAAATATATCGCGTCCAAATGGGCAACAATCAGTAAAATATCAGGTCCATATGGCAACGCAACGCTTGCTGAAAACGATGCAATACACATGCCACACCTCTAGGGGCGCTGTAAGACGGTCCCTTCGGAGACACCAGAACAATAGAAGAAGTAAGGACGCATGCGCATAAACTATTATGCGCGAGACTTCATATTAGCCACAAAGTCAGGAAAATCTGTTTGTAAAATTACATTATAATGACCAAATACAATGAAAAGTATTTTTCCAGTCTCACCTGTGAAAGGTAATCCCATGTGATCTCGTTTGGACAGAAAACCTGTTGGTACAGTTAAACGCAGCTAATCTTTATTCTCCGCTTTGACCTATCCAAAATGGCGGCAAGGATGACGTATGATTCTATGCGGAAGGCGGCGTCTTCAATGGTCCGGAATAAATTGAATGATACACGTTGATGAATTAATTTGTTGTTTCTCACCTGTGAAAGGTAATCCCATATGATCTCGTTTGGACGGTAAACCTGTTGGTACAGTTAAACGCAGCTAATCTTTATTCTCTGCTTTGACCTCTCCAATATGGTGGCGAGGATGATGTATGATTCTACGCGGAAGGCGGCGTCTTTAATGGTCCGGAATAAATTGGATTAATTTGCTCCTCTACGCCCTTTTTGAGGAATGTATTGTCGGACTTAAATCAACATCTGAAGAGGTGAGATCGCTCCTTTTTCCCCCTATTTTTGCTGGCGGGATTGCACCATTACACAATAAATATTCACAGTGAAAATATTTTGTAAGCGCATTTCATGAACCAAGTTATAGGATTTGTTGACAACTCGCATCGCAATGAGAAGATCATTGGCACTACTGGTGTTAAGAATCAGACCATTTCATAAATGAATATTTTGCTGTAGAGCTGCAGTGTTTGTACAATTGCATGTTTTTGCTTCACTATTACTGTCACTATTCTGCTTCTTGCATTACTACTGTGAACTAACACTGAACATAATAATAATATCCAAGCTTGTGTTTCACTCTCACTAGTGCTCTGTAAGGCTTTTTCCTGGTGATATCCTGGTGATATTCGTTACACTTCTACCCGGCGTGAAGCACTCACAGTCATGTGGTTGTGACGTCATCGTAAACAAATCCGTTCTACTCATCCAGACGACTTCACAACTGCAACGTTGCCAGATCTTTCCACTCTGGAACCCGTTCTCAAAAAGATTGCGTTTTGGGCACCCAAAACGCCGGTGCCGTGTGGACGCCAGGCCTAAACGATAAGCAATTGTATCGGAGTCACCTGAATCCGTTGCCGTGTGGACAGGGCCTGAGTCAAAGTGCCCTGTGTCCATTAGTTATCCAGCTATGGGCCCATCCATCTGGTCTATCCAGAGTCACTCTCATTTCATCCGTCCATAAAACCTTTGGAAAATCTGTCTTCAGATATTTCTTGGCCCAATCTTGACATTTCAACTTGTGAGTCTTGTTTAGTGGTGGTCGTGTTTCAGCCTTCCTTACCTTGGCCATGTCTCTGAGCACCGAACACCTTGTCCTTCTGGACACTCCAGGTCGGTTGCAGTTCTAGAATATTGTGGCACTGGAGGATAATGGGTTCCTGGTAGCTTCATGTTTAATCCTTCTCAAGTCTTTTGCGGTTAATTTGTGTCTTTTCTTCTCCACACATTTTTTGCGACCCTGTTGACTATTTGCAACAAAACGTTTGATTGTTCTGTGCTCACATTTCTATAGCTTAGCTATTTCAAGAGTGCTGCATCCCTCTGATAGGCATTTTACAATTTTAGTCTTTTCAGTGTCTGTTAAATCTCTTTTTTGGCCCATTTTGCCTGAGATAAAGAAGCTGCCTAATAATTATGCACACCTTAATATAGAGTATTAATGACTTTAGGTCACACCCTCCCTCATTACACAAATAAATACCACCTGAGAATGCTTAAATCCAATTAGCATTCAAGTGTATCTAGCTTGCGGTTGGAAAACATGCATAGAAATAATGGTAGGGTCAGAGTACTCACTTGCCTAATAATTGTGCACACAGTGTATATGCACTGGCTTGTACAACCCCAGTGGCTAGTGGCTAGGTATTTTACCTAACCTGCATGTCTTTGAACTGTGGAAGGAAACCCATGCAGACAACATGCAAACTCTAGACAGAAAGGCCCCTGAGATTCAAACCCAGAATCTTCTTGCTGTGACGCAACAGTGCCAACCACTGCACCACTAGTCAGTTGATAATCTGAAGTGTTCACTTCAGCATAGTTCATTTGGTTAGTTAACAGAATTGAGTCTTGTTTATTGATATTTTTAGTGAAGCCAAACCAAAATGAAAATTTTTAGCAGATTTTGAAACGCTCGTATTACTTCATACTCATGCACATTCGTTCATGAAAGCCAATCATCCATAAAGCGCATACACATTACAGCGCAAACAAAAACTCGATAAAAGGTAGGGCTGAAAAAATGAAATGACTATTAAATTGTATTCAATTCTCAGAGACAGAAGTGAAAGTTACCTGGCTGACGTCTATGCCAGGTGCTCATGGGCATCAAGCACATCACCCACGGAAACTGCTATTTCAAAATTGTATAATGTGTCTTGGGAATCTGTTGGAAATCATTTAGTGCGTAGATATCCATTCTCTCATAAGCGTAGCTGCAGTGTTCAGTTTTCCATCAGCTGAGCCACTGGCACTGTAGTTTGTGGAGTCAATGTTTATGCACTAACACACCAGCCAAGTCCGTCCTCCTCCTTTCACATGGCGCCATTTCTTTTGTGTTGCATGAATAATTGGTCTTATTTGTGTTAATTCATAGATTTGTATTGGCTTGCTTTCTTTTAATTCGAATTGACTGAATTACACAAAATTTTCATTTCACATTTGTATCTATGTGTGTGACTGAAATACAGGGCTTTAGCTTGATACTGTATTCTTAGTGCCTGACCTACTGAACTAGTGTGAGGATATAACATTTTGAACTAGACATGCAAAAAATAATTACTCAAGTGGATTTATTTACTCTCACTTCAGTAATTTATTGATCACTGAATTTACTCAAGTGAATTATTACTTACTTACTTACTTACTTACTAGTGTGGTTTGTATGTACCCTTTCTACCACTGTATACATGCAGTAAACATCTTTATAGATTTTTTTTTTCCATTTTAAGGTAGAAATTTCACAATAAGAAACATTAGATATTTGAACTTTATTGAAGATAATTTTTTCCAGGTAATTTTTTTTAACTCCATACTTAAATGTTGATAATATGTTCAGTTTTTATTGTGCATGTATATCCATTCATAAACATATTGTAATTACACATTGTTGGAGAAAAGAAGTGGTCACAGTGTTGAACCACCGATCTGTGGAAAAAAATAACTTTCTGTAATCTAAATCAAAACAACGAGTAGATATGCACCCTGTAAAAGTACAATTTAAAAGTAGAGGCATTGCGTTTGCTGCACGAAATCTTTCGTGACAGACCTTTGCTGTGCAAGTCAGCTAGGAAGGATGGAAGCAACAGCCATATCCCCTTTACGTACGTCAATTTGATTAAACCACTACATGCATCATTACATGTCTAATTTCCATAATACAATGGCATACACTCAAGTATAGCATTACAAACATGTTTTATTTCAAAGTGTCTTCTAAATGCCCAAATACCAAGACGATATACAAGCAACATCTCTCCAAATATGTTACTGATTATAGGGTAATATAATCACATAATCATAATTTGTATTGAAAATGCAGTTTTAAAAAAGTGAGGAGAGAACAATTGATGGGGACAACAAACAAGGATTACTTTTCTTTCAGTTGCGATTTATGCTTGTAATTGACATTATCATTATTTTATGCTGGTCAGGTTATCAAGTGCAATAACATCTTCACCGCTTGGAAAAGGATTATTAAGAACCAGACTGTGAAGAAGGTATACAAAATGGTGTCTGCTGCTAGAAGCATGGTTTTATCTAACAGCAACGGTGAGGAAATATTCTGCTAGGTCTACTTTTAAGGTCCATTTGGCACTATTGTAAATGGTCCTGTTTCTTTCCCAAGTCTCGGTGTTCCTGTCTCTTGGGCCTTTGCTAGTCCTATCTCTATTGTTGTCTTATTCCAGTGTCTCAGCTGTATCCCTCTTCTGTGGTCCCTGTCGCTTCTCTCCGTCTCTCCAATCCTGTTTTTTTCTGACTCTAATCCCAGTCTTGGTCCCCAGTCCAGTCTCTGGCCTGTCTCTGTTTCATGCCCCTTAATGTAACCGTGACACCTGGTGTTTTATCTAGTGCATTACCACAGTAATGCACATTCAACATTCGGCTCCCTGAACAGCACCAGCCTCGATCAAGGCCGTTGCTGGGGAAACATTTCCCCCAGAAGGTCACTGCTGGGAGACACTCTCGCATTCTTCGCATTCCTTCCCCAATTTTCTGCAGTCGCCATTTTTCACCCCCAGTGTGACAAGCGGGTGCGTGACCAGCGCCACTTGCATGGCTGCAGGAGTGGACGGCTGCTTGCTTGCGCTGGGTTACCTCTACCTCCTCCCCTCCCCTCCTACCCCCTTACCCCTTCCCTCCCACCCCTGATTGCCCCCTCCTTCCCTCCTTCCCCCCTCAAGTCCCATGTTTTAAAGTGTACTTGTGTTATTGTGTGCTTGTGCTGAGGTTTTTAAATGCTCCCACACTGTACTCCTTACAGGAGCATAGTGGGGGGGGGGTGTTCTTTTTTCTTTATCTTTCCTCATGTTACTACTGTGTTTCTTTTTCTTTTATCCCTGTCTTCCTGTCCTGTTCCCCCTCTGTAAGGACAGGTTGATGGTCAATTTCACTGGTAACAGTGACAATAAAGGGTTCATTCATTCATTCATTCATTCAGTATATCCCTTAAATATGAATGTTCTCTTGACTATGCATTTCACAGCTATTTCCTTGGCATTTCTTAATATTCCTAGGTTCCTGCCTTTTGTTGAGGTTTGTTCTTGTTCTATGGATGCCACTATGGATGAGGACCTGTATTTGCATATACATCCATCTCCTATGTGATTTAAATAAATCTACATTCTGCTAATAGTCTGTGTATATGTCTGGATTGATGACTGAAAGTATGCCTGAGTGTTCTTTTTTGGTTGGAAAATAATGATGTAGGCCCTTGGCATATAGAAACTAAAAATAATTCCATATGAACTGGACAGCTGTGCTACTGCATTAAAAAGCTGTATGTAAGCTCCTCTGAACACAATGTATGCTGTGAAATATGCAATCCAGCCCAGGTAAAATACAAGCAAGCTAAACGTGATGGACTTTGCTTCATTGTAGCTTTTCGGAAGATCTTTACCCATGTAGGACAAAGAAAAACAGACTACACTAAGGATCCAAAGACAAGCCCAAGCCAAGGTGGAAGTGACCATTGAACCCATATCGCATGTCAAAATAGTCTGATCTTTAAAAGACGTACTGTCGTTGTAGGGTTTGGGTCTTCCAGTTAGAAGCCAAATCCCACAAGCAACAAGCTGTATAAAAGAGTAAACATTAATACATAGCCACTGGCCATTGTTCTTCATCCACCAGTGGTAGACATCTGGAAACTGGGCAGCCATTTTGAAGACACAAACAATTTGAAAGGAACGTACACCCATACAGGAAAGGCAAATAGTGTAGAAAAATATGAAAAAGACATTCCTTAAAGCACAGTTCACTGGGTTTGGCACTCCAAAGTAAAAGAACACCCCAATGTTGGCCAGAACCAAACAAAACAACATAAGGAAGCACATATTACCACCAGCAGACTTTACTACTGGAGTGTTGTAGTTGATGCCAAAAAGGAGTATGAGTCCAATGGAGAGAGCAATGAGGGCCACAGCGCATATCAAGAATAGGATGCACAGAGGGTCCGACAGCTGAAGATAGACAATAGTGCGCTTTTTGCAGATTATGCTTTTTTCATCAGACCAGTAACCCTCTTCACATGGAGCACAAGTGTAAGCATCCGCTGAAACAAAAGTACACAAATAGAGTTTTCAGGCCAAACAGATTTAGGCACTGTCATTTATAATAATAATAATAATAATAATAATGCAGATCATTGCTAATAATTATTTTTAATCTGTTAATTTTTATGATTAAGCAATAAAACATAATGGGACAGAGTTACCACTACTAAGAGTTACCCCGTGTTTTATTCTTCTTATACAGCAGCAATTTGCCAGTGACTACAATTTTTCATTTATTAATGGAAATGTTGCACTTTTATCTGGTTATAGTTGTGGAACAAGTTTCCTGAAAAGTTCTCATTCTCATCTCATTATCTCTAACCGCTTTATCCTGTTCTACAAGGTCACAGGCAAGCTGGAGCCTATCCCAGCTGACTACAGGCGAAAGGCAGGGTACACCCTGGACAAGTCACCAGGTCATCACAGGGCTGACTCATAGACACAGACAACCATTCACACTTACGGTCAATTTAGAGTCACCAGTTAACCTAACCTGCATGTCTTTAGACTGTGGGGGAAACCGGAGCACCCAGAGGAAACCCACGTGGGCACAGGGAGAACATGCAAACTCCGCACAGAAAGGCCCTCGCCAGCCACGGGGCTCGAACCCGGACCTTCTTACTGTGAGGCGACAGCGCTAACCACTACACCACCGTGCCGCCCCTCCTGAAAAGTTAATTCTCATAATATTTTACAATACTGGACTTGTAGAGGAGTTGTGTCCTCACCAGACTTCAAATAATTTAATAAGACAAAAAAAGCACCTTGTCATGTTACTAAGAAACCAGAAAGGGCAAAGTTTTCTGACGTGAAAATTTTCATCTTTGTTCCATAATAACATACTTGTTTAATCCCTTAATAGCTTCATAGCCTATAAATCTGTGATAGAAAATAGCACACCTTCTAACCAACCAGAATTGTGAATTTACTAGTACTGTATTAAACTCTATTTAACTTGAGTACTATTTTAATATTCTAAAATGCTAAAAAGAACATTTGACACGTATCTAAACAGCAACGATTTTTAAAAAGATACATTCTTGAAAAAAGTTTACCTGTGGTGTTGATGTATGTATGGGCCTTGCATTTCTCACACTGAAAACAGCACTGATGTATTGAAGTTTGTATTCTTTTATACCCAGTTTCACATTCAACTGAACAATTAGAATAGGGCACCTGGGGCAAAAATGTGGTCATTTATATTCAACTTTTGATGCTCATGAGGAAAATATCGTACTGTATATAACCATATCTGCACCAGATAGATAGATAGATAGATAGATAGATAGATAGATAGATAGATAGATAGCGTGTCTTGCAAAAGTATTCATCCCCCTTGGTGTTTGTCCTGTTTTGTCACATTACAAGCTGGAATTAAAATGGACTTTTGGAGGGTTAGCACTATTTAATTTACACAACATGCCTACCACTTTAAAGGTAATTTTTTTAAATTATTCTGACACAAACAATAATTAAGATGAAAAAAAAACAGAAATCTGGAGTGTGTATAGGTATTCCCCCCCCCCCCCCCCATATGAAATCCCTAAATAAGAGCTGCTCTAACCAATTCACTTCACAAGTTAAATAATTAGTTGATTAAGACCCGCCTGTGTGCAATCAAAGTGTCACATGAGCTCTCACATGTCTGTATAAATCAACCTGTTCTGGAAGGACCCTGACTCTGCATGAAAACCAAGGAGCCTCCAAACAGGTCAGAGACAACGTTGTGGAGAAGTATAGATCAGGGTTGGGTGATAAAAAATATCCCAAACTTTAATATCCTACAGAGCACCATTAAATCCATTATTGCAAAATGGAAAGAATATGGCACCACTACAAACCTGACAAGAGAAGGCCGCCCACCAAAACTCACGGACCGGGCAAGGAGGGCATTAATCAGAGATGCAACAAAGACACCAAAGATAACACTGAAGGAGCTGCAAAGATCCACAGTGGAGATGGGAGTATCTGTCCAAAAGACCACTTTGAGACATACACTTCACAGAGTGGGGTTTTATGGAAGAGTGGCCAGAAAAAAAGCCATTGTTTAAAGAAAATAAATAAGAAAACATGTTTGGAGTTTGCCCAACAGCATGTGGCAGACTCCACAAACACATGGAAGAAGATTCTCTGGTCAGATGAGACTAAAATTGAACTTTTTGTCCATTATGGGAAATGACATGCGTGGCACAAACCCAACACCTTGAGAACACTGTTCCTACAGTGAAGCATGGTGGTGGCAACATCATGCTGTGGGGATGTTTTTCATCTGCAGGGACAAGAAAGCTGCTCAGGATTGAAGGAAAGATGGATGGCACTAAATACAGGGCAATTCTGGAGGAAAACCTGTTTGAGTCAGCCAGAGGTTTGAGACTGGGACAAAGGTTCATGTTCCAGCAGGACAATGACCCTAAACATACTGCTAAAGCTACACTGGAGTGGTTTAAAGGGAAACATTTAAATGTCTTGGAATGGCCTAATCAAAGCCCAGACCTCAATCCAACTGAGAATCTGTGGCATAACTTGAAGATTGATGTACACCAACACAACCCATCTAACTTGAAGGAGTTGGAACGGTTTTGCCTTGAGGAATGGGTAAAAATCCCAGTGGCTAGATGTGCTAAGCTAATAGAGACATACCCCAAGAGACTTGCAGCTGTAATTGTAGCAAAAGGTGGCTCTACAAAGTATTAACTTTGGAGGGTGAATACCTATGTACACTCCAGATTTCTGTTTTTTCATCTTAATTATTGTTTGTGTCACAATAATAATTTTTTTTGCACCTCAAAGAGGTAGGCATGTTGTGTAAATCAAGTGGTGCTAACCCCCCAAAAATCCATTTTAATTCCAGCTTGTTATGTGACAAAAGAGGATGAACACCAAGGGGGACAAATACTTTTGTAAGACACGATAGATAGATAGATAGATAGATAGATAGATAGATAGATAGATAGATTTAAAAAAAACTTACTGTGCCATTTTCAGACCAGGGAATAATGTGAGTGTTCACGATAAACTGAATCTTTGGGGATGATTCATATGAAGCAGCCATTACAAATAGTGGATTTTTTTTCGGTCTCCAGAGTACTACAGCAAGATTGGCTGGTGGATCTCCATATTGGTCAAATTTATATAACTGGTTTTGTAACATGAAGGTCGACTTTCTCATGTAATTCAGAAGCTTGAAGAGAAAAAAAAACAAAGGGCAAATGAATTGATTCCTACCAGTTTCGGTTCTTTTCCCTACTTGAATTCAGAAAATTAACTTACACTACCTGGCTCAAAGTATGTGTCCACCTGACCATCACATCTATATCTGGGCCTTCCCCAGCTGTTGCCACAAAGTTGGAAACACCCAACTGGACGCTGTAGCTTTACAATTTCCCTTCACTGGAGCTAAGGGACCCAAACATGTTCCAGCATGACAGTGCTCCTGTCCACAAAGTGAGGTCCATGAAGACAAGGTTTACTAAGGCTGGTGTAGAACTTGAATGACCTGCACAAAGCCTTGACTTCAACCCCACTGAATACCTTTGCGATGAACTGGAATGCTGACTGCACCCCAGGCCTCCTCATCTGACATCAGTCCCCCAACCTCACTAATGTTCTTGTGGCTAAATCTCCACAACCACATTCTTTCCCAGAAGAGTGGAGGTTATGATAACAGTTAAGGGGGACTTAATGTGCTATGAGGTATTCAAAAAGCAATGTGGGTGTGATGGTCAGGTGTGCACAAACTTTTTTTTTTTAAAAGATATTTTTTTGGGCTTTTTTCACCTTTATTGGATAGGACAGTGTAGAAACAGGACAGGAAACAAGTGGGAGAGAGATCAGGGAGGGATCAGAAAATGACCTCAGGTTGGAATCGAACCCCGGTCCCCGGATTTATGGTATGGCGCCTTAGCCACCTGAGCCATGACACCCCCAGGTGTGCACAAACTTTTGGCCATATAATGTACATACCGAACATAAAATGTTCCAAAAAAGTCCAAAAAAACACTCGAAAATGTTATAACTGTTAGAAAATCTACAGTATAAAAATGAGTATTCTTAACACAATAATTCTAACATTTTATTTCAAAATTATTTTTGTATTAGTCGAAATGGTTTATCAATTCAGTTGGTAATTATATGTGAGCACTTCCACAATGACTTACCACATAAGGTGGGATGTCTCGAGGTGTATCACACCCTGCCATGCTGCAATTGAGCAGATTATGGAGTGCATTGGCAAAGGTGTAAATAGCTGCCTTGATGGAGAACGAGTATGTAGGGTCTTGGTTTATAATATCCTCTGCGGTCAGGCTTGAGCATCTTTCGCAAACTTGATTGCACATCTCTCCATCTGTACAATTCACACAATCATCGTTTTGACTACTGAGCCGTGTTTGGTGGACATAGTCTTCAAATCCAGGTAAACTCAGAGTTGATGTTGTGACACCGAAAATAGTCCCGATTTGCTCAATGCCTGGGGAACTGACAAGTTGTTCATCCATAGCCCATGCATCACCTGCTATCCAAACTTTGTCTCTAATATTCATTCTGATGGCTGTTTTGATAAATTTACTGGCAGTGTATTGGTGTGTGAAGATTATGACAATGTTGATACTGAGTGAGTCTATCTTGCTGAGTACGTTGGAATCATCGGATGTATGCGTAATTTCAGAGAAAAGGGCCAAGCAGATGCTGGTGCCTTTGATGTTACTGCGAAATAATTCAAGACCGTTTCGACTGTATGCGTCAGTGTCATTAATGAACGCTACCCAATTCCATCCAAATCGCTGAATGAGCTTAATTATGACCGTAATTATATCTTGGTTGGTTGGTACAGTCCTCATAAAACTCGGATATACCCACTTATTGCTTAGAACATTGCTGGAGGATCCATAGCTAACCTGAAAAGGAGAAAAAAACAACCCTTGGATATTTACATGCAATTATGCAGTACATTCTTCCCCAAACATGCTGTATTTCTGAACTGATACATACCATTGGGACGAGGTCCATCATGAATAAAGGTGCAACAGTCAAAGATTGTGAGCTTGCATATGGACCCACAAGACCAATAACATTATATTTGTGATCTTTGGCTGACAAGTTTATCCGTCCGTTGTCTGAGATGAAATAGAGGACTGAAGGAAAACTCTGAGTGTTTAAGCAATAGTCAAAGATCTCATATCCAAGAGTAATGTTAGGCAGAATGGTGGTGGAGTTATTAATCTCCTCCACAGTAAAACGCATCACCTGAAGCATCTGGTAAGGTAACACTACAAATGACTCCCTGTGGAGGGGAAGGGATTTAAAATAAAGGAATTCAGAATGATAATGAGTAGAGGCATTTTTCCCCCCCAAGTTACAGTAAATTAAACACATCCTTTTTTTTTTTTTTTGGCTTCGATTGCTTTTACTGCTAAGTAGCTAATTGGAAGACTGTTACACAAACCAAAGAAAGCATTTGTACTTACTTGTAGCACTCTATTGCCATAGGAGATTCTGGAACCACAATGCCCGTGGCTGAATGCACACTAAAAAGTCCTCCGAGTTTATAGTCCCCTGGCATGCTAAACTCACTTGCCTTGCATTCATGTTTGGTGAAAAAATAAAAAGCAACGTTCAAGAGGAAGCCGAAGAACACACAGTGCATCATTGCTCCTTGTGATGAATGTGCATCAATATAATATAATGAACCGAGCAGTGGGTATGGCAGGCAATTAGACAGAAGCTGGAAGATAATTTGGACCAACTTTACATAATCCACTTTGCATTTTGGAGGCAAATGCCATTTTGCATATGCTGCCTTCCAGATGTTCTGACCTAACACTTCGAAGAAACTTGACACGACATATAAATCAAGTCACTTATGCACATACATTTCCTCTCCCTTCCCCTGCAGCTGTTTGCTCGTGTGACAGCATAACCTAGTTTGCGTTTGGGAGGCAAGTGTTGCTTTGCATACACCTCCACTTGGGAGACACTTGACATGTTCATCAATCAAAGTCACAGTATATTGATATACTGGATATATCAGCAACTTCAACTTCAGCAAGGAACATCTGCTTGTGGATTTCAGTCAGTTTTTACAAAACAAGTAGAACCAGATGTGTACCTGCCAAACCTAACTGCTTCTTTTTGAAATATCGGCCACATAGAACCATCAAACTAATGCTTAGCATACCATTAAAAGCACTTTTGTTACACTATGCAGACCTCATCTCATTATCTCTAGCCGCTTTATCCTGTTCTACAGGGTCGCAGGCAAGCTGGGGCCTATCCCAGCTGACTACGGGCGAAAGGCGGGGTACACCCTGGACAAGTCGCCAGGTCATCACAGGGCACTATGCAGACCTGTTAATGGTTAATAAGGAATCATTCTAATGTCATGGTTCCTTTCTAATCAAAGCAAGAGCAAATAGAAATTCAGCAGCACTCATTGTTATTACTACCGAGCGCACTGTGTCTCCTAATTGCTAGTACTTTCATTTATGCAACAATTTTTTTTTTAAAGATTCTTTTGGGCTCTTTTCACTTTTATTGGATAGGACAGTGTAGAGATAGGAAATGAGAGAGAGACGGGGAGGGATCAGAAAACGACCTTGGGTCGGAATCAAACCCGGGTCCCCGGATTTATGGTATGGCGCCTTATCCACCTGAGCCACGGTGCAATTTTTAAAACAATCTCCTCATTGTTCTTTATACAGCATGTGTGAAGACAAATGACAAAAGCATACATTCTTTTTTTTTCTTTTTTTGCCAGAACATATTATATTTTTAGCTATAACACAGTGCTGTTGAATTTTCAGTTTGGATTGGTCTCAAGGTGTTGATTGTTCTTAATTTTTGCTAACAGCAGCTCTTATATGGTGGACATGCCATAACCAATTTAAAAAGTGTTTAATTGTCGATGTGGAAAAGTTTCTTGCAAGAAGACATTTATTTTTTGAAAGGAGGCTCCAGGGTCAGCGCTTTGTAGCAGTCAGAGGAAAAGGTGTCATTTTTCGAACATGGGAAAGTCTTCTGGAAGGAGTTCTCATCTCATCTCATTATCTCTAGCCGCTTTATCCTTCTACAGGGTCACAGGCAAGCTGGAGCCTATCCCAGCTGACTACGGGCGAAAGGCTGGGTACACCCTGGACAAGTCGCCAGGTCATCACAGGGCTGACACATAGACACAGACAACCATTCACACCTACGGTCAATTTAGAGTCACCAGTTAACCTAACCTGCATGTCTTTGGACTGTGGGGGAAACCGGAGCACCCGGAGGAAACCCACGCGGACACGGGGAGAACATGCAAACTCCACACAGAAAGGCCCTCGCCGGCCACGGGGCTCGAACCTGGACCTTCTTGCTGTGAGGCGACAGCGCTAACCACTACGCCACCGTGCCGCCCCTGGAAGGAGTTGTAAGAGGGAAATGTTTCTGACTGCTACAGTATATTGTACATAAGTGAAACAGGAACCTTGCTTCACAAACGTTTCACAGCATTGAACATAATTATATCATAATTATATGAAAGGTGTAGTTTATTCATAAATTAAAGGAGAATTGAAGTCGTTTATAAACTTGCTTTATTTTTTAATTAACGTGTTATTCAATTACGTTTTCGGTTTCAGTAACCTTATATCGTGACTCTTATTGGCAACTAATTGCAATTAAATATTATACTTATCGGCCTATTTGGTTTTTAGCCATGTAAAATTTAGTTCGTTTGGTCCACGGCAGGCGTCGCTTATCCGCGCGATCTTCAGGAGACTTGTGCGAGACTTTGAAACATGAAGTGTCAGCCAGGTGTCGGTGCCGCCATTTTGAAAACTGTTTTCCAAATGAAATATTGCACAAAAACGAGTTTAAATGACGACTACTGCCTACTTTTTTCAAACTTTCCTGATTGCTATCAAAACAAACAAAACTTCCAGCTTGATCACATCAGCGTTCGAGAAAGGGCACGCGCATCTTTTGACCATGTTGGCAGATGTTGGTCACTTTGATTTCCACTGTACGTTTTACTTCCATCCTACGATGTCTCGCACAGGTCTCAGCGAATCTCGTTTACGGCCATTGCTTTGACATAATTTATGAACATAGCATATTTCAAACTCTCATAACTTGCTATAGCAGTGATCTAGCTATTAAAAATGCATTCCTATATTTAATAAAATGAGATAAATAGAATTTTGATAATAAAACATTTGCCTTCAGTTCCCCTTTAATACTGTTATCAATAATAATCATACTGCAATCAAATTGCTGTGGTAATATAATTTCCAGGACATGCTATTATTGGAAAAACTGTCAACTTCTATGCAGTCACGGCCTCACAACACCTGGTCGTTGATTATTTTCTTATAACAGTACAACATGCCATGTTTTGTTCGTTGCTTAGTGAGCATGTAAAATATTTCTCATTTCCCTAGTTAATAATGTTCCCAGATTAAACATGATATTTACACTACCGTTCAAAAGTTTGGGGTCACTTTGAAATTTCCTTATTTTTGAAAGAAAAGCACTGTTCTTTTCAATGAAGATCACTTTAAACTAATCAGAAATCCACTCTATACATTGCTAATGTGGTAAATGACTATTCTAGCTGCAAATGTCTGGTTTTTGGTGCAATATCTCCATAGGTGTATAGAGGCCCGTTTCCAGCAACTCTCACTCCAGTGTTCTAATGGTACAATGTGTTTGCTCATTGCCTCAGAAGGCTAATGGATGATTAGAAAACCCTTGTACAATCATGTTAGCACAGCTGAAAACAGTTGAGCTCTTTAGAGAAGCTATAAAACTGACCTTCCTTTGAGCAGATTGAGTTTCTGGAGCATCACATTTGTGGGGTCGATTAAATGCTCAAAATGGCCAGAAAAATGTCTCGACTATATTTTCTATTCATTTTACAACTTATGGTGGGAAATAAAAGTGTGACTTTTCATGGAAAACACAAAATTGTCTGGGTGACCCCAAACTTTTGAACGGTAGTCTATGATGAACATTTGTACACAAGTTCCTTTTTTCACCACATCAGTGGCAATGACTCCTGACTATTGAATACCAATCTCAAGTAAAACTGCCTGAGCAATGCAAAATATTGTAAAATGATACGATGTGCTGTAAGACTCACATTTGTGATTTATCGTATCCAAACGATCTGCTTGTGTAAACCAAGCATCACAGGTTTTGATTCCAAGCTTCAAGAAGACAAAGTATATTTTTCCCTCCAAAACTGTGTGTTGAATTTTATTAACCAATTCAAATGTCTTTGAACACGAACCACCAAAACAAAAGTATACGAATAAGTTGCAAGTGAGGCTGGGAAATGCCAAGAAGTATACTGTGATAATATTTTTTGCGATATTTTCAGTCGAGCTGTCCATCATTTTTTAACATGGATGAATTTGGAAACTAGGAAATAATCAGACAGCTTGAATTGTCTAAAAGGGATGACTTTTGCACTGTAAGATGATTTTGAGTGTCTTGAAAGGCAGCCTTATACATATACAGTGCCAGTCAAAAGTTTGCACACCCCATACTCATTCATAAGTGTTTTTGTATTTGGACTATTTTCTACATTGTAGAACAATACTGAAGACATCAAAACTATGAAATATCACCAGGAACATGTATAGAATTATGTGGCAAACAGAAAAAAAAAAGTGCTAAACAAAATATACTTCATATTTTAGATTCTTCAAAGTAGTCACCGTTTACCTTGATGACGCTTTGCACACTATTGGCATTATCTTACCCAGCTTCGTGAGGTAGTCACCTGGAATGCTTTTCAATTAACAGGTGCCTCGTCAACAGATAATTAGTGCAACTTCTTACCTTCTTAATGCGTTTGAGATCAAACAGCAAACAGTAAATAATAAAAATACAGTAAATAGCCCTATAACACAACTGTAGTAATCCATAATATGTCTAGAAATGCTCAACTAAGTAAAGAGAAACGACATCCATCATTACTTTAAGACATGAAGTGCCTTTTAATGAATAAAAATAAAGAAAAATCACTGAATTTGAAGGTGTACAATTTTTTTGTACACTGGTACTGCAGACAAAGCTGAACCTTAACTGATTTAAAAAAAAAAAATGACTGAAAATATCCTGAATATCATCAAATTAGGCGGCACGGTGGTGTAGTGGTTAGCACTGTCGCCTCACAGCAAGAAGGTCCGGGTTCGAGCCCCATGGCCGGCGAGGGCCTTTCTGTGCGGAGTTTGCATGTTCTCTCCGTGTCCGCGTGGGTTTCCTCCGGGTGTTCCGGTTTCCCCCACAGTCCAAAGACATGCAGGTTAGGTTAACTGGTGACTCTAAATTGACCGTAGGTGTGAATGTGAGTGTGAATGGTTGTCTATGTGTCAGCCCTGTGATGACCTGGCGACTTGTCCAGGGTGTACCCCGCCTTTCGCCCGTAGTCAGCTGGGATAGGCTCCAGCTTGCCTGCGACCCTGTAGAACAGGATAAAGCGGCTACAGATAATGAGATGAGATCATCAAATTAATGATTATAAGAAACCAAATATGTATGTATGTATGTATATATATAATTAATAAATGCTTTATTATCTAAGAAGACTACTTCAAGCTTGAAATAAGTAACAATGGATGTAGTAGTACGATTAATAATCTCATCTCATTATCTCTAGCCGCTTTATCCTGTTCTACAGGGTCGCAGGCAAGCTGGAGCCTATCCCAGCTGACTACGGGCGAAAGGCGGGGTACACCCTGGACAAGTCGCCAGGTCATCACAGGGCTGACACATAGACACAGACAACCATTCACACTCACATGCACACCTACGGTCAATTTAGAGTCACCAGTTAACCTAACCTGCATGTCTTTGGACTGTGGGGGAAACCGGAGCACCCGGAGGAAACCCATGCGGACACGGGGAGAACATGCAAAACTCCACACAGAAAGGCCCTCGCCGGCCACGGGGCTCGAACCCGGACCTTCTTGCTGTGAGGCGACAGCGCTAACCACTACACCACCGTGCCGCCACGATTAATAATCTTATATTTAATTTACTGGTAATCTTATAAAAAGGAAATACTCGATATAGTCGACTGTATTCAAGATTCACTAGGAGTCGTTTGTTTTTTTAGGTTTAATCCACAGGAAACCTGCTGTTTGACTGTTAGTTAATTGTCCATTGCTGTTTTCATCATATTTTTATCCATTGTGTCTTGCTCTATTTACACCAAAGATGAGTTCCCACTGTGGTGGAAAACATTTTATTATTAAAGCTTTAAACCATCCCTATTTTTATGGATAAGTGAGTCATAGAGTGCTGGCGCTGGTGGAAATATTATAATTTCCTTGTATGTATGACTAGCTTTCTTAAAGTTAGAGGATATAACTCTGAATCACACCATGCTAAAAATCCACTCGCAAGTGTGTACTCCAGCGATTTATGGTTGGTTGGTGAAATAAAGACAAGAAACAATGAATCGACAAAAAAATAATAACTTGTTTTTGGATGTATATACACGGTTTAGTTATGTATATAATTTCAAATATGCATGCAACTTGTTCAAGGAAAGCTAGGTTTATGAGCAGGGTTTGAGGATCACACTGTGGGAGACGGTTCAGAGGTACGGCTGATCAGTGGACAACGGGAGCTCTTTCGGCTCGGGGCCAGGCAGAACCGGACGCTTGGGGTTTGCTGGAGTATCGCTGTGAACACAAAATAAAGCAATCATTTACTGTAATCCTACAGCACCAATTTAAACCAGAGATCGCAAGCAAGCACGCATTTCAATATTCATTGCTCAGCCTTCCCCTGAATTTCTTTATGCATATGAGAGACAAAAGCTCTTCCTGACCGTTCAAAGTGGGGCTTTAGAACAGACCAGATATGCAAATATGACTTGGTTAAAATATTTGAATATTTAACAACCTGTCCAGGAAGATCCAAAAGGATGGGACAATAACTATCACACACACACACACACACACACACACACACACACACATATACACATATATATAAAAATTATAGTGTCACTGTGAAATAATGATTTGACATCGCCAATATCAAACTATTCATTAACACTTCTAAATTAGCAAAGGAAGTCAAAATTAATTACGTTTCTGTGGCACTCATGAATGAAATAAAGTCTCCGGTTCTGATATTCGATTGATTTGTTCCACAGGAATGTTTACAGTTCCTGAGCACATTTCTGATTCAGGTTGTGCACAGTAAGGAGATGATTATGGAACATCTCCTGGAATCGCTGCATGTGTATCATCCACCACATGGCCATTAAAGGAGAACTGAAGTCATTTTTAAACTTGCTTTATTTTTTTAATTAACGTGTTATTCAATTACGTTTTCGGTTTTAGTAACCTTATATCGTGACTCTTATTGGCAACTAATTGCAATTAAATATTATACTTATCGGCCTATTCGGTTTTTAGCCATGTTGAATTTAGTTCGTTTGGTCCACGGCAGGCGTCGCTTATCCGTGGGATCTCCACGAGACTTGTGCAAGACTTCGAAATGTGACGCGTCAGCGCCGCCATTTTGAAAATTGTTTTCCAAACGAAATATTGCACAAAAACGAGTTTAAATGATGATTACTGCCTACTTTTTTCAAACTCTCCTGATTGCTATCAAAACAAACAAAACTTCCGGCTTGATCACATCAGCATTCGAAAGAGGGTGCGCACGTCTTTTGACAACATTGGCAGATGTTGGTCACTTTGATTTCCGCTGCACGTTTTACTTCCGTCCTACGATGTCTCGCACAGGTCTCAGCGAATCTCATTTACGGCCATTGCTTTGACATATGGACTGATATATATTACATCGCATATTTCAAACACTCATAACTTGCTATAGCGGTGACAAAATAGCGATCAAAAATGCATTCCGATATTTAATAAAATGAGATAAATAGAATTTTGATAATAAAAAAAATTGCCTTCAGTTCTCCTTTAAGGAATTTATAAGGAAAAATATAAGCCAGGAATATTGATATTTTATAATGTAGAGCAACAGGGTTTTGTTTTTTTTTCCTGTATATGTGTGAGAGTTCCCAATAATACAAGAGGTCCTGATATTAAACTACAGTGAAAACAAAAGGTGTAATATTTAATATTAATATTAGATGAAGAACTTGTACACACTTATGGCAACGAAACTCTCAGTGTTAGAACGTATACTGTATTTCTAATCAGGTTAGCTTACCTGCCAGCTGCCAGGGCCTTCTGAGAAGACATTATAACAGTCGGAGGAGTAGATTCCCGTCTTCCATCTCTGGTAAGGTAGTAGTTGTTGGCAAACTTATGGCTCGGCCCAACAGCAAGTTTAGGAGGAGGTTGAGTCCTGGAGTCAAAAGAATGCAAAAATATTTATAAACTAAATTAATATGAATAACTTGCAGAGCTTTAAATGTTTCATCGTGATTCCATTTAACATGCTTGACATGCACTGTTAAACTTCAGTGCATTTTGTTCCCTCAAAATATGAATTCCTTAGTTTAGTTTAATTTAATTTAAGGAAACATAAGAACAAGTAAAACTCACATTAGCAGAGGTATAATAAAGCTTAAAAAAAATCATAATTAAGTGACCTAAAATTATTCGCAGTACAAGAAAAAACAAACAAAAACACAGTTCCAGTCAAAAGTTTGGACACACCTAAGTCAATGTTTTTTCTTTATTTTTATTAATTAAAAAAAAAGTCACTTCATGTCTTAAAGTAATGATGTCATTTCTCTTTACATAGTTGAGTGCTTCTTGACATAATATGAATTACTCCAGTTGTGGAATAGGGCTATTTACTGTATTTTTATTGTTTACTATTTACAAACGCATTAAGACAGCAAGAAATTGCACTAATTATCTGTTGACGAGGCACCTGTTAATTGAAAAGCATTCCAGGTGACTACCTCATGAAGCTGGGTAAGATAACGCCAATAGTGTGCAAAGCGTCATCAAGGTAAACGCTGGCTACTTTGAAGAATCTAAAATATGAAACATAGTTGGGTTTTTTTTTTTTTAACACTTTGTTTACCACATAATTCCATACATGTTCCAGATGTTATTTCATAGTTTTGATATCTTCAGTATTGTTCTACAATGTAGAAAATAGGTCAGAATAGGGTCATTCCACGTCAATTCAACCGGGGCCCGCGCACTTAGGTCTCAAAAAATTCTGAAAAAATCACCAGATGTACCCATGTTACCTAGGAGAAACACTGTAAATTTATTTGAATGTAAGCTGTACACTTTCCATGTTACAGCCAGTTTTACGGGGGTGGTGGTGGGGGGGGTGGTGTCAATTTTGTTCACGCTCTTTTTTGTCAAAGTTCACAAGCCCATAGCTCAAGAACTAAACCATGTAGGAGGCTCAAATTTTGCATGCTGGTACATAAATAGGAATAGTATGCAGCAAAACTGTCATTTTGGGTCTGGATGATCCTGCATGGTCACAGCAGTCCCTCAAAGATGATCAAAATTTTATTGGAGTTTTTGGCTGTGCTCTGTTTAGGCCTTCAGAAGACATATTTTTACCCAACATAGGCTCTTGATTTTTTTTCCCTTATTGAGAGAAGTAGAAACACTCTCAAAAAAAGCAATAAACAGAAAGGAAACTCGGCGGCACGGTGGTGTAGTGGTTAGCGCTGTCGCCTCACAGCAAGAAAGTCCGGGTTCGAGCCCCGTGGCCGGCGAGGGCCTTTCTGTGCGGAGTTTGCATGTTCTCCCCATGTCCGCGTGGGTTTTCTCCGGGTGCTCCGGTTTCGCCCACAGTCCAAAGACATGCAGGTTAGGTTAACTGGTGACTCTAAATTGACCGTAGGTGTGAATGTGAGTGTGAATGGTTGTCTGTGTCTATGTGTCAGCCCTGTGATGACCTGGCGACTTGTCCAGGGTGTACCCCGCCTTTCGCCCGTAGTCAGCTGGGATAGGCTTCAGCTTGCCTGCGACCCTGTAGAAGGATAAAGCGGCTAGAGATAATGAGATGAGAAAGGAAACTCTATCAGTGTTTGAACAGAAGACCTCACAAGTCTGACAAATCATTTTGGATGTCATTTTCAGAGCACCGTAACACCTTGTGGGAATGTGCGCAGATTTTTTAAATATTTTTTCTTTATTCTCCATGATCCCTTCTTTTTAAAAACACCAATTTGGCTTGTCTTACTCGAATCTTTTTTATTTTCCACCCTGAACATGGGCAAAATGCACCATTGAGAGCAATATGTTTTCTATAACATTAATGTAAAGAGTAAATAACCAAAGGCCAATTTTGCCCTGACATGATCGCCTGAGAGCGCCTGTGCAGGGGTGGAGGGATCCTTTTCAATTTCAACGATTCAGTGATTTTAGGGGCACCTGTCGTTACTCTCAATATTGATACCCCTAAAATCACTGAATCATTGAAATTCAGTGATGGTTACTCTCAATACTCTCAATATTGAGAGTAACGACAGGTGCCCCTAAAATCACTGAATCATTGAAATTGGAAAGGATCCCTCCACCCCTGCACAGGCGCTCTCAGGTGATCATGTCAGGGCAAAATTGGCCTTTGGTTATTTACTCTTTACATTAATCTTATAGAAAACATATTGCTCTCAATGGTGCATTTTGCCCATGTACGGTGCTCTGAAAATGACATCCAAAATGATTTGTAAGACTTGTGAGGTCTTCTGTTCAAACACTGATAGAGTTTCCTTTCTGTTATTGCTTTTTTTGAGAGTGTTTCTACTTATCTCAATAAGGGAAAAAAAAAATCAAGAGCCTGTGTTGGGTAAAAATATGTCTTCTGAAGGGCTAAACAGAGCACAGCTAAAAACTCCAATAAAATTTTGATCATCTTTGAGGGAGTGCTGTGACCATGCAGGATCATCCAGACCCAAAATGACAGTTTTGCTACATACTATTCCTATTTATGTACGAACATGCAAAATTTGAGCCTCCTACATGGTTTAGTTCTTGAGCTATGGGCTTGTGAACTTTAACCAAAAAAAAAAAAAGTCTGAACAAAATTGACCCCCCAGTAAAACTGGCTGTAACATGGAAAGTGTACAGCTTACATTCAAATAAATTTACAGTGTTTCTCCTAGGTAACATGGGTACATCTGGTGATTTTTTTCAGAATTTTTTGAGACCTAAGTGCGCAGGCCCCGGTTGAATTGACGTGGAATGACCCAATACAGAAAAAACTCTGAATGAGTACCGTACGTGTACAAACGTTTGACTGGTGTTGTCGGTACCGACACCCTAATATGAGTGTCATTTTGCGCTGTTTAAGTCGTCCTGAAAATGCATTTGAGTGTTTTCCTTGCTCTAACACACCTGCATTAACTCAGGAAGGGATGGTAATTTGCTGATTAGATGAATCAGGTGGATTAAAGCAGGGAAAGCGCTCAAATGGACATGTTCTCCAGGACCAGAGCTGGGAACCTGTGACTAACAGAACCAGCCTGAAGGACTGTGTTGAGGTGTAATAAGAAGTTGCTATGCTACACTCCAGTCACTAGATGTGAGTATAGAGCTGTGGCGGGGACAAAACTGAGGTGGCGTGAGTAGGGGTGCATTTAGACCTCCTCTGGTTCCAGATTCAAAAAGGCAGTGGGATGAAATGCAAACATGTAAAGCCTCAATGACCTTTTTGCAACCTCTTCGTAACGCAGTTGAAGCTTTGCCTGCAGATTCCGCTGTGGACAGAGCAATCAGAAAAAGAAAAAAAAAAACATGATTAAGCAAGCATTAGAAGTTATCAATTCATATTATTTAGAGGCTTGGTGCAAGCTTTGCCAACACAAAGCCTAATCAATCAATCATCGACTTCACACTAGTGAGAAGTCTGTTACGCCTCTGCAGTTCATACAGTCGTTGTAGTCTCAGTATTAATAACTATGAAGCCAAGACAGTAATGTATTTATTACATGGATAGGTCCGTGCCAAATGACCAGATGGTGGTTGCAGCACCAGATTCATTTTCTTTGTGAGAGCTTATGGGCAATTCCATGTAAATGTCAACCTCACCATGCAAAAATAAAGCAACATGTAATACATCAAAACCACTCAGAGATATCACCTCGGCCTGTATTTTACAGATGTGAATAAGTTGAACCAATTTGTAACCAACCTAATATGTCACTGTCAGTCTTTCTTTCTTATAATGTAAACCCCAAGCTAAAATCAACGTTGATCATGTACAATTCTATATTATTGCCACAAGCCACAGAAATGTATGCTAAAATCCACAAAACAGCAAAACAATAGCCATCCTAAATATTATTTAAGAACTTTGATAGTTTTAGCTGATATTTAGAGAGTTTTTCAAAGGGTTATGCTGGTTAAATTGCTGATTTTCTAAACATATGCCATGTCTATTTCAGACGCGTCACATCCATAACGGAATTTCGTCACATCCATAACACTGACTTTTCCTTCCGAAACTCTGCATGAAATACAAAACATTTTAAACAAAGATTTTTTAATATTCACCTTGGTCCCCTCTATCAAATGGATATCTCCATTTCGACATTAGGTTTACAATTTCAGAGTTTGATAAAAATGTACAGTCACCCAAGAAAAGTGATACTTTTTCTGTCACATCCATAACGCATCTTTTATTGGCATTTTCTGGCATGCCCGAGATGTACTATGGGAATTGTTCTTGTTCTATCACTTCTCCAGTATGGTACAGCCTTAAAATATGCAACACCTGTTTAAATACCGGGAGACAATAAAACATGCACTGGGTCATTTGTTGCCATTTTGAGTTCAAGTGTCACGTCCATAACGCTGGAATTGCTCTTATGGTAATAGATACTGGTGAAATATGAACTGATAAAAGATTTCGGGGCCCTGTTCTGTGTATTTTTGAAAATTACTAAATTAGACCAGAATGTACCCCCTAAATCCTCGCCAGGGATTTTTGGGGTTTTAAATGTGTTTTTCTCAGCTTCTAGGCTACACAGAGGTTTGAAATTTGGTAAATTAACTCTCTACATGTTGCTCATCTGGTAGGAAAACATAGAGCCATCTATCTAGAAAATCCTGGTCATAGATACTTCCTAAAAATGCTAAAAATTAAGAAAAACGCACTTGCGAGTGGGGTTTAGGGCCCTGAAAATACTAGAAAACAAATGCATTCATCTCCTATCACTACCTGTTTTTATGATAAACCAGATTGCCTGGTCACTTATATAATGGGAGCTCTCTAGATAGAGTATTTACAGAAATATGGCAGATTCAATTACATACCCCACAAAAAGTATCATATCGTTAAGACCCTGAATGGAAATGAAGCACAGGCAGCACAGGTCTGCAACTGGGTAAATAGTTTCATTAATTCAATCACTACAAACATGTGAAGTGTCCTCTTGTTGTTATTTGTGCATCATTCTCTTTTTTCAATCCCAAATAATCCATTTTAATGCCCTTTTTGCGGGGTATGTAATTGAATCTGCCATATTTCTGTAAATACTCTATCTAGAGAGCTCCCATTACATAAGTGACCAGGCAATCTGGTTTATAATAAGACCAGGTAGTGATAGGAGATGAATGCATTTGTTTTCTAGTATTTTTAGGGCCCTAAACCCCACTAGTGAGCACGTTTTTCTTAATTTTTTAGCATTTTTAGGAAGGACCTATGGCCAGGATTTTTTAGATAGATGGCTCTATGTTTTCCTGCCAGATTAATTTACCAAATTTCAAACCTCTGTGTAGCCAAGAAGCTGAGAAAAATCAGGGGCAAAGACAGGTTTTTAATTTGGGCACCATGGCGAGTGTAGCGAGCCTAAAAATTTTTTTAATTATTATTTTCGCGCATAGCGTGCCGAAAATATTTGACGTATCATTTTTAGTAATTTTTTTAACCAATTATAAATATATCGAGCAATAAAAATAATAGAAATTACATAATCATGTGCAAGTATAAAGTAGTGCTGTATCTAAAAAGTCAAAAGTTTTCTCCAACATTCTGAATAAATAAAAAAAAGATAAAAATAGTTCATGAATTTTTTATATGTATGAAAAATGGAAAACAATATGTAATATCAATCTATTTGCACAAGAGTATGGGCAGCAGAGAACTTTAAAGAAACAGTCCACCGTACTTCCATAATGAAATATGCTCTTATCTGAATTGAGACGAGCTGCTCCGTACCTATCCGAGCTTTGCGCGACCTCCCAGTCAGTCAGACGCAGTCAGACGCGCTGTCACTCCTGTTAGCAATGTAGCTAGGCTCAGCATGGCCAACGGTATTTTTTGGGGCTGTAGTTAGATGCGACCAAACTCTTCCGCATTTTTCCTGTTTACATAGGTTTATATGACCAGTGATATGAAACAAGTTCAGTTACACAAATTGAAACGTAGCGATTGTCTATGCTATGGAAAGTCCGCACTATAATGACAGGCGTACTAACACCTTCTGCGCGCTTCGGCAGCGCATTGATACGGAGCTCAGATATCAATGCGCTGCCGAAGCGCGCAGAAGGTGTTAGTAC
The DNA here is from genome assembly GCF_027579695.1 of Neoarius graeffei. Classification (NCBI taxonomy): domain Eukaryota; kingdom Metazoa; phylum Chordata; class Actinopteri; order Siluriformes; family Ariidae; genus Neoarius; species Neoarius graeffei. The sequence continues at coordinate 21,315,768 of NC_083578.1, read as the reverse complement.
GCCTGTCATTATAGTGCGGACTTTCCATAGCATAGAAAATCGCTACGTTTCAATTTGTGTAACTGAACTTGTTTCATATCACTGGTCATATAAACCTATGTAAACAGGAAAAATGCGGAAGAGTTTGGTCGCATCTAACTACAGCCCCAAAAAATACCGTTGGCCATACTGAGCCTAGCTACATTGCTAACAGGCGTGACAGCGCATCTGACTGCGTCTGACTGACTGGGAGGTCGCGCAAAGCTCGGATAGGTACGGAGCAGCTCGTCTCAATTCAGATAAGAGCATATTTCATTATGGAAATACGGTGGACTGTTCCTTTAAAATCTCAAACAGTGAAACAATAATGATCTAGAACAATCAAAATATAAAAAAATGACATATATGTATCTGTCTAAATTAAGCTATTGATACATATCAAAAAAGCTAGAATATGTCAATTCAACAATATATCAATTAAAATAAAACAAGATGTCAATATATAATATAACCACATAAAATAGTTTGTAGTATGTCATTACATATATTAATAATAGGTCCAGTAGTATAATTAGTATAACAGTCATTCAACAACACATTTAAAAAGTTATTACTCATCTCATTATCTCTAGCCGCTTTATCCTTCTACAGGGTCGCAGGCAAGCTGGAGCCTATCCCAGCTGACTACGGGCGAAAGGCGGGGTACACCCTGGACAAGTCGCCAGGTCATCACAGGGCTGACACATAGACACAGACAACCATTCACACTCACATTCACACCTACGGTCAATTTAGAGCCACCAGTTAACCTAACCTGCATGTCTTTGGACTGTGGGGGAAACCGGAGCACCCGGAGGAAACCCACGCGGACACGGGGAGAACATGCAAACTCCACACAGAAAGGCCCTCGTCAGCCACGGGGCTCGAACCCGGACCTTCTTGCTGTGAGGCGACAGCGCTAACCACTACACCACCGTGCCGCCACACTTTGCTTTTTAAAAAAAAAGTAGTCTCAGGTACAATGAGTGCAGTTTGATAAGGAAATGAGCTGTAGGTTTTACTGAGTGTCTTCCAGAACCAGCCACAGTTCTTCTGGACACTTTGACTGTCACACTCGCTTCTTCATTTTGCAGCAAAACCCAGTAGCCTTCTTTTTTTTTTTAAATCTGAAAAAGTGGTTTCATGTAATATGCTGATCAGATACAAACTTTTTTCCCCTGTAACATTTAATTTTTTGCTGGAAAACAAACATCTGGAACTCTAAAATGCTTTTGTACTGACTCGATAATGTAGAAGTCATAAAATAGAAATCTATAACAAAGTTTGTATGAAAAAAATAGGGTGCCTCAGAGTTTTGCACAGTACTCTGTATAAATATATATATTTGAGAATTATTGTTTTGTGGCAGTTAAAACATAATTATTGAGTTGCATGCTGCCGTTGTGTCAGTCAGATGAAAGGTCTCAGGTAGCAAACTGATGTTGGGCCATCGTTAACCATTTCACTGGGTTAAAAGTGGGTGCCGAAGCTAACCCAGTTGGGACCAAGTTGGACTTTTTAGCCACCTTCATATTCACAAAGGATATGAAAAACACTCCTTTATCAATGATGAATCAGTGTTTGGACATCTTTGACAGGTTTGTTATTAAAAGTAATATCCTTTGTCAATGCTGGATAGGGAAGGCCAACATACATCACCACTGAACATCAGTATGTTACTTGGAGTGTTTACTGAATGTGGGCCACAACTGGGCCGGGCCAGGTCAGGGCCAGAACTCAACTGTTATCTGGATGTCCCACACTGTCCTGCAAACACTGATCAGGTCACATTATATTCTTATACTGCAATCCTGAGCCTGCTATACCAGGATACAGAGCCTACAGCATACTTTAAGCTTAGGTCACAACCGGACGTACGGTTTTTTGGCCGTACAATTTTTGGCGTTTCCCAAATCGCTGCATTTTTTTTGTTCATGGAGAAAGATGCACATTGGCCGCAAGTTTGTCTTGCAACCTGAAAAAAACATAAGCGCCCGTAGAGTTTGTTTGACATGACAAAGAACCTCTGCGGCCGGTCTGCAGCCAGTCTATGGCTCGAAAATCAGCACGTCACACGCGCACCCTCCATGCGTTTCACGCACGCCCTCCGTGCGTTTCTTGCGTTTTTTGCACGTAGACCAGCCGTAGGAGCACGTACGGCCGGTTGTGACCGAGGCATTAAGGAGGTGCAATCTTTTGTCAAGTCAAGTGGTGTGATGAAAATCACCTCACTATTAACGTTAGGAAAACAGAGGAAATGTTGTTGGATCCTAAGTTAATAGGGGACCATACTCCACTTTGTATCCATGGTGTAGAAATCAGCCAAGTGAATTCACACAGGTATCTTGGTATCCACCTTGATCTGGACCACCTTTTCAGTTGGCAAGTCCATGTTGACCACCTGTGTTCTCGCCTGCAGCAAAGATTGTACTTCTTGCGCAGGCTCAGGGTGTTTGGTGTAAACCAAAAAGTGATGTTTTTATTTTAACAGCGTATCTTGGAAAGCATTCTTACGGTAGGTACAGTAACCTCTCAGTCCATTTGAAATCAAGAATTGCCCGCAATGAAAGTGATACGGAGGTCTGAAAAGCTGCCCCTGCAGGCCATCTATGCGCAGTCTGTGCTTAGACATGCACAGAGAATTTTGTCTGATGAGTCCCATGTCCTCCACTCTGAATATGACCTTTTACCATCAGGCAAACGCTATAGAGTCCCCGACTGCAGGCTTAACCACTTCAAAAATTCATTCTTACCAACTTCAGTCAGAGTTTTGAATGCTTCTAAGGCCAAAGGCGTTGTGCAATAGGGCTACGGACGGTTCATCATGGTGGTTTTTGGTTGTGTATTTATACTCATGGTTCTGTGTGTGTGGGTGCATGTGTTGTATATGTTTTATGTTTACCTGCGAGTGTGTGTCTGTACATGTCGTCTGTATGTGTATTGATGTTTATCAGTGTGTGTCTGTATATGTTGGTATGTGTATTGTTCATCTATTTATTCTCTATGTAAGCAGCAATGAAGTCCAAGACGAATTTCCCTTTGGGGACAATAAAGTGCATCTTATCTTATCTTATATATATATATATATATATACACACACTACCATTCAAAAGTTTTGGGTCACTTTGAAATGTCCTTATTTTTGAAAGAAAAGCACTGTTCTTTTCAATGAAGATCACTTTAAACTAATCAGAAATACACTCTATACATTGCTAATGTGGTAAATGACTATTCTAGCTGCAAATGTCTGGTTTTTGGTGCAATATCTCCATAGGTGTATAGAGGCCCATTTCCAGCAACTATCACTCCAGTGAGGGCGGCATGGTGGTGTAGTGGTTAGCGCTGTTGCCTCACAGCAAGAAGGTCCGGGTTCGAGCCCTGTGGCCGGTGAGGGCCTTTCTGTGCAGAGTTTGCATGTTCTCCCCATGTCCGCGTGGGTTTCCTCCGGGTGCTCCGGTTTCCCCCACAGTCCAAAGACATGCAGGTTAGGTTAACTGGTGACTCTAAATTGAGCGTAGGTGTGAATGGGAGTGTGAATGGTTGTCTGTGTCTATGTGTCAGCCCTGTGATGACCTGGCGACTTGTCCAGGGTGTACCCCGTCTTTCGCCCGTAGTCAGCTGGGATAGGCTCCAGCTTGCCTGCGACCCTGTAGAACAGGATAAAGCGGCTACAGATAATGAGATGAGATGAGATCACTCCAGTGTTCTAATGGTACAATGTGTTTGCTCATTGCCTCAGAAGGCTAATGGATGATTAGAAAACCCTTGTACAATCATGTTAGCACAGCTGAAAACAGTTGAGCTCTTTAGAGAAGCTATAAAACTGACCTTCCTTTGAGCAGATTGAGTTTCTGGAGCATCACATTTGTGGGGTCGATTAAATGCTCAAAATGGCCAGAAAAATGTCTTGACTATATTTTCTATTCATTTTACAACTTATGGCGGTAAATAAAAGTGTGACTTTTCATGGAAAACACAAAATTGTCTGGGTGACCCCAAACTTTTGAACGGTACATATTTAAGCAGTGACACCCCTGAGTCACCTTTTGACAGCTCATTTCTAAAGACCTGGACACACACACACACACACACAGGTATTGTTAGTAGTACATGCAACAATAATAACACAATGAAACCTGTGTGTAGCACTAGCACAGTCCTAACAAACTCCAAGTGAGCTATGGTATCTAACAGAAACTGTGCTCTGATTTACACATTATACACATTTCTGAGTATCACTGCATCATCAGAAGGCTGATTAAACCCCTTACCCCCGCCAAAAAGTTCCTTAATCTCTGAATAAACGGTGTCGCCGTCGCCATAGCTGCTGTCAAGGTGAAAAAGAAACGCTCTGCACTTCTACTGTTCCGAGATCAGCTCTACACTTAAGAACCGAGCGCAGTCACAATACGTATTTCCTTTGCAGCTGATCTGACATCAGTCACATACACTATTTTTTTTCCCCTCTGACTGAGCTAGGAGCGGAAGTAGAATTTCTTCTTCATGCCTGAACGCGGTGACGTCTAGGAGTCAACAGTGAATTGATCTCCCCCTATCGGTTGTTTTAGCAGTAATGTGCTAATATTTACAGGAATGCGAGGTTTTCATGCGACTCGTTTTAATTAATTGAACAGTAAACTGTTGATTTATTGATTTTTATTTAGTAAAATAATGCACAAAATACATAAATACAGTGTAGATACACGGATAACACAAGAAACTGTATAACACTTATTTCCATTGTGGTCTTATCCTTGTATGTTGTGCATAAGGACACCATTAACCTACTGATAAACTTCTCATCTCATCTCATTATCTGTAGCCGCTTTATCCTGTTCTACAGGGTCGCAGGCAAGCTGGAGCCTATCCCAGCTGACTACGGGCGAAAGACGGGGTACACCCTGGACAAGTCGCCAGGTCATCACAGGGCTGACACATAGACACAGACAACCATTCACACTCCCATTCACACCTACGCTCAATTTAGAGTCACCAGTTAACCTAACCTGCATGTCTTTGGACTGTGGGGGAAACCGGAGCACCCGGAGGAAACCCACGCGGACACGGGGAGAACATGCAAACTCCGCACAGAAGGCCCTCGCCGGCCCCGGGGCTCGAACCCAGGACCTTCTTGCTGTGAGGCGACAGCGCTAACCACTACACCACCGTGCCGCCCAGATATGTAATATTGGATCATTTTCCTCAATAAATAAATGACCAAGTATAATATTTTTGTCTCATTTGTTTAACTGGGTTCTCTTTATCTACTTTTAGGACTTGTGTGAAAATCTGATGATGTTTTAGGTCATATTTATGCATAAATATAGAAAATTCTAAAGGGTTCACAAACTTTCAAGCACCACTGTAGTTCTATTTTAAAGTCTTTCAATTGATTTGTTCCATTATGTATGATGAAGGAAAGAAAATATCAGGTATATTCGATTCAAAACTTCCATGTATGGCACATATATGAAGAAACTGTTTGAGATGGATTTCAAATGGATCACTAACAGTGAATTTGCAGAGGTTTTGCTGCACAGAAAGCTAGCAGAGTTGTCGCCACAGGCTTTCAGAAATAAAACTAATGAACTGGATTCTGGGAAGGGTGAGTCAGCCGCTTTAATTATAACCATTCACAAATCATTCTGGTGACTGTTATCACCATTCAGTAATTATAACCTGACTTTTATAAGTGTTAGTTAAATACTTGTGATATCTGCTTGTTAAGTCTGATAGTAGTTAGCACTCAAACTTTTTTCTTCATTCATTTAAATGTTCTGACTGCAAAGTTGAATTCTGGGCAAACTGTTCTATTGCTGTTGGAGTTTCAGGATGTTTTATTGCTGCGCACACCATGTGTCCTGTGTGTAAATGTTTTGCTGAGATAAAAAGCGTCCCACATTTTATGATTCTGGAGACTGACGAAGCAAGTGAGCAACAATATCACATGACCACCGTGGGGCATGTTTGACCTACTTTTAACCAAAAGTCGGCGTGGGCAAACATGGCGGACTTGGCTCTCCCACGAGCTAAAAGCCAACAGAAAAGAAAAGGAAAGTCTGCCTAGTGAGTGCAACTGCAAGATAGAGCAAGGTTAGATGACACGTCATTATTCTGAATAGATAACTAAATCATTCTAGCTAGCGCTTAGCTATCTTAGCCTTAGAATCCATGGGCTCGACTCCACGGTAGCGAGTACGAAGATCTACACCGAATGTTTTGATCTTACAGAGAAAGAAACAAGAACACAAAAGCAGTAACAGAGAAAAGATATATTCGTCTTTTGTTTCACGGCTCTATTCACGAATGTCAACCACAAATCACATCCCTGCGACCCAAAACTCTCTGAGCTCGATGCAGAGTCACGATGTTTTCTGCGCATTGCCATCTTGGTGTGATGCAGTTCCATATTCTGCAAATTAGTTAAAGCTCCTTGTGTTCGGCTGTTTCCATAGGACATTCGGTCCTAAAACCGAGAAGAGCGACCCTCAGCAGATCAAAATGATCACGTCTCATCCACATGATGTTGTTCTTGTGAGAGATAGGAAAATTTCATGCACAATAAAAAAAAAAAATTCAGATGTCTTTGCAGTCAGCACCTTTAAGAATTGTAACTAACCTTATCAACTGCATCCATTTCCTCTTCTCTTTATCATCACAAAGAAAGTGATAAAATGACAATTGAATAGTTTTTTGGATTCAGACGAGAGCGGACATCTAATGCAGCAGAGGATTGGACCCAGAAACAATATTATCGGAAGGTTTGCTTTAACAAGCGGATAGACCTAACTACTACAGCCCCGATTCCAAAAAAGTTGGGACAAAGTACAAATTGTAAATAAAAATGGAATGTAATAATTTAGAAATCTCAAAAACTGATATTGGATTCACAATAGAACATAGACAACATATCAAATGTCGAAAGTGAGACATTTTGAAATTTCATGCCAAATATTGGCTCATTTGAAATTTCATGACAACAACACATCTCAAAAAAGTTGGGACAGGGGCAATAAGAGGCTGGAAAAGTTAAAGGTACAAAAAAGGAACAGCTGGAGGACCAAATTGCAACTCATTAGGTCAATTGGCAATTGGTCATTAACATGACTGGGTATAAAAAGAGCATCTTGGAGTGGTAGCAGCTCTCAGAAGTAAAGATGGGAAGAGGATCACCAATCCCCCTAATTCTGCGCCGACAAATAGTGGAGCGATATCAGAAAGGAGTTCGACAGTGTAAAATTGCAAAGAGTTTGAACATATCATCATCTACAGTGCATAATATCATCAAAAGATTCAGAGAATCTGGAAGAATCTCTGTGCGTAAAGGTCAAGGCCAGAAAACCATACTGGGTGCCCGTGATCTTCGGGCCCTTAGACGGCACTGCATCACATACACACATGCTTCTGTATTGGAAATCACAAAATGGGCTCAGGAATATTTCCAGAGAACATTATCTGTGAACACAATTCACCGTGCCATCCGCCGTTGCCAGCTAAAACTCTATAGTTCAAAGAAGAAGCCATATCTAAACATGATCCAGAAGCACAGACATCTTCTCTGGGCCAAGGCTCATTTAAAATGGACTGTGGCAAAGTGGAAAACTGTTCTGTGGTCAGACGAATCAAAATTTGAAGTTCTTTATGGAAATCAGGGACGCCGTGTCATTCGGACTAAAGAGGCGAAGGACGACCCAAGTTGTTATCAGCGCTCAGTTCAGAAGCCTGCATCTCTGATGGTATGGGGTTGCATTAGTGCGTGTGGCATGGGCAGCTTACACATCTGGAAAGACACCGTCAATGCTGAAAGGTATATCCAGGTTCTAGAGCAACATATGCTCCCATCCAGACGACGTCTCTTTCAGGGAAGACCTTGCATTTTCCAACATGACAATGCCAAACCACATACTGCATCAATTACAGCATCATGGCTGCGTAGAAGAAGGGTCCGGGTACTGAACTGGCCAGCCTGCAGTCCAGATCTTTCACCCATAGAAAACATTTGGCGCATCATAAAACGGAAGATACAACAAAAAAGACCTAAGACAGTTGAGCAACTAGAATCCTACATTAGACAAGAATGGGTTAACATTCCTATCCCTAAACTTGAGCAACTTGTCTCCTCAGTCCCCAGACGTTTACAGACTGTTGTAAAGAGAAAAGGGGATGTCTCACAGTGGTAAACATGGCCTTGTCCCAACTTTTTTGAGATGTGTTGTTGTCATGAAATTTAAAATCACCTAATTTTTCTCTTTAAATGATACATTTTCTCAGTTTAAACATTTGATATGTCATCTATGTTCTATTCTGAATAAAATATGGAATTTTGAAACTTCCACATCATTGCATTCCATTTTTATTTACAATTTGTACTTTGTCCCAACTTTTTTGGAATCGGGGTTGTACATTCAGTGTAAACAAAAATCATGTCAGTAACAGCGTTCTCCAGAAAATCTGAAGTAACCAGCTAAAAAAAAGTAGTAGGCAGCGGTATTGCTAGGGTGGTCTGGGGGCATGCCCCCCCCCCAAAAAAAAATGTTGATATTTACAGTGGTGCTTGAAAGTTTGTGAACCCTTTAGAATTTTCTATATTTCTGCATAAATATGACCTAAAACATCATCAGATTTTCACACGAGTCCTAAAAGTAGATAAAGAGAACCCAGTTAAACAAATGAGACAAAAAATATTGTACTTGGTCATTTATTTATTGAAGAAAATGATCCAATATTGCATATCTGTGAGTGGCAAAAGTATGTGAACCTTTGCTTTCAGTATCTGGTGTGAGCCCCTTGTGCAGCAATAACTGCAACTAAACGTTTGCGGTAACTGTTGATCAGTCCTGCACACCAGCTTGGAGCAATTTTAGCCCATTCCTCCATACAGAACAGCTTCAACTCTGGGATCTTGGTGGGTTTCCTCACATGAACTGCTCGCTTCAGGTCCTTCCACAACATTTCGAATGGATTAAGATCAGGGCTTTGACTTGGCCATTCCAAAACATTAAGTTTATTCTTCTTTCACCATTCTTTGGTAGAACGACTTGTGTGCTTAGGGTTGTTGTCTTGCTGCATGAACCACCTTTTTTGAGATTCAGTTCATGGACAGATGTCCTGACATTTTCCATGAGAATTTGCTGGTATAATTCAGAATTCATTGTTCCATCAACGATGGCAAGCCGTCCTGGACCAGATGCAGCAAAACAAGTCCAAACCGTGATACTACCACCACCATGTTTCACAGATGGGATAAGGTTCTTATGCTGGAATGCAGTGTTTTCCTTTCTCCAAACATAACACTTCTCATTTAAACCAAATATTCTATTTTCGTCTCATCCATCCACAAAACATTTTTCCAATAGCCTTCTGGATTGTTCACGTGATCTTTAGCAAACTGCAGACGAGCAGCAATGTTCTTTTTGGAGAGCAGTGGCTTTCTCCTTGCAACCCTGCCATGCACACCATTGTTGTTCAGTGTTCTCCTGATGGTGGACTCATGAACATTAACATTAGCCAAGGTGAGAGAGGCCTCCAGTTGCTTAGAAGTTACCCTGTGGTCCTTTATGAACTCGGCGACTATTAGATGCCTTGCTCTTGGAGTGATCTTTGTTGGTCAACCACTCCTGGGGAGGGTAACAATGGTCTTGAATTTCCTCCATTTATACACAATCTGTCTGACTGTGGATTGGTGGAGTCCAAACTCTTTAGAGATGGTTTTTTCACCTTTTCCAGCCTGATGAGCATCAACAATGCTTTTTCTGAGGTCCTCAGAAATCTCCTTTGTTCGTGCCATGATACACTTCCACAAACATGTGCTGTGAAGATCTGACTTTGATAGATCCCTGTTCTTTAAATAAAGCAGGGTGCCCACTCACACCTGATTGTCATCCCATTGATTGAAAACACCTGACTCTAATTTCACCTTCAAATTAACTGCTAATCCTAGAGGTTCACTTACTTTTGCCACTCACAGATATGTAATATTGGATCATTTTCCTCAGTAAATAAGTGGCCAAGTATAATATTTTTGTCTCATTTGTTTAACTTGGTTCTCTTTATTTACTTTTAGGACTTGTGTGAAAATCTGTTGATGTTTTAGGTCATATTTATGCAGAAATATAGAAAATTCTAAAGGGTTCACAAACTTTCAAGCACCACTGTACATGCCTTCTGGTGCATTCTCAGCTATATAAATTACTAACCATTTCCCTGTAAAATACTTGCCAAATATGTATGAAATTTCCCTCCAGATGTATGTGTTGACTTTCTCAGTTCCCCTCTGTAGTACGCTGCCTGGCTCTGTAACATAACTACATACGCTACGGCATGGTCATGTGGTCTGGGTTAGCCAATCAGAGCGCTAGCGTCGATCAACAAATATGGCCTTGCTTCCAGTCATGCTAGTACCCGAAACAAAGACAATTTCATGGTGAAATAAATTAGGGGATACATTTGGGATAAAATTAGCTCATGTTTAAAGTCTTTAATTTTCTGTAAAGCTGCTTTGCGACAATGTCTTTTGTTAAAAGCGCTGTACAAATAAACTTGACTTGACTTGAAATAATTGGACTTGCAGCAGGCAGCACGGTGGTGTAGTGGTTAGCACTGTCACCTCACAGCAAGATGGTTCTGGGTTCGAGCCCAGTGGTTGACAGGGGCCTTTCTGTGTGGAGTTTGCATGTTCTTCCCATGTCTGTGTGGGTTTCCTCCGGGTGCTCCGGTTTCCCCCACAGTCCAAAGACATGCAGGTTAGGCTAATTGGTGTCTCTAAATTGACTGTAGGTGTGAATGGTTGTTTGTCTCTGTGTGTCAGCCCTGTGATGATCTGGTGACTTGTCCAGGGTGTACCCTGCCTCTTACCCATAGTCAGCTGGGATAGGCTCCAGCTTGCCTGCGACCCTGCACAGGATAAGCAGTTACTGATAATGGATGGATGGATTTGCAGCAAATTATGGGCAGTGGCGACAATATAAATTGCTTGAACATTGAAAGGAAGTTTTTTTTTTTTTTACTGGGATCGAGTAGCTGACGCAGACCGTCTGTGTAGGTAGAGAAAACCGCCGGTCGCCAGCACTTGTGGACATCTCTGCAGTAGCCTATGCATGTTTGTTTCTTGGTAATGGTGTTTTTTTTAATTCAGTGCAGTACTTTTTAAGATTTGAAACTCTATTAAAACATTGATATCGAAGTATTGGTACAAGAGGTATCGTTGATATATCAGCTGGACTGGTGTCTCCCATAACCCGGTACAGAAAGTATGAACCGGAACGGGACGGTACATTACAATAACGTTAGGTTTTCTAAATATTCAGGGGTTTCATACTTAACATCTTGTACTCACACATATCACTGTCATGTATTCTTTGATTATCCAGTATTATTATATCCCGTCACATTGTATTAATGTTATATTCACGATATTTTCAATCGAAATTGATCTAAAAGCCCGTAACTCCAATTACGGAATATACCTCGGCGTGACGTCATAAAGAAATCTTGTGTGGTGGAACGAGCACCATCCTGTTGGGATGGGTTCTCACTGGATAGTTGTCTCCACTTTTAACTGTCATGATGTTGATGTGAAACCCACATGTTGATACGTTAGACAGTGGAGGAGGCAACTATCAGAGGTTAACATGGCTAAGAAGTGTGGCTCGGTTTGCAAGACCAGTGTCATCAATGTCACTAGTTTTGAAATTTGTAGATGTTCAATCCCAACCTGATACTAATTCCTGTGGGCCATAAAACAGAAGCACAGATCAAAAAAGATAAGAACTTGAAATGTATACAATGTCAGCTGAAGAAACGAAAAGGTAGAGGTAGACGTAGGGGAAGAGGAAAGAAATTGCAAAATAGATGAATAAATAGTAGTTAAGTTATATGTTTTGACAATAAAACAACTAAACAATATATTTTGTTTTTCTTCTAACTTTATTTATCATACGTGACGGGACGGGTTCATCTATAAAGGTGAGATAACTAATGTAAGTACCGATTAATAAAATGGTGGACGTGACGGATGTCTCTGTGAAACTGGAACAAAAAAGGTAAGATTATACATTATGTAAATAAATGTCACAAAATGGTATTGCAGGACAGAACACTTGTTATACAGTGGTGCTTGAAAGTTTGTGAACCCTTTAGAATTTTCTATATTTCTGCATAAATATGACAACATCATCAGATTTTCACACAAGTCCTAAAAGTAGATAAAGAAATGAGACAAAAATATTATACTTGGTCATTTATTTATTGAGGAAAATGATCCAATATTACATATCTGTGAGTGGCAAAAGTATGTGAACCTCTAGGGTTAGCAGTTAATTTGAAGGTGAAATTAGAGTCAGGTGTTTTCAATCAGTGGGATGACAATCAGGTGTGAGTGGGCACCCTGTTTTATTTAAAGAACAGGGATCTATCAAAGTCTGATCTTCACAACACATGTTTGTGGAAGTGTATCATGGCACGAACAAAGGAGATTTCTGAGGACCTCAGAAAAAGCGTTGTTGATGCTCATCAGGCTGGAAAAGGTTACAAAACCATCTCTAAAGAGTTTGGACTCCACCAATCCACAGTCAGACAGACTATGTAGAAATGGAGGAAATTCAAGACCATTGTTACCCTCCCCAGGAGTGGTCAACCAACACAGATCACTCCAAGAGCAAGCCGTGTAATAGTCGGCGAGGTCACAAAGGACCCCAGGGTAACTTCTAAGCAACTGAAGGCCTCTCTCACATTGGCTAATGTTAATGTTCATGAGTCCACCATCAGGAGAACACTGAACAACAATGGTGTGCATGGCAGAGTTGCAAGGAAAAAGCCACTGCTCTCCAAAAAGAACATTGATGCTTGTCTGCAGTTTGCTAAAGATCACATGGACAATCCAGAAGGCTATTGGAAAAAAGTTTTGTGGATGGATGAGACCAAAATAGAACTTTTTGGTTTAAATGAGAAACATTATGTTTGGAGAAAGGAAAACACTGCATTCCAGCATAATAACCTTATCCCATCTGTGAAACTTGGTGGTGGTGGTAGTATCATGGTTTGGGCCTGTTTTGCTGCATCTGGGCCAGGACAGCTTGCCGATGGAACAATGAATTCTGAATTATACCAGTGAATTCTAAATGAAAATGTCAGGACATCTGTCCATGAACTGAATCTCAAGAGAAGGTGGATCATTCAGCAAGACAACGACCCTGAGCACACAAGTCGTTCTACCAAAGAATGGTTAAATAAGAATAAAGTTAATGTTTTGGAATGGCCAAGTCAAAGTCCTGAACTTAATCCAATTGCAATGTTGTGGAAGGACCTGAAGCGAGCAGTTCATGTGAGGAAACCCACCAACATCCCAGAGTTGAAGCTGTTCTGTATGGAGGAATGGGCTAAAATTCCTCCAAGCCGGTGTGCAGGACTGATCAACAGTTACCGGAAACGTTTAGTTGCAGTTATTGCTGCACAAGGGGGTCACATCAGATACTGAAAGCAAAGGTTCATATACTTTTGCCACTCACAGATATGTAATATTGGATCATTTTCCTCAATAAATAAATGACCGGGTATAATATTTTTGTCTCGTTTGTTTTAACTGGGTTTATCTACTTTTAGGACTTGTGTGAAAATCTGATGATGTTTTCGGTCATATTTATGCAGAAATATATAGAAAATTCTAAAGGGTTCACAAACTTTCAAGCACCACTTGTCAGAACAGCATATAAAAACCCGGAAGGCATATATATAAGGAAATATGTTAAAATACGTGACGGTACGGTTCTATACCGGGTTATGGGAGATGCGGCTGGACTCGATATATCGTCACAGCCCTGTCTGAATGCTGTGGGACGCACCGTTACAGTCCCTGCTGCAGGATTGGATCTTCACTCCGTCTATCACAAGCCTATAATCAACACAAACGCTACTTGTCCGCCTGGAAAAGGCTAAAAACATATTGCTTTTTAAGAAGAGACACGACTCATACTGTAGGTAAGACTTATTTTATTTTATTTTATTCATTTAACGCAGATTGTGATGAAAAAGTGCTAGCTTGTTGCTAACTTGAGGAACATTTCCAAGCGCGAGAGCATGTTTCGCCTACGTGTTATTCTGAGGAGAATTCTTTTTTATTATTATTCATGCTAATAAATAAGTTTTTTTTTAAAGAAATAAAACATTTATCCTAAACTTTAGGGTTGGGTTCTCAGCTAACTGGGCACTAAATGTCCCGTCAGCTCGTTACCTAAAGGGAAGCTTGTCAAGTTTCTTAGTACTGAAAAAACTCCAAAAATAAATCAGTTTAATTAAACAGAAACTCTGTTGTGGAGTCGAACAAACACTTAATTTAATGTTTTTTCCCTTCTTTTTAAACAAAACCGGAACATTTAACATAGCTGAGTTACTATAGTGTGTTTTTAGTGTATTTGTGACCAGCTGAAGGGAAAAAAGTGAATTAGTTCACTAGTGTAGTGTTGTGAGTGAACAAGGATGTCTCGAGACATTGTGATATTAGTGCGCGAGACACGAGACCCGCCCTCGTGACATTGTGTTTTAATTCAGTTAGTGAAAGTCAGTGAGCCATTACACACACACACACACACTGTCATTACACACACACACACACACACACACACTGTCATTACACACACACACACACACACACACACTACCGTTCAAAAGTTTGGGGTCACCCAGACAATTTTGTGTTTTCCATGAAAAGTCACACTTTTATTTCCCACCATAAGTTGTAAAATTAATAGAAAATATAGTCAAGACATTTTTCTGGCCATTTTGAGCATTTAATCGACCCCACAAATGTGATGCTCCACAAACTCAATCTGCTCAAAGGAAGGTCAGTTTTATAGCTTCTCTAAAGAGCTCAACTGTTTTCAGCTGTGCTAACATGATTGTACAAGGGTTTTCTAATCCTCCATTAGCCTTCTGAGGCAATGAGCAAACACATTGTACCATTAGAACACTGGAGTGAGAGTTGCTAGAAATGGGCCTCTATACACCTATGGAGATATTGCACCAAAAACCACACATTTGCAGCTAGAATAGTCATTTACCACATTAGCAATGTCTCATCTCATCTCATCTCATCTCATTATCTCTAGCCGCTTTATCCTGTTCTACAGGGTCGCAGGCAAGCTGGAGCCTATCCCAGCTGACTACGGGCGAAAGGCGGGGTACACCCTGGACAAGTCGCCAGGTCATCACAGGGCTGACACATAGACACAGACAATCATTCACACCTACGGTCAATTTAGAGTCACCAGTTAACCTAACCTGCATGTCTTTGGACTGTTGGGGAAACCGGAGCACCCAGAGGAAACCCACGCGGACAACATGCAAAATCCGCACAGAAAGGCCCTCGCCGGCCACGGGGCTCGAACCCGGACCTTCTTGCTGTGAGGCGACAGCGCTAACCACTACACCACCGTGCTGCCCCATTAGCAATGTATAGAATGTATTTCTGATTAGTTTAAAGTGATCTTCATTGAAAAGAACAGTGCTTTTCTTTCAAAAATAAGGACATTTCAAAGTGACCCCAAACTTTTGAACGGTAATGTATATGAGTGATTCCATGCTTATGGGTACTGAAATGGGGACATGAACTTATTTTTAAAAATTCACCTAAAACCATTTCTTCTTTTTTTTTTACCATCAGGTCACAAAACATGTAATCTTTAATGAATGATATGTTAAAAGATGGGCGGCACGGTGGTGTAGTGGTTAGCGCTGTCGCCTCACAGCAAGAAGATCCTGGGTTCGAGCCCCGTGGCCGGCGAGGGCCTTTCTGTGTGGAGTTTGCATGTTCTCCCCGTGTCCGTGTGGGTTTCCTCCGGGTGCTCCGGTTTCCCCCACAGTCCAAAGACATGCAGGTTAGGTTAACTGGTGACTCTAAATTGACCGTAGGTGTGAATGTGAGTGTGAATGGTTGTCTGTGTCTATGTGTCAGCCCTGTGATGACCTGGCGACTTGTCCAGGGTGTACCCCGCCTTTCGCCCGTAGTCAGCTGGGATAAGCTCCAGCTTGCCTGCGACCCTGTAGAAGGATAAAGCGGCTAGAGATAATGAGATGAATGAGATGAGATGTTAAAAGATAACTTTAATTTTCTGAGATGTAATAAAAACATATTTATATGCCAAAGTCAGAACGTAACAGAAGTGTTGTGGACATATATATTCTCAATTTTAACAATGTAGAATTACTTTTTGAAACATAGGAAGGTGATGTTTTAGCAAATATAATTAATAAACATGTGTAGTAGAATAAACATACACATTCTTTCAATAAGATTAACATGGTATATAGCTAGATTGTAATTAATTTGTAACAGACACGAGATGGACAATCGTAACAGAAGTAATGTAACAGACATCATTTTGGAACTCATAGGCTTGACTTTGGCATATAAATGTTTTTATTACATCTCAGAAAATTAAAGTTATCTTTTAACATATCATTCATTAAAGATTACATGTTTTGTGACCTGATGGTAAAAAAAGAAATGGTTTTAGGTGAATAAGTTCATGTCCCCATTTCCCATAAGCATGGAATCACTCATATATATAAAAGATAAGATGCACTTTATTGTCCCCAAAGGGAAATTCGTCTTGGACTTCATTGTTGCGACAGTGCTGCTTACATAGAGAATAAATAGATGAACAATACACATACCAACATATACAGACACACACTGATAAACATCAATACACATACAGACATGTACAGACACACACTTGCAGGTAAACATAGAAACATATTAGAACACTGGAGTGAGAGTTGCTGGAAATGGGCCTCTATACACCTATGGAGATATTGCACCAAAAACCAGACATTTGCAGCTAGAATAGTCATTTACCACATTAGCAATGTATAGAGTGTATTTCTGATTAGTTTAAAGTGATCTTCATTGAAAAGAACAGTGCTTTTCTTTCAAAAATAAGGACATTTCAAAGTGACCCCAAACTTTTGAACGGTAGTGTACTTCCATAGTTTACTGCTTTATCCAGCTCAAGAGTGTTCTCTAATATGGTGGCAAACGGGAAAACACACACATTCTTCAGGATTAGACAATGCCCACTGACCTCTGATAAGCTGTTAGAAACCTGTGCACTTGGCACGCAAAGTTACTGTAAAGGAACAATGTGTTGCATTATTTCTGAAAACAAAGAGGGCAAGTGTCCACATTAATAAGGTTAAGATGTTGACTGGAAATGAGGAAAACTGAAATTGTCTCCTAAACAGCGAGCGTGTACATGCCTCGCGTCCTGTGAACCTATTTCTGGTTTCTTCTTCTTGGTTCACTCTTACCCCTTTTCCACCAAATCAGTTCCAGGGCTGGTTCGAAGCCAGTGCTGGTTCACAACTCGTTCAACTTGCGAGCCAGCTGAGAACCAGTTTGCTTTTCCATAGCTCGCCGTGCTAACGGAAGACATGTCATTATGTCGCTGTATACGTCAGTTACATCGTTGTATACGTCATTATGTCGCTATATACGTCAGTTACATCGCTACGTTTGCATAAACCTTGGCGTGAATATCGAAGCAAAAACAACACGGAAGAAGCAGCAGCAACAACAATAATAATAATAATGGATGACTTCGCATTTGTACAGCTGCTGCTTCTCGTCGCTTAAAAATGGCGATCTTTCGCGGTCTTATTGTTGTTGGTCTTAACAACTCCACCCCCCCGCTGACGTAAGCGGTTCTTTCCTCTGGCCCAGCAGAGAGTTGGTGCTAGCCTGGAACCTGTTTTTCTGGCCCCAGAGCCAGTTCTTTGTCAGTGGAAACAGAAAACCCGGTTCCAAACTAAGCACTGGCCCCGAACCAGCCCTGGAACTGCTTTGGTGGAAAAGGGGCATCAGAAGGGAAGAACTCAAGAACCGAGCCCTCATTAAAGTGCATATCTCCGGTAAATTCAGGAGCAAGATCAATGTAATTCTCCTATTTTATATTAAACTTTGGTCAAATATCTGTAACATTCTGCATTCTCTGCAATTTTTTTACCTTGCGCAATACCAGAAATATTCAGTTGAAATCAAACGAATTGGTCCGCCTCTGAAAAAACTTGGCATTTGGATTTCCCGGCAAACATTGATTTTCGTGACGTCACGTGCGGGACGCCTTATTCTGAATCCTACGTCAGCTCTGGTTTATTTATGAGAAAACGACCTGGTGGTTTTCTGCAAATTTCTTCAACGTTATCACGTAATTATTAAAATGGTTAACAGATGTATCGTAGCAACACCAATCTTGATGGGATTAGTACTCATCGTTTTCCAAAAGACCAGACAATGAGAGAGAAATGGGAGCGCTTGGTCTACACAGGCTGTGCACTGAAACCATGGAAAGCTCTCGCAGCCTGCTTCCGCGGGTAGTGTCACGAATCTAGTTCCAGACTTCGTTGGGATTTTTCCAGACGCGTTTTGTTATTTTATTTTTTTCTGCTGTAGACAGATGGCCTTGTGCAAAATTACCCTTCTGGATGAGTGTGTAAAGGGACATACTTTCATATAAAAAAACCACGAAATTGGTCCAGAATATGCACGTTAACCCTCGTCCTGAGGGCTAAATTCCAGCAGGTTACTTACATATTCATACATTTGCCTGACAAAGCAATTTACAACTTGCAGTCGAGGACTGGGGGGCGGCACGGTGGTGTTGTGATTAGCACTGTCGCCTCACAGTGAGAAGGTCCTGGGTTCGAGCCCAGCAGCCGGCAAGGGCCTTTCTGTGTGGAGTTTGCGTGTCTGTGTGGGTTTCCTCCAGGTGCTCCGGTTTCCCCAACAGTCCAAAGGTTAATTGGTGGCTCTAAATTGACCATAGGTGTGAGTGTGAATGGTTGTTTGTTTGTGTCAGCCCTGCGATAATATCAAGAGGGGGGATAATGTACCCCGCCTCTCACCCATAGTCAGCTGGGATAGAGGCTCCAGTTTGCCTGCGACCCTGTAGGACAGGATAAGCGGCTACAGATAATGGATGGATGGACCCACATGTCCAAAGACATGCAGGTTAGGTTAATTGGTGGCTCTAAATTGACCGTAGGTGTGAATGGTTGTTTGTCTATGTGTCAGCCCTGCGATAACCTGGCGACTTGTCCAGGGTGTACCCCGCCTCTCGTCCATAGTCAGCTGGGATAGGCTCCAGCTTGCCTGCAACCCTGTAGGACAGGATAAGCAGCTACAGATAATTGTGGATGGACAGTCGAGGACTGAATACAATACGAGCAGTTGATGGTTAAAGATCTTGCTCAAGGGCCTAATTGTGGCGGTGCTGAGATTTAAACTCCTGATCAGCATTGTCAGTACTCCGTGTGCGGCAGGAATACACCCAGGATTGGACACCAGTCTGTTGCAGGGTGTGCACACGCACGTTGCACCTACATGCAATTCATCTCCCCACTGCGATGTTGGGATGCGAACACGTGGGGAAAATGTGCACAGATAGGAATCTGAGCTCGGGATTGAACCAGAGATGCTGGAGCTGGACCACTGTGGTGCCACTCTACTCCCTGGCCTTTGTTTGTTTTTATTTCGATCACCTGCACATTTATTTGCTTGGCAGATACTTTTAAGCAAAGTGACTTTCAAGAGTAGTCGATGATGATGACGACAGTCTGGACCCCAACATTTGAGTGTTCTCCGCCAAACTAATCTGCTTATTAACAGCTTCCTGAGTCCAAGTGGGTGTGTTTGAGCAAGGAAAATACTAAAATGTGCAGGACAGGAGGTATATCAGGACCATGGTTGGGAACCTGTGGTCTGGGAGTTGATGCAACATGGGATTCCACCAGTTTACCCTTCAACAAACCCAATGGATGAAGGAAGTGCTACAGTTAATGACAGTCCATAATTATCGACACCTTTTCAGATTTACCAATAAAAAACAATTTTACAAAGGTGAGTTTCAATTACAACAGTTATTATTGGTTAATTAATCAACCAGAAGACCCCACCCCTCCCCCTTTGAGCTTGTCATCTGATGACACAGCTCGTTACCTGAAATGGAATTTTTTTTTAGCACGATCATCAATTTGAAGAAAACCCAGACATCATCATCGCAGGTAAACATGGTGGAAAGGTCATGGACATGTTTTTACTGATCAAATTCACCAATTTTTCGTGATCTCCTTGTCGAAACTTACTTTTGTTTCTTACTCTTTCATTTGACGGTCGCCATTTTGTATCTAAATGTGCGTTTGAGGTGGGGTTTACATTCGACCGTATCAGCGGATCATCAGATTAATGTTTTTAAAACGATTAGTGTGCACACAGCAACGCCAATACACGATTCGCGTGCACATAGCAACGCCAATACACGGATACGCTCGGCTCCGCAGGCATCCTGCGCTCCAAATCACTCCGCCCTGAACAGCGAGTGCCCTCTGGAGGGTGCGCACTCCGGCCCTGCGCAGCTCACAGAGCGCGCGAGTATAGCGCACGAGCAGTGATTTGGGACTGAGCCGCTGTGTGTGCGATCTCAGTGCATATCGGGCATGCGCGTCACTTACCACTTGCAAGTGGAAGGATGGCAAGCCTAAAGACAATCATAACTACACAATGGGCAGTATTTGCATCAGTATTTGCAGTATTTTCATACTTTTATACTCTTTAATGAAAGGTGATACAAGGCGGAAGTCCGCGCCATTTTTCAGCAGTCGCGTCACATGACCAACGCCAGCGAATCAGGAAGGTGGATGTCACAGTGACGTTGTCCAATGACGACGCCAGCTAGAGCTCAGCACAGCGTATCCGCGTATTCTCAATGTTTACACAGCACCGGACCAGACACGATTTGGATTGAATACGTGGACCCTGGCGGATTCCCGTTTCCAGGCGTTTTAATGTAAACGGACAGTGCATCCGCGAAGAAAACGAGACAGATACGGTCTAATGTAAACTTGGCCTGAGAATCACGTGAGGTGTCAATAATAGTGATCACTTTCACCGGTGTCCACCATTATCGACACCCTATGGAATTAAGTGACATTTACAACTCCTATGGATCGATCTTTGTGTAACATTGTTGAAGTAGATGAAGTCTCATCTCATCTCATTATCTCTAGCCGCTTTATCCTGTTCTACTTTAAAAAAATAAAAGTGCTGTGATTTTATAATAATTTTGTTTCTGATTCATAACAGAATGAAATGTTTATAGAGTATTTGGAATCCGATTGCAATAAATAGAATTAGACCAGAACTAAATTCCAAGCATATAAAAAAGTACATGCTTGAAATATTCAGATTTTTCTATTCCATTCAGAATTTTTTTTAATTTTTTGCAGTTTGTTGTAAACATCTACCACATATTACAATATCAGGAGACATTTTATATTTTGGTTCAAGGAATGACATGCGACCTTTGACCTGGATTTTCATGTGGTTACAAGGTCAATTCCCTGTTGACATTTACTGGTAAACTACAAAACTAGAAATTAATACAAACAACAACGAACGATTAACAAAATGTGATCTACGAAAATACTTAGAAAGTGGAACAAAAAGATTTTCTGAGACAGGTTAAACATTATCAGGTCATTTGTTTACAAACATTAGAATTACTTCTTCATTTACATAAGCACCGACATTGATATCTCCTCTCATTATCTCTAGCCGCTTTATCCTGTTCTACAGGGTCGCAGGCAAGCTGGAGCCTATCCCAGCTGACTATGGGCGAAAGGCGGGGTACACCCTGGACAAGTCGCCAGGTCATCACAGGGCTGACACATAGACACAGACAACCATTCACACTCCCATTCACACCTACGGTCAATTTAGAGTCACCAGTTAACCTAACCTGCATGTCTTTGGACTGTGGGGGAAACCGGAGCACCCGGAGGAAACCCACGCGGACACGGGGAGAACATGCAAACTCCACACAGAAAGGCCCTCGCCGGCCACGGGGCTCGAACCCAGACCTTCTTGCTGTGAGGCGACGGTGCTAACCACTGCGCCGCCCCTGACATTGATATGTTTATATAAAAGATATTTTGTACTAAATATAAGTACTAATTTTAAATAAAAACTGTTTTAACTTAATACCACATACTGAATTATTATTATTATTATTATTATTATTATTATTATTTATTTTATTATTTTTAAAATAAATAATCATCTGGGTGTCGACTGTGATGACCTGGCGACTTGTCCAGGGTGTACCCCGCCTTTCGCTCATAGTCAGCTGGGATAGGCTCCAGCTTGCCTGCGACCCTGTAGAAGGATAAAGCGGCTAGAGATGATGAGATGAGATTATTATTATTATTTTATTTTTATTTTTTTTAAATAAATAATCATCTGGGTGTCGACTGTGATGACCTGGCGACTTGTCCAGGGTGTATCCTGCCTTTTGCTCATAGTCAGCTGGGATAGGCTCCAGTTTGCCTGCAAGCCTGTACAGGATAAGCTGCTACAGGTAATGGATGGATGGATGGATGGATGGATCTGGGTGTCAATACTTGTGGAACATGATCTGATGCGCTAAGTAATCAGGATTCAACTCATTTTTTTTTCCAGTGGAAGTTTGAATAATTATTCTTGCACAGTTTACGTATTGAAAGTCTTTTCTACTTTTGCAAAGGCCAAAAGATCATTCAGGTGTCGATAATTGTAGCCGCTGCTCTAGTACTCAGAAGAGCCACATGCAGTAGCTGGGAAGCTGTTCATCGATTCAGTTTTACAAGAAATAAGAGCAGCTTGCAATAGCCTGCCAAGTCATACATGTACCCTCGAGGAACAAGGCTCATGAATCACATCAGCAGCTAACGGCACAGTGAAAGAAGGCAAACCTAAACACACACTCACCTGATTCAAGTAAATGGGTCATTAACACAGTTAGTAGGTGTTGGACTCGGATACCTGACATCCGAGACCAGAAACAGAAGTTGGTCAGATATTCTCAGGCGCACCGTTCACTTTTATGCAAAGTAACAGTGCTGACGTAGTGCTTTTATTGATTTTTGTAGGTATTTAACCTTGCTTTGTGTCTGTGCAGTGCCCTGAAACATTGTGTGCTTCTGCTTACTTGTGCCAATTTATCCTCGTATTTCCTCTTTGCTTTAGCTCTGTTAATGACGGACTCCCTCAGCAGGCTAAGTACCTCGTATCGTTTACTGCACACACACTTCAAGCTTGTTCCAGAAATAGTTTCTGCGCTCACTGATCGCACACCTTGTACTTGTTACATTTTCAGCTTTTCATATCACGAGAAAAGCACAATTGTGAAATTTTGGGCGTCTGTCTTTTATAGAAAGGACGTTTCTTAGAAAAATTTCAGATATGTAAATGTCACTTCTTCAGAAAAGGAGGTCTGTTTTTAGGTCTTTTTGTTAAATCAAGTTTATGACAGAATTTGCCCCCCCCCAACATCTTCCATGGCCAGAAGGGGTGAATTAGCTGGAATTTTTGCAGCTGTGGAAACAATAATATTTCCATGGGAAATAGATATTACTATACAGTTTTAAAACTCTGATGGAACGTAACAGTGTAATAGCTCATCACGTTACATCTGTTTTCATGCAAAGGCTATGCTTACTAAGCTGTTTTTCTGCTAGAAATCCTCTTTAGTCAGTGTATTTTGAATTCCCATGATGGTTCACAGTGGTTCATTTATTCAATATATAGCTTTTAAAAATAACAACGTTTAAGTAAAAGGCATTGATTCTCTGGATGGGGTTGTAGAGACGTCTTGTACGGCTTAACGAAATAAAATAAAATTTTAGCCTGATGTTCATAGAAGTTGAAAAGGCAGACTATGAAAAGCTCGGATATTGATATTTTCTACAGAAATGAACAAGATGTGACTTTAAAAAATTTTTTTTAAAGCTTTCCTATGCATCACTAGCTACGTTTGCAGTTTTTATCAATCATATTAGCTGATTTAATCAAGCAAAGTTTCTGCTTTTTAGTGAAACCGGATGGAAACCGAGCAAATCCAAGTTTATTCAGATTCTGCTCTCCAACTCAAACCTCCACCTTCAGTCAGAAAAGTTTGTTAAAAACGTCAGTTTCGTAGAATTCCATCTTTGTCTATATTTAACTGCTACGATTGCGTTTTTAATAAAAACCGTGTGACCCAATCTTCCTGCATTATTTGAAAAGAGAGACATGCGTACAATCTCATCTGCAGGAATTGGGCTTGAAGGGGATTTTCTTATTTTCATTTTCATTCTTATTTCAGTTTTTTTCAATAGTTACTTATTCGTAAAACACGTTGCAATTCAGCGAGTTCAAGCGTCTCGGCCATAATGCTGGAATTGCCTGTGTGCCTGGTTTGTGCCCACAGAAGATTAAGTCTAAAAGCATGTTTAAAGTCTGTCGTCTGACGTGTCATTGGCTGCATTCTGTGGTTTCTTGTAGCACAATATTACAAAGAGCAACACTCACAAGAACAAGTGAAAAAGAAAAGGCAAAAATACTAGAACTGTTGTTCCCAGAAGTAGATGTTTATTCTTCTCAGTTCCAGGCTCCTTTGCAGTAAAGGGATTGTGCTGCTGATCAGAATGTGAAGTTTCTTAATTCAAAATGGCACTGAACAAAGGGCCTTGTGTCTAGAAAATAAAAAATTCATGATGTAATATTCTAATATAATCAGATATACAGAGAGCGTAGTGAACAAAAAAGTCCACTGAAGTAATAATGTACTTTTGGAATATTCTAATAAAGGAGTTCTCAAACTTTATTTTATTTTTTAAATTGGACCCCAAGCCTTTAACATCTTACAATTTCCCCCCCCCCCCCCCACACACACACTTTATATCAGGCAGTTATAATGTTTGAGCATTTTCTCAGTAATAGAAGTGTGTGTTGCACACTTATGAATACCATATTCAGTAAATGTTCCTTTCTGCCTATTTTCATGTGTGTTTGCTTGACTTCTGTTGTTCCACTGAGTCAGTCACTTGATGTTGTCAAAGAACGAGCAAGGGGAAGATGAATGCCGAAATCTGTCCGTTTATATTTCTGCGCTAGTGCAGAGTGTCAGGACAAGGAAAAAAACTAAAATAGCAAATACACCCTTTATTTAAATGTGGCTTGTTTGAATGTAACTCTCTAACATTTCAAAATACCATAGCATCACACAAAGTCCGTCTTCATAGTTCACCCCCTGGGGTCTGAAGGTATTTTCTGTCACTCTGATTTTGGCACGCTCTGATTTTGTTGTCAATAAATCTAAGCAGCAAGTCATATGATGTTTTTTTTTCTTGTATTCAGCACAAGTTTAGCAACAATAATATCTATGTACGGTAGTATGTATGTCATGATTGTACTTTAAAAAAAAAAGATAAATGAAGCTGTTATATAAAAAGCAGTTTTAGAACTGTGTTGGAATGTGTGTGTGTGTGTGTGTGTGTGTGGGGAAAAAAAAACCCAGGACCTTACCCATTGTGATGAACCGTTTTAGTCACTTGAGTTGATTCTGTTCAGTCTTCGGAATGGAGCAAGGACAAAAACTTAAATCTGCTCCATTGATTTCCACAATTACTGGCCATCAAAAAAAATGTATGTCCTATTGTTTTGGTATAAAGGATTGCCTGTGGGAGGCAATGAAGGGTAAAAAATTCCATTCTATTCAATGAGAAGAGTGA
Source organism: Neoarius graeffei (assembly GCF_027579695.1). Lineage (NCBI taxonomy): Eukaryota > Metazoa > Chordata > Actinopteri > Siluriformes > Ariidae > Neoarius > Neoarius graeffei. Next base: position 21,290,172 of record NC_083578.1, on the reverse strand, counting down.
AAACCCCTCCCACTGCCTTCTCTTAATCCCATCAGGTCATGTGATCAAAACAGTTCATCGCAATGGGTAAGGTCATGTTTTTTCACACGTTCCAACAAGGTTCTAAAACTGCTTTTTACAGCATCTTCATTTATCTGGTATTTGACTTTTTATTTTGGTATTTGACTCTATTCAGTGTGTCTTGAAATTAACTCTTGTACTATTTTACTCAGTTCAGAGCCACAACCAACTGTTACACAATTACTCTGTAATTTTGCTCCAACTCCAAACTTTACTCTCTAAATTCAAACTAGAGCAAAATTAACGATTTTTGAAGAAAATACTTTTAACTCTGGAAAAATTGCTTAGTCATTGTTTTTATGTGTATGCACTACAGTGCATGCATATCAACTGATCTGCTCATAAGAGATAGAAGAAATATTTACACTTACTCGAGTTGATATTCGGCTGGCTCGAGTCGAAATTAAAAAAATAAAAAGGCACCACTCATCATCAGTGATTCTCATGATTGAATTGAATTGCTGTTCTGAATCATGAATTGATTCGCTGTCCTGAAATTGAATCGCTGTCCTGAATCATCTGAAGCGCATAAAAACCGCACGCCATCTCACAACAAGTTTTACCTCCAAATAGTCTAAACTTTGGCTGGCTGATTTTATCCTGTTTACGGTGGGTGTTCCCATCGTGGAAGAGAAACCATTTGAAACCAAAAGAGTGAAAGTGATTATAGTGCCGTTACCATGTGAACAGTCTTTTATGAATGTGTAAGTGGGCGCTCAGCGCTCCGACTCCAGTGTGACTGAGTAAAGTGACAAGTTTTATGTTTCATCTAATTTGGGTAATTTAAAAACTATAATATTATTTGGTAGTGGGCACATAGGAAAGTGTAAAGTATAAAGTTTCTGTCAATATGTTTATCATGCTTGTATGATTTAAAAACTCGCAAAAATATGTATTTAAATAAATGACCTACTCATTCTAAACCTGCCGAGCTTCGCCGGCGAAGCTCTCGACCTCAGCGGATTAAATATTTGCAATGTTAACTTGTAAAATATATGAATAAATTAAAAGCAGGAATTGTGAGTTCCTCTCATGACCACATATGTTGATCAGTCAGGTAACAGCTCGTAGTACAAAACTGCTCAGTGTTTTCACACTGTCGAGAATTTACAGTAAATGAATAGCATGGCTCTGTGAAGGCAGTTACCATAAACCACTGTATTGACGTGCGCTTCAGTTTCTAACGTGTCTGCCGTGACTGTGCTCTGAAACGTGGGTTGAAATCAACGCCTGTGTGTTGCACTTGATGTAAGTCACACTCGTATCTAAAACAACTCAGAAGTATGGTGTGCTGGCAGAGGCGTACCTAGAACCTAATTTTGGTTGGATGAGGAAATCTCATCTCTCATCTCATTATCTGTAGCCGCTTTATCCTGTTCTACAGGGTCGCAGGCAAGCTGGAGCCTATCCCAGCTGACTACGGGCGAAAGGCGGGGTACACCCTGGACAAGTCGCCAGGTCATCACAGGGCTGACACATAGACACAGACAACCATTCACACTCACATTCACACCTACGCTCAATTTAGAGTCACCAGTTAACCTAACCTGCATGTCTTTTGGGGGAAACCGGAGCACCCGGAGGAAACCCACACGGACACGGGGAGAACATGCAAACTCCACACAGAAAGGCCCTTGCCGGCCACGGGGCTTGAACCCGGACCTTCTTGCTGTGAGGCAACAGCGCTAACCACTACACCACCGTGCCACCTGGATGAGGAAATATACAAACTAAATTTGCAATTGTTTTCTCATCTGTACAATTAAATCGGTAAATGTTCCGCGTATCAGGTGGACGTCAGACAGCAGTAGGAGTGGTGATGACATGAATTTGTAATTTAATTATATAATGCACAATCTACCATCAAACAGTCTTTCCTTATTAATAATGTTGCCATGAAATACATTTGACATTCATGAAAGTTTAAAATAACGTATTGGGGGAAATTCCACCACATATTATAAATCCTCTATAAAATAATACAATGTATTGATATTGCAGTGGTTTGATTTATCACTATAAAATAAATGTATTAAAATTGAATATTTGTCAATATCGCCTCATGAAGCCCATATGACTCGTATCGTGGATTTAGTGTATTGTCTCATGCCAAGGGTATACTATGATACTACATAGTGTGTGTGTTTTAATCCATGACTCGAATATGCATGAGAGAATTTTAACAGTCGCACCACTGTTTCACTTTCAGTTTGTTAGAAGTGGACACTTAAAGCTAGACGGCCTTTCGATTTCATAAAATCTGTGAAATTTAGTTCCCTCAAGCCATTCTGTGGCTGAGAAGTTATTTAATTTCAGGGGATTCCTGAGCAAATAATATACATGAAATCGCTCGCTTTGCGCAGTCATGCAGACAGAGGAAGTCCATGTGCGCATGCGCAGGTTTACCACCTTCTTCTTTTGGGTTTTACGGCAGCTGGCATCCACAGTGTTGCATTACTGCCATCTACAGGTTTATCTTGACCGCGCGCCGACAGTTACATCATTCTGTCGCTAAATGAACAGCTGATCACACCGAGGTGCTTGCTGAGCGCTGATATTTATTAGTTTGGTCCTGCGTTTTCTTTCCTTTGCAACATAACGTCTTTTCTCGCTTTCCGTTACTGTAGTTGGTCTTTCACATTTCATTCGCATCCTCCATTTTCCTCTCCTGTTTCAAATTTGTATCCCACAATGCCTTGCACGAACGGGGAAAGCCCACCATGTGATGCATGACGTAGTATCTTAAATTGGGTCATGGTGAAGCAGGAAAAAATAGCGGAGAATTTAAGGCCACATGGCCCTAAATTCATTAATTGTCCTATTTTTAAAAAATTATAAAATTGGAAGGCTGTGATTCGAATTCAGTAGCTTTCGGTCCACTAAACAAAAATAACTGGGTGTCAGGGAAAATTCTTTTTATGACCTACACTTAAAATCTGAAAGGCAGTCTAGCTTTAAAAATGAGTGGTGATATGAGTGAATCAGTTTTAGCCGAATAGAAACGTGTTCCAACCCACACGTCCCTGATGTAAACATGTCTCATACGTGAGACACACTCCAGTTTACTCTCATACGCATGGAATTTAAATGAAACATGCCATGATGTGTACAGTTGAGCCAAGATCTGAGGCACGAATTAAATGGAAAAGGGGAAAAATTTGTTTCATTGAAGCTGAGTTGGAGGTGCTGAAAATAAATGTTTTTGGAAGACACAAAAATGGTATAAATGCGTGTAAAAATCCAAACGTGAACTAAAGGCACCAACTGTTTCCATTTATGAAATGGAGGAAAATGAAGGTTCAGTACACTTTATCTTTTGCAGTCCCTTGTTTTTGTGTGTTGGTATTTAATTTTAGAACTTGCATAGGTCAGATTTATTTATAAATTAAAAAAAAAATTATTTATAACTATAGGTGAGCTACATTTTCATCCTGAGCACTCAGCTGGTGCACCTCCAGAGTGGATAAAGAGTCACGTATAGTGCTGAGCCTTGTGTACCAACCCTCCCACAAGTTCCTGAATGAGGTGCTGAAAGGATAAAGAGGTATGCCTAGAATCAACAAACGCATATTTAAGCTCTCAGTTCTAAAGGGAGCAATGAGCTAATTAAGTTATTCCACGAAATCGAGTCGTACGTGAGCTGATAGCCGACGAGGCACGTAACACTGAGTTGGCTATAAGCCATGTATGACGAGATTGAATGGAATAACTGTTTTATTATATCCACATTCACTGGATTTTGAGAAACAGAGCATTTAAATTTTTTTTTTTTGCAAATTTGAGCAATAAAAACTTTACACAACGTCTGACAAAATCATTTCTGCTTAGGTGGGGTTCTTAAAAACCTATCGATGGCTGCACGAATTGACTTTAGTGGGTTTTTTTGTAGAAAATGCCGTGTTGCTGTCGTGCCGAGGTACTGAATAGCTTTTAGACGTTTATTTAATTCTTCCTTGGATGATTCAGTTATGTAATTTTCAAACTTATTTGAGGCAGATTCTACCATAACAGAGGCCAGTTAAGTCCCATCTCCTTAAATTGCTGAATTGATTATTTTGATCATTCTGTTAAGTTTTTCTAGTAGCATTTGGGGTCTTGGACATTCACAGTAAATTTTAGGACAGTAGTCCTGGTAACTAATTAATAAAAGCCTGACATGACAGACATGCTAAATGACAATAGAAACACATCGGCTTCTATCATCAAAATCTGACAGACAAACTAACGTCTACCATCATATTCTGACAGACACTCTAGATGACAATAGCAACAAAACTCATCTCATCTCATTATCTGTAGCCGCTTTATCCTTCTACAGGGTCGCAGGCAAGCTGGAGCCTATCCCAGCTGACTACGGGCGAAAGGCGGGGTACACCCTGGACAAGTCGCCAGGTCATCACAGGGCTGACACATAGACACAGACAACCATTCACACTCACATTCACACCTACGGTCAATTTAGAGTCACCAGTTAACCTAACCTGCATGTCTTTGGACTGTGGGGGAAACCGGAGCACCCGGAGGAAACCCAGGCGGACACGGGGAGAACATGCAAACTCCACACAGAAAGGCCCTCGCCGGCCCCGGGGCTCGAACCCGGACCTTCTTGCTGTGAGGCGACAGCGCTAACCACTACACCACCGTGCCGCCCAGCAACAAAACTGTTTCTTACATTAATAATCTGACAAATTTAGTAATAATATTAAATACCTCATCACTAGGACCAAATAATAAAATAAAATATTGAAATAAAAAAGATAAAATTTATTTTCAAAATTGAAATATCAACAATAATTGTCAGAACAGTGACGATAGACACGACTGTGTCACTTTCGCGGGGAAATAACACATTGAAATGGCCTGTCGGCTGAAAGGGTCGCAAGTGGCTCTGATTTATCTCAACTTACGATAGTTTTCCTCCAGAAAAATTTAAATATGAATGCTCAATGTTTCTATCGTCAAAAATTTCTATCATCAGGATAGCTGACTGAAAATCTTACCTTGATTTATTTGATGAAATCTAGCTGTCAGAACTCCAAGTCTTGCCCGGAAGTAAATGTCTGCTGTCACAAAAATCATGCGCAGTAGAATTTCCTCTTTGCATCAGTCAACATGTGCGTGGTGAGGGCTTGAATTTTGCTATCGTCAGGTGCGTTTGACTGACAGACTGACGATAGCATTTTTTAAAAATAACTGTGGGCTTCTCTCATGAACGAAATAGTTTTTTCGCTGTTAATCTATTTCAACTCTATCTGTTGACACCCAAAAATGATAAAGCCTGCTTCCACACGATAACTACCAAAGATCCATAATGGCTGAGTCTATCGTCAGGTCATCTGACAGAAATTCACTGACGATAGCAACAGGGATAATGAAAGTGATTTTTAAAATGGGAGTTATGTCTGTCAGATATGTCAAAGAAATAGAACTTTATTCTTTAAAAATCTTTTATTGATATACTCAGTGTATTTTTAAATGACGTGCTGTTTTAGAAGACCAAATACCATATTTTCAATCTTGGAAATATTACCTCACTGAAAAAAGGACAAGAAAAATTTCTTATTTTGTGGGCAAGTGATTAATGGATCCAGTTATGGTAGAATCTGCCTTGAGCTTTTGAACCAGTCTAAAAAAAATTCAACACATTTTAATGCTTAAAGATGAAGAATGTAGACAAACCGGCGAAATGACAGGAGCAATTTGTGAAAAATGCTATAATAATAATAATTCTTAAATATATATATATATTTCAAAAAAAGATATGTTCTTACCATCAAATACTTTTATTCCATATTTTTTTGCTTTTGTATTTTTTAGGGTTTTGTTTTCGAGTAGTTTTTATTTCGTCCTTGGTTGGTTCGTTCAGCAACATGCGCCGCCATTTTGTTTTTCTCTGCTCACAGTATATGAGCTGATATCCTAGTAGTAGGGTAGCCAATCAGTGTTCGATTGCTCATATCCGGTGAATGTGGCTAGAATAATAAGGATTTGCCACTAGCTGTAAGTTTAACTTACTAAAGTGATGTGATGAATACTTCAGTGTACTTTTCACTAATGACGTGAACATTGTTTAAAGAAAAAAATGTATTATTCAATCCCTGTTGATAGTGGATTGATAACATCTGCTGACATAATAAGTTACAGCTGGTTTCTCAGAAAACTAGAATAATCCCACCCAGTTTGGTTTGTTAGGAAAGCTAATCCACAGGTCTTGTTCTGGATGTAATGTCCTTGCGTCCTTATGATGAAGCTCCGATGTGCTGAACAGAACAATAGTCAATCAATAAAAACAGGAGTTTGTGTGTAGCACATTGCATTTGAACATGTTTGGGAATGCCGTGTGACATGCTAAAGAGACTCGCATCAACCAACTAGGAAGAATTCGCAGCGTCAGCATTGCCTCGATCGTGCGTTTTATTTTAAGATGTTTTCCCATAACCTTGCCGAAGTTATTTAAAGTCATTTTCCAGACAGTGAGCAGCTCCGTGTTGGTGTTAGTTTTGTTCGGTCAGTGGTATGTTCATCCGTTTAAAGAACTGTATGATCTGGATTTATAATCTAACGGCACGCTCACTGCCGGATCACCCAAAATTCTGTAATGCTTCCTTTGAGAGTCCTGTTTTGGCGAACGTTGCAGAAGATCTTGGCATGTAATGTGCTCTTAATGTGCATTTTTACTTTGTGTACGTCTGAGTGCTGTTTGATGCCTGTGCTTCTGTGGAATGCTGTACGCTGCTTGCTTGAACATTGTTCTCCATGATGCCATTAATTAGTCGAGTTTTATCTAATTTCTTGCTTTAGGCTTATCTTTGTTCACTAAGTGTTTTATTGAGCGAGGAATATGATATAAAGTATGACTTGTCGAAGGAAATCTGAATCCAGCCTCTATCCAATTCCCCTGTACTGCTTCCAGCTTCTTTTATAGATGGAAGACAGCACGGGAAAAGCAGAACAAGGAGACTTCAGAACTTTTTGTCAAAGAAGGAGCATAATGGTTCATTATACGGTGTTCAATGTGTCCTTGTGTTGGGGAGGAAATTAAGGGAGATTTTTTATTTTTTTTTTTAAATCGTAGAAGAGACTTCATATGAAGACTACATACAAAAACATCATTTTGGAACAACTACCAGAGTCATGCTGTTGTAGCAAATTAACCCACACCTTCTGATTTCTCAAATCAACCACTATATTCAGTCGAGTGTGTGGGGTTTCAAACTGGAAAATCAGCTGATCCTGGGGTGTGACAGAATGCGACTGTGATTTGTGTGCTTCGTTTCCTTGTTTACGTATCCCTCTGTGGTTTTGAGGAAGCAGCTTGCGGACCGTTGATCAGTTGCTTGTCCGTCACAGCGCTGTGAGACAATGGGGGGCGCCCCAGGGGTCTTATCAAACCCACTTCCCTTCAGGAAACTGCAGATGTGTTGCTGTGCTAGACTCGGTTGAATAGGACCGTAAAGTATCCATCCTTCTGTTTCTAGGCTTTGTACATGTGCACCGATTAAGACTTTACAACTCTGACTCTGTTTGTTTGTGGTCAGTTCTTGCTTAAGCTGTTAAGTCTGAGACATGCCCCAACTCATACCATCTGATTGACAACACCCCTCTGGGGGAAATGGGCGGGAGGACCATGAGGTCATGTTTTGAAAACATGACTTGCATTAAACCAATACTCCAGCCGGATATGTGTAACAGAGTGACGTCTTGGGCGATTCCCAGCCTTGGATTTTAAAATGGTTGGTTTCTGTTTGATAACAATCAACCCAGTCTGCAATGCGCTAATGCATGAAAGCATAGATGCACTAGGTTACTAGAGTAATTACTTCATAAGCGTAATATTTGGAGCACTAACACTTCATAATTATATAAATGACTCACTCTCTAGTATTAGGGTTTCTGATTAAGGTTCACCTTTAAACCAAGTTTAGTCACTTTAGTAGACTGGAATTTAAATTAGCCGGTGGAGCTGTGGAACACTTTTTTTTGTTTTGTTTGTTTGTGTGAAACTTCCACCCTCATGTGATGTTAAATGGGGGCTGAGAGGAATGTATGGTAGGGTGGGGGTTCGTTCTCTCTCCCTCTCTCGCTCTCTCCCTTGTAATTAGGCACTTATCACCAGGCTTTGTAAACACTGGGACGTCTCCTCAAAGATGGTGAGCTTGGGCGTTCAGCAAGCTGATAGTCCAGGAAACAAGCTGACACAGGGTAACGAAGTCAAGCATGACCTGCTCTACAGCTCTCGAGCACCAAGGGAGGTCATGAACCTGGTACTGCTCAAGTAACAAAGCATAATTCTGCGAGGAAGTGGGGTTTTTGAATTATTCAGATTATTCAGACTGTAGTCTTGCTTTTCCCCCTGAAGCTTGACACCAGTGTTTGCCCATTCACATTTTTCTGTTTATTTATTTTAGTTGTTTTTTTTTTTTTTAATTCATTTTATTTTATATAGCCACCTACACTCTGTGCACAAACTACAAGTTGAAGCCTGGTCACATTAGCAGGATGTGAGAGGGAAGTTGTGGTGGAATGTGCCTAGGGCTCTCCAAAAACAGATCTGCCTGCGTGAAATGCGTCCCCCCTTCCTCTACATCTCTGTTTTTCTGACTGTGTGGGTGGGGGGTTCCATGACCGGCTCTTTCCAGTGCTGTTAATTGGTGCTCTGGTCTTTGAAAACACACACAAAATTTAATCATAAAGAAAACCACAAGCGTACTAACATAAGGAGTGAATATCTGTATGTTAAATGTAAGTTAACTTTGGAAAAGGTGAGAAAAATCAACAAGATGTAATGAACGAATCTTTAAAAAAATTGCCCACACTGGTTAGTGCATAAACATATATAAGGTTTGGTGATTTTATTTATTTATTTTTTAAATGGATAGGGTGAGGGCAGTGCCAAAATCTAGATGTGCAAAAAAAACCCTATATGATCCATAAGATTAGATCGTGACCAAAAACATAAAAGCCTAAACTTTGTGGGATGTGTCAGAGTAAAAAGTGGCCATGCTAGACCAAGGACCATTTTATCGATTTAAAAAAAAAAAATCTCAGACCACCTAACCAACTAAATATCCCGAACAAAAAACAATGAGCCTACTTCAACAGTATATTACAAATTACACGCTGATGAAATGACGGTTTTACAAATAGTATAGCCGACTCACTCATTGTTGCCCTTATCTTAATGGGAAGAATGGTGCTGCTTGTTCTGATACATCAGTGAAGCAATGTCTGGCTCCAAACTGGACAGTTTTAATCTCATATTGGGGGCCACATTGATCCAGTTGCGCTGCTTTGTTTGAGAAAACAAAGAATCATCATCATCTCTTTGCACTTTGTCCTCGCTCGTGTCGGATGTTTCTTGTGCTTTTCTTTTGACTGACCCGGTCTTCAGACACCGATCCATTATCTTTTTGACACTTTGATGCCAAGTCTGATTTGGTTACTCGTAGTTTCTCCGCATTCCACATTCCCTCCACATTCAGAGGTGACATTGATATGAAAGTGTAACCTAAACTGACGTAGTAAACTGTTGGCTTACTTAAGTCAGACAAATTCAAATAATAGGCTACTATTTGAATTTGCATAGGATTTTATTCAGTATCGAAAACGACTCATCTGTGCTACTCAGAACTTTGCTTTTGGAGTCACATAGGCGATTTCAGAAACGCTGATAAAGCGTGATATTTTACGACATCAACTCGTGGACCACCGTTTGAGAAACAGTGGCCTAAGCCATTCTCGGGTGCTTTTGTAATCAAAGGATGGCTAGGAGGTGATAAAATTAATATAGAGAGAACTGTTGCTAGTTTCTGATTGGTTCATTATTTCTTCTCTCTGACTGCACAAAGTCTTGAACCCTTTTCGGAATTACTAGGATAAACAATTGTCAGTTAAATTCTTTAGGATATCAATGCTGTAAATAAAAGGTTGATGTTCACCTTCTCCATTGTCTGATAAAGGATGGGGGGGCCTTCAAAAGTGCAAAAACTGTCACAGAGAATGGTTTGGATTATGTTCATTCATTCATCTTCAGTAAGCTCTTTATCCAGATCAGGGTCTTCATGGACCCCAGGACGGTATCCCAGGAACACTACGAGCAAGGGGAAAAAAATGCATCCTCGATGGGACGTTGGTCTGGTACAGGGTCAAGATTGCAGTTGACCATCACAGTTAGTTTATGGAGTGATTTCAGGGAGTTGAGGAGGGTTCCCCCCATGGGGACACTGTTTTCCTCTCTCATGCATACTCTTAAAAAGTCACACACTGTTGCACATGCAATGTAGCAGAGACCTTGTTTGGATTATCAATTTTTCCTGTTTCTGGGCACATGTACAACTACTAGACAGATGTGGAATGCGGAAAGGTGATACTGATAAACACACACAAGACAGAACTTTTCAATTATGAATGAGATAAATTAAGTGTTGGCTCACTAAATAAGGCTGAGCATTGTTTTATATCATCCTGTATTTAAAACTGGTTTGCGATGTCCTGTTTTTGTCTCAGAATATTTAAGATGCATGAAGTGAAATGTTGGCTGGCAGGAGATGAGTACAGTGTCTTGCAACACTATTCATCCCCCTTGATGTTTGTTCTGTTTTGTCGCATTACCAGCTGGAATTAAAATGGATTTTTGGGTGGTTAGCACCATTTGATTTGCACAACATGAAAAAACAAATCTGGAGTGTGCATAGGTATTCACCCCCACCCAAAATAAATAAATAAATAAATAAATAATACTTTGTAGAGCCACTTTTTGCTGCAATTACAGCTGCAAGTCTCTTGGGGCATGTCTCTGTTAACTTAGCACATCTAGCCACTGGGATTTTTGCCCATTCCTCAAGACAAAACTGCTCCAACTCCTTCAAGTTAGATGGGTTGTGTTGGTGTACAGCAATCTTCAAGTTATGCCACAGATTCTCAGTTGGATTGAGGTCTAGGCTTTGACTCGGCCATTCCAAGACATTTAAATATTTCCCTTTAAACCACTCCAGTGTATGTTTAGGGTCATTGTCCTGCTGGAATGTGAACCTTCGTCCCAGTCTCAAACCTCTGGCTGACTCAAACAGGTTTTCCTCCAGAATTGCCCTGTATTTAGTCTTATCCATCTTTCCTTCAGTCCTGAGCAGCTTTCCTGTCCCTGCAGATGAAAAACATCCCCACAGCATGATGCTGTCACCACCATGCTTCACTGTACAAACAGTGTCCTCAGGGTGTTGGGTTTGTGCCACACGTGGCATTTCCCATGATTGCCCAAAAGATCAATTTTAATCTCATTTGACCAGAGAATCTTCTTCCATGTGTTTGAGGAGTGTGCCACATGCTGTTGGGCAAACTCCAAACATGTTTTCTTAAGCAATGTTTTTTTTTTCCTGGCCACTCTTCCATAAAGCCCTCTTCTCTGGAGTGTATGGCTTAAAGTGGTCCTATGGACAGATACTCCCATCTCCGCTGTGGCTCTGCAGCTCCTTCAGTGTTATCTTTGGTGTCTTTGTTGCATCTCTGATTAATGCCCTCCTTGCCCGGTCTGTGAGTTTTGGTGGACGGCCTTCTCTTGTCAGGTTTGTAGTGGTGCCATGTTCTTTCCATTTTGCTATAATGGATTTAATGGTGCTCTGTGGGATATTCAAAGTTTGGGATATATTTTTTTTATAACCCAACCCTGATCTATACTTCTCCACAACTTTGTCTCTGACCTGTTTGGAGGCTCCTTGGTTTTCATGTTGCTTGCTTAGTCGTGTTGCAGAGTCAGGGTCCTTCCAGAACAGGTTGATTTACACAGACATCATGTGACAGATCATGTGACACTTTGATTGCACACAGGCAGGTCTTAATCAACTAATTATGTGACTTATGAAGTGAATTGGTTGGACCAGCTCTTATTTAGGGGTTTCATATGAAAGGTGGTGAACACCTATGCACACTTCAGCTTTCTTTCTTTTTTTTCCCCCCAAATCTTAATTATTTTTGTCACAATAAAACAACAGTTTGCACCTTTAAAGTGGTAGGCATGTTGTGTAAATCAAATGGTGCTAACCCTCCAAAAGTCCATTTTAATTTCAGCTTGTAATGCAACAAAACAGGACAAACACCAAGGGGGATGAATACTTTTGCAAGACACAGTATGTTTAAAAAAAAAATCAGCAGAAAACTTGCTTACCATCAATTCAATCAATGCTTGATTAAAGAAATGATTAAAATATACAAAATGGAGCTGAATAAAGGTTTCACCTTTTAGATTATTATTAACTTGATGTTTGTGAGAGTAGATGCTATTTAAAACAGGTAAATGATTATGATGATGATGATGTGAAGGTCATTATTAACCCCTTCAATGCCCTTGGATGAGGCACGGACATCATGAAATCTTTTACCGCTGTGCCTTATGACGTACGCTACTCGTCATAAATGCCGCCTTTTATGTACCTTACATGGCACATTACTTTTACTTCACAGTGGCATATTACCGTGAGTTGGCCTAGTGGTTAGCGTGTCCGCCTCTTGATTGGGAGCTCGTGAGTTCTGTTCACGGTTGGCTCATACCAAAAATCATCATAAAATGGTACCCGGTTACATGGACGCTTGGTGTACATTGTGTTTTCAAGTACTAGTAATTCATGTTTATGGACAGGTTCTCATTGACAAGACCTGTTTTTTAAGTTATTTTTACTCTACAACAGTATTTTTTTGTGATTTTTCAAGTTAGGGAAAGATTATCAAAATATCCCAATTTTGACCTATTTTTGTCCTATATGCCCGGCACATTACAATTAATTATGGGTGGCAGCCAAGGGGTTAATCAGGGAGGTGATTTAGAATTCCATGATCATCTAAAGCATTACATTCTTACTACAGCCACCCTGTGCTTTCACACTTCTGTGATGGTTCCAGTGATGCTTGTACAGACAGATGATGACAATTTTTACATAAAAATTGAGACCAAAGCACCAATTTAAACAAAGTGTTCCTGTTATCAAATCGGTTACTTACAGATGTTTGACAGCATTTCTTTATACCTCAGTCTGACCTGCTGTTCTTTTAATCTGACTTTTATTGATGTTGGTATTTAAATGTAATATATAATTTATCATCTTTTCACAGGTCCTGAATTGACTTCTGGAGGGGCACCAGAACATTCCAAAAGATGACCCAGTCTGTGCACATAAGCCCCAAATTAAGTAAGGGTTTTGTTCCCCCTCCCCGCTTTGTTAACCTTAAGAAAATTATTATAAAACAGCAGTGTAAGCTGTCCTACTAGTTACAACAAAAAAGAGAGATTATGGTTTTTAGATGGTATGTAAATTGGCCAGCACAGCAGTGCATTATAGTATGGTCAAAAGTCCCCCAGAGCATGGATATTATATGGTGGTTCCTCAAAAAAAAAACAGGAAGAAGAATATCTCCACATGCATTTTCCCCTTCTCCTGGGAAACCAGAAAACATGGTGTCCAAAAAGCATTCTTTGTAGAGAAGTTATCTCTCTAGACTTCGGTCTCTCCCCTTTCATCCAGTGTTAATGCCGTTTTTCACCAGTAAGGACAACACAAATATAAAAATAAGCGTAAATGAATACATCATGTATGTGATTTAACATTTTTTTGCATACAGGCTGAAGGGGTGCCGGTGGTGGCCAGTACCTACTGGTAGATGTGTTAAAAATGCTAAGATTATCCACTTGTGTTTTCTATGAATTTACTAATTATGGGCAATTCCATGTAAATGTCAACCTCACCATGCAAAAATAAAGCAACATGTAATACATCAAAACCACTCCCAGAGATCTCACCTAGGCCTGTATTTTACAGATGTGAATAAGTTGAACCAATTTGTAACCAACCTAATATGTCACTGTCAGTCTTTCTTTCTTATAATGTAAACCCCAAGCTAAAATCAACTTTGATCATGTACAATTCTATATTATTGCCACAAGCCACAGAAATGTATGCTAAAATCCACAAAACAGCAAAACAATAGCCATCCTAAATATTATTTAAGAACTTTGATAGTTTTAGCTGATATTTAGAGAGTTTTTCAAAGGGTTATGGTGGTTAAATTGCTGATTTTCTAAACATATGCCATGTCTATTTCAGACGCGTCACATCCATAACGGAATTTCGTCACATCCATAACGCTGACTTTTCCTTCCGAAACTCTGCATGAAATACAAAATATTTTAAACAAAGATTTTTTAATATTCACCTTGGACCCCTCTATCAAATGGATATCTCCATTTCGACATTAGGTTTACGATTTCACAGAGTTTGATAAAAATGTACAGTCACCCAAGAAAAGTGATACTTTTTCTGTCACATCCATAACGCATCTTTTATTGGCATTTTCTGGCATGCCCGAGATGTACTATGGGAATTGTTCTTGTTCTATCACTTCTCCAGTATGGTACAGCCTTAAAATATGCAACACCTGTTTAAATACTGGGAGACAATAAAACATGCACTGGGTCATTTGTTGCCATTTTGAGTTCAAGTGTCACGTCCATAACGCTGGAATTGCTCTTATAAAGGTAGTCAAAAAAAGCCATCAAGTTAACTAACTCCATCTTCATTATTACCTAGCATAGTGACCACTTTCATCTAATCATGACTCGAATGTTACAGCTCCCTCCATAACGGAGTTGAAACCATACAAATTAGGGAAATGGGGAGTCATTTTTGGTTGGAAGACCACCTCTTTTCCACATATACATGTGTGGATAGTACAGTGAAATTCGTTTCTTCACGTTTCCCAGCTTGGTCCATGATCTGGCATTATGAAGTGGAGATGCTTAATGGCCTTGCTAAATGGCCCAATAGTGGCAGGTAGCCTGGAAATGCTGGGATTTTAACCTGTAACTTTCAAATGAGTAGCCTAGATTATTAGTCATTTAATCATAGAGCCATCATAGCTATACATCAGCCATGGCTATGTAGTACAAGCTACATAGGTTAACCAGTACACACCTACATATGCAGTATACATTTTTTTAAATAATTTTGCCAATTGCAGTAGTTTCATAACTCCACCAGATAAGCTGAATTTAAAACCCCCCCCACAAAATACTTGTTACGGTTATTTGGTGGCAAAGCTGTTTGTTTATGGAGTTGAACAAGCTAGAGATATTATCTTTCTACCAAGCTAACGTCATAGTATGTCACTACAAGCATGCTTAGAGAGATCAGACATGCACGCACAAGTTCAGCAAGATGCTGTTTGATATGTTTCAGTAGCCCATCCTTGTTCTGGCTTTTCATCCCTGACTGAAGAGAAACAGGGCGTCAATAGCATCACGTTAATAACACAAATGGCAGCGCTCCTTCATTACCACTCATTGTCCTCAACTTCATGTTTCAAAATGAGTAAAGGCACAGCTGGTAAAGCTAAGGTTGAGAAGGCTAGCAACTAATTCCTAAAACTATGAGATTTTTATTAGTAATCGTTTCAGATATCTGTGGGCAAAATGAGGGTTTACTTGTTGCCCAATAGTGCTCTGCTCTTGTGTTGAGCAGTTTGGAGTGACACCAGTTTTCATAATAGAAAACAACAAAAGGGCAATAAATTCCGCTCACAAAAATAATATCGAACATGATTTTCCTGCAGATCTGGGTTCCCCTTTTCATTGTGCCTCTCAAGACGAAATGGATCACGGTGCATCATATTCTGTACAGACTCCATATGGATTCCAGCTGGACCTTGATTTCCTTAAATATGTGGAAGAAATAGAAAGTGGTCAGACTTTCCGCCGAGCTAACATGAGCCCTCGGAGAGGATCACGTAGTGACCGAGTTTCTCAGAAGAGTGTAGGGGGTCGCACCAGTGGCTGGACTTCTACAGAATCGCTGGCATCAACAACCAGTGAAGATGGTCGCTCTCTTCCCCCAAACGTTCCTCGAAGCCATGTTGCATCAGCCAGCAAGTCACAGCCGCTTTCGCCATCTTTGGTGATCAGTCCCACACTACCATCTTGTTCAAAAATGCCACCTCCCCCACCACCACGTAACCCCAGGGTAGAGAGAACGTTACTAGAAACAAGCCGTCGACTACAGCAGGAGCAGGGTCTATACCCAAATGGTTTAGGCTCTTCTCTTTCAGACCTTCCTAAGGAGAGTGTCAGAGATTATGGATCAAGTAGCAGCTTTTCAATGCCTTCCCAGATGGCCACAGATGGTCACTTACTACAGATTTCATCAGCTGTGCAGAATCCCTCTACTAGTGGCTGGACCAGATTTAGTCCTCAGAATTCTGGGAGGAGCACCCCAGCCTCCAACTCTGGAACATCTTCATTTCCTCCAGGGCAGCTTCAGACAGTACGAGAACAGATGGCCTTTGCCCTTAGACAGCTCAGGGAGATGGAAGAAAAAGTAAAGGGAGTACCAGCGCTTGAAAAAGAAGTGTCCATGCTACGTGATGAAAAGCATAGGCTGCTTCTGGCCCTTCAAAAGAAAACAGAAGAACTTAGTGCTCTGGTCAATGCAAAAAAGTCTGCTCTGGTTGAACCTGCACCCTTGTCGTCATCTTTAGATCCCTGCAGTGTGAGTCAAGAGAAGAGGTCCATTGAAAAAGGAAAACCTCCTGTTCTGGTGGTAGAGAAAAGATCCATAGCTGTAGGTAGTGATGTTCCCCTTAAAGTTGTGCTGGCTCAGGATGCAAAAGATGTGGCTGTAGAAGCTGCTGTTGATGTCCGTCACAGAGGCATGGAAACTGAGCCAGTGACCGTCCATGATGAAGAAGTTCAGGCCAAAGTTCCAACAAATGAAGTAGCAGTCTGGGTAATGGAATCATTACTTGGGCTGTCAAGTGAGACCGAACAAGAAATAGACAATCTGCAGGAGACCATTAAGTGTCAGCAAGAGTCAGTTCGTCTCCTTGAGAAAAGATTAACCCAAGCCAATCAGGACCTTGAGGAGTTGAGGGCTCTGGAGATGGCAAGAATGTCCAAGATCATGTTAGAAAGAGAGACACTTGTCAAACCAGAGACAGTTGATGTGCTAGTGGAAACTGAGCTTTGTTCCAAAACCTCTGTAGGAGTTGGGGTTTCCAGTGCAGACTTTCCAGCAATGAAAATTGATCAAAGCATTCAAACTGACTTTGTGGAAGCATCAAGTAAAAAGATGGCTGTAATTCAGGTCAACACAGGTATTCAGTGGGAAGATCTTTTTAGCGCTGACAAAGACGATCAGGAACAGTCTCTCTCTGCTGATGGTGAGTATGAACAACGCATCTTGTGTCAAACAGTTCATCAGAGAACTGGTTAATTGGGAAGGTTGTAGTAGAAGGGTGATGAGTTAAATGTTTCCAATGAAAGCTACAGGTCCTCTGAAATCCATCATGAAGAGAAAGGATGGGAGTGGCTCGAGCGCTGCTTGCAGCGGTGGCAAGAAGAGCTTAAAATTTGTAGGGATTCTTAATGGAGGGTGAGTGGTTTTTATGTTCCATTAGTCTGCTATTTGACACCGTCGGCATAAAGATGTTCACAATGCTGAAAATGCATTAAAAATTTACTTATCTAAATTGTGATCTGGTTCAGCTATGAATCAACTTCTAGTGAAGAAGAAGAGGAGGAGGATGATGAAGGAAGCTCGTCTGATGGAAGTGCAGCTGGCGAGGGCTCCGATAGCAGTGAGGAAGAGGCTGCAGCGCTAGAGGATACTTCGGATGAAGAAAAGAACATTAATTTGGACGACAGTGACAGTGATGAAAACATACCAGCTGTAACAGATGTTAAGAAACAGGCTGAAGTACTAAAGGAAAAGTAGGTTGTTATTATAAAGCATGTAGCATATAATGAAGAAAAATTATCCAACCCTCCCATTTTGCACAGTTTGGGTGTTCTCTTGTATAACATATTGGGAAGTCTTTGTTTTCATTCATTTTTGTTCACACCTCAGTATATCTCTGCTAAATATTGCACAAAAAAACAACAAACGACCCTGGACATCCCCCCCCCCCCCCCCCCCCAAAAAAAAAAAAAAAACACCCACAAATAATAATTCCAATATGGGGAATAAAATCCCATAATTTTGAATATACTGGTCAAAAGTTACAGCAGTTCTTTGTCAAATAAGAGGAAAACCAAGCCACACTCGTAAATTTGGGAGACACAGTTGACTAACCTTACAAGTAGATGGCCTTTCGATTTCTTAGAACTGGTGAAATTTACAGTGGTGTTTGAAAGTTTGTGAACCCTTTAGAATTTTCTATATTTCTGCATAAATATGACCTAAAACATCATCAGATTTTCACACAAGTCCTAAAAGTAGATAAAGAGAACCCAGTTAAACAAATGAGACAAAAATATTATACTTGGTCATTAATTTACTGAGGAAAATGATCCAATATTACATATCTGTGAGTGGCAAAAGTATGTGAACCTTTGCTTTCAGTATCTGGTGTGACCCCCTTGTGCAGCAATAACTGCAACTAAACGTTTCCGGTAACTGTTGATCAGTCCTGCACACCGGCTTGGAGGAATTTTAGCCCATTCCTCCGTACAGAGTAGCTTCAACTCTGGGATGTTGGTGGGTTTCTTCGCATGAACTGCTCGCTTCAGGTCCTTCTACAACATTTGGATTGGATTAAGGTCAGGACTTTGACTTGGCCATTCCAAAACATTGACTTTATTCTTCTTTAACCATTCTTTGGTAGAACGACTTGTGTGCTGAGGGTCGTTGTCTTGCTACATGATCCACCTTCTCTTGAGATTCAGTTCATGGACAGATGTCCTGACATTTTCCTTTAGAATTCGCTGGTATAATTCAGAATTCATTGTTCCATCAATGATGGCAAGCCATCCTGGCCCAGATGCAGCAAAACAGGCCCAAACCACGATACTACCACCACCATGTTTCACAGATGGGATAAGGTTGCTGGAATGCAGTGCTTTCCTTTCTCCAAACATAACGCTTCTCATTTATACCAAAAAGTTCTATTTTGGTCTCATCCGTCCACAAAACATT
This sequence comes from Neoarius graeffei, assembly GCF_027579695.1. Lineage (NCBI taxonomy): Eukaryota > Metazoa > Chordata > Actinopteri > Siluriformes > Ariidae > Neoarius > Neoarius graeffei. The sequence continues at coordinate 21,271,162 of NC_083578.1, read as the reverse complement.
TTTCCAATAGCCTTCTGGCTTGTCCGTGTGATCTTTAGCAAACTGGAGACGAGCAGCAATGTTCTTTTTGGAGAGCAGTGGCTTTCTCCTTGCAACCCTGCCATGCACACCATTGTTGTTCAGTGTTCTCCTGATGGTGGACTCATGAACATTAAAATTAGCCAATGTGAGAGAGGCCTTCGGTTGCTTAGAAGTTACCCTGGGGTCCTTTGTAACCTCGCCGACTATTACACGGCTTGCTCTTGGAGTGATCTTTGTTGGTCGGCCACTCCTGGGGAGGGTAACAATGGTCTTGAATTTCCTCCATTTGTACACAATCTGTCTGACTGTGGATTGGTGGAGTCCAAACTCTTTAGAGATGGTTTTTTCACCTTTTCCAGCCTGATGAGCATCAACAACGCTTTTTCCGAGGTCCTCAGAAATCTCCATTGTTCGTGCCATGATACACTTCCACAAACATGTGTTGTGAAGATCAGACTTTGATAGATCCCTGTTCTTTAAATAAAACAGGGTGCCCACTCGCACCTGATTGTCATCCCATCGATTGAAAACACCTGACTCTAATTTCACCTTCAAATGAACTGCTAATCCTACAGGTTCACATACTTTTGCCACTCACAGATATGTAATATTGGATGATTTTCCTCAATAAATAAATGACCAAGTATAATATTTTTGTCTCATTTGTTTAACTGGGTTCTCTTTATCTACTTTTAGGACTTGTATGAAAATCTGATGAAGTTTTAGGTCATATTTATGCAGAAATATAGAAAATTCTAAAGTTCTAAACCACTGTAGTTCCCTCTGAAATTTGGTCATTGTGATGTACGTTTATTTCTGTAATATCTAATTAAAAAAAAAAAAACCCAGGCCATTCTGTGGCTGGGAAGTAATTTAATTTGAGGGGATTCCTGAGCAAATAACGTGCATGAAATCACTTGCTTCGCACAGCCAAGCAGACGGGGAAGTCCGGTGTGTGTGTGTGTGTGTGTGCAACCCTGTGTCCGAAATTACTCACTATATAGTGGACTATACAGTGAGGATGCCATTTTGTAGTGCTGTCTGAATGTATAGTGAGAATTATTACACCCTATATAGTGCACTCAAAGTATCCCACAATGCATCATGAGAAGTAGTGTACAACCGAAGGTCACTAACCAAGCAATATATCCCATCATGCATTGGGGTTGCGCTGAAAGAAATCAAATCAAAAGCCTCAAGTTTGATTGAATAAAAGGCAGCGGCAGAGAAGAAAGTATTCAGCCTTGATTTAAAAGAACTGAAAGATGCAGCAGACAGAAAGTACTTTGTATTGATTAATGTGGGAAATGCGCTCAGTATAATATGGATTTGTCACAAAAATACATGCGTGTATTTATTTTGAAAACCCACAGCCGACTGATCTGGCATGTTTTAATCATGCGACAGTAATGACGCAAATAACAGCACGACAGATTAGTGTCTGAAAGCATTCCCCCCCAATTTTATCAATGAGCTCACTATATAGTCCTCTATATAGTAACTCCCTATATAGTGAGTAGGGAGTAGTGATCAAGTGAGTGATTTCAGACACACGGCAAGTTTACCTTTCGGCGTCATCGTCTTCTCTTGGGTTTTATGGCAGCTGGCATCCACAGATGTAGATGGCATTACTGCCATCTACAGGTTTACCTAGTTTGACCGTGCGCTGACAGTTGCTCATTCTGTCGCTAAACGAACAGCTGATCACACCGAGGTGCTCGCTGACCGCCGATATTTATTAGTTTGGCCCTGCGTTTCCTTTCCTTCACAACATAACGTCTTTTCTTCTCGCTTTCCATTGCTGTAGTCGGTCTTTTACGTTTCATTCGCGTCATCCATTTTCCTTTCCTGTTTCAAATTTTGTATCCCACAATACCCTGCGTGAACGGGGAAAGCCCATCACATGATGCATGACGTAGTCTCTTGGATTGTGTCACGGTGAAGCAAGAAATAATAGCGGAGAATTTAGGGCCATGTGGCCTTAAATTCATTAATTGTTCTGTTTAAAAAAAAAAACTGATAAAATCAGAACTCTGTTAGGCAGTAGCTTTCGGTCCACTATACAAAAATAATTGGGTGTCGGGGAAAATTCTTTTTATGACCTAAATCTGAAAGTCAGTCTACCTTTAAAAGGTAGACACCCCCCCAATAGCTATAAACAAATTTTATACAGATGACTGAACCACTTTTATTGTATTAAATTGAAAGGTATGGAGCCCTGTGATGACCTGGCGACTTGTCCAGGGTGTACCCCGCCTTTCGCCCGTAGTCAGCTGGGATAGGCTCCAGCTTGCCTGCGACCCTAGAAGGATGAAGCGGCTACAGATAATGAGATGAGATGAGATGAAAGGTATGGCTAGAGTACGTCCAGGGACTTTTTTTTTTTGGAAATCCCATTGGTACTATGGCAAGAGTAGGGACTTTGGCTATTTGAAATCCTATTGAAGCCACAGTGAGCGAGTTACCATGACGGAGTCTCTATTCTTACACTGCATACTTTTCAATACATACAGTATGTCCTTGCAGATATATAGCCTTTGTTTGCAGCAATAAAGGGTTATTGCAGAACCGAAATTAAAATATTACATGGATTCCCAACACTTGGGATTTGTAAATGTTGGGATGTGTGTTTTGGATTTGGTTCTAATTTGGAACAGAGTTTCGGTTCCCAACCCGAGTTATAAATAACTGTCTGTGTGTACCTTTTACAATTTATAAATGGTATCATGAAGAGTGATCCAAAAATATTGCCCTTAGAGTGCCATACTGTTCTTGTCACTAATGTGTGATAGAAAGGAAAGCTATCTTGCTCAGGCTTGTTCAGGCCTGGGGCGTTTGATAAGCACCCATTTGTGCTGTTCCGTTTTCCTCTGTAATCCATATAAAACAAGTGAACTTTGAAAGCTTTTCCCTTGTTATCTTTGTTTTAAACATACCAGATGCTTTCTTGCAGGTTTGAACTGAGTTCAAAAATGCGTGAGGCTTGCCTCATTTTAAAGAACCACCTTAATGATGGTGCCAAAACAACAAAGAGTAAAGAACTGGTAGGTCTACTCTACAGTGGTATTCCGTTTTCCTGTTTCAAAATGTCAAAATATTAAGACGTTCTGTAACTGCTGCAGCTCTCCAGCACCCACACCGTGCAGCTGGAATGGTTCAGAGTGTCCAGTGCTAAGACGGCACAGCCGTCCCGAGTTTCCAACTACCTGATGGCTTTCTCCGAGCTTTCCCCTGCTCTGGCGCGGCACGTAGTCAACATGACCGATGGCAACGGAAACACAGCTTTGCATTACAGCGTCTCCCATTCCAACTTCACCATCGTCGGACTCCTACTTGACACAGGTTTATAAGTTAATAGACTTTTCGGATTCCATATTATGGTAGAAAGTCTTTTTTTTAAATGTGATGTGTGTCATGTAGGTGTGTGCAATGTGGATAAACAGAACAAGGCAGGATATACTGCTGTGATGCTGGCCGCATTGTCAGCAGTGAAAGAAGAGGAAGACTTGTTGGTAGTCAAGAAGCTATTCAGCTTGGGCAATGTCAATGCCAAGGCAAGCCAGGTGAGTCTCTCTTTCAGACTTGTTTGAAATCTGTTATCACCATCCAAATAAGATCATTGTAACTCAACCCATAAGCACTGGTTATCATCAGCATGAGCTACATTCTCGTTATTTGAGTAAAGTACATGGTTTTTGTGCCGCTTCTTTGCGGCTTGGCTTTGTCTAGGCTGGTCAGACGGCACTCATGCTGGCAGTGAGCCATGGAAGGCAGGAGATGGTGCGTGCGCTACTTGAGTGCGGTGCCAGCGTGAACATCCAGGATGATGAAGGCTCCACAGCTCTCATGTGTGCCAGCGAGCACGGGCGTGCCGAGATCGTCTCTCTGCTGCTTGAGCAGCCTGGCTGTGACATTGCCATTGTAGACAACGTAAGCACACCATCTGTCCACTCGCTGTACAAGACACGACGACTGTTTTGCTTGTTTGTTTACTGAAATCGGGCTTGCATGAGTTTTACTGAATAAAAACCTTTTTTAAATTTATTTTAGGACGGCAGCAATGCCCTGTCTATTGCCCTGGAGGCGTCCCACAATGACATTGCAGTGCTATTATATGCTCACATGAACTACTCTAAAGCTCAGTCTGATGTAAGTAGCACATTAAATATCTCCTACAAGACCTGCACATAACTGAATCTTGGTCATGTCTCACATTTCATAATCGTGCAATGGACACTTTAACCTGTCTCATTATAGACCAAAGAAGAGAAACATGGCTGTAAAGGATATGTTCGTGGTGCAGTAGGTTAGGAGTAAAGGCCAATTTATGCTGACAACGCAGTCCTCGCAGACGGTGTTGCAGATAGCGTCTGCGTAGCCCCCCCACCTTCGCAGACGCTCTGCGCGCACCTCCCAAAAATTGTGACCACTGCAGAAGCCTCGCAGACAGCGTCGCAGACAAGAGGGCTCTGATTGGTCCACTCTACATCCGCTGTACACGCACTTCCGCTTCCCTACTTTCCCGGTTTGTTTTGTTTTCACAACCGCCATTTTTAAAAACACGAGTGAAGATGGAGCAGCACGAAGAGCGGTTGATCGAGGAAGTGAGGAAGTACGTACATCTATACGACTCCAGTTCTAGTCATTATAAGTAACCGGAGGATAAACACTCCACTAACCACACCCACCAACTACTCCTAGCGATTTCGCGACTTCGCGCCCCCTTGCGTTGTGGCAGTGAATAACATCGCGCACGCCTATTACTCCCTGCTCAACGATAAATTACAACTGTCTGCGAAAAGCTATCTGCGAAAGCCTTGTCGCAAGAGCATGCAGAGGCCTTAAAACATTTTGGTTCATGCAGTTACAGGAAAATAATCCACCACGGGGTGGTGTGGTGTGATACAAGCGGGAGTTACTCTTGCCATTGTGAAGTCTTGCCATTATTATTTTTATAATAACCGCACATCCAGAAGTGTTTTATTCCTCATATGCCCCAACAATTAAAATTTTTAGTTTCTTACAGTATGACACTAATTTTTGGGCTTAAATAATCAGCTCAGTGATGATTGCTAAAGTATGGAATCCAAGGCAAAGTGTACTGAAAACCATGTTTAAAAATCATCACCCCAATGTCGCAAAATCTTGGTTTGAATTTTAAGAAATGAAAGGTCAGCTTTTACTGACCTTTCTTCTTTCCTCATTTTGGTGTTAAACATAGAAAAATTGGCTATGGTTTTTTAGGGTCAAAAGATACCCCAGACAGTGTGAAATTTTTATTTAATACCATTATCTCGAGTACTACGACTAAAAAAAAAAAAGTTACCACATTTTGCTGTGAATGTAATTCCATTACCGAAGAACTACCCATGTTTATTGGAGTGGAAAATCCACAAACCTTCCTGCTTCCCTTGTAACAGTTATTTATATATATATATATATATATATATATATATATATATATATATATATATATACACACACACACACACACACACACACACATACATACAGTGGTACTTGAAAGTTTGTGAACCCTTTAGAATTTTCTATATTTCTGCATAAATATGACCTAAAACAACATCAGATTTTCACACAAGTCCTAAAAGTAGATAAAGAGAACCCAGTTAAACAAATGAAATAAAAATATTATACTTGGTCATTTATTTATTGAGGAAAATGATCCAATATTACATATCTGTGAGTGGCAAAAGTATGTGAACCTCTAGGATTAGCAGTTCATTTGAAGGTGAAATTAGAGTCAGGTGTTTTCAATCAATGGGATGACAATTAGGTGTGAGTGGGCACCCTGTTTTATTTAAAGAACAGGGATCTATCAAAGTCTGATCTTCACAACACGTTTGTGGAAGTGTATCATGGCACGAACAAAGGAGATTTCTGAGGACCTCAGAAAAAGCGTTGTTGATGCTCATCAGGCTGGAAAAGGTTACAAAACCATCTCTAAAGAGTTTGGACTCCACCAATCCACAGTCAGACAGATTGTGTACAAATGGAGGAAATTCAAGACCATTGTTACCCTCCCCAGGAGTGGTCAACCAACAAAGATCACTCCAAGAGCAAGGCGTGTAATAGTAGGCAAGGTCACAAAGGACCCCAGGGTAACTTCTAAGCAACTGAAGGCCTCTCTCACATTAGCCAATGTTCATGAGTCCACCATCAGGAGAACACCGAACAACAATGGTGTGCATGGCAGGGTTGCAAGGAGAAAGTCACTGCTCTCCAAAAAGAACATTGCTGCTCATCTGCAGTTTGATAACGATCACATGGACAAGCCAGAAGGCTATTGGAAAAATGTTTTGTGGACAGATGAGACCAAAATAGAACTTTTTGGTTTAAATGAGAAGCGTTATGTTTGGAGAAAGGAAAACACTGCATTCCAGCATAAGAACCTTATCCCATCTGTGAAACATGGTGGTGGTAGTATCATGGTTTGGGCCTGTTTTGCTGCATCTGGGACAGGACGGCTTGCCATCATTGATGGAACAATGAATTCTGAATTATACCAGCGAATTCTAAAGGGAAATGTCAGGACATCTGTCCATGTCCAACAACCCTAAGCACACAAGTCGTTCTACCAAAGAATGGTTAAAGAAGAATAAAGTTAATGTTTTGGAATGGCCGAGTCAAAGTCCTGACCTTAATCCAATCGAAATGTTGTGGAAGGACCTGAAGCGAGCAGTTCATGTGAGGAAATCCACCAACATCCCAGAGTTGAAGCTGTTCTGTACAGAGGAATGGGCTAAAATTCCTCCAAGCCGGTGTGCAGGACTGATCAACAGTTACCGCAAACGTTTAGTTGCAGTTATTGCTGCACAAGGGGGTCACACCAGATACTGAAAGCAAAGGTTCACATACGGTACTTTTTGCCACTCACAGATATGTAATATTGGATCATTTTCCTCAATAAATAAATGACCAAGTTTAATATTTTTCTCATTTGTTTAACTGGGTTCTCTTTATCTACTTTTAGGACTGGTGTGAAAATCTGATGTTTTAGGTCATATTTATGCAGAAATATAGAAAATTCTAAAGGGTTCACAAACTTTCAAGCGCCACTCTGTGCATGCATGTGTGTGTATATATATATATATTTTTAATAAATAAAAAAAATAGCCCGATAACCATTGTGTGATATATTAGCCTGGTTCATAAGCTGTTCGATGAATGAATGGGGATGAACTTTGCTTTAAATCAGTCATCTCGTATCAAAATTTCTCTTTTGGAACTTTTCATGCTACCAATATTTATTTCGCAAACCAGACCCAAGGCTCTATGCAAATATATGAAGTACAGCTGCACACTCGGACACTACCATGCAAAGAAGACCTAAAAATACTGCTGGGAAATTTATTCTTGTCGCATGGCACTAAATTAGTTATGTATATTGTTTTTCTGTTTTAGGTGTCCCCCAGAGCAAACCCAAGGAGTCCATCCAGTCCGAGAAAGACCTGTCCCTCTGAGTGATGGGCTACTAGCTGTAAAACTGGCGAGAAGTGATTATTAGCAGCATTAACTACCTTTACTGAAAAATTAACATTGTTCACATGACAGGTTTCTATGTAATCATGTTTGCTCCAGATATTCCATTTACAGTGTTATGTCATTTAATGCATTATATCACAGGGTTATTTTTTTATTGAGGATGAAAAGCATCTGTGGATTTTTAGTCTCGTGCAAAGAGGACAATCAAGACCCCTGTAGCTTATTTTAAAGACGTGGGTCACTGATCTAAGAAGTCAAGAATATCTTGGCTCAGACTATCAGTGAATGATTTTTGGGTTCATCAGGTTCACACAGTGGATTGATACTCAGGCCAAAGTCAGCTTTGATTTGTTCATTGTCAATTCAGAACGCACAACAGCCTGTAGCTTTAAATCTGGTGATCAGATCGCGTTCATTTGGGTAACTCCGTGTTTTGTTTTCTTACAATGAAACCTAATAAGCAAAACCGCACTGACTAGATGGAAAAATGACTTGTCTGGGAACTTACTTGATCTGCTGCAATGTTTCCTTCTGGTGAGTACAAATTTGCTGGACCACACCAAATATCATATTTTACAACTGAACTGTATCTCTGTGTTAAAAAAAAAATTAACTTTTTTCCCCCCTCTAACTTCTTATCATTTTAGACTTAAGTGAACGCATGTTTTCCTTTTTTTTTCCTGTTTAAACCTACCCATATAGGTTAAGTTTCTTAAAAAAAAAATTTAAATCCAACCTATAAAACACTGTTCTAGCCTGGTATGATTTAACTTTTTGTCCAGAAGATTTGCAGTAATAGATGCATGCTTTAGACACACAACTGTGAAGAAAAAAAATGAATAATTACAAAGAAAAACAGGCCACAAATCGTTAACTTTCTTACAGTATTTAAGCTGTCTTGGTGGCCATTTGTATACAACTAGCTTTATTGTTGCTGTATAGGTTTATTTAAGAAAGTTCTATCTCAACACTATCAAAACACTGTTTAGCAGAATGGTGAGCGTTGCAGGAACCAGTTCCCACAATATCTGAGGGTTGCACTGTGAGCAGGGAGAATCGTCGGTCCTCTTGGTTAGTTTGTGCCACCTGGAGGTAAACATGCATCCTGGGAGATGTGGAATGGAAAAGTTGGTAAAATTTGCTTGAAAGTGTAGCTTACTGTGCTGTCTAACTACACTGCAGTGTGAATTAGCGAGAAAACAGGATACTTGCATTTAAAAAAAACCAAAAAACCTGCACATTTATGTTGAAGATTGTACCAAAGAATAATAATAATAAAAAAAGCTTCTTAGGGTATTTTCCCAATCCTAAAGGCTGTTGCTCCTGCTTATGAGTATAGTACCGCTGGACTTTAAAACCAGACAGTAAGAGTTAAGGTCATGTGTTTGCAATAACGTACTCTTAGTGTATTATTATTTTTACCTAATTGCTTGTTTAGTGTTCAATTTGTGCCTAACCCATCACTGCTACCTTTGACTGTAAAATATTATTGCTATTTGTTACGTGCCTTGGGATACTTAGCCACCTTAAAACATGAAAAATTAAAGTTTATTATATACAGGTGACTTCCTGTTTTCTGTACATACCAGCAACTTTGCTCTTCCTTTTCTCCAGAACAATTTTCAGGTGTCATCACATCCATAAATGATCATATGATTAGTGAGACAGATACAAAGCTGATTGTACACGGGCACTTGCACCAGAACAAGCTGCCCCAACGCAACTGCCCGTCTAAACACAATTGGTGGCAAGTAGGAGGGCTTACGTAGGTGCAGTAGCGTTTATCGGGGTCTTTTATCATCCAGACAAGACTGCTTTGTGGCAATTTCCTTCAGGATGAAAAAAAAAAAAAAAAAAAGGATCTCTCGGTCTTCAATAATCAGTTCTCAAGTGCTTTTCCTTGTCTGACTTTAAACAATGGAGTTAAATAATTGGCTTAGGAATCATTTTTTGCTTTTTCAATTTAAAATTCATGTAAAAGAGCAGAGTCATTCCCTGAATGACAGTTTTCCGGACGTGAAAGTTGGATTTACTGCCAAATCAAATCACTGAGCATTTTAAAACAGAAACCCGAGGACGATAAAGCAAGTTAAAAACAAGCCTCTGATCACCGATTTTGCATGTGTGTGTGTGCAGCTTATGTAATTGAATCAGCCACCTCGATAAAAACATGGCTGGAACACTGCTATTTAATGAGTTTGTACATAATCACACCACTTTATAAAAAGAGTTGGAATTCATAAAAAATATGTTCCTTTAATAATACACACTTAAAATACGAATCGCAGGTAGTAGTGTGAGGTGTCTCTATGCAAGAGCCACATCATAATCCAGGTCACACAACAGAAGAGCTTTAAGTTAAAACAATGTGTTAACCAGGAGATAAGAGGTTTCTCCGTATGAGGGGTGGGTGGGGGAGGGGGAGTCTGTTAGGCCACAAGGAAGGAAATAATAATAAAAAATTTGGCAACTTCTTCAATTTTAGGAAAGGAGGGAAGATATTAGCTTGACGTGGCACAAAATTGCAAAAATCAGAAGTTGCTCAAGAGGTTCATAAGCTACACGGTCCCTTTCGTGGAAGGGGTGCTGCGACCTCTTGCCTGCACATGTCTTCAAATCTGCTAAAACTGTTGACATGCTCAATTTTTTTTTTGGGGGGGGAACCAAAAAAAAAAAAAAACAAACAAACAACTGTTCCTGGGACAGTGTTTCCAGAAGGAAAATGGATGAATTTAAATTTAGGGCAAAGAGCTCAGCCCTCAGCTGTTAAAAGCTGGTGGACAGTGATTAGTTGAGTGGAAGTAGGCAGAGACTGGAGGCTGTCCCAGTGAAACTGCAGTGGTCATCAGAGATGCTGCTGGAGGAAGTGTAGCAGCATGATCTCGTAGTGCTCACCGGACTCTGGGCAACGGATGCTGTGCCTCTCGTTGGGATAGATCTGCAAAAGGCAACAATTACGGTGTAACAAAGTTTGATCCAAGAGGCTTCACATACTTAACACTGCTACTGACGCAAAGTTTCAGCAATATTTATATTTAAAAAAAAAAAAAAAACACGAGAAGCACAAATCTGTACATTATGCTGTCTGAAACAACTGTCAAGGTAACACTTAGAGGAGTGTGGTGTTCTAGGAAAATAAATCAACGACACCTTGATGTGAGATGGCCAAGCACTACTAACTGCTGCGGTTACAGAAAAATCAAGAATTCAAGAGCATGGTGCTATAATGGAAACTTTAGCTTGATAAATGGTCATTTTTGAATAATTAAAACAAACACTTCCTAGAACAAAAACATACAGAACAAGATTTATCATTCGTCTGTTTGCGAAAAGATATTACATGCAACAAATAAAAATGGAAACGAAGTGAGCAAACCTGTAACTGATATGGCTTCCCTGCACGGATAAGCTGGGACACCAGGAAGTTGGTGTGGAAAAAGTGCACGTTCTCATCAAGGAACCCATGTAAGATTAGTAATCGGTTTGGCCTGTTAAGAAAATAAATCAATAAATGTTAAAATTCCTGGGTGTGAGAGTAAAACTGTTTTTCCTCCCAGTGACTAATGGCCTTTAAATTAGGCTTTGAGTTTCTGGATAGACTAGTATTCAGTCCCCCAGGATTCCGCGGGCCTTTTTTATGATTGTTGCGGGCTAAAATGTCTGATGTTGTGGGGGGTTTCCAAAAAATTGCGATGAAAGTTGCGGTGTTTTTTAGGTTTTTGTTGCGATTACATTGCGGGAGGAAGTGAAAGTTGCGAGAAATTGTTGCGATTTTCTCGATTAAAATTGAGTAATATGTTAAATATTAAGTTATTAGTGAAAAACTATTGATTAAAAAAAAAAACACACTGAGAAATGGTCCTATAAACAACTTCACCAATATAAAAGATTACCAGGACTACAAAAGTGCAGAAAAATAGGCTTTACTTATCCAAATGCACCTGTTGGTTCAAAAGTTAAAGTGCAGAGAACCTCACAGCACAACATGAAGTTACCTTCAAATATAATATAAATGCCTCAGCTTTCATGTAAGAAAAAAAAACTATTAATACTAGTACTGTGTGCAGGCAGTCTCTCCTGAAGACTAAATTAAACAATAATTATAAACTAATAAAATAAATGGCTCAGGCTTCATAGAAGAAAAAAAACAAACAAATTTGAACAGAATCTCACAGTATGATGCTGAAGCTGCCTAAACAATGGAAAATAAAATACCATTTTGGCAAAAACGTTGGCATCCGTTAATTTCTTGTATTGAGTAAAAAAATAAAGTGCACACAGTCCTTCACTGTAAACATAACACACTTTCAGTAACATAATTTAAGCCTATATAAACATTGACTCACGCATACTGCTTCTCTTGAACGGAAACACGGAAGTATGCAGTGTTGCCAGATACTGCTGACGTTTTCCAGCCCAAAATATGTTCGAAACCCGCCAAAATGCACTTGAAATCCCCCAACTGGGCAGGAAACCGCCCAATCTGGCAACACTGGAAGTAAGGCGGAAGGTAGTTTGTCAACATCACCTCAAGACGACGCCAACAATTGGTCAAATCTGCGGGAAAGTTGCGGTGATTGGATATAATTGCAACACCGCCCTGAATTCACGGGGATTGGTTGAATTTGCGTTCAAGTTGCAAATCGCAATATCGCGAAATCCTGGAGGGTCTGAGTAATATACCATAACTTCAAATCATACATCCATCCACAATCCCAAAAAAAGTTGGGACGCTGTGTAAAATGTAAATAAAAACAGAATGCAATGATTTGCAAATATCAAACTCGTATATTTTTCACAATATGCTTAAACTGAGACAAATGCTTAAACTGAGAAAATTTACCACTGTTTTAAGAAAAGTCATTTTAATAGCGTCTCAAAAAAGTTGGGACAGGGCCATGTTTACCACTGTCTAGCATTCCCTCTTCTTTTACGAACACACTGTAAACGTCTGGTAACTGAGGAGACCAATTGCTATTGGTTTTGGGAGAGAAATGTTGTCCCATTCTTGCCTGATATAGGATTATAGCTGCTCAACGGTCCTGGGTCATCTTTGTCGTTTCATGATGCATCAAATGTTTTCAATTGGTGAAAGGTTTGGACCGCAGGCAGGCCAGTTCAGCACCCATACTCTTCTACTACATAGCCATGCTATTGTAATAGACGCAGTAAGCGGTTTAGCATCGTCTTGCTGAAATATGCAAGGCCTTCCCGGAAAAAGACGTCGTCTAGATGGGAGCATACGTTGCTCTAAAACCTGTATATACCTTTCAGCATTGATTGTGCCTTTCCAGATGTGCAAGCTGCCCATGCCATAGCCACTAATGCACCCTTAAACCATCACAGATGCTGGCTTTTGAACCGTGCACTGATTATGGTCCCTCTCCTCTTTAGCCTGGAGGACGTGGTGTCCATGATTTCTAAAAAAAAATAATAATTTAAATGAGTGTTGGCCTAGAGAAGATGGCGTCGTTTCTGGATCACGTTCGCATATGGATCCTTCTATGCAGGATCAAGCTTGAACCTGCATTTGCGTATAGCACGGCAAAATGATTTCTGGAAGTGTTCCTAAGCCCATGCAGTGATTTCCATTACAGAATCATGCCTGCTTTTAATGCAGCGTCGCCTGAGGACCCGAAGATCACAGGCATCCAGTATTGATTTTCAGCCTTGTTCCTTGCACACACAGATTTCTCCAGATTCTCGGAATCTTTTGATTATATTATGTACTGTAGATGATGAGAGATTCAATCAAATCAATCAAAGTCCTTCCCACACCATGTGGCGCATAGGGCGGCACCGATCTCCATTTCCGTAGCCTTCGGCCTCTCGCCTATTACATAGCCAGGGTTACAGTGGGGGGCTAGACCTCTGGTAACTGCGAGAGTTTGACTCCCCACTCGCATCTGTATTGCAGCGTGCCTTGCCAGACGGCAGTAGGTACCGTTTTTATGATGGTCTTTGGTATGACTTGACCGCAGGTAGAACTCGCGATCTCCCGATCGAGAGGCGGACATGCTAACCACTAGGCCACTCACCGGTGAGATATTCAATGTCTTTGCAATTTTACATTGAGGAACATTATTCTGAAATAGTCCCACAATTTGTAAACGCAGCTTTTCGCAGATTGGTGAACCTCTGCCCATTTACTTCTGAGAGACTCCACCTCTCCAAGATGCTCCTTTTATACCCAATCATCTTATTGATCTGTTGCCAATTAACCTACTTGGTTGCAAAATGGGGGCGGCACGGTGGTGTAGTGGTTAGCGCTGTCACCTCACAGCAAGAAGGTCCGGGTTCGAGCCCCGTGGCCGGCGAGGGCCTTTCTGTGCGGAGTTTGCATGTTCTCCCCGTGGGTTTCCTCCGGGTGCTCCGGTTTCCCCCACAGTCCAAAGACATGCAGGTTAGGTTAACTGGTGACTCTAAATTGACCGTAGGTGTGATTGAGAGTGTGAATGGTTGTCTGTGTCTATGCGTCAGCCCTGTGATGACCTGGCGACTTGTCCAGGGTGTACCCCGCCTTTCGCCCGTAGTCAGCTGGGATAGGCTCCAGCTTGCCTGCGACCCTGTAGAACAGGATAAAGCGGCTACAGATAATGAGATGAGATGAGAATGAGGTTGCAAAATGTTCCTCCAGCCGTTTCATTTACTTTTCCAGCCTTTTGTTGCCCGTCCCAACCTTTTTGAGACGTGTTACTGCAATCAAATTCAAAATGAGCATATATGTCTCAGTTTAAACATTTGATATGTTGTCTAAGTTATATTGTGAAAAGAAAATATGGGTTTATGAGATTTGCAAATCATTGCATTCTGTTTTGATTTACACTTTACACAGCGTCCCAACTTTTTTGGAATTGGGGTTGGACTATTCATGCAATTTTGCAGTCAAACACTAGGTGAAGGAACAGTCCAGAACTTCAGTGTTTTCCTATATTGAGAAAAGAACAACAAACTCCAAACTCACTTGTATTTGAAGAGCAACTGTTGAACAAGTTGACTTAAGTAAAAACATCAAAAGTTTCCATAAATTATTAACTGCAGGTATTATTTATTTATTTGTGGACTCACTCTCCCCTATCAATCACAGTGACACTAGCCAATCACAGGCCTTATATCTGTGAGTTCATGCATGTTGAAGTGGGTGCACAGCACTTCCCTTTGAGTGTGTTACACAGCCCTGTGAGGTGGGGTTTACATTAGACCGTATCAGCGGATCATCAGATTAACGTTTTTAAAACGATTCGCGTGCACACAGCAACGCCAATACACGGATACGCTGATCACATGACTAATTAGACGGCACGTCACATGATCCCGGTGCATATCGGGCATGCGCAAGTCACTCACCACTTGCAAGTGGAAGGATGGCAAGCGAACACCTTCTCCAGCAGATAAACACACCTGGCTGTGATGTTCATGTTCTCACTGAGTTTAAGCGCCTGAAGGAGGTAAATAAGTTGAAATGCGTAAATAAACCTCAGTGCGGCTCAGCGCTTCCTCCTGCGCTCCAAATCACTCTGCCCTGAACAGCGAGTGCCCTCTGGAGGGTGCGCACTCCGGCCCTGCGCAGCTCACAAGAGCGCGCGAGTGAAGCGCACGAGCAGTGATTCGGGACTGAGCTGCTGCTGTGTCGTTTCCTGTAGCCCGCGCCGTTTTTCAGCAGTCGCGTCACATGACCAACGCCAGCGAATCAGGAAGGTGGATGTCACAGTGACATTGTCCAATGACGACGTCAGCTAGAGCTCAGCACAGCGTTTCCTCGTTCCTCAATGTTTACACAGCACCGGATCAGATACGAACTGGGTTGAATACGTGGGCCCTGGCGGATTCAAGTTGTTCCGCCTGTGGAGTCGTTTCCCGGCGTTTTAACGTGCACGGACAGTGCATCCGCGACGAAAACGAGACGGATACGGTCTAATGTAAACACCACCTGAGGCAGCATGAGCAGCAGTTCGAAAAGATGTGGTTGATTGGCGTATGATGGGGAGAACTAATTGGTGGGTGAGGAAGGAAGAAAAAAAACCCTTTTTGCTCGCGTTTTATTTTATTCTCAAGCAGCTCATCATCATACTGATCCAGACAGAAACATAGACGCGCCTCAGTTTAAGAGAACGCAATTGCTTTTTACGTTATTGCTCTGGTGTTATTAAGTTAGATGAAACGACTGCCCTTGTTAGCTCATCCGGCCGACCGGCGATGACCTTCTGCCGTCGTGTGCTCTCCGTCGTCGTCCACATTTCACAAAAATTGCTTATTCTCGCTTAATTCTTCACTGATTTTTATTCTTCTTGGCAGGAAGGCAAGTCTGCAAGGGGTGCATATACTGGCGCTTTTACTCAAATTTGGATAACTGCAATTAATAATGAAGATATGGAGTAAATCAATCAATCCCTAACGAGCAGTTTCCACACAAATTGCTTCTTCTCTCTCAATTCTTCACCGATTTTGATTCTCTCTGGCATGAAGGTAGGGGTACCTAGGGTGCATATAACTTCTACCCAGATGTTGCTCTCTCATTATATATATTTATTGTACAAAGAGGCCCACTTTATATCGTTCCTTCTGGACTAGACGGGGCCGAAATGAGCTACGCAGTCGCTGATGGTCTTGTTTCTTTTCTCAATACAGGAAGTGTGTCAATACTCTTCTCTACTATAGGTGCTTAGAGATTCGGTTGGAAGTTGGTGCGTTCTCAAGAAACCGAAGCGCACGTTATGCATTGTAAAGGTGATTATTTGGAGAACTCACTCATTTGGAAGCTTGTCCACATGCAGAGCCACAGAGCCTGCTTCATAGCCCTGCTGGTTGTTTTCAGGCACGTCCATGTAGCGCTCTGTGTAGCCGGTGTCGTACGCCATCCACACCGTCACTGGAGCTCCAGCTATAGCCACCTAAATGAAAAATGCTTCTGATTACAATCCCAGTTCCTGGACTGACAGGAATTTGTTGTTCCTGAAAGGGCTGACAAATGGAATCAGGCGGAATGATGATAGTTACACAATCGTGCATAACACTTGCGAAACATTTACCGTATTTTCTGGACTATAGAGCGCACCTGTATATAAGCCGCATCCGCTCTATTTAAAAAAAAAAAAAAAAAAAGATATATAAGCCGTACCGGGCTATAAGCCGCAGATATCTATGTTGAAAAATTAGATATTTACTGCATGTACAGAACGATTTTGTACTGTAAATGTACATGTATGTACCTGAACAGATTCTTTCCGAACAGTGCCTTTTAACACGGCAGCAACTTTGCTGATTAAAACGGAACAGAACCAAGAGAAAATAACCGGTATTTATTTACCTTCATTTCTCCTGTGTTTGAAACCACAAGTCACTTTAATCATCTTCGCTGGATTTGAAAATAATTACCAGTTAGTAATTTGTCGTGCGTGTTCTATCTGCTAAAGATCTGCTAATTCTTCTTTGCATTGATTTTTCGTCTATCTTATTTTTGATTCTACTTCCGGTTAGAGCGCCCCTAGCGGTGGAAGAAAAATCCACAGAATAGCCGCACCTTCGTATAAGCCGCATGGTTCAAAACCTAGGAAAAAAGTAGCGGCTTATAGTCCAGAAAATACGGTAACTCACTATTCAAATCAAATTAAATCAAATCTAGCATCACCGATATATTAGGCTTTAATAACGGGAGCATTCCCTGGGCTGCAGGAGGCTGGACACGGCTCTCACCTTGAACACGTTAGGCCGGCGAATGAGGCCCATGAGGGAGAGGAATCCTCCGTAAGACCAGCCGTGAATTGCCACACGACTTAAGTCTATAAATTTGTACTTGTCAGCTACGTACTGAAGACCTTCCACTTGGTCCTCGATCTCCACCTGGCCCTGAAGACAGAAAGACAGCCGTCAGATGCGTTTCGATTCCCTCAGCGTCGTGCTGACAGTTCCAACAAATAATGAGTTAAAAAAAACAAAAAAAAAACCTGTTACCGCTGTACCATTCATTGTTACATATATTAGCATACGACTTCAAATTTCCCTTTAAGGGATTACCGGCATTCGTACATACCATTTTGTTTTTTAAAGCACCCTCGAACTTCAGCCCCCTCTGGCACGAGCCTCTTCCGTCAATGACCACCACTGCATAACCTAGAGATGCTAAAGTGTTCAGACGCAAATACTTCACCCCCTTATAGGAGTTGTTCACTAACTGCACCTGAGAAAAGCAAAACATTTTCCCCATTTTAATTATGGTTACATGGTGAATGGCCATTTTATCTTGGGCATCTTTGAAATGATACCATTATTACAGGATTAGAAACATTACAAACTGCACCTTTAAAATTGTTTAGTGCAGGGGTTTTCAAAGTGTGGGAGAGTCAGCCCCCCCCCGTCAGAGAGCAAATAAACAACAGCGCCCCCTTACAATTTTTGTTGTTGCTATACTTAATGTTCCATTCGTATTTTAAAAAATGGTTGTTGTACACATTTTTTTCTTTTACACATTTTAAACATCTGTGCTTTTTGAAAACAACATTTTTTTTTTTTTTTTTACACGTTTTAAACATCTCATAGCATCGTTAGCTAGCACCTCTTGGCAGACAACACACTGTGGCAGTGGAGCATCTTCAGATCCAGTCCATGAAAATCCAAACTTTAAATAATCATGGTCATACTTCCTTCTTTTTTTGGCTTGGCCCAGACTCTGTCTCCTCACTCACTGTAGCTTTAGGTACTAAAAATCGATCCATTTTGTCTCTGGCAAAGGCTAGCTGAAGTTCGCTAATGCCGCTTTTCCACTACCAACGCGGCTGAGTCGGGCTGAGCCGTGCCGTGTTGAGTCGAGCTGAGCGGGGCTGTTGGAGTTGCATTTCGACTACAACCGCGCTGAACCGTGCTGGCTGGAAGTGGGTGGACACATTGGGTGGAGTTAGCGAAAGTGGGTGGACGTCACGTGATGTCGTTAGGCGGCGCAAACAGTGACATCAGTGAGCTTTTAAGCGGTAGTCTCACGACCCGGATAGTAAACAATAAACATGGAGGACATGAAGTCGTTAGTGTTGCTGGTCTTGGTGCTGTGGCTTGTTGTCACCGACAACGCCAACAGATACTGGCAAGAGCGTATAGATGAGGCGAGGCGCATAAGGCTTCAGAAATTCTCGTAATTCTTCTTCTTCCGGGTTTACGGTGTTTACAGATCCCAGCGTGCTCGCGGGGCGTGTGTGGGCATGTGAGGACACTCCTCCTCACCAATCAGTGCACAGGGGAGTGTCTGCTCACGCCCCCAACCTCACTCAGCTCGGTTTGGCTCGCTTCAGCCCCACTCTAAAACCATGCGAGTTTTGGGTGCTGAGTAGGGCTGAAGCGAGCCCAGTCGCGCCACTCTGAGGTAGTCGAAACGCGAGCCGTGTTGGGCTGAAGTGAGCTGAAAAAGGGTAGTGGAAAAGGGCCATAAACGTCCGCAATAGTAACTTATTCTGGTTTATTTTTCCTCACGTTGCACCCCCCCCGAAGAACTCTGGCGCCCCCTAGGGGAGGCGCGCCCCACACTTTGAAAAGCCCTGGTTTAGTATAAATATGCAGGTGATTATAGGAAATTGTGCACGCTGATTGGTCGAGGGATTCAGATTATTCCTCTATAATCACCTCGAGTGACTCGGCAAAATGGCTGCCAATTGCTTCGTCAGCATAAGTGAGGAAGAATTACAAATGATGAAAGAAAATGCTGTTCCTAAAAGCACTAAAGATGCTGTGAAGTTTGGGCTAAAACTATTCAAAGTTAAGGTGGAACTGTGATTTATTTGATCGAGTTTGTGTGAGTCGGTGTAGATAAGTGACAAGCCTGTGTGCACTGCATTTTTTTAAAAATCATCAGCTGTGTATTGATACTAAAACAATTATCCAACTCTGGCTCAGTGACTATTGGTGAATAATAACCTCGACGCCGTCTCGTTATTATTCACCGATGTTCACGTCACCTTCGGCGAATAATTGTTAAATAATAGCAAACCAACCTGAGGGCCACCGTATACAAACAGGATTGCAGGGTGTTTTTTGCCAGGCTTCAAGTTGTGTGGTTTGTACAACATTCCGTAGAGCTCAAAACCGGACTTTGCGGGAAAACTAAAGATCTCGGGCGGAACGTAATCCGCTGGGCAACCTGAAAGGGGGCGGAAAAAAAAAAAATTCAATAATCGAACAAAACAAGCAAAATTTCTGGGTGCAAAATGTCCTCTTCCTTCCCCGTCTCCCATACCTGCTGCCTCCATCATGCTGGCCCAAAACTCCGGCTCTTTGTGTAAAGGATCGCTGTCTGAACCAACCAGCTTGTAGACATGCACACACGGAGGAGTGCTCACGTTACTATAATGGCTGATGAACATGTCGAAGTTCTGCAAGAAAAAACATGGAGATGGTAAAGCATGATTATACAGAGACATTTTCATATCTACAACAGACTTTTAGCCATCTAGCTTCCAAATGTCTCACAAGTGAAAGCGAATGGACTTCTGGATTAAACCTGACGACGTTTCATCAGTCATTAGATCACAGTCTGAGCTTCGTAATACTTGAACGCGAATCTGTGCTAAAGTTAAACAGCATGAATTCAAAAACAAACTGAAGTTTGTATTATTTTGTGTTGCTTCACCCCCCCCAATTTACCATGCCAAAACAAACTCAATGGTTTGAGCCAATGCAAATGTTGATCCTGTGAACCGGTTACTGACACTGTAGCCAAAGCTCCAAACCAGTTTAATGAACAAAAACCACAAACTATGATTTTGAGCTAACAGGCAGTGAAAGTATGGTTTCAAGATTGTCCTTAGCGAATATTCTGCAGCCACATAGACGTGTTTACCCTTTTCAGATCATGTGGTCTTGAGTCCGAAGAGGTGTATTGTTGAGTGAAAACACACCGCTACATAGTTGGATGTTAAATTTGACACAAAATGCATAAAGGGTGGCATGTCTGCTGTTTATATTAAAGGTCCCATGGCATGAAATTTTCACTTTGAGGTTTTTTAACGTTAAAATGAGTTCCTCTGACCTTCTTAAGTCACCCCAGTGGCTAGAAATTTCATAATGTGTAAACCAAACTATGCCCAACATTTGAGAATGGCGCGTCAAAACGGCGCGTTGATAAACTCTTCCCTTTACTACGTCAGCAAGGGAGATGATCCCCACGCCCCCCCCTCTGGATTCCCACCCACTGTATGGATTGCCCCGCCCAGCTCAAAAGTTGCCACCAAACATGGAAATTGCGCTGTACATGGATGTGACAACACAGAAAGGAGTCTGTTTTTACTGCCGACGGGAGAGCCCCTGAAGACGCAGTGGCTTAATTTTATTTACTCCAATAATACGCCGTCGAGTCTACCTAAGATGGTGTATGTTTGTCGGAAGCATTTTCCTGAGGAATGTTTCCACAACTTGGGACAGTACAGGGCAGGTTTTGCACATCAACTGTTACTGAAGCCTGGGTCCGTACCAAGCATCCCTGCCGCATCAGCCACAAACACCGAACAAGTAAGTGTATAACTGTTAGGTCGTTTTGCCGTGTTTTAAAATCAGTGCCACGTTAGCCTTGCAATGGCTACATTAGCTGTGCAGCTAACCGCTTCCAGGCACTCATCTCATCTCATTATCTGTAGCCGCTTTATCCTTCTACAGGGTCACAGGCAAGCTGGAGCCTATCCCAGCTGACTACGGGCGAAAGGCGGGGTACACCCTGGACAAGTCGCCAGGTCATCACAGGGCTGACACATAGACACAGACAACCATTCACACTCACATTCACACCTACGGTCAATTTAGAGTCACCAGTTAACCTAACCTGCATGTCTTTGGACTGTGGGGGAAACCGGAGCACCCGGAGGAAACCCACGCGGACACGGGGAGAACATGCAAACTCTGCACAGAAAGGCCCTCGCCGGCCACGGGGCTCAAACCCAGGACCTTCTTGCTGTGAGGCGACAGCGCTAACCACTACACCACCGGCTTCCAGGTACTCTGCGCTACAAAACCAAAAAGCATGCAGCATGCTCTGTTATAATAGCCAATCAAAACAGTTTTTACAAAAGACACCCACATTCTTTTTTTTAAGTCACTCGTTCATTTTATTTGTTTGTTTGTTCAGTAAAAACCCAAACAGTTGTTGAATTTATTTTATTTCCTCGCGTCGCACCTTAATGACGTCAGCGCGCGGTATTTTTCCCTTCGCGGTTTGTTCCTTCTCTCTCGCCATAGTAAGACACCCACATCCGCTTGTTCTGACCCACTGGAGGTAGCGGCACAGTGCTGTTAGCCAATCAGAGGTAACACGTTTACATGTCATGAATATTAATGATAAGACCCGCCCCCACCCTCTATCCTTCCCCGCCTCCTGCTTCTCATTAGCAAAACGACGCACTGGGAAAAGCGCTGAAATGGGGCTTTCTCCCAGGAGGCTATATTTACGTGCCGAGGGTTCACTTCGAGAAAGGCATATAACATCCGGAAACCTCCACAAGCCCATTTAAAAGCATCAACAAACCACCATGCCATGGGACCTTTAAAAACAAACAAACAAAAAAACCATATCCAGTGTCCGAGATAAACCAGAACGTCAAGGATGTAGTAACTCATCTGGCCTGGCATCAAAACAAACAGAACTGAAATGTGACGATGTGAGAGAGGACCAACCTCCACGACAAACTGTTTACAACTGGAAAAATAAGCAAAGGACTACATTTTGTTCCTCAATTGAAGTCGACCCAAAACAAACAAACATCGATCAGAACTGAATGTGCCTGAGAAATGAGAGCGGAGATACAACTCTACTCAAGAAAATGTGTCAAGTTGACCTAATTACCAATTTGTTCGTAAAAACATTGACAATACAATGACCAGGTTTTGTGCAGAAGGTCTAGTTCTTTCAAATAAAACAAATCAGAACTGAAATCCATTGAGAACTGAGGGGACACGATTTAACTAAAAATAAACAAAAAGTTGTCAACAAAGTGGCAAACAAATTGTTTACAGCAGGAAAATCAACAAACAAATGACCAAGTTTTATTCCCCGAGGGAAGCTCTACCCAAAACATGGATCAGAACAGAAATCGGGTGAGAACTGCAAGAGGCGATACAATTCTTGTGACAAGTCCAAAAACTCGTTAAGGTGACCCAATTAGCAGTTCGTTAGCAAAAATTTCCCTGTGTCCGAAATCACTCACTTGTTCATCACTCCCTACATAGGGAATTACTATATAGAGGACTATATAGTGAGCTCATTGGTTGAATGAAAAAAAAACCAAAAACACTTTCGGACACTAATCTGTCATGCTGGTATTTACGTCATGACTGTCGCATAATTAAAACATGCCAGAACAGTCGGCTGTTGGGTTTTCAAAATAATAAATACATGCATTTATTTTTTTCGCGGTGCGGTTTCCATCAAATCCTGCGCTCTGATTGGCTGGCGAGCGGGTCCGTATCCTATGGTACGGACCCCGGTTATGGACCTCTGGAGACTCGCTCGTTCACAACAACTAACATAGTAGAATTTTTTGTGAACATTTATTTTTTTTTACAAGATTTATTTATAAGATGATCAAAAATCTTATAAATGTTTGCCAGCATTTCTCAGGAGAATAGCATTAATTTTACAGCATGGATAGCGATAACGACAGTGTTCACAGCGAAAGCGAGTTTTACTACCCTGAGGAAGAAGAAATAAAAGAAAACATTTCAGGAGAAAGCTAAAAACCTCTAACTTGCTAACGCCGAGCAAAAACATGGCTGAATCCTGAATGACTCCTATTTGTATAAATAGGGGACTACATAGGCGGCAAAATGTAGTTTTTTTCCTGCCATGGAAGTGCACTTGTATACTGAGGAGGAAGCAATTTGCATTACAGCCGTGAATGAGGATTCAAAATGGCGGATTGCCTCGGTTTTCCCTTTCGGGCGCTCTCGTTTTCTGTTAGAATTTGGTAAAGAAAAAAATAAATATATTATTTACCAGCTTAAGGTCGGTCCGTATGGTGAAATACTGTGACCTCGGCCTTGAATACTGACCTCGGCTCAGAGGGCCTCGCTCAGTACTCTCAAGACCTCGGTCACGGTATTTCACCATACGGCCCTCCCAGCTGGTAAATAACATATGTATTTTTGTGATAAATCCATATTATACTGAGCGTATTTCCCACATTAATCAATACAAAGTACCTGCATCTTTCAGTTCTTTTTAAATCAAGGCTGCGTACTTTCTTCTTTGCTGCTGCCTTTTATTCAATCAAATTTCAGATTTTTAATTTGATTTCTTTCAGCGCGACCCCAATGCATGATGGGATACATTGCTTTGGTTAGGGACCATCGGTTGTACACTACTTTTCGTGATGCATTGTGGGATACTTTGAGTGCACTACATAGGGTGTAATAATCCTCACTAAGGTTTCGGACAGCACTACCAAATGGCGTCCGCACTATATAGTGAGTAGGGAGCGATTTCAGACACGAGGTTTGACAATACAATGACCAAGTTTTGTACAGAAGGACTAGTTCTTTCAAATAAAACAATCAGAACTAAAATCCATTGAGAACTGAGGTAGGGAGGGAGGGAGGAGATATGATTTAACTGAAAGTAAACAAAAGTTGTAAACAAATTGTTTACAGTGGGAAAATCCACAAACAACCCACCCAAGTTTTGTTCCTCAAGGGAAGATCTACTCACAACTTCGATCAGAACTGGAATCGGATGAGAAACGAGAGAGGAGGTTGGAAAATGAGCTGATTTGGCCTAATTATGAACTTGTTAGCAAAAAAAAAAAAATTTGACAAAACAACAACCAAGTTTTGTGCGGAGTGATGAGTTCTTTCAAACAAAACAATGGGAATGGAAATCCGTGGAGAATTGACGAAGGAGATACAATTTAACCGAATTGTGGACGATGGACGCCACGCCATGGCAACAGCTCACCAGCCTTATAGCCAGATGAGTTAATTAATAATATCCACAATAATATGCTGTGGTCTTATTGGTTTAAAACCTGGCATGTTACTGCACAATTCATTTGTTGCTCAGGGCTGCTGGATGCGTTGGCTCTAGTTAAACTAGCCTGGGCCCGCCCATCCTAAGCGTGACGCAACACGAGGGCATGTTGCGAGCTTAGTCTGGCCAGGCAAGCTATCTACAGCTCTTCCAAGCTCCCGAAAAATCGGGAACCAATCAACTTTGAGCATCTCCAACGGCCCTGGGTAGAGGCGTGTTCAAGGCACTGACGTAGTAGAACTGCGACCGGAAGCCATAGATTGTTTACAGAATCTATGCCGGAAGCGCTTCATTCACGCTTCCGCATCTATTACGCATAGATGCTGTATTGAAAGCATTCAACGGGAAGTTCTCATTGAAAACGGAGCAAAGAGCAGCCCTGGAGGTATTTATTGAAAGGAAGGACGTTTTCGCCTTGCTCCCGACCGGCTTCGATAAGAGTTTAATCTACCAGTTAGCCCCGTCGCGTCACATACGTCAGAGGAAAGAGTGATGTGATTGGTTTAAGCTTCGTCACAGCCTTTTCTGGCTTCGACCAGTAGCAAACTGAGGCATTTCAGGGAGGCGGGTCAACCACAGGCTCTGGGAAACGGTTGGGCTTAATATCTTGGCCAGACCAATAGCTCGGAGAGCTTTGAAGTCGCATTAGCCAGGCTATAGTTAAACGTACCTGGCTGACAGAACAGCTGTGTGAGAAGCCTGGCTTGGTCAGTCGGACAATATCTCCTGGAGATTCGTAGCTTGTGACGTATAAATGATGTTCCAGCGGCGTGTCTTTAGTGCCTTGGAAGTACACCAACTTTGTCTCTTCATTTACCCAGATCTAAATGAAAACAGGAGCACAAGCAAAAGTACGAGAAGCAATACATCAAGTAGCTGTTCAAATACCGCTCTAGCATTTAAAGCCATGTAACTGACCTTTGAACCGTGTCTAGCTAGCACCTCCCAGTCTCCACTGGTTACGGTCACCTCTTCTTTTATTTGACATTTAAAATCATCTACAGGAATAAAAAAATGTAATTGTGTTTAAATTGCTGGTTAAAAAAAAAAAAAGCCACCCATAACATTAATTTGAAGCGTGCTAATGTAAGCAGACCGTGTGGTTGTGAAGTTTACCTTCAGAAGGACTGTAGTCTCTACTCCACTGGTGGCACCCGGGCTGGAGAAGGCTCGTTACTCTGTACAAATGGCAGAAGCCTGTTTTTGACTCGTTCACCCACAGGAAGGTGAGCTCCTCATTACTGGTTTGAATGAAAGGATAGAATATATCGTGGACCTGTTTAAAAAAAAAAAAAGAAAAAAAAAAAGTGGTATTTCCAGGTGTGACAGATTTTACATCCAGAGCAACTCCAGCAGTGTAGCATCAAAGCAGGGTTCCCTGCGTTTTCTTTTTCCGAAACATCTTCCGTGACTTCTATATTCAACGGCTGCCGCTTTCAGAACATCGTCTTAGAAAGATGGGAGTCAGCCGACTTCTTTACCATTCAAGTCAACAATACAAACCCTGATAACACCTTACTGACAGACACATCAGTCGCATCATTCCTTAACCAGGCTGGACTGAAATACTTGAAGTGAATGTCTGAAGATTCTCAGTCCTCCAGGTCATAGTAAACTGTAGGTGGTAAGAGAGCAACTGGACTTGCTTGAAGATTCCTGAAGACGTTTCACCTCTCATCCGAAAGGCTTCTTCAGTTCTGTCTGACTAAAGGCCAATTTATGCTGACAACGCAGTCCTCGCAGATAGCATCGTAGACAGTGTCTGCGTAGCCCCCCCACCTTCGCAGACACTCTGCGCGCACCTCCCAAAAATTGTGACCACCGCAGAAGCCTCGCAGACAGTGTCGCAGACAAGAGGGCTCTGATTGGTCCACTCTACATCCGCTGTACACACACTTCCACTTCCCTACTTTCCCGGTTTGGTTTGTTTTCACGACCGGCATTTTTAAAAACACGAGCGAAGATGGAGCAGCACGAAGAGCGGTTGATCGAGGAAGTGAGGAAGTACGTACATCTATACGACTCCAGTTCTAGTCATTATAAGTAACCAGAGGATAAACACTCCACTAACCACACCCACCAACTACTCCTAGCGATTTCGCGACTTCGCGCCCCCTTGCGTTGTGGCAGTGAATAACATCGCGCACGCCTATTACTCCCCGCTCAACGATAAATTACAACTGTCTGCGAAAAGCTATCTGCGAAAGCCTTGTCGCAAGAGCATGCAGAGGCCCCAATAGGGAGGATCAGGTATTTATCCTCTCATGGATGAAAAGCAATCCTAAGGTGTCGTTGAGTCATCCTGTTGGTGTGGGTCACTGGGGGCTGGGTGTGAATGGCCCCCCGTGACCCACACCATGGAATATTCACTTGAAGTGAATATTCCATTTTATATCCCTCATCAAAAAAATTCCCATGCAGGGATTGGCCAAGGATGGCTCATGTGACAAAAAAGTTCCACCATTGATTAAATACCGTATCTCATGATGTAAAACAAACAAACAAAAAAAACCACTATGATACGAGTCAGCCACGGTATATCCTGGATATACCATGAACTGACGTCACAATTGCAAACTGTACGGCCAACTCAAGTCTTTTTTCCCCCCTTCAATAAAGACAGACAAATAGAAATCATTAACACAACTGAAACAATTTTCAGCCGTACACATTAAAACGAGACCGTCAATGATGATGTAACTCACTCCGGCCCCATCTAGTCCAGAAGGAGCGATCTAAAGTGGGCCACCTTGTGCAATAAATGTTGCAAGCTATATATAGAAGCTATACGAGTCAAAATTTGCTAATGGGTAATAATGGTGAGACATGTATAAAAAATCATCTCCATCCACTATTTTAAACATAAATTGGATATTTTTTGGTTTAAATAAAATATTGCTCTAAGAAATAATGTTGACAACTTCAGATATCACAAGCTACATTTTCCCAATAAAATCATGAATTAATTTTTTTGAAGTTGGTGAATTTTAGACACCTGACCGTAACAGTTCTGACTAACCAACTGCGACAAGGTTTGATTGCTATACAACTTATTGTCGGAATTAAATCAACTACACTCCATAAAACAGGTTTACTGAAGTGTTTAAAAAACCACATACAATGGGCCTGCACATTTTCTAAACATGAAAAAATCATTTAAAAAAAAGACCCTTATGCACGTTACTGTGTCCGTCAGAAGTCAACATCAACTTGTGAATAAGAATATTCCAACTAAAAACATTAATATAGAACAATATATGTAATCAATCACTTTAATATAAAAGCACCAATTGATTTATAATTAATTCTCGCCTTGGAATCTGCCTGTTTTCAAAATACATTGATGGTAAAATCAAAGGATCGCTGTCTGTCAGAAAATAACGTACACAAGACTGTATCGTATATCTCCGACCGGCATAGCACCGCATGATACACAAACCTCCAGGAAATCCACACTACCACAAGTTTTGATGACATCATCGCTTTCCGAGAAGATGGAGAAACTGGCCGCCTGAGCAGCGTGTGTTTGCAGTCTGTCAAGAAAGCTAACGTGCATAATACGTAACGCACGTAAGTATAGATTTGTTCTTCACTCACTAAAAATGAACCGTAGCGATCGGGGAACTGGCTGAAATACTTCATAATGGATGTAAACAAAAATTGACGCCAGTGCAACTGAAAGAATTTGCCGGGAGGGTGAATGATCGTGTGGAATGTGCTGGTCCCTGACGGAAGCAGGAAGTCGCACGTTACAATCTGACGGACATTTCTTATGCACATTATATTTTGACGTCCCCCAATCGAAGATAAATAAAACTTGTTTTGGGTGTACTTGTCACCATGTCAGACAGGTCAGACAGGTCTCCTTCTGGAGTCAGAGAGCTTTAAGTGGACTTGTTGGAAAAAGGAAGAGATTGATGGCCCAGAAATGTGTTTCCTGGCTGTAATCCAAATTTTAAGTCTCATTTATTACTTTATGGTGCATGCATATTACTATCAGACAGTTCCGGCTGTGTGCAATACTCATGTTGTAGTCTTCATTTATGAATTTTACTATATAATTTTAGTCTTAGATTTCTCCTGTTACTTAAATATTCATATTCCCCTTTCCCTAGTCAGATCTTATAGTGCAATTAGAGTACATTTCAATGAATTCATCTTTGGTAATTTATGTCCGTCAAAAGTAACATGCATAAGTATACTAACCCACATGTGTTTTAATATTGTATTGTTCCACAGAGTCCTGTTTCCAATCCTTAATGTTAATAGTAAGTTACTACTGTTATGTTATGAGGATTTCTTCACAATGAATTCTTGTGTTATGTCGGTTCATAAGTGATAACAGAAAAGTTATCACCTTGGCTCTTGGTCGTGAATCTTTTCACCTGTTTCTTCAATAATTATATTCTCATTTTCTGGAAAGATCTTTGATATTTTCCATTAAGTATTTTAAAAACCTGATTATTTCATTCTTATATGCATGGAGTTTTGTAAAATAAGGAGAAAAAAAAAAACTAAAAATACTTCATTTTTTTCCGTCAAAAAATAACATGCATAAGTGTAGATTTGATAACTTCGCAGATGATTTTTTTGAAAATCCAGTGTGATTACTATCTTTTCAATTGTTAATGTTTAATAAAATAATAAAAGTTTAATATGATGTAGTTTAATTTTTCAATAAAAGAATATGAATTTTGACATGATTTGTTACATATTACCCATTAGCAGATTTTCATCCATATACACCCTAGGAATACCGACCTATTTACCAGAAAGAATCCAAAAATTGACTGAGAAGAAGCGATTTTTGTTGAACTGCTCATTAAGGATTGATTAGTCCATAACTTCATGAATAATTGTAATTAAGCAAATCTGGGTAGAAGTTATATACTAGGTATGGCGAAAACTAAAAAAAAAAAAAAAAAAAAAAACCCTTGACCGACCACCGAGCCTCATTAGCCGGTTAAAGTCGGTTAACCTATGAGTTTAAACAGGGATGCAAACAGCGTGCCTTTTAGTGGATGCCGCCTTTTTCACGACTGAATCGTGCAAAGATCCGATTTTTTTTTTTTTTAGGGGGGGCGTTGGAGTGTCTGAATAATTTCATCAGAGTAAATTCTGTATGCTCAAAGGAAAGCAATCGGATCTGCACGATTCAGCCGTGAAAAAGTCGGCATCTGCGCCTTTACACTACGTTCAGACTGCAACCTGAAATGACCCATATCCGATTTGTTGTGAAATCCGATTTTTGTGTTAGGCTGTTCACATTACCAGAGACTTGTATGCGATCTCCAATAGGAACGGAAAACGACCCAAAAGTGTCCCGCATGCGCAAATTGACACGTAATAAGCACATCTACGTAATACGTAAACAAAAAACAAACAAAAAAGCGCACTCTTCAAGTTTAATGATTTTTTTGTTTGTTTGTTTAATTATCTGGTTAGTGTTAAAGTGTGAGGTCTCGTGTGTGTTTTTGTTTCTGAACTGAAATGAAAACGTGTAGCCTGGTAACGAGGGTTGACTCCTAAATGTCTCTCTAATTTCTATATAAGTGCACTACATGTTACTAGGAAGTAATGGATTTTTAAACTCTATATAGTGCACTCGAGCTTCAGTAGGCAGTCATTTGGGATACGGCCGCTGTATTACCAAACTCTTAATTCAGGCTTAATAATTTGCACATATTTATTTCGTCATATTAATAAACTTTTTCTACATTTTTATAAATATTTATTTAGATTGTTTATAGCCAGCTGAATTCTGCAACTTCTCTCAGCGCTGGCTCAAGGTGCATAAACACCAGTGCAGTTTGCGATGGAGATGAGGCGAGACCTGGCGATGTGGTTTTTGTGGCGGCGGCGGAACTCACACAATAATCTGATTAATGTGGGCAGCAGACTAATGAGACCGAAGGTGTCAAATTACTGGAAATTTCCAGAACAATCTTATAATCTTGTAATACAGGATGGTTTAAGTTATAAATCAGTTATAGAAACTGTTTTATTTAATCACACTAACAGATCAACATCCAGGTCCCTACCAAATCCACCATTAGCTTGATCAATTCTATAAAAGTCTATTTAAATTCTGAAAACTGTACAAATGTTGTTGTTTTCCACCAAAGAGGCGGGATTAGTCAACGCAGAATAGTGACATTTGTCTCTTGTTGATGACGTGTAGGTCGCATGAATGTGACCTGTCCGGTCAGACTGCAGTCGCATGTGAAAATATCGGATATGCATCGGAATTAGGACCACATATCCAAGCCGCCTGGGTCGCATGTGAAAAAAATCGGATCTGTGTCGTTCAGATTGTCAATAACAAAATCGGATACAGGTCGCATATGGGCAAAAAAATTGGATATGGGTCGTTTCAGGGTGCAGTCTGAACGTAGTCTTAGTTTGTGTGGAGAGATATGATCTGCAATAACATGCATTGTTGGCTACAGACCGAAACATACTTTCAGAATGCACTGGCCAAGGCAGGACTAAACTCGATGTGCCTTCTCATAATAATTAAAAAAAAAAAAAAAAAAAAGAATAGTAATTTGTGAGCTAACAAGCCTGTGTCTACACTTTTTTTCTTTCGCCAAGTGGCAGCTGTGTTCAACTGGGGCGGGACATGACTGAATGGGTGTTTCTGATTCGTCAGCTGTCGTCCTTACACTGCATGGCATGCCCCAAGCGTTTACAAACACAGAATTCCAAGTCCTCTGCTCCAAAATCGGCAGCTTCAAAATGATTGATTTTTTTTTTTAACCGACAACCAAAAAAAAAAAATTAACCGGTTGACGCTGATTCGGTCAACCACCGGTCAAATGGTCATCGGTTAACATCCCCATTATATACACCCTAGGTTCCCCTACCTTCATGCCAGAAAGAATCAAAAAAAAAAAAAAAAAAAAAAAATCGGTGAGAGAGAAGCAGCGATTTTCGTGAAATATGGACGACCCCGGACAACACATGATGGCATAATCTCATCGCCTGTCGGCTGGATGAGCTAATAAGCACGCGAATCAATTGCTTTAACAGCTTTCTGATTTTAAGAGTCAGTAATTAATTTTTTTTTTTAAATGTACTGCTTGATCTCTTTTTCAAATAGCACAAATAACGGTTGAGTAACCGACTCGAGTCACGGCCGTGGCTCCACGAGCATTTCTGTGTCTGTAGATCTACGCATCATGATCGTGCCTGGTGTTAAATCTTAACACTTTTTAGTTTGTAATTTTTTGATGAGGGATAGAAATCAAAAATCCCCTGCACTGAAAGGCTCTGGTTGAAATTATGGATTCTCTTCGGTGACTGGCGTAGTACTGTTCTCTTCGAGGCTGCGCTCGTCACAAAATGTCAGTCACCTTGGCGAATCCATAATTTCAACTGGAGCCTCTCAGTGCATGGTATATTCGCTTACTATTGAACAATTCCCCTAGGGATGTCATAAACAAGAAACCATGAGAGAAAGGCGTTTGAGGACGCTGGATCACGGGATTAGAAATCATTACTCTTCTATAACTGTATCCTGTAAAACCAAAAAGTACGACGTGTCTTGAAAGGATGTTGTGAATAAGAGTCTTGGGATGAGCAGGACAGTTGGTCCAGTTGAGATTTTCATTTGAAGTAAGCGTGAATCTTGGGTGAACGCTGGTTATGACTGCTCAAAGTAAGTAATACAATTTAAAAGAAAAAAGCCGAAATGCTCATTCCAATACCAGTTTGAATGATTGTCTTATTTTAGAGCGAAATCTTAGTTCTGTGGTTTTAAGTCATATAAAAGTGCCATCTCTTAGGCCTGTGCTGGCTTGCTTTATCAGTAATGGACATCATGATCAAGCTACCAGCACATCCAGGAACAACTTTAAACCTCTGCTGAGCTCTGTTGTGCAGTAACACCACTGAGCTCGATATAAAATCATAGGCTCGTCAGAGTGAAGCCAGCTGCCCGCCATCTTACCACTCCCATCGCGGAGCGGAACAGTCGTTTAGATGACTGGAAGCTATGCAAAATTGGACAAGTTACGTAGGTGATGAGAAAAATTAGAAGAAAAATGCCTACATGTTCAGCAGTGAACTGTACAAATCAGCAGGTCAGAGGTTGTGGACGGACATTCCGCCTGCGAGTATTTATTTATGAAAAAGAAATATATGAAAAGGTACACTGTATAAGAAAAAAACTGAAAATCTCCGTAAAAATACCATATTTTTCGGACTATAAGTCGCACTTTTTTTCATGGTTCGGCTGGCCATGCGACTTATACTCCGGTGCGACGTATATATGTTTTTTTTTTTTCACCGCGGAATAACTGGAGCTGATGCCGAGTCTGACGACAGCCACGCAGAAGAAGAGGAAACGGCGCTTCGTCTGCCGGTGGAGTTGGCAGAGTTGTTCAGAAGCGACACCGAGGATGAGGAATTCAATGGATTTGCTGATTTGGAGTGAAATCGTCAGCTTGATAAACTTGATTGACCTGTGTTTTATTATTAATGATAGGCCTATAGTTATTTAAATAAAGTTATGTAATGATTTTAGCCAGTGCTTAATTTGTGAAGTGGGAGGTCCCGGAACGCAGGAGGTGGGTGGGTCCGGTGACTCAAAAAAAAAAAAAAAAGGCGGGGGGTGGTTTACTATAACTTTACGCACACGCGCTTATTGTGTAAATAATAATAATAACTAGACCGGACAATTCCCCGGGGGAAATTGTGAGAGGATGCAGTGCGCGAAGCAATTCGGTCACGCATGTTTGCTGGCCGTGAATGTGTGACCCGCAATGATGTTTCAATGCAATGATTGTGTGTGTGCTTGAGACAGCAGCCGTCATGAAGAGCTATTCAAGAGCATAAACAACGTGACTACAGGCGGAAATTAGCATGTACTGCTATAACCTGGGACAGACATCTGTCCTTACCACAAGGATAATGTTTAATTTGTGCACTGTCCCTTTTAAAAATAAAATAAACTCTAAGAAGAGTGTTTGTAGTTTGTATGTACGAACAGAAGTGTTCCTAATAAAGTGGGCGGCTAAGGTGAAGTGTCATGCCGACCGAGGCCGTTTTTTTTTTTTCCACAAAAAAAAGAAATTCACAAAATTCTTTCACAGTGAGCGCTAGAAGGGTCTCCTGAATATAATGATGTATTTTTTTGTCTGTAGTGTTAAAAATAAGGACACTAGAGCGATTTAAAATTGAGTGACTTTTCTGTCCTGTTTATAATGGGTGTGAATGAAGCCTCTCGTCTGCCCTCTTCTCAGTTTGAGGCTTCTCATTCAAAAACCGTAAATCCTATCGTTTAGGTAGACGCATTGTGTGAATCAGGACAAGTTTTCCTATTACTTTTGAGAAAATCATGTCTGTAGAGTGAAATTTGTGGCTGAAAACACAGTTTAAGCGAGAAAGTTTGAGCTTTTTTTTCAAGCTGTCTACACTCTAAGTTAACGACCTTCACTGGTGTGTAACGCAATAGACACCCATTCAAAAGCCGGATTTTCTCCCGGAACCCACATGGCGTTTGAGCCGGGACTGATCCGAAAGTGTAGAACCTAGCAGAAAAGTTGAATGCGTTTTAGAGTTTGAATCACGTCTCTAGGTGAAAGCATGCCAGAGCAGCGGATGTTTGAAAAAGTGCTTTTTTTTCAATTAATTCCATAGAAATGAATGGGGTTTTTTGGGGCGATTTTTTCGCGACGTAGTCGCGAAAAAATCGTATTCTGTAGAAAAAAGTAATAGCATAGCGAGTCCGATCGAACCACACGTTTTGATATATTTTGTTTGTCTGTGTGCAACGTACGGTTATTGAGTTATTCAAAATTGAAATTTGCGTAGGAATAATAAGAAAAAATATAAGAAAAATAATAAGAAGAAACACGTAGAAGAACAATAGTTGCAGTGCTGCAGCACTGCATCCTAATAATAATATCAGATATTATGATCTTAGAAAACGCTTTAGTGACGAACAGTTACAGACAGTAATGTGTCATGATATTATGTTATAAAATATTTTTTATTAGGCTATATATTAAATTATATATTAAATTTATCTTCTAAAATAACAGACTGTACTCATATCACAACCAGTTTATTTCACCATTGGAAATCAGATCACACAAGACATGAGTTAAATGGCTCATTTTAAGGACTTAAGTAGGGGATTTAAAAGCAGTGCCAGCAGGACTTCGTGGCTCAGGTTGGTAAGGCGCCATACCATAAATCCGGGGACCCGGGTTCGATTCCGACCTGCGGTCATTTTCCAAGCCCTCCCTGTTTTTCTCCTGCTCATTAAAAGCAGTGCCAGCAAACATAAGTGCAATCAATTCAAGTAATAGTTAAGAAATAAAGGGTTTACAAAACAAGTTGGAGAATTCATTTTAAAAATTTTAGTAAGCTTTCTTGTTTTTTTGCCATTTTTTCCACAGCGCAAGCTAACGGCTACAAAAAACCCGGTGTTCTATTGAGCAGAATTATACACCCCATGTCCCTCCCTCTTCCCCTTTTGCATAGATTTTGTGGATGTCATAGGAGAGAAATCAACAACAGATGATATTAAAATCAAAACCGAACACTAAACAAATTTTTATTTACTTATTTAATTTGTTTGATTTTTTTCCCTTTGTGATGGTCACGGAGGTGATCTGATCCATTTAAATAGCTGCCGGAACACCGAATGAAATGAAAATAGCTGCCGGATCCGACGACGGAGGTTCCGGATCTTGTTCCGTCATGTTCCGGCTCAAATTAAGCCCTGATTTTAGACCTATAGGCTAATGAATAACTTGATGTTACGGTACATATTCAGCCAGTTTTTCTCTGGGCTATTATAAATAATTTTGTTTTGCATTTTTAAAAATAACTCTCCTTCCAAGATGAACTTTATTCTTCGTCTCTGATGTTATGGTGTTAATGGCCTGAATAACGTTTAATGTTTTTATCTGATATGACGTTAACTGGCAGGCGCACTTTCTGCCTGTTTTTTTCTCTGAGCATTTTGGTTTTTTTTCACTAGACTGTTGTTTTTACTACCGTACCTGTCTTTGGAGATGATATACCTATAGCCTACTTGACCTCTGATTTGATGAAATAAAATTCGACAAAAATGAAGAATGACACTCCTCGATGATGACTACAGCTTTAATAACAAAGATGAAAGAGCCATGGGGCGATAATAAGCCCTACCGGTAAAAATATTCTAAAAGCAAACTGATGAATGCATCAGTAATAGGCTACTAATATTAGTTATAATAATAATCAGGGATGTGATTTTTTCCACGAATTCGCGGAATTCCGCTTTTTTCATCTCAAAACTTGAAAAAAAAATTTTTTTTCCGTCATTGAGATGAAACGAGCAGTGTTGCCAGATACTGCTGACGTTTTCCAGCCCAAAATATGTTCAAAACTCGCCGAAATGCACTTAAAACCGCCCAATTAGGTGGGAAATCGCCCAATCTGGCAACCGCCCAATCTGTTACAGAGCGATAGGCCAATCACGTACCTCGTTTCAAACGAGGTACGTGATTGGCCCATCACTCTGTAACAACCAATGAACGCGCTCGTTAGATAGCTGTACACAAGCTCGCTTCAAACAAAGAGTTGAAAGATGGCAGCCTCCGTGATCGAGCGTAAAGATGCAAATCGAGTTAAAGAAATCGACAGAATAGTGAAAAACAAGTTCCGCTGGGAATGGTTGGAGAAAGAGGTTGCTACAGACGTTGGACATAAGACTGTGAGACATTTGTTCAGCGATTTCGTTCTGAACACTGGAGTTATGATTATCCTTAAGTGAGTGAACACCGCAATAAGTTTTGAATATCCTTAAGTGAGTGAACACTGGAGTTCTGAATATCCTTAAGTGAGTGAACACTGTGGAGTTATGATTATCCTTTGGTGAGTGAACACTATAGAGTTATGTATATGAAGTCGACATTGCTAGAGTAGAAACTGCAGAAAAAAAGTGACTGATCTGCTGGAACTGGACATGGATGCTAGCATCTTTTTTCTTTGAGAGTTCCTGAAGACTTGTGGATGAATTCTTATGTTGCATCATGTGTGTTTGAAAAGGCACATTTAGGTATGTTCAACTTCTACAGTAATTGAAAGTATAAATTTTGTTTTTCCTTATACAATTTTCTATTTATTCTAATGCAGATGATTTAATTTAGAATGACATTTTTAGGTTTCGTGTTTTGGCTTTTTGTCAGTTAAGAATCATTGAATTTACTATAGGGGCTCAGAGTTGCATGTTGACCATTCAATTGGCTTGAATTTGTTAATCATGACAAGTTTTTTCTTGTGCGTTTGCTTGCCATTTTAGTACAATTTTTAAGTCAGAAAACCCCAGAACCCAGGAGCTTCGGGGGGCTTTGCCCC
Organism: Neoarius graeffei; assembly: GCF_027579695.1. Lineage (NCBI taxonomy): Eukaryota > Metazoa > Chordata > Actinopteri > Siluriformes > Ariidae > Neoarius > Neoarius graeffei. The sequence continues at coordinate 21,234,294 of NC_083578.1, read as the reverse complement.
CCTTGTCCCCCCACCAGGGCGCTGCCCTGGACCAGCTGGGGGCCTGTAGCCCCCAGACCCCCGGCTAAAATTTTCAGATAATTTCACCAGCCCCAAATCACATCCCTGAATAATATAGGCTATTAGTAATAATGATAGTGATAGTATTAAAGATAGTAGTAGATATTTAAAATAATCAGACTAGGCTACTTACAGGGCAAAGGGCGCGTTATTACTGCTCAGCTGTTTGTTTATTAAATAAACAATGCAGTTGCGCAGGAACCACGCGCCGCTTATCAGATAGAATCGCAGATTCTATGGATAGAATAACCCTTCAAAAAAGTGCGACTTGTAGTCCGGTGCGACGTATATGGTTTTTTCGTCTTCATAATGCATTTTTTGGCTGATGCGACTTAAACTCCGGAGCGACGTATAGTCCGGAAAATACGGTAATTACAGTAGTTAAAAAAAAAGATCAGAGACTGAACTGGAAAAGGAAAAAAAAACAATAAGGAGTGAAGGGGAGCGCTATAAAGATATGTAAGGAATGTGGGTAAAGTTGAGAAAATAAGAGGAGGTAATGGGGGGAGAAAATAAAAGTTAGGAGATACTTATCTTGGGGCAAATTTGATCAGATACCACAGTTTAACACATAAGCCAAATACACACGATGGGAGTGGTAATATGGCAGCCAGATGGCTTCACTCATGGGGAATCGGCTCCGAGCTCTCCAGATTTTACATAGAGCTCCGTGAGTAACACACGTCAAACGACACACTTTGAGAAACCGTATAAAAACACAACTGTGCTTACATTGATCCAGATATCCGTCACCTCCTCGTAAACGATATAGGGCTGTACTCCTTCAGGCATGGCTGCTACATGCTCTTCCCACTGTGGCTCCTCTGGGCTCACAGACAGAAACAGAGCAGGAGGCAGTAAAACCAGCTGCAGCTTCTGCTGACTGCGATCCAGCAACACTGCCCACGCGCTGCCGTGACACAAACCACTATTCAGTTCACATGTCAAAACAGAGAATCGACAGAACGCCATACTGGCCATGTGATAATTTTAGTATGTGGAAAAATGTGTTGGCAACGTACTATTTGCCATCTCTTGTCCAGCCGGCCCGCGCAATGTACTCGGCGCCAGGAAAGAGAGTATTGAAAGGCAGAACAAGCTCCTTGTTTTGTGTGCTCACAATCTAAGAACAGAAAAACAAAACGGGACAAATGTAAGACAGTTTAATCCAGTTTTAATTCTCTTCAAACTGCTTCTTCATCCAAATACCAGGGATTTCATTTGTCAAAGTGAACACAGATGATGTTCTAAATTTGTGAAAGAGCAGCCAGTACAGATAAGGAAATTTATTGCACGTGCATGCGCATGCACACACACACACGATGGACAAATGATGAATCCTACGCATTATAATTTGCTGCACTCGTGCACTGTCACACGCCCCTAAATTACCATACATGGTAATAACTTCCCTTTAAATCGCCCAGTATCCTGTTCATAGTAGTTTGCTGTTGAGGATATCAGTGTTTTCCCCAGAAAAAAATTAAAGCCCTAAATTCTGGCATGATAAAACACAGGACAATTGAGCGCCAACGGGGCGAAGCGAAACTAGGGGGGTGCGGGGGCATGCCCCCCCGGAAAATTTTTTGAAAATAGATGCTCTCCGGTGCATTTTCAGGGTCTCCGAGAGGTTTTAGATCCATGATTATAGGATAGAGTTTAACAGTGTTTCAATGATTTCTGACCTAAAGAGTATTAATGTATACACATTTGAAATTTCACCTTAAAGTTCAACATGCAAGTTAAACTGTTTTGTTATAGATTACTGAGGTATACGATAGATTTGAAAATCTACGGGGATCCCTTGCACTTAATTATCTATGATCGAAGTAGTGTTGTAACAAAAATGTGCATGAAAATATGAACAGCGGTTTGCTCCAGCTTATGCAATCCAATGAAGAGAATCGATCATCATGACCTCCTGTTGATCACAAAGGGATCTGAACCTAAGAACTGCCACCTTAAAATAAGTTGCTGTATTACTATAACTGTAATGATTTAGGTTTCTGATGCAATTACCATAATATATGTATAACTAAGATGCACTGAAAAGAAAAGTAAGGCAACTGCATATTATAAAGTTTAAATTTTGGCACTTTATTAAATGGACTAGATTCAGATTAAAACATATTTAAAGGAAAAGAAAACTTAATGCATACATTTAAGTTTGCAGAAAGATTATGTATTTATAAAAACATTTCATGAAGAGATTGTGTTAATAAGTGTCAAATGTAGCATAAGTTTGAATAACAACGATAAGCAGATTTGGCAGTGTGATGTCACTGTGAGCCTTTAACAGAATAATCCGGAGCCGCCTTTTGTTAAAGGTCCCATGGCATGAAATTTTCACTTTCTGAGGTTTTTTAACGTTAAAATGAGTTCCTCTGACCTTCTTAAGGTCACCCCAATGGCTAGAAATTTCATAATGTGTAAACCAAACTATGCCCAACATTTGAGAATGGTGCGTCAAAACAGCGCGTTGATAAACTCTTCCCTTGCCGACGTCAGCAAGGGAGATGATCCCCACGCCCCCAACTCTGGATTCCCACCCACTGTATGGATTGCCCCGCCCAGCTCAAAAGTTGCCACCAAACATGGAAATTGCGCTGTACATGGATGTGACAACACAGAAAGGAGTCTGTTTTTACTGCCGACGGGAGAGCCCCTGAAGACGCAGTGGCTTAATTTTATTTACTTCAATAATACGCCGTCGAGTCTACCTAAGACGGTGTATGTTTGTCGGAAGCATTTTCCTGAGGAATGTTTCCACAACTTGGGACAGTACAGGGCAGGTTTTGCACATCAACTGTCACTGAAGCCTGGGTCCGTACCAAGCATCCCTGCCGCATCAGCCACAAACACCGAACAAGTAAGTGTATAACTGTTAAGTCGTTTTGCCGTGTTTTAAAATCAGTGCCACGTTAGCCTTGCAATGGCTACATTAGCTGTGCAGCTAACCGCTTCCTGCAGTTAGCCAGGTACTCTGCGCTACAAAACCAAAAAGCATGCAGCATGCTCTGTTATAATAGCCAATCAAAACAGTTTTTACAAAAGACACCCACATTCTTTTTTTTAAGTCACTCGTTCATTTTATTTGTTTGTTCAGTAAAAACCCAAACATTTGTTGAATTTATTTTATTTCCTCGCGTCGCACCTTAATGACGTCAGTGTGCGGTATTTTTCCCTTCGCGGTTTGTTCCTTCTTTCTCGCCATAGTAAGACACCCACATCCGCTTGTTCTCACCCACTGGAGGTAGCATCACAGTGCTGTTAGCCAATCAGAGGTAACACGTTTACATGTCATGAATATTAATGATAAGACCCGCCCCCACCCTCTACCCTTCCCCGCCTCCTGCTTCTCATTAGCAAAACGACGCACTGGGAAAAGCGCTGAAATGGGGCTTTCTCCCAGGAGGCTATATTTACGTGCCGAGGGTTCATTTCGAGAAAGGCTGCGGATATAACATCCGGAAACCTCCACAAGCCCGTTTAAAGCATCAACAAACCACCATGCCATGGGCCCTTTAAATGGATCCCAGTGACATCACACTGCCAAAAATGCTTATTATTTGAAATTATGCTATATTTGACACATTTGGACAACTTCACTTCGTGAGAGAGTGTTTATAAGTACATAATCTTTCTGCAAACCCAAACTAATTAAGTTTTCTGCTCCTTTAAAGCAGATTAATTCTCCTTGGCTTTTGCTTGGCCCAATGTTGGGCAGCCCTCTCATAGTCCATCTCGCGGTCATCCATGCTGATGTGGATCAGATTGTCCAGCGAGTCTTCTCCTAGCTTATTAAAATCACTCCGCTTTGTCCGTCTGGTGCGAGACAACATCGGCAGCCAATGAGATCGCTTATAATGAATCGGAAACTTCCGGGATGTTTGACGGTTTCTTTCGATATTTTTATTGGACGGTTTGAACACGTGATCTTGACGTAGCCAACAGATTACAGTTTGTTTACATCAGACCACGCGGACATATTACTTTGACAGAATCAACACAAACATTGGGAAAAAAGGCCGCTTGTTTAACACAAATATCAATCAATATGTAAATGGATCTGTTATTTGCTCTCCTATGTATCTAGTTACTTGTGGGTAGGAAATTTTAACGTATCGGTATAAATCTAAGCGTATCGGATTTTAACTAAAGCGACTAAGCGTATCGGCAGGCAGAGCAAGCATATCAGGCCCGATACGCTAAAATGCTTTGGGGAAACCCATGGGATATGAAGCATGTCAAAGAGCATCAAACCAGGTGTGGATAAACGAGACCCTATGGAACAAATAAGGGCACTTGACACTTACCTCGCCATTCGCATCAGTTCGAATCTCGACCAGTTTCAAACTGATTTGAGGGTTTTTACTCCCTAAAATTCGAACAGAACATGAAATCAGTGCCCCATTATACGACACATTCAAGTCAGTACAAACAGGGCAGTAAATGCAGGTGCATGAGTGATTAGAAAACAAAGACTTAGAGAAGGATTAGAGAAACTGATTAAAAAACAAAACAAAAAACTGCCGTAATGTGCCAATCCTCATCCCCAAGTAGCGCTGTAGACTTAAAATTTTGCAAAGTGTGCTGGAAAACTGAGTCCCTGGAATAATCAAAAACACATCATCATAAAACTAGCGCTCAAAGACCTGCTATGAGTACAGCACATTCCGTTGCTGTTCGAGTTATCTACTGCTTGGGCACGATGTTCCTCGGCTCACATCTCAGGTATTTAGAGAAATATTTTATCATTGCGCACTTTTTTCTCCCTGAGGGGAAAAATAAATAAATAAAAAATCTGGTAGGATGTGAACCGGCTACAAAGTGGATGCTTGCCAATCAAACCTCAGACAAGTTCTCTTTTAAATTTACGTGTGGAAAATAAATGTGGCACTGTCCAAATTATTAGAAACTGCACCTAACATTAGGTGCCATTAGGTCATAGCTTCACAATACATGACCTAATGGTTAGAGAAGCAGATTTGAGACCAAAAGGTCGCTGGTTCGATTCCCTGGACCAGCAGGAATGGATGAAGTGCCCTTGAGCAAGGCACCTAACCTCCAGCGGCTCCCCAGGCTGCTGTGGTCACTCTGGATAAGAGCGTCTGCTAAACGTCATTAAATGTAATGCAATCAGTGTTGTTCATTAGATTAATGTGAAACAGTCTGTACTCCTCCCTCATGTTTGGTGTACGAAAGATAGAATTACCAGTGCGGGGGTATCGATACACATCTGCTTTGCGTTCCTCCAGTGCCGGGGAAGGTACGTGAATGATCTCTACCTCAGACTCATCCACCTCCTCATATAGCAGCTGCACAGTCTTCCCCCCATCTGCATCTAAACAGAGTACAGAGAGAGAAAGAAAGAACACCAACTTGTCTTCCTGAAAGCCTTTACGGTCAATAAACACAGTTAATTCACACTGTTTAAAAAAATTGCCTGTTGAAGAAAAAACAAAGCATGCCTGCACTTTCGTGAAAGTGAATTATCGAGCAAACCTTCAGACACGGCTGGACACCACCAGTAACCAGTAAAACGATCAAACTCCTCCTGAATCACAAAGGTGGCGACGCCGGCTGACTTTGGGTCGTCCTTTACATTATTCAAGCCTACGCAAGAAATAACATCAGAGCAATTCTTGAGAACGTATTTTATTATTATATGGATATGTAAACCATGAAGAGCTTATGGATAAACTAGGAAGACGAGCGCGCTCAGTTCAAACAACACGAAACCTCTTTCCGTTAGGAAATTCATGGACATGGTGCTCAGACCTGTCGCTTTTACCGGATTCTATAAAAGGTGCACAAAATCCAACTCGCCTTTATGACAAAAGCTCAGCCTTCGTTCCTCTCCGGTTTCAATATTAGTCACCCAGAGGTCGTTGTTGTTGATGAACGCGATGAAACTGGGGTCGCCGGGACAGATCTTGGGGTCCATGCGAATCCCTGAGCATTGGGTCTTAATCTCGACAGGCTTCATGGGTGCTGCCTGCTGAACAAGACACAATTTTTAAGATGGTAGGGGGGGAAAAAAAAAAACAAAACCAACCCTAACATGGTTTATAGGATTTTTTTTTTTTAATTGTGTTGCGAAATAGGAGAGAAGAAAATCAGGCTGACTCACAATGAAGCCATTATGTCGACCATCGTGACAATAGAAAAGGCTATTACTAGCTTGGAAGAGGAAAAGGCCGCTTTGCGCGTGGTAGTCGTAGGACGTGATGCCAAACACGCCGAGACGCTTCCGCTCACGAAGGAGCTCCTCCTCCCGAGAGTACACGCCATGTTGAGGGGTTGCCTGAAGAAAATAGCACAGAATGGCAAAGGCAGATATTCACTGCTGGAGGGAAATTCACAGATTACAGCGACGATCCAAAAAGTAGAGCGCGCAAGCTTATATAGACAAGTATACAAGTTTTAAAACCGAGTGTTTTGTAAAACCTAATTTAACACTTTGTACAGAAACTACACCGATCAGTCATAAGACTAAATCCACTGACCGGTGACATGAATAACAGTGATTCTCTCATTATAGCGCAGTCATAACTCATTCTATGCTGCTACACTTCTAATAATAAATGATGTATAACAGTTCACACGTCATACTGTTACTGCTGAACACAGATTGAATTTTAAAGACCATATGCATGCTGTAGTCTACGCCTGTCCGTGTGAAAGGGCAGTCATTTTGGTTAAGATTAAATTGATGAAATTATGCCATAAAAATTTGCGATGAGGCGGCACGGTGGTGTAGTGGTTAGCGCTGTCGCCTCACAGCAAGAAGGTCCGGGTTCGAGCCCCATGGCCGGCGAGGGCCTTTCCGTGTGGAGTTTGCATGTTCTCCCCGTGTCCGCGTGGGTTTCCTCCGGGTGCTCCGGTTTCCCCCACAGTCCAAAGACATGCAGGTTAGGTTAACTGGTGACTCTAAATTGACCGTAGGTGTGAATGCGAGTGTGAATGGTTGTCTGTGTCTATGTGTCAGCCCTGTGATGACCTGGCGACTTGTCCAGGGTGTACCCCGCCTTTCGCCCGTAGTCAGCTGGGATAGGCTCCAGCTTGCCTGCGACCCTGTAGAACAGGATAAAGCAGCTAGAGATAATGAGATGAGATGAGATGAGATGAGAAATCTGCGATGATATCAATATCCAGGTGTCTTTAAACAGCCTGCCTGCCAGCCAAAGACCCTTAGCACTGCTTGCACATACAGTGCCTTGCAAAAGTATTCATCCCCTTGGTGTTCGTCCTGTTTTGTTGCATTACAAGCTGGAATTAAAATGGATTTTTGGAGGGTTAGCACCATTTGATTGACACAACATGCCTACCACTTTAAAGGTGCACATTTTTTTTTTTATTGTGACACAAACAATAATATGAAAAAACAGAAATCGAGTGTACATAGGTATTCACAACCCCAAAGTCAATACTTCATAGAGCCACCTTTTGCCGCAATTACAGCTGCAAGTCTCTTGAGGTATGTCTCTATTAGCTTAGCACATCTAGCCACTGGGATTTTTGCCCATTCCTCAAAGCAAAACTGCTCCAACTCCTTCAAGTTAGATGGGTTGTGTTGGTGTACAGCAATCTTCAAGTTATGCCACAGATTCTCGATTGCACTGAGATCTGGGCTTTGACAAGGCCATTCCAAGACATTTGAAATGTTTCCCTTTAAACCACTCCATTGTAGCTTTAGCAGTATTTTTAGGATCATTGCCCTGCTGGAACATAAGGGTAGTATCTCACTGGGCTGCGACAGCTTGCGACAAATTGCAAACGTCATTCACGAGCGTGTTTCAAAAGTATCTAGAAACATTCGCGGGGCTTCTCAATTTCCTCGCATGAGTCGCACGTTCAAAAAATTTGTGCGACAAAATTTCTCTCAAAATAGCCGCAAATGTGTCGTTGGTGTCACAAAGCCGTCACGAACCCTTCTCAAATCAGTTTCTGTGAGGCAGGAAGTGCGAGCCAGTATGTCACTGGGCTGCGACAGCCTGCGACTAGTTGGAGACAACAATTGTGGTAAAATATGCGAATATCAATTCAGTGTGATTCCAAGTGAAAATTGTCACTAATTCGCATATTTTATCGCAATTGTTGTGTCTGCAACTAGTCGCAGGCTGTCGCAGCCCAGTGAGATACTGGCTTAAACCTCTGGCTGACTCAAGGGCAATTCCATGTAAATGTCAACCTCACCATGCAAAAATAAAGCAACATGTAATACATCAAAACCACTCAGAGATATCACCTCGGCCTGTATTTTACAGATGTGAATAAGTTGAACCAATTTGTAACCAACCTAATATGTCACTGTCAGTCTTTCTTTCTTATAATGTAAACCCCAAGCTAAAATCAACTTTGATCATGTACAATTCTATATTATTGCCACAAGCCACAGAAATGTATGCTAAAATCCACAAAACAGCAAAACAATAGCCATCCTAAATATTATTTAAGAACTTTGATAGTTTTAGCTGATATTTAGAGAGTTTTTCAAAGGGTTATGGTGGTTAAATTGCTGATTTTCTAAACATACGCCATGTCTATTTCAGACGCGTCACATCCATAACAGAATTTCGTCACATCCATAACGCTGACTTTTCCTTCCGAAACTCTGCATGAAATACAAAACATTTTAAACAAAGATTTTTTAATATTCACCTTGGACCCCTCTATCAAATGGATATCTCCATTTCGACATTAGGTTTACAATTTCACAGAGTTTGATAAAAATGTACAGTAACCCAAGAAAAGTGATACTTTTTCTGTCACATCCATAACGCATCTTTTATTGGCGTTTTCTGGCATGCCCTAGATGTACTATGGGAATTGTTCTTGTTCTATCACTTCTCCAGTATGGTACAGCCTTAAAATATGCAACACCTGTTTAAATACTGGGAGACAATAAAACATGCACTGGGTCATTTGTTGCCATTTTGAGTTCAAGTGTCACATCCATAACGCTGGAATTGCTCTCAAACAGGTTTTCCTCCAGAATTGCCCTGTATTAATTGCCATCCATCTTTCCTTCAGTCCTGAGCAGCTTTCCTGTCCCTGCAGATGAAAAACATCCTCACAGCATGATGCTGCCACCACCATGCTTCACTGTATGAACAGTGTTCTCAGGGTGTTGGGCTTGCGCCACACATGGTATTTCCCATGATAGCCAAAAAGATCAACTTGAGTCTCATTTGACCAGAGAATCTTCTTCCATGTGTTTGGGGAGTCTGCTACATGCTTTTGGGCAAACTCCAAACATGTTTTCTTATTTTTTTCTTTAAGCAATGGCTTTTTTCTGGCCACTCTTCCATAAAGCCCCGCTCTGTGGCGTGTATGGTTTAAAGTGGTCCCATGGACAGATACTCCCATCTCCGCTGTGGATCTGCAGCTCCTTCAGTGTTATCTTTGGTGTCTTTGTTGCATCTCTGATTAATGCCCTCCTTGCCCGGTCTGTGAGTTTTGGTGGTTGGCCTTCTCTTGTCAGGTTTGCAGTGGTGCCATGTTCTTTCCATTTTGCTATAAAGGATTTAATGGTGCTCTGTAGAATATTCAAAGTTTGGGATATTTTTTTTATAACCCAACCCTGATCTATACTTCTCCACAGCTTTGTCTCTGACCTGTTTGGAGGCTCCTTGGTTTTCATGTTGCTTGCTTAGTCATGTTGCAGAGTCAGGGTCCTTCCAGAACAGGTTGATTTATACAGACATCATGTGACAGATCATGTGACACTTTGATTGCACACAGGTGAATCTTAATCAACTAATTATGTGACTTATGAAGTGAATTGGTTGGACCAGCTCTTATTTAGGGGTTTCATACGAAAGGGGGTGAATACCTATGCACACTCCGGATTTCTGTTTTTTCATTTTAAATTGTTTGCGTCACAATAAAAAAATAAAAATGCACCTTTAAAGTGGTAGTCATGTTGTGTAAATCAAATAGTGCTAACCCTCCAAAAAATCCATTTTAATTCCAGCTTGTAATGTGACAAAACAGGACAAACACCAAGGGGGATGAATACTTTTGCAAGACACTGTACATCTTAGTAGTTCAGCGAGTACATCCAATTAGGCCAAAGTGTTGTTTAAAAGTCGATTCGAGCAGCTTTAAGGAAGTAAATTACCTGAAAATGATCTAACATCTGTTTCCAGGATAAAACCAGAAGGGCTTCTTTTCTGATCTTCTTTGGAATTTCAGAGTACAGTAATGAGTTTTCCCTGCTCCCATAGGGCATACCTAAACCAAAAGAGTCGAATGATATTAGACAGTCAGTGATATTAGTTCACATTTTTACAGCATTAATATATTTAAAAAAAAAAAAAAAAAAAAAAAAAAAAGATTTTTAACCAGGCAATAAATGTTAAGGACCCCAGTCATCACTGAATAATAACTCCGACAGGGCCTGTTAGCATGCTGCGATTTGAATAATGCTAACTCTCTCTGCAAGCTGACATTAATGACAGATACCTTTAGCATCCCCCCCAATTTTGAGACAAATATTACCAAGGTAGTACAGCCGATGAGAATGAGGGCTCAGCTCGTCGTTTTTCTGTACAAACTGGAAGTCGTGGGGCGCCTTGTTAATGATCATTCCAGAGTATTTCCGACTTCCATGAATGATTTCGCGCAGGCCATCCCACGAGTGCTTTTCCACAAAAAACTGTGAGGGTACATCTTCCATCTCTACCACTTCTGTGTTGTCTGAAAGGTCGTCTACTGCAGTCATCTTGACAGCTGCAAAACTGAACCCAAGAAGGGGGGGGAAAAAAAAAAAACAAAAAAAAAAAACGATTGATTCAAGTTTCCAAAAATGACAGTTTAAAAATTCCTGTAACTTAAAATAAATAAATAAATAAATAATACCTTTTCCAACTTCCTTCGTTTTGGTCTTCAAGTTTCACCCTTTTTACTCTATACATTAACCGGCACACAAGCCTCCTCAAGATCTGGCAACCTGCAGAGAGGTAAGGGACCAATGAGAACAACGTGCAGAACAATATGCTACAATAAAATAGAGTTTTAACCACTTAAATAGCCTAGTAAACTAGACCCACCCGCCTAGCGGCCAAAAATATTTTTGCCTAGCGAGTGGGTCTAGCCTCGCACCATATAAACAAAAACACCCCGGGCATCAAATCGTGCCCGCCAATCACAACGCAAGGTTTTTGTTTGGATTGTTTGAGCGGGCTTTTGCAGGAGTGACGACAAAGCTGCGCGACGCTGGAGAAAGCGCAACAGCAAAGATGGCTACGGCTAGTGAACAGCGCGCATTTGACTCTGCTTTGGAATCAGTTTTAGAAGAATTAGACTTGGAGTTTTCGTTGAAACATGAGCAGGAAGAGGCTCTCCGCTCATTCCTTTTCAAGAAGGACGTTTTCGCTGTTTTGCCGACCGGCTATGGCAAAAGTCTGATCTACCAGCTGGCTCCGCTCGTAGCCAAAAGGATGGGGCTAGTTTGTGCAGTACGAAGAATGAATAAACAGCTTTGAAACATTACTTTTTGATTGTTTCTTATTTTCCCGTTATTTTAAATTTAAGGGAAATTATTTCACCAAACACCACTAAATAAAAACTCTCAAAAACAGTTTAAGCAAACCCTTGAAAAACACTTGAAAAAAATGAGTGTATGTGGTACAGACTCCAAACTTGTGGTCATTATCTCCAAACTTCTTAATATCTAGAACCTGTTTATTAATTAATACGCATTTTGAAAAATTATTTATTTCAAGGCCTCCCCCACTGCTTTCTGTCACTCTGACTACGTCACAGTCACTGTTGCGCTGATTGGTCAGAGCGTTGGCCTATACGCACAGAGACAGTTTGAAAGACAGCGGTTTGTTCCACCCCCACCCTTCAGAAATGTCTACGGATCGAGACCAGACTAAATATTCACATTTAGTCTGGCTTGCCAGGCTACCACTTAAACACTGCCATAAATAATACACAAGGGTATACAGTCGCTGTATATGTCACCTGAAGAATCCTTTCAAGAAGAATCCACAGCAATTTGCCAGTGATTGCAATTTTTATTGACTAAATGAACAACATGCCATATTACCCATCTGTCGGTCTTTTTAATATCAGGAATATTCACAAAGAAAGCGATCTCTCGGTCTCAGTTACGTTATAGCGATTATAACTCCTGCAAGAACAGTTTGTCACGTTCCTGAGAAACTGCAAAGCGCTCTGTTCTCAACACTTTCCCTTACTGACGTTTACAAACCTCCGACACTGGAGACTGTCTCCACAAATCCAGAATGAGAATGAGCAGGTGAGTAGAAACATGCGAGTTGTATTGTAGCTGGCACTCTACTGTCAGGGCTGCTGTTATAGAATATTAATCAACACCACCTGACCAGTCAGATTTGAGAACACAGCAGCGCTGTAGCTTTTTAACACCACACAGTTTGGCAGCTTGTGCACAGCACAATGTTTTACACAAATATAAGTCAGGATGCATCTGTATATCGCAGGCTGCTATAGGAATACTTCAAAGGCAATATATTGTAATATTACATGTACAGGACATTTTTTCAATGGAATAAAAACATGTATTCTATTCCCTTCTAGTGGGTTTAGTGATGGCATGCAATGGTTGTTATCATATCGCTTATCCTCCATGTATTAGAATGAGCGTGCAATATTGTTATAATATTGCGCGTTGTCAAGACAACACGACGTCACACATCGGAGCTCATGCGAAGATCCAATGACAAAACTTCTCTGCTGCGCATGCGCACAATCATTTCTTTGTCGGCCGGGGGGGGGGGGAGCGTGCGAGAAGATGGATCTAATTCAGTGCTCGAATTAAACATTAAATAAATAACCTGAAACTAAAGACATGCTGAACACCTGAAAGGCTACCAAAACTTCATTATATATTCTTCATGCACATTTACAAGAGAAAAACATATCAACGGACATCGAAAAACTGGAAAAGAGACACGTCGGAGATGTAAAACGTCTGCACTAGTGAGTGACTGTGACAGTTTATAAACAAACAAACATGGCCACCAGGTTTGCTTCATTAAATAGGGAAGACTTTGAGAGAATTTTGAAAGAGAAAGACACATTGAACACCCAAAAGGAATGTGTATGTATAATAAGAATAACATTGGCTGGCTTTTTTTCGCTACATCTCAGATATATTCCATTCAAGATGTGTTCAATATCATGCTAGCTGAATGGAATATATCTGATATACCACTCAACGCCAACCAATATTATTTAAATATGATTAACAAATTATATACTGTGCAGCCCTTCATTTGGCTACATTAATCTACCTTTTTTAATCTAGTGCTTGTGAAAGGTTATTTTTTTCTTAGAACTAGAATGCTTGAATGTTATGGGAAAGAAGCTGTTTCTCCTAGAAAACACCATGACCACCAGTTGCAACCAGGACCCCGTTCCAGGCGATTAAAGGACTCCCCCCATTATAAATCAGCTCAGATTTAACTTTAAGAACAAATGTGTGCCATCATTAATTTGTTCGAGCCTTTTCATTCCTGAAATTTCCACTCATCCAGATGTGCATTTGAAACGGGTTACACTTCATAATTTTATTCAAAAAGCTCTTAGATTCACGTTAACCTTGTTACTGATATTGAGACAATCGGTCATTTCAAATAACCAGTCAGTCAGTTGCTTTTTCAACTATGAAAACCTAAATAATTAACTCGGGATGTACTGTTACCAGTCTGAAACCATGATCGTTTACACATACATGTATGTCTAATGAACAGATGATGCAAAACGACAGTGATCTGGACAGCTCAGTCCAAGATGGTCATAGATTTACACAAGTCAGGAATGTCTTTTGTAGCCATTTCTAAACAAGTGCGGTTTGTAAGATCACGAGTTCAAACAACTGCATGCAAGTACAAGCTATTGGGAAGCGGAGCCACTTTGCTGGAATAAGACCCATCACCCTCATCTGAGAGGAAACTAGTTTGGATGGTCAGGAACAATCCAGGAACCACCAAGGCACAGGCCTGCCATGAACTGGAAGCTTCTGTAACACTATCTACAGTCAAGTGAGTTTTACGCTACCGTTCAAAAGTTTGGGGTCACCCAGACAATTTTGTGTTTTCCATGAAAATCACACTTTTATTTACCGCCATAAGTTGTAAAATGAATATAAAATATAGTCAAGACATTTTTCTGGCCATTTTGAGCATTTAATCGACCCCACAGATGTGATGCTCCAGAAACTCAGGCCAAGTTTACATTAGACCGTATCTGTCTTGTTTTCTTCGCGGATGCACTGTCCGTTTACATTAAACCGCCTGGAAACGCCGGGAAACAGGAATCCGCCAGGGTCCACGTATTCAATCTAGATCGTGTCTGGTCCGGTGCTGTGTAAACATTGAGATACGCGGATACGCTGTGCTGAGCTCTAGCTGGCGTCGTCATTGGACAACGTCACTGTGACATCCACCTTCCTGATTCGCTGGCGTTGGTCATGTGACGCAACTGCTGAAAAACGGCGCGGACTTCCGCCTTGTATCACCTTTCATTAAAGAGTATAAAAGTATGAAAATACTGCAAATACTGATGCAAATACTGCCCATTGTGTAGTTATGATTGTCTTTAGGCTTGCCATCCTTCCACTTGCAAGTGGTAAGTGATATGCGCTGGGATCACACACACAGCGGCTCAGTCCCGAATCACTGCTCGTGCGCTTCACTCGCGCGCTCTGAGCTGCGCAGGGCCGGAGTGCGCACCCTCCAGAGGGCACTCGCTGTTCAGGGCGGAGTGATTTGGAGCGCAGGATGCCTGCGGAGCCGAGCGTATCCGTGTATTGGCGTTGCTGTGTGCACGCGAATCGTGTATTGGTGTTGCTGTGTGCACACTAATCGTTTTAAAAACGTTAATCTGATGATCCGCTGATACGGTCGAATGTAAACCCCACCTAAATCTGCTCAAAGGAAGGTCAGTTTTATAGCTTCTCTAAAGAGCTAAACTGTTTTCAGCTGTGCTAACATGATTGTACAAGGGTTTTCTATCATCCATTAGCCTTCTGAGGCAATGAGCAAACACATTGCACCATTAGAACACTGGAGTGATAGTTGCTGGAAATGGGCCTCTATACACTTATGGAGATATTGCACCAAAAACCACACATTTGCAGCTAGAATAGTCATTTAGCACATTAGCAATGTATAGAGTGTATTTCTGATTAGTTTAAAGTGATCTTCATTGAAAAGAACAGTGCTTTTCTTTCAAAAATAAGGACATTTCAAAGTGACCCCAAACTTTTGAACGGTAGTGTATATTGCGATTGATTAAGAGGCTGCCATCCAAGAAAGAAGCCCCTGCTCCAAAATCGACACCTTCAAGCTCGACTAAAGTTTGCAGCCACAAACTTTGACAACATGGGCAAAGAAAAAGCCTTCTGGAAGAAAGTTTTATGGTCAGATGAGAAAAATATGGAGTTGCTTGGCCACAATGACCAGAAGTAAAGAGGAACGTTATACTAACTGTTAAGCACGGTGGTGGTAGCATCATGCACTGGGGCTGTTTTGCAGCCAGTGCATTGCACAAAGTGGATGGAATCATAAAGGAGGTGGTCTACCTCAGAAATCTTCAGCATAACCACAAGCCTTCAGAAACTTCGAGACAACTGACAGAACAATGACTCCAAACACACATCAAATCTGGTTGTGGAATGGTTAAAGCAGGCTAACATTAAGCTCAAAACAAGGCCTGACCCCAACCCTATTGAAAATATGTGGACTGGACTGAAAGCATATACGCAGAGCCATGGCCTCACGTTTTGTTTATAAATGCCTTGAGACCTCAAGAATGGCACAGGAATAGTTAAGCGTTAACAATAAATCTAATCTAGTAATTTTTACGATTAAAATGATTCATACAGGTTGCGGTCTGAGTAAATGACCTTGACATCTGTGAAGTCACCGCAGGAAGGCTATTGGTCTCATCGCCATTTCCGCTATACTAAAACACAGAGCTAACTGCAACTTCAAGCTTCCATTTTGAGCTAATTTATCACCATGCCATGTAGATGTGTTGTTGGCTGGTGCAGCAACACGACAGAAGGTGGATTTACGTTGCATTCATGGCGCAAGAATGTTCAAACTGCAAAGATTTGGACGCGTTTTGCGAGAAGTTCACGGGCACATTGGGCGCCTATGAAGTGGTCTCTCTTCTGCTCTGCCCATTTTACTGAAGACTCGTATGAGACCTCTGATCTGTTGAGGAGCGTTGGCTATAAGCCCGTACTGAAAGAGGGTGCAGTACCAACAATTAAATAAAACTACAAGAAAAGGAAAGTTCAGTTGCACCAGTTCTCCCAGAGTGTGAGCTGAGGGTTGTTGCTAAAACCCAGGATGGGACAGGACACATTATCGCTCAGGCAGTGACCTCACTGTGGTTGTTGCTAAAAACCGGTGATGTCCCGTCCTGGGTTTTAGTAATTGCCTGAGCCGAGCAGTAATGGCGGAGCACTCAGTATGGAGAAAATGGAGAATGAGTGGACACAACCGTCTGATTTCTCCGCTGGATATGCTCGCCTCAGAAGCAGTATCTTGCCCTTACATGGAAGAAGAAGTGAATGAATGAAGACCTGAAAGTCAGAGTGTTTCAAAACAAATCAGCCACAAGATCGGCCTTCAAGAAGCGAGAACACAGACGTGTAAGCTCTGACTCATTTGGTTACGTCACAACAAAAACGCCACCACTTGTCGTTTACTTGCATTTAGATTAATACATGTAACTTGTATTGTGTGTTTAAGTTAGTGGTACAAGATTTAATTTGCTTCAGAATGTGATTGTCTCAGTTCATCTGATTATTTTCATTAGCCTTTTGTGTTTTATCAGTGAAAATGCATGCATGTACATGTATGCTGCCTAAGTTATAACGCCTATCCTGTTTTAATGAGAGTCAACCCACAATCAATGAAGTCAAATCAGTCTTAGTTGAGCAAGTCGGTAACAGTATTTCTTACTTTCACCATAAATTTTTATTTATATGGCTTTGGTCTATAGCTGCCTTAAAACCGGTTACCGCTGTGACATCACGCACTCAGGGCTGGCTGGCTCAGCGGGGCAGCTCGAATGCAAACTTTGCGGTCGATTTTAACTCTCAAAAATATTTTTTTAAATTCCCATTTATGCAGCATACAAGAGTCATGGGTGGAGATACTATCCACTCAGAAATTTAAAAATAAAAGGTTCTGCGTATCTGCTTTAAGGACCACAGCTCTGTGAAATAGCACTGAAGGCGCAGTTACTCGAAAACAACCTGATCAGTCAAGGCATCCACTTAAATACATCACACACACGGGGAACGTTCAGGAACGAACACGTTGTAAATGATTACATCAAATGCCATTGTTTTACAAACAACGGAATCATTTGAAACGTTAAGGTTGACCCTGATTTTCACAACTGAGCTTCACGTGGTGACTGAAACAAAACTACCTGTGTGTGTTGCGTCCAGGCTACAGTTACAAATCAGGATACGAGCAACGACAACAAAACCATACACAATTATGGAAGCCTGTTTCCACCACCACAGAAAAAACCAACAAGGTTTCAAAATTATTTTCAACCTCATAATAATGACTTAGGATCTCATAATAATGAAATCCCATCTCGTAATGACTTACTAACGCAATTATGACTCTCATTATACATACAGGACACTTTTCTGATGGAACAAAAACACGTTCTATTCCCTTCTAGCAGGTTTCATTCATTTGGTTTGACAGTATGTCTTCGACTCGTTCAACATCATGCTAGCTGAATGGAATATACCTGATATACCACTCAATGCCAGCCAATATTATTTAATTACAACTTAATTAAAGACAAATATGACATGACTGAAAACAGCGCCAGGCCTTATTAGAATGGCAGTCTATTTTAATCTTAGAAATAAAAAAAAAAAAAGCCATATAATAAACTCCTTATTGACCTCGCTTGCGCGGTCTTTACGGGAAAATATCAGACCGAGGTCTTGCCTACGGCTCGGTCCGTACTGTCAAGACCTCGGTCTGATATTTTCCAGTAAAGACCTCGCACTCAGTTAATGAGTAGCTAATAATGACTTAAGATTCAGTAGCTCAATTAGGACTTAGGTTCTCATAATAATGACTTATCATACGACCCGTATGGACCCCCACATGTGCTCTTAATAAAACCATTGGGAAAAGTCACGTGACTGGGCAGATACCTACAGATTTTTGAATCTGGTCCTAAAAAAGCCGTATGCAGCCCTGGACCCGTTTCCCTCGCTTCCGCCGTTTTCATTTTGCTCTGAATTGTTACTTTGAAAAATGAGCGACACAACTGAGTACAGCGAAAGCGAATTTTATGATCCAGACGATTTATCAGATATAGACCTAATTGAACAAGTTTAAATTGTCAAAGAAAATGAAAAAAGAGGTACTTTCAAGTGAAGAAATTCACTTGT
The DNA here is from genome assembly GCF_027579695.1 of Neoarius graeffei. Classification (NCBI taxonomy): domain Eukaryota; kingdom Metazoa; phylum Chordata; class Actinopteri; order Siluriformes; family Ariidae; genus Neoarius; species Neoarius graeffei. Next base: position 21,215,792 of record NC_083578.1, on the reverse strand, counting down.
TTATACAAGGACAATAAAAAGAAAAAACACGGTTAAAAAAAAAACAAAACAAAAAACAACTACTAAATACAATATGAACATTTTCAAAAGATTTCTTACTGAAGTTAAAGGGGAAACTGAAGTCATTTTTAAACTTGCTTTATTTCTTAATTAACATGTTATTCAGTTACCTTTTTGGTTTTATTAACCTTATATCGTGACTCGTATTGGCATATTATATATTCCTGAGCACACATTGTAACGCACGAGTACAAAGTCTTCAAAAGAACCCAAACAGGCTATTTAAAGCTGGCAATAGTGCACACCTGTTGTATTCACGGCTGTCGTAATAGGTCAGATGATGACGTCAAGCAGAGCTTTTATGAAATTCCCACTGTACAGGAGCACGAAGGCGAGCAAACAAACTCAGCATACAAAGGAGAAATCTATGGTTTGCGAGAATCAACCACAAGGATTATCAGCCTTCCAAACACAGCAAAGTCTGCTCCGATCATTTTAGAAGTGGTAAGTTGTTTAAATAAACAATCAATTGTGTTTAAGTTTGTTTCTGGAAACCAAAACATCATGTGAACAGTCTCTGGAGAATGCCTAACTGGAACCGCTGAGTGTACGTTTACATTGTAATGTACACTTAATATCGCTTGTTTGTCACGTTTCTATTTGAAACTTGTCACTTCACTCACGCAAGGGTCATTTTTGAAAAACATTTTAGGTCTACAGCGCGCCTTTTGGCGGATGCCGCCTTTTTCACGGCTGAATTGCACAGATCCGATTTTTTTTGGGGGGGGGGGGGGGGGCGTTGGAGTGTCTGATTATAATTTCAAAGTAAATTCTGTATTAAAATTACTAAATAAGCAAATCCGTTACAGTCCATGAAACAGGAAGTATAAGGATGAGAAAAAAATAGTTTAAATCGGAAAGCTGCGCACATTTGTGCAGCCCGAGCGGTGTGCAGGACTGCGCATATGTGCGCAGCTTTCCGATTTAAACTGTTTTTTCCTCATCCTTATACTTCCTGTTTCATGGACTGTAACGGATTTGCTTATTTAGTAATTTTAATACAGAATTTACTTTGAAATTATAATCAGATACTCCAACGCCCCCCCCCCAAAAAAAAATCGGATCTGCGCGATTCAGCCGTGAAAAAGGCGGCATCTGCCAAAAGGCGCGCTGTGAATATATAAAGTTGTATATATCAGACAGCCTTTAAAGTTTGATGAAGTCAGTTTCAGGCTTTGGCAGCCCTGCATAGTCACTTGAAAATGCATCTTTGTCCACTTCGTAGGGGTCAATTCCCCCAATCAAGGCCAGTTTGGCTGCATACCGTTGTCGTGAGATGTCGTCTAATGTATCTATATACTTCTGTTTGCTTGATTTTGCCGACATTGATCTTTATTTTAGAAAACTGACTATATAACTTCATAAATTCCTCCGAGATAACGTAGCCGGTTATGGCGATGTTTGACCCACAAGATGGCGGCTGGAGGGCGTTCCCCGGAATGCCGTGACGTCAGTGAAAACTATCTATAGTGAGTAGGGAGCGATTTCGGACACAGAAAACTTCTGGCTTGATTACGTCAGCATTCGAAAGAGGGCGCGCGTGTCTTTTGACAGCGTCGGCAGATGTTGGTCACTTTGATTTCCGCTGTACGTTTTACTTCCGTCCTATGATGTCTCGCACAGGTCTCAACGAATCTTGTTTACGGCCATGGCTTTGACATATGGACTGATATATTACAGAGCATATTTCAAACACTCATAACTTGCTATAGCGGCAACAAAATAGCTATCAAAAATGCATTCCTACATTTTATAAAATGAGATAAATAGAATTTTGATCATAAAAAAAAAAACTTGCCTTCAGTTCTCCTTTAAGGAGGAAAGAGACACAAGTCATCCTCTCGAAGGAGCTGGACAGCTTGCTATGGAGTTTCTTTTTACAAGCGAAGAGTAAAGGAAATTTAGACTACGAACCTGACACTTTGTCTTCCTTTTCGCAAAGTATTCAATGCTACTTTGACAACAACAACAGTAAGGTAAACATCCTGAAAAACAAAGATTTTTAAAAAGACAGGGAAATCCTGAAGTTTTCCACTGTGTATGGCAATGAAAAAGGTCATATGATAAAATGCTCATTGACTGAGTTAGGTCGGGCTGGGCGGGAAAATATTTGGCTCTTGGTCATTTGTACGGACCGAGCATGACCTCGAGCCAAATATTTTCCCATCTGGCCCTCCCACTCAGTTAAAAAGTACTCTCTCATAATGAGAAAATCTAATTTTATGAAACAGTATGTTATTAGTATGATGTAATGAGTTATAATTATGACATAGCACCTCACAATTATGACACACGTCTCACCATCATGATATATTATGTGACTTCATTTCTGTGGCTACTGCCTCAGCCACTATGTCACTGTGTTGTAAGAATATAAGAAGGAGTGTAACAATAGCGCACTGCGCATGCGCATTGCAATCACCAGAACAGCGACTTGTGATCTCACGATACGAACAACTGATCTCGCATTATCAAAAGGTACACAAGAACAAGTGGCAAAGCCACTATGCCATCGTGTTGCAGAAGTGGACAGTAACGAAGTACATTTACTTGAGTACTGTACTTAAGTACACCTTTTTGAGTATCAGTACTTTATTATTTGTTTTGGAAACTTATGACTTTAACTTCACTACATTTGAAAGACAAATATCGTACTTTTCACTCCACTACATTTCTATCAAGGTCCTCGTTACTCGTTACCATAAAGCAGCTTTGAAAGTGGAGGGTTTTTTTCTTTTCTAAAACATGATTGTTTTTTTCCCCAGGTGATCCTGAGACAGCCGATCAGTAATCACGTACGTCGCGTCACATCCATAGACTGGATAAAATCAAGTTCAATGATTTCCCAGTAGCATTATTTGAACAAGATCAGTTGATGGCAGAATGGAAGGAGGCGGTTCTTCTGGGGACTGAACGCATCCATGGCCATACCGAAAACCCGTGTTTCAGTTTTCTGAAAGGATTAAAGATTCATTTCATTTTAAAATGTTTGCCAAAAACTAACCACATCACAGCCTATAAAAACCCACCGTCCAACCTGCGGAAGCATATTGAGGGATGTAAACGTTTTATTCCAAGAGAAAGCTTGCAACAAAGTGCTTTTAGAGCTAGCGATAACGCTACAATAGCTATGCAGTCTGGTTAGTCAAATGACTTTCTATGGATTTGCCCGCCAAGTTGCCGCAGCCTTGTCTACGGCTAACGTTAACACATAGCTAGTTAACTTGGACACTGTTAGTTAGCATGTAAAGACAGAGTTACGCTAACATGAATAACGTCAACTTATCTGAAGTCCTTTCAGAAATATGTTTTAGCATAATCTTGCCAAATAAATAGAATGTAGAAATCTTTCTTTTCTAGTAGCATTAGCTACACAATACGATTTTGAGTTTGAAAAAAGTGTTTGCTAGCATGTCAGGTGGAGCTTCACTGACTAGCTAGCTTAACGTTAAACCAATATGATGGCACAGCATGCATTCGTTTTGTAAATCCAGTCAGTTGCTTCAGAGGCATTAGGTTTTGTAAGCGTTGTGGCAATAATACAACAATGCACTGACAGAAAATGTACTTTTAATACGTAAGCATTTTTAAAAGCAAGTACTTTAACTTAAGTAAAAATTTGACTGGACAACTTTCACTTGTATCGAAGTAACATTTGACCAGTGGGATCTGTACTTTGACTTAAGTAATGAAGTCGGGTACTTTATCCATCTCTGTCGTGCTGGAAGAATGAGTGCAACAATAGCGAAATTTCATAACCTGATCAAATTCGATTACCCGTTTGACTTCTTGATAAACTTCAGAACCAATCAGAACCGGAAACGAAATAAGAGAAACCTCGTAGTATCAGAAGATAACCGGCAGATAAAAAGAGAAATTAAAAATTCACCTTGTGGTTCGCCAAGGCTACCGATTCGATATCAAGTAAGTGGTGTTTATTTTAAGAAAATGTACCTTTTGATGATCACAGCTTTGGTTTGGTCCTTCTGAATGGTTTTGTAAGTTTTTCTGGCAGATATTTACACCAAGCCATTCAACAAAAACTCGAGAAGGCAATGTTGGACTCTTTCGAGCGATCTGCTCGGTTTGCAGTTACAAAAGTCCCATGTGGGAATAAATCAGCTCTGTGAAAACAAAGTTAAAAGTATAATTGGTCAAACTTCTGCTATTCACTTTCATTTTTGAAATTTTATTTTAGTGTCTTTACACTACACTTGTGAAACAAAATGTGCTCACTAGCACTAAATAATGCTTCGAAGACAATTCATGAAACAAGTGCTTGCTTTCTTACTAATTTTGAAAATAGATATAGTTTACAGCACTGTATTTTGAACAAAAAAAACAGAGCAAACAAAACTGATAACCAAAATACACCAAGCCCTGATGCTGCTCACAGCTTGGTGATGCTTGCAAGAGATGAGGCGAGTATTATTGATAACAGATGCTATATTTACTGTATGGACATGGTATCAGAAAAACAATTTTATTTATAAGCAGTATTCCATACATAATATATGTATTTTAGCCTGAAAGGATGCTGTTACTTGAAATGAACCATTAATGTTATTTTACCTCAGCAGTTACATTTAGCAAGCTAGTCAGACTGGTTTAATTGCTCGAACAGCAAATTACACACCTGCTACTTTCATATAGCCTAGTAAACTAGACCCAGCCGCCTAGCGGCCAAAAATATTTTTTGCCTAGCGAGTGGGTCTAGCCTCGCACCATATAAACAAACACCCCGGGCATCAAATCGTGCCCGCCAATCACAACGCAAGGTTTTCGTTTGAATTCTTTGGGCGGGTTTTTGCAGGAGTGACGACAAAGCTGCGCGATGCTGGAGAAAGCACAACAGGAAAGATGGCTACGGCTAGTGAACAGCGCGCGTTTGACTCCGCTTTGGAATCAGTTTTAGAAGAATTAGACTTGGAGTTTTCGTTGAAACATGAGCAGGAAGAGGCTCTCCGCTCATTCCTTTTCAAGAAGGACGTTTTCGCTGTTTTGCCGACCGGCTATGGCAAAAGTCTGATCTACCAGCTGGCTCCGCTCGTAGCCAAAAGGATGGGGCTAGTTTGTGCAGTATGAAGAATTAATAAACAGCTTTGAAACATTACTTTTTGATTGTTTCTTATTTTCCCGTTATTTTAAATTTAAGGGAAATTATTTCACCAAACACCACTAAATAAAAACTCTCAGAAACAGTTTAAGCAAACCCGTGAAAAACACTTGGAAAAAAAAAAAAAAAAAAAGTGTATGTGGTACAGACTCCAAACTTGTGGTCATTATCTCCAAACTTCTTAATATCTAGAACCTGTTTATTAATTAATACACATTTTGAAAAATTATTTATTTCAAGGTCTCCCCCACTGCTTTCTGTCGCTCTGACTACGTCACAGTCACTGTTGCGCTGATTGGTCAGAGCGTTGGCCTATACGCACAGAGACAGTTTGAAAGACAGCGGTTTGTTCCTCCTACCTGCTTCGGAAATGTCTACGGATCGAGACCAGACTAAATATTCACATTTAGTCTGGCTTGCCAGGCTAACTTTCATAGTAATACATATGTTATTTACCAGCTGGGAGGTCCGTATGGTGAAATACCGTGACCGAGGTCTTGAAAGTACTGAGCGAGGCCCTCTGGGCCGAGGTCAGTATTCAAGGCCGAGGTCACAGTATTTCACTATACGGACCAACCTTAAGCTGATAAATAATATATTTATTTTTTTCTTTACCAAATTCTAACAGAAAACGAGAGCGGCCGAAAGGGAAAACCGAGCCGAGCTGCCATTTTGAATCCTCATTCACGGTTGTAATGCAAATTGCTTCCTAATCGGTATACAAGTGCACTTCCATGGCAGGAAAAAAAAAAAAAAACCCTACATTTTGCCGTCTATGTAGTCCCTATTTTAAACAAAATTGAGTCTTTCAGGATTCAGTCATGTTTTTGCTCGGCGTTAGCAAGTTAGAGGTTTTTAGCTTTCTCCTGAAATGCTTTCTTTTATTTCTTCTTCCTCAGGGTAGTAAAACTCGCTATCGCTGTGAACACTGTCGTTATCGCTATCCATGCTATAAAATTAATGCTATTCTCCTGAGAAATGCTGGCAAAGATTTTTGATAATCTTATAAAATTATTTTTTATATATATATATATATATATATATATATATATATATATATAATTATTTTTTATATATATATATATATATATATATATATATATATATATATATATATATAAAATAATTATATATATATATATATATATATATATATATATATATATATATATATATATATATATATATATTAGTGCTGTCAAAAATGTCGCGTTATTAACGCGTTAACTTGACTCAATTTTAATGGCGATAATTTTTTTATCGCGAGATTAACGCTCTGTGACATGATGTAGGTTTTTCATAAGCTTTTGAAACTGCCAGGAACTTGGAACAGAGACTTTGCTTAGAAAAACGATAGCAGCTAGACTGTAATGTCACGCCCCCCCCAAGAACCAGCGCGGGCAGGGCGCGCTAGTAGAGATGGGATTTATGGCTCTTTGATGGGATCCGCATCTTTGTGATCTGTTCTTTGAAAAGAGCCGTTCAAAAGACTGGCTCATTTGGCTCTTTTTAAATATTTATTCAGTTTTAAGAAGACAGCGTCTAAAGAAGCCAGATCCCTCTGAACTGTAAACTCAATGCTATCCCAGAAATCCTTCCTGTAATATGCAAATTTGGCTGCCTCTGATTGGACAGCGCGACGCATCAACAGGCAGAAAGTGTAAAAGTACAAAATGTGTTAAGTGAGCTGAAACAGTAAAGATCAGATTCAATGCAATATTTATCAACGAACAACTTAAACTTAATATAATAGTGGACTTTATATTATAATCAAACATGTCAAGCCTACAGTCACTGTGTAACCTGTCTCTCTGATTAGAGACTAACTCAAACAGTAGATCATTTCACTTATGGTTCTCTTGCTAGCCCCGCTCCGGTGTTCGGCTTAGGTTTCACTTTGCAGTAGCTGTGTCAAGACGTGTTATGCTTTGCAATAAAAAAAAACAAAAACATTGGTACAAAGCAAGCCCATTCATTTTTTTCATGCTGATAAGAGAATTACAATGGTTTTTTATGTGACAAAAATGTGCGATTAAATTGCGATTAATCGCGAGTTAACTATGACTGTCGCGACATTAATCGCGATTAAATATTTTAATCGCTTGACAGCACTAATATATATATATATATATAGACAAAAAAATGCTACTATGTTTGTTGTTGTTGTGAACAAGCGAGTCACCAGAGGTCCCTAACCAGCCAATCAGAGTGCAGGATTTGGACTGCGAAAAAAATACATTTAATTATTCATTTATGTAATTTAGGTAAACAGTATACCAAGTAATATCTAACTATTCAGAACTAATGTGTACGGTTAATTAAATAACCTACAGAAAAAGTACATAATATGGACAAGCTATTATTTGGGTTAAACTAGCTATATACTGTACCATAAGGTTAGTTAAAGCTTAGCTGTCCAACCTACATTCAATACATTATAATATATAATAACGTAATATAATATAATCCTACCATTATCTGTCGAGCATGTTCAATAACAGCTAGTAAAACCACTCATGTTTGACAAGTAGTAGTTTTGCTAAATCACATTTAAATGCTGGGAAACTAGATAATGTTAGCTAGCTATACAGGCAATGACTAGGCAAGCAACACTGGCTAGCCGGGTAAGCTAACTAAACAAAGTGGCGAAAGGGTGTAACTGTCTACAAAAGCACTAATGTGTGTTGAGGTTTTTTTTTTTTAATGAATTATTTTTTTTCTTAAAACCGTTGTTAGAGAAAAAAAGGCAAATGTAAAACACACTAGTTAAACAGAGGTTACTAGAACTAGCATTAAGATGCTATCGATAGCAAACTTGCTATAACATGGCAAGTTAAGTTGTGAATACAAACACAAAGAAAAAAAATGCTAGTCCTGCCGTCTATAACATGTTGGTATAATAAATATATAATCACTATTTATCTGTAATCGTGACATTCACCTGACTAGTCTAGTCTAGTCACAATATCCATTTAAACAAGCTAGCTAATGTCAGCTATCTAGCTCGGTAAGGTTAGGCTGTAAATAAACCAGGGTGCTATTGTTAAACAGAGCTAATCAAGTTTCAACCAAGATCACGGATCTAAAATCTTTTTTTTTTCTTAACAGATTGACCGAATGATCTGCTTGTGAATTTATGAATGACTGGTGTACAGGACGTTAGCTACATTAAGATCTGCTCGGCCCTAATTAAAAAGAAAATGTGAAATGATTGCTTGGATGTCGGTCTGTCTGTCAGCCATTCTTCAGTGAGATACTTACAGAGATACCCTTTAAAAAGTCTCTCTCATCTGTGACCTGCTGGTTCTTTAAGCGATTTTCCGGATAATTTCAGTCTCCATAGCCTGTGAACAACACAAAGCACAGGCGCTCACGAAAACAGGAACGGACATCCAGGGCCATCCTCACTTCCGGGCGGACCGGTTCGCGAAATCACACTTCCTGTTTGGTGGATTAAAATAGCGCAGAGATGATGTAAAAAAGATCTCTCAAGTCGGTTTTATTTTTTATTAATATTTAAAAAAAATAATATCAAAATAAAAATGACTTCCGTGTTTGGATGCTGGCGCACTGTAGCTCAGGACTGTGGAGGGCAGTGTGCACTAGGAATTAACAACACAGTCACGTGACCTCTGACCTCAGTTCCTTCAGACTTACATTCGAGATCTATCTACAGTGGTATGCAAAAGTTTGTGCACCCCTGGTCGAAATTCCTGTTACTGTGAACAGTTAAGCAAGTTGAAATGACTCATCTCATTATCTCTAGCCGCTTTATCCTGTTCTACAGGGTCGCAGGCAAGCTGGAGCCTATCCCAGCTGACTACGGGTGAAAGGCGGGGTACACCCTGGACAAGTCGCCAGGTCATCACAGGGCTGACACATAGACACAGACAACCATTCACACTCACATTCACACCTACGCTCAATTTAGAGTCACCAGTTAACCTAACCTGCATGTCTTTGGACTGTGGGGGAAACCGGAGCACCCGGAGGAAACCCACGCGGACACAGGGAGAACATACAAACTCCGCACAGAAAGGCCCTCGCCGGCCCCGGGGCTCGAACCCAGGACCTTCTTGCTGTGAGGCGACAGCGCTAACCACTACACCACCATGCCGCCCCATGAAATGACTCATTCCCTGAATATTTTAAGCAAAAAAAAATTTTTTTAATTTTCATCTTTTACATTGGTGGTGGTGTAGTGGTTAGCACTGTCGCCTCACAGCAAGAAGGTCCGGGTTCGAGCCCTGTGGCCGGCGAGGGCCTTTCTGTGCGGAGTTTGCATGTTCTCCACATGTCCGCATGGGTTTCCTCCGGGTGCTCCGGTTTCCCCCACAGTCCAAAGACATGCAGGTTAGGTTAACTGGTGACTCTAAATTGACCGTAGGTGTGAATGGTTGTCTGTGTCTACAGTATGTGTCAGCCCTGTGATGACCTGGCGACTTGGTGACCTCATTACACCTTGGCTTGGCAACACCATTACACTGGTGGTGGTGTAGTGGTTAGCGCTGTCGCCTCACAGCAAGAAGGTCCGGGTTCGAGCCCCATGGCCGACGAAGGCCTTTCTGTGTGGAGTTTGCATGGTGTCCATGTGGGATTCCTCCGGGTGCTCCGGTTTCCCCCCCACAGTCCACGGGGGGACACTGCAGAACAGGATAAAGTGGCTAGAGATAATGAGATATTTTACATTTTCTAAATGACAAAAAAGGAAAAGGGCCCGAAGCAAAAGTTTGGGCACCCTGCATGGTTAGTACCTAGTAAGGGCCTCTGCATGCTCTTGCGACAAGGCTTTCGCAGATAGCTTTTCACAGACAGTTGTAATTTATCGTTGAGCGGGGAGTAATAGGCGTGCGTGATGTTATTCACCGCCACAACGCAAGGGGGCGCGAAGTCGCTAGGAGTAGTTGGTGGGTGTGGTTAGTGGAGTGTTTATCCTCCGGTTACTTATAATGACTAGAACTGGAGTCGTATAGATGTCCGTACTTCCTCACTTCCTCGATCAACCGCTCTTCGTGCTGCTCCATCTTCACTCGTGTTTTTAAAAATGGCAGTCGTGAAAACAAAACAAACCGGGAAAGTAGGGAAGCGGAAGTGCATGTACAGCGGATGTAGAGTGGACCAATCAGAGCCCTCTTGTCTGCGACACTATCTGCGAGGCTTCTGCGGTGGTCATAATTTTTGGGAGGTGCACGCAGAGCGTCTGTGAAGGGGGGGGGGCTACGCAGACGCCATCTGCGAGGACTGGGTTGTCAGCATAAATTGGCCTTAACACCTCCTTTGGCAAGTATCACAGCTTGTAAACACTTTTTGTAGCCAGCTAATAATCTTTCAGTTCTTACCTGGGGGATTTTCACACATTCGTCCTGGCAAAAGGCTTCCAGTTCTACAAGTTTCCTGGGCTGTCTTGCATGCACTGCTCTTTTGAGATCTATCCACAGATTTTCAATGATGTTTAGGTCAGGGGACTGTGAGGGCCAGGGCAAAACCTTCAGCTTGTGCCTCTTGAGGTATTCCATTGTAGATTTTGAGGTGTGTTTTGGATCATCGTCTTATTGTAGGACCCATCCTCTTTTTAACTTCAATTTTTTTACAGATGGTGTGATGTTTGCTTCCAGAGTTTGCTGGTATTTATTCGAATCCATGCTTCCCTCGACCAATGAAATGTGACCTGTGCCACTGGCTGCAACACAACCCCAAAGCATGATCGATCCACACCCATGCTTCAGAGTTGGAGAAGTGTTCTTTTCCTGGAATTTGGCACCCTTTTTTCTCCAAACATACCTTTGCACATTGTGGCCAAAAAGTTCTATTTTGATTTCATCAGTCCACAGGACTTGTTTCCAAAATGCATCAGGCTTATTTAGATGTTCATTTGCAAACTTCAGACGCTGAATTTTGTGGCTAGGATGCAGGAAAGGTTTTCTTCTGATGACTCTTCCATGAAGGTCATATTTGTTCAGGTGTCGCTGCATAGTAGAACAGTGCACCACCACTCCAGGGTCTGCTAAATCTTTCTCAAGGTCTTTTGCAGTCAAACAGGGGTTTTTATTTGTCTTTCTAGCAATCCAACAAGCAGTTCTTTTAGAAAGTTTTCTTCATCTTCCAGGCCTCACCTTGATCTCCACTGTTTCTGTTAACTGCCATTTCTTAATAACATTTTGATCTGAGGAAACGGCTACCTGAAAACACTTTGCTCCATTCTTGTAGCCTTCTCCTGCTTTGTGAGCATCAATTATTTTATTATTCAGAATGCGAGAGAGTTGCTTAGAGGAGCCCATGGCTGTTGATTTTAGGGACAAGTTTGAGGAGCCAGAGAATTTATACAGCTTTGGAATCTGCATCATCTGACCTTTCCTAACGGAGAATTTGAACAAGCCACAGCTCAATAAGCCAATTAAGGTCTGGAACCTTGGTAAAAGTTACCTGAGAACTCAAATGTATTGGGGTGCCCAAACTTTCGCATGTTGTTCCTTTTCTTTTGTCACTCTCCAATTGTACAAAACAAAAATAATACACAAATATTGCAGAAAACGCTGAAAAGAAATGTGTCATCTTTACCTTTATGCCTTTTGGTGATCAGTTCATCTTCTGCTCACTTAACTATTCACAGTAACAGACATTTTCAGGAAGGGTACCCAAACTTTTGCATCTATCTATCTATCTATCTATCTATCTATCTATCTATCTATCTATCTATCTATCTATCTATCTATCTATCTATCTATCAGTTTAGGGCTTCTGTATATACAGTATGGACAGTGGTTGCTGGCCCCTCTTCTCTTCACCCTGCACACCGTGGACTTCTGCTACAACTTGGGGATGTGTCACATTCAGAAGTTCACCGATGACACAGCCATTAGTGGGGTGTATCAGGGACGACAGAGAGGAGGAGTATAGGAGCCTGGTGAGGGACTTTGCCATTTGGTGCAATAGGAATCATCTGCAGCTCAACACCTCGAAGACCAAGGAGCTGGTCATTGACTTTGGGAGGTCCAGACCGAGGTCACGACCAGTACTGATCGAGGGAGTCGAGGTGGAGGCTGTGGATTCCTACAAGTACCTCGGGCTGTGGCTGGACAGCAAGCTGGACTGGACTTGCAACACCAACCACCTGTACAGGAAGGTCCAGAGCAGGCTGTACTTCCTGAGGAGGCTGCGGTCCTTTAACATCTGCAGGAAACTCCTGTGGATGTTCTATCAGTTTGTGGTTGCCAGTGTCCTGTTTTACACCGTGGTGTGCTGGGGAGGAACACATCCAAGAAGGACACATCCAGGCTGGACAAACTGATCAGGGAGGCCGGCTCTGTGGTTGGCATGAAGCTGGACTCTCTGGTGACGGTGGCAGAGAAGAGGACTATGGACAAACTACTGAACATCATGGACGATGCTAGTCACCCTCTGCACACCGTCATCAGCAGCCAGAGGAGCCTGTTCAGTGACAGAATGCTCATTCCCAAGTGCAGGATGAACAGGCTCAAAAACTCCTTTGTCCCTCACGCCATCAGACTGTACAACTCCTCTCTGGGTGGGGGGGGGGGGGGTGCAGAGGTGGACAAAGTACCCAACTTCATTACTTAAGTCAAAGTACAGATCCCACTGGTCAAATGTTACAAGTGAAAGTTGTCCAGTCAATTTTTTTACTTAAGTTAAAGTACTGAAGTACTTGCTTTTAAAAATACTTAAGTATTAAAAGTACATTTTCTGTCAACGCATTGTTGTATTATTGCCACAACGCGTACAAAACCTAATGCTGTTACCAAAGACAGAAATGTGAATTCACAAAATGAACGCATGCTGTGCCATCATGGTGGTTTAACGTTAAACTAGCCAGTCAGTGACGCTCCACCTGACATGCTAGCAAACTCTTTTCAAACTCAAAATCATATCGGGTAGCTAATGCTACTAGAAAAGAAAGATTTCTACATTGTTTATTTGGCAAGATTATCAAATCAGTCAAAGTCCTTCCCACGCTATGTGGCGCATAGGGTGGCGCCGATCTCCGTTTCTGTAGCCCTTGGCCTTTCGCCTATTACATAGCTAGGGTTACAGTGGAAGGCTAATCCTCTGGTAACAATGAGAGTTTGACTCCCCATTTGCATCTGTATTGCAGCGTGTCTTGTCAGACGGCAGTAGGTACCACTTTTATGATGGTCTTTGGTATAACCCAACCGTAAGTAGAACTCGCGATCGAGAAGCGGACATGCTAAACACTAGGCCAACTCACGGTCTTTGGCAAGATTATGCTAAAGCATATTTCTGAAAGGACTTCAGATAAGTTAACGTTATTCATGTTAGCGTAACTCTGTTTTTACATGCTAACTAACAGTGTCCAAGTTAACTAGCTATGTGTTAACATTAGCCGTGGACAAGGCTGCGGCAACTTGGCAGGCAAATCCATAGAAAGTCATTTGACTAACCAGACTGCACAGCTATTGTAACGTTATCACTAGCTCTAAAAGCACAGACAACTTCGGTGCAAGCTTTCTCTTGGGATAAAACATTTACATCCCTCAATATGCTTCCGCAGGTCAGATGGTGAGTTTTTATAGGCTGTAATGTGGTTCGTTTGTTGAATAAAATGAATCTTTATTCCTTTCAGAAAACTGAAACATGGGTTCATGAGCCATGGGTGCGTGCGTTCTCCAGAAGAACCGCCTCTTTCCGTTCTGCCATCAACTGATCATGTTCAAATAATGCTGCTGAGAAATCATTGAACTTGATTTTATAGTCTATGGACGTGACGTGACCCTAGTGATTACTGATAGACTGTCTCAGTGTCACCTGTGAAAAAAACAATCATGTTTTAGAAAAGAAAAGAAAAAAAATATCCACTTTCAAAGCTTCTTCATAGTAACGAGTAGAGGATCTTGAGAGAAATGTAGTGGAGTGAAAAGTATGATATTTGTCTTTCAAATGTAGTGAAGTTAAAGTCATAAGTTCCCCCCCAAAAAGTAAAGTACAGATACTCAAAAAGTGTACTTAAGTACAATACTCAAGTAAATGTACTTTGTTATTGTCCACGTCTGAATTTATTAGAGTATGAACAATTCTGCACTAAATACAGTTTCAACACTTCCAAATTAGACTTTGTTAAATTACATAAAGCGAAATCCCAAGAATTTGTGTTTCTAATGAAAAATATAATAGTACATCAACATATACAGCCATAAATGGCCCCTCTATCAAGTCAGGGAATTTTAATCTTGGACAAGTAATGTAATAAGTATTTATTAGAAACTGTCTAACTGAGAAACTATTCACTGGAGGACAGAACAAAAATGATATCTTACATAAAGTTTGATAAAAATTCAACCGATAGACTAAGAACTATTGTATGTATCTAACATTCCCGATACCCTCCCCCCCCCCCCCCCCCCAAACAAAGGAAACACACTTTAAAATTCTGAATGACATTTATCCTTCTAAAGAATTACTTGGACTATGTTTTTACATTGATGATAATTTATGCTCATTTTGTGAAAATGATATTGAAACTACAGACCATGTATTTTTGTCATGTCGTGTAATTTTAGCTTGACATTCACAAATGGATAAAGCAAAAAGTCTCATCATTTCCAGATTCACTTTCGACAGACAATATAACGTTTGGTATGATCTTGCAAAACAAAAACGATGAACTCTCTAGTAATGTAAATCTATGTCTTTTATACACAAGAACAGAATCCTAAAAATCATCCCCCAAATTTGTTTCTTTCTTGAATGAATTTAAATTACACTTAAGATCCTTAAAATCTGTAAAAGGAGCAAAAGCAGAAAGACTGTGTGATATTTTAAAACATTTTCCCACTGAATTAGATAACTGAGATAAAACTGTTTCCCCGCCTATGTATGTTTTTTTTTTATTAGTTTTCTTGCTTGTTTACTTGTTTTTCCTTTTTTTTCTATCCATGGACGTCTTTAACTACAGCATTTCCTAGATAATTTATTTTCAATTTTGTATTATAAGTTGTTTACACTAGATTTTTATCAGATTGTTCCCTTTGATAATTTCTCTGTTCTTCCCTATAATTAATAGGACGAAGACATGATGATGTTGCCATATTGGTTTTGTACTTTTTCAATAAAGTGTTATTTAAAACAAAAAAGACAAGTCTTGTCCAAACCGGAAAGTGGCTGAACTTCAATTTGTCGTGGAGTAACATGGTATTACGGTAATTGTAAATAACTTTTTTAAAATAATAATTTTAAAAATACACTGAATTATTTAAATTTCAGTGTTCAGACTGAACCTCTAAACATTTCATTTAAGATGACTGGTGAAGTGCTTATTTTTGTCCTCTTTATAATTGCTTATTGCAGTAGTAGTACTCTATAATAATAATAATAATAATAATAATAATAATAATAATAATTACTGTGGCATTTATTTTAGTTTTTATTTTTACTTTCTTTAACTTTGCCCATCAAAAATCATAGGCAGGTACTCCACAACAGCATAACATGTGATTACTGTGTGATTACTGTGTGATTACTGTGCGATTACTGTGTGATTACTGTGGGCCCAAAATAAAACGAACAACAAATACAAAATAATATCAAACATAAGCAAAGTAGCACAGAGTTTTGCATTAACTGCAGCAGCTGACTGCATTTGCCAGACTACGGCTATTATTACATTTGAAGCAAATAATTTTCCATGTACGGGGATTGTCCCCATCATAATTAATCAGTAAAGCAGTGGTGTAATATTCATGGAGCAAGCTCTTATACTGGTTTAAAGTGAGATAAGACAGACTGTTTCAGATTTACAGGAAACACATTCCATATTCTAATTGTTCTGATGAAAAAAGATCGTTGAAAAGTCAGTATCTATGAGGTCGATAATTTTTTTATATCAGTGTTGCTTGATCTGGTTACTCTAACAGGTACATTAATTGTTGCTAAAACTTTGTCAGATAAAATAGCAAGTCCATTTACAGCCTTGAAGAAAAAGACCAGGTCCAAATACTTGTGCCAATAGGTAATAGAAGCAATTTCAGCAGCAATCAGCCTGTCCTTATAGGTTTTCTTAGCAGATGAAGGGAAGCTTGAGGATAAATTTCATTCCACGTCTCTGAATATGTTCAACTCAGTTGACTGAGGACACCAAATCTGTGTGGTGTATCCAAAAGCAGGACGTACTATAATTAGGTAGATGGTCTGACGTACACGATGACTTTTTAATTCTCTTGTGCAAAGCCAAGTAATCTGTTAGCCTTAGCGCAACAGTCTAATACATGTTTGGCCCATGTCAGATTGCTGCTTATCAAGACACCAAGATATTTTTCTGCTGGTGTGTTTTCTAAGACCTTACCGTTCAAGTGATAAGATGCTTCAACAGGATTGGTTTTTCTGGTTGACAGTATAATACACTGAATTTTAAGTGTCTTATTTCAATCATTGGTAACATGCTGACAGAGTCTGTCAGTCAATTTCAAACTGCATACATGCACTCTATTGAAATAATGGAGTCACATGACCAACTGAAAGTTTGTGGACGCCTGTCCGGATGTGCTTTCTGAATATCCCATTCCAGAATTAGTCCCTTTTCTGTTATAATAACCTCCATTCTCCTGCGAAGGCTTTCCAATAGATTTTGGAGTGTGGCTGTGGGGATTTGCTCACTCAGCCACAAGAGCATTTCTGAAATCAGACACTGATGTTGAGTGAGGAGGTCTGGGATGAAGTTGACGTTCCAGTTTAACCCAAAGGTGTTCAGTGGGGTTGAGGTCAGGGTTCTGTGCAGGCCATTCAAATTCTTTCACTCCAATCTGGGAAAACCATGTCTTCTTGGAGCTTGCTTTGTGCACAGGGGCATTGTCATGCTGGAACTTGTTTGGGCCCTTTGGTTTCATCTCATCTCATCTCATCTCATTATCTCTAGCCGCTTTATCCTTCTACAGGGTCGCAGGCAAGCTGGAGCCTATCCCAGCTGACTACGGGCGAAAGGCGGGGTACACCCTGGACAAGTCGCCAGGTCATCACAGGGCTGACACATAGACACAGACAACCATTCACACTCACATTCACACCTACGGTCAATTTAGAGTCACCAGTTAACCTAACCTGCATGTCTTTGGACTGTGGGGGAAACCGGAGCACCCCCTTTGGTTTCAGTGAGGGGAAATTGAAATGCTACAGTATAAAGTGACATGATGGAATTGATACATCCGAAGACCATGGTATCATCAGCAAATGCGGTGCACTTCGAGTTACTTGCAATGTCAGGTAAATCGTTTACATACAACAAAAACAGAATTAGTCCAAGAATCAAGCCCTGAGGGATTCCAGAGGTTATGATTTTCTCAGAAGATGTCACGCCAAGGACAGTTACTCTTTGATTAGAGAGGTACGACTTAAACCATTTCTTAAGGAATATTAAAATGATATATTAAAACTACAGATTTTTCTAATCAAAACAGTATGATTCACTAGCACTATTTGCTAGCACTCATTTCAAAAATTATATGTTCCATAATTTTATATAGGATTAAATAAATGATAAAATATAGGATTTATATTCCTGCGCATTAAATTGTCAGTCTGTCTTGGTCCCTGTCCTGGTCGTTAAAGTGACGTATCAGTTCCATCCAGACTGCTGAACACACCACTCCCACTGCAGTCTTGGCACAGTGAACAATAATGCACTATCACTTTTTACAATGCCTATCACACACACAATGTTTACATCAATTTATTTCTTTTTGACATATACTACCTCATACGCACACTCAACTTCACGCATATTAAAAGTAGTTGGCACTGGACTGTTTGTGCTAGTTGTCATTTTGCACTGTTCTTGTTGTCTGCACTTTATGTTGTTTGTGTAGTTTATTGTCTGCAATGCTTGCACTCGCTGCACTCTTGCACTTTATGGTGTTATATGTAGATTTGTAGTTCTGTGACGTTTAATGTAGCACCACGGTCCTGGAGAAATGTTGTTTCATTTTAACTGTGTACTGTACCAACTGTATGTGGTTGAAATGACAATAAAAAAGCCTTGACCTCCTATACAATTGTGGCAACATTTTGGGGAAGAACCACAAATGGGTGTGATGGTCAGGCGTCTATATATAGGGCTGCACGGTGGTTAGCACTGTCACCTCACAGCAAGAAGGTCCTGGGTTCGAGCCCAGTGGCCGGTGAGGGCCTTTCTGTGCGGAGTTTGCATGTTCTCCCCGTGTCCGCGTGGGTTTCCTCCGGGTGCTCCGGTTTCCCCCACAGTCCAAAGACATGCGGGTTAGGTTAACTGGTGACTCTAAATTGACCGTAGGTGTGAGTGTGAATGGTTGTCTGTGTCTATGTGTCAGCCCTGTGATGACCTGGCGACTTGTCCAGGGTGTACCCCGCCTTTCGCCCGTAGTCAGCTGGGATAGGCTCCAGCTTGCCTGCGACCCTGTAGAACAGGATAAGTGGCTACAGATAATATAATCAATTATCTGTTATAATCAAATATAACTCAAAAAAGAGTGTTGTCATGATTGCCAGGACTAAGGAGGATCAAAAACTACACTTCCCTTCTTTTTATTTACATGACACTGAGCTGACAATTGTAACTAAAGTAAAATACTTGGGTCATATTCTTAGAAATGATTCATGTGATGATGATGACATTCAGCGTCAATGTTGCAAACTGTATGCTCAAGCGAATATGCTGGCACGTAAATTTTATATGTGTACCAATGATGTCAAAATATCTCTCTTTAGAACATACTGTACTCCACTGTATACAGCTCACCTTTGGTGTAGCTATAGCAAAGCAAAGATGAATAGGATCAGGGTGGCATATAATGATGCACTTAGAATCTTGCTTAAGACGCCTAGGTGGGAAAGTGCAAGTGCTCTGTTTGTAACTGCAAATGTACCCACGTTCCAGGCTCTAATGAGAAACCTCATGTACAAATTTATGTGTAGGTTAACAGTATCAAGAAATGCCATCATAATGTGTTTGACTAGTATTAAGGAAAGTGACACCCAATACTGTTCTGACATTTGGAAATATTGGAAGAGCCAATTGTATGTATCTTCAATCTGATTTCTTTTTTAATGTGTGTGTGTGTGTGGGTGGGTGTGGGTGGGTGTATGTGTGCGCGCGTGCGTGTGTGTATATATGAACATATTATAAATGTAAGTGTTTGTTTCTTGTAGGTACAATTTTGGACCCTGAGTCTGTAAATAAAGTTTATATATATACAGTGAGGCAAAAAAGTATTTAGTCAGTCACCAATTGTGCAAGTTCTCCCACTTAAAAAGATGAGAGAGGCCTGTAATTTTCATCATAGGTATACCTCAACTATGAGAGACAAAATGAGAAAAAAAATCCAGAAAATCACATTGTCTGATTTTTAAAGAATTTATTTGCAAATTATGGTGGAAAATAAGTATTTGGTCAATAACAAAAGTTCATCTCAATACTTTGTTATATATCCTTTGTTGGCAATGACAGAGGTCAAAAGTTTTCTGTAAGTCTTCACAAGGTTTTCACACACTGTTGCTGGTATTTTGGCCCATTCCTCCATGCAGATCTCCTCTAGAGCAGTGATGTTTTGGGGCTGTCGCTGGGCAACACGGACTTTCAACTCCCTCCAAAGATTTTCTATGGGGTTGAGATCTGGAGACTGGCTCGGCCACTCCAGGACCTTGAAATGCTTCTTACGAAGCCACTCCTTCATTGCCCGGGCAGTATGTTTGGGATCATTGTCACGCTGAAAGACCCAGCCACGTTTCATCTTCAATGCCCTTGCTGATGGAAGGAGGTTTTCACTCAAAATCTCACGATACATGGCCCCATTCATTCTTTCCTTTACATGGATCAGTCATCCCTTTGCAGAAAAACAGCCCCAAAGCATGATGTTTCCACCCCCATGCTTCACAGTAGGTATGGTGTTCTTTGGATGCAACTCAGCATTCTTTCTCCTCCAAACATGACAAGTTGAGTTTTTACCAAAAAGTTCTATTTTGGTTTCATCTGACCATATGACATTCTCCCAATCCTCTTCTGGATCATCCAAATGCTCTCTAGAAAACTTCAGATGGGCCTGGACATGTACTGGCTTAAGCAGGGGGACACGTCTGGCACTGCAGGATTTGAGTCCCTGGCGGCATAGTGTGTTACTGATGGTAGCCTTTGTTACTTTGGTCCCAGCTCTCTGCAGGTCATTCACTAGGTCCCCCCGTGTGGTTCTGGGATTTTTGCTCACCGTTCTTGTGATCATTTTGACCCCATGGGGTGAGATCTTGCGTGGAGCCCCAGATCGAGGGAGATTATCAGTGGTCTTGTATGTCTTCCATTTTCTAATAATTGCTCCCACAGTTGATTTCTTCACACCAAGCTGCTTACCTATTGCAGATTCAGTCTTCCCAGCCTGGTGCAGGTCTACAATTTTGTTTCTGGTGTCCTTTGACAGCTCTTTGGTCTTGGCCATAGTGGAGTTTGGAGTGTGACTGTTTGAGGTTGTGGACAGGTGTCTTTTATACTGATAACGAGTTCAAACAGATGCCATTAATCCAGGTAACGAGTGGAGGACAGAGGAGCCTCTTAAAGAAGTTGTTACAGGTCTGTGAGAGCCAGAAATCTTGCTTGTTTGTAGGTGACCAAATACTTATTTTACTGAGGAATTTACCAATTAATTCATTAAAAATCCTACAATGTGATTTCCTGGATTCTTTCCCCCCATTCTGTCTCTCATAGTTGAAGTGTACCTATGATGAAAATTACAGGCCTCTCTCATCTTTTTAAGTGGGAGAACTTTTGGTGGCACAATTGGTGGCTGACTAAATACTTTTTTGCCCCACTGTATATATTTTGGATGGATGGATGGATGGATGGATGGATGGATATATATATTCATTAGTAAACCTTTACAAATCAAATGGTACATACAATCCACTATTTACAAGTCATACACATTATGCGCATAATCCATTCACACATATTTCTTTATATTGCGCCTTTTTGGCACACAGTCTTTACTTATCCTGGTCAAGGTCTCAGTGGATCCAAAGCCTATTCTGGAAATCCGGGATGGGACACCAATCCATCACAGAGCAACATGCACACACTCACACATTCACACCTCGGGGCAGTATTTTGACGTTTTTTTGGATGTTGGAGGAAATCTGAGAACCTGGAGTTAATCAAATCCACAAGGATATGGGGAGAACATGCAAACCTCCACAAAGACACTAACCCAAAGTTCAGCACAGAACAGAAGATGCTGGAGCTGTGATCTGGCAACACCACCTGCTGTAGAAACCCCTGATTTTAACTCCACCGAACACCTTTGCAATGAACTGGATCACTGACTGCAAGCCAGGCCTTATCGTCCATCATCAGTGCTCTATCTCAGCAATGCTCTTGTGGCTGAGTGGAAGGAAAACTACCCATGAGCAAAATCCACAATCTAGTGGTAAGCTTTCTCAGAAGTCTGGAGACTGTTACAGCAGAAAAGGAGAGACCGTACTTGAGTTTTAAACAAATACAAATACAGATATGAATATGAGGTACACTATTTATTCATTCGTTTATTTATTTTTAAAAAGCCATGGCATCTGGATGAGAGTAGAGGTGGAGGTTTTCACTTTCATGAGAGTAAGCCATCAGATATGAAACATCAAAGAAACATCATGCTCAATAACATGCATTTACAGCGTTCATTCATTCATGTATTTTGGGAAAGAAAACCAACTAAATTCATTCGAAAATATTAAATAACAAATAACTGTGTATCATTAAAAAACACACACACACACACACACACACACACACACACACACACACACACACACACACACATGCCACACCCACTTTGGGCTTAAATCCAAATACAGCTACAAATATGGACATTTGGAGCCCTATGACAGATAGTGTCATCTGATTTTCAGTTGTGTCACATGTCCTTGTGTCAAAGAAATGCATGCACCACAAAGCTCACACTCGGTTCACGTACATGTTCCGTGGTTCAGAGAACATTTACTCTTATGAAACTATGTGCTTATGAAACGCTGTCTGAGAATAAAAAATGGCATTTTGACAAATGGATGCGTGTCTATTTGTCTAATTTGATATATCTTATCTCATTATCTGTAGCCACTTTATCCTTCTACAGGGTCACAGGCAAGCTGGAGCCTATCCCAGCTGACTACGGGCGAAAGGCGGGGTACACCCTGGACAAGTCGCCAGGTCATCACAGGGCTGACACATAGACACAGACAACCATTCACACTCACATTCACACCTACGGTCAATTTAGAGTCACCAGTTAACCTAACCTGCATGTCTTTGGACTGTGGGGGAAACCGGAGCACCCGGAGGAAACCCACGCGGACACGGGGAGAACATGCAAACTCCACACAGAAAGGCCCTCGCCGGCCACGGGGCTCGAACCCGGACCTTCTTGCTGTGAGGCGACAGCGCTAACCACTACACCACCGTGCCGGCTATATATATATATTCAAGTTTCATTCCATATATTCAAGTTTCATTCCATATATTCAAGGTTTCATTCAATATATTCAAAGTTTCATTCAATATATTCAAAGTTTCATTCAATATATTCAAGTTTCATTCCATATATTCAAAGATTAATTTCCTGAACGGCATGCCATATTATATATATATATATATATATATATATATATATATATATATATATATATGCGGCACGGTGGTGTAGTGGTTAGCGCTGTCGCCTCACAGCAAGAAGGTCCTGGGTTCGAGCCCCGGGGCCGGCGAGGGCCTTTCTGTGCGGAGTTTGCATGTTCTCCCCGTGTCCGCGTGGGTTTCCTCCGGGTGCTCCGGTTTCCCCCACAGTCCAAAGACATGCAGGTTAGGTTAACTGGTGACTCTAAATTGACCGTAGGTGTGAATGTGAGTGTGAATGGTTGTCTGTGTCTATGTGTCAGCCCTGTGATGACCTGGCGACTTGTCCAGGGTGTACCCCGCCTTTCGCCCGTAGTCAGCTGGGATAGGCTCCAGCTTGCCTGCAACCCTGTAGAAGGATAAAGCGGCTAGAGATAATGAGATGAGATGAGATATATATATGATGGCTTACTCTCATATATTGTAACATCTGTGAATGAAATTGAGAGTGCACTTGTGTTTTTCTCGAAGAGCAAAATACATCTGCCTTCTAATGCTGAGTGACATAAACCTGGCAGGTCTTAGACTATTTCTCTGCTAAAATAATGCACTAAGTTGCTAATATTAAAGCTAGGGTAGGCTATTTTGGAGATACCAGATAGATTTTGAAAGTATCCAACCAAAAAATCACACCCTGTCCCATTAGCCCTCCCTCCAAAGCCACTCTTCCTAAACACATGAACGCGCACTGCCTGAGTAGTCCATGAGAGAGAGAGAGAGAGACAGAGATAGATAGATAGATAGATAAAAATGCTTCTAAAAATGACCTACCTTAACTTTAAACAATTTAAGCAGGTATAAAGTTCTGATTAAAACTTAAAAATCATCGCTGAGTATTCAATTATTTATCTTTGAGTGTACACAAAACCAGAATGTAGCTAACAGGAAAGATATGCAGTATAAGAGTGATAAGTGAGTTTAAAAGGGACTTGAACTTTAGTGCTGCTGCATGGAGCCACTTTTCATATTTTTTATCTATCTGAAATGAACCTGTTTTTCTGTTTCTTCTTAAAGATGTCACGTATTTACATCATCCCATTTTTTTTTTGGAAAATAAATGAGAAATTGTACCATTAATATTTTAATTATGCATTTATTACTCAGAATTTTCTTATAGTATAAAAGCAATACGAAGTCATGTAACATTCTTATATTCGATACAATCCTTCACTTTTCTCATTTCCAGTACATTCAAAACCAAGTGTTATTATTATTATTTTATTTTTGTTCAGATGAAATCTACTCTGGAAAAAGAAAAAAAAATCCTCCGCTTACATAACTAAAATGTTCGAATAGAAGTTACCATATATATTCTACATACTGTATACTGCTAGATCAATATGCATGCAGGAATGAATGACCGACTGAATTGTTGCTTTTATAATCTAAAACTAGTCAGTAAACATAAAAGTGCTTTTCAAGGTCCAAATTAAATTCTGTGAAGTGAATTAAAAAGTTGTCATGATGATAAATGCAAATAGCAATGGCTTTTCATAAGCAGTTAAAACTAACCATTCCTAAAGTGAACGCTGGGATCTTTTGCTCGAAACCGAAAAACAAGCTGATTGTATGAACAGAAATGCTGTTCTAATAATGTTGAGTGGATTTAAGCTTTGCACTTCTCAGTGGTTTCTGCTTGCATCTCCTCCCTTTTTCCAAACCGCTGACCGAGTTCAGTAGTCAAGACGGAACAACAGGATTTCTAAAAAAAAAAAAAAAAGACAGTCATGATCATGAAACATTAACACACACATATACAGTATTGTGCAAAAGTCCCAGGCAACCTATTTTTCCATACAAATTTCATTATAGATTTCTATTTGATGACTTCTACATTATCGAGTCAGTACAAAAACATTTTAGAGTCCAAACATTCGTCTTCCAGCACAAAATTAAATGTCACAGGGAAAAAAGTTTGTATCTGAGTAGCATGTTACATAAGAGAGCACTTTTCAGATTAAAAAAGAAAACATAATGAAGGCTGCTGGGTTTTGGTGCAAAATGAAGAAGCGAGTGTGACAGTCAAAGTGTCCAGAAGAACTGTGGCTGGTTCTGGAAGATGCTCAGTAAAACCTACAGCTCATTTCCTTATAAAACTACACTCACCGTACCTGAGACTACCATTTTTTTAAAAGCAAAGGGTCGTCTCATCTCATCTCATTATCTGTAGCCGCTTTATCCTGTTCTACAGGGTCGCAGGCAAGCTGGAGCCTATCCCAGCTGACTATGGGCGAAAGGCGGGGTACACCCTGGACAAGTCGCCAGGTCATCACAGGGCTGACACATAGACACAGACAACCATTCACACTCACACCTACGGTCAATTTAGAGTCACCAGTTAACCTAACCTGCATGTCTTTGGACTGTGGGGGAAACTGGAGCACCCGGAGGAAACCCACGCGGACACGGGGAGAACATGCAAACTCCACACAGAAAGGCCCTCATCAGCCACGGGGCTCGAACCCGGACCTTCTTGCTGTGAGGCCACAGCCCTAACCACTACACCACCGTGCCGCCCTGCAAAGGGTCGTCTCACACCAAATATTGACTTTGTTTCATTTATTATGGCTTACTGCATATAGTATTTTTTAATGTTGAAACATTTAATTTCATTATTTTTAAGCCATTTTGGTCTACCGCATTTCTTTACATGTGCCTAAGACTTTTGCACAGCCCTGTATATAAGAAGATACTGTACATTGTGTATTATGTTTTCAGACACTATTTATTTTTGCTATAGAGTATACTCCCAGTGCATAGAGGTGCAATCAAAAAGTTCCAAGACTGTTCCTGTTGTGAACGAATGGAGCACGGCACAGTCATATGTATGCAGCAGGAACGAGCAGGAACTTTTATGAGTCAATAATCCACGTAACATCATGCTGTCAACATCGTGACCTGTATTACATGTGCTTTTGTGACAACAAAGCAACACCTGCACATTTGCGATTTTACACAGAGAGCTAGCATCAAATTCTGTGTCAAATTCGTGAACTCAGCAACGGAGACCCTTGAAATGCTTCAGCAAGCCTACAGCAATGAAGAATGAGCCAGGAAAGGTGTTCTGAGTGGCATTCGTGCTTCAAGAGGTGCAGATTTCAGGGTGATCCAAGTATGTCTTGCTGCAGCCTGAGGGACTGGATGTAGGCGGAGAAAGATATAATGCATATACAGTACCATACGTATATAGGGCCTGAGACTCAGTGACACATTTGCATGCAGGAAAAACATGCAGTACAGCTCTTTGACACACACTGATACATCACTGTAGACTAAAATGAATTTGCACGTCCAATTAAACCAATTAAGCTCAGTTTTTATGTCTGAAATTGATCAGGTTTGGATGAATTCGTCCAATTGTTAAAAAAAAGTGTATGTACAGACCAACATCATGGTTGGACTCAAACTTTATATTTTCAGTGAGGACGGTAGTATATCACCAGTGTTGTGGTCCAGTCACTAAACCTCAAGTCCAAGTCCATTCTCGAGTCCCCAGTATTCAAGTATTCTGTCAGAGATGGTTGGGAGATGGATGTAAGTGCAGAAGGCGTGTTTATTAATACAAGTGAAGAGGGTAAACAATCCAGACCGGCAGGTAAAATCGTAAAACAGTGAAACAGTCAATAGGTTGAGTGAGGCACAAACAGGCTATCGTAGACTCGGCAGAATCAAAGAGAAGAAACAGGAAATCGGGGCTCAGGAAACCAAACAAGGAAATAAGGCTCAGTAATGTGTCAGCAACGCAACTCAATACTTCGCAAAGTAAGTGTGTTTTCACAGTTTTTATATAGGCGCGCTGATTGCGCCTTAATCCTGTGCAGGTGTGAGTTCGTTCACGGCGCACGCACGAGAGTCCGCTTAGCATGCACTGTCCATAGTGCGCCCAAGAGTCTATCTGATGCACATGCCAAGGTGTGCAGGTGTGACCCTCTTGCACAAAATTAGTACAAAAATTAATGTAGATATAAATATCTTATGCCCAATTATTATGCCGTGTTAGAAAAAAATAAAGAAAAAAATCCAAGTCCGAATGCAGTGAATGCACGAGTCCGAGTCCAAGTCCGAGGCATCAGTGCTCAAGTCTAAGTTGAGTCACGAGTCCTTAAAATTAGGGCATGAGTCAGACTCGAGTACTACAAGCCTGTTTACCACTGCACTGATAAAGCAGGTACAGTATTAAATTATTTGGTTAGAGAAGCTACTACTATATTTTCAAATGAACAGCTTATCAAAACAGTGTAGAAATAGTTTTTGGTAGTATATATCAATGGCCAAATTGCACCACAAATTACATTTCGCCTTTGTAACATGTTGGTATCACATAATAATTATGCTATAACTACTGTATTTTAACCCACGGGCGGCACGGTGGTGTAGTGGTTAGCGCTGTCGCCTCACAGCAAGAAGGTCCGGGTTCGAGCCCCGTGGCCGGCGAGGGCCTTTCTGTGTGGAGTTTGCATGTTCTCCCCGTGTCCACGTGGGTTTCCTCCGGGTGCTCCGGTTTCCCCCACAGTCCAAAGACATGCAGGTTAGGTTAACTGGTGACTCTAAATTGACTGTAGGTGTGAATGTGAGTGTGAATGGTTGTCTGTGTCTTTGTGTCAGCCCTGTGATGAGCTGGCGACTTGTCCAGGGTGTACCCCGCCTTTCACCCGTAGTCAGCTGGGATAGGCTCCAGCTTGCCTGCGACCCTGTAGGACAGGATAAAGCGGCTACAGATAATGAGATGAGATGAGATGAGATTTTAACCCACCCACCTGCTGTAGGTTAGCAATGTTTCGTGATTTGGCAGTCAGCTCCATGAGGGCCAGAATGAGTCCCAGCCCTAAGCCAAGAGCCAAAAGCAGGAAGACACCCTTTAGGCTGCTGGGCTTCAGAGATGAGGCCTGTGCATTTTCTGCCATGCAGCTGCTCGCCCACCATTTATTACGCAGAAAATCCAGTTCTCCAGACTCGCTCAGCTGGAGAATGGCGATACTCAGGTTTTTCAGCATGGGAGAGCCTTAAAACACACACACAAATGCACAAATTCAGCTGCAGGTTTGAGCTGCAAGGAAAGTGCCGCAATTGTAAAAACCAAAACTGTTGGAAGGGAAGAGTAAGAGTATGATTGAGATAAGACTTGAAAAAGGATATTAAAGGACAAATCCCACTGAGTGTATAATTCATCTGACAACAAAGCTTAATGTTTGTGGTAAGAACATAACAGCATAGCATGGTCAGAAAGTATATTTTTAGTCTCTATGTTCTAGCTGGGGCGGCACGGTGGTGTAGTGGTTAGCGCTGTCGCCTCACAGCAAGAAGGTCCTGGGTTCGAGCCCCGGGGCCGGCGAGGGCCTTTCTGTGCGGAGTTTGCATGTTCTCCCCGTGTCCGCGTGGGTTTCCTCCGGGTGCTCCGGTTTCCCCCACAGTCCAAAGACATGCAGGTTAGGTTAACTGGTGGCTCTAAATTGACCGTAGGTGTGAATGTGAGTGTGAATGGTTGTCTGTGTCTATGTGTCAGCCCTGTGATGACCTGGCGACTTGTCCAGGGTGTACCCCGCCTTTCGCCCGTAGTCAGCTGGGATAGGCTCCAGCTTGCCTGCGACCCTGTAGAAGGATAAAGCGGCTAGAGATAATGAGATGAGATGTTCTAGCTGTCGCAGAGTTTTTACAACATTGTGTTGAGTTGTACAGTGTCTTGCAAAAGTATTCATTCCCTTTGGTGTTTGTCCTGTCTTGTTGCATTACAAACTGAAATTAAAATGGATTTTTGGGGGGTTGGCACCATTTGACTTACACAACATGCCTGCCACTTTAAAGGTGCAAACTGTTTTTTATTGTGACATAAACAATAATTAAGATGAAAGAAACCAGTAATCTGGAGTGTGCATAGGTATTCACCCCCCAAAATCAATACTTTGTAGAGCCACCTTTTGCTGCAATTCTCTTGGGGTATGTCTCTATTAGCTTAGCACATCTAGCCACAGGGATTTTTGTCCATTCCTCAAAGCAAAACTGCTCCAACTCCTTCAAGTTACATGGGTCATGTTGGTGTACAGCAATCTTCAAGTTACGCTACAGATTCTCAATTGGATTGAGGTCTGGGCTTTGACTAGGCCATTCCAAGACATTTAAATGTTTCCCTTTAAACCACTCCAGTGTAGCTTTAGCAGTATGTTTAGGATCATTGTCCTGCTGGAATGTGAACCTTCATCCCAGTCTCAAACCTCTGGCCGACTCAAACAGGTTTTCCTCCAGAATTGCCCTGTATTTAGTGACATTCATCTTTCCTTCAATCCTGACCAGCTTTTCTATCCTTGCAGATGAAAAACATCCTCACAGCATGATGCTGCCACCACCATGCTTCACTGTAGGAATGGTGTTCTCAGGGTGATGCCAAGTGTTGGGTTTTTGCCACACATGGCATTTCCCACGATGTCCAAAAAGTTCAATTTTCATCTCATCTGACCACAGAATCTTCTTCCATGTGTTTGGGGAGTCTGCCACATGCTGTTGGGCAAACTCCAAACGTGTTTTCTTATTTTCTCCTTAAGCAACGTCTTTTTTCTGGCCACTCTTCCATAAAGCCCTGCTCTCTGGAGTGTACCGCTTAAAGTGGTCCTATGGACAGATACTCCCATCTCCACTGTGGATCTTTGCAGCTCCTTCAGTGTTATCTTTGGTGTCTTTATTGCATCTCTCATTAATGCCCTCCTTGCCCGGGCTGTGAGTTTTGGTGGGCGGCCTTCTCTTTTCAGGTTTGTAGAGTTGACATATTTTTTCCATTTTGCTATAAAGGATTTAATGGTGCTCTGTGGGATATTCAAAGTTTGGGATTTTTTTAATAACCCAACCCTGATCTATACTTCTCCACAACTTTGTCTCTGACCTGTTTGGAGGCTCTTTGGTTTTCATGTTGCTTGCTTAGTAGTGTTGCAGAGTCAGGGTTCTTCCAGAACAGGTTGATTTATGCAGATATCATGTGACAGATCATGTGACACTTTGATTGCACACAGGTGGATCTTAATCAACTAATTATGTGACTTATGAAGTGAATTGGTTGGACCAGCTCTTATTTAGGGGTTTCATACGAAAGTGCATGCTGTGTAAAGCAAATAGTGCTAACCCCCCCCCAAATCCATTTTAATTCCAGCTTGTAATGCAACAAAACAGGACAAACACCAAGGGGGATTAATACTTTTGCAAGACACTGTATATGTACAGTTTCTGTGCATGTTCTGTCTGTGTCATTTTCTGTATGCATTTCTCTGAGTTCTCTGGTTTCCTCTCAACACTCAAAAGCATGCCTTTAAGTGGACTGTCTATGCTATATTGCTATAAGTGTGTCTGTGCATGGTTCCTGACAATGGGTGGATAACGTTCTTGGGATTGGTACCAGAGCCACTGATTCACCTGACCAGGATAAACCACATTAATATTTAAAAGATCTTTGACTTGAGAGCAACATGGTGAAAATTACTTATTTTTGTAAATATGAAACAAAGAATGTCTGTAGTCGTGGTCAAATTTCAAAACCTTACCTACGGTTAATTTAGGTAATCATTGATATAAAGATGAAATATATTGAAAATTTGAAAACAATTACAGTTGTAATTTCAACCATTTCAACTAACTAATTTCAACTAGTGGACGAGGGACAGACCTGCAGGATTAATCATTAGCCCCATGGTGATAGGTATGATTTGGTCGATGTGTACTTGCCCAAAGGAACCGCAATGCTGTAGCCTCTCATGCCGATGGTCTCAGGACAACGCATTAGGTTGCAGTAACGTGTCACAGCCAGATCAAGAGACACAGACTCTCCAATGAAGGCATATTTCCCCTCCTGAGCCATACGGATGCCGTCTTCCATTGACGGGGCAAAGGACTGTTTTCTTTCCATGTTTTCATAGATGCGCCGGTAGATATCATTTTTGGAGTTCTGGTTCAACAAAGGTGGGTTGTATCAAAGAAAATCCCATTAATATGTGGTAGGATGAGATGTTGGCAAATGGATGTTGGTCATTGTGTATTACCTTGAAGAAAGCAAGCGAGGAGGAGCCCTTAATTGTCCCATAATCAATGACATTTTGGTTCGCCAGGTCTTCAAAGCTCTTAACTGAGAGCTGCTTGTTATCCATGTGCAACCAAGCATTGAGGTTGGCGAAATAGCAGGCCAAAATAACCAATGAAAACAACCACCAGATGGCAGTAATCACCCGTCCTGAGAAGGACTTGGGGTGTGGACCAGCGCCTAACACACAAACACACACACACAAACTTTAACTTTGGTCTTAAAGGTCTAATTTTTGCTTAAATCAGTTTAAAATCATGCTACACAGATATTTTCTAGTATATAATACTGGACGTGTGTGTTCACCTTGAAGTGTTAAGGCTCCAATAGTGTACCAGAAGCTGTGTGAGATGGTAAAGTGATTTTCCTCCATCTGTGGCTGGCTCCATTCAGAAGGGCTGATTCTTTATGGGGGGAGAAACCCACACACACAAATGATGCATTCCCAGTCCGACTACATTCTACTGTCCTTAATGGCAAGTGAAACAAATCTAAATCTTATTTTAATAAAGTCCTCTATTTGATGATCTAATGATGTAATTGATGTAATGATGTAATTGATGATAAGATGTGCATCTTACCGGGCCACCAAAAAGACACAGAAGGAGGTAAGAAGATAAGCAACCAGCAGGCTGATCCACATTTCACTGGAGAAGAGGTTTAAAAAGCTAAGGTACTGCGAATCATCTGAGGCAATGTCCTTTCTCATGATAAAACTAAGGCCTGTCTGCATGAATGGCTTGGTCATGTCCACAGCTGACTCCCGAACAGCGGTGAGGGTAAGTGGAGCCATGGCCAGATCTGCTTCCTAATGAAAATACATGCATATACATATTCACTTGAACAGCAGTGCATGTACTGTAAGGTTATTACAAATGTTTCAGTGTAGACATGGATTTGCTTTGGGAGAATTGGCATCAGGGGTGGCTGCTATAAATGGTCTAGCAGGGCCACATCAAGAGAACATTGTTTGCACCTTTAGTATGTATATTTCACATCAAAAGCTTTAAAAATAAATTTTTAAATTACCTTAAATTATTTATGGTACATATTTGGACCCTAGGGCGGCACGGTGGTGTAGTGGTTAGCACTGTTGCCTCACAGTAAGAAGGTTCTGGGTTCGAGCCCAGTGGCTGACGGGGGCCTTTCTGTGTGGAGTTTGCATGTTCTCCCCGTGTCCGCGTGGGTTTCCTCCGGGTGCTCCAGTTTCCCCCACAGTCCAAAGACATGCAGGTTAGGTTAACTGGTGACTCTAAATTGACCGTAGGTGTGAATGTGAGTGTGAATGGTTGTTTGTCTCTGTGTGTCAGCCCTGCGATGACCTGGTGACTTGTCCAGGGTGTACCCTGCCTCTCACCTATAGTCAGTTGGGATAGGCTCCAGCTTGCACAGGATAAGCCATTACAGATAATAGATGGATTTGGACCCTAAGGACCACCAAACTAAAAGCTAATTAAAGGTACACCACATTCACTTTCTGAGGCAAAATATACATACTAAAGATATAAAACATGCCCCCTTCATGGTACCACCCCAGTGATAAGGAAAAGTAGGGTTTGGTACCTTTATTTCTCATCTCATTATCTCTAGCCGCTTTATCCTTCTACAGGGTCGCAGGCAAGCTGGAGCCTATCCCAGCTGACTATGGGTGAAAGGCGGGGTACACCCTGGACAAGTCGCCAGGTCATCACAGGGCTGACACATAGACACAGACAACCATTCACACTCACATTCACACCTACGGTCAATTTAGAGTCACCAGTTAACCTAACCTGCATGTTTTTGGACTGTGGGGGAAACTGGAGCACCCGGAGGAAACCCACGCAGATACGGGGAGAACATGCAAACTCCGCACAGAAAGGCCCTCGCCGGCCACAGGGCTCGAACCCGGACCTTCTTGCTGTGAGGCGACAGCGCTAACCACTACACCACCGTGCCGCCCTACAAAATTTTTTCAAAATTAAAAAACAAACATACTTTTCTTTCATTCCACTTTGGATTATTTTGCTGTTATCAAATATCTTAAGATGGATCATATTGAATTTATGTGGTATCAAGCACAACAGGCATGGAAGCCCATTTCTGCCAGGTTGAAAAGAAAAACACAAACTTTAATTTTGTTAGCAGCAGTATGTAAAAAATTGACGTATTTCAAAATTCTGATTTATTACCTAAAATATTTGACGTTTATGAAAACTGACAAAATTTGGACTTATTTTCTTGAAGTTATTACTGCAAGATTACGTTGAACTATGCCAAATGTGTAATTTGGTATACCAAAATAATGAATTATTATGTTTCATTTGTAGACTTTCCTAACGACCAAATAATCTTTTTTTTAAGAAATGTTTGTGATTAATTGATTAATAGGAGGTAGCCATTGATGTTTGATCATATTTTCAGATTATTGATCACTTGGCTCAAACTTCCTTTCAGACAGGGAGTAAAAGAGGATTTGTTTAATGGATGATATATAGGAAATGTGTAGCTTTCAAACTTGCGAAATAGTTACATAACTACAAATCTAGCTAATTTTATTATTCTCTGCTTTCACATACCCATAATGCCTTGCACCTTGGGGGGTAACCAAGCGACTAAGTCAGATAACCTTAGTCATTTCTTTGAAGTTACATGGGGAAAAATGACTTTTGCTGTGCACCAACTTGTTCAAATAACCGTAAAAGGAATCCTGATTTAAAGTTTTGTAGAATACCTAATTGGAAAGTGCGGTTAGTCAGAATTCGCCGTCAAAATTTTACACCGACAGACAACACACGACTGTGTTCTACACACTTCAATGGTGGAGTAAAGTCTGATTATCCAAGATACGAAGCCTACAACCCCCTCTGTCTTTGTGTTTAGTCATAAAAAGTGCAAAAACTGAAAAACAAGGACAAGTCAAAGAACTGAAAAGGACGAATTTATTTTAGGAACTGAGCCTTCAATAAAGCCCAAACGATGCAGTGTAAGTAAGCTTACATGCACTTCCTCTTTTAGTGTTTATGTAGGTAGATGGAATGTACCATTTGACCCTGTAGTCCTAACAGCTTTCTCTAATGCCGCTTTTCCACTACAAACGCGGCTGAGTCGGGCTGAGCCGTGCCGTGCTGAGTCGGGCTGAGCGGGGCTGTTGGAGTTGCATTTCGACTACAACCGCGCTGAACCGTGCTGGCTGGAAGTGGGTGGACACACTGGGTGGAGTTAGCGAAAGTGGGTGGACGTCACGTGATGTCGTTAAGCAGCGCAAACAGTGACATCAGTGATCTTTTAAGCGGTAGTCTCACGACCCGAATAGTAAACAATAAACATGGAGGACATGGAGTCGTTAGTGTTGCTGGTCTTGGTGCTGTGGCTTGTTGTCACCGACAACGCCAACAGATACTGGCAAGAGCGTATAGATGAGGCGAGGCGCATAAGGCTTCAGAAATTCTCGTAATTCGTAATTCTTCTTCTTCCGGGTTTGCGGTGTTTACAGATCCCAGCGCGCTCGCGGGGCGTGTGTGGGCATGTGAGGACACTCCTCCTCACCAATCAGTGCGCAGGGGAGTGTCTGCTCACGCCCCCAGCCTCAGTCGGCTCGCTTTGGTTCGCTTCAGCCCCACTCCAAAACGGCGCGAGTTTTAGGGGCTAAGCAGGGCTGAAGCGAGCTGAGTCGTGCTGGTTTTTGGTAGTCGAAACGCGAGCCGTGTCGGGCTGAAGTGAGCTGAAGCGAGCTGAAGTGAGCTGAAAAAGGGTAGTGGAAAAGGGCCAAAACAGGCCAAAGATTGTCATAATCTGGTAGCATATGAGCTCGAGGAAGATCAGAGTGAAGGAAATCAAAATCAACTTCAACTTAAAAAATAAATTTGACAACTCTGCTGTGTTTACAGTGCTTACTTGACTGAGTGAATTCCTTGCTCGTGTTCCCATGCACGAAGCGTTTTGTATTTTCTTATGGCATTCTCATCGTAACCAGCACCCAGCAAAAGCGATTTCACTGTGGATTCTTCTATGATCAGTGTCAATCTTTCGACGCTCTTCTGCCAATCTTTTAACTTCTGCAGGTAAGTCATTGTTGGAAGACCCGTGTTGACAAACGAAGAAGGCTGCTGACTCACTGCCATTCGAAGTAGAGATGTTCAAAGCATTCGATACGATACTTACAAGCGCTTTTTTACCGACTGATTTCTTGAAGTCCACAGAAAAAGCTTTATAGATTTCTTTAAGCTTTGGTTTAGTTAGTTTTGACACTTCTTTGAAGGTTTTAGGGAGATTTACAGTGGTGCTTGAAAGTTTGTGAACCCTTTAGAATTTTCTATATTTCTGCATAAATATGACCAAAAACATCATCAGATTTTCACACAAGTCCTAACAGTAAATAAAAAGAACCCAGTTAAACAAATGAGACAAAAATATTATACTTGGTCATTTATTTATTGGGGAAAATGATCCAAGATTACATATCTGTGAGTGGCAAAAGTATATGAACAATTGCATTCAGTATCTGGTGTGACCCCCTTGTGCAGCAATAACTGCAGCTAAACATTTCTGGTAACTGTTGATCAGTCCTGCACACCGGCTTGGAGGAATTTTAGCCCATTCCTTCATACAGAACAGCTTCAACTCTGGGATGTTGGTGGGTTTCCTCACATAAACTGCTCGCTTCAGGTCCTTCCACAGCATTTCGACTGGATTAAGGTCAGGACTTTGACTTGGCCATTCCAAAACATTAACTTTATTCTTCTTTAACCATTCTTTGGTAGAACGACTTGTGTGCTTAGGGTTGTTGTCTTGCTGCATGACCCACCTTCTCTTGAGATTCAGTTCATGGACAGATGTCCTGACTTTAGAATTCGCCCAGATGCAGCAAAACAGGACCAAAGCATGATACTACCACCACCATGTTTCACAGATGGGATAAGGTTCTTATGCTGGAATGTAGTGTTTTCCTTTCTCCAAACATAATGCTTGTCATTTAAACCAAAAAGTTCTATTTTGGTCTCATCCGTCCACAAAACATTTTTCCAATAGCCTTCTGGCTTGTCCACGTGATCTTTAGCAAACTGCAGATGAGCAGCAATGTTCTTTTTGGAGAGCAGTGGCTTTCTCCTTGCAACCCTGCCATACACACCATTGTTGTTCAGTGTTCTCCTGATGGTGGACTCACGAACATTAACATCAACCAATGTGAGCGAGGCCTTCAGTTGCTTAGAAGTTACTCTGGGGTCCTTTGTGACCTCACCGACTATTAGATGTCTTGCTCTTGGAGTCATCTTTGTTGGTCAACCACTCCTGGAGAGGGTAACAGTGGTTAATTACTCCTGGGGAGGGTAACAGTCTTGAATTTCCTCCATTTGTACACAATCTGTCTGACTGTGGATTGGTGGAGTCCAAACTCTTTAGAGATGGTTTTGTAACCTTTTCCAGCCTGATGAGCATCAACAACGCTTTTTCTGAGGTCCTCAGAAATCTCCTTTGTTCGTGCCATGATACACTTCCACAAACGTGTGTTGTGAAGATCAGACTTTGATACATCCCTGTTCTTTAAATAAAACAGGGTGCCCACTCACACCTGATTGTCATCCCATTGATTGAAAACACCTGACTCTAATTTCACCTTCAAATGAACTGCTAATCCTAGAGGTTCACATACTTTTGCCACTCACAGATATGTAATATTGGATGATTTTCCTCAATAAATAAATGACCAAGTATAATATTTTTGTCTCATTTGTTTAACTGGGTTCTCTTTATCTACTTTTAGGACTTGTGTGAAAATCTCATGATGTTTTCAGTCATATTTATGCAGAAATATAGAAAATTCTAAAGGGTTCACAAACTTTCAAGCACCACTGTAAATACAAAAGATTACGGTCAGTGTGCGATGCCATGTTGTTTTAGTTTGTTTATAAGGTTACCCCGCAAGGCAAAAAGCATTATGGGTAATGTGAAAGTAGTCAATTCTGCTAAACAGCTTTGGGCTATGCAGTAGATAAGATTAAAAAAAACCAAAAAACATTACTTGCATAGACTTATCGTATGTCCTATCAAAGATACAATGGGGCAAAAAAGTATTTAGTCAGTCACCAATTGTGCAAGTTCTCCCACTTAAAAAGTTGAGAGGCACCTGTAATTTTCATCATAGGTACACTTCAACTATGAGAGACAGAGTGGGGGGAAAGAATCCAGGAAATCACATTGTAGGATTTTTAATGAATTAATTGATAAATTCCTCGGTAAAATAAGTATTTGATCACCTACCTACAAACAAACAAGATTTCTGGCTCTCACAGACCTGTAACTTCTTCTTTAAGAGGCTCCTCTGTCCTCCACTCGTTACCTGTATTAATGGCACCTGTTTGAACTTGTTATCAGTATAAAAGACACCTGTCCACAACCTCAAACAGTCACACTCCAAACTCCACTATGGCTAAGACCAAAGAGCTGTCAAAGGACACCAGAAACAAAATTGTAGACCTGCACCAAGCTGGGAAGACCGAATCTGCAATAGGTAAGCAGCTTGGTGTGAAGAAATCAACTGTGGGAGCAATTATTAGAAAATGGAAGACATACAAGACTACTGATAATCTCCCTCGATCTGGGGCTCCACGCAAGATCTCACCCCGTGGGGTCAAAATGATCACAAGAACGGTGAGCAAAAATCCCAGAACCACACGGGGGGACCTATTGAATGACCTGCAGAGAGCTGGGACCAAAGTAACAAAGGCTACCATCAGTAACACACTACGCCACCAGGGACTCAAATCCTGCAGTGCCAGACGTGTCCCCCTGCTTAAGCCAGTACATGTCCAGGCCCATCTGAAGTTTGCTAGAGAGCATTTGGATGATCCAGAAGAGGACTGGGAGAATGTCATATGGTCAGATGAAACCAAAATAGAACTTTTTTGGTAAAAACTCAACTTGTCGTGTTTGGAGGAGAAAGAATGCTGAGTTGCATCCAAAGAACACCGTACCTACTGTGAAGCATGGGGGTGGAAACATCATGCTTTGGGGCTGTTTTTCTGCAAAGGGACCAGGACAACTGATCCGTGTAAAGGAAAGAATGAATGGGGCCATGTATCGTGAGATTTTGAGTGAAAACCTCCTTCCATCAGCAAGAGCATTGAAGATGAAACGTGGCTGGGTCTTTCAGCATGATAATGATCCCAAACACACCGCCCGGGCAACGAAGAAGTGGCTTCGTAAGAAGCATTTCAAGGTCCTGGAGTGGCCTAGCCAGTCTCCAGATCTCAACCCCATAGAAAATCTTTGGAGGGAGTTGAAAGTCCGTGTTGCCCAGCGATAGCCCCAAAACATCACTGCTCTAGAGGAGATCTGCATGGAGGAATGGGCCAAAATACCAGCAACAGTGTGTGAAAACCTTGTGAAGACTTACAGAAAACGTTTGACCTCTGTCATTGCCAACAAAGGGTATATAACAAAGTATTGAGATGAACTTTTGTTATTGACCAAATACTTATTTTCCACCATAATTTGCAAATAAATTCTTTAAAAATCAGACAATGTGATTTTCTGGATTTTTTTTCCTCATTTTGTCTCTCATAGTTGAAGTCTACCTATGATGAAAATTACAGGCCTCTCATCTTTTTAAGTGGGAGAACTTGCACAATTGGTGACTGACTAAATACTTTTTTGCCCCACTGTATATCATCATGCCAAAATGTAGAAATAATAAATTATGCTACCAATTCAATGTTTTTAGACAAAAAGTGAACATTTAGAGATAAGTCAAAATTTTGAAATATACCTGCTGCGAAAATAAAGAAAAAATATATTGTGCAATATTTTTTCTTTTCTACCCAGCATAAATGACCTTCCATACAACAGCACCAACAGTAGTCTAAAGCAGTGTTTCTCAACCACTGGGCCGCGGCCCATTAGTGGGCTGCGAAGCGCCATCCGGTAGATGGTTTGCTGAAAAATTTTCAAGTGGAATAAATATATTTGTGGGTAAATTAAGAAGAACAAGCCTTTATTTTTGTCACACTCCTCCCCTACATTTAATCCACACGTGTGCATGCACGCATACGTGCACACACAGAGCACAGAGAGAGAGAGAGAGAGAGAGAGAGAGAGAGAGAGAGAGAGCTATAAACAGGTTTGTGGGTAAATCATATGGGTCTGTGATGCCTGCTGGAAGAGAAGCGCAGGGAGGATTGAGAATCAAGCAGCTGTGGTTTGTTTACACCCGACACCAAAACTTGTAGCATCCTACCAACCATCGCAAAGATGCATACAAAGCCCAGAAACTCCTCTTTACCTGGGCAAAAACAATACAGGATTTATCTTATAGTGTCCTGATCCCCAACTCTTTAACCCAGCCACATATAAAAAGTTGTACTCCTCCATGCTCTTCCAGGTTTTCATCTGTGTGTCCGTGTAGAACGATGTCTGCAGCACCAGGTCATTTGAGATGTCGGGGAACTCAACGGATGGATAATTTTCCAACTCATAGTGAATGAATGAATAACTTTATTTAAACACGATAAGCTGATCAGTAGAGCTGGTGGGGTCGTGCATGCACAGATACAAATAATTACGAGTACAAAAGACTAAAAATATACACAATCTTTAATTTTTTTTTTAAATCTGTTGATTACCTGTTAATTATCTTCACATTAAGTTAATTAATACCATGCATAACTATTGTCTTTGTATTTAGTTATGGCTACAATAGGATCAAATTTTATTCTGCTAATGTCAAATTTAGCTAGTAAAGTTTTCTTTCATAGGAAAAAGTCTTCTTTGTTAGCGTGTAATGATCTAATCCCACTGAGTGGTTCCTATATCCACTTTTTTTGAGTGTACTTCTTGATTTTAATAACTTGCTTGTTTGTTGTACATAAACGTGGCAATAAATTCTTGTGTTCATGGACCAGACTCCACTTTTGGATCATTAATCCCTTTTGAGTGAGAATGCCCTGCATGCATGGTTTGGCTTCTGGCACATCCATACAGTTTTAAATACAATACCTACAATTAAAATTGTTTTTATTGCATTTATTTAATTACTGGGATTCCATCTGTAACAGGGAGTGATGTTGCATCCCATTAATACACTTTACAGTAGATTATTAGATTCTAATAGAATAGATGAGCCAAAAATAATTGGGGATCTTTTTTAATGGGCCCTGACTCGGTACAAGTATGAATAGGTGGCCCTCAAAGCAGAAAAGGTTGAGAACCCCTGGTCTAAAGAAAATACACAGAATTATATGAGGAAGCGAGGTGAGGCGAGGGCTGATTTCTTTCTAGCCCAGAGAGTAGATTCATGTAGCCTATCAGTGACACTCCTGTCAGGTGATTACAGAAAGAAAAATATTTTCAGATCACTTCTCTGACACATCCATAACAAATCATCAGTAGGGATTGAAAGGGTTTGTTTGCCTCACATAGTTTGTCCCATGTCATTCTTATTATGTCATCAATCACCGGCTAAACATGCTTTGATGTACAGGGTAGGAGATGCTAACAGAACTTATTTTCTAGACTAAGTATTACCTTTTTTTTTTTTTAATTATTTTATTTATTTTGTAATTGGAAATTTTAATTGGAACTCACCCCTCTCACAATTTCTCCAATCATCCCAACCCAGTTGCCTTGCTCGTCCATGTACCCATATTTTCCATCTTTCACCAAGCGAACATTGTACTTGAAGTCCAGTTTCGATGCAAGTGCAGCCAGCAAGTCCATACAGAAGCCCTCAAACTCTGAGCCTTTTGGCATTGTGTAAGGTTCTTGCTGAGGAGGAAAGTCAGTGCTGCTTAATCATTAAAATTAGTATTTATTCATTATTTAAAAACAGACATCCAAATCTAAATCACAAAACTGTTCTATTTAGTGCTTATCACATACCTTAATGGTGGTCACCTTTAGTGACTGTGGTTCTGGTGATACAAAGGATAATCACATTATTAGATTGATATCTACACTTTGTTATAATTTGGGACCTTGGAATGATAAGTTTCTATCAGATTTTTAAAAAATTATTTTACTTACCGTACATGCTATGGAGCACTTGCATGTGACGTCACATCCGATCCAGATTGTAAACAGACGCCACCTTGTCAGTCAAATGCCATATTTCCACCTTCTACTTCTACTTCTGCTTCTACTTCTACCTTTTCTTCTGGAAAAATCTCATCTCATCTCATTATCTCTAGCCGCTTTATCCTTCTACAGGGTCGCAGGCAAGCTGGAGCCTATCCCAGCTGACTATGGGCGAAAGGCGGGGTACACCCTGGACAAGTCGCCAGGTCATCACAGGGCTGACACATAGACACAGACAACCATTCACACTCACATTCACACCTACGGTCAATTTAGAGTCACCAGTTAACCTAACCTGCATGTCTTTGGACTGTGGGGGAAACCGGAGCACCCGGAGGAAACCCACGCGGACACGGGGAGAACATGCAAACTCCACACAGAAAGGCCCTCGCCGGCCCTGGGGCTCGAACCCAGGACCTTCTTGCTGTGAGGCGACAGCGCTAACCACTACACCACCGTGCCGCCCCCTGGAAAAATCTACTATATACAATTCTACTACAATGTCAACTCCACTGAAAATCAATAAAACATAAGACGAGTGGAATCCTGTGTCCGAGTCCTTCCTTTTCAAGTGTGGGAAACCCATGATGCTCACATACACTTGACAGTAGGCTGCCACAGGACCCTGACAGGCGTGCAAAATGGATTGCTGCTATCAGGTATACCATACATACAGTAATAGTGATAGACTACTGATACTTGATCTAACTGATAACATAAAATATTCAACCATAATAGTGGATATGGCGGCGCATGATGGGGATGCTGCGACTACAAGCTCTCCCTACCTGTGCACGTTTTTTATGTTTTTTGTGTGTATTTTTGCATGTTGTTCGTCTGTACCGGACTTCAATATCCACTACAACCGTATGGACTTACTGAACATTGGTTTCCAGCAGAAAATGACGGTTTGTAGCGATTTCCATCGCATGCACAACATTCCGGACGAGATAGCGAGACCAGCGGGGTATCAATACTTAAGTGACTTACCCGTCCAATGAGGATTGTTATTTTCTTGTTTACAAGATGCCACATCTGAGGGGGGCTGACAAATCCTGAATTTCTGTAAAGATAACTGTCCAGAGATTTATAAGCACGCAGTGCTTCACCACTGAACAGCGAGGGAAAGTTAATGAGGTAATTATACACGTCTGGGTATTCCACCTCTGGCAGTTCAATATCCACTGACACGGTCATGAAAACTACGTCTGGTAATCGATAAGGGTCACTAATCTGTAGGTCGTTTATTTTAGACATATATCTAGTTATCTGTTCATTAGAAAAATGAGCCGTGTTGTCCGTCGGTTGAAATTGATCCATTTTGTACACGAGTGCAGCAGTATTCAGCTGTGTTTTTGACCGACAAGATGGCGGCTGTTTACATTCCGGTCACGTGACTGCAAGAGGTCTATTGAATATTCAGCATGTGACAACTTCAAATGAATATTTTGGTGTAAAAGTATAAAAAAAATATAAAGTTGAAAAGTTTGCTTTGAAAAGTATCTGCTTTCAAGACATTACTGCTCAACATTTGAAAATCACAGAATTGTTAGATAGAAATTTACACTTCAAAGGTCGAACTGATTGCTTCTAGCTTGCTTGTGTGTATTCAGCTAGATTGCAAACCACAGGGTTGATATTACATACAGTACATTAATTGCATTTTAAGATTATCTTAAGCAAGAAAGGAATTATTAAATATTTTATTAAGAATGAGAGAAACAGTACTACTACATGGGAATAGTAAGTATGTTAAATTGGACAAAGAAGAAAGAAAGAAAGAAAGAAAGAAAGAAAGAAAGAAAGAAAGAAAGACAAAAAAACACTTTTTGTCTCAGTCTGAACTTGAACTCTTGCAAGGGATTCTTGGCAGCAAATGAAGCGTTTCAACATGCTGTGCCGTACTTTGTAGTGCTTTTCACATCGAGGCAAATATCCCCAAATTTACTAGACAAGGACAATATCCCTTTTGTTCTGACGCCCCCTTTCGCGTGATCCCAAGCTTCACGGCTACTAATCGTGCTTTAAGAGAATAAATGGCTCAAAAGGACATAGAGGGAGATAAACAGCGGGTTGTTGTTGTGCAGCCTATGGTACCTCCTGTGGTGGAACAGATGCAGAGTCCAAACTCCTGAGCGTTCCAACCCCTGAGAAAGAGACGCCACCAAGTGCTGGGAAAGTGCCCTCTCTTTCCATGCTCTTGGTCAACTGATTCTTCTGTCTAAATGGTTGTTCTTAGATTTAATACTTGATCTTTCGACAAAGCACCTTAACAAACATAAGACTTTGTGTGTGTGTGTGTGAGTGACCAGGTTACATAAGCAAACATCAAAGTAGGAAAGGAAAAGTTTAGAGGTTGCTTCATTTAAAAAAACAACAACAACCTGAAACTTATTTTCTAATGAACATGGTGACCCTGGTAAAAGTACTTAGATTCTTTACTCAAGTAAAAGCAGAAAATTATTTAAACTCTTAAATTTACTTAATTTGTGTAAAAGTAAAGTAGTTACAAGAAAGTCTGCGTCACTGATTCACTCACTGATTTTATTTCGTGATGTTAAATTAGAGCCCCTTTCACCATGAAACCAACGAATATGGGGAAAAATTAGATAGCGCTAATTATCAACAGAATTATTCCTAAGCTACAATGTTAGCTAACATGATGACCGTACAAAGAGGATGAATGCTAGTTCATGCTAGCTGCGACAGAACAAACTGCCTTGTTAATAGTGTTACAGTACGAGGTCTTATTCTAGCTGCCATGTTTATTAAAATTTTGATTTGTTAGCAATTTAGATAAGCTGCTTAAAACTGTCTAATGCGAAAAAGTCCTTACGAATATATGATTAT
Source organism: Neoarius graeffei (assembly GCF_027579695.1). Classification (NCBI taxonomy): domain Eukaryota; kingdom Metazoa; phylum Chordata; class Actinopteri; order Siluriformes; family Ariidae; genus Neoarius; species Neoarius graeffei. The sequence goes on along the minus strand of NC_083578.1, from coordinate 21,172,019 downwards.
AGAGAAATGTAGTGATGTAGTAAGTAGAAGATAGAGATTTTTCTTTTGAAATGTACATACATGTCAACCCCTATGGTTTATCCGTATTTAGTATGGATTTTGGGCTTTTGAAATTAATACAGGTGTATTGGTAAAATACTACAGAAATTATGCTTTTACCCTCAATTTTTTTTTCAAAGTTTTAGTACACAAACATCACAGAAGATGCCTTCACGGAATCACTCGATCTGCATTTCCGGAATAATACGAATCGATCCGAATGTCCACACATCATGCGCAGTTGTGCGAGTAGTCACCTTCCGGCTGAGCGTGAATTTTTCAAGCACACGAGGTGAGTTATGGCGGAGGTTCCACCCAAAAAAACGATTGAAGACAAAATCAAGGGGTCGTTTTCTTCCAGAATGGATGGAAATGTTTGATGGCATTATTCTTCCATTGAAACTAGGAAGTGATTAAGCCAATTGTTCACTTTGTAATCGGCATGTTAAGGTTGTGGCATCGGGGTTGTATGACCTAAAAGAACGTATGAAATCAAAGCTTCATCAGTGAAACGTAACAGAAGAAGGAATCAGTGGCCATTTTTTATTTTGCTCAGAAACAACCTAGTAAAGTTGGTAGTGACGATGTAGCGAAATCCAAAGTTGTGTTCTGCAATTTTATTGCACATCATTTCGGATTAAAGGAGAACTGAAGCCATTTTTAAACTTGCTTTATTTCTTAATTAACGTGTTATTCAATTACGTTTTCGGTTTTAGTAACCTTATATCATGACTCGTATTGGCAACTAATTGCAATTAAATATTATACTTATCAGCCTATTTGGTTTTTAGCCATGTTGAATTTAGTTTGTTTGGTCCACGGCCCGCCTGCGTCGCTTATCAGCGTGATCTTCACGAGACTTGTGTGAGACTTCGAAACGTGAAGTGTCAGCCAGGTGTCAGTGCTGCCATTTTGAAAACTGTTTTCCAAGCGAAATATTTCACAAAAAATGAGTTTAAATGACGATTACTGCCTACTTTTTTTTCAAACTTTTCTGATTGCTGGCAAAACAAACAAAACTTCCGGCTTGATTACATCAGCATTTGAAAGAGGGCGCGCGCGTCTTTTGACGACGTTGGCAGATGTCGGTCACTTTGATTTCTGCTTTACGTTTTACTTCCGTCCTACGATGTCTCGTACAGGTCTCAACGAATCTTGCTTACGGCCATTGCTTTGACATATGGACTGATATATTAAGTAGCATATTTCAAACACTCATAACTTGTTATAGCAGTGACAAAATAGCGATCAAAAATGCATTCCGATATTTAATAAAATGAGATAAATAGAATTTTGATAATTAAAAAATTTGCCTTCAGTTCTCCTTTCAATGCAGTGTGCAACATATCACAGTTTAAATAGTTATTACTGAAACAAATGGAGGTAAGATTACCTTATTTTATGTATGGTTATGTTAGCAGTTATTACAGATTTTTTATAGAAAGTAAGGATTTTGAGACACTTTAGTGCAGGTGACGCCTATTTGGGGCGGACATGTGTGAATGTAGTGTAGTAAAAGGGAAAAGACATAGACTCAAATTTAAATTGAAGTAAAGTACAAATACAGTACATAAATGAAAGGAAGATTTAAGGAATTGCACTTGGTTATTTTTCACATCTGTCCTGCACGTTGGTTTACTGTTATTCTGAAGACTTGATACGTTGGAAATAATGGAACCCTTCATATATTTCTTCATTGAGGGTCAAATGTCTTAAAGAGGACTGACAGTTCTACAAATTAAGTGTCACAAATGTCATTCTTCCAGCAAGTTCTTCCTAAACGTGTCATGTCCACGGAACTGAGGCAGTTTCAATGAGATGGAAAGCCCTGCAGGAGTCCATCAGTCACGTAGTGGAATTGACAACTAGTATCCTTTTTTATTTTTATTTATATTTTTATAAAATATGAAAAGCTTTCATGCCATCAAAGCCACAGTTGTGTCATGGCCTTGTCCTGCATCGCTGACTGCTTGGTTAGTGGGGGCTAATTGATTGCTCACAGTCATTGTTGGCCATGGCAGGCTCTTTCTACTATTTTAAATGCAAATCACTCAGAGCAATGGGGCACTCAGATGGCGTGCCAAAAGGCTGCTGTGACCATTGACAGAGTCAATAAGATGTCAGATTAGCATTGGCCCTTCCTGCATCCTGCTGGAAGATTCACTAGAGAAAAGCCAAGGCAAGGAAAGGAGGTGGAGTAAAATCCGTATTGATCGAATGCAATATCAGAGGTTTATGGAGAAGTTCTGAAGATTTACTGATCACGTCTGTTCATGTTCACAAGGATCCATCGTTTTTTTTGAAAGAAAACTACACAACAAATACACTAAAATGTTATCTATATAGGAAATAATATCTAGAATATCTAGTTTCCTAGCAATCAATCTGACAATGAATGAATGATGGTTGTGATTCTTCATTTAAATGTATTCCTTTGCAATAATCTGAGATGAATCCAAGAACTGTTACGAGAGCTGATGTATCACAAAACGAAGTTTCCACCAACTGAGCACGAAGAAGTGCAAAACAGTTAGACAATCAAAAAGAGTCAAAATTAAGTGTGTAATTTGTTGACTGTGGCATGACGTTACCTGCAGTGCAGAGGTGAACCACTGCTGCAACAAGCAAGAGAAGCCCCAGAGATGCCATGGTACTGATTTCTGAACTGAAAAAAAGAAGAAGCAACAATTCATTTGCAACACTAATTCAAATATTAAAGACATAGCACTAATGACCTCTCTAAAGCACTCGAGCAAGGTCACCTCACCCCCTGATTTCAAACGTTTCCAAAACAATGATTGTATGGTTCACAGTTTAGTTTATTCAACTCAAGAACTTAACATACACAAGAAGAAATGCAGACATAACGTGCAGGCCAATGAAAGAACACATTTATAAGAACATCAAACTTCAAACTTACCCTGTTTACAATCAGCTTCTCTCAATGTCTACTGCATCAAAGATCCCAAAATATAAAGCACAAACAAATACCCCAAGGCCAGACAATAGCCAATAGGGAAGAGTGGGTTGTTCTAGAAAGTGGAGGGAAAGGGGTGAGGGACTGAGACCACAGGAATGGGTAGGGGAGTAAGAAGCTGGATTCCAAGAAAAACATCTCATGAGTACATGACAATGTTCGAGACGCTACGTATGTAGAAATGAGTGAAAATAAGAAATTCAGGCCGCAAAAGATTTAGAACATATTAAGGTTTAGACACATAATATGAATTTTGCAACAAAGGCAACATATTTTCTATCTAATCAGAGAAACAAGATTGATAACTAAAAAGTTGTAGGATTTTGGCTGAAGTATACCACTATTTTCTTAGTGTTAGAAAATATAGGATTCTTCTTAGAGAAATCAATTGCTAAGCTCCTGTTTACACTGGGCCAGATACAGAGTTGGGTTTTTTGTTTGTTTGTTTGTTTGTTTGTTTGTTTGTTTGTTTGTTTGTTTTGGGGACCCATGCATAGGACATAATATTAATTTACAACATTTTTCAAGAGATCATGCCAAATCTACATGCATCCAGAAGTCTTAAACCTATAACAATTCTGCCAAAAGTGAGTTAAACTGGCTCTGTGATCGACCCTGGAGACAGAAACAAAAATCACTGTGATAAATACGGATCCAAAGGCCAGAGTCGCAGCACCATCGGAATGCTAAAGAAGCAAACTTTTGTATGAGTGACAAGAGTGTACAATCTCTGTCACTCACTGAGTCGTGCGAGTCCCAGGGCAGTTTTTGGGAGCACAGAAGGGCCCCAGCCTCTCACGTCCCACTAGAAACCGTCACCAAAGCAACTGCAGACCCAGGCATTCCTGTGCTTTTGTCTTCAGTGTCAATCATAAGCGGAGATGAATCCTTCAGGATTTTATGGGCATCATGCATGAAGAGCCAATGGGTACAAAGCAATGAACTAATACTCACAACAATACAGGGCATGACAGTGGGCACTTTGGGTCAAAACCAGCAACTGGAACTCTGAAAAGAGGGGAACAGAAGAACTTTTATTTCTGTTTGGGTCGGAGATGCGATCAGCCACAAAATGCGGGGCCAGAGACAATTGTTTCCCAATGGGAGGTCCTTGTGAAATATTGGAAAGGTTGAGCAGTGTGAGCTTGGAGAAAAAAGAGGCCACTTATACAGTGGTGCTTGAAAGTTTGTGAACCCTTTAGAATTTTCTATATTTCTGCATAAATATGACCTAAAACATCATCAGATTTTCACACAAGTCCTAAAAGTAGATAAAGAGAACCCAGTTAAACAAATGAGACAAAAATATTATACTTGGTCATTAATTTACTGAGGAAAATGATACAATATTACATATCTGTGAGTGGCAAAAGTATGTGAACCTTTGCTTTCAGTATCTGGTGTGACCCCCTTGTGCAGCAATAACTGCAACTAAACGTTTGCAGTAACTGTTGATCAGTCCTGCACACCGGCTTGGAGGAATTTTAGCCCATTCCTCCGTACAGAACAGCTTCAACTCTGGGATGTTGGTGGGTTTCCTCACATGAACTGCTCGCTTCAGTTCCTTCCACAACATTTCAATTGGATTAAGGTCAGGACTTTGACTTGGCCATTCCAAAACATTAACATTATTCTTCTTTAACCGTTCTTTGGTAGAACGACTTGTGTGCTTAGGCTCATTGTCTTGCTGCATGACCCACCTTCTCTTGAGATTCAGTTCATGGACAGATGTCCTGACATTTTCCTTTAGAATTCGCTGGTATAATTCAGAATTCATTGTTCCATCAATGATGGCAAGCCGTCCTGGCCCAGATGCAGCAAAACAGGCCCAAACCATGATGCTACCACCACCATGTTTCACAGATGGGATAAGGTTCTTATGCTGAAATGCATTGTTTTCCTTTCTCCAAACATAATGCTTCTCATTGAAACCAAAAAGTTCTATTTTGGTCTCATCCATCCAAAAATTTTTTCCAATAGCCTTCTGGCTTGTCCACATGATCTTTAGCAAACTGCAGATGAGCAGCAATGTTCTTTTTGGAGAGCAGTGGCTTTCTCCTTGCAACCCTGCCATACACACTATTGTTGTTCAGTGTTCTCCTGATGGTGGACTCATGAACATTAACCAATGTGAGAGAAGCCTTCAGTTGCTTAGAAGTTACCCTGGGGTCCTTGGGGACCTTGCCGACTATTACATGCCTTGCTGTTGGAGTGATCTTTGTTGGTTGACCACTCCTGGGGAGGGTAACAATGGTCTTGAATTTCCTCCATTTGTACACAATCTGTCTGACTGTGGATTGGTGGAGTCCAAACTCTTTAGAGATGGTTTTGTAACCTTTTCCAGCCTGATGAGCATCAACAACGCTTTTTCTGAGGTCCTCAAAAATCTCCATTGTTCGTGCCATGATACATTTCCACAAACATGTGTTATGAAGATCAGACTTTGATAGATCCCTGTTCTTTAAATAAAACAGGGTGCCCACTCACACCTGATTGTCATCCCATTGACTGAAAACACCTGACTCTAATTTCACCTTCAAATTAACTGCTAATCCTAGAGGTTCACATACTTTTGCCACTCACAGATATGTAATATTGGATCATTTTCCTCAATAAATAAATGACCAAGTGTTATATTTTTGTCTCATTTGTTTAACTGGGTTCTCTTTATCTACTTTTAGGACTTGTGTGAAAATCTGATGATGTTTTAGGTCATATTTATGCAGAAATATAGAAAATTCTAAAGGGTTCACAAACTTTCAAGCACCACTGTAAAAGTACATAATGGTGCTGAGAGGGTGACACTTCCTGGATGGGAGTTTCTGACCTTTTTGTTCAATCAACCAGCAAAACAGTAAAAAAGGAACATAATGAACTATATATTTAGTCATCACCTAGCAACAGTAAGCATGACAAATAAAAGGAAATGCATTATGAATTGCATTTAAAGTTAGAATTCAAAAATGGGAACACTGAAAATATAGGGCAAAAAACTCATCGACTATTAATAGTGTTATAAAGTCATGAGTGTAATGGTACGGTCACACCAAAAGCAACGAGTGTGTTAAAATTCGCACCGCCTACCTTGTCAAAGTTTGTGGACGTTCTGTGACATAGATGAAATAGGTTCATTTGGAATGCTTCATTTCGCAAACTTTATTTAAAGGGGCTACAAAGTAAACAGACATGTCATCAGCTATCTTCGTACCGACTGACCGCAAGTAAAGTAAAAGTTAACCTCATGAAATCTTTTAAATGTGAAGGTGAAAAATCAATTGATGAAGGAAAATAATGAACAATTATGATTACATGTCTGGTAAGAAAATAAACTAATGACATACAGTGTCTTGCAAAAGTATTCATCCCCCTTGGTGTTGGTCCTGTTTTGTCGCATTACAAGCTGGAATTAAAATGGATTTTGGGGGGGGTTAGCACCATTTGATTTACACAACATGCCTACCACTTTAAAAGTTAAATTTTTTTTTGTGTGTGACACAAACAATAATTAAGATGCAAAAAACAGAAAGCTGGAGTGTGCATAGGTATTTACCCCCCTTTTGTATAAAACCCCTAAATAAGAGCTGCTCCAACCAATTCACTTCATGAGTCACGTAATTAGTTGATTAAGATCCACCTGTGTGCAATCAAAGTGTCACATGATCTGTGACATGATGTCTCTATAAATCAGCCTGTTCTGGAAGGACCCTGACTCTGCAACACTACTAAGCAAGCAACATGAAAACCAAAGAGTCTCCAAACAGGTCAGAGACGAAGTTGTGGAGAAGTATAGATCAGGGTTGGGTTATAAAAAATATCCCAAACTTTGAATATCCCAGGGAGCACCATTAAATCCATTATAGCAAAATGGAAAGAATATGGCACCACTACAAACCTGACAAGAGAAGGCCGTCCACCAAAACTCACAGACCGGGCAAGGAGGGCATTAATCAGAGATGCAACAAAGACACCAAAGATAACACGGAAGAAGCTGCAAAGATCCACAGCGGAGATGGGAGCATCTGTTCATAGGATCACTTTAAGCTGTACACTCCACAGAGTGGGGCTTTATGGAAGAGTGGCCAGAAAAAAAAAAAAAACATTGCTAAAAGACAAAATAAGAAAACATGTTTGGAGTTTGCCCAACAGAATGTGTCAGACTCCCTAAACACATGGAAGAAGATTCTCTGGTCAGATGAGAGTAGAATTGAACTTTTTGGCCATGGTGGGAAATGCCATGTGTGGTGCAAACCCAACACTTCCCATCACCATGAGAACACCATTCTTACAGTGAAGCATGGTGGTGGCAGCATCATGCTGTGGGGATATTTTTCATCTGCAGGGACCGGAAGGCTGGTCAGGATTGAAGGAAGAATGGGTGGCACTAAATACAGGGCAATTCTGGAGGAAAACCTGTTTGAGTCGGCCAGAGGTTTGAGACTGGGATGAAGTTTCACATTCCAGCAGGACAATGACCCTAAACATACTGCTAAAGCTACACTGGAGTGGTTTAAAGGGAAACACTTAAATGTCTTGGAATGGCCTAGTCAAAGCCCAGACCTCAATCCAATCGAGAATCTGTGGCATAACTTGAAGATTGCTGTACACCAACACGACCCATCTAACTTGAAGGAGTTGGAGCAGTTTTGCTTTGAGGAATGAACAAAAATCCCAGTGGCTAGATGTGCTAAGCTAATAGAGACATACCCCAAGAGACTTGCAGCTGTAATTGCAGCAAAAGGTAGTTCTACAATGTATTAACTTTGGGGGGTGAATACCTATGCACACTCCAGATTTCTGTTTTTTCATCTTAATTATTGTTTATGTCACAATAAAAAAAAACCAATTTGCACCTCTAAAGTGGTAGACATATTGTGTAAATCAAATGGCGCGAACCCCCCCAAATCCATTTTAATTTCAGCTTGTAATGCAACAAAACAGGACAAACACCAAAGGGGATGAATACTTTTGCAAGATACTGTAATTTACAAAAGTCATGTGTGTTGATGCTAAGTCAAATTTCAACATGCAGTTTATTCATTTTTTTAAAAGTTATGTTCCTGTATGGAAACAGGGGCACATCATAAATAATGGGGAAACCGACCCTTGAAATTATTACTTTCTCCTCCATTGTACTTGGGAATGGTTTGAACGGAACCAAAATTTATATGACTGCATTCTCTAATATTCTCTAGAGGGAAGAACTTATAAATTCTGATTAGTTGCCACTGAACCACGTCATAGCTCATTACCATAAAGTTGCCTGGACTTCAACTTTATTCTGACTCTCCAACCGCCCAAGATGTTTGCCATGATTGGTGTAAATGTATGGTAAGGGAATTTTAACAAGCTTTCCGACATGCATAAAGCATCAAGTATGCAGTGTGTGAAGAGTTCTGGATGATGCATGAATTTTTAAGGGAACAAAAATGTTCATTTAATATTTACATAGGACAGTCAACCTCAAATTAGTTTGCATGTTCTCCCCGTGTCTGCGTGGGTTTCCTCCGGGTGCTCGGGTTCCCCCCCCCCAGTTCAAAGACATGCAGTTGGGTTAACATGGGGCAGCCATGGCCTGAGGTTGGGCTGAAGTGCCCTTGAGCAAAGCACCTAACCCACAACTGGTCCCCGGGCGCTGTAGCATAGCTGCCCACTGCTCTGGGTATGTGTGTGTGTTCATTGCTCACTTGTGCGTGCACATGTATGTTCACTGCTTCAGATGGGTTAAATGCAGAGGTTAAATTTCACTGTATGCTTAAATCTGTGCTTGAATGTACGTGTGACAAATAAAGGCTTCCTGGTTTCTTCTTGGCTTCCAAATTAGGTCTGTCTTATGAAGAGGAGAAATGAGAATAAAACAGACACCCACAATCCGTATGTACATATGCTTTTACTAAAAATTGTCCCAGACTCTTGCAAAGTTAGCTGACATGACAGTGCAAATGTTACAGTACAAAGTGACAAATGTGCACTTTCATCATCCTATTATAGTATGTGCCATTGAATAACTGTATCAGTGTGCTCATATTCAACATAATTCCTTAATTCTTAAACACAGACTGATACATACTGTTGACAATTGCACATGCTGAGTGGTGGAAAATGTAAAACCTTAAATGTGGAACACCAAAAAGATTGCAGTACATCATTGACATGCAAAAAAAAAGAAAAAAAAAAAGGAAAGCCAATTTCTGTATGAATCTGTTGATACTTTATACAGTTCATAAACTGAAATATCAAAAGTTTACGCCAAATGGCAAAAACTTCCATGTGCTCTATAAAGTAAAATAATAATAATAATAATAATAATAAAAGTAGGATAGGCAGTTGTCATTTCGCCTAACGCAAATAATTTGAAAAAGGAGCACAAAAAAAAAACATTAAAAAATTCTAAGAAACAATAAATTACTGTTGCAAAGACATTCCATGCATTTGTTATTAAAAAATTCACCACTATAAACACCAACAAGATGCATTGGTATTTCATATTTCCATAAGTACAGTAAACATGTCATTTGATTTAACGTGAGAGAAGTAATATTTCATACAGTTCAACACATAATTCTCTATTGCTACAGCAGGCCATTTAACTAAAAATGATAAAATTCAAGACCGATGTCAGTTTGGGATTGTTTGATTTCTGTATGACATACCAGTGTTTCAAAGGAATGAGTGCATTTAGGACAATACACTGAAGAGATTATTAGTGTGGCTTTGCACCTAAAACTTTGGAAATTTTCTCTTACAGTAAACATATTATAAAAACTGCGGTATCCCTCTCTATAGGTGTAGAACCTTTGGAATCTACCACATTTCATGCTCTTTGTTGGGCCTGATGTACAACCATCTTGATAGCAGCTTTATCCAAACTGTTGGTAACAAATCATCCACCTACACCAACAGAAGTGCATGAAATAGACTTCATATCAGATGTTTGAAGTGTCTGATTCAGTAGTTGGACTAACAAAAACATGGTGTGTGTTACTTGTCTGCAGACCTTCAGTGCACCCTTGCTTCATCAGAGGCGGAGCATGAAAAAGACCTCACTATCTGGGCTACGAGGGATCTGTTGGGGTGGTCCTGGAGGAAGCTGGCTCAGCAAGTCCAGGCTGGCACAGGGGCTCCGTGTGATGCTGCAGGCTCCCTCGGGGATTCCACGCTCCTCAATGGGGCTGTTGGATCCCCTTAAGAGGCTTTGTAGCCGCTGCCGCTCCTGGGCCTGCCTGGCGCGGTTGGCAATATAACGCACCCGGCTCTGGCTGCGCGATGAGCTCCTCCTCAGTGGTGGTGCCTCTACTCGCTCCTCCTCCTTCTCTTCAGCCTCTGAGTCATGCAGGTGGGATGTAAAATCACTGCTTGTCAGTGGTTCTACATCAGTGAGTTTCTTTAGTCTTTCCATCAGGTCATCCTGGGACTTCTTTGGGGACCTCTGCTGGCGGCTAGGCCTGACCACAAAACTACGGCTGATGCTGCGATACTTGCTATCAAAGTTGCACACAATGTCCTCTGACGTGAGGTCACCCAGACTCTTTGACTTGGAGCCACTATTTAAGTCTTTTGGTGCAGGAGTTGTCGCTTTCTTGCTAGAAGTCGATGATGACTGCTTTAAGCCTTCTATGTACAGCTTGCTCCAGGTGTGACGCCGCTGCATAAGCCGTTTGTTGTCATGCTCACTCCCCAGCTGCCTTGGAAGAAGCTCGTCCACTGGCTCACACATCTGCCCATCCCGTAAGTTGGGATTGGATTTGCTTTTGCTGACACAAAGTGTGCTAGAAGTAGTTGATGACCGAGATGGGCTACTCCAGTTGGCCACTGAATCCTGACTTTCATGAGAATCCCGAGCAGCTCGGAGGCAGGTCAGACTCTTCCTGGCCAGGTTGGGCAAGGAGAGGTCAATCACAGTGTCATTCGAGGAAATGCTGGACGAAGATGACACGCTGTCACGGTGGGTGCTTGGGTCAAGCTTGGACCAGAGGCGGTCATTGATAGTTGCGTCGATGGAGACCTGAGGCACTGCTGACTGCTCATCAACAGGGCACGCTGCCCGTACCTGGCCCTCACTTTTGGTCCTTCGAACTGGAGTCCTCGGCCCAGGATACAAACCTTGCGCTATGTCCTTGTCAATTAAAGTCTTTTTAGCCTGAACCTTCTGGGAGCTCTTAACTGTGGCCAGCTCAGGTGCAGTCTCAGTCTCTAAAGTTTGTTCAACCTTACCAGCTGCATCTGGTAAAACATTTCCACTAAAACTCATGTTTTTATCTACTGCCTGTTCTGGTGCAAGGGGCTTGTTGCTCCCAATGTCAAGGTAATTCATGGACAGGGAAGTGTTGAAATGATCCTCCTCACTACTGTCATTTGGGATGGGACACTGAGTAGAAACAGATAGCTTGTCCTCATTTGTTTTTACAGGGCTATGGTTGTCTTCCTTAGTATTTGTTATTGCTGTGGATGGTGGAGACAAGCTAAGCGCATCACTGGGGGAATGTTCTGAGGTATGGATTGGACTGCACATGGATGTCGAGTAGGATTTCTGTTGATATTCTTCTGCAATAGATTCCAGGACATGCAGATAAGGAATGATCACTGTGGAATGATCTGAAAGGACAAGCAAACAAAGTCTCATTACTACGCTTTAAAGGCTTTTGCATAACAAATAATTTGCTTCTGCCATATGTGCATCACAGATCATAATAATAAGCAAATAGCACAAATACACAGATGTGTAGCAAACATGCAACATGCCTGTATGTAGCACAGGGCTAATTTGCACCTGTATTTGATTGGCATTAATACAAATGACAAGCAGGTAAAAAAACAAAAAAACAAACCCTCTGCATCACAGATCATCATGCAACCATTTTACGGGACCTATTTATTGTATAACATTTCCTTAGCCTTGAGAAACACATTTCTTAAGTTAAAAGAAGTAAAAGTATAAAAGACATGACAGCAGAGTTCTGCATTGCCCATAGCAGACAAAGACAAACACAGAACCTATGCAGTGGAAAAGCAGACATATCGAAGGTGAGTTTACCTGACTTTGATCACCCCCTCAGTTTTGCTCTAAGGAAAGATAGCATGCAAGAAGGAAGGAAGGCAGTTTCGTAAGAACATAAGAACCATAAACAGAAGGGATCAATTAATATATAGAAGAGCAATTAATTGAGGAGGAAGCGTTTGGGCATACAGGCAATTCGGTATTTTAGAAAAGCAGATGCTCCATAGATACATAAAAGATTTAAAATTTTACTGCTTTACAGGGTATGCAACAAAGTGTATGAAGTGAATAGAACAGAGAAATAAAACATTACAGTGAAGTTTCCGGACTCGAGACTGAGATCATCCCTTTCAGAATAATGTCACAAATTTTGAATAATGTAAAACCCATCTGCTCTAATGTGAGTTGCAACACAAAAGAACGCCTTTTAAATCCCAAGGTAAAGCACTCGTGATCACAAGACTGAGGAATGAGTTCAACAATTTCCTGTCTATTGCATGGGTTGTGAGTTGTGCAATAGACAGAGCAACTTATTCCTCTGTCTTGTGATCTGGCAAACAAGCAAGTCACTAATAATCGATGAAGATAAAATAATAGATGAAATTACTGATGACATAGTAATCTATGGACAAAATAATTCCAATCTTCTCTGCCTAATTTTGGCCTAATTTTTAAATACGATGTAAAGTATATTTCAGTAACATTATTTTGCCACTAAATAAAACTTATAATAAATAATTATTATAATTCAGGGTTTTTTGCAAATATATGCCACTATACACGTGATATTGTACATAAAATGCATAATAAACACATAAAAATATGCAAAACCCCCACCAAAAGTAACTCAAGACAAACTCAGATTAATCCAATCCCCCCCCCACCCCCACCCCTTTTAAACTGCCCCTAAGGGTTGCAGACCAGATGGACAGCATTAATGTACTTACACAAGCAACTTATATAAGAGTCTTGTGACTCTACTAACAATGATTTCGATTTAGTATTGTGTAATATTTTGTGTCGTGTGAATAAAACAGCCCAATCTCATAGAAAGAAAATTCACATAGGTATGAAGTTGGTATAAAAAATATAGCACTTTCCAGTTAATAATTTGATGGCACATACTGTATAACATTTGTCTAAAATCTATAAAGCTATACATATTTAAAAGACGCATCAGCAAGAGTTTACTATAGGCCTAAAGAGTCTACTGGGGAGTAGAACACTGATAAGTTTGGGAGATCTACTAGATCTAAGCCTGGTACAATTATGGAGTAGAGCTGGAGTAGAGAATCTTTTAAATTTCACTGAAAAGCTCTCAAATGTGTTGCAAATCAGAGTGGCTAACTGCCTCCATAACCTCAGTAGAATTCCACCTCAGTGACAGTAAGTTATTATCACATTAAAAGTGATAATACTACCACATTTCATTCATTTTTTAAGGTATGCACAATTATCCAAATGATATTTTAATCACTACAATCACTGTAAATTTTGCAAAAAAAAAAAAGTGGCACATGGTGTACACTGTATTGGGTCATGCCTATTCATGTCTTATCCATAAATTTACTTCATCTGAAGGTGTTCACTGCAGTCATTGGGAATCTAGGGGCTCCACTACAGCACTGAGGGTCCACAGAGACACTGAGATCAACTAGATCCCTTCAAGGAACTACTATGGTCTTACCAGTGAAGAACAAGGGTGATTTACTGCGAATTTCCTCCATTTTCTGGGCAAATAGAGTGTTCAGCTCCCGCTGTAGAGTCCCTACAACCCGCTTATGTGTGTCCATCACCTGTGGTGGAATTATGGGAAGCAGATCCAGACTGTCCAGACTACTGCAGCTGCTCCAATTGCTTTTGGAAAGACTCTCATCACCATTCATAGGACTAAAGTCCCTACAGTTGCTGCCATAATTGGTTCGTGCATGATGCTGCCTGCTTAAGCCAGTTTTGCTGTCTGGTATGGTTAGAACTGGAGCTTCAGGTGGCTGGAGGTGTCTGCAGGGTATGCTGTATGAGCTTGCATTCCTGGCGAAGGCATTCCCAGGTACAGGGTTGTCTGAAAACTCCAGTGTTTGTCTAGCTTTTGATCGTACCCTTGGCATTGGTGTAGGCTTGAAGGACTGGACTTCAGGTTCAGGTCGGTATTGCTCTGGCTGCTTAGGTAAGACTAAGGCTTTAGGTCTTGGGCCTGGTTCTGGGGAGACCTTATGGATAACTGTGGGTGAGCAAGACACCCTCTCTGGCATAGGAGCTGATCTCCCTCGCTTAAGGTTGGCCACTATTTTCCTCTCCAGGTCTGGACTCTCCTTTGTCCCAATCATGCACTTCATGCAACTGGATGTCATTCCTAATCGGCCACAGCTGTTCACTGTGACACAGGTGAAAACACCCTGCTTCTCCAATGAATCCTGCAACTTTAGCCTGTTGGCTCTCCTTAGGGGCTCATTCATGTCCCTCCTATTATGCAATGGTTTGGCCCTAGGCTCAGGATGGACAAACTTTACCTTACCTGTACCATCATCCGAGTGGAGTTGCCCGTTGGTGCCGTGCTCCCACGGTTGCGCTGATGCTGCCGTCTCCCCGTTGGGGTGGGCAGCTGGGCCCTCCTCAGACTCGCGCTCCGAGCTGGCTCCCTCCGAGCTATAGTCTTTGGTGTCGATAGAGATCTCAGGGAAGCCACGCTTAACTTTGGGCTGGCCCTTGGTGGGTGCGCTGGCCGTGCGGCGAAGCAGGTGGGCTCCAAAAGCGGGCTTACGGCTGTGCAGCACAGCAGCATGGCTGTCTAGAGAAGCCTGCTTTGGATTTCTGTGAAACAGCCCTTTTATGCCGCTGGCTGGCCGTGCCTGCAAACAATGGAAAAAATAGCATGAACCTCATGAAACTGAGGTGAACAGCATGTCTCGAGAAGGCTTTTTGTGGAAATTTTAAGGTCAAACTAAAGAAAAAGTACAAAAACAAGCTAGCAATATTTTTACACAAAGCTGAAAAGTTTGTCACATCTGAAGTGATTGGTATGAGTATTTAACATTACTCAATCATGCTAAACCATTTCTTACTTTAAAAATCTCAAAATAGACAGTTTATTGAAGTATATTTACTTTGATCTATTCAAACTAATACAAGTTAAATTTTGAACAAAGATATGCTAAAAACAGAAAAACCAAGTATCATTTCATATGCCAATGAAAAAATAGTTTAAAAAACAACATAGCTTAAATATAGCTTTATACATTAACAGTTCCATCAGTTTATAGTTTATTAAAAAAAAACCCACTGCATCTACAATGCTAACAATATTAGGAACAGATGAAAGCAAGGTTACAGTTTCTTTTCCTCTTTCACTTATCCATCCTTTTTGCTTTTGAATTGTTCCTTCAACTTTTTTTTTGTTTGTTTGTTTCATTTTTGGACTGACAGTGACAGGCGTTAACACAGACACAAAACAATAAGACAAATGCAAATGACTTGTTAAAATGTGGAACACATTACATCAATCTAAGTTTACACAATGTCCTATTATGTGATATCCATTCAACTGAGTGCGAATGCAGAACTCGCTCGAGTGAAATGGAGATGCAAGATTAGGGTGTATATGTAATGAGGACATTTACTTATAGGTAGTCACACTAGAGGCGGAATGAGCCGGAATGCCGTCGGAATGAAAATTCTTCGTATATTCCGGGATATTCGAAGTGCATTCTAAAAATTCTGACTGCATTCTGAGTGCATTCCAAACATTTGGGCCCATTCTTGTGGCCGGCCCGAATGTTTTGCTAATGCTCAAAACATCAGAGGTGCATTCGAAGAGGAGAAATATCGAACGGCATTTGAAGTGTATTCTAACTGCATTCTGACTGCATTCTAAATATTCTTACGGCATTCCAACAGCATTTGAAACATTCTGATCGCATTCGAGGGAAAAATCGAAATGGCAAGCCACTTCAAATCCTGCCAGAATGTCCTGAATGTGCCTCAAATGAGCCGGAATGCCGTCGGAATGAAAATTCTTCGTATATTCCGGGATATTCGAAGTACATTTTAAGTATTCGAGCTGCATTCTCTTTGAATTCTTAGACGTCTGATTATCTGTAGCCGCTTTATCCTGTTCTACAGGGTCGCAGGCAAGCTGGAGCCTATCCCAGCTGACTACAGGCGAAAGGCGGGGTACACCCTGGACAAGTCGCCAGGTCATCACAGGGCTGACACAAAGACACAGACAACCATTCACACTCACATTCACACCTACGGTCAATTTAGAGTCACCAGTTAACCTAACCTGCATGTCTTTGGACTGTGGGGGAAATCGGAGCACCCGGAGGAAACCCACGCGGACACGGGGAGAACATGCAAACTCCGCACAGAAAGGCCCTCGCCAGCTACGGGGCTCGAACCCGGACCTTTTTGCTGCGAGGCAACAGCGCTAACCACTACACCACCGTGCCACCCCATTCTTAGACGTTCGAAACCTATTCGGCGGCTATTCCGGGAGCGTTCTGACTGCATTCGAGGTGAATTCGTACAGCATTCGAGGCACCTTCCGACCAGACTTTGGGTGGTATTCGGGCAGCAATTGAACCGCACTCGTACAGCATTTTTAATATTCTTACTGCATTCTAACAGTATTCTAGGTATTCCTACTGTGTTCCAACTACATTTGAACTGCATTTGAAAGCTAATACACCCGGAATGTGGAAAAATCATTCGAGGCGGGTTCGAAGCGCATTCTAAGTATTCAAATGGCATTCTTACAAAGCTGTAAGAATGTTGGTCAGTTTGAAATTCCCGCCTGAATGTGGCACGAATTTTGAAAAATTTTTCATTCCGGCTGGTTCTGCTTGATTCCTGCTAATTCCGAATAAGTGTGACAGGGGCCTTACAAATGATACTGGGTTATAAGCTTAACACCAAAAAAGTAATTTATTTAGCCTGAAACAGAATATCATGCTCTACTTTTTAAATCTTGAGCATTTGAATTTATTTATTTATTTATTATTAATACACGAAAGTGCATGAAAAGGCAGTATATTCCCCCTGCTGTATATTCTGCAAAGCAATAAACCCAGTGTCATTTCATGAATCATGTCAAAGTAGATCCCCTGAAATGTGTATCACGTTACACGTTACGTGTAATACGTCATGCATCTTATCCGCAAATGCTACTTAAATACACATCAATGAAGACAAGTGGCAATTACAAAAACAATTAATAAAAACAAATATCCTCTTTGTATTGTATTAGGACAGTTTCAAAGTTAAGTTTAACAAAGACTGAAAGACTAAAGGTATTTATAGCGATTTGTAGTAATTTGCATCAGAAAACCTGAATAGAAATTTAGTAAGTATTAACAACAATAGTACACACTACTGATAACCCAATTCTCATCTGGCAAAACAGATTGTCATAAAGAGTACCTGGCAACCTCCGGCTCTTCATTGTCACAACAAAACAACAAACTGGGAGTGAATAAGCATGGTCCAATGTCCATTCTATGGTTACAGCTATATGGGAACAATTTGGCCATACCCTTTAGCTCTGTCAGATGAAATGCCTAGATAATGCTAACAGGGCATTTGAGAGCCTATTGCAGCTTGAGAATTTCCTGAGTTAAGTGAAATAAGAGGAGACGTTGTCGCCTCTGGAATGCAGTGCCTGATGCAACCCCCCCCGACGTGCCTGCAGCAGCGGATGGTGACATTGGATCTGCTTAGGGGTCGAATGAGAATGCTGGCGAGGTAAAGGCAGTCACAATTATGTCACAACTCATTTTTTCATGAGTTGGCAAGGCTGAATGCTAGCACAGGCTCGGTTGCTCGCTTGAGAGGGGGGAGGTGGGGCAGGAGGAAGGGTCATGTGGCACATGCAAGGTGCTGATTGCGTCTCACTACACCTGAAAGTTTGAGTGACAGCATCAGGGCTCCTAACAATTTCCTGCCTCTAAAGACAGCTTTTGGACTAAGGTGGTTGCACTGAAAGCACAAAGAGAGAGAGAGAGAGAGAGAGAGAGAGAGAGGAGTGAGAGAGAGAGAAGCGGAAGGACAGAGAGAGGGAGGGAAATACCATACAAAGAGAGAAAGAGAACTATATAAAGACAAGCATCCGTATTTCTGAGAAAAACTGAGACAATTTATGAAAGATGGCACAAGATAATTAACGGCCTCAAAGGGCAAGAGGTTATTCTGTACCTCTATCTGTATTTTATCACAATTATTAGAACCAGTCATTTCCAATTAAAATTCATGCAGAAAGTATTTTGCTTCAAAATGTTTACAGCACTAATAAAGGTTTTTGAATTCGGATTCACCAATAGAGACTTTTGAACAAAGAGTACACTTTAGTACCGTTATATGGAATAGAATGGAATCTAATTTCTCCCAAAACATTAAAAGGTCAGAGAACCCATGCATTATAACACAAATGCAATCTGAGCACAGGAAAAAATAAATAAATAAGAGGAATGTAATAGGTTAGTGCAAACCCAGGACTAGCCTCTCACAAGTTGAACTACAACCACAAGTTCCTGCACTTCCCTGTAAGTACCTACCTTACCAGTGATGTCATTCATAGCCACATGAACAAAAATGGATGCCTCCTCCATCCCTTCTAAATACACATGGCGGTAACCTGCATAACAAAATCAACACTTCACATTACGACCAGAATCAATAATTCCGGATCAGATCCTTATCAAGCATATCAATTGAGTATACAAAAAGTAATTAATGAAGATACCTGGCATCATGCTATTAAAGGCGATGGTCCTTTGGCCAATGAAGTCCTGACCAATGGGGTCATGATCCCAAACCAGGAAGCGCACCAGTGCGATTTCTGGCATGTGCACAGTGAAAACCAGGGTCTCTTCCCACATGGGGTTGAACCCTGAAAATGAGAGAAAGAAGACAGGAGAGAAGCACTTATGTATACATTGGTATTTCTGCATCGCTCAGACAAAATGGTACAACACGACCACAGTTAAAACCATCAAATACAATAACTACAAGGCTCATAATAAAAACCAATGAGCCAACAGATTATAAGTCTGTTGGCTGTCATTTACCGTTGTCATCCACTACTCTGGTTTGCTCCTTACAGCAATCTACTGGCAATCCAATGATTTCCACTTCCACAAAGGGGTCAATGATCTGAAAAGCACAGAAGAGGCGTTTTACGTCCATTACATTTTCCAAAGTCAACAGAACATTTCAAGAGAAACAAAAGTGACTTTCAAAAACAAAATGGATTACAAATGTTTCAAGTTTATAACTATAAAATAAAGTGATAGAATGGTAAAAAGAATGGACAGAAAGTAGAGATGATTTCTGGTGGAGGCTTCACCTCGCCTCGGTCTCCCAGCATGGAGTCTTTGGGTTTGGGCAGCTGCTGGCCGCTAATAATCTTCACCACCAGCTGTTTTTTCATTTGTCCTGGCAATGGGTCCTCCAACATTGGATTAAAAGGACCTGCAAATGGAAAAAGATTCTTGAGGATAAATGTATGGTTATAAGAACATAAAAGAGCTTCTTTATGAAGTTGTTCTGTACTTTTCCTTCAAAGTAACGCTTTCAAACACATGGCAATGGGATAAGAGTTTTATTTCACTATATTAATATCTAGAAATACGCTGCACAATGTTTTATGCATAGGAAATAAGTACAATTCATGTGTATTTTTCATGTGACTGGATAAATACTTTCATGACCAATATTTTCTGCAGTATGATTCTCCATTAGAAAAGATTACATTACGCTAATGGCATTTAGCAGACACTCTTACCCAGAGTGATGTACAACATACTCAGAGCAGCCTGGGGAGCAGTTGGGGGTTAGGTGCCTTGCTCAAGGGCACTTCAGCCATTCCTGCTAGCAGGGAATCGAACCAGCGACCTTTTGGTCACAAAGCCGCTTCTCTAACCATTAGGCCATGGCTTCCCCCAAAGATGCAATTACTACAGAAAACCAGCCCTCAAAAATCACCTTACACTGTGGTCCGGGCTGGATGGTGATGCTTTATGACAAAATTTACCCATAACACCCTCAAACAAAGCTCAGTGGAAACAACCTCACCTTCACACATGCATTCAGGTTTGAGAACGTAGCCACAGTTGCCATTGCTGTAGAACTTGGCCCTGTTCAACTGAAGGACTCGGCCCTCGGACTGATAGTTCAGTGCCACTACACACACACACACACACACACACACACACACACACACAAATTAAAGGCAGTAATCACAGCACCACACACTTTATATTCTATGTGACAGCAGAGCAGAGCAGAGCTCCATACTTAAAAGAATATGGTAATGCTTCAACCAGATTCTTGATGGCTTTTGCAACTGTACGATGTCCTTATGTACAAACGATGTACGTCTACCACCACAGGGAATAGGATCGTAAGTGCAAGGCAATGTATTTCATAAACACTTGACCACCAGACAATGCAACACTTGACAACGAAATTTGTATCTTTACTTACATAAGATAGATGGGGTTTTATCCAGCGCTTATTTTTAATTTGCTTTTTAAAAAATAGCATGGGATTCTTTACTAACTCATTTTATGGAAAATATTCACAGCGGTTTCATATTACACTAGTTAAAGCAGTTTTATTAGTCCACTTGCTTGTTGGACAATTGACAGTTTCTGTCTTGTAAGGGCAATAGACAGTTGTAATCACAGGAAGAGTTTTACTGAAAACATGCTAGCAAACAGATCCAAAACATAGACAAAGACAGACTCGAAAAACGGGCAGTGGTTGAGTGAGGCACAGACAGAATATCAGCGGTAACAATACTCACAGTCCAAAAACATAAACAGGGTCAAACCCAGAAAAGTGATCCAAAATACAAGGCTTGGTAATATCAGACACAGGGTACAGAGCGTATACTTCGCAAAGTCTGTGTGTTACCGAGAGTCCTTATATATATGTGCTATGATTGAGCTCTAATCAGGAACAGGTGCATGGTAATTACTCCTAATGGTGCTGCACATGTGCCAATGCGCATGGATGTGAGAGATGTAACTAGACAACTGTTTGACATCTCAAGTTTGATATTTGATTTTAACATTATAGTAGTGATGTAAAGTGAAAGCGCTGGTTCACTGCTGTCCACCAGGCACCCAGCAGAGTCACACCATAATAAATGTCGTGGTGTTGTTTTTGGCACATGGCATGCAGTGTCAAAGAAAGGAATTAATATGTATTCGTAACTGCGATGTGTATCTCATTATTGGTATCACTGTCACAAGACAATGCAGCAATACATGACACTACAATTCGATGATTCATTTGCTATAATATTATTATTCTCTTCAGGTTCATTTTGCGCCCTTGTAAATATTTTACTCATACACTCATCAGGAGCTCTGCTTTTAGGCGGTGCCTAAGACCTAGGAAAAGCCATTTTCACAGTGCTAACTGTTTGTACAGTGTTTGTAATTGCTAATTTGTTGTGGAAATATCAGGCTGTTGATGAATATATGGTCAGGTTCATAACATTTGGAGATTGATAATCTCATTATCTCTAGCCACTTTATCCTTCTACAGGGTCGCAGGCAAGCTGGAGCCTATCCCAGCTGACTACAGGCGAAAGGAGGGGTACACCCTGGACAAGTCGCCAGGTCATCACAGGGCTGACACATAGACACAGACAACCATTCACACTCACATTCACACCTACGGTCAATTTAGAGTCACCAGTTAACCTAACCTGCATGTCTTTGGACTGTGGGGGAAACCAGAGCACCCGGAGGAAACCCACGCGGACACGGGGAGAACATGCAAACTCCACACAGAAAGGCCCTCGCCGGCCCCGGGGCTCGAACCCAGGACCTTCTTGCTGTGAGGCGACAGCGCTAACCACTACACCACCGTGCCGCCCGAGATTGATAATGTTATTGTAATTTTAGTTGTCTAACATAGTCTATAGGAGTTGAAACTAAATTAGGAATATGAGCTCAAGGTAGAGCCCTGCACTCCCGCGGGAGTCCCGCGGGACTCGCGGGACCCGCTGCAAAGCAGTGCGGTGCGGGACAAATTTTGAAAGCTCATTGCGGGCGCGGGCGGGACCGGAAGTTCACATATGCTGGCGCGGGCGGGAGCGGGAGTGCACATACGGTATGCGGCGTGGGTGGGAGCGGTGATAAGCTGCAGTCCCACTAACTAAAAACGTGTTTGAAATAAAATTTATAAATTATTAATTTATGTCTATCATATATAATTTGTGCTGGATATTTTATTTGGCATTAATAAAAACATTTTAAGATACCTAAATTTGCAGAGAGAGTCAGATTGCCAGATTGAGTGAGGAATGGCATCTTAAATTTGCCATTGATCACCCTAACGGGAAATCCTTTGAGCACTCTAATCACTTGCCGTTCACACCCAGCTAGCAAGAGAACCATGAGTGAAGTGATTTTCTGCTTGAGTTAGTCTACAACTCTAATCAGAGAGACAGGTTACACAGTGACGGTAGGCTTGACTCAATGCTATCCCAGAAATTCTTCCTGTAATATGCAAATTTAGCTGTCCAATCAGAGGTGGCCAAATTTGCATATTACAGGAAGGATTTCTGGGATAGCATTGAGTCAAGCCTACCGTCACTGTGTAACCTGTCTTTCTGATTAGAGTTGTTCACTCATGGTTCTCTTGCTAGCTCTGCTTTGCAATAAAAAAAAAAAAAAAAACATTGGTACAAAGCAAGCCCATTCACTTTTTTATGCTGATCAGAGAATTACAATGGTTTCTCATGTGACAAAAATGTGCGATTCGCTATTAAATATTTTAATCGCTTGACAGCACTAATTATTATTACTAGAGACACTACATGCTGAATTCAGAAACAAGGTAAATAATAACAAACGTGAACGTGAGCTGTAGATATTTATGCTCAAATCCACTCAAAGTAGGGGGCGGGGCACCATCACGCTGTGTCAAGACAAGAACTTTCCTGAGAAATAACGCGAACGTCTGCATCATGCGGGATTTGTGGGCGGGAGCGGGACAAAATATGGCAGGCGCGGGCGGGAGCGGGACTGAAAATCATAATTCTTTGTGGGCGCGGGCGGGAGTGGGACTGCACAATGCGGGTGTGGGCGGGAGCGGGACTGAAAAATCCGACCCGCGCAGACCTCTAGCTCAAGGTGCAGTCATTTTTAATACTTGGTTGCAGATCAGTTGCGGCTGTCTTCAGTTTCTGCTTGTTCCTTTTTCTTGCCTTCAGTTTTGCCTTCATCCTGTGAAATTTTTGCTCAATTGGATTCAGGTCAGGTGGAGGACTTGGCCAGAGCAGAATATTAAACTTCTTGAGCTGCTTTTGAAGTATGCTTCAGGTCAATGTCAGTCTGCACTGTGAAGCACCAAGCAATAAGTTTTGAAGCATGTGGATGAATATGAGCCAATAATATAGCTCTATACACTTGAGAATTTTAAATTCGTCCTGCTGATTTTGTCAGCAGTCACACCAGCAATAAATACAAGGGAGCCAGTTCCACTGGTAGTCCTACACACTCACACCATAAGACGAGGTGGTGTGCTTCCAATCATAAGCAGTTCCTTTCCTTCCTCCATACTCTGCTCTTCCCAGCATTTTGGCACAAGTTGACGATGATGTTTGTCCTCTGGGGTCGAAGATGACCATGACTTCAATTTGGTGGGTGGCAGTTGTGGGTCCGGAGGTGACTGATGAGGTCAATCCAGGCTTTGAAGATACGCCCACATGTCAGGCATGTGTGGGTAGGTGCTATAGTGGGGGTGGTGATAGTTCGAGCCTTTCACACAGCTTGTTTCTTCTGGGCCTCAGAGATGTGTTCATCTCTGCTGCATGTGCATCTGCTGCATGTTGCTCGCCATGCTGGACAATCTTCAGCAAGTGACTCCCAGGAGTTGAGATCGATTTCTAAAGTTAAACATTGCCTGGTCTGTCCATAAGTTGTTCCAGAAGTGTAAAGTTCTGTAATTCCTACACTGTTCATCTGATTTGGATGCATCAGACACCTATATACTGTGGTAGACAGCAAAATGAGCAATGTTGAAAATGTCCAAATATTTATGGACCTCACTGCATGCATCTAGTAAAACTTTTGTTTCTGTCATACACTAAAATTGTCTCAATAATCAGAAAAGGACCACTGGATATGGACATTGAGGAAGCGTTTTCCAATTATACCAAAACGTCCACCAGGGGGCATCACTAGACCAAAAGCTAACAATGCATTATACAGTGACTCACTGCATATTAAGGAACTATAAAATTACTCAGAAAGTGTTTTACAATATTGAGCATCATATTCAAACAAACACATTGAACGAAATTTACTGCAGGCTTATTACATTCATATAACTGAAAATAGAATATTATACAACATGCTAATACATTATACAATATTAGGCTAAATTGGGAGGAAGAAAAAAATCAGATCCTATAATCCTATAAATTATAGTTTAAGTGAAGACAAATTGTCTGGCAGCAGTAGGCTTGGTTTGATCAATGAAAGGAAATCAGATTGTGATTAGTGTCGAGGCTGCACTGCATCTCCCTCTTCAGATGCAGCTTAGTCCTTAACTTGATTACGCATGGACATGTGTCTTCACACTGTTGTCCTTTGAAAGCCTCCAGATGAACACTAATGATGTATTTCTGCTGCCAATATAAATACAGAGGGCTGATAGTAAATCTCTTGATTGCAGCTAAACTATATTAGGATTAAGCAGGCCGCTCGAGGACATCATATACAGTAGTATGCTAGTTTCATTTTGGAGATAACTAGGGGGACTGAACATACTGAGACATGGTAATTGGAACACTGCTCAGAAGTATGCAGTTATACGAGCTGATGTGAAATTGCTAGAAAATTATAAGCTGAGCTACATGGAGCGATTCAATACAGTTTTCACTTGTGTATGTGATCAGATTACATAAGCTCTTGTATATCTTTTTGAGTTTTCTTTCAAACAAAATCTCTTTTACGCACGTTCTGTCAGTTCTTTTTTTTAACAGCTTATTTAGCGGCATATTCTGCAAAATACTTTAAAGGAACAGTCCACCGTACTTCCATAATGAAATATGTTCTTCTCTGAATTGAGACGAGCTGCTCCGTACCTCTCTGAGCTTTGTGCGACCTCCCAGTCAGTCAGACGCGCTGTTACTCCTGTTAGCAATGTAGCTAGGCTCAGTATGGCCAATGGTATTTTTTGGGGCTGTAGTTAGATGCGACCAAACTCTTCCACGTTTTTCCTGTTTACATAGGTTTATATGACCAGTGACATGAAACAAAGTTCAGTTACACAAATTGAAACGTGGCGATTTTCTATGCCATGGAAAGTCCGCACTATACCTTCTGCGCGCTTCGACAGCGCATTGATACCTTCACTCGGAGTTGTACCATTTTTTTTAGACAGGGCGGACGGACCAGGGCATTCGCCCGCCTGGCCGTGCCCGACGAGGAGCGCTCTCGGCCGGCTTGGGAGGCAGACGGCAGCCCCTCCTGGAAGTGTGGTTTTACCATGGGCCTCATGTGGAAAAATGACAAAGTCCCAGTTTTACCATGGGGCTCGAGTTGTACCATTTTTTTTAGACAGGGCAGACGGACCAGGGCATTCGCCCACCTGGCCGTGCCCGAAGAGGAGTGAAGGTATCAATGCGCTGTCGAAGCGCGCAGAAGGTGTTAGTACGCCTGTCATTATAGTGCGGACTTTCCATAGCATAGAAAATCACTACGTTTCAATTTGTGTAACTGAACTTTGTTTCATGTCACTGGTCATATAAACCTATGTAAACAGGAAAAACGCAGAAGAGTTTGGTCGCATCTAACTACAGCCCCAAAAAATACCATTGGCCATACTGAGCCTAGCTACATTGCTAACAGGAGTAACAGCGCGTCTGACTGACTGGGAGGTCGCACAAAGCTCAGAGAGGTACGGAGCAGCTCGTCTCAATTCAGAGAAGAACATATTTCATTATGGAAGTACGGTGGACTGTTCCTTTAAAGGGGATATATTATTATTTATTAATAAAACTTATTTTTTCCTTGCTTGTACGCATACATTTAGGAATGTGGCTTGTCTACCAACTCACAAACTCTAAAATAAGGCACCCAATCAGTTTCTTTTTTGCTACCTATTTCAGAAAACATGTGCTTCAGCAAGCTGTTCAGATTTGGCTCCCTTTTCTATGTCACAAGCTCATTAGAATTGAGCCAGCCCCCTCATCTGAATATCTCCGCTTGAGAACTGCCTTTGCAAATAAATATTCATGAGGAAAGTGCTACCTGATTGGCTGGTGGGGTGAGCAGTGGCTCATTATCATTTAAAGGAACAGGCATTCAAATCAGCCGTTTTGACCAGGGCTGTTTAGACAGGGTGAGACTAGAGCTGTGCTGCTTTATCCTTGTGGTATTTTGACCAAACCATGTCACAGACATTTCATTAGGACCTCAGGGAACTGTGTCAACTTGTGGAAAAGGGGTATAATATGTCACCTTTAAGGTGCATTTTTAGATGTACAATACATATGAATGTTTCTATATGAATCAACGACTTTTATTTACAACCGTTATCTTTTGGCTTTCTCTAGTCTTCATCCAAACCTCATCTTTAACCCTGGCCTACTTGCATACCCAGGTGGCATCCGATGTTCCAGAATGGCTGCGGGTTGAAGTTGCTTGAGTCCACCCGGTAGGATGAGGGATAAATTCGCGACAGTTGTCGCTGGTTAAAGCGAACAAACTGGGCTGGCTTCTGCTGTATCAGCTGGTGAGCCTTGGTCTCGCTTAGAGATGATACCAGCCAGCTGCTGCCTCCTAACACAAAAAAAAACAAACAAACCCCCCCACACACACACACACAAAATAAGAGCATGTGTATCATTCAATAGTATGTGCATATTAGAATATTGAGTAGGGTCCATGCCATCTCAAAACACCATATTAAAACAGAATAAGTCACCACTTCGGAAAGTGTGATGTGTTCCTGCCTTGTGTACCTTGGGTTTCAAGATCCTGCATGGCCACAGACTTTGTGTATTTCACCAAATCAGACAGAGCCCTGGACAACTTCATCGTTTTCTTCCTTCTGAGGAAAAGAAATCACAGCCCAAAATGTACAGTGTTAGAACACACACACACCACACACACAGTGTAGACATTCCACAAAGGATTTCAGTCCTACCTGCTGTGATGTAATGGGACTTTTGATGCACTGCTGGAGCTCTCCTGGTCTGTGTCGGTGTCCTCAAAACTGGATGTCTTTTTGAGTTTGCTTGTCTTCTTCTACAACACAATGAACAAGCCGTTAAATACTTTTGATAAGCACCATTACCAATATAAAAAAGTGTGTGTTTGTGTATCTAAACTGACTTTACGTCTGGAGAAGCTGCCCATGAAAGACCTGGCCAGACGTTTATTGGTGCTGGGGCTGGACTCGTCTCCTGTGTCGGTCGTCTCATCTCCCTTCCCCTGGAAACAGGGCAGAGACAAGATGTTCAAGCATCATCTCTCTAGCATCATACATAACAATAAACCATAATTCAGTATTATGTAAATAAAATACAGTGTATTATCGCTTTATGAAATACATAAAATAAACATCACCTCAGTATTACACAAATAAAATAAAATGTATGATCTCTTTATGACACATACAATAAAACATCATGTTAGTATTCTGTAAATAAATTACAGTGTTATCCCATTATGACATATTTATAAAATAAATAGTTGGTTCCATATTATGTAAACAATAACATGGATGTTCATATTGGACGTGTTTATAATTTTTTATTACATTTCTAGAGAAAAAAATGACAGAGCAGTGTTTGCTGCTTTTCTAGCTGAGGGTTAATAGAGAAACCTTTAACTGGCAGAGCTTTTTTTCCTGGTACAACATGACTAGATAGATTCTACTGGAAGTTAAGTTGAGACAATGGAAGTGCAAGTGTGAAGTTTTTGGGAAAATGTTATATCATACAATAAGGCCTTATGCCCAGGTCAGATGGCAGAAAGACACATGCTGCGACCCGCAATTGGTCAGGTGGCGACTAATCGGAGGTGGATGCAGGCGTTTTGCATCAAATCCTTCGTTGTGGTCATACGTATTGCAAGACACAAAGATTTTAAGCTGAATCTGTGCCGATCGCAGGATATTGCAGAGTGAATTCCAGTCAGAAGCAGACGCAGCTAGACGCAGGTTGATGCAGCGCACAGAAAACCTTTAAAAAATACAAGGCCATAAGACTGCTCGCAGGTTGCTGTAAACTATTTGCAGGTACAGTCTGCGTCTACCTGCGATGCATCGTAGCCATCTCTAAAGACTTGTCTTCCCCTGCGTCAGCCTGCGTCTAGCTGTCACTACCTGATTCCACCTGCAATTGGTCGCTCAAGCATTGCACGACTGCCTGCCTCTACATGCATCAACCTGCTATTTGCACCGATTGGAAGCGAATTGCAGCTGAAATGAGAACAAATCGTGATCCACTTGCATCAACCTGCCTCTATTAAAGACCCTCTGCAATATTCTGTCATTATCTGCATCGTCGTAACTTGATTTTGTTATCACAGGTAGGTGCAAGTAGTTGAAAACTAGTTGCAGCCTGCTGTCTGACCTGGGCATTAGATCAAACCCTTAAAAGTACAGACTCTTGGGATTAAAGTTTGGGAATCTTGTGCTAAACTCTGGCCTCACGGTGGCAGAAGTGGTCTGCAAACTACCACTGTGTTGGTAAAACTGCTGTCAGGGAAGGTTGGACACTGTGCTGTAATACTGGATGAAAATCTAGATAAGGCTGACTCATTAATCTGAAAGATGGGAAGTCATTTGGGAACCCACACACCATCACTTATAGTTCGTGAAGACATGCAATCACACTGATTTAAGACTTTATTACATGTTTGATTACTCAGGTAAGAAGTAGAGACATTGAAGACAGAGTCATAACCCAGATGACCAGAAAAGAAAGACTTTGGCTGAAAATGAGAACATCTTCAATAAACCAGCATGCTGACCCTCTCTGCTTACTGACTGCTGAAAATTACATTTTGAGGTCATTCTAAGCTTATGCCATGGCAGGTGTGTGTTATTACACAGCATGAGGACCAGAAATGCAGCTGTGGCACACAAAAGGTGCAAGAACCACAAAAATGTTTTCATTAAAGAAACCTGGAAGAGTTTTACAACATAAGCCATAGTTCCAGGTAACGCTTTAGTTCCTACTCCAGAATTGGTACTCTATTGTGAACCTGAACCTACGGTAGCATATCCTTCTTGTGGCATGTATTTTACATGAAAATGCTGCACAGCGTGTCATATACAAGTGGTTTAAACATTAATGTTAACTTCAACTGCCCAGTTTTGGTGAACCTGTGCTCACTATAGCCTTAGATTCCTGTTCTTCGCTGACAGAACTCTTAGCCCATCCACCTCAAGGTCTGATGTGTTCTGAGATGCTCATCACGGCTGTAAAGGTTCCTTCTTTCCTGTCAGCTCAGACCAGTTGAGGCCATTCTACTCTGACTTCTCTTGTAAACAAGGTGTTTCAGCCCACAGAACTGATGCTCACTGGATGTTTTTTGTTTGTTTGTTTATTTCCTGCACAGTGAGCTGGCCTAGTGGTTAGCGTGTCCGCCTCTTGTTCGGGAGCTCACGAGTTCTACTCACGGTTTGGTCATACCAAACAAAGACCATCATAAAAATGGTACCTACTGCTGTCTGGCAAGGCACACTGCAATACGGATGTGAGTGGGGAGTCAAACTCTTGTGGTTACCAGAGAACTGGTACCCTACTGTAACCCTAGCTGTATAGGTGAGAGGCCGAGGGCTGTAGAAGCGGATATCGGCGCTGCCCAATGTGCTTTAAGGGCCTGGTTAGTACTGGGTTGGGAGACTGCCTGGGAAGACCAGGTCCTGGCACAGGAGGGACTGACTTTTTTGTGCACCATTCTGTGTAAACTCTAGAGACTTTGGGGGATTTCCCCCTCATTTTCCCCTTAATTTAGTCCTGGCCAATTCTCACCCACAAGACAGCTCTCCCCTATGGCATGACAGCTACCAATTAAGGAAGGAGAAGGCTATTTTTGCTTCCTTCAAGGTACGTGAAGCCAATCAACCACATCTTTTCAAACTGCTGTTCAGGCAACAATCAGGGGTGGCGTAACACAGTGGTTTTCAAAGTGGGGGCCGCCAGGGGGCGCTAGGGGGGCCTCAGAAAGTTGGAGGGATGATAACAAAAAAATTGCGAAAAAAATATACTTTTTAAAAATAATTATTATTAAATATAGTATAATTAGTTTTTTAATCATTATTATAAAATATAATTATTAATAATAATACATCATATTGAAACATTGTTTGCCATGCTCATCTCCCCGATTGCCTGTGACGTTGCGGTTTGCGCCATTTATCAAGCTGCTTTGCTCCTCAAGCTAGCGTATTGCTAGCGCAAAATGGACAGGTTTTTGAAGAAGAGACCGAAGGAACAAACCAACAGCCCTGCTGTGGAGGACACTGCTGCGAAAAAAACTAAGAAGTCCTGGCCAACTAAAATCCCAAAATATGAGGCAGCATACATTAAGTATGGCTTTACAGCCTTACAGAAAAATGGCCATGATTGCCCGAAATGCGTCCTCTGTCTGGAGACCCTGTCAAACGAGTGCTTAAAACCTTCGAAACTTCAGCGTCACTTGGTACAAAAACATCCGACAGATGTCGAAAAAACAGTAGATTTCTTCAGACGCAAAGAAGAGCATTTGGTCAGGCAATCTGCTGCATTCACCCAGCAAGCTACTGTCCCCGAGCGGGCCCTGAAGGCATCATTTTTAGCCTCATACCATATTGCTCATACTAAAAAACCTCACTCAATTGGAGAAGATTTGATTTTACCAGCCACCAAAGACATTGTCTGAGAATTGCTTGGTGAGGATGCTGCCAAAAAATCGATGCTGTCCCACTCTCTGATAACACCATGAGCCGACGGATTGGTGACATGGCTCAAGACGTATCTGCTCAGCTGTTGGAGCAGGTGAGAGCCAGCGAATACTTCGCACTTCAGCTGGATGAGAGCACAGATTTATCCAATGAGGCCCAACTGCTTGTGTACATCAGATTTATTTCACAGGAAAGATTTGTGGAGGAAATACTATTTTGTAAAGCACTTGAAAAAAGAACTACTGGGAAAGACATTTTTCAAGTTTTGGATGATTACATCGAGCCTAACGGATTGGACTGGACCCGTTGTGTGGGGGTGTGTTCGGACAGAGCCGCGGCAATGACCGGGAAGATCAGTGGAGTGACCGCTCTCATTAAGCAGAAGGCCCCGCATGTAGTGGCCACACACTGCATGCTCCATCGCAAGGCACTGGTCGCAAAAAGGATGGATAATGAGTTGAATCAGGCACTACAGGAGGTTATACAGTTTATTGTTCAGTGCGAAAATATTTGTGTTGAAAACATGTTAGTTAATAATATTCTTATGCTAAACAAATGTAACAATTATTGACTATTGAATAAAAGTAAGAGAAAACATTCTAAAAGTTGATGTTTCTTTACATATTTTGTAGCATTGTCTGTGGATTTGCAAAGAGGGTCCCCGGCCAGAAGCTAATGCTGTTTGGGGGGCCTTGGCATGGAAAAGTTTGGGAACCCCTGGCGTAACACACTTGGAGGAATGGAGGATATCTGCCAACTTCCGTATGCATGAGCTTACAGATACCCATAACTGGTAAGTTTCACTTGTGACTGATAGAAGAGAGAGAGCATACCACCACTTCCTCCCGGACAGCATGGCCAATTTTGCTTTCTTGGGCTCCTGGCAGTGTTTGGCTGTGGTCTCATTGGGATTCAAATTCACTCTCTGGATAGGACTAGAGCAAAAACTCTAGAGAGTTTTGTGTGAAAATCCCAGGAGATCATCAGTTTCTCAAATACTCACAAGAGCCTCTTTGGTAACATCAACCACACAACGATCAAAGTCACTGGGATCATATACGAGCGTTGTCCCTATTTTGATCATTGATATGAACATTAACTGATGCTCTGGTCCTGTATCTGTATAATTTTATGCATTGTGCGCCTGCCACATGGCTGATTGTATAGTTGCATGAATGCACAGGTGAACACGTGTTCCGATGAACGTGGCTGGAGAATGTATCTGTCCCTCAATGTTGGTTGATAATGCACACTATTTATTGCACTCAATTTGTCACTCAATTTGTGGCTAAGTGGTTAGGGCTTTGAGGTGCTGATTGAGTACTGACTGAAATCCCAGCACTGCCAAGCCACAACGACTGGGTCTTTGAGCAATCCCTTAACCCTCCTCTTCTTAATCGGAAGCAGCTTTGTATATAAAAGTCAAATAAGAATGTTAATTTAACCATCATTTGCATGCATATTGGATATTAGCTGAAATATTAGCTAAGGATGAGTTATGCAGTGAATAATGGTGCATGTGAGTAGAAGGCTGTAGACATAGGTGGGGTTTACATTAGACCGTATCAGCGGATCATCAGATTAACGTTTTTAAAACGATTAGTGTGCACACAGCAACGCCAATACACGGATACGCTCGGCTCCGCAGGCATCCTGCGCTCCAAATCACTCCGCCCTGAACAGCGAGTGCCCTCTGGAGGGTGCGCACTCCGGCCCTGCACAGCTCACAGAGTGCGTGAGTGAAGTGCACGAGCAGTGATTCGGGACTGAGCCGCTGTGTGTGTGATCTCAGTGCATGTCGGGCATGCGCGTCACTTACCACTTGCAAGTGGAAGGATGGCAAGCCTAAAGACAATCATAACTACACAATGGGCAGTATTTGCATCAGTATTTGCAGTATTTTCATACTTTTATACTCTTTAATGAAAGGTGATACAAGGCGGAAGTCTGCGCCGTTTTTCAGCAGTCGCGTCACATGACCAACGCCAGCGAATCAGGAAGGTGGATGTCACAGTGACGTTGTCCAATGACGACGCCAGCTAGAGCTCAGCACAGCGTATCCGCGTATCCGCGTATTCTCAATGTTTACACAGTACCGGACCAGACACGATCTGGATTGAATACGTGGACCCTGGCGGATTCCTGTTTCCCGGCGTTTCCAGCGTTTTAATGTAAACGGACAGTGCATCCGCGAAGAAAACAAGACAGATATGGTCTAATGTAAACTTGGCCATAGTGGCACTGCTGTCTCTGCTAATAAAACAGGACCACTGAAGTTTAGGTGCTTTACATGCATCTTTTAAAATATATTCTAAATAGCTGATTGTATTGATGTGTTTTAACCAGGCTTGTAGTTCTCGAGTCCGACTCGCGCCTTAATTTTAAGGACTCGTGACTTGACTTGGACTTGAGCACTGATGACTCGGACTTGGACTCGGACTCGTGCATTAACTGCATTCGGACTCATAAATTGGAGACGAGGACTCAGATTTTTTCTTTATTTTTTGTAACATGCCATAATAATTTGGCATAAGATATCTCATCTCATTCTCTCTAGCTGCTTTATCCTGTTCTACAGGGTCGCAGGCAAGCTGGAGCCTATCCCAGCTGACTACGGGCGAAAGGCAGGGTACACCCTGGACAAGTCGCCAGGTCATCACAGGGCTGCATAAGATATTTATAACTATATTAATTTTTATACTAATTTAGTGCAAGAGGATGCGCATTCACCTGTTCATACGTCATGTTCAGGAACAAGCTAACGTTAATGGCGCTAAAATGCCTGGAGAGAAGCCCCTAGGATTGTCCGCTTTGCTTATACAGACTTCTCATGCAGTGGGAAAAAAGGCACTGCTATGTGTTCCATATGTAGAAGAATTATCGAGGAGACGACGGGGACGACCTCGAACTTCAATCGTCATTTGGCAAGACTCCAGTAAGAAGTAAGTGACACGCTATGTTCATCACTCTGTTGATGGCAGGATATGCTTGCTGAGCGATGAACTAGCTAGTGTTAACCCTCTCTCGTGTTATTTGCCCTGTTGATAGTGGGCGGGGCTTGCTGAGCGATGAACAAGCTTTTTATCTGTAGCCTATTAACTAAAATGGGGAAGTCGAGCAGTAACGTTAGTCCAACACAGTAGCAGAGACGCTTTCACATAAAGGCAGCAACAGCCACCATCAAATGGTGCGGTTGGAGTCTTGTTCTCGGACTCTTCTTGAAATTTTCTTTAATGACTTGGACTTAACTCAGCTTTGAACACTCGAGACTGGACTTGGACTCGAGGTTTAGTGACTTGATTACAACACTGGTTTTAACTGAATGTGTTACTGAATATAGTTGGAGCAGGGTATTCAGTATTCACCAAAATATACATTAACACCATTTAGCTAGACGCTCTTATCCAGAGCAACATACAACATCTCCAAAGCAGCCTGGGGAGCAGTTCAGGCTTAGGTGCCTTGCTCAAGGGCACTTCAGCCATTCCTACTAGTCCAGGGAATTGAATCAGCAACCTTTTGGTCCCAAAGCTGCTTCTATAACCATTAGCCCATGGCTTCCCCCATTTCAAAGTATATCTGAGACTTTGTATAGCTTCTTTTATTTTATATAACATCAGATTCTGCAGTCGAGAGGAAATGCAAAGCAGAAATGTATCCCAGAGTGGTGTACTTTTCATTCAGGATAGCTCCAGGTCTCTTTAGTTCCTCTTTAGACACTCTGTTACTATATCGGCCAATTATACTGAAATGATATGCTACAGTCTGTTGTTAAATACCTCTGCATCTCGACATCATGGAAACTGAATGCAGAGCAAACCTTTTAAGCCACTGATGAATTTAGGATTGTTAGTCCCACTATAACATGTTTGGGCTAATGCAGTAATTATCTCCTCTGGCAGAGAAAGGTGGTTACTGATCTGCTGGAGAGGGGCCAAAACATATTGGCTGGAGGTCAGTAAATTCCCAGAGAAGAAAACAAAGGACTCATTCCTTGTTCTAGCATGAATGTTATTTTCTGTAATCTTCCATTCAGCAGGGTTTGGCTTTTTTTTTTTTTTATGGCAGCAAGGAGATTTAGAGGTGCTCGACGAATTATTAAAGCACAGACTCCCTGAAAGGAAAAGTAGAATGAAGGCCATGTGAAGCCTCAACTCCCTCACCTTCATGGCTGTCTTTTCATCCCGCTTTGCTGAGGGAGGCAATGCTGCTATCGTGAAGCTGTCTGGGTCCTCACGGTCACGGATCTTCGACTCCTTCATCAGACTATCCAACTTTTTCTTTGCGACATTCTCCACCTGCTTTCGATTCACAGAAGTCTAGATCATAAACAGAGAGAGCAATGATAGATTACCAAAAAAAAGAAAATAAAATGCACACTAGGGATCCTGACCCTAACCCCAGCACTGAAATAACATGTTCACACACCGAACATCCTGAGAAATCAATCCATACAGATCTAGCTAGAATTATTAGCACCCTTCATAAAAATAAGTAAAGACGGTTGTATAAAATAAATTCACAATAATTCAGCTTTACAGCTCAGAACTATTAACTTTTGTTCTACAAACATATCACTCATTAAAGCTACTTAAAGGGGTACCAAATATAATATATACAGTTGCTGATGTGACAAAGTAACGTATTCTTAAGTATTCTATCAAATTTATATACTAGAAAACAACGAAATATCTTGGTAATTGTAAATATAATACTTTATACGCTAAACCGCACAAGAGTTGCCATTTTTAAAAGACCGTGACGTCAGCGCTACCCACTGCACTAGCGGAACTCTCCGAAATAGAGGAGATAAGCGTGTAATCATGGCGTCGGGCGCATCAAGTGAAAACGACAGCTCTGTCAAATCATATGAAGAGATCCCGCAAGACACACTGCAAGCAGGCTATGGCTTAGAAGGGTACCAGTTTGAACCTAGGAGAGGTACTCTCGACTCCGGTGATGAAATAAGAGAAGAAAGCTCGGATGACAGCTCGGATGAGACTGATGCTGACCATGGGCGTGGCGAGCGTGGGGCAGAGCGTCTGTGTG
The DNA here is from genome assembly GCF_027579695.1 of Neoarius graeffei. Lineage (NCBI taxonomy): Eukaryota > Metazoa > Chordata > Actinopteri > Siluriformes > Ariidae > Neoarius > Neoarius graeffei. The sequence goes on along the minus strand of NC_083578.1, from coordinate 21,136,041 downwards.
CAGGTGACACGGCGTGGTGCTCGTGCGAAAAATGTAACGTGGAGTTGCTCACGAGTCCAGCAGAATTTATTTGCTGCAATGAGATAGGCGCCACCCGTGGACTTGCGAAATCGTCGCAAGAGGCAGAAACAGGTATTTCACACGTGCTATTCCCAACCTCAATGAGCCAACACAACTGGGCACATACATACGTCATGAGTGTTACGCAGAGAAAATGAACGTGCATTCTGATTGGATAAAATTAATATCATGGCGGGCTGTTCAAACTGCGGAAATAGTTTGCTCGAGCTACTTTCAAAACACTATAACTTTCCAACCTTAGAACAAAAAACTTTTGGAAGTCTTGAATAAGGTTCGTTAATGTGTGTTTTATTGTTATATTTACTCTATATATTGCCCTCTGTTCCCCTTTAAAATAACAATATTTCTTTCAAAAAATCTGCCAAAATTACTGACACCCCCGAAGACTTTTTTAAAAGAAATTTTTGAATACATTAAATTATTTTGCTCTCAGTCTCCAGGAACATTATTGTTGCCTTTAAGCATATCCTGTTTCTCTGTGCCAGAATCAGCAAGAAACTCCAATGCTCAGAACACAAATATGCACTTGCAGCCAACAAATATGGCCAGCACGGACTCCAATCCCCAGCACAACGCTCCACCATCACATTCACAGTCATCAGAAATCTAAATCACACACACTCTGTAAATCTGGACACTCACACAGAACTCTTTGCAATGCAATCGTCAGTGTGCTTATACCTGAACTCACCAAGCTTTGTTTCGTTTGTATCTAGACATTCGGATTTTTGGACTTGACCTCATAATATTGTTTGCTGATCCCCTGACCTGTTGTCTGTCTCTGTTTATGGTTTTTGCTTCACATTTGAATCTGTTTACCAGTGCTTTCAGTAAAAACTCTAAACTCCATTTGCATCCGACGCTGACTCCATCACATTACACGCTATCAAAAATAGGAGTACAGTAGGAGTCCATTTCTGTCCCCCAAGGTATAGTCGACACTAACGTACCCCTAGGGCTTATTATTGGACCTCAAGGTAACTATGTTTAATTTTTGAGGTCCGAAAAGGTACATATATGTTCTCAAGCAGTATATAAAAGGTAAAAATAAGTGCCTTAGAGGGTACTGCCCCAGTAACAAACCATTGTACCCCTAAAGGTACAGTAATGTACTTTATCTTCTGAGAGTACACCCTGGGTTTTATATATATGAGGTTGCACATATGTAAAACCCCTTTGTTCTCCATTACCATGGGGGGAAAAAAAAGAACTTTCTGCACAAAAATTAGGAAATGGATATAAAATACAAATACAAAATATATCCATTAAGGAGCTCAAATATAATTAAGCACAATAACCATAAAAATACAAAAAAAAATCACATCTGAAACAGTGGGAATGTTTGCCAGGATTTGGAACCTTGAACACACTAACCCTACTACACAATGAGGTGATGGAGGGACAAAAAGAGCCCAAATATCACATTTTATAATTTCAGTTTCGTACATTTAGTCGTGAGTTGTTCTCGTGGTCGGGTCATACCAAAGACCATTACAGAAATGGTACCTACTGCCATCTGGTGAGGTATACCACAGTACAGATGCGAGTAGGGAGTCAAACTCTTGCAGTTACCAGAGGACTGGCCCCCCACTGTAACCCTAGGTGAGAGGCCAAGGGCTATCCTTGACTTGCAAGTGATATCAAAGCAAAATAGAAACCCAGATGTCCACCATGTTGGTGGATATACAAATGCGGGATCAAGCAACATTCCATACAAAACGTAGTCACACGTGCACAACTGTCTTTGTTTTTCCACTGCTTTAAGCATTCTTTTAGCTATGCCATATCTTTGTGCTTTATATGGTTGTGGTCACAACAGCACTCGTGACCGTAGCACGTTCCGATTTTTTAGAATTCCGTTCGTGATTCGGAAAGAGGGCAAGGAAACTCTGAGGCTTAGTACGGAGAGGAGACGAGCATGGCTGAACAACATCGGCAGGGCTGATCTAACAGAAGTTAAAACCAAAACAGCTCGTTTGCAGTAATCATTTTATCTCAGGTGAGATTCAAAAGCATTCTCAATAATATCATGGAAGAATTTTATTTCACGTTGCTAGAATTTTGCTAAAAAATGAGCGTTCTCTTGTCGTGGTTCACTCGGTTGTGGTTATAATTTTAACACGTGTATTACCATTTCGCTTCTAGGAGCGCCAGCAAAATTATACGATAGAAACAATCCAGACTGGGCACCCGTTCAGAAAACGGGCTATGTTTCGTCCAAGGTCGGACTTGATTCTTCGGCAGCCAAACCAGATAGAATGCGATATCTGGGTACTCAATGCTCGGTAAAAACGTCTTATTTTCAGAAAAGTCTGACTTTTTGAAATAATATGGCTCAAAAGCACACATATCTGTCTTCTCTTTGTATTGAATCTTCGCTCGACCATTCAAATCGTGGTAATACTGAGAAAATTCAGCATTGTTTACAGACACACTTTCAGCAGCTGCCATCATAGTTGCTTTGTATATCCACCATCATGCTCATGACGTAGCACATTTTGATCATGTGGTTGCAAATCATTTGTAGAAACGGAGATTGGCGCTACCCAGTATACCTTAAGGGCCTGGTTAGAATTGGGACGAGACACTGCCTGGAAAGACCAGGTCCTGGAATGGGAGGGACTTTGATTCTCATTGTCAAATTTCAAACTTGGTGGTTAAACATCGCTTCCATAACAATCAAATGATTGGAAGTCTCATCTCATCTCATTATCTGTAGCCGCTTTATCCTGCTCTACAGGGTCGCAGGCAAGCTGGAGCCTATCCCAGCTGACTACGGGCGAAAGGCGGGGTACACCCTGGACAAGTCGCCAGGTCATCACAGGGCCGACACATAGACACAGACAACCATTCACACTCACATTCACACCTACGGTCAATTTAGAGTCACCAGTTAGCCTAACCTGCATGTCTTTGGACTGTGGGGGAAACTGGAGGAAACCCACACAGACACGGGGAGAATATGCAAACTCCACACAGAAAGGCCCTAGCCAGCCACGGGGCTCGAACCCGGACCTTCTTGCTGTGAGGCAAGAAATAAACTTATCTGAGAGCGGCACCCAAATTGCTGTGCCTGATCTTCACCGACTGTCCTTAGAATGGCATTGGTATTGTGAGCTTGTAGTTGATGAGACCAAAAGCAAATGTTTTGTTTTGATCATGCACAAAATGAGTATATTTGACAAAAACAAAAAATGGAATTTTTGGATAAATGCAAGCATGTTGCAGGTGATTTATGAAGAAAACCGGATTAAGCAAGCAATATCATGAGCATTTTGTGTGCATTCATGGCTAGTTTGTATCTCAAAGAGACTCCAGGATGTTACCCTGAACTTCAGATTCGATTAGAGTTTAACACTGATTAAAGTTGAGTGTAAATAGAGTACGCTAATCAGGTATATAAGAATGAACCTTTTTAAAAGGCTCTGTTGCCATCAACTGTGCGAAAGTATACATGAATGCACTCTGGGCGTATTAATTTCTGCACAGTTCCCAGAGGGACTTGATTTCTAGGTTTAGTAAATTGCATGATGGGTGCAAAATGAATTGATTTGCATAAGCACTACCCTGTATTTTGCACCTTTAGACAGAAATTATATATTCATTAAGCTTATATGTGTGTTTTCCTCGTGTGAAAGATGCAGTGCTCTGTAGAACCTGTTAGTAATGTTTGCTTGCATGTTTGTCTTGTACTGATAAATTCAATTGCCTTTTCATCTTATCCAAAGTCTATGCAATTCTCATGTTTACTTAAATGAGGAAGGTGGATTGGATACACTAAATTGCCTGAAATGAGTGTGTGAATGTGTGTATGCATGGTGCACAGCAATGATTTCCTGCCTCATGCGCAGTGTTCCTGGGATAGACTCCAGATTCACTGCAACCCTGACCAGGATAAAGCAGTTACTGATGATTGTATATGATCTGCAGTACTATATTTGCTTTCTGATTGGCAGTAGATAAAGCATTGGTCCACGAACTGAACAGACCTGGCATATTTAATATTATTTGAATATTAATTGTATCCAGCCACCTGAGGAGATCCGATCTGGCAGAAGATCAATTATTTGCTTGACAACGTGGCAGAGAATTTATGTATGAATGAATATGAGAATCCCATTTGATCTGCTCTCCAGGCTGGCTGATTTACAGCTGAATTAGCCTCAATGGCAGACTCGGCTGACGAGCGACCTGGTTCTGTGAGATGCTACTTTTAGAACAAGTGTACTTTATTGCTGCACACTAAGAACCGTGTGCAGCAATCCTTATCTGTTCTGCTCAAGTGCTTCCTTTTCTTTTCCCACCAAAACAGCAACACCTGTCCGACTTCCTAGATCTTTACACTTTGTGTTCTTTCACTAAACACAAAAAGAGCCACAGCCTATAGATAATTAAGTGCTCATTTCGTCTGAAAGTTCAGCCAAGCCACTGAAGGAACACGTGATTTGTAAATCTGTGGCTGTAAGCAGCTTTAAGCTCATGTTTACTGAACCGTATGCTCACCGTGAAATATACTCTCAAGAAAGGAGTGGATTGCACAAGATGCCTACGAATACTGTCTATAAAACTAAAAAGTATTCATTTGAGCCCTGATTCTAATAAATAATCAGTGTGATTAATCCAGAAAAAAAAAGGAACAGGAAACACAATTACAGTGGCGCTTGAAAGTTTGTGAACCCTTTAGAATTTTCTATATTTCTGCATAAATATGACCTAAAACATCATCAGATTTTCACACAAGTCCTAAAAGTAGATAAAGAGAACCCAGTTAAACAAATGAGACACAAATATCATCCTTGGTCATTTATTTATCAAGGAAAATGATCCAATATTACATATCTGTGAATGGCAAAAGTATGTGAACCTCTAGGATTAGCAGTTAATTTGAAGGTGAAATTAGAGTCAGGTGTTTTCAATCAATGGGATGACAATCAGGTGTGAGTGGGCACCCTGTTTTATTTAAAGAACAGGGATCTATCAAAGTCTGATCTTCACAACACATGTTTGTGAAAGTGTAACATGGCATGAACAAAGGAGATTTCTGAGGACCTCAGAAAAAGAGTTGTTGATGCTCATCAGGCTGGAAAAGGTTACAAAACCATCACTAAAGAGTTTGGACTCCACCAATCCACAGTCAGACAGATTGTGTACAAATGGAGGAAATTCAAGACCATTGTTACCCTCTCCAGGAGTGGTCGACCAACAAAGATCACTCCAAGAGCAAGGCGTGTAATAGTCGGCGAGGTCACAAAGGAACCCAGGGTAACTTCTAAGCAACTGAAGGCCTCTCTCACACTGGCTAATGTTAATGTTCATGAGTCCACCATCAGGAGAACACTGAACAACAATGGTGTGCATAGCAGGGTTGCAAAGAGAAAGCCACTGCTCTCCAAAAAGAACATTGCTGCTTGTCTGCAGTTTGCTAAAGATCATGTGGACAAGCCAGAAGGCTGTTGGAAAAATGTTTTGTGGAAAGATGAGACCAAAATAGAACTTTTTGGTTTAAATGAAAAGCATTCTGTTTGGAGAAAGGAAAACACTGCATCTCAGCATAAGAACCTTATCCCATCTGTGAAACATGGTGGTGGTAGTGTCATGGTTTGGGCCTATTTTGCTGCATCTGGGCCAGGACGGCTTGCCATCATTGATGGAACGATGAATTCTGAATTATACCAGTGAATTCTAAAGGAAAATGTCAGGACATCTGTCCATGAACTGAATCTCAAGAGAAGGTGGGTCATGCAGCAAGACAACGACCCTAAGCACACAAGTCGTTCTACCAGAGAATGGTTAAAGAAGAATAAAGTTAATGTTTTGGAATGGCCAAGTCAAAGTCCTGACCTTAATCCAATCCAAATGTTGTGGAAGGACCTGAAGCAACCAGTTCATGTGAAGAAACCCACCAACATCCCAGAGTTGAAGCTGTTCTGTACGGAGGAACGGGCTAAAATTCCTCCAAGCTGGTGTGCAGGACTGATCAACAGTTACTGGGAACATTTTGTTGCAGTTATTGCTGCACAAGGGGGTCACACCAGATATTGAAAGCAAAAGTTCACATACTTTTGCCACTCAAAAATATGTAATATTGGATCATTTTCCTCAATAAATAAATGACCAAGTATAATATTTTTGTCTCATTTGTTTAACTGGGTTCTCTTTATCTACTTTTAGGACTTGTGTGAAAATCTGATGATGTTTTAGGTCCTATTTATGCAGAAATCTAGAAAATTCAAAAGGGTTCACAAACTTTCAAGCACCACTGTAGTCCATGCAATGTTTTAGTGCTTCTTTCTGTCACAGTAGAGAAGATTCTCTCAGCTGTCATAATGTAGGAAGAGTAGGGTTTCCTTCTGAAATATTTATCATATAACTGCCTCATGCAGCTTAGAAGTGAGGAGTGAGGAGGATGAAGGGGGAAAAAACAAGAAAAGAGGGTTACACGCGAGACAGTTCAATTACAGCTGAGAATTCAAAGAGAACTGAAAATAGAGACAAAAGTAGAAGCACAGAAAAGATTTACACACACACACACAATATATATTTAGAATTTGGGGTGGGGCAGCACGGTGGTGTAGTGGTTAGCGCTGTCAGCTCACAGTAAGAAGGTCCGGGTTCGAGCCCCGTGGCCCGCGAGGGCCTTTCTGTGAAGAGTTTGCATGTTGTCTGCGTGGGTTTCCTCCGGGTGCTCCGGTTTCCCCCAAAGACATGCAGGTTAGGTGTGAACGTGAGTGTGAATGGTTGTCTGTGTCTATGTGTCAGCCCTGTGATGACCTGGCGACTTGTCCAGGGTGTACCCCGCCTTTCGCCCGTAGTCAGCTGGGATAGGCTCCAGCTTGCCTGCGACCCTGTAGAACAGGATAAAGCGGCTACAGATAATGAGATAAGAATTCGGGGTACATTTTGCATCTCTGAGATAAACCTCTTGTTATTTTCCACAAAACAAATCTTTATTGAATCAGTTTTGAACAATAATGCAAATTATGACAAGCTTTCACCAGTAGCAATGCTTGATGTACATTTTAGACCCAATTTATCCATAAAACATTAACTAAATGACTCCCTCCCCCCACATTATTGGCCGTCTTCGACTCCTGAGTCATACATTCAACTTGAATAAACATGAAGTGATTCAGTCTGACAATCTGTTTTTTGAGGTTTATTCTATTAACTGTTATAAAATCAACTGCATAGAAAGTCCATTTTCTGTATTATGTGAATTTTCAGTAATTCAAAAAATATATGAGTGATTCCACGCTTATGGGTACTGAAATGGGGACATGAACTTATTTTTAAAAATTCACCTAAAACCATTTCTTTTTTTTTACCATCAGGTCACAAAACATGTAATCTTTAATGAATGATATGTTAAAAGATAACTTTAATTTCTGAGATGTAATAAAAACATATTTATATGCCAAAGTCAGAACGTAACAGAAGTGTTGTGGACATATATATTCTCAATTTTAACAATGTAGAATTACTTTTTGAAACATAGGAAGGTGATGTTTTAGCAAATATAATTAATAAACATGTGTAGTAGAATAAACATACACATTCTTTCAATAAGATTAACATGGTATATAGCTAGATTGTAATTAATTTGTAACAGACGCGAGATGGACAATCGTAACAGAAGTAATGTAACAGACATCATTTTGGAACTCATAGGCTTGACTTTGGCATATAAATATGTTTTTATTACATCTCAGAAAATTAAAGTTATCTTTTAACATATCATTCATTAAAGATTACATGTTTTGTGACCTGATGGTAAAAAAAGAAATGGTTTTAGGTGAATAAGTTCATGTCCCCATTTCAGTACCCATAAGTGTGGAATCACTCATATATATATTTTTTTATCCGTCCCAACGTTCTTGTCAACACTGTTAACTCTGCTACAAAACCACATAAAATCCTCAGAGACTTTAATAATACGCATGACACCTGCACCGAGAGATGTCACTCCCTCTGGCGGGAAACTTCAGAAAGGCAGTGAGGTATGCTATGTTTCTTCTCTCATTAATTTGAACAAACTGTTTAGGATACACCAACAGTAGATTAATTTTTCATCAAATCTGTTACTGTGATATTGGAGTGAATTTCTCACTCATTTTTTTTAAAAACAATAATGCGATTAACATCCGTAAAATTCAGTTTTTATACATGCCATGTGGTAGCTAGTTTGAGGTTAGCGTGTCGAGTTAAGACTCAAAGTGGTAGAAAATGTCAATTCTGTTAACGGATTGCCCAGTTTAATGATAACAGAGTTGACAATGACTAATAGAGTCAACACTTGAAATGTACTGTAAATACTGTATGTAAAAACCCCCAAAACCTATTAAACTAAACATTCTGCAGCAAAAAAAGAAGGCAGACCAAGATGATGTAGACTTTCATAAGAAATGAATAAAAAGCCCAAATCATTTGACTTTGTTTTATGTGTATGGCGTTTTTGTGCTGTGTGACAGAACTGACCTTTACTATAAAAAAATAACAAGGAATGATGGATCTGGACACATAGAGACACTGCAACATGCATTATTATACAGCTACTGAGCCCTGAAACTTAAAAAACCCCAAAACAAAACAAAAAAAAACACAAAAAAACCCAACCCACTATCCGTTAAATATAGGCTCAGCTTACAGTAGGTAGTTGAGCTAATGATGTTTTTGTAATAGCTTTACAAAAACATCATTAGGCATGTGGTTGAGCATGATTACATGTAAAGAAGTACTGTCCTGCACAAGTGGGGGGGGGGGCAGTTTTAATTTACCCACAAAGATAGGAATATCTGATATCTGATCCCAACCAGACATCTATACCATCAGGGTCATAGGGTAAGCTGGAGCCAATCCCAGCTGACTTTGGGTGAGAGGTGGGGTACACCCTGGTCAGGTCACGAATCTATTGCAGGGCTAACACAGAGATGAACAACCATTCACACTCATGTTCACACCATCAGGCAATTTAAACTAGCCACTTGGCCAAATCTGTATGTCTTTGGACTGTGGGAGAAAACTGGAGCACCCAAAGGAAACCTACGCAGGCACAGAGAGAACATGAAAACTCCACATAGAAAGGCCCCAGTCAGCCGCGAGGTTGGAACCCAGAACCAGGGACATTGGAGCTTTTTTCTGGGAGAGGGGTGCTGATGGTGGGGCACATGAGGCATGGACTACTTGACCCAACGCACTGTTATCACTTCTTTCATGGTACCTCACCCTGGACAGCACTGTCCAACACAACATTGCTAATTAGATGGAGCTATTAATGACCATGACCCAAGGCTTTAACTTTAAATATCAAATGATTTACGAAGTATAAAGCCTTTCTCTTTCAAGAAGACACTCTCGCTTTCTTTCTCACCAACTTGCTCTTGACAGCTGACCTGCACTACTGGTGGAAGAATTATTCAGATCCTCTACTTACATAAAAGTATTAATACCGCACTATGATAATACTCCACTACAAGTAAAAGTCCTGCACTCCAAAGCTTACTTGACTAAAAGTATGTGAGTATTATCAGCAAACTATTAAAATTTACTCAAAGTAGCAAAAGTAAAAGTACTCAGTGTGCAGTAACATGGTCCCAGTCAGTGTTTTACATTTTATATATGATGTTTGTGGATTAATATTCCAGCTACGTTAATGTGTTTGCTGCATTTTACTGCTGTAAATGCTGAAGGTTGAGCTCATTTTAATTACTTTATATCCATGTAGAGGAACCATGTATCTTGAAAAGGTCAGTTTTTCTTGAGTGCAGAAAAACGATCCTGTTTTCATCTTTGTAGCAATGAATTATCCAGCTAATAAAAAAATGCAATCCGAAAAGTAACTAGTCGCTAAAACTGTCAGACAAATGTAGTGGAATATTTGCCTCTGTGATATAGTCTCATGGAGTAGAATTATCTTCTTCTTTTCCCTATAGCCAGCAAGGGCTGTAAGAGCGCCACTGATGACATTTTAACAGTTCATCATTGGTGTGTCTAGGGCATTTTAAACTTGGTGGAGCCAATTCCTTTCCAAGCTTGATCAATGGACAATTTGGAAAAGGGGGAAACTGGAGCAAATCCACACAAACACAGGGAGAACATGCAAACTCCACACAGAAAGGCCCCTCGTTAGCTGTGAGGTTCAAACCTGGAACCTTCTTGCTGTTAGATGACAGTGCTAACCACTCCACCACCCTGGAGTAGAAGTGTACAGTTGCGTAAAATAGAAATGCACACATAAAATACAAGCACCTCAAATTTGTACTTTAAATACAGTACTTCAGTAAATTACATTCAACCACTGAGCTGCACACATGATACACAATGCTGTCACTGTCTGCAATGTATTCTAGCCACAGCCTTGCAGGAGTGAGTGAAGCTCTGCCCGGTGAAGTTTTGGACAAGGACTGCATAATTCTCTGGTAGTCTGAAGGACCGTGCACCTGCCTTTTGAGTAGCCTTGGGACACGGAATCAAGAGACATACTACCGAGTGGGATGGGCTCTCTCTGTCTCTCTTTGGGGCTTAGCTGACTCAGAGGGAGGGAACGGTTTTGAAAAGTAATCAAATATAAGCTTTTGTGACATTGTGGTTCAAGCCGCTAGCCTAATTTGACTGCACTTGCTCGCTAACCAGGTCGACGTCTGTACATATGAGCATCAAAAGTCCTGTTGCAACACGTGACGTCTACATAAGGCTTATCATTTTTGACAAACACATCACTAGGCTAGGGGCGGCACGGTGGGGTAGTGGTTAGCGCTGTCGCCTCACAGCAAGAAGGTCCGGGTTCGAGCCCCATGGCCGGCGAGGGCCTTTCTGTGCGGAGTTTGCATGTTGTCTGTGCGGAGTTTGCATGTTGTCAGCGTGGGTTTCCGCCGGGTGCTCCAGTTTCCCCCACAGTCCAAAGACATGCAGGTTAAGTTAATTGGTGACTCTAAATTGAGTGTGAATGGTTGTCTGTGTCTATGTGTCAGCCCTGTTCTGACCTGGCGACTTGTCCAGGGTGTACTCCGCCTTTCGCCCGTAGTCAGCTGGGATAGGCTCCAGCTTGCCTGCGACCCTGTAGAACAGGATAAAGCGGCTATAGATGATGAGATGAGACAGAAATGAAAGTCAGACAAAATGTAAGCACCAATTCTTTATTTAAAAAAAAGATTGGTGCAGTAAAGGGAAGCTGTCAATTATGGGGCTGTTTGGGGGACGGGAGGGGGTGCTGCCACCCCCCCGCACCCCTACTTCCAGTGTCTATGCCCAGAACCATCTTGCTGTGAGGTGACAGTGCAAGCCACCGTGCCACCCACTTGTTGGTTCTGTTTCCACAGTTTTCATTACACTTTCAGGTCACCACACATTCTTTTATAACCCCGATTCCAAAAAAGTTGGGACAAAGTACAAATTGTAAATAAAAATGGAATGCAATAATTTACAAATCTCAAAAACTGATATTGTATTCACAATAGAACATAGACAACATATCAAATGTCGAAAGTGAGACATTTTGAAATTTCATGCCAAATATTGGCTCATTTGAAATTTCATGACAGCAACACATCTCAAAAAAGTTGGGACAGGGGCAATAAGAGGCTGGAAAAGTTAAAGGTACAAAAAAGGAACAGCTGGAGGACCAAATTGCAACTCATTAGGTCAATTGGCAATAGGTCATTAACATGACTGGGTATAAAAAGAGCATCTTGGAGTGGCAGCGGCTCTCAGAAGTAAAGATGGGAAGAGGATCACCAATCCCCCTAATTCTGCGCCGACAAATAGTGGAGCAATATCAGAAAGGAGTTTGACAGTGTAAAATTGCAAAGAGTTTGAACATATCATCATCTACAGTGCATAATATCATCAAAAGATTCAGAGAATCTGGAAGAATCTCTGTGCGTAAGGGTCAAGGCCGGAAAACCATACTGGGTGCCCGTGATCTTCGGGCCCTTAGACGGCACTGCATCACATACAGGCATGCTTCTGTATTGAAAATCACAAAATGGGCTCAGGAATATTTCCAGAGAACATTATCTGTGAACACAATTCACCGTGCCATCCGCCGTTGCCAGCTAAAACTCTATAGTTCAAAGAAGAAGCCGTATCTAAACATGATCCAGAAGCGCAGGCGTCTTCTCTGGGCCAAGGCTCATTTAAAATAGACTGTGGCAAAGTGGAAAACTGTTCTGTGGTCAGACGAATCAAAATTTGAAGTTCTTTATGGAAATCAGGGACGCCGTGTCATTCGGACTAAAGAGGCGAAGGACGACCCAAGTTGTTATCAGCGCTCAGTTCAGAAGCCTGCATCTCTGATGGTATGGGGTTGCATTAGTGCGTGTGGCATGGGCAGCTTACACATCTGGAAAGACACCATCAGTGCTGAAAGGTATATCCAGGTTCTAGAGCAACATATGCTCCCATCCAGACGACGTCTCTTTCAGGGAAGACCTTGCATTTTCCAACATGACAATGCCAAACCACATACTGCATCAATTACAGCATCATGGCTGCGTAGAAGAAGGGTCCGGGTACTGAACTGGCCAGCCTGCAGTCCAGATCTTTCACCCATAGAAAACATTTGGCGCATCATAAAACGAAAGATACGACAAAAAAGACCCAAGACAGTTGAGCAACTAGAATCCTACATTAGACAAGAATGGGTTAACATTCCTATCCCTAAACTTGAGCAACTTGTCTCCTCAGTCCCCAGACGTTTACAGACTGTTGTAAAGAGAAAAGGGGATGTCTCACAGTGGTAAACATGGCCTTGTCCCAACTTTTTTGAGATGTGTTGTTGTCATAAATTTAAAATCACCTAATTTTTCTCTTTAAATGATACATTTTCTCAGTTTAAACATTTGATATGTCATCTATGTTCTATTCTGAATAAAATATGGAATTTTGAAACTTCCACATCATTGCATTCCGTTTTTATTTACAATTTGTACTTTGTCCCAACTTTTTTGGAATCGGGGATGTATTTCAAGCTAAACTTTTATTTATTTGCTAATGACATTTCCTTTTATTCCTTTGACAAACATTATTGTGTAACATTACCAGAACCAGAACAGTTATTCAAAGGTTTTTTGGATAAAGGTTTTTCCTAAAGGGCTTCGACTTGAAACTCTCTGTGCTAAGGAAAGCCGATCATAGAACCATTAACACACCATTAAAACACAAATAATAACCAAGAAATAATAGCCCACTAATAATGAAACCATGGATCCGCTGGAAAAACAGACACCGCATTAAGAACTATGAAACTTACATCTCCATTCATCAGTTTGCAGTCATCCTCCATTTCGTCAGCACTGTCCTCATCTGACACGTCACCTTCTTCTGCATTCTCATCAATGTTTGGGGGAAGTTTTTTGCCCTGTATTAAGAAAAAAGCAAAATACATCTTCGTTGATACAAATTCACTGCAAACTGATGGGGAAAGTCTGGCCTTTACTAGTATTTGACATCACAAATCTGTGAGCTATCGGTTACACACAAACAGAACTTTTGGGTTTTGATGTTGCCGATTAGCACAATTCAGAATCTCCAATCAAATGAAAGTCAATATAATATACAAACCAAACACAGTCTGAACAAAGAAAAAAAACCCTGTTCATCTCAACTACATTGTAACAGTTGAAAACAAAAAAACAAAAAAACAAACCTCACCAGGGGCTTTGACACTAATAGTGCTCCATAGATTTTTAGGTATAATTTTTTTCACTTGAGAAAACGGACCACATTTGCTGTCTCAAAGTCTGGTGAATGAGACCCGGGGGGCTTGTCTGCACGCCGACTTACTTATCAGTAATCATTTGATTGACAGACCCATAAAGGCGCTCCTCCGTACTGCCTGGTGAGACTGAGCGCTTGTCTGTGGAGAGTTTAACAAAAGGACAGGCAGGTGATGGATACCGGTATTAAAGAATAACAATCAATTCGGCACAGTGTGCAGAGGGCTGCTTGTGTTGAAAGCAATCGATGTTGAAATATTTAACAAGGTAAAAGTGCCCTTCGGACACAAGAAAAAATGCTATGAAACTTCATGCTATGGAACTTCATGTGTATAATTGTACACATTATGTCTGAATGGGGCGGCGTGATGGTTTAGTGGTTAGCACTGCCGCCTCACAGCAAGAAGGTTCTGGGTTCGAGCCCAGCAGCTGGCGAGGGCCTTTCTGTGTGGAGTTTGCATGGTCTGCGTGGGTTTCCTCCGGGTGCTCCAGTTTCTCCCAAAGACATGCAGGTTAGGCTAATTGGTGGCTCTAAATTGACTGTAGGTGTGAATGGTTGTTTGCGTCTATGTGTCAGCCCTGTGATAATCTGGTGACTTGCCCAGGGTGTACCCTGCCTCTCGCTCATAGTCAGCTGGGATAGGCTCCAGCTTGCCTGTGACCCTGTACAGGATAAGCGGTTATGGATAATGGATGGATGTCTGAAGGGGATAAACTTTATATCCCCTCAAGAATTCTGGTTTGTTTTATGCCACCTACAGTAATTTGATGCCTTTAGACTATGAAGAAACTGGATATTTGTGCAAAATCTAATTTGTGATTTATGGCCCAAGTATATGGTAATACAACCCCACATCAGAAAAATAGTTGAAATGATATGGGAAATGCAAAGACATAAAAGAAAGCAGTGATTTCTGAATTTATTTTGACTTGTATTTCATTGCAGACAGTATGAACCCATGATATTTCATGTTTTGTTGGTCATCTTCATTTCATTTGTTAATCTACATCCATTCCTGCATTTCAGGCCTGCAACACATTCCAACAAAAGTTGGAATGGGGGAAATTTAGGGCTATTGATGAGGGAAAATTATTAAATAATGATGTGATTTGAAGCAGGTGATGTCAACAGGTGATTGTAATCATGATTTGGGACAAAATCAGTATCCAGGAAAGGCCTAACCTTAGAGAAGCAAAGATGGGCTGAGGATCTCCAGTTTGTCAACAAATGTGTGAGAAAATTACTGAACTGTTTAAAAACAAGGCTCCTCAAAGAAAGATTTGAAATCTCACTCTCTATGGTGCATAATATCTTTAAAAGGAGTCAAAGAATCTCGAGGAATTTCAGTGAGTAAAGGGCAAGGGCCCAAGCCGAAGCTGAACACCTGTGATTTCCGTGGAGAATGACTACACACCCGTGACTCGTATCCCTCAGACGGCACTGCATCAAGAACCATCATTCACCTATAGCTGATATAACTACATGGGCTTGGAATTACTTTGGCAAACCTTTATCAAGCACTACAGTACAGAGTTACATCCACAAATGCCAGTTAAAACTTTACTGTGCAAAAAAGAAGCCTTATGTTAACTGTGTCCAGAATTGCAACTTCTCTGGGCTCAGATGGTCTGGGATGTATTGTGGTCAGAGGAATCAGTATTCCAGGTCTTTTTTTGGAAGAAATGGACGCCGTGTGCTCCAGACCAAAGATGAAAAGATACCATCCAGACTGTTACCAGCAACAAGTCCAAAAGCCAGGGTCTGTCATGGTATGGAGTTATGTCAGTGTCCTTAGCAAAGGAAACTTACACTTCTATGATGACAGGATTAATGCAGAAAAGTAAATTGAGATTGTGGAGGAACATATACTGCCTTCAAGACGACATCTTTTCCAGGGATATTTCAACAAGACAATGCAAAACCACATTCTGCACACATTACAAAGGCATGACTGTAGAAGAAGAGGGTGCCTTTCCTCTCTGTCCCCAAAAGAGAATGTGTAGCCAATTTGAAGCAAAAAATATGACAACCATGAACCCATACTGCTGCACACCTTAAAACCTGTTTGCACAAAGAATGGAACAAAATAATACCTGAAATGCTTCATCATTTGGTGTCTTCAGTCCCTAAACATCTTTTAAGTGTTGTGACAAGGAACGGCAGCATTACAAACCAGGAAATGCTTTACTGTCCAAACTTTTTTTGAAATGTGGTGCAAGAATCAAAATTGAAATGTGTTTATTTTGAAAAAACAATAACATTCATGAGGTCAAACATCAAATAATGTGCTGTTGTATTGCTTTGAGTGCAAGACTGGTCAATTATTTAAAAATCACTGCTTTCAATTTTAATTTCAACTTCAATATACCGTCCCAACTTTTTCTGATTTGGAGTTGTAGATAATGTGGATGGCACAAGCATAATGGATAATATCACAACAATTAACTGGGCAAAATGGCTTCTTGGCAGGCAGGGTATCTACTGGATGCCAAATCATGTGGAGATAAGGATTGCTACTGAGTATAGTAAAATTTAAGCAAGTCAATTAATGTCATAATATATGCACACGGATGAAAAAGCAGTGATATGCAAATCTGGTTTGAGTCAAAGCCTCTGGCAAGCAAAAGCAAGACAAAGAGGTGTGGGTTTTAAACTGCAGCTGGAGAGTTGCTCATTGACCCAGTGCCAGCACCATGCAATTTGTCAATACTGCTCACTGGCCCAGTTTTCAGCCAGCTCTCCAATGGCCGGTGACGGCCAGCTTCCAATTATAGTACCGGCTCTGTGTTAAACTACACCATCACTCCTGTGGCCTGATTTTGCAGTGGTCTGGTATCAGCTGTTATATGGAGTTGTGTAGTCGTACAAAAAGATGAAAGAAGCTGGATAATGTAAAAGCCTCATGAAGGATACTCCAGAAAGTTGTCTGAAATAATAAACAGGAAGGCTCAAACTGAAACTCATTGTTAACTGAGATTGTGGACAGATTAAGTGTGTAAAGCAATACCACTGTCTGTAACTGTACTGGCTTAGTGCTCCAATTATCCATATCTGTATTCATATTTAAGCCAGGAATAAGTGTGGCCTAAACCTGAATTCTTTAATGAGATGAGAACCCTACCACTATACACTGAAAAACACTGGGGGGGGGGGACTCCCAGAGGCAGAAATGCATGGTGTGTGAATTCTGGCTCTGACAGCTCCTCAACCTCAACTATATCTTAAGTTCATAATTGGTCTGAACTGGAGATATGTGTGGGACTGTTTTTAATCCCACATGAGCAGTTACTTTTGTTTTTGTACTGTACTTGTCCATGACATTTTCTAACAAATTTAGTATATTTTCAACAACCTCAAATGTCCCGAAAAATTGGGACAGTATGGTAAATGCAATTTTTTAAAAAAAGATAGCAATTACTAAATTTACTTTGACTTGTATTGCATTGCAGACAGTATGAACCCAAAATATTTCATGTTTTGTCTGGTTAACTTAATTTTATTTGTTAATATACATCCATTTCTGCATTCCAGGCCTGCAACACCTTCCAACAAAAGTTGGGACGTGGGCAATTAAGTGCTAGTAATGAAGTAAAACAGTGAAATAATGATGTGATTTGAAGCAAGTGATGTTAACAGGAAATTGTAATCATGATTTGGTACAAAATCAGTATCCAGGAAAGGCCTAGCCTTTGAGGAGCAAAGCTGGGCTGAGGATCTCCAGTTTGTCAACAAATGTGTGAGAAAATTATTGAACTATTTAAAAACAAGATTCCTCAAAGAAAGATTTGAAAGGATTTGATATCTCACCTTCTACAATGCATAATATCATTAAACGAGTCAAAGAATCTGGAAGAATTTCAGTGAGTAAAGGGCAAGGGCCCAAGCCTAAGCTGAACATCTGTGATTTCAGTGAAGAATGACTTCACACCCGTGACTTGTATCCCTCAGATAGCACTGCATCAAGAACCATCATTCATCTATAGCTGATATACCGGTAACTACAGTGGTGCTTGAAAGTTTGTGAACCCTTTAGAATTTTCTATATTTCTGCATAAATATGACCTAAAACATCATCAGATTTTCACACAAGTCCTAAAAGTAGATAAAGAGAACCCAGTTAAACAAATGAGACAAAAATATTATACTTGGTCATTTATTTATTGAGGAAAATGATCCAATATTACATATCTGTGAGTGGCAAAAGTATGTGAACTTTTGCTTTCAGTATCTGGTGTGACCCCCTTGTGCAGCAATAACTGCAACTAAACATTTGCGGTAACTGTTGATCAGTCCTGCACACCGGCTTGGAGGAATTTTAGCCCATTCCTCTGTACAGAACGGCTTCAACTCTGGGATGTTGGTGGGTTTCCTCACATGAACTGCTCGCTTCAGGTCCTTCCACAACATTTCTATTGGATTAAGGTCAGGACTTTGACTTGGCCATTCCAGAACATTAACTTTATTCTTCTTTAACCATTCTTTGGTAGAACGACTTGTGTGCTTAGGGTCGTTGTCTTGCTGCATGACCCACCTTCTCTTGAGATTCAGTTCATGGACAGATGTCCTGACATTTTCCTTTAGAATTCGCTGGTATAATTCAGAATTCATTGTTCCATCAATGATGGCAATCCGTCCTGGCCCAGATGCAGCAAAACAGGCCCAAACCATGATGCTACCACCACCATGTTTCACAGATGGGATAAGGTTCTTATGCTGGAATGCAGTGTTTTCCTTTCTCCAAACATAATGCTTCTCGTTTAAACCAAAAAGTCCTATTTTGGTCTCATCCGTCCACAAAACATTTTTCCAATAGCCTTCTGGCTTGTCCACATGATCTTTAGCAAACTGCAAACAAGCAGCAATGTTCTTTTTGGAGAGCAGTGGCTTTCTCCTTGCAACCCTGTCATGCACACCATTGTTGTTCAGTGTTCTCCTCATGGTGGACTCATGAACATTAACATTAACCAATGTGAGAGAGGCCTTCAGTTGCTTAGAAGTTACCCTGGGATCCTTTGGGACCTTGCTGACTAATACACGCCTTGCTCTTGGAGTGATCTTTGTTGGTCGACCACTCCTGGGGAGGGTAACAATGGTCTTGAATTTCTTCCATTTGTACACAATCTGTCTGACTGTGGATTGGTGGAATCCAAACTCTTTAGATATGGTTTTGTATCCTTTTCCAGCCTGATGAGCATCAACAACACTTTTTCTGAGGTCCTCAGAAATTTCCTTTGTTTGTGCCATGTTACACTTCCACAAACATGTGTTGTGAAGATCAGACTTTGATAGATCCCTGTTCTTTGAATAAAACAGGGTGCCCACTCACAGCTGATTGTCATCCCATCGATTGAAAACACCTGACTCTAATTTCACTTTCAAATTAACTGCTAATCCTAGAGGTTCACATACTTTTGCCACTCACAGATATGTAATATTGGAACATTTTCCTCAATAAATAAATGACCAAGTATAATATTTTTGTCTCATTTGTTTAACTGGGTTCTCTTTATCTACTTTTAGGACTTGTGTGAAAATCTGATGATGTTTTAGGTCATATTTATTCAGAAATATAGAAAACTCTAAAGGGTTCACAAACTTTTAAGCACCACTGTACGTGGGCTTGGAATTACTTTGGCAAACAGTTGTCAAGCACTACAATACAGTGTTACATCCAGAAATGCCAGTTAAAACTTTACTGTGCAAAAAAGAAGCCTTATATTAACTGTGTCTAGAAGTGCCATAAACTTCTCTGGGTTCAGATGGTCTGGGATGGAACATCAAACTTGTATTGTGATCAGAGGAATCAGTATTCTAGTTCTTTATTTGGAAGAAATGGACAATGTATGCTCTGGACCAAAGATAAAAAGGACCATCCATATGTTGTTACCAGCAACAAGTCCAAAAGCCAGGGTCTGTCATGGCATGGGGTTTTGCCAGTGTCCTTAGTAAAGGTAACTAACACTTCTGTGATGGCAGCATTAATGCAGAAAAGTAGGTTAAGATTTTAGAGCAACATGTGCTGCCTTCATGACAACATCTTTTCCAGGGATATTTCAACAAGACAATGCAAAACTACATCCTGCACATTACAAAGGCATGACTGTGGAAGAAGAGGGTGCCTTTCTCCTCTGTCCCCAAAAGAGAATGTGCAACGAATTTTGAAACAAAAAAATATGACAACAATGACCCCGTACTGTTGCATACCTGAAGACCTGTTTGCAGGAAGAATGTAACAAAATAACACCTGAAACATTTCACCACTTGGTGTTTTAAGTGTTATGAGAAGCAATGGCAAGATTATAAAGTGGTAAATGCGTTACCGTCCCAACTTTTTTTGAAATGTGTTCAGTTCAGTTCAGTTCAGTTCAGTTTAAGTTTATTGTCCCCTAAGGAGGGGAAACTTGTCTTGCAGCAGGTAAACATACAGATAACACAACAGATAACAACACATACACATACAAATAAGTAACACAGACTACAAGTTAAAAATGCTATAGACAGCTTCTCATCTAAGTGCAAGGATTGTGCAAATTTAGCAACCTAATCGCACTTGGTACAAAGGAGTACTTTGTCCTGTTGAACTTAAAACAAGGGACTCTAAATCTCCTGCCTGAAGGGAGGACCTCAAAAGAACAATAAAGAGGATGATTTACACAATCCAATATGTCATCTGCCTTCTTCATAACCTGCCTCTCATAAATATCTATTAAGGAAGCCTGTGGACAGCCTATTATCTTACCAGCCACCTTCACAATATGGTTGATGTTATTTTTCTCCTTCAGGCTGATACCCCCATACCAGGCAATGAAAGCAAAAGTAAGAACAGATTCAATAAAAGATTTATAAAACAAAGACAAAATAACCTTATCAACATTAAAAGAGTTAAGCTTCCTTAGGAAGTACAATCGTTGTTGACCCTTTTTGCAGATAGTCTCTGTATTTACATCAAATTTGAGTTTACTGTCTATCACAGTACCCAAATATTTATACTGCTCTACCACCTCTATATTGCTACCTTTTATACAGGTGGGTTGAGGAAAAGCAGGTTGTTTTTTCCTAAAATCTATCAGCATATCCTTAGTTTTAGAGGTGTTGATCTGGAGAAAAGACCTGTCACACCAACTAACAAACTCGTCGACCACAGGCCCATGCTGGAATTCATGTTTCTGCAGTAAACTGACAATGACTGTATCATCAGCATATTTCAGGATATGTCTATTACTATACTGGCTCCTACAATCGTTAGTGTAGAGGATGTATAGTAAAGGTGAAAGTACACAACCCTGAGGGGAGCCAGTAGAAGAGACACGCCTTTCAGAGAGGCAACCATTTACCTTAACTCTCTGTGTTCTGTTTGTTAAAAAGTCCATTATCCAACTCACAAGATCACTTTCAATATTAAATTCTGCAAGTAATTTACTAACTAAAACATGAGGCTGGATTGTATTAAAAGCCGAGGAGAAATCCAAAAACAAGAGCCTGGCATGCGTACCAGGACCCTCTAAATGTCTGTAAAGGAGATCTAAAAGTGTAATCTGGGCATCCTCTACTCCCCTTCTAGCCCTGTATGCAAATTGCCCAGGGTCCAGGGCTCCACCCACCCTGCATAGTAGGAGTCGCTTTACAATCCAATGTGTTGCAAGAATCAAAACTGAAATGTGTTTATTTTGAAAAGACAATAAAATTAATGAGGTAAAACATCGAATAATGTATTGTTGTATTGCTTTGAGAGCAATCCTGGTCAAAAATTGTTTACAAATCATCGTTTTTAGTTTTAATTTCAATTTCCATATATCGTCCTAGCTTTTTCTGATTTGGGGTTGTAGTAGCCTCATTTAAACTAACTATGAATGAATGAATGCTGTAGATGCATCACATATCACTGCATGTTCTTTTGGACACAAGTTTCATATCTCACTTCCTGAAAGTTAAATCCTCCTTATTTGTTTTTGTTGTATACCACAGGATTTCAGTCCTGAAACACATCTCTAATCCCAACCAGATGTCTTGTGGACCAAATGTCCTTGTACAGTGGTCCTCCAGAAATATGAAAGATGTTGATATTGAAGACTCTGCTCTAATGAAGATACCACTGTCTCTAATCTTTCCTATTTTTATGTTTATTGTCATTATGTCCATGTTTTCATTTAACTGGCAAAGGATAGCTTTTTCTTGAATAATAGTAGCAATGGTGAAAATTTTTTTTTACCTTGACAAGAATTTTGCTTTTCAGGGAATCGGGTGAGGGCAGGAGTCCTGACTCGTCAGCTTTGACTGATGACAGGTCCAACTTCTCCCCCAAGATATCCACCAGATACTGAGCCATCTTCTTCTGCTGGGGAACAGTGCAGTGGTTCTCTATGGACAAGATCACTGGATACCTGAAGAAGGAACACAAAGACAGAAACAGAAATATATGTTAGATGGTGATCGCTGTGCAATACTTAGATAAACCTTAAGGATCAGTACTTGCTGAAATATGTTTAACAGTCCCACTACAAAAAGGAACTGAAGAAGATCCATAAGAGTAAGCCATGTGTTAAAACTGACATGTTGTAGAGAAACATGTCTAAAAACAGCATTCTGTTAACAGTGACCTCCAGGAACCCTGTGCATCTTGAAGGAATTATCACCTTCAGCAATGTTGGTGCTAATGAAATCTCGGGTAGTGTATACACACACACACACACACACACTGTTTAGACTAATGTTTCCATACCAAGTAAGCACAGCTTTTCTACACTGAACAAAAATATAAACGCAGCGGTCCATATTTTATGAAATACAAATGTTCAGATAGAAATTCATTTTCATTTTTATTTTCTATGTGCCCGAGCCCAGTCCAGACGAGAACGTCGTCGCCCAGCAGTCAGGTCCAATCCTCGATGAGGTCTACGTGCATGGAGGCCAGCTTCTCTGAGTCGGTTTCTCACAGTTTGACTGCTGACCCTGCGATTGTGTCTCCCCATGGTCTCATCTGCGGTCCGTGTTGCAGTCCGGCACCAATCACGCAGGTGGGTCAGACGTCTTGTGCTGGAGTGGTGACACGTGGCCTGCGTGCATGTGGCATGTTGTCTGTGGTGCCATGCTGCTGAAATCGTCGTCGGAGGCGGACTATCGTGGAATAGCACCCCCAATTGACGCCCTACAGCTCTGATGGACATTCCAGCCTGCAGCATGCCAATGGCTCGTTCCCGGTTGATTCTGGTCATCTGTGGCATCTTGACATTTGAACATTTTTGTCATTTTAGGGTGGCCTTTTATTGGCCCCACATAAAGGATGGTCATGACATGCATTACTCAGTGAAATTTTTGTCTGCAATGGTCACACCCGACTGGATCATGGATTATCTCAAGTCTGGGCACTGCTCAGAACTTGAGTAGAGGGACTTTTTTTTTTTTCAAAAAATGTTTACTGGTATGCTATACTATCATTTGATGTGGGCAGAAAAAAAAAATCAGTATCGGATGTACAAAATAAATAAAATCTTTAGGTGCTGCATTTATATTTTTGTTCAGTGTACATACTTTCTCAGTCACTGAAATAATTAAGGCTTGAAAGGTAAGAAACTCTGCTAAGACTTACGGGTTCTTCACAAATGCATATTTGTTGATGGTTTCAATGACGTCCTTAAAAAGGATTTTGGATGTTAGAGTATAGCCATGGTGTACAATTGGCTCTCCATCTTGTCCATCCCAACAATCCACTGGAAGACAACATGCAATAGTTTACAGTACAGTCACCATTCAGGTTAAGTGATTAAATGACCAATATATTCATCCAGTCAACATTAAAGTACAATAACTTGCACAAGTAATCAACCTCTGTGAACTTTTTCCATATTTAGTTGTGTTACAGCCTGGAATTGGAATGGATATTGGGATTGGGATTATATGTCATGAATCTACATGAAATAAGCCATCATGTTGAATTGAATGGTTTTGAGAGAGAGAGAGAGAGAGAGAGAGAGAGAGAGAGAGAGAATGTCTGGGGCATTCCAGGACAACCCCCCCCCCCCCCCATTTTGGGCTATTTTCCAAAGAATCATGATATATAATCACTGTTCAGACCATTGCAGTTCCAAGTTATAACATTACAAAACATGGAGAAAGTTCAAGGGGATTGAATACTTATGCACTCCAGTGTGTCAGAAAAAAAAAGAAAACAACAACAACACTGGAGTGCACTAGAGTCTTGCCATTAATTCCATAACTTAAACTGACCTTCCACACATCTGCAGCCTGCTTGCAGGACCCATGCATACATGTCCACCCTGGACTGAGACATCAGCTGGTCCCCCATCAGGTAGGTATTATGTGAGGAAGCGATAAAGTACTTGCACAGAGGCTGAGTCATGTCCTGGTTGACTTCATAGTGTTCAGGTTTAAAGATGTCACCAGCTGGACTTCGCATGTAATTCGTAAAACCTAAGGAGTAGAAGTTAGTGGTGATCGGCTACAGAAGTAAACTGATAGAAATAGCACACCTCCTCTTATCCCTGTGTGTACTTGAACCTGTTGACAACACATTATACTGTGTAACAAATTTTTGTTCCAAAGTGTTATTTCCAAATTGCTTATACTGCAAAAGTATAGAAAATGGCTATTATTTTCCCAAACTTTGTTTTTGTGATCAGAACATCGGTATTTTTAAATTTACCTATTTTCATTGAGAAAACAGGCAAATTTGTGGCTTTTCATTGACAAAGTCAGAAAAAAAGTTAAATTTCAAAATATGCCATTTTTTTCTGACCTCAAGGAAGGTTACAACAGTTTCAAGACACTGCTGGATGCCTTGAAGTATAAGGAGTATGGCTAGGAGGTCAGAGACTTCAAAATGGTGGCATTCCTGATGGGTCTCCAAGGAAACTTTATCAAATTTCCCTGCTATCTTTGTCTTTGAGACAGCAGGGACACCAAGGTGCACTACCAATAGCGGGACTGGCCACAGCTGACCAAGTTTGCTGTGGGGAGGAACAATGTCAAATGGGAGCCATTGGTGGACCTGTGGAAGGTGTTGATGCCACCACTGCTCATCAAATTGGGCCTTATGAACCTATTTATCACAGCTCTAGATAAGGAGTTGGCACAAACCTTCAAGACTTCTTTCCTAAGTTGTCTGACCACAGATAAAGAAGATCGTGGAGTGCAAGGAATTCCCCAAGAAGCTCACTAGGAAGGAGAAAGTGGCTTGGAATAGGTTTGTTGCAGTGGTTTGGGGCTTCTTGGGAAATTACAAAGCTGAAAATTATATGAAGCTGGTTGAGACTCTGGTGAAGAACTATGGTACAGTGGGCTGCAGGATGTCTGTCAAAGTCCATATCCTTGATGCTCATCTTGATAAATTCAAGGAGAACAAGGGAGTGCAGTCAGTGGAGCAAGGAGAGCGCTTCCACTAGGATACACTGACCTTTGAACACGCTACCAAGGACAATATCGTCGTCATCGGCTGTCCATCGCTAGTGATGATGACTGCTTCATTAGGATGTGCAGAAACACAAATGGGCTACAAGGCCTGCACCAGAGCGACAGAGTCGTCTGCAGCGGTGGCATGAATGGCCTGGTTGAGCTGCTATGGAATATCTGGTTTCGTGAGCTCTCGCATACTATTCTCCTCTCCTAATGAAGCACCTTGCACAGTAAGGTAAGACAAACGATGTTGTGCCCCCATCATGTTGTCTCTCTGGACCTCCATACCTGATGCCAAGTGGTGCACAAAGTGCCACAGACCCTGCAGCGACAATTGACTTGCCAAGTGATGCAATCTGTTGGCCATTTAAGTGGCTCTTCTGCATGCCATCTGGTGGTGTGCCATTGACCCTGTTGGGTTCATCTGCCACATTGCACTGAAAAGCAATCTTCTGCCAGCACCTTATTGGTGATGTACTATTTAACCCATAGCTGGAACCCAGGCAGGTGCTACCACTCTGAGTCAGAGTGGACCTGGGAGCAATGGTGATTAAGGGGTAACTCCACTTTTCCCAATACTCAAGTCCTCCCAGACATGAGATTCACCACCGGTTGCAATTTAAAGTCATACCCAGGACTAAATAGGATGATAAAAAGGATGATCTTGATGAGGCACTGGACATATTTAATACATTAGTTTTGATGGTTAGAAATGTGAAATCACCCTGGTTGGATACAGAGTTGAGGGATCTGATGAAACAGAGAGATGAAGCAAAAAAAAAACACAGCGATTATATCTAGCTTTGAGTCTGATTGGCAAATTTATAAGAAGTTAAGAAATTATGTTACAGCTTTAAATAAAAAGAAAAAAACACTTGTTTTATCAAAATAAAATTAAAGATGTGAGAAATGATAAAAAGAAGATGTGATATGTTGTAAATGAAATGATGGGAAGACCTGCCCTTCCCATTTGGAAGTGGATGGAAAATGGTTGACTAAACCAGTTCATATTGCTAGTTATTTTAATGATTATTTCTCTTCAAAGATAAATAATTTAAAGAGTAATATGCAACAGACAAGTATTGATTCTTCTATAACAAGAATTAAAGAGTTAGTGATGAATAATAAGAACTGTGAATTTAAAATAGCAAAGGTTTCTGTTAAGGATGTTGAGTGTTTAATTAAAAAATGTAAAGAAAGGTCACCAGGGGTGGATAACTTGGATGTTAAATTTCTCAGTTTAGCTGCCAGTGTGATTTCAGTTCCTGTCTGCCATATTGTCAATCTGAGTATTGAAAAATGTATTAGTCCTAAGGCATGGAAGATAGCAAAAATTATTCCACTTAAAAAAAATCCATCTTTTTTTAAGTGGAATAAAAAAAAAGTGGGGGGGGGTAGTATTTTTAGGTTATGGTGTAATTTTATGCAATCATTTTGTTTTATGTGTAATATTTATTATTATAATGATATCTCTCTGAGCAATGTTTGTGCTAAGTAGCTCAGGGAAATGGTTGTGTGCAATACCTATGGACTGCAATACAAGGGGCTGTCTGTTTGGGGGTGTGTGGAGGCAGATGAACTAGGCTGTATCTACAGTATGTTTGCATGTTACTTGTTTAGTATGCTACATTTATGTTATAGGTTTCTGTAAAATCACACTCTCTTGTTTGCCCAAAACAAATTTCTCTCAAGTAGAGATAATAAAGGTTCTTCTTCATCATCATCATCATCTGGTCCTTTTTCGGGCACAAACAGTCATCCTATAAGTTTGTTACCAGTATTAGGAAAGGTGATGGAGAGAATTATTTTTGAACAAATCCAAAAGATATTTTGATGTATATAATTTAAATACAGACTATCAACATGCCATAGTACATGTACGGCTTTAACACAAATGACTGATGACTGGCAATGTAAGATGGATGGTGGAAAATTGGTGGGTGCTGTTTTACTGGATTTCAGTGCAGCGTTTGATATTATTGATCATTTTTTGTTATTGAATAAACTTAAACATTATGGTTTCACTCCTCCTGCACTAAAATGGATGGAGAGTTACTTAAGAGATAGAGGGCAGACTGTTTACTTTAATGGTAGTTTTTCTAAAGTTAGTTCTGTTGACTGTGGAGTACCACAGGGGAGCTGTTTAGGGCCTTTATTGTTTTCGATTTTCATTAATGATCTCCCCTTGGTGCTGAGTAAAGCTCAAATTTCTATGTATGCGGATGATTCAACAATATATGCAGCGGCAGAATCAGCTGATATTGTTAATGATATATTACAGAAAGAACTACAATTAGTGGTAGAGCGGGTAACCAGTAATAAACTTGTGCTTAATGTGACCAAAACAAAGGCCATATTAATAGGATCAGGGTATCAATTGAAAGCTGAACCAAAATTGAATTTACAGGTAAATGATATTTCTGTTGAACAAGTACAAGAGACTAAACTTCTGGGCATTACTATTAATCATACTTTATCATGGTCTAACCATATTGATAAAATTGTAAGAAAAATGGGAAGGGGAGTGTCATTTGTAAAAAGAATTTCAAAAGGTATGCCACCGGAAGTTATCAAACAGGTTCTAAATGCTTTAGTGATATCTCAGTTAGATTATTGTTTTGTAATATGGTCTACTGCTTCTATGAAAGACATGAGAAAACTGCAAGTTGTTCAAACTAAAGCAGCACGTTGTGCATTACATTGTTCTTATAGAACCAACGTGAAGGACATGCATAATCGATTGAGAAAGTTAACTGTAAGACAGAGGTCTTATGTTCTGTTAACCTTTTTGAGGAACTTTTGAGATTATGTTAACACAGTCCCCAAGAATATTGTATAAGGGTAGTATCTCACTGGGCTGCGACAGCTTGCGACAAATTGCGAACGTCATTCGCGAGAGAGTTTCAAAAGTGTCTTGAAACATTCGCAGGGCTTCTCAGTTTCCTCGCATGAGTCGCAAAGTGTCGCTCCTTCGTCACTGAAATTTTGAACATGTTCAAAAAATTCGTGCGACAAAAGTTCTCTCAAAATAGCCGCAAATGTGTCGCTGGTGTGGCAAAGCCATCGCGAACCCTTCTCAAGTCAGTTTCCGTGAGGCTTTCTCTACTTCCCTGCCTGCCGAGGGAAAGCCGGGCTGCGACAGCCTGCGACTAGTTGGAGACACAACGATTGCGGTAAAATATGCGAATATCAATTCAGTGTGATTCCAAGTGAAAATTGTCACTAATTTGCATATTTTATCGCAATTGTTGTGTCTCCAACTAGTCGCAGGCTGTCGCAGCCCAGTGAGATACTAGTGTAACGACCCTACGTGTGGGTGGAGCACAGAGGACGGCAGGACAGAGATCAGGTTTTATCAACTGGCTTTATTGCCACACTTTTCAGTCTAGCAATACTTTTTACAGAGACACACACACAACTGGCGTCTGGTTCAGGGTTGCGCCCCTCTGCTCTCGCTCTCCCTCCTGATATAGGGCGCAGTCACTGGGAAGACACACAAACAGGTTAATTGCTCTCAGGTGACGTGATTCTGCCACTTACCTTCCCTGACTCCGCCCTCCTGTCACAGACCGGCGCTTGACCACGCCCCCGCTGCCACATACCCCCACCGCCCGACTCAGGCCGGGCGGCCGTCCGGCCTGCAGCCGACTCCCCCCCCCCCTTGACGGGAGAGGAAGTCCGCCACGACCATCTGCGCCCCCGGCCTGTGGACCACCTTGAAATTAAAGGGTTGGAGCGCCAGATACCAACGGGTGATCCGCGCGTTGGCATCCTTCATGCGGTGGAGCCACTGGAGGGGCGCGTGGTCCGAACAGAGGGTGAAAGGGCGCCCCAGCAGGTAGTACCGGAGGGCGAGAACCGCCCACTTGATGGCCAGACACTCTTTCTCTATGGTGCTGTAGCGCCCCTCACGCACCGACAGCTTCCTGCTGATATACAGGACAGGGCGGTCCTCCCCCTCCACCTCCTGGGACAAAACCGCCCCCAGCCCTCTGTCCGACGCATCGGTCTGCAACATAAAAGGGAGAGAAAAGTCAGGGGAGTGTAGAAGTGGCCCCCCACACAGTGCAGCCTTTACCTCTGAGAAAGCCCGCTGGCACTGCTCCGTCCACTGGACCGGATCTGGTGCCCCCTTTTTAGTGAGATCAGTCAGCGGGCTGGTGACGTCCGAATAATTAGGTATAAACCTGCGATAATAGCCAGCCAGCCCCAGGAACTGTCTCACCCCCTTTTTGGTCTTGGGCCTCGGGCAGGCCGCAATTGCTGCCGTCTTATTAATTTGGGGACGCACCTGCCCGTTGCCCAAGTGGAAGCCCAGATACCGTACTTCCACCCGCCCAATCGCCCACTTCTTTGGGTTGGCTGTGAGCCCCGCTCGCCTCAGTGACCTAAGGACAGCCCTCAGATGTTCGAGGTGCCGCTGCCAGTCATTACTATAGATGATTATGTCATCTAAATATGCTGCTGCATACGTGGCGTGAGGGCGGAGGACTCTGTCCATCAGCCGCTGAAACGTCGCGGGCGCCCCAAACAGCCCAAACGGAAGGGTGACGAATTGGTGTAAACCAAACGGTGTGGAAAAGGCCGTTTTTTCTCGGGATAGTGGAGTCAAGGGGATCTGCCAATATCCCTTCGTCAAATCCAGTGTCGAATAAAAGCGAGCAGTGCCGAGTCGATCGAGCAACTCATCAATACGAGGCATTGGGTACGCGTCGAATTTAGACACCGCGTTGACTTTCCTATAGTCCACACAGAACCGGACCGACCCGTCGGCCTTGGGTACCAAGACCACCGGGCTGCTCCAGTCACTGTAGGACTCCTCGACGATGCCCATTTCGAGCATGGTCTGAAGTTCTTCCCGAACCACCTTTTTTTTGTGTTCGGGTAGCCTGTAAGGGCGGCTACGCACTACCACCCCCGGGGGCGTCTCTATGTGGTGCTCTATGAGGTTAGTGCGACCGGGCAGGGGCGAGAACACATCCGAAAACTCGGTCTGCAACTGGGCGACCTCCGTGAGTTGGGTCGGGGAGAGGTGGTCTCCACAGGGGACCGGAGAGGTACGCGATGCCAATGTCCCTTTTTGAACCTCCGGCCCCAGCTCCGCCTTCTCTGGAACTACCGACACCAACGCCACGGGGACCTCCTCGTTCCAGAGTTTAAGCAGGTTGAGGTGGTAAATCTGTAGCGCCCCACCCCTGTCCGTTCGCCTCACCTCATAGTCGACGTCCCCGACTCGCCGTGTGACCTCAAAGGGTCCTTGCCACTTGGCGATCAATTTGGAGCTCGACGTGGGCAACAGTACGAGTACCTTATCTCCCGGAGTGAACTCTCTAAGGCGCGTACCCTTGTTGTACAGGCGGGCTTGCCGTTCCTGGGCCTGCCGCAAATTCTCCTGAGTTAGGTGCGCGAGTGTGGAGTTTTGCGCGCAGGTCCATAACGTACTGAATTTCGTTCTTACTTTGTGAAGGTCCCTCCTCCCAATTTTCCCGCAGCACGTCCAGGATGCCGCGCGGCTTACGCCCATATAATAATTCAAACGGGGAGAACCCCGTGGAGGCTTGGGGGACCTCTCGCACTGAGAAGAGCAAGGGTTCGAGCCACTTATCCCAGTTACGTCCGTCCTCACTTACGAATTTTTTAATAATATTTTTGAGGGTGCGGTTGAATCGTTCCACTAAACCGTCCGTTTGTGGGTGATACACGCTGGTGCGGATCGGCTTAATCCCCAATAACCCATACAGTTCGCGCAGTGTTCGTGACATAAACGTAGTGCCTTGATCAGTCAGAATCTCTTTCGGGATTCCAACTCGGGAGATGACGCGGAAGAGTGCCTCGGCAATACTGCGTGCTGAGATATTGCGCAGAGGCACTGCTTCCGGGTATCGCGTTGCATAGTCCACCAGAACTAATATAAAGCGGTACCCTCGTGCTGACCGATCTAATGGCCCGACGAGATCCATCCCAATTCTCTCAAACGGGGTCTTGATTAACGGTAGAGGGCGCAAAGGCGCTTTTGGAATGGCCGCTGGGTTTACTAACTGGCATTCGCGGCATGCCGTACACCACCTACGGACATCGCCGCGAATCCCCGGCCAATAGAAACGGGCCATTATTCGGGCTAGTGTTTTATCCTGCCCCAAGTGTCCGGCCATGGGATTAAAGTGAGCCGCCTGGAATACCAATTCCCGGCGGCTCTTCGGAATTAAAAGCTGCGTGACTCGCTCTTTAGTTTGAGTGTCCTGCGTCACTCGGTATAATCTATCCTTCATAATCGCGAAGTAGGGGAAGGACGGGGTGGCGTTCGGCGGGAGCGTTTGACCATCAATTACTCTCACTTGGTCAAACGCATGCCGCAGAGTCTCGTCTCGCGACTGCTCTAATGGGAAATCCGCGAGGGATTCCCCAAGAGAGAGAGGAGGAGCCGGCGGCTCCTCACTCTGACGCGGAGATGACGTAGACGGCTCTGTGACAGCTGCTCCCGCCAAAGCGACACCGGGACCTCCCCCTGTCAAATGGCAGGACCCACTCTCGACTAGGCGTGTCATTAAACCCCGAAATCCCGGCCAATCAGTCCCCAAAATTAGAGAGTGGGTAAGGCGAGGATTAACCGCCGCCTTTACTATGAATTTTTCCCCTCTGAAAATAATGTGGACCGACACCAAAGGGTAGCTGTGAACATCCCCGTGCACACAACACCTTCACCCCTTGTGCTCCCCCCAATGCCTCGTTTTGAACCAGGCTTTGGCGAATTGAGGTCTGATTACAACCAGAATCCACCAACGCCTGATATGTAGCCCCTTGGATACTCACCGGTATGCGATACGCTCCGGCCCGATCGAGGGCGGCCTCTGGCGCGTCGGGGATCCGAACCACCGCGCCCACTTCCGTTGCCGTGCACTGCTGTTGAAGGTGGCCCGGCTCCCCGCAGCGCCAGCAAACCGGCCCGGGCTTTCCCTCTGCACCGGTGATCTGGGGCTCACTCACCTGAGGTGGGGGAGAGACAGACACAGAAGGGAGAAACGGGAGGGCACCGCGGGTGCGGCGGGCCGGCTGGGGGGGTGCCGGCCCCCGCCTCCGCGGAGGGGGAATGGGGCGAGGACAGGACACAGGAGGAGGGGGAGAGAGAGAGAGAAGAGGAGAGAAGAGATGCCATCTGCTGTCCTGCCGCCGGTACAGCCGCCAGATGATCCTCCGCCAGCTCGACTGCCTGATCCAGCGACGCCGGGCGGTGGCACTGGACCCACTCCGCGGTTCCGGCTGGTAAGCGGGCGATGAACTGTTCCAGTACCACCTGGTCGACGATTCCCTCGGCGTCGCGATCGTTGGCCCTCAGCCACCGCCAGCAGGCGTCCCGGAGCTGCTGGCCGAACGCGAACGGCCGGCCGACTTCCTCCAGTCGCAGCGCGCGGAAGCGCTGGCGCTGTTGCTCCGGTGTGCGCCCCACGCGCTGGAGGACGGCCCGGCGAAGGTCCGCGTAGGCCAGCCGGCGGTCGGCGGGGAGCTGTAGCGCGGCCAGCTGTGCCTCTCCCGTGAGCAGGGGGAGGAGGCGCGCCGCGCGCTGCTCCATCGGCCACCCCGAGGCTTCGGCGACCTGTTCAAACAACGTGATGAAAGCCTCGGGGTCGTCCTGCGGGCCCATCTTGGTGACAATGAGGGGAGACGGGCCCGCGGCCGGAGCGCTGGTGGACCCCGCCGACGCGAGGAGATGCCGGAACGCCTCGCGATCTTCCTGCTGGGCCAGCACCAGGGCTTTGAAGCGCTGCTCCTGCTCCTTTCGGAGCGTGACGAGTGTCTGGTGCTGGCTTTGCTGAGCCGTGGCGAGGGCGTGGATCAGATCGGCGAACGGGGAGGATTCCATGGGGCTGCGGGTTTGGTGCTCCACTGTCCCGGGTTTCGGCACCACTGTAACGACCCTACGTGTGGGTGGAGCACAGAGGACGGCAGGACAGAGATCAGGTTTTATCAACTGGCTTTATTGCCACACTTTTCAGTCTAGCAATACTTTTTACAGAGACACACACACAACTGGCGTCTGGTTCAGGGTTGCGCCCCTCTGCTCTCGCTCTCCCTCCTGATATAGGGCGCAGTCACTGGGAAGACACACAAACAGGTTAATTGCTCTCAGGTGACGTGATTCTGCCACTTACCTTCCCTGACTCCGCCCTCCTGTCACAGACCGGCGCTTGACCACGCCCCCGCTGCCACAACTAGTTTAAAAGGTTACTGCCTAATTTTGTTCAACATGAATATCAAAACGCGATATGCAACTGATGGAAGGTTTATATGGCCCAGAGCCAATACATGTAGTATTCAGAAGATGGTCATATATAGAGCGATGGAACTCATTGCCAGTGTATATTGTGCATGAGAATACTAGGGAAAGATTTAAGATGCTGATAAAACAATACCTTGTAGGATCTCATGAATTATGATTTTGTTGTGGGAAGTTTAAAATATTACTGAGTATGATAAAAATAGATTGTATTGTTTATAGTTTTATTGAGTTTGTATTATGATTTATGTTTTTGGAAGTGAGGAGTGGGAGTGGGGGGTGTCTCGGGGTGCTGGTGTCTGGCGCATGTTCACTGGTGCTATAAGGGACCCTCCGCTGTTGGGGGGTGTAGGTGGGCACGTGTTGGGGGCTGGGTGTCTGCATCCTTGGGTCACTCTCAGACTTACTTCTTTCTTTTGGTGTTGTTGTTTATGTTTTTTTTATTATTTGAATTGGAGAAAAGGTAATATGGAAAATGGAGAGAAACCCGTGGTAATGTATATTAGAAATGAACAGATTCATGAATTTTATTGTACTTGATTCAAATATGTGAACTATTGTGTGTTTGGTTTGTAGTGTATTGTATGTTGTAATGTACTGTGTATGTGTATTGTATGTATATGTATGATTTGTTTGATGTTGTGATGCGAGAAGATTGGACACCAGGAAGAATAACCTTGTTTATAACAAGCGCTAATGTTGATTCCAAATAAAAAAATGAAATGAAATATAGGACAAGGACAATAAAGCAAGAACATGATGAGAAACTATATTTGGAGGCTGCATGGTGAATGTGATTTACAATATAATTGTAAATCTTGAAAAACTACTCAATTCTAAACCGTTTGTGGTCAATTTTGTATCACTTTGTAGTATAGATCCATGTAAATTTTGATTCATATGTTTTTTTCTGACTTTCTGTGAACAAAAAGATGTGCTTTTGCCAGTTTTTTCAATGAAAATAGGCAAATTTCAAAATAGCAATTTCCTGGTCACAAAAGCAAGCTTTGAGGGGATTAATAACCATTTCCTATATGTTGAGACATAAGCAATTTGAAAATAATACTTACTACCCAGGAACAAAAATTGTGTTCCATAGTGTGTCTGTTCAATCTGAATAAGGTTTCCATATTTAGAGTGCACCCCCTTTGAAAAGTAACATTTTAAACAATATCTCAATGAACACAAACAATTTCCAAAATGTTGAAAAGACAAAGTTTAATATAACATCTGTTTAACTTATAACGGGAAAGTAAGGTTAATGATATAAACTTAGATTACACATTTTTCAGTTTTACTCAAATTAGGGTGGTGCAAAAATGAGTACACCCCACAACAAAAACTACTACATCTAGTACTTTGTATGGCCTCCATTATTTTTAATGACAGCACCAAGTCTTCTAGGCATGGAATGAACAAGTTGGTAACATTTTGCAACATCAGTCTTTTTCCATTCTTCAGCAATGACCTCTTTTAGTGACTGGATGCTGGATGGAGAGTGATGCTCAACTTGTCTCTTCAGAATTCCCCATAGGTGTTCGATTGGGTTCAGATCAGGAGACATACTTGGCCACTGAATCACTTTCACCCTGTTCTTCTTCAGAAATCCAACAGTAGCCTTAGATGTGTGTTTAGTCATGTTGGAAAAGTGCACGATGACCAAGGGCACAGAGTGATGGTAGCATCTTCTCTTTCAGTATAGAGCAATACATCTGTGAATTCATGATGCCATCAATGAAATGCAGCTCCCCGACACCAGAAGCACTCATGCAGCCTCACATAAGGACACTGCCACCACCATGTTTCACTGTAGGCAACATGCATTTTTCTTTATATTCCTCACCTTTGCGATGCCATACAGTTTTGAAGCCATCAGTTCCAAAAACATTTATCTTGGTCTCATCACTCCAGAGGATAGAGTCCCAGTAGTCTTCATCTTTGTCAGCATGGGCCCTGGCACACTCTAGGTGGGCTTTTTTGTGCCTGGGCTTTAGGAGAGGCTTCTTTCGTGGACGGCATCCATGCATGCCATTCCTCTGCAGTGCACGCCATGTTGTGTCATGGGAAATAGTCACCCCAGTTTGGCTTTCTACTTCTTCAGATAACTGCAGTGAACTTGCATGCAGATTTTCTTCAACCCTTCTCATCAGAAGACACTCCTATCGAGGTGTTAACTTCCGTGGATGACCTGGACGTCTCTGTGAGATGGTTGCAGTTCCATCTTTCTTAAATTTTTGTACCACTTTTGCTACAGTATTCTGACTGATAAGTAAAGCTTTGCTGATCTTCTTGTAGCCTTCACCTTTGTGGTGCAAATAAATTATTTTCTTTGGGGAATTCTGAAGAGACAAGTTGAGCATCACTCTCCATCCAGTATCCAGTCACTAAAAGAGGTCGTTGTTGAAGAATGGAAAAAGGTTGATGTTGCAAAATGTCGCCAACTTGTTCATTCCATGCCTAGAAGACTTGGTGCTGTCATTAAAAATCATGGAGGCCATACAAAGTACTAGATGTAGTAGTTTTTGTTGTGAGGTGTACTCATTTTTGCACCACCCTAATTTGAGTAAAACTGAAAAATGTGTACTCAAAGTTATATTATTAACCTTACTTTCATGTTATAAGTTAAACAGATGTTATATTAAACTTTGTCTTGCCAACATTTTGGAAATTGTTTGTGTTCATTGAGATATTGTTTAAAATGTTACTTTTCAAAGGGGGTGGACTCATTTACGCTGAGCACTGTACGTCTCTATTGCACACAAAATGACACACAAGTGAAACTAAAACAAGTCCAGGTTCTATAGCATCGCTGCATGCACTTTTAACATTGTTTTAACATTTCAGATTTAGACAGGGCCTGTACATTATCTACTGTATTTGATTAAGTCAAGTATTTGCGGAGCCAGAAAACACTAAAATATGGAGGGCAGGTATGTTAGGTCCAAGAGGAACCAGTTGATGAAATTTTCAATTAAGTCACACCTAGAAAATCAACACTTAATCATCAGCAAACCACTCATTGCAAACTGGGGGATTTGCCAAATAAAGATTTTCATTTAGATTTGGACTTGACAAGGCAGTTCAGCTTACTACAACCTAATTTAAAGACCTAAATTAAATTTGCATGTCTTTAAAAGCTCATAACTCATTTTCTTCATTAACCACCTTTGTGATCATGTATGTTATTAAAATATTTTCTGTAGAGGAAACAGATCTCATCTTACCGTCAATACCCAGAACCCCCTGCTTCTGGTTTTCAGGACAAGGTTCAAACTTAGCAATGATTTCAAGGCAATGCTCTGTTGTGACTCTTGTCATCTGAAATAAATACAAATATAGAAGAAATATAAAAAAAATGAAAAAAAAACCCATCTCTAAAGTTCTCATCTATTTCACCTATCACTCGATACAGCCATTAGTTTATGCTTCATCTGAAGAAAGTATGAAAAACAAAACAGCCAAATGCACCAAATCCCACTGAGAAACATTATCACATGCAAATGGATCGTTCTGAAATCAGACTGGTTAAGCCAACAGCTGGGCCTTAAATTGGTTTTATTAGTCAATCAGATTTCCATCCCATCCCTTCAGCATCAGGCCACATCCAGCACAGCAGGGATTAGTACAAGTTTAGCGTTACATGTTATGCATAATTCCCAATATTTGCTACCTTGTGCCTGTAAGCAGAATTTGGCTAATTTAGTTCTTCTTTTATTTTAGAAAAGGAGACATACTGACCATAAAAATGTTAATACTGAGCTGTAATGGAGGCTAACAC
Source organism: Neoarius graeffei (assembly GCF_027579695.1). Taxonomy (NCBI): domain Eukaryota; kingdom Metazoa; phylum Chordata; class Actinopteri; order Siluriformes; family Ariidae; genus Neoarius; species Neoarius graeffei. Next base: position 21,098,788 of record NC_083578.1, on the reverse strand, counting down.
TGAGCTGCGACTTGTGTGGGAGCCTGGTAAGGCTTGCTGAAATCCCACATACAGGTACAGTAGAATGGTTCTGGAAAAACAACTATATATTCCTTCTATGATGCTGGAGCATTACAGTGGTACTTGAAAGTTTGCAAACCCTTTAGAATTTTCTATATTTCTGCATAAATATGACCTAAAACATCATCAGATTTTCACACAAGTCCTAAAAGTAGATAAAGAGAACCCAGTTAAACAAATGAGACAAAAATATTATACTTGGTCATTTATTTATTGAGGAAAATGATCCAATATTACATATCGGTGAGTGGCAAAAGTATGTGAACCTTTGCTTTCAGTGTCTGGTGTGACCCCCTTGTGCAGCAATAACTGCAAATAAACATTTCCGGTAACTGTTGATCAGTCCTGCACACTGGCTTGGAGGAATTTTAGCCCATTCCTCCATACAGAACAGCTTCAACTCTGGGATGTTGGTGGGTTTCCTCACATGAATTGCTCGCTTCAGGTCCTTCCACAACATTTGGATTGGATTAAGGTCAGGACTTTGACTTGGCCATTCCAAAACATTAACTTTATTCTTCTGTAACCATTCTTTGGTAGAACGACTTGTGTGCTTAGGGTTGTTGTCTTGCTGCATGACCCACCTTCTCTTGAGATTCAGTTCATGGACAGATGTCCTGACATTTTCCTTTAGAATTTGCTGGTATAATTCAGAATTAATTTTTCCATCAATGATGGCAAGCCGTCCTGGCCCAGATGCAGCAAAACAGGCCCAAACCATGATACTACCACCACCATGCTTCACAGATGGGATAAGGTTCTTATGCTGGAATGCAGCATTTTCCTTTCTCCAAACATGATGCTTCTCATTTAAACCAAAAAGTTCTATTTTGATCTCATCCGTCCACAAAACATTTTTCCAATAGCCTTCTGGCTTGTCCACGTGATCTTTAGCAAACTGCAGACAAGCAGCAATGTTCTTTTTGGAGAGCAGTGGCTTTCTCCTTGCAACCCTGCCATGCACACCATTGTTGTTCAGTGTTCTCCTGATGGTGATCTCATGAACATTAACATTAGCCAATGTGAGAGAGGCCTTCAGTTGCTTAGAAGTTACCCTGGGTTCCTTTGTGACCTCGCCGACTATTACACGCCTTGCTCTTGGAGTGATCTTTGTTGGTCGACCACTCCTGGGGAGGGTAATAATGGTCTTGAATTTCCTCCATTTGTACACAGTCTGTCTGACTGTGGATTGGTGGAGTCCAAACTCTTTAGAGACGGTTTTGTAACCTTTTCCAGCCTGATGAGCATCAACAACGCTTTTTCTGAGATCCTCAGAAATCTCCTTTGTTCGTGCCATGATACACTTCCACAAACATGTGTTGTGAAGATCAGACTTTGATAGATCCTTGTTCTTTAAATAAAACAGGGTGCCCACTCACACCTGATTGTCATCCCATTGATTGAAAACACCTGACTAATTTCACCTTCAAATGAACTGCTAATCCTAGAGGTTCACATACTTTTGCCACTCACAGATATGTAATATTGGATCATTTTCCTCAATAAATAAATGACCAAGTCTAATATTTTTTGTCTCATTTGTTTTACTGGATTCTCTTTATCTACTTTTAGGACTTGTGTGAAAATCTGATGATGTTTTAGGTCATATTTATGCAGAAATATAGAAAATTCTAAAGGGTTCACAAACTTTCAAGCGCCACTATATATTTTAATTCCAGTTTTTTCATGCACAGGGACTTATATGTGTTTTACATAACATTTAATTCCAAGTAGAATGTTGTTTTTACTAATAAATATTTTCATGATATTAGATTTTCGCTGATGCGAGAAACAATCCTGATTCATTTGCAAATATTTGAACTTCAGTTGGAGACTTTCATCTCAAACTGTTTTGTTTATCAAGCTTTCCTAAAAGCCAGTAGGTAATTAATTCGCATTTCCTTTTCTAAAAGCTGTACCTGTTGTGCCATTAAACCTGCTGTGCTGGACCATTAAACACTTCACTGCATTACTGATTAAAGGTAGACTGCCTTTCAGATTTTTCAAATTTAGGTCATAAAAAGCATTTTCCCCAACACCCAGTTATTTTTGTTTAGTGGACTGAAAGCTACTGAATTCAAATCACAGACATCCAATTTTATTAGTTTTTTTTAAATAGAACAATTAATTAATTTCGGGCCACGTGCCTCTAAATTCTCTGCTATTTTTTCCTGCCTCACCATGACCCAATTCAAGATACTACGCCATGCATGACGTGGTGGGCTTTCCCTGTTCGCGCAAGGCATTGTGGGATACAAATTTGAAACAGGAGAGAAAAATGGAGGACGTGTGTGAATGAAATGATAAAGACCGAATACAGTAACAGAAAGTGAAAAGAAAAGACGTTATGTTGCGAAGGAAAGGAAACGCAGAACCAAACTAATAAATATCGGTGGTCAGCGAGCACCTCGGTGTGATCAGCTGTTCGTTTAGCGACAGAATGATGGAACTGTCAGTGCACGGTCAAACTAGGTAAACCTGCACACGAGCAGACGGACTTCCTCTGTCTGCTTGACTGCGCGAAGCGAGAGATTTCATGCACATTATTTGCTAGGGAATCGCCTCAAATTAAATAACTTCCCAGCTACAGAATGGCCTGATATTTTGTGAGATATAACAGAAATAAACATATATCACAATAACCAAATTTCAGAGGGAACTAAATTTCACCAATTTTATGAAATCGAAAGGCCGTCTAGCTTTAAAAGTGCATATTTCTAGCCATGTTGCCAGATTGGGTATCCCAAATGGAAATATTATAAATCCTTTTGGTCCTACGCTGATAGAATAATTTGAGATTCTTTGTAGTCACCTTGGAAGGTTTTAAGTTGTGACTTGATTGGAAACAGTCGATCCAATCTGGCAACCTGAATTTATACATGAGCACATCCTCTGTCTGCCTTCACACTTATTAGTCTGTTTGACGAGTCTAGCATTTCCTATGGTTGGGTTTGGTTTCACAAGGCACATAATTAAAGAACCCCCCCGAAAAAAGAAAAGAAAAAAGAAAAGAAACAACAATCAGAAAAGCTGGATCATTTCATCATCACGCTTTGCATCCAGTTTTTATTTTCTCTTTTTGTTCATCATTAATTGTTCTTTTTTGTTTTTTGTTCTCATTTTGGTCCAAATATCCAAAATATATCACATTTCTTCATTGCTACGTCTCCGTCCTCTGGCTCGTTTTGTGTCTCTTGGTTAATGCTGCAAGAGACAAAATGCTGTAACTCAAGATTCACACAATAATACTGGCTCATTTTGTGCAGTTGGGTTGATTCAGGGTCGAATTTTGTTCTCACTGCAAACAAACTCTCCTTGGAACTTGCAACCAATAGATTGAGACGACCTCACCCTCAGACTGGTCATATTTGTGTGGTTGGTGTTGTCTCATCTGCTTGAACAAACTACAGGGTGGGAAGCGCTAGGGTTTGATTAAAACTGAAACTCTACATGTGTGAAAGCACGCTTCGGTTTGATGTGAAGAAATCCTGTTTCATCAATAGCCATACAAACAGAGTAGTAAATCCAATGGACAAAGAGAATGGCTTTATGTGCCAAGTTTTGGGGGAGGAAAAACCAAAAGCACTTTTCTATATGCTTTAAGGTGATGTGTGGAGAAAACGTTTCTACAATCTACACCTTCAAGAATTCAAGAAATAGTAATGATACTAATAAACATTGGGCATGTCACCGGTGTAAATTAGGCTGATGCAAAAAGTCTGAATAATAGTAATATGTTGGAAGAGACTGCTGTAACAAATAGATGACCTTTGGCAATAGATGATCTTTGGGGTGTTTGTTTGTGTGGGAAAGAGAAAAAGGAAGCAAAGCAGCAGAGCACGAAGAAATGAGGCTTCCAGAGAAGTCCCAATTTAAAAAAACAAAATGCCTTTGGAGCCATTAGCAGGCAAGAGTCAGGCTGCATATTCATCACTGAGCTGGGGTAGGTTTCCTGATAACGTTGCCCTTTAGAGCTAAAGAGCAAGTTGAGAGACTCTCTTAAGCAACCAACATTGTCTCTGTACATGGTTTTCCCGAACTCACTCGTAAGAAGGAGTCTGAAGAGCAACAGGACAAAGAGCGTCTTTGCAATGCGCGTCCCCGATATAGGCATTAGTAGTTGCAAAAAGCAATCGTAATGTCGTTGCTGAAGGCATTAGTAGTTGCTATATCTGGTCGATAAGGTCACATGGCATTTGTTTTGTTTAAAATAAGATAATATATAGTATCATCTGGAAGCATTACATATATAATATGGTAATTAATTAAACTATTTTATGTTTTTGGCAATTTTTTTTATTCCAAGTGTGTTTTTAATTAAACAAACAAACACTCATACAAAAGAATGAGCAAATAATAAGCTAAATAATTAGGTAAATGTGTTCCTTGTGCTCACTCATTTCACTGTTACCCCCCGATCATGCAGTCGCAATTATTTCAACTGTTATCCACAATGCCAACTGGGTAATGTTCTCCCGATGTTATTCGGGAAAACCACGTGAGCTTGATGATGGACCTTAAAAGGTAATTTAAGACTCTCTTGGCCTTAAAAGGCTTTCGGGAAACCCACCCCTAATCAATTTACAGGTCTGTGTTTAGGAAAGAGCCAAAGAGATGCACGTTAGAGGGAAAACTGGAGAAATATGAACACCTTCTCGTACATCTTTCTATGCTTCATTACTGCCCACATGTAGCAACTCTACCGACAAATGTTGGGCACATTTCCCAAAATTGAAAACCCATAAGGCATCACCTTTTGCTCAATTTCAAGGAAGCGTGCCAGGTCATCTGTGTCCAGATGGTCTTTATGGTTGCTGTAGGTGAGCATCAGCAGGTACAGGTCTCGTCGAGTCGACATCATCTTGTAAAAGGAACAGAACTCGTCAAAGCCCAACGTGCCCTGGTTATCATCTGTGTCTGCTTCCTATGAGAAATAATACATAAGACACAAAAAATGCACAACACACTGTAATACACTGAAGCAAATACATACAATGAACTTTGATGTCCAGAGTCTGCCTCAAATGTTAAAACTACAATCTGTAAAAAAGCAGATTGTTCATTGAGGAAGGTTATGCAGAACCCCAACATATACACTGTATATGAGCCATTCAGAAATGTTAGTCTTCATAAAGTCCTCATTAACAACTTTGCCTCTTTTGAACGAATACAGTTTTAAAAAACTGATAGCTATAATCCAGTGTTCTATTGACCTGCTTGCCTTTCTAGATGGTGCGTAATCGAGGGGCAGCTTGCTCAATGCCCCCATTGAGTTTCAGAGTTATTCTTGCACCCAGTGATCAAAAATGGGAACTACAACTAGGGTTAATTCTTCATGTGCATGTGACGCCACGCTAATTTTCCAAACCGGAAGTCTGCCATGTTGGATGAGCTGCTGCAAGTGTGAGCTGCTGCAATGCCTTGTGATTTTCTTTTGATTTCATTGCCTTTGAAGAAAGACAATACCGCCTTTGTGTCTCATCTCATCTCATTATCTCTAGCCGCTTTATCCTGTTCTACAGGGTCGCAGGCAAGCTGGAGCCTATCCCAGCTGACTACGGGCGAAAGGCGGGGTACACCCTGGACAAGTCGCCAGGTCATCACAGGGCTGACACATAGACACAGACAACCATTCACACTCACATTCACACCTACGGTCAATTTAGAGTCACCAGTTAACCTAACCTGCATGTCTTTGGACTGTGGGGGAAACCGGAGCACCCGGAGGAAACCCACGCGGACATGGGGAGAACATGCAAACTCCGCACAGAAAGGCCCTCACCGGCCACGGGGCTCAAACCCGGATCTTCTTGCTGTGAGGCAACAGCGCTAACCACTACACTACCGTGCCGCCCCCCACCTTTGTGTGTGGTATATAATTGCAATAATAATGCTACTCGTGACAAAGAGAAACGGTTCTTCAGGATTCCCAAAATAATAAAAACAGCGACAAAACAAATGAAGAACTGTCCAGAAAACGTCGTGCATACGCTGTGGTTCAAAAACATAAATCGTCAGGACTAAACTGACGAAAAAGCTAATTAAGGCCAATTTATGCTGACAACCCAGTCCTCGCAGACGGTGTCGCAGATAGCGTCTGCGTAGCCCCCCCACCTTCGCAGACGCTCTGCGCGCACCTCCCAAAAATTGTGAGCACCGCAGAAGCCTCGCAGACAGCGTCGCAGACAAGAGGGCTCTGATTGGTCCACTCTACATCCGCTGTACACGCACTTCTGCTTCCCTACTTTCCCGGTTTGGTTTGTTTTCACGACCGGCATTTTTAAAAACACGAGCGAAGATGGAGCAGCACGAAGAGCGGTTGATTGAGGAAGTACGTACATCTATACGACTCCAGTTCTAGTCATTGTAAAAAAAAAAAGTTCTAGTCATTATAAGTAACCGGAGGATAAACACTCCACTAACCACACCCACCAACTACTCCTAGCGACTTCGCGCCCCCTTGCGTTGTGCCGGTGAATAACATCGCGCACGCCTATTACTCCCCGCTCAACAATAAATTACAACTGTCTGCGAAAAGCTATCTGCGAAAGCCTTGTCGCAAGAGCATGCAGAGGCCTTTACACCTATGCGTGTGGTGACCACTTTATATCTGATAAGAGTTCATTGCTAATTAAAGTTGTTTCCTGCTGATTAAATTGAACTTTTGAGCTTTAGCACAAACACTCTGTCTCACCTTGCAGGAGCACCGGCAAACTTACCCGATAAAACAAATCCAGATTGGGCACCAACATTCAAATTAGGACACAATAAAATCAAGATGAAAACTCATGTCACAGTATCAAGAAGCAACAGGATAAATGAAAGATGCGTCGAAAAAGCCAGATTAGAAGCAGCGCAAACCTTAGCGAGTTTGGATACACATGGAGAACAATGTGGGTCAACTTTGCCAAGTGAGATATTAGCGATGCTGTTCCAGGAACCCAGTAATTTCGTTTTACTTATGCACTTTTTTTTTGTAAAATGAGAGTTCACAATATCAAGGTATTCAATCAGTGGTAATGAGGCTCAATCCTCTATAATTGGACAGCTTTAACATATACGGGGTCAAAGCTATAAATTTCAACTTTTTCTCTGAATCTTGACTTGGCAGAGGACTCCAGAGAATCATAATATTTCAAGAAAGTTGGAGATGCATCACAGTTATTGCTTGCACGAGACGGCATTTTGGATTTGTATATGATCCAACATGGTGGCCGATGCACACGTAATACTATTTTGTTATGTGGTTGCACATGAAGAATAGAGGCCCACTGGAGTAGGAATTACACTGCCCCAGCAGAGGAGCAGTGGACAAGATGGTTAATCATGGGATGGCCAAGATTGGCTGTTTTTTTTTTAACATCAAAGTTTAAAAATACTCAGTGACTGCAAAGATCTCCTTTTTGAGCAAATTCTTGGGTTTCAGTCACGTGACTTTTCTTAGCGATTTCACTTCCAGTAAAACAGTTGGTGGTCTAGCAAACCAAAACAGCTGCTGGAGTGCAAACAACTAGCGATAACTTATCAGAGTACGCTCGTAATCTAGAAGCCACTGCTCGCTTTAGATATATTCAGAAGATTGCTATGTGCAATGGAATCGACCCCTACAGTCTGGGAAAGAAGGATTTGTCATACGATCTCGAAAACTACCCTTCAGTCGAGTTCCCCGACATCTTGAACTATCTGGTGTTGCAGACGTCCTTCTACACCGCAAAACAGATGAAAGCATGAAAGAATATGGAGGCTCACAACTTTTTTTGTATGTGGCTGGGTAAAGGACCTCGGTATCAAGTCGCTGCCGAATGAATCCTGTATTGTTTTTTCCTGTGTAAGTATGTTTTTTTTCTAAAGTTTTTCATTCGCGTCTTTACAATGAAGCGCTGCAAGTTGAAGTGTAAACAAACAACAGTGCGCTTGATTCTCACTTGTGTTGGCTCTCATCTCTCAGGTAAATCATTCACAAAGATCATCAGAAACCCCTTTAAAGACCTGGATCTTAGTTAAACAAGATGGAAAAGTGATCACGGCGCATTGTAACTGTATGGCTGGGTAAGAATTTTGTCACGACCTTCATGCATATGGACTTTGTGAGGAGTGAGGAGTAAACAAAGAAACAGCTGGGGACTTTAGCGCTTCGTGACTAAAAAAGTACTGTAAAATAACGACACATAGCAAGAAAAGTAATTAGAAAACACTAAGGCCATAGCTGAGAGGGATATACAAACCTTTCACCAAGTCATCACTGCAAACTCAAGCATGCTTCGACTCGACTCGTTTTGATTTCAGTGAGAGGTTCAAAAGCCACCTTTCTCGACATATTTTTGTGAAATCCTGTATTCGTTCACCCTTTTTATTAGGTCATGAGGAACCCTGAAGAAACTTTTATCAGTTTCACGGTTTGATCGATTTGAACAACCTAAAACAACGCAAGCGTAAGGCATTTTTCATGCAAGCAATGCACCTTCTTCGTACAAACGCTTTGTCAACTGAGCTTTGGTAGACCATCAGCTAAAGTTTTGAATAACTAATGAGGCGGATGTGACGTCGCATGAAACCCAGCAATAATCAGGACTAAATCTAATACATTTCTGCAAAGACAAACTATAAGTGCAGACAGTGTGCCTGTGATGTACAGAACCTCCTCTATTGTCAGATTGGGAGAGGGAAAGAGGGTTTATGGAGTGGATAATGTCTGTACATCAGAAATGTACACCACAATGATCTTGATTCTCACATAAATGCTGGGGGGGGAAAAAAAGAAAACCACATCTCCCTTTCCAGTGCTTGATTTTTTTTTGGGCTAGTTTCAGGTCGTTTGTGTGGGACGAAACCTGTGGGATGAAATTTTGCTGAAACCTGGGAAACCTGGTTAATGATATTAGCTCTTCTGTGTGTCCATCGCTGGCGGCAGGAACACACCTGCTGTATCAAACATAGTTCAACAAGGATAGATCTAAAGCTGCTCAAAATGAGCTGCTAGACTGTATGCTGGATGAGTGTACGCTGTTGAATCTCAACTGCCTATTACTGGGTTGCTCTAAATATTCACTCGATTCACTAGAAGTCAATATTTCCTTAACATCAACAATTTACAGATGACCTGCTAACGACCTGCTGTAGACTTGTTTCTATTGTTACTGTATATCAGTCTAAAATTGGGTTCTTAAAATGGGGGTCCTTTATCGATATTGCTCACCCTGTCTAATTATTAGGTCTACCCCATTAGGTGGTGAAATAATTTCTAAGCACATTGGATCACAGAGCAGTTCAATTTTGCTAACAGGACGTTTCCATTGACTGTAAAAGGTTTTAAACTGGACAACAAGGCTATAACATGTTTGATATTTTGATTCTTTATTAACATCTAATCAACAACCTGCTGCAAAGGTGGCTATGTTAGGGAAAAACCAACGGTGCTGTGGTCAAAGGTGTTACAGTTTTCATTTTATTATAATAACGACAAAAACCCCAAAGTGTGGGATTGTCAAGGTTTGGCGTCTCGGGCAAAGTCTTGGAATGGTTTGCAACATACTTAAGGAACAGAAGTCAACGAGCCTTGGTCAATGGGACCCTCTTTGATAGTTTTGCTCTGCAGTATGGTGTTCCTCAGGGATCCTGCCTCGGTCCTGTATTGTTTATCATTTACGCATCCAAGCTTTTTGAGATTGTAAACGCACATTCACCTAGCGTTCACTGTTACGTGGATGACTCTCAGGTTTATCTTTCATTTAAACCTGATTCGCAAGCAAGTCAAGATGAGGCAGTTACGGCAATGCAGCATTGTATAGAGGACATACGTCAATGGATGCTGACTGACCGGCTCAAGCTTAATGATGATCAAATTGAATATTTACTTATAGGAACAAGACAACAACTGTCTAAGGTCAGCGCAGGCTCTCTTGTTGTTGGTGATCATCAGATTGCTCCAGCTCAAGAGGCCAAGAATCTGGGCTGCTGGTTTGATCAGCAACTTAGTATGGGGATACATGTCAGTAAGATTTGTAGTGCATCATTTGCACAACATTAGATGCATTAGGAAGTTTCTATCAACCGAATCAACTAAGAAGTTCATGCATGCTCTAGTCATTAGTATAATTGACTACTGCAATAGTTTATTATATGGTTTGCCGCAAACACAGTTGTCTAAGTTACAGCCTGTCCAGAACACAGCTGCGTGCTTTATTTGCAGTGTTTCCCGTTTTGATCATATCATCTGTGTTTTTCGAGTTTCACTGGCTGCCTATTTATACAAATAGGAGTCATTCAGGATTCAGCCATGACACGGAGCAAAAACATGGCTGAATCCTGAATGACTCCTATTTGTATAAATAGGGCACTACATAGGCAGCAGTGGTAGTTTCTTTTTCCCTGCCATGGAAGCGCACTTGTATACTGAGGAGGAAAGCAATTTGCATTACAGCCGTGAGGCAGCTCGGCTCGGTTTTCCCTTTTGGGCGCTCTCGTTTTCTGTTAGAATTTGATAAAGAAAAAAATATATATATTATTTACCAGCTTACCGGGTCCATGAACATAAATCTGACAGCTGACAAGGTCGGGATATAAACGAATCGAATACAAACCACCCGCCGGGACTCCTACTTATGCGGCTCCAGCTTATCCTTGAAGCTGGAGCCACAGCTGGATGAAGCAGGCAGCGCGCAGTGATAAGAAGGGAGAGAAAATAGTGCCAAGCGATTTCGAGGTCTGACTTTTTATTTGGCAACGGTTTTGTGATGCAAATATATCACTCTTTTGAACACATACTGTTTTGAGACGAAAAACGTTTTACTTTCGTGACCCCAACAAACTTGCCGGACTACTTTCGTCTGGACCAAAACTGGACAAGAACTGGACTCACAGGATGCTGTCAGGGGTAAGTCAGTGTGTTTGCACGATACTATTGATGGGGATGCCATACAGATTCATGTCAAAAATCCCGAACTATCCCTTTAACCCGATTTGCAACCTCGTGTGGCACCTCTAAATATTAACCAATTTTTCTGAAATTTTGCTTGTTGCCTTCTTTTAGCCTATGTAAAAAATTGGTAGGGTGGTCGGAATGTTTTGGTAAAAAAATTTTTTTCCCATACATTTCGGGACCACCCTATTGAACGCGTTACCAAGTAGTATTTGTAACTGTAGAACTTTTGACAATTTTAAGAATACGCTGAAGACGCATTTGTTTAAGTTAGCGTTTATCAATAAGATTTAATAAGCCTTATTTTTATCTTTTCCCCCCTCCATATTATATTTTAATCATAGTTTTAGCTCATTTTTAGATTACTGTATATTTTTAGTTTTTAATCAGTAGATATTGTTTAATAGTTGTTTTATAGTTAATCTTTGCGATGCGCAGGCGATCATACTGTATATTCATGCAGCCTGCACATTATAAATGTAAATTATTATTATTATTGTACTTCATGCTTCAGAAGAAAGCTTGAGATGAAAACCCAAGCAGCAGAGGGCGTGAGCAAGGCCATGAGAACAGGATCATCAACGGCTGAATATCAGAGTATGACAACAGGTCATCAACACTTTGAACACCAGAGCAGGAGGGAAACATTCCCGCTAATTCTTCTTGGGTTTTTTTCTTCATCATTCACACTCATTCTGAAGAAATAACGCTACTTTTTTTGAAAGGTGCAGTTATAATTCAGTATAAGAGATTCAGTGGTAGCCTGTAAATTTCTCACAGTAGTGGTTATTGAATTTTTAGCCTGCTCTCACAAAAAAGTGTTCATTTAACACTTAATGTAATGTCATTAATGTGTGGTTGAGATATTCGCTGGACGGTTAGACAGATCATGGAAAGCATGTTTGCTTCCTTATTTAGTGTAACTTAACTATAACCTTCATGTCGGGATGTGAGATAATCCACTATCATCACAAAGCAATGATATTACATTACATTACATTACATTAATGTTATTTAGCAGACGCGCTTGTAGAGGAAAATTATTGAGTAATTTCCAGAGAATTTTTAGAGTCGTGATTTTTAGAAAAGTAAGCTATGTTTCTATGTTTACGTAAGATGAAGAATGTTGTTTTTGTGTCACACTGTTCTGTTCTGCAAGGTTATCATGAGCATGTGTACGTGCAAAGATAGCCTGTTGTTGTTAGCAGAGATATAGATAGCAGAGAAAATGCTCTGACTGCGACAGGAGATAAAAGGGAAACATCTGATATGCAAGTCATGCTAAGCTGTATAAAAGACAGTATGTGATAACAGAAAGCGCTTCTCTGGGTGAAATGCTTTGTGATTCACTGGGAAGCCTACTTTTGCAAAAGTATGATAAAGTTGAGTTTCTGCTTGCTTAAAACGTGTTAATTAATTATGTTTTTCCACGACACTCTTATCCAGAGTGATGTACAACATACCCAGAGCAGCCTGGGGAGCAGTTAAGGCCTCTGCATGCTCTTGCGACAAGGCTTTCGCAGATAGCTTTTCGCAGACAGTTGTAATTTATCGTTGAGCGGGGAGTAATAGGCGTGCGCGATGTTATTCATCGCCACAACGCAAGCGGGCGCGAAGTCGCGAAATCGCTAGGAGTAGTTGGTGGGTGTGGTTAGTGGAGTGTTTATCCTCCGGTTACTTATAATGACTAGAACTGGAGTCGTATAGATGTACGTACTTCCTCACTTCCTCGATCAACCGCTCTTCGTGCTGCTCCATCTTCGCTCGTGTTTTTAAAAATGGCGGTCGTGAAAACAAACCAAACCGGGAAAGTAGGGAAGCGGAAGTGCGTGTACAGCGGATGTAGAGTGGACCAATCAGAGCCCTCTTGTCTGCGACGCTGTCTGCGGTGGTCACAATTTTTGGGAGGTGCGCCATCTGCGACACCATCTGCGAGGACTGCATTGTCAGCATAAATTGGCCTTTAGGGGTTAGGTGCCTTGCTCAAGGGCACTTCAGCCATTCCTGCTGGTCCAGGGAATCAAACCAGCAACCTTTTGGTCCCAAAGCTGCTTCTCTAACCATTAGGTCATGGCTTCCCAAATTACCTTTTAGCACTTTTTGTTAAAAAAAATGTATAGGTAAAGAGCTGGAATTGGCTCCAGCTCGCCCACAATGGATAAGTGGTACAGGAAATGAATAGGTAAAGGTTAAAAAACAGGTACCCTATGGGTCCATGTGGCTACTGCTAATAAATAAAATTGTTTACTGATCCCATGTCCATACAGTAAATATAGCATATATATTTACTCTATGAAGCAGTAGCCACAAAAATGAAGTGTAATCCAAAAATGAACAATTTAAAAATCACAGAAGTAAAATATACTAAGTGTCTGTACTTTATATTATTCTACTCTTACCTCTTACAGTTTTCAAAACTGAAACCTCCGAACCGAAGCTGACATACACACGCTGTCGCCATGACCCAAACTCTTATTTCCTGGAAAAGGCCCAGTGCTAGAGCTCAGTGGTCTCAATACTCTTTTCGACAACTTCTTGTAACAACTCGGAAGTGCGTCATATCTACAACACATATGGAACCACTGGCCAAAGGGAGCGAGGAAAGGGGGACAACCTGGAGTATATTTTAAAATAGGAACGCACTTTCCCTCTGTAATAAGCAAAAACATGTCTGAAAGCAATTTATTTCGTCTAGTCCATTTATTTCGAATAGTGAACCGAATTGTATACACTCACCAATACGAATGTTGTAAGAATGTAAGAATGTTACACTCATTCTTACAACACGATGGCAAAGCGGCTCCGTCTCTTTGAGGCAGTAGCCATAAACACCCAGACTTTGCATTATTCCAAGAGAATGAAGTATAAACTGTTCAGGTTTCTATAGCGGCAGCACTTCAATGAAGGTAGAGAACTTTATTTAAAAGACTCTGATCTCACACACACGCACACACAAACATTTGTTTGCTTTATTCTGTCATACAATGATGGCCATCTGTGTTCATTTACAGCAGATGGGGTGGGTCCTGAAGAACTGTGAAACTTAGCGACCTACAAAGAGCTGAGGTGAGATCTCAACCACGTACTGGACTGTACACACACACACACACACACACACACATAAATCTGGCCTGGCTGGTAAATGCCTTTGAGGAGCAGCAAGACACTACAGAGAGACAGAAATACAAGCACATATAAGGTTTTGCCAGTCAAGCAACCACTTGACCTATAAGGGTGAAGCATAACTTCCAGATATGGCTGAGCAGTAATATACACTCACTGGTCACTTTAAAAGGAAATTGTTCTTAATGCTAAGACTCCTGTTCTTGGCTGGCAGGAGTGGAACCCAATGTGGTGTTCTGCTGTTGCATGCTGAGATGCTTTTCTGCTCACCACGGTTGTAAAGAGTTGCTATGAGTTACTGTATCCTTCCTGGCAGCTCAAATCAATCTGGCCATTTTCCTCTGACCTCTCTTATCAACAAGACATTTGTTTCCACCCACAGAACTGTCACTCACTTAATGTTTTTTTGTTTTTCGCACCATTCTGTGTAAACTCCAGAGACTGTTGTGTGTGAAAACCCCAGGAGATCAGCAATTTCTGAAATACTCAAACCAGTCCATCTGGCTCAAACCAACACCCATACCACACTTTGATATTTCAATTTTTTCCCATTCTGATGTTTGAAGAAGTGAACATTAACTGAAGCTCATGATTTGTATCTGCATGATTTGATACATTGTGCTGCTGTCAGGGGATCGGCTAATTAGATAAGTGCATAAAACAGCACGACATAAACTCTATCAAGATTTTATCATAGGACACAATAAAATCTAAATGGGTTTCCAAGAGAAAGGAAGAAGTACATACCCTGACAAAGCAATGTGCTAAATCTATTATCAGTGACTGGTGAGCTCCATGACTCCACACATGTGCTTTACCTTGAACATCTGCTTCACTTTCTGCCTGGGTAAGTTGACATTGAGCTTATGCAGGAGCTGGAGAACCTCGCTGATGCTCAGGCTGCCATCTCCGTTCTTGTCAGCTTCTGTGAAAGTCTGCTTCAACCACGTGATACACGCAGTTAAGGAGATGAACATCACAAATAACATTTAGTCCACTATATAAACACTATATGTGTTCTAGCTTAAAACCATGACTGTGCTTCACAAAAACAATATGCTTTGGAACGAATAAGTAGGTAAAAAGGCAGTGCAATTCTGAAATTAAGCATGGATAATTATGGATAATTGTCAGGAAGTGCATATGACAATACAGGGGGAAAATCCATACGTGTTATATATATTACACACACAAATAGCACATTTTCAGACAGTGTTGGTTACATTTATGTCTGTGGATCCATACATAAGACACAAGATAAGTAACTACTTATCCTGTGCAGGGTCGCGGGCAAGCTGGAGCCTATCCCAGCTGACTATGGGTGAGAGGTGGGGTACACCCTGGACAAGTCACCAGATCATTGCAGGGCTGACACAGAGACAAACAACCATTCACACTCACATTCACACCTACAGTCAATTTAGAGCCACCAATTAACCTAACCTGCATGTCTTTAGACTGTGGGGGAAACCGGAGCACCCGGAGGAAACCCACGCAGACACGGGGACAGACCATGGAAACGCCACACAGAAAGGCCCCCATCGTATGAGGTGGCAGTGCTAACCACTACACTACCATGCCGCCCTTAGTTAGGTCTATTTCCCAAAATATAAACAAACGGCTATCGGACTGGTGCAGAGTCAACAACCTGTCTCTGAACGTGGACAAAACAAAAGAGATGGTTGTTGACTTCAGAAAAACACGAAGTGACCACTCTCTGCTGTACATCGACAGTTGACTTGTAGAGAACGTCTAGAGCGCCAAATTCCTTGGTGTTTATTTGGCAGAGAACCTCACCTGGTCCCTCAACACCAGCTCCATAGCCAAGAAAGCCCAGCAGCATCTCTACTTCCTACCGTACGTAGGCCGAGGAAAACCCATCTCCAATCCTCACAATATTCTACAGAGGGACTATTGAGTGCATTCTGATCAGCTGCATCAGTTTGGTAATTGCACCGTCTCGGATTGTAAGATTCTACAGTGGTTAGTGAGGACAGCTGAGAAGATCTTCTCTCCATCACAGGCATTTAAACCACACGCTGATTCCGGAAAGCCACCAGCATCGTGGCCGACCCCACACACCCCTCACACAATCTCTTCACCCTCCTGCTGTCTGGAAAAAGGTAGCGAAGCATTTGGCCTTCACAGTCAGACTCTGTAACAGTTTCTTTCCACATGCCATCAGACTCCTCAACTCTGAGGGATTGGACTGATACACACGGACTGTTGAACACACCACTCACACTGCAGTCTTTCCACAGTGGACAATAATGCACTATTACTTAAAAATGTTTACAAAGCCTTTCATACACACAAGGTTTACATTTATTTATTTATTCCCTTCTCTTATACTACCTCAATATGCACACTCAACTCTGCACTTTATGTTGCGTGTAGTTTATTGTCTGCAAAGTTTGCACTCGTTGCACTCGCACTTTATGTTGTTATTTGTAGATTTGTCGTCCTGTGATGTTTAATGTCCTGGAGAAATGTTGTTTCGTTTTAACTGTGTACTGTACCAACTGTTGTTTGTTTTGTCTGCAACAGCTTATCCCGTGCAGGGTTGCGGGGCAAGCTGGAGTCTATCCCAGCTGACCATGGGCGAGAGGCGGGGTACACCCTGGACAAGTCACCAGCTCATCGCAGGGCTGACACACACATAGAGACACAAACAACTATTCACACTCACGGTCAATTTAGAGCCACCAATTAACCTAACCTGCATATCTTTGGACTGTGTGAGGAAACCCACGCAGACACAGGGAGAACATGAAAACTCCACACAGAAAGGCCCTCGTCGGCCACTGGGTTCGAACCCAGAACCTTCTTGCTGTGAGGCGACAGTGCTAACCACTACACCACCGTGTCACGTACCAACTGTATATGGTTTAAATAAAAGTAAAAAAGCCTTGACCTTGAAACTACTAGCTTAAATTAAAACATAGCAACCTGGACCAGGCAGTTACTAAAGATGAATGAATGCATAAATGAATGAATGAATGAATGAATGAATGGCATGCCTTCTGTTTGTGTTCTGTTTGGATTGTACAGTCAGAAAGGTAAAAACAGCTATTATAGAAATGGATTGCTTCGCATCGCCAGTCAAACTCTTATGATTGCCAAGGAATGTTAAGTTAGCTTGCCCACCATGGGTTTGTTGCTATGGGGAAAATTGACATGTGACCAATTCCTGCAAATGGCCTATTGAGCAAATAGTGTGGCTTCATTTAACACTCAATGTAATTTAGCTGGCATATGTTTCTCTAAGTCATTTGGCTGTATTTGTGAGGACTGTGACATATTTCAGCTTTCCACTGCCAACCAATAATGAAGGCCAAACTTGCAAAGCTCAAAGAAACTAAATCTATTCAGCATCTGGCACTTCAGAGTAACCATTAAAGAATCCAATGCACATTGTCAGAAAACAATAACATTATTAATTATTATTATTATTTTTTTGTTGTTGCTGTTGTTATTGAGAACAAGCCCATGATATTCCAACAGTGTCACTGATAAACCTTTCCTTAAAGAAGGATATTGGTCACGGGTGCGTTGGCGTTTGGCCAGACTGTCTTCATCGCTGATGCCTGCCATAAGGTACTTAAGGCCAGTAATCCAGGTGCGCGCCTCCTCGCCTGTACCTGATACCAGGTCCAGCGACTCCATATGTTCACCGTAGTAGATGCTGAAGCAGCAGTTGGGGTCGAAGCTGCCGTCTGCATACCGCTGGAAGATCTCTGACTGCTTCCCCTCACACACCTCCCGAATCAGGTCGATGGAGACTGCAAACGATAGAGAGAGGAGGATGTGACAAATGCAAGTCTGGAGTGAGAGGCGAGACAGAGCAGAGCGAGTGACTAAAGAAAAGTAGAAAAATTGGGAGAAAGAAAGAAAGAAAGGTAAAAATGTATTCATTAAAGAAAGAAAGAAAGAAAGAAAGAAAGAAAGAAAGAAAGAAAGAAAGAAAGGTAAAAAAGTCTTCATTAAAGAATGAAATAAATAAATAAAGAGTAAAAGGTCTTCATTAAAGAAAGAAAGAATTTTTTTTTCATTAAATGCAAATAAATAAATAAATAAATAAATAAAATGTCTTCATTAAAGAAAGAAAGAAAGAAAGAAAGAAAGAAAGAAAGAAAGAAAGAAAGAAAAACATTTTCATTAAATGCAATAAATAAATAAATAAATAAATAAATGGTAAAGTGTCTTCATTAAATGAAAGAAAGAAAAAATGAAGAAAGAAAGGTAAAATGTCTTAATTAAATGCAATAGATAAAGAAAGAAAGAAAGAAAGAAAGAAAGAAAGAAAGAAAGAAAGAAAGAAAGAAAGGTAAAAATGTCTTAATTAAATACAATAAATAAATAAATAGAGAAAGAAAGAAGGGTAAAAATGTTTTCATTCAAGGTAGCAAGGAAGGAGGGAAGGAAGGAAAAGAAAGAAAGAAAGAAAGAAAGAAAGAAAGAAAGAAAGAAAGAATGTCTTCATTAAATGCAATAAATAAATGAATTAAGGAAGGAAGGAAGGAAGGAAGGAAGGAAGGAAGAAGGATAAAATGTCTTCATGAAATGCAATAATAAATAAATAAATAAAAAGAAAGAAAGAAAGAAAGAAAGAAAGAAAGAAAGAAAGAAAGAAAGATAAAAAAATCTCCATTCAAAAATGAGACACTACAATAACACACAGGTTTTGAGCAGTAAACAGCCCAACACGAGTGAAGCGTGTAAATGAATATTAATGTGTAACTACAGTGTTGTAATGCTCTGAAATGGCTACGGCACTAAAGCAGCTGACTGTTATTGCACATTACATATTGTACAGCCTGAGCACTGAAGGAGATTGTTTCCTCCATAATTGTTGAAAACACAAAGCTGTCTGTTCCAAATGACAAGAGGCGTCCACAGATGGTGCTTCTGAAGCGCTCAGTTATCATGATCCTTGTTACTGAAACCCACTGCAGAACATTCTGTCACTGAGGACACTGAATCCTAACAAGATGCATTATGTGGTATAAGGAGTGAGAATGAGATCAGCACACTGGCAGGTTCCGATCAAAACATACATCCTGTCGAGGAAGTGACCTGGAAAGCTGAATCATGCAAATGCAGCCAACTGCCTGTTGAATAGCTGGAGCTGTCTTCGATATCCAGCATTGTGGCTGATTGTCGAAAATTTTCCCTCTGACACTTGTTTGGTTTTCTGAAACAATCCTCGCTTTGTATTTCGCATGCAGGTTAGCTACGTAAGTTCACGAGGGAATGTTTGGTTCACTGAAGCGGCTGAAACCTTTCCGGTTAAAGCTGATGAATTATTGAGGCAATTTAAGAGCTGATTAATTCTCCCGGCTGCTGCAGAAACTGGCACGCTGAGCTTTTCCTCACAATGAGCTCCATCACTTAGACATAAATCTTTGTGTGTTGCTTTAACTCCACAATCAGTAGTGAGTAATTCTGAACACCGCTCCAAAGCATGCAGTCAGCACTTGGCAAGAACGCTGGATCTACATTTCCCCTGAAAAATGCAAATGATTATCAAACATATGGCAGTTGGTAAGTAATGTTTTAATCCACCACAGCACTGAAGTCTCAATTCTGATTGGTTGGAAGGTATTTATTCAGTTTCTACAGTGCTGTGCAAAGGTCTTGGCACCCTATATATTTTTTTCTATACAAACTTTTGTTATAGATTTCTATTTTATGACTTCTACATTATTGAGTCAGTACAAAAAAACATTTTAGAGTTCCAAACGTTCGTTTTCCAGCAGAAAATTAAATGTTACAGGGAAAAAAAGGTTGCAGTGTGTATCTCATTTCATTATCTCTAGCCACTTTATCCTGTTCTACAGGGTCGCAGGCAAGCTGGAGCCTATCCCAGCTGACTACGGGCAAAAGGTAGGGTACACCCTGGACAAGTCGCCAGGTCATCACAGGGCTGACACATAGACAACCATTCACACCTACGGCCAATTTAAAGTCACCAGTTAACCTAACCTGCATGCCTTTCGGGGAAACCCACACAGACAACATACAAACTCCAGACAGAAAGTCCCTCGCCGGCCACGGGGCTTGAACCCGGACCTTCTTGCTGTGAGGCGACAGCGCTAACCACTACACCACCATAGTGTGTATCTGAGCAGCATATTACATTACAAGAGAGCACTTTTCAGATGAAAAAAGAAAACATAATGAAGGCTGCTGGGTTTTGGTGCAAAATGAAGAAGCGAGTGTGACAGTCAAAGTGTCCAGAAGAACTGTGGCTGGTTCTGGAAGATGCTCAGTAAAACCTACAGCTCATTTCCTTATCAAACTGCACTCATTGTACCTGAGACTGCTATTTTTTTTTAAACAAAGGGTTGACTCGTCTCACACCAAATATTGACTTTCTTTCATTTATTATGGCTTACTGTTCACTGTTTATAGTATGTTTTTAATGTTGAAATATTTCATTTCATTATTTTTAAGCCATTTTTGGTCTCCAACATTTCTTTACACATGCCTAAGACTTTTGCACAGCACTGTACAGTAGAGTATATATTCTCTAATTATATAAAATATACTAGATCCTTACTTGACCTCACTTTACCAGTGAACAGAGAACAGTGTTTTAAAAACAGTTCCCAAATTGAATGCCGTCAGTAAAAAGGACGACGGTTCAGATGTGTCAGCTTCATGTATCTTCATCCAGTTTAATCAAATATATACCTGGTACAAGGATAGTATATGAAGTAACATGCAAACGTTAATATAACATGTGATATGGATTTCATGCTGTTATTAGTTAGTCCTAGAATCTCAGTGTTGACGTACAGATGACTTACAGCATTAAATAAACTTGAGTAAATGAACTGGGTGGTTAAATAAAAACCCTCCTGTGAAAGATGAAACAGACACTTACTTTTTGCTCTCTCATTCTTCCTGGAGGGCCTCCAGCGGATGCAGGACTTGTGCTCGTCCACGTAAAAGTACCGTACCAGTCCCTTTGAACCACCTCTCAGTTTCACCATCTGAGTCCCTGTCTGCATCAAGCTCATACATTTCTCCACTGACAGAGACAAAGAGAAAACAACAAGGAGGATAGATTTTAGCCAAACTTGTCAAGCAAAAAAAAAAATACATTTATGCTTAGCCGAAAGGAACAGTTTGCTCATAAATGCTCAAATTGCCAAGATTACTACTATATATTACTGCTGAAACTGTCATTTAGTACATCATTAATCTTACGCTTGTTGTATTATTCACACTGTAATAGTTATTAGTCCCTGTAATGCCATGTATCCATCATGGTCCTTGAGCCACAATATTTTTTGCTCTCAAAACCATATATGGCATTATAATGAATATGTTAAGTAAATACAGACAATCATTCATAGATAATTTTTTTTTTTACAGTTGTTGACCTGCACAAATCAAAAAGTATATTTAAAAAAATAGCCTCAATGAGGCTGTAGCTCATACTGGCCACTGTTGTTGTGTGCGAGTTTGAAATCTGATCAATCCTGTAGGAGGAGTAGCGATTTTTGTGAAATTGCATATGACCCCTGTGTAGCCGGATCAATAGCAGGTGGCCCCACCTGGTGAACAATTCTTGTTGGAATATGTCTTTAGAGTCTTCTGGTTGACTTTCAATGAAAACATCCCAGCAGTTTATGAACAGTAGTGCTTGGTGTGACGAGTCACTCAAAATTTTCAAACACCCATAAAATGTTAAATATGACAGATGGCGTCACCATCTTGGCAACTTTTATACATACCACCCTGGGGAACATTCCATGTGAGGTTGATCAAAAGCTGATCACTCCTGTAGGAGGAGTAGCGATTTTCGTGAAATTGCACATGACCCTTGTGTAGCCTCATCTGTGGTAGGTGGCGCCACCTGGTGAACAATTCTTGTTGGACTATGTCTTTAGAGTCTTCTGGGTGAGTTTCAGTGAAAACGTCCCAGGAATTTATGAAGAGTAGCGTTTAATGTGATGAGTCGCCCAAAAAATTTCAGACGCCCATAAAATTGTAAATATGACAGGTGGTGCCATCATCTTGACGATTTTTATGCACACCCACCTGGGGAACATTGCATGTGAGTTTGATCGAAATCCGAACAATCCTGTAGGAGGAGTAGCGATTTTTGTAAATTGTGGACGGATGACAGACGATGATGCATGACAGATGGATGACGGACGACGCGTGATTGCATAAGCTCACCTGGCCTGGCCTGCGGCTCGATGAGCTAAAAACCACAAACCAATCAAAATATCATTAAGTATAATTGAGGCCATAATAATACTGGGCAGAAAAAGGATGCATAAGCATACTGATGCTGATTTAGTTGAGTTTCTAGACACCATCTCAATAACAACATGCTTTGGAAAGTTTTGCAGGAAAGAAGCCCTTCTTGACAATAACCTACAAAATGCAGAATATGAAATTCACCAACTGGAATCATGTACTATGGTCAGACAAGATGGAAATCAGCCTTTTGGCAATACACTTCATTGGCATCATCATCTAACACTGTCTCCACCTGCGGCAGATTGTGCACTAATATAAGAAATCACCTTCCAGAGTTTCCTGTTATGTATAGCTTTGTTAAGGTCATTGATATTGAGACAGGACCATTGGTATATATTGTCTCACCAATGCTTTCTCAATCTTCCTCTGTTCTGTTTGCCTTCCATCATACCTTCAATACAGATCTTAGCAAGCCCTTTTTCGGTCCATTTTACACGGCCAAAGATTTGAGGGTTTTGCTCTTGATTACATTCATTATGGGGGTCATTTTAGTAGCTTCAAGAAGATCCTCAATTTTGATGTGGTCTGTTAACCTGTGGTTTCATTGGCATGTTTGACAAAAGAGCCCCTAAACTCATTGTAGAATATGGAGGATTACTGATGCTGTGGCAGTATTTTGCAGCTCTTGGGTAGAAATCTGGTTGCCTCTGCCAGGAGGTTAAATCTCGACCATAGAGGTAACTTTCAACAATCTCATCTCATCTCATTATCTCTAGCCGCTTTATCCTGTTCTACAGGGTCGCAGGCAAGCCAGAGCCTATCCCAGCTGACTACGGGCGAAAGGCGGGGTACACCCTGGACAAGTCGCCAGGTCATCACAGGGCTGACACATAGACACAGACAACCATTCACACTCACATTCACACCTACGGTCAATTTAGAGTCACCAGTTAACCTAACCTGCATGTCTTTGGACTGTGGGGGAAACCGGAGCACCCGGAGGAAACCCACGTGGACACGGGGAGAACATGCAAACTCCGCACAGAAAGGCCCTCGCCGGCCACGGGGCTCGAACCCGGACCTTCTTGCTGTGAGGCGACAGCGCTAACCACTACACCACCGTGCCGCCTACTTTCAACAATATAATGACCAAAATATTAAACACATACATGCACAAAAAAAAAAAAAAAAGAGTAGTCCACATGCTCAAAGCTAAGAATATAAACTTCAAAATATTCTACGTGGAAGAGCGAGCCAAGAACTGTCTCCAACTTTGTAAAGGTAATTCAAAATCCCTTTGGCCACTCACACGATAAACACCATTAACAATCCATTCCAAATTTCCAGCCGCAGGTGCTGGGGCTCTGGTATCCACTTCCATAAACACTCTCCAAATTACTGTCCAGCTATGATGAAGATGGACTGGAACACGATTTGGAAACTGTAGAGTTAAGACTATTAATTTTGAAAACTCCCATGTGGCTGCTAAGAACATACACATTTTATGTACAACATGTGGCTAGAGGCATTAGGAAGGAAAACTGTGATCATGGCTTGTTGATGCGCAGAGTAGAACTGACCACGCTGTTCTCAGTAATACATTCTGTCACACTCTGCTTGATCAGTAAAATATCTACCATCTCCTCCAGCACTGTGCCATGTTCAAACAGCAGTAAGCAGTTAATAATTGAGGACAGCCCTTCTGACAGGCACAGTGCAGCAAATTAAACTGCCCTGGCCATATTGCCAACTTCAGATATGAGCATTGCATAAATTAGCTCCAAGAACTTGCAATGTCAGTTCCCAAGGCAAAGCAAAAAAAAAAAAGTTTGTTAACTTTATTAAAGCCAAAGTTTACTTGCACGGGTGGCCAGGGTGCCTGGAGCAAGCATAATGTGTATCTGGACTGTTTTTATTCTTTACAAATAGGTTTAACAACTAGTAAAAGAAAAAAAAATCCTATTTCTTATTGACTTTCACAAAACGGACCTTGACGCTGTAACAATAGCATGTCTTTCCAACTCACAATCAGACGCAAAGCCGTTATATAACTCGCACGCTTACATCATGCAGTGAAAAAAAGACTCAAATGACAACAGAACACTACAGGTGTTCACTGTAGCAAAGCAAGAGAACAGTCACCTTATCCTGCCTTGAACCCAGGTCTACAGGATGCCAGACCTGCACCCTGACCACAACACCAAAGAACCAGGCTCGTTGGTAGGGCTGTCAGAGCACATACTCAACTGTAGTGACAGGCACTCCATCACACTGCCCTCCCCTTTGGGAGGCGCACCCGTGTGCTTCATGCACACAGGCGTCCCTCACACGTCTCCCCCATACCAGGGTGCCTCACACACTTATGCTTCACCCATCTCTGGGGTCCCTTGTACAGCTCACACATAGGGCACACCTCCGATGGCCTCCCAGCAAGCCATCCCGCTTCTGACACCATCTGTAGCAAAACGAGAGAACAGTCACCTTATCCTGCCTTGAACCCAGGTCTGCAGGATACCAAACCTGCACCCTGACCACAACACCAGAGCCAGGCTGGTTGGTATGGCCATCAGAGCACAACTGTCGTGACAGGCACTCCGTCACATTCACCAACACATTTTTGATTAGGGTATATACAGGACATGCAACATTTAACTTCTACTCCTCATATATGATTTGGCATAGGTTTTACACAGGATGCCCTTCCTGACACAACCCTCTCCAGTCTATTAGGGCGGCACGGTGGTGTAGTGGTTAGCATGGTTGCCTCACAGCAAGAAGGTTCTGGGTTTGAACCCAGTGGCTGGCGAGGAGCCTTTCTGTGTGGAGTTTGCATGTTCTCCCTGCATCTGTGTGGGTTTCCTCTGGGTGCTCCAGTTTCCCCCACAGTCTAAAGACATGCGGTATGGGACAGCCTTGGGCTGAGGTGCCCTTGAGTGAGGCACCTAACTACTTGCTGGGTGCTGTTAGCATGGCTGCCCACTGCTCTGGGTATGTGTGTGCACTCATTGCTCATGTGTGTGTGTGTGCATGTTCACTGCTTCAGATGGATTAAATGCAGAGAGGAAATTTCACAAGTGTGCGATGAATAAAGTTGTGCTTTCTTTCTTGAGACTGGCACCAAGTATGCACTGTCTTGGACCTGTGGGGGAAAGCCAGAACACTTGGAGGAAACCGACGCAGAACATGCAAATGTCACGCAGAAAGACCCCCATTGGCAGTGGTGTTTGAACCCTGAACCTTCTTGCTGTGAGGTGACAGTGCTAACCGCTGCACCACCATGCTGCCCACATACGACGTTTACCATTTAACCTTATTAGAAGAGGAAAACAATCAAAATATTGTCATTTGTTTCCTTTAATCTGTATTAAATGCACGTCAGGAAACAACTACCACCACATAAGTTATTATATTATATAAGCTAAATAATATTATATAAATGTTTTAGCCTAGCCAGTTAGGTTTCTGGGCAACCAACATATAGGACTAGACAAGCACACTGGAGCTTATGGTATTAATTTCCTGTCACAGGTGAATCCAGGGGCAAAACTGGATCCATGTTGAACTTTTTTTTTTTAAATCTATACACAGATTTTGTACGTACACATTTCATGAGACATCTGTGAGCCATTATAGATGTTATTGGACATCTGTGAATCACTAGAGAGTCACTCAACACTGACTCTTTACCATATATCTTCCTTTATGAGTTTATAGATTGCTTTTATTTGCATAGTTTTGACAGTCTGTTGACTGCACTCGATTTGTAGCCTCCACAAACTGACGGATCACTGTAGCACCATGTAAAATACCTACAGTACAGCTACAGCTCGCTAAAACCTCTGGTTTGTTTGTTTTTGCATCAGCCCCACCTCCACTATCAAGAAACCCACTTGGAGTACAACCCTCAAATATTAGAATAGCATGAAACCTTATGAAAGCGTCAAAACATGTAGCATCACCAATGATACAAAAATGTATCTTGAAGGTTGCAAGTGCATATGCTGCGAATCATAATCACAACATAAACACTGCAAATAGTTTATTAACATTCATAGATGTATGAATCAATAAATCCACATCATTGCAGCCTTTGAGTACTTTATACAATTATATTACATAGGCATTTAGCAGATGCTCTTATCCAGAGCGACGTCCAATGAGTGCAAAAGTCAGGTACACGAAGTGCTGAACTTCTACACAACAAAGTTAAAGTGACAACTGAACAAGTGACAACAATCTCATCTCATCTCATTATCTGTAGCTGCTTTATCCTGTTCTACAGGGTCGCAGGCAAGCTGGAGCCTATCCCAGCTGACTACAGGCGAAAGGCGGGGTACACCCTGGACAAGTCGCCAGGTCATCACAGGGCTGACACATAGACACAGACAACCATTCACACTCACACCTACGGCCAATTTAGAGTCACCAGTTAACCTAACCTGCATGTCTTTGGACTGTGGGGGAAACCAGAGCACCCGGAGGAAACCCACGCGGACACGGGGAGAACATGCAAACTCCGCACAGAAAGGCCCTTGTCAGCCACGGGGCTCGAACCCGGACCTTCTTGCTGTGAGGCGACAGCGCTAACCACTACACCACCGTGCCGCCAGTGACAACAATACTTAGTGTAATATTCTGCTGAAGTATTAATAATCAAACAGCCAACCATATAAAGTACAACTAAATCGAGAACTCAAACGGCTAACCCCAGGCTAGACAATACACAGCCTGGGTTGGTCTAGACCAAAACGCAGTTGCACAGTGGGCAGAGAAGCAGGGGAAAGATGCAGCCTGAAGAGGTGAGTCTTGAAGGTGGTCAGGGAGTCGGCAGTTCTGACCTCAGTGGGAAGGTCATTCCACCAACAGGGAAGCAGGACAGACAGCAGTCTTGAGCGGGCTGGACAGGAGCGGAGAGGAGGCAGGGCCAGGTGACCAGTACTAGCAGAGTGTAGGGATCTGGCTAGTGTGTAGGGGCGGATCAGACTCTGGAGGTATGTTGGCCCTAACCCCTTGACAGTCTGGTATGTTAGCACCAATGTCTTAAATTTGATATGAGCTGTGATAGGTAGCCATTGCAGGTCAGCAAGCAGAGGGGTGACATGGGAAGAACGAGGGAGGTTGTAGACCAGGCAAGCTACAGTGTTCTGGATGAGCTGCAGGGGTTTGTTGGCAGATGCTGGAAGGCCAGCAAGGAGAGAGTTGCAGTAGTCCAAGCAGGAAAGGATCAGTGCTTGGACCAGGAGTTGAGTAGGGTAGATGGTAAGAAAAGGGCAGATCCTTTGGATATTGTAGAGGAGGAATCTACATGTTTGGGTCACTGCAGTGATGTGCACTGAGGAGGACAGTTTGTCGTTGAACACGACCCCTAGGTGCTTTGCACTGGGTGAAGGAGACCTAGAGATGTCCCCCAGGGAGATGATGATGTCCAGGGGTGGAGAGGATGGAGCAGGAATGTAGATTACCTCCGTCTTGCCTGGGTTGAGCTTCAGGTGATCAATGCTGATAACTGTCAGAAATACCACAATCAGAGCTGAAAATAGTATTTCTAGGGCTATTTCATATGTAAAGTTGTGTCTAGGAATTCTCTCTCTCTCAAAAATAAAGAAAAGGTAGACACTGATTCTTTACTATTTTATGAAACAAAACATTGGTCGTTATTATTTAAGACTCAGTGAATGTATGCACATTTTTAATATGCAAAAGCAGCTGAAACAGCAGTGTATTCTAAAATCAATCCTTGTTGCGTGGGCTTATGGGTGAGTGACATTGTGTCTCCTGCACTATTAAAAACTCACGGATGGCAACTTGTGCCCACAGTGCAGAGGAAACCTCTTGCTAACTGCTAGTCAAGTCAGACATCCACATTCTTAAACTCAAATGTGTCAAATGTTTATGCAATCCACATTATTCAACAGAATTCAATGCCAGAGCTGTTGCCCATTAGTAAGCAGCTTCTTGTTTTGGCCGAATTTTGAAGGCAGCATTGCACACACTTCCATCCTAATGAGATGTTACCGAGATTCAATTTTTGGTTAAAATGCTGCTCAGTGACAACAGGTAAGGGTAAACATGCCTCAATAAAAGGTCGCTTGTGAAAATCTGAGACAAGAACAGAAAACTCATTTCTAATGGAAGAGTGAGAGCAGTTCTGTCAAACAAAGGCCGAAATTACATGACTATCCATCCATCCATCCATCCATCCATCCATTATCTGTAACCGCTTATCCTGTGCAGAGTCACGGGCAAGCTGGAGCGTATCCCAGCTGACTATGGGCGAGAGGCAGGGTACACCCTGGACAAGTCACCAGATCATCGCAGGGCTGACACAAAGACAAACAACCATTCACACTCACATTCACACCTGCGGTCAATTTAGAGCCACCAGTTAACCTAACCTGCATGTCTTTGGACTGTGGGGGAAACCGGAGCACCCGGAGGAAACCCATGCAGACACGGGGAAAACATGCAAACTCCACACAGAAAGACCCCCGTCAGCCACTGGGCTCGAACCCAGAACCTTCTTGCTGTGAGGCAACAGTGCTAACCATAACACCACCGTGCTGCCCTATGACTATACAGTATAATGCAATTTGGAAACTTCTGTGTTTGAGTTTAGTCCATCTGTTACATCCTGTGAAACAGATATTGTGTCATTTTATCCTGTGTGTGCCTCCAGATGAATACATGAATGCCAGTTTCCAAGTTTCTTTTATTTATTTTTCATTGAACCATAGATATGTGTGCAAAATAATGTGCAAAAATGAATACATGAAAAATATGCCAATTTTTTTTATGATCAAATGTTTTCCATACTTGATGCGTGATGTACAGTGAGAGGCAGGATACAAATGTGTAAAGCCTACATGCTTTATTTGGGCAAGTCCAAAAATCATAATCCAAGTCCTCAGCATGGGTGAAAACATTGGCAGATAAAGTTGCACAAGGAATTATAAATGAGGGAAATGGTTGAGTATGAATCAGGAAAAATGTGGAGCTAGAAAATACACTTTGATACACCTAAAACAAGGCTTGGACTTCACAACAATCATACACGACAACCGTACATAGTCAGCAGGGTATACGGGGAGAAACTAATCAGAACTAAACACAGAACAGGTGAACACAGTAAGGCAACAAACCAATGACAGGACTAGACAAGAAACCAAAACAAAGTCATGCACATGACAGTCATCACCACAAGAACTCCATCCAAAGGGAAACTGTGAAAGTACCATTGCTGTTACCATGGTTACCATACAGGAGAAGCAATTTCTCATAAGCTGTGCTAAGCAGGAGACAGGTGGAGGAATAAAAACATGTGTTCTATTCCCTTCTAGCTGGTTTCATTCATTTGGTTTGACAGCATGCAATATTGTTAGTATATCGCTTATCCTACGTGTATTACAACAATGAGTGTTGAATATGGTTTACGGTATTGCATAGTTGTCAAGACAATATGACGTCACACATCAGAGATGTAAATCTTCCGTGCTAGGATGGAAGATTTACGGACGACTGTGACAATTTGTAAACAAACATGGCCGCCAGGTTTGCATCGTTAAATACAGAAGATTTTGAGAGAATTTTGAAAGACAGAGGCGTTGAACACCCGAAAGGAATGTGCATCTCATCTCATTATCTCTAGCCGCTTTATCCTGCTCTACAGGGTCGCAGGCAAGCTGGAGCCTATCCCAGCTGACTACAGGCGAAAGGCGGGGTACACCCTGGACAAGTCGCCAGGCCATCACAGGGCTGACACATAGGTGGTGTTTACATTAGACCGTATCAGCGGATCATCAGATTAACTTTTTAAAACGATTCGCGTGCACACAGCAACGCCAATACACGGATACGCTAATCACATGACTAATTAGACGGCACGTAAGTTGAAATGTGTCAGTGCGGCTCAGCGCTTCCTCCTCAGCGGCTGCGCTCCAAATCACTCTGCCCTGAACAGCGAGTGCCCTCTGGAGGGTGCGCACTCCGGCCCTGCGCAGCTCACAGAGCGCGCGAGTGAAGCGCACGAGCAGTGATTCGGGACTGAGCCGCTGTGTGTGTGATCCCAGTGCATATCGGGCATGCGCAAGTCACTCACCACTTGCAAGTGGAAGGATGGAAAGCCTAAAGACAATCATAACTACACAATGGGCAGTATTTGCATCTTACCATGAACAACATTAAGAATGACAAAGGAAAGCATTATATTCATACTTTTATACTCTTTAATGAAAAACAAAAAGGTGATACAAGGCGGAAACAATAGCAGGAAGTGAAGTCCGCGCCGTTTTTCAGCAGTCGCGTCACATGACCAACGTGGCATGAACAACGCCAGCGAATCAGGAAGGTGGATGTCACAGTGACGTTGTCCAATGACGACGTCAGCTAGAGCTAAGCACTGCGTTTCCTCGTATCTCAATGTTTACACAGCACCGGATCAGATACGAACTGGGTTGAATACGTGGGCCCTGGCGGATTCAAGTTGTTCCGCCTGTGGAGTCGTTTCCCGGCCTTTTAATGTGAACGGACAGTGCATCCGCGACGAAAACGAGACGGATACGGTCTAATGTAAACACCACCATAGACACAGACAACCATTCACACCTACGGTCAATTTAGAGTCACCAGTTAACCTAACCTGCATGTCTTTGGACTGTGGGGGAAACCGGAGCACCCAGAGGAAACCCACACGGAGAACATGCAAACTCCGCACAGAAAGGCCCTCGCTGGCCACGGGGCTCGAACCCGGACCTTCTTGCTGTGAGGCGACAGCGCTAACCACTACACCACCGTGCCGCCTAGGAATGTGCATGTATAATAATAATAATAATAATAATATTGACTGGCTTTTTTTCGTGGTATATCAGATATATTCCATCCAGCTATTCGTCTTCGACTTGTTCAATATCATGCTAGCTGAATGGAATATATCTGATATACCACTCAACGCCAGCCAATATTATTTAAATAATGACTATGATCGATTAAATTCATGGACAATTTGCCAAATGGTAATCAGCTCAATCCGACTGTCAGTGTTGTGTCTACTGCAAAATAGTCCTTCCTCTTATAGACCATGCTATGCATATATATTGAAATCTATTTAAACATACAAACATTTATTGACACCCCAACAAATGCCATTAGACATACACTCACCAGCCACTTTAATAGGAACTTGTTCTTCATGCTAAGACTCCTGCTCTTGGCTGGCAGGAGTGGAACCCAATGTGGTGTTCTGCTGTTGCATGCTGAGATGCTTTTCTGCTCACCACGGTTGTAAAGAGTTGCTATGAGTTACTATATCCTTCCTGGTAGCTCAAACCAATCTGGCCATTTTCCTCTGACCTCTCTTATCCACAAGACATTTGTTTCCACCCACAACAGAACTGTAGCTCACTCAATGTTTTTCGTTTTTCGCGCCATTCTGTATAAACTCTAAAGGCTGTTGTGTGTGTGAAAACCCCAGGAGATCAGCAGTTTCTGAAATACTCAAACCAGTCCATCTGGCTCAAACCAACACCCATGCCACAGTGAAAGAAAGTCACACTTTGAGATCACATTTTTCCCATTCTGGTGTTTGAAGTGAACATTAACTGAAGCTCTTGATTTGTATCGGCATGATTTGATGTATTGTGCTGCTGGCAAGGGATCAGCTAATTAGATAACTGCATAAAACAGCATGACATCACGTGGATGGGTGTTCCTAATAAAGTGGCAGGTGAGTGTATGTTAGAGTGAACGAGCTTTCTGTTCTTTTGTCAGTACAGAAAAAAAAGGGAAAAGTGATTGAATATAGTGACAGCACATACTGTGTGCTGCCGATGGGATGGATACAGATTAGGCTTCAAAACACTGAAGTACACTTTCAATTTGCAGGACATACATTATAAAGATCCCTAGAACATATGATCAAGGATAATGGGGAATGCTAGTATCATATAAAACGCATGTAAGCTTCATAGCGCTCAAACCAAGATGAAGTAAATCAGTGAACTCAGTGCAGAATGGAAAAATTCCCTCTCTCTTTGCACGAGAAGCAACAAAAAAAAAAATGCTACTGCAGCTCTACAGGATCAAATTAGCAGATCCATTATGCATGACATTATGGTCGTTTATTAAAAAGTGGTCTACTGTTTGATGACTTGTTGGGAACTTTTGAAAGTTGTGAGGTCATTAGATTTTAATTGCACCTGACAATCCATTTACACCAACAGCTAGAAATAGGAGTCACATAAAAAGAGTGCTCAGAGGAAACACACTGCATTATCAAATCAGAGTTGAGATGATTCCTTTGCTTTTTTTAATAGGTTTTTTTTTTGTCGATCCTGAGACACCAGTGATGCTGACCTCTTCTGCTCCTCAGACTCACCTGATCCATCCTGATGCCCTACGTTTGGCTGGAGTCTCATCATATCGCTCCTGTGGAGGACGGCTCCATATGGACAGTCGAAAGTCGCATTTGGAAGATGCTCTGGACACTTACAGTAATACATTTACGCCTGAGGATGACAGTTGACTTGCTAACTTTAGGACTGCGGTTGTCATGAACAGTTTTGCACTCAAGTTTCCATCAATGAACAGTTTATAACTTCAACAAAACAGACTTCATGTTAAAACTATAATGAATTTCCTGGTTACACAATTGTACTTTGTGACTATATAGAACACGGTTATAGAAGCAAGTTATTTATAATCTATTATCACCCAAATGAGGATGGGTTCCCTTTTGAGTCTGGTTCCTCTCGAGGTTTCTTACTCATGTCGTCTGAGGGAGTTTTTCCTCACCACCGTCGCAACAGGCTTGCTCATTGGGGATAAATTAGGGATAAAATTAGCTCATGTTGAAAGCCTTTAATTTTCTGTAAAGCTGCTTTGCGACAATGTCTGTTGTTAAAAGCGCTATACAAATAAACTTGACTTGACTAAAAGGAAAGATATATTCCTATGGGGTGGTACAATGGTTAGCACTGTCACCTCACAGCAAGAAGGTCCTGGGTTCGAGCCCAGTGGCCGGCGATGGCCTTTCTGTGTGGAGTTTGCATGTTGTCCATGTGGGTTTGCTCTGGTGGCTCTAAATTGACCGTAGGTGTGAATGATTGCTTGTCTATGTGTCAGCCCTGTGATGACCTGGTGACTTATCCAAGGTGTACCCTGCCTCTTGCCCATAGTCAGCTGGGATAGGCTCCAGCTTGCCTGTGACCCTGTAGGAAAGGATAAGTGGCTGCAGATGATGGATAGATGGATGAGTCAAAACAAGGTCACGCATTAACGAATGATGTTTTTGCATTGTTGCTAAACTGACAAACCTTAAAAGAATGAATGTTATGTTTTCGCCTCCATTTGTTTGTTTGTCTGTTCTCAACAAAACACAAAAAGTGGTGAATGGATTTTGATGAAATTTTAAGGAAAGGTGAGCCATGGGCCATGGGAACGATTGGTTAGATTTTGATGCAAATCTGAATATGTATGTGGATCCAGGAATTTTTTTTTTGTCTGTTCCAAACGTAACTCCAAAAGTAGGGAACGGATTTGGATGAAATTTGGTGTACAGCTTTAGTATTATCCTAGGTTCAAGTGATTTGATTTTGATGTTGGTTTGGTAGAGGTATGCATTTGACCAAGTTTCTTTAGTTCAGTAGATGGAAAAAAAAGTGAATCATTGGACAAATTCAATAGTCTACATCAGCAGAGTCTACTAAACTTTTTCCCACAGAGTATCTCGCCACTGGGTCCAAATTGGTTGCTGTGGAAACCAGGTTCAGATTAGCAGTAAATCAGATTCGAATGAATAAAAAAAAGAAAGAAAGAAATGCACTGTGAGAAAAGGCATCTAATCTTGTTCTACAACAATCTTTTGCATATTTAAATTTTCTATTAGACGGGTTAATGGCACAGTAAAACACAATTATGGATTTGTGTCCTCCAGCTTGCAACATGATGTAGAAATAGTGTGCAATAGTTTCACTCCAAAACCAAGACTTGTTTCCCCCACCCCACCCCACCCCACCCCACCCACTATACTAATAATAGCATGTATAATTCTAATAGTATAAAAGTGACCATATTTTATCTTGTGGAAAAAAATCTTGTGTGATCTCCATGATTTAATTCAAACATCTGAAATCTCAGTGCATTATGCATTATTGTGACAGTATAAGAAATAAGCATAAACCTTTGCTGGCATATATGCAATGGCACTTCAAATGTTTGCGAAATACAGTTTGATAAAACTGTCTTGATATAACTGATGATACAAAACAGGATTTCTAAGACTTGTGGATTTGTGGATCCTACTGCACACATAAATCCTGGCAAGATTTCATATTTCTTTAAGCGTGAGCTCAATATTGTGGGTGGCGTAGCTGTCTAGAGGCTTCCAGAGATGAGAAATGGATGAAATCACAAAGGAGGTCAAATGTGTGACACTGCTGTTTAAGCTTATTCAAGGGAAATGGGGTTTGATCTCACATGCCTTCTGGATGTCTACTCAATGTGTGTCACCAGGGGCTGGTGAGTCTTAAGCTTAAAGGGATTGTCTCATGTCTATATGCCAACTAGATTAATAGGTGCCATTACATGCTAAAATCTGATCTTTAATCAAGGTAGAAAGACTTAACATTGTAAACCACATGAAAGCCTTTACACTGTTCATCTTATGATATTAAGCAGAAACTGCAATAAATTGACATGCACTTATTAAAGGTTTGCTCAGTGACAGCTCTAAAAGTGTAGGATGTTAAACAGACAAGAACAGCAAAAAGATCTTGTCCTATAACAACTCTTACATCTGTTTCCTTTGATTCATCCTCATCACACTTGGACTGACATGAATAATAATATTCAGGGAAGTAATTCAAAAACACAAGCTTGAATCAGGCTTGTAGTGCTCGAGTCCAGGACTCGTGCTCTAATTTTAAGGACTTATGATTTGACTTGGACTTGAGCACTGATGACTCGGACTCGTGCATTAACTGCATTCGGACTCGTAAATTGGAGACGAGGACTCGGATTTTTTCTTTATGTTTTGTAACATGCCATAATCATTTGGCATAAGATATTTATATCTACATTAATTTTTATACTAATTTAGTGCAAGAGAATGCACATTCACCTGTTCATACGTCATGTTCAGGAACAAACTAACATTAATGGCGCTAAAATGCCTGGAGAGAAGCGTTAGGATTGTCCGCTTTGCTTATACAGACTTCTCGTGCAGTGGGAAAAAAATGCACTGCAATGTGTTCCATATGTAGAAGAACTATCAAGGAGACAACGGGGACAACCTCGAACTTCAATCATCATTTGGAAAGACTACACCCAGAGAAGGAAGTGACACACTATTGCTGTGTTCACACTTATACCGGTACGAAAGTGGCATAACTGTATCGATACAAAGTATACCAGTACAGTTTAGTGCATCTGTCCACACTAGCGAGAAATGTTTGCGGTTTTCTTTCACGGTAGTTGAAATGCGCGTGCGCGAAATGTTTCCGTGGTTACCGAGTATCCTTCCGAGAATATGGCGGATGAAACAACGTGTGTGTGCTTTTTGTTGTCAGTGTACAGTCTGTATTTCTGATGGTCATTTATTCAGTCGAATCGTATAAAACGTGCCAGGCAGTTGAGAAAGAAACAAACGAATCTCCGTTCTTCACTATTTTATTCAGC
The DNA here is from genome assembly GCF_027579695.1 of Neoarius graeffei. NCBI lineage: Eukaryota > Metazoa > Chordata > Actinopteri > Siluriformes > Ariidae > Neoarius > Neoarius graeffei. The sequence goes on along the minus strand of NC_083578.1, from coordinate 21,062,799 downwards.
GAAGACATCGATTGAGGTGTGTGACTTTGCGCATGCGCATTATATTTGTATCGATACAGAGCCGCTTCATCTGTCCACACTACAGCGAAGCGCTACAGTACCGATACTGTACCGGTACGAAACCCATACATTTGTGGGTTTTGTACCGATACAGTTATACTGCTACAGTACCGGTATAGTTGCTAGTGTGGACAGGTGTTGCGGTACGAAAGTAGTTTCATATCGGTACAAAATCCCTAGTGTGGACAGGGTATAAAATGGGGCAGTCGAGCAGTAACGTTAGTCCAACACAGTAGCAGAGACGCTTTCACATAAAGGCAGCAACAGCCACCGTCAAATAGTGCAGTTGGAGTCTTGCTCTTGGACTCGACTCGGATCAGTAGTGGACTTGACTTGGACTCGACTCAAATTTTTCTTTAATGACTTGGACTTGACTCAGCTTTGAACACTGGAGACTTGAGACTGGACTCGGACTCGAGCTTTAGTGACTCAACTACAACACTGGCTTGAAATACTAGAAATAGTAATTTGTAAAACACTTGGGTATGTGCAGTTATAGGAAAATAACCAACAATGAGGTGGCACGAAGCAGCCAGACATGCAACGTAATCAAAGTTAACATTGTCAGTTTTCTAATATTAGTATGTCCTGAAGTGTTTTATTCCATAGCACAGCAACAATTACATTATAGGCATTTAGCAGATGCTCTTGTCTAGAGTGACATACAACATATCCAGAGCAGCCAGGGGTTAGGTGCCTTACTCATAGGCACTTCAGCCATTCCTGCTAGTCCAGGGAATCAAACCAGCAACCTTTTAGTTCCAAAGCTGCTTCTCTAACCATTTGGCCATGGCTTCCCAATTACACTTGTAACATAAAAATGAATGGCAGGTTGAACTTTTAATGAGTTTATAATCACACAATGTTGTAGAACATCCACTAAATGGTCCTTTACCAGTCTCTTTAAGTTAATAAGACAAGAAAAAAAAAAAAGCCATTTGTCATGTTACTGAAAAACTGCAAAGCATAAACTCGTCTGTCCTGAAGACTTTCCCATGGTGGAAAACCTACTGACTGTTACAAAGCACTGACGCTGGCGACTCCTTCCATAAATATATAAATGCCTCCTTATCATATCAGTGATTAGATGTTTTTATTTGTTTAGACAACAATGTGATATTTAAATCCATGTATTATTGTTACTATAGAAATGACAGAACATACTAGGACTAGCACATTAATCTAAGCTTATGATTTGAATTACACTTCATTCAGAGCTGTTGATCAATAGGAAATTAATCAACACCCTTTGATCAATCAGATTTAAAAATGTGACAGTGTTGAGGTGAATAATGTATGGTAATGCCGACACATAACTCACAAATCAAATGTCAACGTTAGCAAATTTGCAGCTCTTACCAAATGCTCCGAGCGTCCAGTTGGAACTCAGGATTAAGCCACTATTTATACAGAAGAACTCTAGAAAGCGCGAAAGGCTGAGTTTGTTTAAGTTGTTTGAGAAAGAGGATCTGGCAGCCGGTTCCTGGAGCTGTGAGGATGCCAGCTCTGATACTGGCCCAGGACTGGATATAGGCATAATGACAGAAGAAATGGGTTCCACCACCATGCTGGAAGAGAGAAGTGCACTCTTGCCTCCAGAGGCTCTGAACCAGCCGTGTCTCACCTTCTTATTGCTCTTGTGTCTTTCTTTGTGGATGATTTTAAAAGAAAATGAGCATCAGGAGTGAAAGATGTCCTTTAGTTTGACAAGTGAGTTAAGCTACCAGCAGATTTAGAGGAAACCTTCTAGTTTTCAAAGCGTAGCAAGAACGTAAGAATTAATTCTACATCCTGAGGTCTCTCTCTCTCTCTCTCTCTCTCTCTCACTCACACACACAAAGAAAGAGCACATCAATCAGATGTAAAATTTGATCCAGTCTGTATTGTGCAGCCCTCTGATCGTATCGTAAAGGCGATTTAGTGTAGTCGCTCTAACAAGTATCTGTGTGACATATGTCAGAGATGTTAAATCCCCTCTCAAGTGTAATCCAGGTTTAGGGGATTTATGTGGACTACTGTGCATAGTAGCACAACAGGGGTGGGGTGGGGAAAAGAGACCGGCTGGACCTCTGTTCAAGCTTTTTGCCAATTTTACGCAAAAAATCAATATCAGAAAATACAGTTACGGTAAATGTTTCCATTAACTTCTTTTTTAGGCAAAATTTTGAAGGCAAGGTAAAACGATTAGGGCGAGTAAAAAGCCACGATGAAGAAAAGAGATGCAAACAAACAGTAGCATAAATCTATACGTTATAAACAACAGAAAGAAAAATGACCCATTAAACATATTTTTGAGTTGTGAATATTCTACGCAGTAGGCGTCATGTTTTGTTTATTTGTGTAAAAAAAAACATACAGTGTCTTGCAAAAGTATTCATCCCCCTTGGTGTTTGTCCTGTTTTGTCACATTACAAGCTGAAATTAAAATTGATTTTTGGAGGATTAGCACCATTTGATTTACACAACTTGCCTACCACTTTAAAGATGTAAATTGTTTTTTTATTGTAACACAAACAATAATAAAGATGAAAAAACAGAAATCTGGAGTGTGCATAGGTATTTACCCCCTTTTGTATGAAACCCCTAAATAAGAGCTGGTCCAACCAGTTCACTTCATAAGTCACATAATTAGTTGATTAAGATCCACCTGTGTGCAATCAGAGTGTCACATGATCTGTCACATGATGTCTGTATAAATCAGCCTGTTCTGGAAGGATCCTGACTCTGCATCACTACTAAGCAAGCAACATGAAAACCAAGGAGCCTCCAAACAGGTCAGAGACAAAGTTGTGGAGAAGTATAGATCAAGGTTGGGTTATAAAAAAAATATCCCAAACTTTGAATATCCCACAGAGCACCATTAAATCCATTATAGCAAAATGGAAAGAATATGGCACCACTGCAAACCTGACAAGAGAAGGCCGTCCACCAAAACTCACAGACCAGGCAAGGAGGGCATTAATCAGAGATGCAACAAAGACACCAAAGATAACACTGAAGGAGCTGCAAAGATCCACAGCGGCGATGGGAGGATCTGTCCATAGGACCACTTTAAGCCATACACTCCACAGAGCGGGGCTTTATGGAAGAGTGGCCAGAAAAAAAGCCATTGCTTAAAGAAAAAAATAAGAAAACACGTTTGGAGTTTGCCCAGCAGCATGTGTCAGACTCCCCAAACACATGGAAGAAGATTCTCTGGTCAAATGAGACTAAAATTGATCTTTTTGGCCATCATGGGAAATGCCATGTGTGATGCAAACCGAACACTCTGAGAACACCATTCCTACACTGAAGCATGGTGGTGGTAACATCATGTTGTGGGGATAATTTTCATCTGCAGGGACAGGAAAGCTGGTCAGGACTGAAGGAAAGATGGATGGCACTAAATACAGGGCAATTCTGGAGGAAAACTTGTTTGAGTCAGCCAGAGGTTTGAGACTGGGACAAAAGTTCACATTCCAGCAGGACAATGACCCGAAATATACTGCTAAAGCTGCACTGGAATGGTTTAAAACGGAAACATTTAAATGTCTTGGAATGGCCTAATCAAAGCCCAGACCTCAGTCCAATTGAGAATCTATAGCATAACTTGAAGATTGCTGTACACCAGCACAACCCATCTAACTTGAAGGAGTTGGAGCAGTTTTGTCTTGAGGAATGGGCAAAAATCCCAGTGGCTAGATGTGCTAAGCTAATAGAGACATACACCCGGTAATTGCAGCAAAAGGTGGCTCTACAAAGTATTGACTCTGGGGGGTGAATACTTAAGCACACTCCAGATTTCTGTTTTTTTTTCATCTTAATTATTGTTTGTTTCACAATAAAACAACAATTTCACCTTTAAAGTGGTGTAAATCAAATAGCGCTAACCCTCCAAAAATCAATTTTAATTCCAGCTTGTAATGTGACAAAACACGACAAACACCAAGGGGGATGAATACTTTTGCAAGACACTGTATACCACAGCACTGTTGAATTGTTGAGTCAGAACTAACAGTTGTTCGTTCCACAACATTAAATGTAACTATAAACAGTTAAAAAGTACAATATGGTTAAAAAAAAAAGGTCAAAAAAATTTTTAAATGGTAATTGTTGCGATGTAAAAGGAATAAAACACTTTGAGACATGCTGTTAATGGACTTCACTGGAGATCATACAAACATTTTTAGAAGTAAACATACCGAGAAAGTATTTTGTTGCTCAGAGATTCTCCAGTGAAGCACAAATATTCGTTTATCACACGTACTCGTTTCATCTTGAGGAATAAATCGATATTTCCACTTTATCTGAGAATGTTTTACATTGGCTTTTCCGTGCAGGTTTTTAAACTTGTATTTTATTTTTAAAAAAAAGGAAGAAAATGTTGCAGGAGGGAGAGAGAAAGAGAGAAAATACAAGATGTGTATCCATTATGGAGAAACCTGCAGATCTGCAAGAGAAAAAAGAGCAATAGGAGGGACAAAAATATACCTCACAGAATATGAGACTAAGGCTTTGAAACTGAAATACAGAAGGGTCTTGCATACAAAGGAAACTATGGATCTAAGATTCTGTGCCTGGGTAAGTAATTCTGAAAAAGAGAGAGAAAAAAAAAGATATGACATCGCTGGAGCCTGTCTGTTGGTGTATAAAGGACACAGATAAAAGGCTCAGAGAGGGCTTCTCATGTCACAATGCTTTCTATCAGGCTCACCATCTAGCTGAAGTGAGAGCAGGTAAACGTGGCTCACCCCGAGGACCACTGAGAAGAACAGTGAAAAGCAGCCTTACTAAAGGGGAGGAGGAGGCTGCGGTGGCGTTAATTGAAACAATGCCAAAAATAGTTTGTATATTACTGGGTGTCGTCTTGTCAGCTCACAAAAAGCGAAATTAATTTTGCCCAAAACGAATCACGTTGCTCTGGAACACAACGTCCCATTTTCTCATTATTTCTCTACTTCATTGTATTGCGGAAATCCTTTTAAAAGCCACATTTACTTCATATACCAGGAGGAGGATTTAAGGGGAAGATCAATTTGCAAAGTTCGTTTATTAGAGCTGCACTGACACGGAAATGAATTTTTCATTACTCCAGGCTGTACTCCATCAATCAAGATTGATGTTTATGAATTAACATTTCCACATCATTTGACATTTCCGAGTCGAATTAAGAACTCTCGGATGCTGAAAACAAATCTTCGAAATCACCTCACATTAAATGACGGCTTTGTGAAAGGTTGTTTAATAATGGTGGTATGAGCATGGCGGTTGTAGTTGTGGAAGCTGCTCGGTTTGTGCAGGGTGTACAAAGCGGGACAGGGTAAAGGACTAAAGCCCTGCTGCATCACTCTGGACATGAATCCCACTGGTGCCACAATCAGCGAGTACTGAATCACAAAAAAGTGATAACATTTCCACCACTGCAAACGCATTCAAAGTCAAAGCCCTTCCCGCACCTTTCATGGCGTGTTTGGCGGCGCCAATCTCCGTTTCGTAGCCCTCGGCCTCTTGCCCATATTACATAGCTAGGGTTACAGTGGAGGGCTAGTCCTCTGGTAACCGTGAGAGCAAACACATTGCAATTACAGTGGCATGCAAAAGTTTGGGCACCCTTCCTGAAAATGTCTGTTACTGTGAATAGTTAAGTGAGCAGAAGGTGAACTGATCACCAAAAGGCATGAAGGTAAAGACGACACATTTCTTTTCAGCGTTTTCTGCAAGATTTGTGTATTATTTTTGTTTTGTACAATTGGAGAGTGACAAAAGAAAAGGAACAACATGCGAAAGTTTGGGCACCCCAATACATTTGAGTTCTCAGGTAACTTTTACCAAGGTTCCAGACATTAATTGGCTTATTGAGCTGTGGATTGTTCAAATTCTTTGTTAGGAAAGGTCAGATCATACAGATTTCAAAGCTGTATAAATTCTCTGACTCCTCAAACTTGTCCCTAAAATCAACAGCCATGGGCTCCTCTAAGCAACTCCCTCGCATTCTGAATAATAAAATAATTGATGCTCACAAAGCAGGAGAAGGCTACAAGAACAGAGCAAAGTGTTTTCAGGTAGCTGTTTCCTCAGATTGTAATGTTATTAAGAAATGGCAGTTAACAGAAACAGTGGAGATCAAGGTGAGGTCTGGAAGATGAAGAAAACTTTCTGAAAGAACTGCTTGTTGGATTGCTAGAAAGACAAATGAAAACCCCTGTTTGACTGCAAAAGACCTTGAGAAAGATTTAGCAGACCCTGGAGTGGTGGTGCACGGTTCTACTATGCAGCAACACCTGAACAAATATGACCTTCATGGAAGAGTCATCAGAAGAAAACCTTTCCTGCATCCTAGCCACAAAATTCAGCGTCTGAAGTTTGCAAATGAACATCTAAATAAGCCTGATGCATTTTGGAAACAAGTCCTGTGGACTGATGAAATCAAAATAGAACTTTTTGGCCACAATGTGCAAAGGTATGTTTGGAGAAAAAGGGTGCCAAATTCCAGGAAAAGAACACCTCTCCAACTCTGAAGCATGGGTGTGGATCGATCATGCTTTGGGGTTGTGTTGCAGCCAGTGGCACAGGGCACATTTCATTGGTCGAGGGAAGCATGGATTTGAATAAATACCAGCAAACTCTGGAAGCAAACATCACACCATCTGTAAAAAAGTTGAAGTTAAAAAGAGGACGGGTCCTACAATAAGACGATGATCCAAAACACACCTCAAAATCTACAATGGAATACCTCAAGAGGCCCAAGCTGAAGGTTTTGCCCTGGCCCTCACAGTCCCCTGACCTAAACATCATTGAAAATCTGTGGATAGATCTCAAAAGAGCAGTGCATGCAAGACAGCCCAGGAAACTTGTAGAACTGGAAGCCTTTTGCAAGGACGAATGCGCGAAAATCCCCCAGGTAAGAAATGAAAGATTATTAGCTGGCTACAAAAAGTGTTTACAAGCTGTGATGCTTACCAAAGGAGGTGTTACTAGGTACTAACCATGCAGGGTGCCCAAACTTTTGCTTTCCTTTTTTGTTATTTAGAAAATGTAAAAGATGAAAATTAAAAATTGTTTTTGCTTAAAATATAAAGGGAATGAGTCATCTTTAACTTTATGCCTTTTGGAGATCATTTCATCTTCAACTTGCTTAACTGTTCACAGTAACAGCAATTTTGACCAGGGGTGCCCAAACTTTTGCATACCGCTGTATGTATTAAATATTCTCACCTTGAAGGCGACATATTATGAGACAACTCACTTTTTCAGTGCTTGTGCACATATATTTTGGTATCTGGAGTGCCTAGCAACCTACAAACTCTGAAATAAGACACTTAGGCTGCCTAGATCAGAAAACATGTTCAGATTTGCCTCCTCTTTCTATGTCACAAGGGGGGCTCATTAGAATTATCTAAGTATCTTGATTCATGGCTTGAGAACTGCCTTTTGCGAATGAATATTCATGAGGAAATATGTCTATCTACTCTGAGGAATGTGCTACCTGATTGGCCGGCAGAAGAGGGGGGTGGAGTGAGCAGTGGCTTATTATCATTTAAAGGAACAGGCACTCAAATCGACTGTTTTGAACATGGCTGTTTAGACAAGGTGAGAAGGTGCTGTGGTGCTTTTGATCAAAGTATCTCATCTCATCTCATTATCTCTAGCCGCTTTATCCTATTCTACAGGGTCGCAGGCAAGCTGGAGCCTATCCTAGCTGATTACGGGCGAAAGGCGGGGTACACCCTGGACAAGTCGCCAGGTCATCACAGGGCTGACACATAGACACAGACAACCATTCACACTCACATTCACACCTACGGTCAATTTAGAGTCACCAGTTAACCTAACCTGCATGTCTTTGGACTGTGGGGGAAACCGGAGCACCCGGAGGAAACCCACGCGGACACGGGGAGAACATGCAAACTCCACACAGAAAGGCCCTCGCCGGCCACGGGGCTCGAACCCGGACCTTCTTGCTGTGAGGCGACAGCGCTAACCACCACACCACCGTGCCGCCCTTGATCAAAGTATGTCACAGACATTTCATTAAGACCGCAGTATCATATATTATAGGCGTAATAGATCACCATTAATGTGTCCTGCATTGTTATGAATCAGATGGACGCTAAACAGCCCCAGAAACACAGTAATGTCTGACATGAAACCTACATTTAGCTATTGTTTGGGTTCCTTTCAATAGTGTAGCCTTGTATTATAACTTCGTTCACAATCTTGTCTACATAAGTAGGCAGGTTGGTGAATGCTGCACCACTGAATCACAGGTGTCATGATTCCTGCTGCCAAATGAGGTGTAACATTTTCAGTAGAGCACAGCGCCTTTTGTGCACTAAGCACGAGACTAAACAAATCCTAAGACGGTTATGGCAATTTTCTTAGTGTATTGGCCTGAAAATACAAAGCCACCCACAAGTGAACACTTGACTCAGGTTCTGCACTTGTGGGTGGCTTTGTATAAAAATAATTACTGCCGTTAGTGAAAATTATCTGTGGTGTGAAATCAGGAGCTGCAGTCTGGGCTGTTTGGTTTTGACTAAGAATAACATCGGGTTTTTATTGGTTGTGTTCTAAAACTACTGCTGATTTGGCTTATTAATCAGCAAACATTCATTCATTCAGTCGGTCACTCATTCATCTTTTGTAACTACTTTATCCTTGAAAAGCAAAAATTTGCATCCTACATGGTTTCTGGGGGAAAATATATATAATATATGAGAGAGAGAGAGAGAGAGAGAGAGAGAGAGAGGATATTACACGGTTGCGTGAAGATATGTAGTTTATCTTCAAGTGCTGAATGGATATATCACGAGTGAGCCTTGAAGCAAATGAGTGAAAATATTTTCAACACAAAAAGATAAACTTCATATCTTTGTACCACTGTGTAATGTTCTTTACTGGAATCAAAAGAATTTTATTTTTGAACCGGTCCACCATTTTGACAACATGCGTCAAGTTAGCGAGAAAACATTGGGAGTAATGTCATCGGAATGAAATATCGGGAATAATTTTTTTCGCGGTCCGGTTTCCATCAAATCCTGGGTCCGTATCCTACGATACGGACCCCAGTTACGGACCTCTGGCGACTCGCTCATTCACAACAATAACAAACATAGTAGCATTTTTTTGTCAACATTTATTTTCGCATTTCTCAGGAGAATAGCATTAATTTTACAGCATGGATAGTGATAACAACAGTCTTCACAGCGAAAGCGAGTTTTACTACCCTGAGGAAGAAGAAATAAAATCAAACATTTCAGGAGAAAGCTAAAAACCTGTAACTGTTGCTAACGCCGAGCAAAAACCTGGCTGAATCCTGAATGACTCAATTTTGTATAAATAGGGGACTACATAGGCGACAAAATGTAGTTTTTTTCCTGCCATGGAAGTGCATTTGTATACTGAGGAGGAAGCCATTTGCATTACAGCTGTGAATAAGGATTCAAAATGGCGGCTCGCCTCGGCTCGGTTTTCCCTTTCAGGTGCTCTCGTTTTCTGTTAGAATTTGGTAAAGAAAAAAATAAACATATTATTTACCAGCTTAAGGTCGGTCCGTATGGTGAAAATACTGTGACCTCGGCCTTAAATACTGACCTCGGCCCAGAGGGCCTCGCTCAGTACTTTCAAGACCTCGGTCATGGTATTTCATGATACAGACCTCCTGGTGGTGTAGTGGTTAGCGCTGTCGCCTCACAGCAAGAATGTCCGGGTTCGAGCCCCGTGGCCGGCGAGGGCCTTTCTGTGTGGAGTTTGCTTGTTCTCCCCGTGTCCATGTGGGTTTCCTCCGGGTGCTCCGGTTTCCCCCACAGTCCAAAGGCATGCAGGTTAGGTTAACTGGTGACTCTAAATTGACCGTAGGTGTGAATGGTTGTCTGTGTCTATGTGTCAGCCCTGTGATGACCTGGTGACTTGTCCAGGGTGTACCCCGCCTTTCGCCCATAGTCAGCTGGGATAGGCTCCAGCTTGCCTGCGACCCTGTAGAACAGGGTCGCAGGCAAGCTGGAGCCTATCCCAGCTGACTATGGGCGAAAGGCGGGGTACCAAAGCTTCATTAGATATCCTTCAGACATATTTACAACAGAAAAAACATACCAACGGACATCGAAAAACTGGAAAAGAGACACATCGGAGATGTAAAACTTCCATGCTCTTGAGCGACTGTGACAATTTGTAGACAAACATGGCCACCAGGTATTTCAATTTTGTAAATTGCCCCTAGTTGTGAATGAGTCGAGTCTGTTGATATAAATGTGTCTTGGATTGGTCCAGTGTACCATCCAGGGTGCGTTCTCACCACACTCTTGATATTCCTGGGAGATGCTCTGGATCTACCATGACCTGAAAGCATGGATTAATCGCTTGCTGAATATGAAGTTATGATAAATTAAATACAATCAACAGTTTGAAAATAAGTTAAACAGTTAAAACTGATATAAACTATTTGCCGGTAATGTGATTATGAAGCAACATCTGCAAAAAATAAAATCGCTTCATGTCTCATTGCTCCAATTTAAATGTCTTCTTCGTTTTTTTCTAAGGGTACGTACTCATCTTTGTCACTCATCTGGAATTGTAGTCTACATATCAAATGTATACATAATGCCGTACTTCGTTCATTCTACATTGTAAAGTTTATGTAATATCTTGCCCTTTAAGTCAGAATTAATTTAAATAATGAAAAAAAACAAAAACAAAAATAAAGATAGTTTGTTCATCAGATGTCCATCCTACCTGGTATACTTTCAACATATAATGTAAGTTATAAAACAGATGCTTAGTTGAACACTGCTCTGCATTCTTCATATGTTGCATAAATATGAAGTTTGGAATATATCCTGGGCTTCTTTATGGGATATTAAGTTTTTTACTACCAAGATACATTACTCCAGGTCTCTCTTGGACATGTATATTATTACTCCAAGCCTCTCTACTGGACATGTATATTATTACTCCAAATCTCTCTATGGAACATGTGCATTATTCCTCCAAGCTTCTCTATTGGACATGTACATTATTAGTACATATTTTTTATTGGACATTATTTCAAATGGGGCGGCACGGTGGTGTAGTGGTTAGCACTGTCGCCTCACAGCAAGAAGGTCTGGGTTCGAGCCCCGTGGCCGGCGAGGGCCTTTCTGTGCGGAGTTTGCATGTTGTCCACGTGGGTTTCCTCCGGGTGCTCCGGTTTCCCCCACAGTCCAAAGACATGCAGGTTAGGTTAACTGGTGACTCTAAATTGACCGTAGATGTGAATGTGAATGGTTGTCTGTGTCTATGTGTCAGCCCTGTGTTGACTTGGCGACTTGTCCAGGGTGTACCCTGCCTTTCGCCCGTAGTCAGCTGCATGGGCGCCGCCAGGGGGGGAAGGTTAGAACAATTCTAGGGGCCCAGCACTGCCATGGGGCCCTTTAAGGGGCTGATAATATGCTTTTAATAAGACTTTTGAAATAACAACAATGCAATATTCCATCTGGTAAAATGAGCTAATTGAACAAGGTTGTCTATTTCTTGAGTTCTTCAACATATTGTCATTTAACCCTCCCCCTTTTGCGAAATGGTACGGTCCAGTTCTGGTAGAAGCGCGATGCGTTAAATCTGTGTGCTGATCAGTGCAACGCTACTTGCTGCTGTGTCGCGGTGCAGCAGCCAGCCAGCAGTGGAGTGCGTACAGTCTATGATCGCTAAATACGAAGAGTAGCTGTCAAAAACGTAAAGAAAGGCAGCTGAAAGCTGAGAGGGACCGGAGAGGCAGGCAACTGGTCACTCAGTTTTTCCCAAAGAAAGGTAGCTATCGCTCACATGTGTGTTCAAAATATTAGCGAATGGTAAATGAACAGTATGAACGTGGTTGGATTAGCCTATCAAGAGAACACTTTTACAGTTTGTACAGTGACATTTTTTCCATTTTAATAACTGAACTGACTTGTGTGATAAACAAGATGAAATATTACGTTATGCTGGTGCTAATAACTAGTGCTAATAACCAGTTTCATAACTAATGGGGTGCCCTAAATATGCACAGATTCAGCCTCAGGGGGACCTCCGCCCTACCAAACCACTGAACCCCCCTTTGGAGAAGGAGGTAAGCAGCAATACAACCCATAAATGCTTTAGGATTGAAGTTTTTAATGAGCGAGCGCCATATACAGTTTGCTAGATTAAGGTGTTGCTAATGTAACAGACGTTGCGTTGTGTTGTTCACCAGTCTTTTTATTCTGAAGAAATGAGACACAAATACACTGCTGAGGACGGGCTGCAAACGTCCAGTGGCATTGGCGCTTACATTTCCAAAACGAACTGAAAGAGGCCAGCGCCTCGTTCCCATAACTACCTGCGCTCTTAAAGTCCAGCGCAGAATTTCCCCACCACTACACACAATGGCAAGTGGAAAAAAATAAACCCGTTACACTAATAACGGACACCTGTCAAGTGTTTGACATGGTTACGTGTGTGGAATGTTCACACGTTCTAAACCATTGGTTTCAACCATTGGTTAATACATAAAATGTAATAAAGTCACAAACTCAAGGTCCATGGGCTATCAAAAGTCAAATAATGACAATAGTGCAATTGTGACGAGGGTGGGCAAAGTTGGGGGGCCCAAAATTCTAATCTTTCATGGGGCCCAAAATTTCTGGCGGCGCCCCTGGTCAGCTGGGATAGGCTCCAGCTTGCCTGCGACCCTGTAGAACAGGATAAAGCGTCTAGAGATAATGAGATGAGATTATTTCACACTTTATAGCATGAGTTCTCAAAGTGGGGTGCCAAGAGGAATAGCCAGCGGGTTTGTGATTTTTTTTTTTTTTTTTATGAGTGATTCCACGCTTATGGGTACTGAAATGGGGACATGAACTTATTTTTAAAAATTCACCTAAAACCATTTCTTTTTTTACCATCAGGTCACAAAACATGTAATCTTTAATGAATGATATGTTAAAAGATAACTTTAATTTTCTGAGATGTAATAAAAACATATTTATATGCCAAAGTCAGAACGTAACAGAAGTGTTGTGGACATATATATTCTCAATTTTAACAATGTAGAATTACTTTTTGAAACATAGGAAGGTGATGTTTTAGCAAATATAATTAATAAACATGTGTAGTAGAATAAACATACACATTCTTTCAATAAGATTAACATGGTATATAGCTAGATTGTAATTAATTTGTAACAGACGCGAGATGGACAATCGTAACAGAAGTAATGTAACAGACATCATTTTGGAACTCATAGGCTTGACTTTGGCATATAAATATTTTTTTTATTACATCTCAGAAAATTAAAGTTATCTTTTAACATATCATTCATTAAAGATTACATGTTTTGTGACCTGATGGTAAAAAAAGAAATGGTTTTAGGTGAATAAGTTCATGTCCCCATTTCAGTACCCATAAGCGTGGAATCACTCTTATAACAACCTACCATTATCAAATTTATCAGAGTCATTGTTGATCTCTTACGGGTGTTAGCAAATTTGACTGGTCTCTTGAATTGAAATGTCAACTTAAAAACAAGTAGCACTATAATTACTGTCAACTTGGACCTAATATGTTCTTTGGTGGAAAGTTTAGAAAAAGTTCTGTAGCTCTAATAATTAGACAGAATTTTTCTCTGGACATGAACTGAACTAAATGTGTCCTGAGCGGGTCTGTAGAATTTATTTTATAGTTAAAAGGGTCCCTGGTTACAAAAGGTTTGACAACTCCAGACTTACAAAGTTTAAGAGGAGTAATGAGCCATTCAGGATTCAACTTGTGGCATGGTTCACTGATTAAATTGGTTGAAACTTTAGGCCAAGTGTGCTTTTCTGTGGCTTACTCTTCCACCTGCTTTCAACATGAGGATTACATCAGCACGGATAATGGTAGAATAATTCATTATGGCAATTAAGTTGTTAAGAAAATCAGATGGTGTCTTTGCAACTGGCTTTGTGGAATATTTAGGCTATATACAGTGGCTTGTATAAGTATTGACCCCCTTGCACTTTTGCACATTTTGTAGTGTTACAACCTGGAAGTGAATTGGACTGACACAAAAAACAGGCATGTTGGTTGCAGAAAAATATTAATAGAGAATAATAAGAGTAAAAGGGCTTTGATTTTTCTAATTAAATTTGCTTAAATTAAGTCAAAGAATGGTCACGTGGACTGTGGTGGTTTTAGACGCACTCTTTCAGGGTCTCTGCACATTTCTGACCAGCAAAAATAATACTTTTTAAGACCATTTTAAGACCACTGAGTATAAAAAATAAGACCACTACCGCGGAACAAATACGTACAGTAAAAAAAAAAAAGCACACTCTAGGTTAAGTTCAAAGCATTTTTTAAAAATAAATAAGTGCATCTTCTGCAGAACCCACAGTATTTCTGCCTTCAGCGTAGCGGTTGGGGCGAATGCCGCGAAAGCACTTGTGCTGGGACCCGGAGACCAGGGCTCGAAATTAACTTTTTTTCTTTGTGTCCCCCAGTGGTCCCGAATTCTGTGTTGTATTGTCCCGAATGGAAGCAATAGTGTCCCCATTTTTTTCCTCTCTGAAATAACCAGTGGTTAATATTATCATATGAAGTTACTATTATATTTGTAACTATGCGATTTTGAACCCTTTATATCATTTTTACAATAAGTCACAAGACACAAGCGACACATGTCCTATACATCATCTACTTCAAAATTACAGTTATTGCATTTTCAGTTTATTAAACTTTGGCGATCTCACTGTATGAATAGATACCCGTTTATTTAAAGGGGCCAACTAGCTCATTCAGAAAATGTTTCAACTCCCTACATCTGCAGTACACTTTAGTTGAAAATAAGATCCCTTTTATGTTCATTTCATCTACTTATACCTTGAATATCTGTTGGCACTTATAAGGCCAACTTATAATTTTCACCATTACCGTTATCCATTTTATGAACTTTCCGTTATCCATTTTTTCCGTTATTCATTTTATCCATTTTTTCCGTTATCCAGCCACATCATTCCTGTTGTATTTTATAACGTGTCTAACAGTGTTCATTAAGTTCATTCAGTTGCTAGCGTTGCCTGCAGACCAGGCGATGACACTTTGGATCCTGAAGGTCCCGGAGACGTTATGTCTGGGCTTTCAGTTTCTTCCCCGCGGTCGGTCCGCTTCAACCACTTCAGCATTTTTGTTCTGGCAAGAGTCGGCGCAGCGTGTGCGGTAGCAATTCCATTCCAAGTCCATATAATGCGGACTCCGGCCGAAGATTCTAGAACAGAATGCGCTGCTCTGTAGCCTACGGATGCAGGTGCATCGAAAGTGTAGCTACTATGTATTTTTCGCTGTTAACGTTTTAAAATTAAAATTGACAAATTAGGTGAATGTCTACGTATGTGTTACGGCTTTGTAAATAATATTAATGTAGAACTTTTTTTCTAGATCTATTTTTTCCATTGTCCCGGGATTGTCCCAGATATAATAATTTTGGGTCCCGATGACATTTTTTATGGTCCCCGGGACGTCGGGACACCGTTAGTTTCGAGCGCTGCCGGAGACGCTAAAGCTGGCGTTGCACTTTTTGTGACCGTAGAGGCGAACATTGGCATGGGGACTGTTGTTGCCCGACTAGCAGCATAGCGCATATGCTTTTCCCCTTTCGAGTGAGCGTCAAGGGCTTTACAGCCCATTGTTGTTAACTTGATGTCTTTCCGACATACCTTACATCTCGCTTCATATTCTGAAGTTGCTGTTGTTAGCCAACTTTTGTATTTTGGCTCCTCAAGCCACTTGTTACTAAACTTACACTTCCCCATCTCCGCTCATGTTCAAGTTCAACCACTTCTTCCTCGTCTGCTCTACTCTCAATGGTTCTACTACATGGATAAAAGAACACACTGCCCCCTGTGGCGTGGTTCCTGCGCTATTAGAACTAGTGCTAGACACACAACGGCTCTTGTGCTACTTGTTCAGCATCTTGATAACAAACGACGCTGGTTGAATAAATAACGTTAGCGCGGAAAAAAAATCCAGACATATGTTTTTTTTTTTTCATTTACCGTAGGCTACCCGGATGAAATTTCATACCTCCCATGTGAAATTTAATACCATAGCTCAAAAAATAGCGAAATATAATGCTTTTTAAGACCTTAAAAAACACATATTAAAAATAAGACTTTTTAAGACTTTTTAAGGATCCGCGGAGACCCTGTACTTTTTCTCCTATAGACCCTTTTCAGTCACGTGACCTTCGTAAACGCGACCACCATTTTGGACATGTAGTGGACTTCGGCTCGAATCAGTTTGAATGCAAGGAAGGCGACAAACGAAAAACATAAAAGAAAAAGGAGCGAGATGCAGAAAACACCTTCACTATCCAGCGACGTAGGGCATTTACAGGGCGAGCAGAGGGAGAGGTATTTGCAAAAATTGAGGTTAGCAGGCTTAGAGAACGACGTTTACCTGCTTCCACCAGGATTGTTCACTGACGTACGGAAGTACACGAAGCCCTCGTCTTTACCTGACTTCAGCCCACATGATCTGTATACCTATGTCGTTAAAAACCCATCGCCATGCCATACACATACACGCCAACGTCCGAGGTTCCGGAGCGCGCTCCGGCTTGCTCCAGGGGTGCTCCATCCGAGGTTCCGGAGCGTGCTCCGGCTTGCTCCAGGAGTGCTCTGGCCGAGGTTCCGGAGCGCGCTCCGGCTTGCTCGCCCTCAAATTAAGCAGCGCGCTCTGTCTTGCTCGCCCTCAAATTAAGCAGCACGCTCTGGCTTGCTCCGGAGCAAGCCGGCGCGCGCTGCTTAATTTGATGGGGAGCAAGCCGGAGCGCGCTCCGGAACCTCGGCCGGAGCACTCCGGGAGCAAGCCGGAGCGCGCTGCTTAATTTGAGGGCGAGCAAGCCAGAGTGCGCTGCTTAATTCTCGGACGTTGGCTCCGGCAGCTATTTACACTGGATCCGGTGTAAATAGCTGCCAGATCATAATTGCAGTAAACTAGTAAATACAGTAAAGGAAAAACTTGAGACTGAAAGGTTTTAACAGTCATCCAAATGACTGAACGTAAACATTGCTACAGTAACATACCAGCTACTATGTTGTTGACATTAGCTAGTCAACAATAGCTACTACAGAAGAACAAAGAGGTTACAATGGGTTATTTTAGCCTATTTGGTTACACACTCGCCGCCACAGAATGTTAACAGCAATGTAATGCCTTTTCTGGCTAATTTTATTCGTCTTACCTCCAACAAAGTGGTCACTACACAAGCGCTGGTATGCCGAGGGCTGCCACTCTGTTAATGGCCGCTATCCATCTTCTCCGTCGGGATCTGATAAAATGATAAACCTTGCCTTGTTTGTTGATGGTTACTACATCCAGGTGCACAACAATATAGTGGCATGATGGAAGTCTTGCTGAAAATAAACACTTTCTTTGCTGCCGTTCCTCAATGTTGGCTGTGGTAAACTACTGGTAGTACATGTCCAAAATGGCGGCCGCGTTTGTCGTGACGTCACGTGAAAAGGGTCCATATGGATTTGCCTGATGGCAGAAAGGGAGTGACGTAGAAATTAAGCGAAGTGAGTGAAAGTTTGATTTTGAGTCAAGAATCATCAATTGGAATATTTTTCAGGAAAGACCTTTAGTTGGCATGACATTCATATTCTATTCGGGAGGCAGTGGCCTGTGGTCAGGGATTCACACTGTGACTCACATGGTTGACATTTCAAGTTTTAGCTGAAAATGTGTAAGTGTGCTAGACAGGGAGGTCTTAGTCGATACTTTTCAGGAACTGTGAATGTGGCTGATTCTCATCTGGTCTAAGGAGAATAAACAGGTGGCTGAAATAACACTATGGGCTTCTCTTTGTCTGAATTCGGAATTTATATTTAATATAAATCCATTTTTCAGTCCTGATACTGATAAGAAATATACTAAAATAGTGTTTGACAGAATAAGGGTCGATGATGGTACTATCGAAGAAGTTGAAAGCTTCTGTTACCTATGGTAGGTGACACTATTGACTGCGGTCAAGGTGCAGAGAGAGAGCAGTTCGAACCAGAATACCAGCTGCTTGGTCAAAATGGAGACAGATATCTTGTCTTTTGACGAATCAAGGAATTCCCTTAAAAAGTAGAGTATAAACATACTGTGCATGCATTAGGCCCGTACTTATATACGGAGCAGAAATATGGCCGATGACTAGGAACCTTGAAAACATGATGAAGAGATGTGATTGCCGGATGATCCGATATATGGCAAATATACATTGGGAAGAGGGAATATCAAGTGAGGAACTGATAGAGAGATGTCAAATGGAAAGCATACGGAATTTAATGAGAAGACAACGTTTGAGATGGTTCGGGCATATCAAAAGAAAAGAAGAGAGTAATTTGGTACGGAGAGCAGCAGAAGCTGTAATTGATGGAAGATGCCCTCAAGGAAGGCCCCTGAAAACATGGAAGAAGTGTATAGAGGAAGATCTGGGGGAACTTAACCTCAAAGAAGAGATGGTCTATAACAGACTTAGAGGCTGTCCACACGGCAACGGATTCAGGTGAATCTGATAAAATTGTTTATCGTTTCGGCCTGGCGTCCACACGGCACCAGCGTTTTGGGTGCCCCAAAACGATATTTTTTGAGAACGGGTTCCAGAGTGGAAAAATCTGGCAACGGCGCCGTTGCGAAGTCGTCTGGATGAGTAGAACGGATTTGTTTACGATGACGTCACAACCACATGACTAGAACAAGCAGCACTCTCGCTGTTTTGTATGAACCACTGCATTGCATTCACTTTTGTATACAGCTTTTCTTTTAAATAAACAAGTAACTGAACCATTTCTTGAATTTCTTTTTTTATTGGATAAGACTGCTTTTCAAAATATTCACACACAATATAAAAAGTTATATAAATTGTATAAAAATGCTTTTCAAAATGTTCACACACAATAAGAAAATTAAGTTATATAAAACTATGCACACTAATAAAACTAATTTGTACACACAGAAGGCACGAATTCCTCGCGTAGTCGCAGCCATCTTCTTCTTGTTGTTGTGTGTTTGTTCCTGAGAGTGCTTCACGCCGGGTAGAAGAAGGGGTTTATGCGCATGCGTCCTACTTCTTCTATTGTTCTGGTGTCTCTGATGGGACCGTCTTACAGCGCATGTAGAGGTGTGGCATGTGTATTGCATCGTTTTCAGCAAGCGTTGCGTTGCCATATGTACCTGATATTTTACTGATCCATTGCCCATGTGGACGCGATATTTTTTTTAATAAAATCTCGTTGCCGTTGTCATGTGGATGTAGCCTTAGATGGAGGACACTTATAGCTTGTCCAACCCCATGAAATGTGGGAACAAAAGGATGTTAAACGAAGAAGAAGAAGTGTTATAAAACGGTGTTATAATGGATGTTGTGATTCTTTTTTGGGTCAATACTTGACCCTGATTGCAGTCAATGCTAAATTGTCAAAAATGTGTGTGTTTTAGAACTGATGAAAGAAAACTAGTCTGTACAAGACTTAAATATTTGAACCTAAATCAAAATGCAGTACAGTTAGTACTCTGTGTTAAATACATTTTCTGTTGTGAAAGAGAAGAAAAAAAAAACTAACCTGAAGGAAGCAATGCGCTGGGGGCAAAGTCTCTCTCTCTCTCACACACACACACATACATACACTCTGCAGGAAATATTTATTTAGTGGCTTTGATTTGAATAAAATTCAGGGAAATTGGGTTGTCACCACTCTGGAGATTTCAACAACACTCAGAGCAACACTGCTATTAGAGGTTCATGATCATCTGTCAGGTAAAGTACAAAGAATTTATCAGTTAGTGCTAATTTAGTAATTCACCCAAACCTCTGGGTTTTAGCTGCCCTCAAAAAGGCTCTTAAACAGTAAAGCTTTTTGCCTGATTATTATGTCCTGGAGGGCGGCACGGTGGTGTAGTGGTTAGCGCTGTCGCCTCACAGCAAGAAGGTCCGGGTTCGAGCCCCGTGGCCGGCGAGGGCCTTTCTGTGCGGAGTTTGCATGTTCTCCCCGTGTCCGCGTGGGTTTCCTCCGGGTGCTCCGGTTTCCCCCACAGTCCAAAGACATGCAGGTTAGGTTAACTGGTGACTCTAAATTGACCGTAGGTGTGAATGTGAGTGTGAATGGTTGTGTGTCTATGTGTCAGCCCTGTGATGACCTGGCGACTTGTCCAGGGTGTACCCTGCCTTTCGCCTGTAGTCAGCTGGGATAGGCTCCAGCTTGCCTGCGACCCTGTAGAACAGGATAAAGCGGCTACAGATAATGAGATGAGATTATGTCCTGGAATACATACTTTACTTGCTAACCTGGGTACGACATTATACACATTTTTAAATTATTATTTTCATTGTCTCACTTTTTTTTTTAAAGCTCTGAGTAATTATAGTCAGAGCTACTTCTTCTTTCAAAGAACAAAATATATAAATGTGGTCCAAGGTGAAACAAGGTGTAAAAAAAAAAAAATCGCACTTTTCTTGTTCTATTATGTCAGTTGGTCAGATTTGTTATTTGTTAAATGTGAAATTTATTTGTGAAATTGATTTGTTATTTGTTAAATGTTATTGTCATTAAAACAAAGCGATTATTGGATTATTTAATTCAGTTAAATGATTACTACTTGCTCCTACTTGTTTCTAATGTAACGTCAGTGCTACTTTTAACATGTACGATCGAAGTGATCTGAGAAAACATGACTGGCTAGAATTCTTCTTCTCCCATGTCCAAGACGACAAGCTACAAGGCCTTTTCACTGAAACAAACATGCTAATAAGCCCTACACTATGAAACACACACACACACACACACATACAAATATTTCACACATACACACGCTCAGAGGGAGAGCTCACAGTGAAGGTTCCTGTTGGTTCATAGACGTCAGGAGCGGCACCGAGAGGGCAGCCTCCGGTACAGAGTGCACGAAAGGCTGAGAGAACAGATGGTGGCACAGAGGAAAGGATTGGGAGTCCTGCTGCTACACTTTCCCCATGTGGACGACGGAGGAAGGAGGGGAGCTCACACATTTCTGTTTTAGCTAATCCTGTATCTCTGTCGAGTCGACTCTTGTTCTGGCCAAAAATCAGGATCATGTGACAGTAAGGCCTGTTCTACAGGTGTCAGAAGTGTGACCTATTATTTGGCCAGATTGTATTTAATACATACTCAGCCAACAACAATCATATCATTTCAAAGATTCATTCATTCATTCATTCATCTTCAGCAACTTTACCCTGTTCAGAGTGAAGTGATCAGGAACACTGGGTGTGAAATGGGAATACATTCTTACTGGGACACCAGTCCAATGCCAAGCTCCATGCACACACACACACACACACACACACACACACACACACACACACACAGTTGTGGTTAGAAGTTTACATACAGTGACATGAATGTCATCTTGGATATGAATGTCATGGCAATATTTGGGCTTTCAGTCATTTCTCTGAACTGTTCTTTTTCTGTGGCAGAAAACAGCATACATCTTATTAAAAAAAAAAGCTAGAATTCGGTGCACAATTTTCTTTGGGTTTTCTAAAATCAACACTGGGTCAAAAGTACAACCCCGATTCCAAAAAAGTTGGGACAAAGTACAAATTGTAAATAAAAACGGAATGTAATGATGTGGAAGTTTCAAAATTCCATATTTTATTCAGAATAGAACATAGATGACATATCAAATGTTTAAACTGAGAAAATGTATCATTTAAAGAGAAAAATTAGGTGATTTTAAATTTCATGACAACAACACATCTCAAAAAAGTTGGGACAAGGCCATGTTTCCCACTGTGAGACATCCCCTTTTCTCTTTACAACAGTCTGTAAACGTCTGGGGACTGAGGAGACAAGTTGCTCAAGTTTAGGGATAGGAATGTTAACCCATTCTTGTCTAATGTAGGATTCTAGTCGCTCAACTGTCTTAGGTCTTTTTTGTCGTATCTTCCGTTTTATGATGCGCCAAATGTTTTCTATGGGTGAAAGATCTGGACTGCAGGCTGGCCAGTTCAGTACCCGGACCCTTCTTCTACGCAGCCATGATGCTGTAATTGATGCAGTATGTGGTTTGGCATTGTCATGTTAGAAAATGCAAGGTCTTCCCTGAAAGAGATGTCGTCTGGATGGGAGCATATGTTGCTCTAGAACCTGGATATACCTTTCAGCATTGATGGTGTCTTTCCAGATGTGTAAGCTGCCCATGCCACACGCACTAATGCAACCCCATACCATCAGAGATGCAGGCTTCTGAACTGAGCGCTGATAACAACTTGGATCGTCCTTCTCCTCTTTAGTCCGAATGACACGGCGTCCCTGATTTCCATAAAGAACTTCAAATTTTGATTCGTCTGACCACAGAACAGTTTTCCACTTTGCCACAGTCAATTTTAAATGAGCTTTGGCCCAGAGAAGACGTCTGCGCTTCTGGATCATGTTTAGATACGGCTTCTTCTTTGAACTATAGAGTTTTAGCTGGCAACGGCGGATGGCACGGTGAATTGTGTTCACAGATAATGTTCTCTGGAAATATTCCTGAGCCCATTTTGTGATTTCCAATACAGAAGCATGCCTGTATGTGATGCAGTGCTGTCTAAGGGCCCGAAGATCACGGGCACCCAGTATGGTTTTCCGGCCTTGACCCTTACGCACAGAGATTCTTCCAGATTCTCTGAATCTTTTGATGATATTATGCACTGTAGATGATGATATGTTCAAACTCTTTGCAATTTTACACTATTGAACTCCTTTCTGATATTGTTCCACTATTTGTCGGTGCAGAATTAGGGGGATTGGTGATCCTCTTCCCATCTTTACTTCTGAGAGCCGCTGCCACTCCAAGATGCTCTTTTTATACCCAGTCATGTTAATGACCTATTGCCAATTGAACTAATGAGTTGCAATTTGGTCCTCCAGCTGTTCCGTTTTTGTACCTTTAACTTTTCCAGCCTCTTATTGCCCCTGTCCCAACTTTTTTGAGATGTGTTGCTGTCATGAAATTTCAAATGAGCCAATATTTGGCATGAAATTTCAAAATGTCTCACTTTCGACATTTGATATGTTGTCTATGTTCTATTGTGAATACAATATCAGTTTTTGAGATTTGTAAATTATTGTATTCCGTTTTTATTTACAATTTGTACTTTGTCCCAACTTTTTTGGAATCGGGGTTGTATACATACATGGTCAAAAAATATACATACAGCACACCTAATATTTGGGTAAAATGTCTCTTCGCAAGATTCAGCTAGTACTTTTTGTTTACCATGAACAAACTTATAGCAGAATTCTGATTGGATATTTCATGACTCTTCATGGTAGAATTGGTAGAGTTCAATTAAATTTGTTTTTTTTTCTTGGCATGGACTTGACTTATAAGCACGGTCTATATATTTTCAATAGGGGTGAAATCAGGACTTGTTTTAAGCTTAATGTTAGCCTGCTTTATCCTCCACAACCAGCTCTGATGAGTGTTTGGGTTCATTGTCCTGTTGTGACTCCCAATCGTGTTCAAGTTTCCAGTGGTTTGAGGTTATGCTGAAGAATTCTGAGGTAGTCCTCCTTCTTTATTATATCATCCACTTTGTGCAATGAACCAGTTCCACTGGCAGCAAAACAGCCTCAGAGCATGATGATCCTACCACCACCACCAGCTGGTACAGTGTCCCTCTGTACATGGTGGTCATTGTGGCCAAACAACTCAATCTTTGTCTCATCTGACCATACAGCCATCCTCCAGAAGGCTTTTTCTTTGTCCATGTGGTCAGCTTCAAACTTTACTTAAACTTGAAGGTGTCAATTCTGGAGCAGGGGGTTATTTCTTGGATAGCAGCCTCTTAGTCCAAGGTGTTGTAAAACTCACTGAACTGTAGACAGTGATCCATCAGCTTCCAGTTCATGGCAGGGCTGTGCCATGGTGGTTCCCAGGTTGTTCCTGACCATCCAAACCAATTTCCTTTCAGCGAAGGGTGACAGTTTGGGTTTTCTTGAAGTAAAGTGGCTTGGCAAAGTGACTACACCTCACAATAACTTACATACAATAGTTTGAACTGATCTTGGGATCTGCAGTTGTTTAGAAATGGCTCCAAGAGACATTCATGAATTGTGTATATCTGCAATCCTCTTTCTCAGCTCTGCACTGAGCTCATTGGACTTTCCCATTTTACTCTGTGTCGGTCAATCCAATGAGTGCTGTAAACAAACCCTTTTTATGAAGGCACAGAGACGCTACCAGCTGTAGTCAATCATGATCACTAACAGGAAGGTAAGAGACCTCAGCCTTGGCAAGATAAGAGACATTTTGGAAATTTCAGCACCTCTGAATTAATAATCTAAGTGAGCGTATGTAAATTTTTGACCCTGTATATATACTTTTGACCCAGTGTTGATTTCAGAAAATCCAAAGAAAATTGTGCATCGAATTCTAGGTTTGTTTGTTTTTTAAAGATGTATGCTGTACAATCATTCTGCCACAGAAAAAGAACAGTTCAGAGAAATTATTGAAAGCCCAATATTGTCATGACATTCATATCCAAGATGACATTCATGTCACTGTATGTAAACTTCTGACAAGGTGTGTAGCACTGAGTTGGCTTTAAGCCATGTCTGATGAGATTGAGTGGAATAACTTTTATTCTTTCCACATTCACTGAATCTTGAGAAACAGAGCATTTTTATGTTTTGCAAATTCAATAAATAAAAACTTTATACAAAACGTTCAACAAAATCATTTCCACTTAGGATGTAAACAAACCAGCAAAGTGACAGTAGCAGTTTGTGAAAAATGCTATAATAAAAATTCTTGAAAAAGAAAAAAAGACACGTTCTTCCTATCAAATACTTTTATTCCATATTTTGTTGTGTGGGATTTTTATTTTTTGGTGGTGGTGGTGGGGGTTCCTCCTTCTTTAGGGTTATTTTTTTTGGCAGTTGGCAAACCAACTTAAAGGTGCATTACTGCCACCGACTGGACTGGAGTGTGGAACAGGAGATACTGGGGGGGGGGGAACCTATATTTTTTAAGCTATTTTTGTCTCTTTTAAATACTTGATAGCAATTTTTGGGGTTTTGTTTTCAAGTACAGTTTTTATTTCATCCTCTGTTGGTTCAGCAACACGCTCTGCCATTTTGTTTTTCTCTACTCATGGTATATGAGCTGATAGCCTAGTAGTAGAGTAGCCGATCAGAGCACACGAGTGCTCATATCCAGTAAATGTGCATAGAATATATAGAATATATATTCTATGCACATTCACATATATATATATTCTATGCACATGGTGTAGTGGTTAGCGCTGTCGCCTCACAGCAAGAAGGTCCGGGTTTGAGCCTCGTGGCCGGCGAGGGCCTTTCTGTGCGGAGTTTGCATGTTCTCCCTGTGTCCGCGTGGGTTTCCTCCGGGTGCTCCGGTTTCCCCCACAGTCCAAAGACATGCAGGTTAGGTTAACTGGTGACTCTAAATTGACCGTAGGTGTGAATGTGAGTGTGAATGGTTGTCTGTGTCTATGTGTCAGCCCTGTGATGACCTGGCGACTTGTCCAGGGTGTACCCCGCCTTTCGCCTGTAGTCATCTGGGATGGGCTCCAGCTTGCCTGCGACTGTGTAGAACAGGATAAAGCGGCTAGAGATAATGAGATTATATATATATTAGGGCTGGGTATCACCAGATACCTCACGATACGATACTATGGCGATATTTTGCCTACGATAACGATAATATCACGATACAGCGATTCTGCGATAATCGATATATTGCAAGAAATTTCAACCACATCACAATATCTGTGTCACTGAAGAAAATCAGAATTTATTGACCACTGTAAAATTACATTTCACATACATAACTACACACTCTTGCCAGACATATATTTGTCTCTATTCCACTGCTGGCAAAACCAAGAGTTGCTTCACTACAACATACAGAAAATTCCCATTTCTGTGCTAGTATTATCAACTTTTCTGTAAGCATGGACACATCAGTGCTGCTTAACAAGCAGAATCAAATTGTTTAATGAAAACTTAAAACTTGCACTGCAGACTGCACATACATTTCAGTGCTAACACTAATATCAATTTGTTCTTTGTAAACTTGAGAACATATACCTGAGAACATTTAACTTGTGCTTATTTTGCAGGAACAACACACTGTCTGAAACACATTGAAAAGTGCAGTGGGCATCTTAATTGGAGCATCTTAATTTAATTGGAGCGAAACAGGTTTTGCAAAGTGCATTCTCTCTGTCCGGCTCACTGTTTTTTTTCTCCTTTCCTTTGGAATCCAAAGTGCCTCCAAACATCTGCCTTAAAGTTCGGCGGCGTCTCTAGGTTTACGTTAACAGCCATGCTTGCCTGTTTTTTTTCCTCACTGCAACCGCCAGGGAAAAAAGAGAAGACGAAGAGTGCCTTGCAGTGAGGGAGCGGCACAGCGACACCTCGCGGAGCGGAGGTGCGGAAGTCGTACTGGATTTACAACCCGTCTGAAACATGATTTTATTATTTGAAAAAATATCGATATTCAAATTTTGAGTATCGATATTGAATCGGAAGACAAAGTATCGCGATATATCGCCGTATCGATATTTTTGCACACCCCTAATATATATATATATATATATATATATATATATATATATATATATATATATATACAGTGGTGCTTGAAAGTTTGTGAACCCTTTAAAATTTTCTATATTTTTGCATAAATATGACCTAAAACATCATCAGATTGTCACACAAGTCCTAAAAATAGGTAAAGAGAACCCAGTTAAACAAATAAGACAAAAATATTATACTTGGTCATTTATTTATTGAGGAAAATGACCCAATATTACATATCTGCGAGTGGCAAAAGTATGTGAACCTCTAGGATTAATAGTTAATTTGAAGGTGAAATTAGAGTCAGGTGATTTCAATCGATGGGATGACAATCAGGTGTGAGTGGGCACACTGTTTTATTTAAAGAACAGGGATCTATCAAAGTCTGATCTTCACAACACATGTTTGTGGAAGTGTATAATAGTACGAACAAAGGAGATTTCTGAGGACCTCAGAAACAGCATTGTTGATGCTCATCAGGATGGAAAAGGTTACAAAAGCATCTCTAAAGAGTTTAGACTCCACCAATCCACAGTCAGACAGATTGTGTACAAATGCAGGAAATTTAAGACCATTGTTACCCTCCCCAGGAGTGGTCAACCAACAAAGATCACTCTAAGAGCAAGGCATGTAATAGTCGGCGAGGTCACAAAGGACCCCAGGGTAACTTCTAAGCAACTGAAGGCCTCTCTCACGTTGGTTAATATTAATGTTCATGAGTCCACCATCAGGAAAACACTGAACAACAATGGTGTGCATGGCAGGCTTGCAAGGAGAAAGCCACTGCTCTCCAAAAAGAACATTGCTGCTCATCTGCAGTTTGCTAAATATCACATGGACAAGCCAGACAGCTATTGGAAAAATGTTTTGTGAAGGATGAGACCAAAATAGAACATTTTGGTTGAAATGAGAAGCCTCATGTTTGGAGAAAGGAAAACACTGCATTCCAACATAAGAACCTTATCCCATCTGTGAAACATGGTGGTGGTAGTAACATGGTTTGGGCCTGTTTTGTTGCATCTGGGCCAGGATGGCTTGCCATCATTGATGGAACAATGAATTCTGAATTATACCAGTGAATTCTAAAGGAAAATGTCAGGACATCTGTCCATGAACTGAAGCTCAAGAGAAGGTGGGTCATGCAGCAAGACAATGACCCTAAGCACACAAGTCGTTCTACCAAAGAATGGTTAAAGAAGAATAATGTTAATGTTTTGGAATGGCCAAGTCAAAGTCCTGACCTTAATCCAATCGAAATGTTGTGGAAGGACCTGAAGCAAGCAGTTCATGTGAGGAAACCCACCAGCATCCCAGATTTGAAGCTGTTCTGTATTGAGGAATGGGCTAAAATTCCTCCAAGCCAGTGTGCAGGACTGATCAACAGTTACCAGAAACGTTTAGTTGCAGTTATTGCTGCACAAGGGGGTCACACCAGATACTGAAAGCAAAGGTTCACATACTTTTGCCACTCACAGATATGTAATATTGGATCATTTTCCTCAATAAATAAATGACCAAGTATAATATTTTTGTCTCATTTGTTTAACTGGGTTCTCTTTATCTACTTTTAGGACTTGTGTGAAAATCTGATGTTGTTTTAGGTCATTTTTATGCAGAAATATAGAAAATTCTAAAGGGTTCACAAACTTTCAAGCACCACTGTATATATATATATATATATATATATATATATATATATATATATATATATATATATATATATAAAGAAACACATAGTTATAACTTTTAAGGGGACTTTTAACGAGCTCCAGTAGAAGCATTTGCAGTACAATGCAAACACAGAACCAAAATGTGCATCAATAGTGTACCATGTCAGTAATTGAAAAAAAAAACACCTGAGGGGATTGGGATGCCATACTACGTGCACTACACTAAACTTTACATACGATTCAAGACCAAACACTGCCTATGAATCATTTCAGTGTGTCCTGACTCACGATTATATCCAGGCTGTAACACATGCTGCTGGTGTAATAAGATGACTAATGCAGTATCTTGCTATTGTCTGGACCCTGTGTGGCCAGGGCACAGTCAACTGCCTGGTATTTATTAAAGTCCTGCAGAGAGTCAATTGACCTAATTCAACCCTGCTGCCTTAAATGTTACTCTGCAGGGGATCGTTTAACACTGGTGCAAAAAAAAATAAACCCAAACAAAACAAAAAACTGAGTGCGTTCGAAATACACAGGAACATGAGTTTGCTATGTGGAGTGTCAAAATGTACCAGTATGTCACATAGAACAAGCCTCATTGTGACTAGAGCTTTTAGCAACGATGCTTGTATGCACGCGCGCACACACACACACATACACACACACACACACACACCCCTTTCTAGAGATTTACAGGAACATTATCACCCTCATTAATCTTCCTTGCCCATAATTCATAATTTGTTTTTCGTATTCCAACAAAATTACAGAGAAACAAATATCCATTGCATTTTGTATGTTATTAGTGAGGCTGTGAGTGTTGAGAGAGAGAGAGAGAGAGAGAGAGAGAGAGAGAGAGAGAGAGAGAACCCTATTTGGACAGTAATATTCACTTAAACACAGATCAACATTCATAGTTCGTCTTTGTGCTTAAATGACTGAATAATGGCCTCCAGAGCGAGGAACACACACTCTTAACTGTGATCTTATTCCTAATTTAGATCTGCCTGTTACATTCACATTTCCCTTCCTGCCAAAAAAAAATGCTTTAAATCTAATTATGCCTTGTACTTTTCTATGAAATGGATCCCCAGCCTTTGTGTACTGTTACACGTCAAGGAAATGCATAATCTTGGTCTACATGTATTCCTAAGAATATTCTAGCGCAAGTTTTCTTTCACAGAGCACTCTCGCACCGTCCTTTTGCTGACACAGCACCAACTGGACATATACAGGCCTCGGAAGTTGCATTTGTAGCACTGAGTTGCATTTCTGTTCACGATACCTGACCAAATGTAAGTGCAAAGAGAATAAGAACAAGAACAAACAGAGAGAAAAAGATTCTCTATCTATCAGAGTCAAATGGTGGGTGTATCTCAGCTAGAAGAATGAAACACTAGCTGTTCTCTGTAGGAAGGCAAACTTAATGAGTCACGCACCTTCCCCATCTCGCACAATTCACATACCTGAGCTGGACACCATGATGCACGGGAATTAAGTAGAAGCCGAAGTCAGGGACAAGAGCTCTTGATTTTAATGTGAAAGCAGAGTTTCTACATGAGGTAATGTGGCAAAAAAAAAAAGCCATTGAAAGTTTTCCAGAAGGGCTGAGTTTACATGTCTGGATGCATAACTCCCTGGTTAAGTCCTCTCCCTCAAGTTGTCTTGTTCCATCTTGTGTCTCATCATGAATGAGGTGTGACTGACCTTTAAATGACAAGTTTGTCCATGATAAATGACTTTCACTGTCTTGCTAATGAAATACCAGCAACAGAGAGCGGCCCTTGAAAGCCAGAACAGCTACTTGTGTGTTTTAGCATAGTGAAGAGGTTGCATTAACAGGGCAGGCTCTGACACTTACAGCTGTGGTTCAGGAGGAAATTCACACAATTGATACATGCTTTCTGTTTGAAATGTACATAAAAAGCCAAGGGTTTTATCACTCGTGGTGTGCTTTTTACAAGACTAATGCAGCTAGCAAATATTCTTAGCATGGGCGCCGCCAGGGGGGGAAAGGTTAGAACAATTCTAGGGGCCCAGCACTGCCATGGGCCGTTTAAGGGGCTGATAATATGTTTTTGATGATTTTAATAAGACTTTTGAAATAACAACAATGCAATATTCCATCTGGTAAAATGAGCTAATTGAACAAGGTTGTCTGTTTCTTGAGTTCTTCAACATATTGTCATTTAACCCTCCCCCTTTTGCGAAATGGTACAGTCCAGTTCTGGTAGAAGCGCGATGCGTTAAATCTGTGTGCTGATCAGTGCAACGCTACTTGCTGCTGTGTCGCGGTGCAGCAGCCAGCCAGCAGTGGAGTGCGTACAGTCTATGATCGCTAAATATGAAGAGTGGCTGTCAAAAACGTAAAGAAAGGCAGCTGAAAGCTGAGAGGGACCGGAGAGGCAGGCAACTGGTCACTCAGTTTTTCCCAAAGAAAGGTAGCTATCGCTCACATGTGTGTTCAAAATATTAGCGAATGGTAAATGAACAGTATGAACGTGGTTGGATTAGCCTATCAAGAGAACACTTTTACAGTTTGTACAGTGACTTTTTCCATTTTAATAACTGAACTGACTTGTGTGATAAACAAGATGAAATATTACGTTATGCTGGTGCTAATAACCAGTTTCATAACTAATGGGGTGCCCTAAATATGCACAGATTCAGCCTCAGGGGGACCTCCGCCCTACCAAACCACTGACCCCCCCTTTGGAGAAGGAGGTAAGCAGCAATACAACCCATAAATGCTTTAGGATTGAAGTTTTTAATGAGCGAGCGCCATATACAGTTTGCTAGATTAAAGTGTTGCTAATGTAACAGACGTTGCGTTGTGTTGTTCACCAGTCTTTTTATTCTGAAGAAATGAGACACAAATACACTGCTGAGGACGGGCTGCAAACGTCCAGTGGCATTGGCGCTTACATTTCCAAAACGAACTGAAAGAGGCCAGCGCCTCGTTCCCATAACTACCTGCGCTCTTAAAGTCCAGCGCAGAATTTCCCCACCACTACACACAACGGCAAGTGGAAAAAAATAAACCCGTTACACTAATAACGGACACCAGTCAAGTGTTTGACATGGTTACGTGTGTGGAATGTTCACACGTTCTAAACCATTGGTTTCAACCATTGGTTAATACATAAAATGTAATAAAGTCACAAACTCAAGGTCCATGGGCTATCAAAAGTCAAATAATGACAATAGTGCAATTGTGACGAGGGTGGGCAAAGTTGGGGGGCCCAAAATTCTAATCTTTCATGGGGCCCAAAATTTATGGCAGCGCCCCTGATTCTTAGCAACACTTCATCATGGGGTGGCACGGTGGTGTAGTGGTTAGCGCTGTCGCCTCACAGCAAGAAGGTCCGGGTTCGAGCCCCGTGGCTGGCGAGGGCCTTTCTGTGCGGAGTTTGAATGTTGTCTGCGTGGGTTTCCTCTGGGTGCTCCGGTTTCCTCCAAAGACATGCAGGTTAGGTTAACTGGTGACTCTAAATTGACCATGAGTGTGAATGGTTGTCTGTGTCTAATACCCTGTCCACACTAGGGATTTTGTACTGATACGAAACTACTTTCGTACTGCAACACCTGTCCACACTAGCAACTATACCGGTACTGTAGCGGTATAACTGTATTGGTACAAAACCCACAAATGTATGGGTTTCGTATCGGTGCTGTAGTGTGGACAGATGAAGCGGCTCTGTATCGATACAAATATAATGCGCGTGCGCAAAGTCACACACCTCAATCGATGTCTTCACTGAATAAAACAGTGAAGAATGGAGATTCGCTTGTTTCTTTCTCAACTGCCTCGCGCGTTTTATACGATTCGACTGAATAAATGACCACCAGAAATACAGACTGTACATTGACAACAAAAAGCACACACACGTTGTTTCATCCGTACGGAAGCCGAGAGAGGCCCTTCATATAATCCTTTTTTTTATTCACCTTGTTATCCCGAGATAACGACATAATTAATTCAGGATCTCGAGAAAACAACACAACTAATTCGAGATCTCGAGAAAACAAAACCGTTATTTTGAGATCTCGAGAAAACAAAATTATTCCGTGATCTCGAGAAAACAAAACAATTATTTCATGATCTCGAGTAAACAGCTGAGAAATGGTTCATTCAGGTGCGCCAAGAGACTTGTGATATGCTGACTTTGGGGCTATTTCTCATTCTGTATAGACGCAACTTTGGTCATTAGAATGTCTGGAATAATCGATCACCTAATAAGGCAATATTTTGATCAGGGGTTGACACAGGGAGAGATTGCATTAAGTCTTTTAATAAGGGATAATTTCAAAATTAGTCCGCAGCACCTCCGCAGAAGACTGGCCCGGCTTCGTCTCTACCGACGGAGATACAGTGATCCAGCTGAGATCAT
The DNA here is from genome assembly GCF_027579695.1 of Neoarius graeffei. NCBI lineage: Eukaryota > Metazoa > Chordata > Actinopteri > Siluriformes > Ariidae > Neoarius > Neoarius graeffei. The sequence goes on along the minus strand of NC_083578.1, from coordinate 21,030,108 downwards.
GAAATAATTGTTTTATTTTCTCGAGATCACGGAATAATTGTTTTGTTTTCTCGAGATCTCAAAATAACGGATGCCATATATTCTCGGAAGGAAGTTACTCGGTAACCACGGAAACATTTCGCGCATGCGCATTTCAACTACCGTGAAAGAAAACCGCAAACATTTCTCGCTAGTGTGGACAGATGCACTAAACTGTACCGGTATACTTTGTTTCAATACAGTTATACCACTTTCGTACCGGTATAAGTGTGAACACAGCATAAGTGTCAGCCCTGCGATGACCTGGCGACTTGTCCAGGGTGTACCCCGCCTTTCGCCCGTAGTCAGCTGGGATAGGCTCCAGCTTGCCTGCGACCCTGTAGAACAGGATAAAGCGGCTAGAGATAATGAGATGAGATGAGACCTCATCATGAAAGCTGTGCAGTCATTTTTCCATACTTGCCACAGTAAAGTCAGACATCTTGAACCATTTTACCTGGCCATCTTGAACCATTTTTTCAGATATTTAGTCAGTCAGTCGGGTTCAATGCCCGAACTGATAATCACATCATCAGTTTTTCATTGCCTAATCAGACACAAGGTACGCCAGCACTCTTGCTGGAGCAGTTGGGGGTTAGGTGCCTTGCTCAAGGGCACTTAACCCTTTGATGCAAAACATACGTATGCACACCCCTTCTAATGCACAACATGGGTCAAAAATGACCTGCATTCATTTTCCAGGTTATTTCATGCTGACTGAGTTTTTCTTTGCTCTATCTTTTGAAATCAATTTATTTTATGATTGAATATTCCAAGTATTATTTAAATATCTTGTTTTTAATTACCACAAATCATTCATTTAATTTTTTCTTTCCTACTTTATGAACAAAAATACCTTTTATATTACTACACATGGGTCATCCAAGTGTGATTTAAAATTAAATGTCTTAATACTATAATAATAATTTGGTTCAAGTAATTACTTTAGCAGTGAATGGGGCCAGTTATTTATTTATTAACTATGTAGTTAGCTAAGCCAACTACAATAAAATTAGCTAACTAAAGTAGAATATGTCAACAGCTCGGTAGCTAATAGTAATTACTTGTAACTTTCTGACAAGTAATCTACTCACTCTCAAGGGAACCTAAACATAATCCATTTTTTTCTAAGGTAATGCTCAAACAATTGAAAAACATTACTTGCATGTATTAGATGGGCAAAGGGCGCCGTGCTGAGCTGTGAAATGTCTGACACAAGCACAATTCACAGTTCCCACCAAACGCTGGAGTAAATGCATGCGGGTCGGTTCTGACCCATGTGTGTAAACTTGATGTAGAATTACAAAAGCTGTGCTTGTTCATGACTTAAGAAAGGAAAAATAAAAATGATGAGTTGTGCTAAACAAAAACAAGATATTTACTGCATATTTGGAAAAGTAAATGACAAAATGAATTTATTTCAAAAGTATATCATAGAAACACTCAGCCATACATGAAATAACCTGGAAAATGAATGCAGGTCATTTTTGACCCATGTTGTGCATTAGAAGGGTAGTGATACAAAAAGGGTTTTTATTTAAAAAGTAAGAAAGGAAAAAATAAAATAAGGATGTATGATGATCAAAAACAAGTTAATTGAGGAATACCTTGAATACTGAATGATGGAATTAATTTATTGCAAAGATAAAACTCAGCCGGGTCACTTTTGACCCATGTTTTGCATCGAAGGGTTAAACCAGTCCTGCTGGTCCAGGGAATCAAACCAACAACCTTTTGGTCCTAAAGCTGTTTCTCTAACCATTAGGCCATGGCTTCCCTCCCTCAGATATTTAAATACAGGCCTATTCTTAAAATTACACTGACATGACAAGGCTAATCCAGCTAGCAAGTAGTAGAAACACAGCAGCAGTCAGTATAATGAAATATGAGTACTTGCTTCAGTAAAGTCAGCCATTTTATATCCATCCATTATCTGTAACCACTTATCCTGTGCAGGGTTGCAGGCAAGCTGGAGTCTATCCCAGCTGACTATGGGCGAGAGGCGGGGTACACCCTGGACAAGTCGTCAGATCATCACAGGGCTGACACAGAGACAAACAACCATTCACGCTCACATTCACACCTACGGTCAATTTAGAGCCACCAATTAGCCTAACCTGCATGTCTTTGGACTGTGAGGGAAACCGGAGCACCCGGAGGAAACCCACATGGACACGGGGAGAACATGCAAACGCCACACAGACAGGCCCTCGTCAGCCACTGGGCTGGAACCCAGAACCTTCTTGTTGTGAGGCGACAGTGCTAACCACTACACCACTGTACCGCCTGTGCTTTAAATCCTTATATGCAGTGCTTTAAGTGGAAAAAAAAAGTGCCAGTACTCCCCATAGTCACCTGTTGGCATATGAGTTGGGCGGCTACGTATCTTACACCCAAGCTTTTTGTCTTTAAAAATAAGTCAGTCGTTCTGTGAGCAAAAATACTGTACTTGATCTTTTGACCAACAGTTTGGCCATTCATGTTGAAGGAGGTTATTGTTAACGTTCCAGTTGGCTGGAGTATCGGTAGCAACAGGCTCTTCGCTATTAGCAGACGCGCTAGTGTTAGCTTGCCGCTCCCTGCCTGCATTTTCTGCCACGGTAGAATTTGACTGTCGAAGAGCTGCGTCATCATCTGACTCCGTTTCGACTCTCATTCTCTTTGTGCCCTTTTGTAGCCATGCCAACATTACTGTCCCGTCTTTGTTTCTTTGTTTTTCCCACTTCTCCATGAACAAGCAAGTGTCACATAGTCCTGCATGTGTTGAGAGAGGCGAGTGTCACATAGTGCACCTTGGGTAATGTAGTTTAAATGTCATAATGAATCGTCAAGAGACAGTCTGATATGGAGAGGACAAGAAAGGGTACTGTGAGCTTGTGAGAAGTCCTGGCATGCTGTAAAAAGTCCCAGTACGCCAGGGGTTAAAATCTAGACGTGGCGGTACTGCATACCAGTGTGTACCGGCCCACTTAAAGCACTGCTTATATGTAGACCTATTCTACTTTTAAAAGAAATTGCATATGTAAACTAGAAGAGCACTCGGTAGTGTGCATACCTCCGCCAATCCACATTATTAACATCTAAATCAAATCACTTGAAGATTGAGATATTAAGACTGCACACCAGATTTCATCCAAATCCGTTCACTACGTTTTTGAGTTAGATTGGGAATAGACACAAAAATGTATATGCATTCATATACATATCCAGATTTGCATCAAAATCTAATCAATTATTCCTCGGCCCATGGCTCGCCTTTCCTTAAATGTCATCAAAATCCATTCACTACTTTTTGAGTCACGTTGGGAACAGACAAACAAACGGTGGTGAAAACATAGCCACTTCCAACAAAGTTGGCGGAGCTACCAATGTATTTTGAGAGGTAAGTATAAGTCATGGAGCTAATTGGCAGACACGGACATCCATTACTTGCTCTGGCTATTTCTACTTCTTGGAGCTCCGAAGGGAAAAGAAATACAGTCTTAGTTTATTCAAATAATAAGAAGAAACCTTTATACATCACATGCACACTTCAAGCACAGTGAAATTCATCCTCTGCATTTAACCCATCTGAAGCAGTGAACACACGCCATACATGTCAACCTATACGGAATGTCCGAATTTTATACGGATTTGATTCAATAAATGTAGTATACGGGCGTACAAATAAAGTTATACGGATTCTTTAAAAAAACTTCAATATTTATTTAGAGCTATAATCAATTCCCACGATGATAAAAGAGCGCATAACATTTACAAACGTACTGTACACCACAGAAAGCACAGACAGCCAGTAAAGAGTCTTATGAAATCGCGCGTTATCTTGTGGTAGCGAGACTTCGTTCCACTTTTGATCATGCGCACACCGCATTGCGAGAATCCTGCCAACCGGGAAGTAACATTTTGTTTGAAACGCGTATTTCCACCTGAGCGACTTTCACTAGCGACTGAAAAGATTCTGAATGGGCACTCCGGCAAGATCAACACAGACACTTGCTGTGACATGCAGCCTAGTGAGGTATTGGTGCAGAGCGCTAAAAAAGCTGTCATGGAGTACAATTCAGAACATTAGAGTGACACTTTGTGTTTTTGTCAAACATTGGAGCTTTGTATTCATTATGAAGGTTTATTGTTATTAATATTGAATAAAAAGTAACTTGGATATATCATTGTTAATTATCATTCACATTTTAGGTAAATTATTTTAATTTGCATCTTATATGGATTTTATAAGGGAAATACGGATTTTGGAGGTTGGTTATACAGGTTTGATTGACCAAAGGTTGACATGTATGACACGCACACATAGCCAGAGCAGTGGGCAGCCACACCAAAGCGCCCGGGGAGCAGTCAGGGGTCAGGTACCTTGCTCAAGGGCACCTCAGCCCAAGGCCGCCCCACGTTAACCTAACTGCATGTCTTTGGATTGTGGGGGAAACCGGAGCACCCGGAGGAAACCCACGCAGACACGGGGAGAACATGCAAACTCCACACAGAACACTGCAAAAAATGCCCTTTCAAAAATAAGAAATAAAAGATTAAAACAAAGCATATTTGCTTGAATCAGGTGAAAAAAATCTGCCAATGGAACTAGTCAAATTTGACTTGGTAAGATTTCTTAAAGTAAGATGAAAAATCTAACCTGTTTTTAGATGAAATGATTCCAAAATAAGATTGGGGAACTTATTATGCGAGATCTGATTAACTCAAAATAATCAAAATAGTTTTTATAACAATATCGTACTTCTTACATTTAGCCATTCAAGTCATTTTTATTTATTTCATTTAAAGGGTATTTCACTTAAATTCATGACAAAGTCTTAGCAGTAAAAACCTGAATTTAAGATAAATATACTAATATTAGGATTGTTAAATTCTACAACTAAGCATTGCTAGCTTAAAAGATTCTCCTTTTGTGACCTGTAATTAGTAAAATACTCTAGATATGAGACTATCTTGAATCAAGTTGACGACACGTGTAGCATTGCAACAAGTTTATTTTTTTTCCCATTTCAACATTCAAACATTAAAACATCTCTTAAGATTCCACTTCCCCAGGACCTCAGGCACCAAAAAAAATAAAAAAAATAAAATAAAAATAATCTCATCTCATTATCTCTAGCCACTTTATCCTTCTACAGGGTCGCAGGCAAGCTGGAGCCCATCCCAGCTGACTACGGGCGAAAGGCGGGGTACACCCTGGACAAGTTGCCAGGTCATCACAGGGCTGACACATAGACACAGACAACCATTCACACTCACATTCACACCTACAGTCAATTTAGAGTCACCAGTTAACCTAACCTGCATGTCTTTGGACTGTGGGGGAAACCGGAGCACCCGGAGGAAACCCACACGGACACGGGGAGAACATGCAAACTCCACACAGAAAGGCCCTCGCCGGCCCCGGGGCTTGAACCCAGGACCTTCTTGCTGTGAGGTGACAGCGCTAACCACTACACCACCGTGCCGCCCCAAAATAATAATAATAATAATAATAATAAGTCTACGCATTTTGACTTACAGTGCTTACACAACGCCAAAGCAACAGTGCATTTTGGGGGCACTGACTATTCATGTGTACGAGGGGTTTACAAGATCAGGCACAAACAAACAAACAAACAAAAACACTGAACTTAACTCACAGCATTCCAAAAAGACCTCACTAAAACGCCCTCCACTCACTTATAGCCTTTTTGAAGGCACTTGTCTGGTCTCGAGTCTGTACAGCATCTAGAAGGAGCTCACTCTGAATGACTGAGAAAACAGTCGCAGTAAATTTAGGATCTGTAGGGTGGAGTTGAATTGTAATGAAAGATTCAAAGATTTCAGTAAAGTTCATTTATTCCCAAAACAAGCATACTTTGTTTTTTTTCTTGAAACAAGATGAACCGCATTTGACAAATGTCCAAAATGTACGTACTTGTTTTAAAAAAAAACTTGTTTTATTTTCAAAGGTGCTCCAAATAAGACTTTTTCAAGACATTTTGTCTATACAAGATTTTCAAGATGGACTGTCTAAAAACTAGCCTTTCTAGCTAAATGAGGTTTTGCTTGTTGGGCAATTACATCCCGACCCCTACTTGGTGGACTTTTTACTTTTCATTTATTTATTTATTTATTTTTATTATCTTTTTTTTTCTTTCCTTGTCTATAATTGTAAAGCGTCCTTGGGTTTTTTGAAAGGCGCTATATAAATTTAACTTATTATTATTATTAATTATGTCTTGTAATAAGGGTGGCTAGATGTTTTGACTTGAAAATAGACAAATAAACTAGCTAAGATTTTTATTTTTTTGCAGAGAAAGGCCCTCACCGGCCATGAACCTGGAACCTTCTTGTTGGGAGGTGACCGTGCTAACGGCTACACCACCGTGCCACCCATGTACATTCAAGCTCGTATAACATGCTTCTGAAATGTTCAATTAACATTGCATTATGATGTTTCTGAGAAACTCTGCCAAGTTTTATGAATAATTCAACTGTGTGTGTAAAACTGTTACAACTTTAGCACTTTTTTAAAACTAATCCCCTCACTTGAATTTGTAATTGAGCTGCTCTGACCAGCTGCTACTTGAACAAATTTGCATCTGACTGGAAATGAGCTGTCAATTTTTCCGGGTCCTTTCACTTTAATTCTGATGATTACATTCACATTAGCACAGCCTTTCCTAGTTGTACAACACAGTGTGGTGGTGCCCACAAGTGATGAAACTCTCCTTGACTTTTTGAAGTGCAGACCGTCTCGCAATGCAACAGAACTGTCAAACTTCACATTAGTATTCTGTAGCATACTGTCCCTGGTCTCAGATATGCTGCAAGAAATGAATTTCAGATCAGGTAAATGGCAGTCTTTCCAGGTCTTGTCAATAAAAACAGAACACAAACAGGAAGGTAAATTCAGGCCCATTCCTACAGATTGTATATTGTTTTATGTAGTTGAGATGGATGGGGTGTACACTGTTGTACACTTCTGAAAAACATTTGAAATGCAATTCTTAAGGCCACAGCAGATATCCTGTCAGGAAATCAAAATATAAATTTGGACAAGATGTCCATCCATCTATTATCCGTAACCACTTATCCTGTGCAGGGTCACAGGTAGAGGTGTGATGATTAATCGATCCCTGATCTGTCGAGCCATTTCAATCCACGATTCAAAAATCGATTGAAATTTAGTGAATCACGATTCACTGATGATTCACTAACAATACCTAATTTAATCCCGATAACCCGAGATGCATAACAAATTTCAACAAACGGCATGATGTTGATATTAAAAATTCGATTCAGTATCCGGAGCTGTACGGTACGTGGGCGCAGCCATGTTTGTGGTTGCTATAGCAATCTCATGAGATCATGCATTGCTTTGTGAACAACATGGCAGATGACTCGGAATTTCTGAAGCCACCGGCTTTGAAAAGCCCAGTTTGGCAGCATTTCATACAATCTCACTGCCTTCTGTACTCTCTGGACAATGAATGTTGTGTCTCAAGAGGTGGTATTCACTTTAACACAAGTGACTGTATTTTTGTGTTTTAAAAGATTGAGACAAAAGTCATGACATTTTCATTGCTTTTTTTGTTTCTTAGTGTTTTGCGGTTTGAAAATTAAAATGTGCCAAAAATGACTGAACTGTGATACATTCATAGTTACATTCAAAGTCAATGGAGTGACTGGAGTCTGAATAAAGACTCCAAAGGCAACATGACTTGTTTGTTTTTTATTGCTCTACATTTCTAGGCTGACAATTAACAGAATACTGACAATGATTTGCATCAATTATAAACTAGAGGCGGGGCGGCACGGTGGTGTAGTGGTTAACGCTGTCACCTCACAGCAAGAAGGTCCGGGTTCGAGCCCTGTGGCCGGCGAGGGCCTTTCTGTGTGGAGTTTGCATGTTCTCCCCGTGTCCGCGTGGGTTTCCTCCGGGTGCTCCGGTTTCCCCCAAAGACATGCAGGTTAGGTTAACTGGTGACTCTAAATTGACCGTAGGTGTGAATGTGAGTGTGAATGGTTGTCTGTGTCTATGTGTCAGCCCTGTGATGACCTGGCGACTTGTCCAGGGTGTACCCCGCCTTTCGCCCGTAGTCAGCTGGGATAGGCTCCAGCTTGCCTGCGACCCTGTAGAACAGGATAAAGCGGCTAGAGATGATGACATTTGAATCGAATCATGAAAAAAGTGAACCGTCACAACTCTAGTCGCAGGCAAGCTGGAGCCTATTCCAGCTGACTGTGGGTAAAAGGTTTAGTACACCCTGGACAAATCATCACGGGGCTGACACAGAGACAAACAGCAATTCACATTCACACCTACAGTCAATTTAGAGCCACCAGTTAACCTAACCTGCATGTCTTTGGACTGTGAGGGAAACCGGAGCACCCGGAGGAAACCCACGTAGACATGGGGAGAACATGCAAACTCCACACAGAAAGGCCCTCGTCAGCCCCTTTTTTCCTGTTCAAAAATACCTTTATGGCTTTGAACCATATATAACAATATACTATGATCCGAGAAATAAAATAGTGTAGTTATGTCACATTTTGCTTTACCAGTACTTATAATAAACTACTTTCCTTGCCTGAGGTGTAGTGTGTTCCTTGAAATATGTTCCAGGAGAATCACCCTGCATACCAGGTAAAAATTAACAAGCGTACCGTTTTTATAAATATACCCAAAGACTAGCCAAAGAAGCTTGGTCATGACATTAGATGGGAGGCTAAAATCTATTATTCTAGCCACATTCACTGGGTATAAGCAATCATGCGCTCTGATTGGCTACTCTACTACGAGGCTATCAGCTCATATACCGTGAGTAGAGAAAAGCAAAATGGCGGAGCATGTTGTTGATCCAATCGACGAAATAAAAACTCTACTCGAAAACAAAACCCCCAAAAATACAAAAAAAAAGCAACAAAATATGGAATAAAAGTATTTGATGGTAAGAACATAGCTTTTTTAAGAATTATTATAACATTTTTCACAAATTACTACTGTCGTTTCACCAGATTGTTTACATTCTAAGTGGAAATTATTTTGGCGGACATTTTGTATGAAGTTGTTATTTATTGAATTTGCAAAAAATAAACATAAAAATGATCCGTTTCTCAAAATCCAGTGAATGTGGATAGAATAAAACAGTTATTCCACTCAATCTCGTCGTATATGGCTATCAGCTCATGAACGACTCGGTTTCATGGAATAACTGTTAAATATCTATCAATAATTTGAAAACAATTACTCAGGTTGAGCAGTGAGTTATATTATGAGATCTTTTTGATGCCATAATGAAGAATGATATGGGGCAAGCTATTATCCACACACACTCCCAGGCAGAGAGCCAGCTGCCTTCATGATTTCTAGTCTGTTTAGGTTTTTTAAATATTGTCTTTAAATGTCCTACTGGGTTCAAAAGGTTGGTGATAGAAATATATGTTTGGCGTGCTTGAAACTGGAACAGGCAGGCTGTTCTGATTGCTACTTGTTTTGGTTTGTTCAATCTTTGAGATTTATCTTTGCTCGTACATTCTGCTAATCAAGGCTCTTTTGGCGAGTAGCATTTTTCTTCTTTCACAAGACTATGATCCTGATGAGTGATGTAATGCTTCAGTACATAATGTGTCTCTTCTTTCATAAAGTAGTGTCATCTAAACCAGTGATGTAATGCTTCATCACCCATTTACGTTATACATAGATAACTTAGCTTCGGCAATCACATCATCATCATCATCATCATCCAGTCACGTAGCTACAACACACTCCTGAATGTGAATCTATACTCGTGTTTGTCCGACCGTAAACTGAGAAACATCTCTGAACAGTGTGTGTGAGGGACTGTTTGCTCCTGGATTGATCTGTGAGGCAGAATTTCTTAGATGATAGAAGTCTACATTTCTAGATCACAATTTGTTGATTCAACCTCCTTCGGTACAGACAGATCAAAACCTAACAGTTTGCTAAAATTGTAACCCTTTCAGTCAAACCAAAAATACTGTATATACATCTTTGTGTGTGTGTGTGTGTGTGTGTATTTTGTATTTGGGTATGTGCTTGGTGTATCACCTTTTAGTTTCTCCTCCAAAGGCATCTTTTAGGGGGGGAAAGGATGATAGAGTCAATAATCCACCTCCACAAAAGTCCAAAATAATCCATTTTATGGCATTTACTTCTCAGGAAACTAATCTGATAATGTGGATATCTTTGAAAGATGGGGCAGCTTCACCCTGGTAGCCCATTTATAGCAGCAGTCCATGCTGAAAGCTAAGAGTGAGCAATCCTCTTAACCAGTTATAGGTTCTCGCAAGGTTCTAGCATTTTCTGTGGCCAAAGAATTTACCTGTCCTGTCGCTTTAGTCTTACAGCACCGAATGGCATCCAGTTTATAAAAATAAATAGTATAATTCGTTTAGGATTAGGTATCACACCATGAGCACTTTGTTACCAGAGTACTTTAGCATATTTGTTGTCCTCTTAATTAATTACATTTCCAAGGAAAGAAAAACCTACTTTTTCCTCCTTACGGTGGTGTAATGGTTAGCACTGTCGCCTCACAGCAAGAAGGTTCTGGGTTCAAGCCCAGTGGCTGACAGGGGGCTTTTCTGTGTGAAGTTTGCATGTTCAAACCATGTCTGCATGGGTTTCCTCCAGGTGCTCTGGTTTCCCCAACAGTCCAAAGACATGTAGATTAGGTTGATTGGCTACTCTAAATTGCCCAGAGGTGTGTATGCATACCTGCCACCAGATGAGGGTTTTAGGCTACATCCACACGGCAACGAGATTTTTTTTTTTAAATATCGCGTCCACATGGGCAACGGATCAGTTAAATTTCAGGTCCATATGGCAACGCAACACTTGCTGAAAATGATGCAATACACATGCCACACCTCTAGGTGCGCTGTAAGACGGTCCCATCGGAGACACCAGAACAATAGAAGTAGACGCATGCGCATAACTGCGCATGCGCACAGTGACCATCCCTGTCACTGTCACACGCACACACTTTCTCACTCCCTATCCTATGGATATAGTCCCTTTAAATCACGTGCTCGTTTTTTGAATGGAGACGCGGAAAGAGGAATGAACGGGGTAGATGGAGAGAGAGAGGAATGAACGGGGTAGATGGAAGCTGGTACGCCAACATTCTGATATCCTCCAGAATTCTTTAATGGTCCAGAATAAATTGAATGCTACACATTGATGGATTACTTTATTCTTCTACGCCCTTTTTGGGGAATGTATTGTTGGACTTAAACCAACATCTGAAGAGGTGAGATCGCTCCTTTTTTTTCCCTATTTTTGCTGGCAGGATTGACTCTGCCCTAAGGGCTATTCTCTCTCTCTCTCTCTCTCTCTCTCTCTCTCTCTCTCACTTTGCACTATTACACAATAAATATTCACAGTGAAAATATTTTGTAAGCGTGTTTCATGAACCAAGTTATAGGATTTGTTGACAACTCGCATCGAGTTCGTTACACTTCTACCCGGCGTGAAGCACATGTGGTTGTGATGTCATCGTAAACAAATCCGTTCTACTCATCCAGACGACTTCGCAACGGCGCCGTTGCCAGATTTTTCCACTCTGGAACCTGTTCTCAAAAGATTTCGTTTTGGGGCACCCAAAACGCCGGTGCCGTGTGGACGCCAGGCCGAAACGATAAAAAATTTTATCAGATTACCCTGAATCCGTTGCCGTGTGGACAGGGCCTTAGCCCCTCTGGTGTGCTATAATCACCCAAGAGAATTCAGGGAAGCTAGTTGATAGCTTCCTGGATCACCGACCCTCAACTATGAGGACGACGATAGACAGACAGACTGAACTGCTACAGATGAGCAGAGTGTATTGCACCATCAGGAAGAGACTTTACGTTACATTCTACTGCAGTTGACTCCTCTGTCTGAGGCTACATCCACACGACAACGGCAACGAGATTTTTTTTTTTTTAAATATCGCGTCCACATGGGCAACAGATCAGTAAAATATCAGGTTCATATGGCAACGCAACGCTTGCTGAAAACGATGCAATACACATGCCACACCACTACGTGCGCTGTAAGACGGTCCCATCGGAGACACCAGAACAATAGAAGTAGACGCATGCGCATAACTGCGCATGCGCACAGTGACTATCCTTGTCACTGTCACACGCACACACTTTCTCACTCCCTATCCTATGGATATAGACCCTTTAAATCACGTGCTCGTTTTTTGAATGGAGATGCGGAAAGAGGAATGAATGGGGGTAGATGGAAGCCGGTACGCCAACATTCTGATATCCTCCAGAATTCTTTAATGGTCCGGAATAAACATCTGAAGAGGTGAGATCGCTCCTTTTTTTTCCCTATTTTTGCTGGCGGGATTGACTCTGCCCTAAGGGCTATTCTCTCTCTCTCTCTCTCTCTCTCTCTCTCACTTTGCACCATTACACAATAAATATTCACAGTGAAAATATTTTGTAAGCGCGTTTCATGAACCAAGTTATAGGATTTGTTGATAACTCGCATCGAGTTGTTACACTTCTACCCGGCGTGAAGCACATGTGGTTGTGATGTCATCACAAACAAATCCGTTCTACTCATCCAGACGACTTCGCAACGGCTCCGTTGCCAGATTTTTCCACTCTGGGACCCGTTCTCAAAAGATTTCGTTTTGGGGCACCCAAAACGCCGGTGCCGTGTGGACGCCAGGCCGAAACGATAAACAATTTTATCAGATTCACCTGAATCCGTTGCCATGTAGACAGGGCCTGAATCACTGAAATGTTACGGTTGCAATCCCTTGTTGTACCACAGTCATCATCCTATTAGCTCTCTGTTCGTGATGGCATTCAGTACTACTGTATTACATTAATCACTTAGAACATTGTGATTTACAAATTAAGCACAATTTTTTGTTAATCTTTTAAACTTAAAATCAGCTGGGAAAATGGATATTGTCAGTGTGCCACCTTACATCTGGGACATCCAGCTCTGATCTCCTCTACAGCACTATGTATGTAAAGTTATATACACTCACCAGACACTTTCGGAGGAACACCTGTACACCTGATAATTCATGCAAAAATATCCAATCAGCCAATCATGTGGCAGCAGCACAATGCATACAATCATGCAGATACAGGTCAAGAGCTTCAGTTCATGTTCACATCAAACAGAAAATGGTGAAAATGTGATCTCAGTGCCTTTGATCATGGCATGGCTGTTGGTACCAGGGTAAGGGTCAGACAAGAACCAGAATCTGCGGCAGAGTGTGCACAGGTTCACCAAAACTGGACTGTTGAAGACTGAAAAAGCATCATCTTGTCCTGGACTAAGCAAAGACATGTATAAGATGAGGTGTCTCATTTTGCCTCCCAGTCGAGGTAAGTTTTGCTTATTTGCTAACATTAATGGACTATATTTAACCTGGTGTTTTCTTTGCGAACACCAGGGCAGATTAGACAGTGTCCGGTTATTTAGCACAAAAGTCTTTTAGCACAAGCTCTAAAGTCTCTTAGCACAACTCTATGTACTTTAGCACAACTCTGGATTATGGTCACAATAATCGAAAAAAATACTCATCTTCATATAGGAAGGGGTTTATTATGATTGCTTAGGGATTGGAAGCCAGAATTTCTGCTGCTGTGCATGTTTAATTATTTCACTTTCTTGCATTTAGAAGTCACAGCAATTATTACTTCACCCGGGACAGAGTCCACCAGGAGGCGAAGTATTGTTTTCGGTCGGGTTTCTTTGTTAACAATATTACAGGAAAACAGCTAGATCAATCTTCATGAAACTTTCAGGATAGATGCGCATTGGTCTCAAGTATAATCTCCAACTTTTTGAGGGTTATCCGGTCAAGGTCACCAAAAAGGTCAAAATTGTTTTTGTTGCGGCTGCTGCCTCATATAGAGGCGCTAGCCATTATGTCATCGTGCTGTAAGAATGTAACAATTGCGCAATGCGCATGTGCATACATGTGTTTCGATTAAAATGGCTGGTGAGTGTATACAATTTGGTTCACCATTCAAAATAAATGGACTTAAGAAATCGCTTTCAGACATGTTTTTGCTTATTACAGAGGGAACATGCGTTCCACTGAGCTCTAGCGCCGGGCCATTTCCGGGAAATAAGAGGTTCGGTCATAGCGACAGCGTGTGTATGTCAGCCTCGGTTCTGAGGTTTCAGTTTCGAAAACTGTAAGAGGTAAGAGTAGAATAATATAAAGTACAGACACTTGGTATATTATACTTCTGTGATTTTTAAATTGCTCATTTTTGGATTACAAAAACGAGTTTAAATGACGATTACTGCCTACTTTTTTCAAACTTTCCTGATTGCTATCAAAACAAACAAAACTTCCGGCTCGATTACATCAGCATTCGAAAGAGGGCGCGCTCGTCTTTTGACAACGTCGGCAGATGTTGGTCACTTTGATTTCCGCTGTACATTTTACTTCCGTCCTACGATGTCTCACACAGGTCTCAACGAATCTCGTTTACGGCCATGGCTTTGACATACGGACTGATCTATTACATAGCATATTTCAAACACTCATAACTTGCTATAGCGGTGACAAAATAGCGATCAAAAATGCATTCCTATATTTAATAAAATGAGATAAATAGAATTTTGATAATAAAAAAATTTGCCTTCAGTTCTCCTTTAATCAAGCATATGACCAGCAAACATACAGGAATCGAATGATGCATAGTTACTTTAAAATAAAATCATCCAACCGTTTTAGAGAAGTTATTTTCACTTAAATCCATTTCTGGCTGGAAACTTGAATTGAGTAAGACTTTGACACATTACCTATACTTTTACTGAAGCATGTAATTTCTCTGTATATTTTCCACCCATATCCTTTTGTGAACTGGAATGGGTTTGTGTACTGTGGATTTTCAATACAAGCACATTCAAGCACATTTTTCTCTTGTTAACAGAAATGTTTACTTCTGATTGTGCTATAGCTCTGACTAAGCTGTATGATGAAACTGACTAAAGCTGAAATATTGTTGTGATTATAAAGCCAATCAAATCTGAGGACACATCCATTCACTGCAGAAAATGATTCATCATCAACCAAAAAAAGAGAGGAATTGGTCAAAAGGCAGTCACAACTGTAATATTAATGATTCTTTGTTTTCTGTGCAACATCTTAAAACCTCTGTTTCACAGCCTGAAGTGTCTGAGTTGAAAGTCTCTCATCTCACAGAAGGAAAATAAAAAATAAAAAAGCAATGCTTGGAAATGAATAATAGCATCCAGTGAAGTTGCTGTAATCAGAATAATTCTGTGTTGGCGGCACTTGTGTTTTAAATTTGGAAACATGACAACGCACATGGTGACAGGAACTTGGCAAGCGACCAAGTAAATGCCTGTTATAAAAGATAAAGTGACGCTGTTTAAGTTTTCCAGGTCACTTGCAGAGTAGTGAATATAGGGGATATTTATTTTCAACTGGTTTGGTAGATTTGTGTGAGTCATTTGTGAGGACTAATTGTGGCCATAATGAATGGATACATCAGGATTTGGAAAGTGTGAGGATATTTATCAGGTTCTTGCAAGACAAAATTGCTTTAAAAAAAAAGTACAAAGAGCAAGCATTTTAAAAAAAAGACTTAACCCTCATCCTACCGTGCTATTTTACACCTTAATCTTACCATGTCGGGTCCGTTTGGACCCCAATACTTTTCTTTAAAATTAAAGCTTATAAAGACAAAATCACCAGATAAGTTTTGTTCAGAACATCTTGTATTAATAACAGCAATACACTAAAGGGCCCAAGGCATAAAGAACACACTTAACCTTCATCCTACCAGCCAATTTTACATACACAAACTACCAGGCGGGGTCCGTATGGACCCCAGGAGGGAATACCTTGAAATCAATGCAGTAAGAACCAATTCAATGCAGCAAACAGACATAACTTTATTGAAGAACAATGTAATTATACCTTCACAATGCAAAAAGCTGATCTTCCGGTACTTTAGTGTTTTAATTAAGACATAAATTCCGACAAATTCATAAAACGGTGAGGCAGTATGTCACACATTTTTAAAATGGCAAACAAACATATAGGTGCGGGGTCCAGATGGACCCCACTTGGTAGGATGAAGGTTAATGAGGCAAAAGATTTATTAGGTCAGGGTTAGGTGTATGCATTGCAATAATTAACTAGGGTAATACAGAAGTCAGTGTGGATGTAAAATCTGTGTGTGTGTGTGTGTTGATATACTATTATTATTTATATATTTTTTGTTATTTTGTTGTGTACATTACATACATGGGGGTGGCACGGTGGTGTAATGGTTAGCACTGTCGCCTCACAGGAAGAAGGTTATGGGCTCGAGCCCAGCAGCAGCAGGGGTGCAGATACAT
Organism: Neoarius graeffei; assembly: GCF_027579695.1. Classification (NCBI taxonomy): domain Eukaryota; kingdom Metazoa; phylum Chordata; class Actinopteri; order Siluriformes; family Ariidae; genus Neoarius; species Neoarius graeffei. Next base: position 21,013,727 of record NC_083578.1, on the reverse strand, counting down.
TTTTTGAACTGGGGGGACAAAGCTGCCAGCAAACCAACCCCACCCCCAACATGTGTTGTGCGAGGAATATACTCTGATGCCCTCAGGGCGGTGACATTACTCAGCTAAGACAAAAAAAAAAAACATCACTCCTTCATCCCTGCAACCGTTAGCTTAGGGCTACTAATAAATAAAGAGTAGGAATAGAGCACACCTGTGATGTCTGCTGGGCTACGTGTGTGTGTGTAAAGTGTAAACCAGTGCATCCTGACTTTCTAACTATGCCTGTGTGTTGCGTGAGCAGCAGTCAGTCAACAACTCTTCGCAAAGTTTCCTTATGAAACAACATGCTCGCTGAAATTATGGCAGGGAACGTCAGATTAAACATTAAAACTGCCTTCTGAGCACTGTATCTACAGGCTACCACCGAAAGAAGGAGACTACCAGAAAGGCATCTCTACTCCGTACGATTTTACTTTCACTACGACATTACTTTGAACAGGCTATCAAAAAATTGCAAGGTGATATGATAAAGTAAGGCACAGTTTACTTACAGTCGTTGTTTTTTGAAAAAACGATGCAATCGTTTTCTGCCTTTTCGGTTTGGCACCCTTCATCATGCCGTGTTGGGGTCCTGAACTAGGAGCTGTCCCCGATATGCCTGTCAAACTTGTTGTGGGTAACCATAGCAACCAAGCTCCAGCTCGCAACCTGTGCAGTCTGCGCAGCTCAAACAACCGAATATCAATCTTTGTTTTGTTTTATGTGAGTTGTTGCAACTATGTATACACTGCCGTGCACCTCAATAAACCGAATGGTAATTAGTCTTTTGATTTTTCCGTGAGGTTTGCCTTATGCAAAGAAAGACAGCATAGACGTTTTTTCCTCCCTATAAGTGGGGGGGACCGAACGAGGTGAATTTAAATCTGGGTGGGACGAATCCCACCCGTCCCACCCTCTATCTGTGCCCGTGCCCAGCAGCCGACGAGGGCCTTTCTGTGTGGAGTTTGCATGTTCTCCCCGTGTCTGCGTGGGTTTCCTCCAGGTGCTCCGGTTTCCCCCACAGTCCAAAGACATGCAGGTTAGGTTAACTGGTGGCTCTAAATTGACTGTAGGTGTGAATGTGAGTGTGAATGGTTGGTTGTCTCTGTGTCAGCCCTGCGATGACCTGGCGACTTGTCCAGGGTGTACCCCGCCTCTCACCCATAGTCAGCTGGGATAGGCTCTAGCTTCCCTGCGACCCTGTAGGACAGGATAAGCAGCTACAGGTGATGGATGGATGGATTACATACATGGCCTACGTTTTTCCTTTTTTATTTATTTTATTTTTATATTTTATACTTTATTTGCACTCTTTCTTTTTGTTACTGTCTATTCCTGAGTGTTTCAATCTGTGAGCTTTAGCTGGAACATGCAAATTTCCCCATCAGAGGATTAATGAAGGTTATCTTATCTCTTATTAGACTACTGAGGACCAAATGTTCATACAAGGATCGTAAAATCTGACAATTTCGACATTGTCAGGACATTCGGATGGTCCCCACAAAGAAACTGCTGTTGTATTTTTTTTAAACAAAAATTGAAAATAAATAAATAAAATAAATAAAAGAGCCAAAACCTTTCCTTTTCATTACTGAGGTTAGGGTTAGGTTGAGGTGCAGGCACAGCATTAATTAACTGCAATAATAATTATGTCAGTGGAAGGTCCTCACAAAGATAGTGAGACAAACGTGTGTGTGTGTGTGTGTGTGTGTACAATGGTACTTGCTACATACTGAGAACTGAAACACACTTTCAACCAACAGAATGAAGACATTTTTGCTGGTCCTCACCTCTTCAAAGGGCTGTTTGAGGGTTAAGAATTACTTTTAGGGTTCAGGGTGGAATTAAGTTCAGGTTAGGGTTAGAGTAAGCGTTGGGGTTAGGCATTTAGTTGTGATGGTTAAGGTTAGAGTATGTGGCTAGGGAATGCATTATGTCAATGAGAGTCCCCACAAAGTTAAAAGTACCAGAACAGTGCTCAGCGTAAATGAGTACACCCTCTTTGAAAAGTAACATATTAAACAATATCTCAATGAACACAAACAATTTCCAAAATGTTAACAAGACAGTTAAACATCTGTTTAACTTATAACATGAAAGTAAGGTTAATAATATAACTTAGATGACACATTTTTCAGTTTTACTCAAATTAGGGTGGTGCAAAAATGAGTACACCCCACAACAAAAACTACTACATCTAGTACTTTGTATGGCCTCCATGATTTTTAATGACAGCACCAAGTCTTCTAGGCATGGAATGAACAAGTTGGTGACATTTTGCAACATCAATCTTTTTCCATTCTTCAGCAATGACCTCTTTTAGTGACTGGATGCTGGATGGAGAGTGATGCTCAACTTGTCTCTTCAGAATTCCCCATAGGTGTTTGATTGGGTTCAGATCAGGAGACATACTTGGCCACTGAATCACTTTCACCCTGTTCTTCTTCAGAAATCCAACAGTGGCCTTAGATGTGTGTTTAGGATCATTGTCATGTTGGAAAAGGGCACAACGATCAAGGGCACGGAGTGATGGTAGCATCTTCTCTTTCAGTATAGAGCAATACATCTGTGAATCCATGATGCCATCAATGAAATGCAGCTCCCCGACACCAGCAGCACTCATGCAGCCCTACATAAGGACACTGCCACCACCATGTTTCACTGTAGGCAACATGCATTTTTATTTGTATTCCTCACCTTTGCGACGCCATACAGTTTTGAAGCCATCAGTTCCAAAAACACTTATCTTGGTCTCATCACTCCAGAGTATAGAGTCCCAGTAGTCTTCATCTTTGTCAGCATGGGCCCTGGCAAACTCTAGGCAGGCTTTTTTGTGCCTGGGCTTTAGGAGAGGCTTCTTTCGTGGACAGCATTCATGCATGCTATTCCTCTGCAGTGTATGCCGTATTGTGTCACGGGAAATAGTCACCTCAGTTTGGCTTTCTATTTCTTTAGGTAACTGCAGTGAACTTGCATGCCGATTTTCTTCAACCCTTCTCATCAGAAGACGCTCCTGTCGAGGTGTTAACTTCCGTGGATGACCTGGATGCCTCTGTGAGATGGTTGCAGTTCCATCTTTCTTAAATTTTTGTACCACTTTTGCTACAGTATTCTGACTGATAAGTAAAGCTTTGCTGATCTTCTTGTAGCCTTCACCTTTGTGGTGTAAAGAAATTATTTTCTTTGGGGAATTCTGAAGAGACAAGTTGAGCATCACTCTCCATCCAGCATCCAGTCACTAAAAGAGGTCATTGTTGAAGAATGGAAAAAGATTGATGTTACAAAATGTCGCCAACTTGTTCATTCCACGCCTAGAAGACTTGGTGCTGTCATTAAAAATAATGGAGGCCATACAAAGTACTAGATGTAGTAGTTTTTGTTGTGGGGTGTACTCATTTTTGCACCACCCTAATTTGAGTAAAACTGAAAAATGTGTAATCTAAGTTTATATCATTAACCTTACTTTCCCGTTATAAGTTAAACAGATGTTATATTAAACTTTGTCTTTTCAACATTTTGGAAATTGTTTGTGTTCATTGAGATATTGTTTAAAATGTTACTTTTCAAAGGGGGTGGACTCATTTACGCTGAGCACTGATATATATATATATATATATATATATATATATATATATATATATATATATATATATATATACACACACACACACACACACACACACGTGTGTGCTGATGAAAGCTGCCAGACATCTATTGACTGATCTACGCTGGCTGTGTTTCAGTTCTGCTATTGCCAGTAACATTCACCTGAACTGCAATTTTCAGCACTGCAGGTCATCGAAATACAAGCCATCCAGAGATACAATCAGGAATTCCTCAGATTCTTATTATAAAAACAAAACTGTGAAATCCTGCATTTATAAACATGAAAAGCTGAGTTAAAACCTACAACCTGAAATAATGTACAAATCACATATTAATGTTTTTCCTTATGCTGAACCTGAAGTGACTATTTTACATGCAAACATATTTTGCCTGGAGTTAAGCAGTGGCTTGGAGTAATCAATAGATAAATCTCAGATAAATCGACTCCCATCCTCAGCCACACAGCATCATATTTCCTTTACGTCTGCTTTAATGAGTGGGCTGTCTCACCCACACTTGGCTATCTTGAAAGACAGGACTTAAAACAGGGATGAGAAATTCAAATCAATACCATTTGCACTTAATTGGGTGATGCCAGGCTGTAATGCCAGACATGAAATCAGCATACGTATTCTCTCGATACATATGAGACCGCATTATTCATATGCCAGGTTTTAAACCAATAAAACCACTGCACTTAAGTCATTGTTCTGTCCATAGAATACCCTAATATACAGTATGTCTTGTGTTTCTCAGCAACCAAAGCTTACTGTAAACACACTACATTGCATGGAAGAGCATTGATTTTTGCATATATAACTGTAGATTATTTATTATATGCTGCATTTTATTATGTCTTTGTTACTCTTTTATAAAAGCAATACAACACTCAAAGGTGTGTATTACAGTGATTTTTTTTTCCATGGGTAAAGATGTTCTTAAGCAGGCGGGGAGGAGAAGTGCTTACAGTAAATCACCTTTATCTCGGAGAGAATCTATATAATGCATGCTTTCAAGTGACTTATTATTTTAATAAATTAGACATTTTGAGTGTCATTTAAAAATAAACAAATTAGCCCTGCATTAAGCATTTTCAAATTTAAGAACCCCAATTCCAAAAAAGTTGGGACGCTGTGTAAACTGTAAATAAAAACAGAATGCGATAATTTGCAAATCATGGAAACCCTATATTTCATTGAAAATAGTACAAAGACAACATATCAAATGTTGAAACTGAGATTTTTTTTTTGTAAATATTTGCTCAGGCGGCATGGTGGTGTAGTGGTTAGCGCTGTCGCCTCACAGCAAGAAGGTCCGGGTTCGAGCCCCGTGGCCGGCAAGGGCCTTTCTGTGTGGAGTTTCCATGTTGTCCACGTGGGTTTCCTCTGGGTGCTCCGGTTTCCCCCACAGTCCAAAGACATGCAGGTTAGGTTAACTGGTGACTCTAAACTGACCGTAAGTGTGAATGGTTGTCTATGTGTCAGCCCTGTGATGACCTGGCGACTTGTCCAGGGTGTACCCTGCCTTTTGCCTGTAGTCAGCTGGGATAGGCTCCAGCTTGCCTGCGACCCTGTAGAAGGATAAAGCGGCTAGAGATAATGAGATGAGATGATGCCTTCCCAGATGTATGAGCTACCCATGTCATGTGCACTAATGCACCCTCATACCATCACAGATGCTGGCTTTTGAGCTGTGCACTGATAACAAGCCGGATGGTCCCTCTCCTCTTTAGCCTGGAGGACGTGGTGTCCATGATTTCTAAAAAGAATTTCTACTTTTGATTCGTCAGATCTTGGGACAATTTTCCACTTCGACTCAGTCCATCATAAAAGAGCTCGGGCCCAGAGAAGGTGGAGGTGTTTCTGGATATTGTTTATATCTGGTTTTAACTTGCATTTGTGGATGCAGTAATGAACTGTTTTCACAGAGGATGGTTTTCTGAAGTGTTCCTGAGCCCATACAGCGATTTCCACTATAGATATGTGTCTGCTTTTAATGCAGTGTCGCATGAGGGGCTGAAGATCACAGGCATCCAATGTCAGTTTTCAGCCTTGTCTCTTGCATACAGAGATTTCTCCAGATTCTCTGAACCTTTTAATGATATTATGTACCATAGATGATGTGATCCCCAAATTCTGTGCAGTTTTACATTGAAGAACGTTATTCTTAAATTGTTACACTGTTTGCCCATGCAGTCTTTCACAGAGCGATGGACCCCTCCCCATCTTTACTTCTGAGAGACTCCGCCTCTCTGGGATGCTCTTTTTATATCCAGTCATGTTACTGACCTGTTGCCAATTAACCAAATTTTATATATATATATATATATATATATATATATATATATATATATATATATATATATATATATATATATATATATTAGCATTACACAACTTTTTCTGTCTTTTCTTGCCCCTGTCCCAACTTTTCTGAAACGTGTTGCTGACATCAAATTCAAAATGATCGTATATTTTCAAAAAACAATAAAATGTCTCAGTTTCAACGTTTGATATGTTGTCTTTGTACTATTTTTAATGAAATACAGGGTTTCCATGATTTGCAAATTATAGCATTCTGTTGTTATTTATGTCTTACACAGTGTCCCAACTGTTTTGGAATTGAGGTTGTAAAAGGATCAGGGTGCTATAATACACCAGGTGAAAGTGAACAGATTAGTGTTCACCCTCAATAATCAACACACTGTAAAAAAAGAATAGTCGAGAATACTTGAAATTTCAAGGCAACAGTCAGCATTAAGAATTTTATGTTTTGCCAACGATGTATGCCCATGATAATCCAAACTATGATAACACTGTTATCTTTATTAAGAATTCTTAATTAAGTCAATTTTCAATTCCTCATTCTGCCAACATAGATTTCTCTTTTTGCTGAACAGTGGCATTCACAGTAGTGCAAAAAGGCAATTGAGGTTATCACAATTTTTGGGGGGGCTTTTTTTTTTTTTTACCTTTATTTGGATAGGACAGTGTAGAGACAGGAAATGAGCAGGAGAGAGAGACGGATCGGGAAATGACCTCAGGTCGGAATCGAACCCGGGTCCCCGGACTTATGGTATGGCGCCTTATCCACCTGAGCCACGACAACATGATCGTTAACCGGAGAGAGAACCACATTGCCCAGCCCTTGCATTTGGGAGAGGAAACCCCGTGTCTTGGTCATTAAGAGCATGTGCTGAATAAACACCTGTGGCAATTATGTATTTTCAATTCAGATTATTCACTATTGCATATTTACACATCATTGAGGTGCACCCTATCAGTTTGATGTGGATTTTTCTGTTCGTTAATAATTATTCATATTTTCTTGTCCATTCAATTGTGAATATGGAATTACTTGAACAAAGCATAATTCTATTTTTTAGAATTATCCACATCAAGAAAAATCCACATCAAACTGATAGGGTGCACCTCAATGATGTGTAAATATACAATAGTGAATAATCTGAATTGAAAATACATAATTGTCACAGGTGTTTATTCAGCGCATGCTCTGAATGACCGAGACACGTGGTTTCCTCTCCCAAATGCAAGGGCTGGGCAATGTGGTTCTCTCTCCGGTTGAAGTTTATGTTGTTGTGGCTCAGGTGGATAAGGCGCCATACCATAAATCCGGGGGCCTGGGTTTGATTCCGACCTGAGGTCATTTCCTGAGCGCTCTCTCTCCTGCTCATTTCCTGTCTCTACACTGTTCTATCCAAATAAAGGTGAAAAAAGCCCCCCCAAAAATTGTGATAACCTCAATTGCCTTTTTGTACTACTGTGAATGCCACTGTTCAGCAAAAAGAGAAATCTATGTTGGCAGAATGAGGAATTGAAAATTGACTTAATTAAGAATTCTTAATAAAGATAACAGTGTTATCATAGTTTGGATTATCATGGGCACATCGTTGGCAAAACATAAAATTATTAATGCAGACTGTTGCCTTGAAATTTCAAGTATTCTCAACTATTCTTTTTTACAGTGCATTTGATGTAGTTCACAGCATGCCCTGTTAAACTAAATGTAGCATCTACAGTACATTAGCCTGCTGTGTTAAGCTGTACGTTGACTTTTTTTTTTTTGCTTCAGCACTTTTGCATTGCCATGCTAAGTGTTTTGAATAAACATTTGACAGAAAGCATCTTTTCTCATCAGTCATGAACTTTTCTGTGCATACTCGGGGCAACCATGTTACAAGTGCACTTGGAAGCCCAAGTGTTTACAAGACCACAAGAATTATTACCAATAGGCCATGTTGAGATTACACAAAACACCAGAGATATGTCAAGTGCAGCATCCCATCATGTTTCCTTGAGAAGTGCATCAGAAGAGTCTCTTCAGAAAATGTATTGAGGTACTTGTCTAAAGTTTCATTTTGTTATTTGTTGAATTCACAGATGCCCTCAGTGGAACTGAGATGAAATGTGATTTGATCTACTACAAGACCAGATTTTTTTTTTTAAATGCTTCACCTGAAACAATTGATCTATTAAAATATCCATCCATTATCCATAACCGCTTATCCTGTGCAGGGTCGCAGGCAAGCTGGAGCCTATCCCAGCTGACTATGGGCGAAAGGCGGGGTACACCCTGGACAAGTCGCCAGGTCATAGCAGGGCTGACACATAGACACAGACAACCATTCACACTCACATTCACACCTACGGTCAATTTAGAGTCACCAGTTAACCTAACCTGCATGTCTTTGGACTGTGGGGGAAACCAGAGTACCCGGAGGAAACCCACACAGACACGGGGAGAACATGCAAACTCCACACAGAAAGGCCCTCGTCGGCCACGGGGCTCGAACCCAGAACCTTCTTCCTGTGAGGCGACAGTGCTAACCATTACATCACCGTGCCGCCCTGTATGCAATATAAATTTACTGTATATTTATTAAAATACAGGGCTTCTTAGACCTTTTTTCAGCCAAGAACCCCTTTAAATAAAAAAAAAAAGATTAAAACATTAGGCTGAAATGTGTATATATATATATATATATATATATATATATATATATATATATATATATCATCCATTTGTTTTCTATGCTGGTTATCCCTTATGGGTCATGGGTGAGCTGGAGCCAATCTGAGCTGACATCAGGTGAGAGACAGGTTGCGAACAGAGAGACAGACAGCTATTCACACTCATATTCACACTCACATTCACAACTATGGGCAATTTCGAGGAGCCAGTTGGCATGTCTTTGGACTGTAGGAGGAAACCAGAGCACCTGGAGGAAACCCACGCAGGCACGAGGAGAACAAGCAAACTCCACACAGGTTCAACTGGCAGGTTCAAACCCAGAACCTTCTTGCTGTGAGGTGACAGTGCTAAACATTGGACCACTGCACCACCATGTATCCAATAATATTTTGTCTATTTAGTGGAGCCAGAGATTTTTATTCTTCCTGAACTTTTCCGACAGAACACAGCTCATCTCATTATCTCTAGCCGCTTTATCCTGTTCTACAGGGTCGCAGGCAAGCTGGAGCCTATCCCAGCTGACTACGGGCGAAAGGCGGGGTACACCCTGGACAAGTCGCCAGGTCATCACAGGGCTGACACATAGACACAGACAACCATTCACACTCACATTCACACCTACGGTCAATTTAGAGTCACCAGTTAACCTAACCTGCATGTCTTTGGGCTGTGGGGGAAACCGGAGCACCCGGAGGAAACCCACGTGGACACGGGGAGAACATGCAAACTCCACACAGAAAGGCCCTCGCCGACCACGGGGCTCGAACCCGGACCTTCTTGCTGTGAGGCGACAGCGCTAACCACTACACCACCGTGCCGCCCCGACAGAACACATTTTAATTAAAATACTCATTAAATTCGAATTGATATTATTTATAAGCCGATTTGTTCAAGCAAGCAGTTGAACAGGCTAATAACTATTGCAAATCAATAATAAATATAACAGTTTTGACAATGTTGGTTGTGAGTTCCATCACTGTCAAAAAAAGAAAAAACAAATTCGAACACCATGTGGAACAAACTATACAGTATAAATAACTTCAGGTTTCTAGTAATTGTTTTGCATGAAAACATATTTTGCCTGTACTAATCCAAACACTTTAAATCTCCTTCATGTCTTCTGGCAGAGAGCATCCTAATTCTATAGGAAACTCCTTTAATAACTACTTTAATGAGCAGCCTGTCTCACTCACACTCCGAGTGGGATGGTGTTAAGCTTCCCTCCGCAAACAAAGCCAACACAATACTTTCTCCTCCGCACTGTATACAGAATAGCCCTCTTGAACACAAGAATATCACACAAGGAGACAAATAAGAGAAGCACAACAATGCAAGAAAGGAAAAAAACCCCCAAAACGTATATATTTCTTTGTGAAAAGACTGAAATGTCCATAGAGTGGATGTCTTAGGAATACTCTCACCACCTGAACTCACCTACAATCAACAATCCATGTGGTCATTTATCTTTATTTGTGTCTTTTTCTCTTGGGGTTGTGTCCATAAAATTGGTTTTAAACAAAAAATGTCAAGTGTGCTTACCTTCCTCTGGGCTGAGACTCCTAATATTGCTAAAATCCTCCATATTCCAGGAAGAGGGCTCTCCATATGCTAGTGGGAGGGGGATGGAGACGCATGACACTCCAGAGCCACTTTAATGGGAGCGCATCTCCGAGATGAGCAGATGAGTGACCGTGTGGAGCGCCGGAGAGTCATGTCAAAGCTGAACCACTTGGGTGAGAACAACTACTACCTTTCTACTTTTCTATTTTGTCCCTCCTTCTCTTTTATTCAGTTCTTCCTCATTTTATTCCTCTTTCTCTGCTTCTTGCTTCTTAGTCTGGGTGGCTCTTGTTCTCTCTCTCTCTCTCTGATGTGGTCCACACTCTGGGGAAAGCTTTGCATCCACATACACAATTGGCCGCTCATTTTTTTTTTTTTAACCATCGAGGGAAAGGGAGGAAGGGAGAAGCTGAGATAACTGAGAGTGAGGCAGAGATGAGTAGGGGAGGAGAAAAAGCATGAGAGAGAGAGAGAGAGAGAGAGAGAGAGAGAATGGAAAGCACGAATACATTTGTGTGAATCTAAACAAGGGCTGTCTCTCATGTTTTATTCAGACTTGCTTATAGTTGAGTGAATGGGGGTCTGGCAGAGTGCACCAGTGTGTGTGTGTGTGCATGCAATGGCATAGAGATTTGAGTGAAAGCCTATAAGAAGAGAAATTGTTCTGGCATGATCTAGGAATATCCTCAATGGAGTTGCAATAAAAGCACTTCCATATGCTGAAGCACTCGGACAAATGTTAACGTACCTCTGCACTGTGTGGTAAACACACCAAGATGTAGTGCATTAGCTTCCCTCAGGAAAAAAAAGCTTTCAGCAGTGGTAACACTTTAAAAGAGTCCCATGTAAAAATAACGATATGGAGAAAATAGGATGTTCGGATGTTCCATAAGACATTAACGAAGATTAATGGAGCAAACTTTTGTCAGTTTGAGGATGAACAGGGAGATTAATCACTGTCCACTGAGACTGTGTATTTCAGAACTGTCCCAACTGATTTGTGTCATGTAAACAGGGATAGATGGGAGCATCTCGGACTACCTTTTATTGCCATAGATCCCATCTACAGGATCTAAATTCGGAACTCCATAAACAGGCTCCTAGCTGGTGAAGTGAAGTGAGATGGACTGATGTTCAACTGGCACTCAAAAAAGGAAACTGGCTTGCTGTTACATTTACGTAAGTGTAGCATGTATTTTCTATGAAATAAATTCATATTTCAAAGATGAACATGATTAAATCATGTAGCACTTGCATGAAATTCAACAACCTCACACATACTTGCCAACCCTCCCTATTTCGGCGGGAGGCTCCCGATTTTAGCCTCCATCTCCTGCCTTCCGATCATATTTGTTAAAAACTGGATAATCTCCTGGTTTTGGGAAATCCCTACCGCCAAGTTAAAAATACTCCCGATTATGTCCAATCAGAATCGTATGAGAAACACTGCTGACATCAACTGATTTTTAACCAATCAATGAACAGAACGACAGTCACTTCCAGGCTGTCCGACATTTTTTACAAGCAGTCATTCATCATGGCCACTAAACCCAATACCACACGGCAACAATATGAATGCAAATACCAGGTTGCATGGGAGAATGAATTTCCATGGATAAGCAAATGTTCGACCAGCCAGTTACACATTTTAAGGTAAAGATACCTTAAATCAGAATATAATGGATATTTGAGTGTGAAATTAAACTAGTCTTCCGTACCATTTCAGAAACAAACTGTACAACTTCTAAAGTGTTTAGTGAAATTTTGCATGACAGAGAATTTGTTTGGTGAGTGTATTTGAATAGTGTGGTCGTGTCTTAGTGCTATTTTGAATTTATGTTTGAAAGTTTTAAGTGAAAGTTTACAAGTGGCGGCACAGTGGTGTAGTGGTTAGCGCTGTAGCCTCACAGCAAGAAGGTCCTGGGTTCGAGCCCCGGGGCCGGCGAGGGCCTTTCTGTGCGGAGTTTGCATGTTCTCCCCGTGTCCGCGTGGGTTTCCTCCGGGTGCTCCGGTTTCCCCCACAGTCCAAAGACATGCAGGTTAGGTTAACTGGTGACTCTAAATTGACCGTGAGTGTGAATGGTTGTCTGTGTCTGTGTGTCAGCCCTGTGATGACTTGGCGACTTGTCCAGGGTGTACCCCGCCTTTCGCCCATAGTCAGCTGGGATAGGCTCCAGCTTGCCTGCGACCCTGTAGAACAGGATAAAGTGGCTAGAGATAATGAGATGAGTTTACAAGTGAATTATCTGGAAAGTGATTGATTTTGATTGAGTTTTAAGGTTTTAAGTGAAAGATTACTAGTGAGTGTATTTGGGTCGTACTAAAATTTAGCATTCGAGTGAATTTCTTGGTATGGTAGTATTTATAGTGCCATTTTTTTTACATTTTGTTTGAAAACTTTCAGTCAAATTTAGCAAATGAGCAAATTCCTTTGATGCATTCCGATAGGATTTGGATCGGATTTCTAGTGCTTTTTAAACATTCTGTTGGAAAGTGTTTAGTGAGAGAGATGCATTTTAGTAGTACTAAGACAGTGCAGTATTTATTTAATTGATTTGTTACTATTTTGGTCAAATCTTATTAAAATTTAATTTATATATGATATTATAGTTCTCTGTATTTTTACATGAGCTTACAGAAGGAAAACACATTTGATGCAATCCAATAATACTTTCATTCACTGTGACTATTTTCATCTCATTATCTCTAGCCGCTTTATCCTGTTCTACAGGGTCGCAGGCAAGCTGGAGCCTATCCCCGCTGACTACGGGCGAAAGGCGGGGTACACCCTGGACAAGTCGCCAGGTCATCACAGGGCTGACACATAGACACAGACAACCATTCACACATTCACACCTACGGTCAATTTAGAGCCACCAGTTAACCTAACCTGCATGTCTTTGGACTGTGGGGGAAACCGGAGCACCCTGTGACTATTTTAAGAAATGATAAACATCCTTCTAAAGCATCACTTGTGTTATTTTCTGCGGGTCTCTGTATGTATACAATATTCAGGCATGAGATTTTTCAGCTCAAAATCTGATTTAAGACTTCCCTTTCATTGTTATTATGTTAAAATTCAAGGCGAGTATTATTTCAGATTTTTCACTCTGAGCTCTCTCATATCTGATACATGAATCCCATAACCTAGAGTAATTGATAGAACAATATCAACAATTCAAAAACTCTTTAATTGTATAAATTTCAAATGGTTTGCAATTAATTGGGATCCACTGTTTTTATCATTTCAACCGCGCATCATACGGTACCCTCGTCCAATTGAAAACGTCGTTCACGCACTTTTCTCTCCCATGAGAATTTTGAAAAGTTGGCAAGTATGCCTCACATGAATTAGATTAATTATGTTAAACTGAACCGAGACTATCTAGTTTCAGTGCATAACCGGGAAAATCAAGGCCATTATCACGGAAGATCTCGCGAGAGGAGAAAGATAATAAAATAAGGGAAGCAGTGTGCTGTATTATTGATCAGTTTTTCATAAAAAATGGAGGAACAAACAATTTCATGGCAACATATTTTGTTTGTCTTGTGTTAGGTTTCCTCTATTGATGCCAAGAAAGCTGTAAACTTAACACTTAACACTTAAATTGCAGTCATTGTTCACTGTAAATGTTGTGCAAATGTTCAAAGGGAATGTGATTACAAAGACATGGGCACACTGTTACACCTAAATACAGTTATGGTTTTATTGCAAGATCTCCTGCTTGTGTTTTGTTTCCACCCATGCTTGACACTAAGCAGGGTAGCGATTTTGTTGTTTATATTCAAAAGTTAGTCTTTGAAGTAACATAATTGAATCATGGAAAGCATTTCCATGTGATGAAATGACATTCTTTCAGCATTAAGCAATTCTATTGGCCCAACTTATTTTCCTCAAATCTACTTTAGTAGTGTAATTTACAACTGTAAGAATTAGTTGGACCAACCCAATTAAATTAAGTTTGACTGAATCCTTATAGTTAAGTTGAATCGACCCGAATAAATTTTATCGACTGAACCCAAGCACATCAAGTCGGACCCAACCATAGTAAATAAGTTAATTCAGCTGAAATAAATTAAATTGATTCAACCCAAGTACATTAAGTTGGACCAACAGAACTGCTTAATGTTCAAAGAAAGACATCTAATTGTGTGGAAATACTTTCCATGATTTTTTTAAATGTTCACTCAAAGAGTCATTTTTTTTGAGCCTGAGAAGAGAACCAAGAGTAACGAATGGAAATAACGACTCAGGAACTGTCCGTGGTCCTGAAGTAGCCTCAGGGAACCTCCTTTGGATCAAAGAAAGTAGGTCAGAGGAGCCAGATGAGCAGAAAGGTGCAGGATATGCAGGGTGCCGTCCTGAATATGGACAGAGTTTTATGTGCTGATTATAAATCAGCCTTCATAAGATCATTTCAAGCTGAGTATGAGGTCATGCAATAGATATGAATCTTTTTAAAGTCATAGGCAGTGGTGAAGTTTCTAAGGGATGACTGCATAGAGAATTGGGAACTGAGTTTTACATATATATATATATATATATATATATATATTCACTAATTGGATGAAGAAAATGCAAACTGAATAACCTGTACTGAATATGCTGGGACACACACTTGGTGCTTCCATACACCAACACACAGAAAATGAGAGCGAATAATGCATAAATTTAACCATAAGTGTAAGGTGTAATTAAAAAAAAAGATATTCAAAATTACAATTCTTTGCTGAACTGTGATGATAGGGTTTCTTTATCAGCCCCGACAGTACAGTGAAAAGAAAAAAAGAACTTTAAAGAAAACTAAAGCATCAATAAATACCTTCTCTGTTCTGTATTCCTTTCTACATTTATTAGGAACCCCTCTGTGCCATTTGATACAAGACTCTGGTCTGCAGTGAAGCTGTCGGGAGTTCACCCTGCAGGGAATCTGCACGGCTTTGACAGTTCCAACGCAGATAAAGGAAGGTTAGGTGTCAGCAAGAGGAAAGAAAGAAAGGAACTGATAATCCAGATGAATGGCAGGGTTCTGACAGAACAGATTGGCTTGTCATTAAAGACGTAGTCAGTGCCGTAATACAAAGATCAGTCAGACCATTATCTCTAGGTTTCTTGAAAGTTAACTCAACAACACACAAAGCCATTTGGGAAATGGAATGAGAGTCTCACGCTTCTGTTGTACATCATACTGACACGTGTTCAAACATGTCGGTCTGTCATCTCTCCTTCTTGAATCCAAAATTTGATCTTGTCTCAATGTTCAATGGCTCCCCAGCAATCATCACATAAATTGAGCTTGCCTTTCTTTGTCTGACCTGAAAACACCTTCAATCTAACTGAATATACCTTCAGAGTTAGCCACTCTCCATAAAAGCTCCACACCGCTCTGTCACTACCCATATTAATCAGGTATTTTTCTGCTGGTGTGTGGTAAGAGCTCAATCTGGAGTACCTCCATTTGGAAAGGATTTAACTGACAACAGTAACAATACTGTTGGCACATTCTGTTGTAGGAAGGAGCCCCTGCTGGAGACGCTTATATTTTTTGGTGTGTTTCAGTTGCAATTTACCTTTACATCATTCTCAAGGTTTAATTTGATTTAGATGCCCAAAATGTTGTGCTGCTCTTTGACAACTATGGATTAAAACATGTATGTAATCTTGATGTCTATTATTAGCTCATCTGGCCGACAGGCGATGCCATCATGTGTTCTCCGGCGTCTGTCCGGCATCGTCCACATTTCACGAAAATCGCTTCTTCTCTCTCAAATCTTCACCAATTTTTATTCTTTTTGGTAGGAAGGTGGGTCTGCCTGGGGTGCATATACTGTAGATTCTACCCAAATTTGCATAATTGTAATTAATAATGAAGATATGGACTAATTAAGCCCTAACGAGCAGTTTCCACACAAATCGCTTCTTCTCCCTCAATTCTTCACCAATTTTGATTCTTTCTGGCATGAAGGTTGGGGTACCAAGGGTGCATATAACTTCTACCCAGATTTGCTTAATTACAATTATTAATGAAGTTATGGACTAATTAAACCTTAATGAGGAGTTCAACAAAAATCGCTTCTTCTCGGTCAATTCCTTGCCATTTTTGGTCCTTTCTGACAAATAGGTCAGTATTCCTAGGGTGTATATAGCTTCTATATATAGCTTGCAACATTTATTGCGCAAAGTGGCCCACTTTAGATTGTTCCTTCTGGACTAGCCGGGGCCGGAGTGAGCTACGCTGTCATTGACGGTCTCGCTGTAAAGCTATCATCCATTCTAGATTGTCTACAAACCACCTAGAGACTGAACATCCTGTCAGTTTAGCATCATCAACCAGCCATCATAAACTAATTCTAAACAATACACTGTATGGCCAAACTGTATGTGCTTTTTGAACATCTCATTCCAGATTTAGTGCCTCTTTGCTGTTATAATAACCTCCAGTCTTCTGCAAAGGCTTTCCACTAGGTGTTGGGGGGTGACTGTGGGGATTTGTGTCCATTCAACTACAAGAGCATTACTGATGTCAGGCACTGATGTGAGATGAGGAGGCCTGGTGTTCCTGGCATTGGTATTCCATTTCATCCCGAAGGTGTTCAGTGGGGTTGAGGTCATGATTATGTGCAGGTTACTTGAGTTCTTCTACTCTAACCTTGGCGAACCATGTCTTTATGGAGCTCGCTTTGTGCACAGAGGCATTGTGATGCTGGAACATGTTTGGGCGCCTTAGTTCCAGTGAAGGGACATTGCAAAGCGACAGCATACAAAGACATTCTAGACACCTGTGTGGTTCCAACTTTGTGGCAACAATTTGGAGAAGGCCCACAT
Organism: Neoarius graeffei; assembly: GCF_027579695.1. NCBI lineage: Eukaryota > Metazoa > Chordata > Actinopteri > Siluriformes > Ariidae > Neoarius > Neoarius graeffei. The sequence goes on along the minus strand of NC_083578.1, from coordinate 20,996,722 downwards.
ATGAGTGTCATGGTCAGATGTCCACGAACTTTTAACCACATGGTGTACATTGCTTGATCCAAACCAGACTGTGATCAGCAAGATGATGACCCCAGATCTAAATGATTATCTTGTCCCTTTCTCTTTCACTTTATTCCTATCACACTTTCAAACTTAGTTAATTCAGATTGACATGTTGAAAGGTAGATAAACATTATCTGACATGATGAGAATCAGATTATAGGCTGCTTACTGATGGTCTCTTGGTGTCCTTGTTGATTGTCTTACAGTATCTTACACTGACCAGTTTTTAATTATGTACCTGTAATGATAACACTTGAACCTGAATTTGAAAATCATTCTGTGTTTAAAACAAATGAAAAATTTCTTTTTTAGTATTCACTATTACTGGTTTCTTTTTTTTTTTTAAGCTTAATAAACAACATAGTCTCATACTTGAAAATTCCTAAATTTCACACAACACAGAGTTAAAAGGAAGGTTAGGGTTATGGACAGGGCTAATGGATGTACATTTACTAATGACTTCATGACTAATGATGACTTGAACGAAACAAAACCTTTCTGTGCAGGATTATTGACAGAATCGGGGCAGACCAACCAGAAGGGCAACTCAGTAATCAGACACGTGAATCAAGCATAGGGTCAGGTGAGCTTAAAAGAGGTTGTAGTATGCAACGACCTGACAGAATCATGGCGTGCGTTCACAAATTTTTCTTTACATCAGGTATATCAGATATTTTTAAAAAATCTTTAAAGAAAAAAAAGTATATATATATATATATATATATATATATGAAGAGTTTGGTTCCAAAACACAATAAATGCCAAATTTGAAAAATTGAAACTCCCGCCACCAAACCATCAGCAATTATATCTTACTCGTACCATGTTCAGTTTTTGCCAAAATACAATATCTGCCATTGATTTACACACTGCATTACAGCCTTTCATTCTAAAATGCAACAAGCGCCATTACCAAGTTCTCAAAACCAGACATATCCATTTGGCCAATCAGAGGCCGCCATTGGCATGAAGTCTTCTAAGATGGCTGCGCCCATGAACGAGGAAATTGCTTCATAAGTTCTCGCCTTTATTGGACAATTTCACACTGAATTATGAATAATTTTGATAAAATAATCTAAAAAAATAATCTATAAAATAAAATAATCTGTCATGAAAGAACACAGTTAAATGCACTTTAAATAGAAAAGGGATATGTAGCATTTGAGGGAAAAATGCTTTGGCGTGGATATGTAGCGACTTGACAAAAAAATAATTACTTGGTTCAGTTAAAAGCTGTTAATTAGTTCTGGATTTCATTTTTGAAGTTTATCATTATTAAGGAGTCATATATATAAAATATAGTTTTATATATATAGTTATATATATAAAATATCCTGGTTTGCTTCTTAGAAGGTTCATGTTGGCTCCAAACTTTTGGCCTGTACGGTATCAAATCATAGCACTCAACAGATTCAGGGGACAAACTTTTGATACGATTTTGGAAGAAATATCCTGGAAAGAAGAGAATAAGGATCAATGATCAGATTTATTTCATTGCAAAGCATCATTATCTATTTTTGCAAATATTATTATACTCTGACTCTTTAGAAATCGATGTGCCCATTTATATGAGCTGATTCATATAAATGTGCCCATTTATATGAATTCAACCATCAAAAGATTTTAATTAGCCGCTCTCCAGTGCCATATGTGTTGTATTCTGAATGGATTCCTTGAAATGTGAATAATAGGATTTTGAAAGTGCTCTGCTGAATTGTAATTATTCATGTATTTGGCAGCTCCTTGGCATATTATCTACTTTAGTAGTGGCACTGATGGGGACTGTGGCGTTTAAATCCAATCTATAAGCTCATCAGTTCCTCAATGCGTCCATACTCCCAAAAATGGAGTATATCCATAAATAAAGGAATAAGTAAATAATCCATCCATTATCTGTAACCACTTATCCTGTGCAGGGTTGCGGGCAAGCTGGAGCCATCCCAGCTGACTATGGGTGAGAGGCAGGGTACACCCTGGACAAGTCGCCAGGTCATCACAGGGCTGACACATAGAGACAAACAACCATTCACACTCACATTCACACCTACGGTCAATTTAGAGTCACCAGTTAACCTAACCTGCATGTCTTTGGACTGTGGGGGAAATCGGAGCACCCGGAGGAAACCCACGCAGACACGGGGAGAACATGCAAACTCCACACAGAAAGGCCCCCGTCAGCCACTGGGCTCAAACCCAGAACCTTCTTGCTATGAGGCGACAGTGCTAACCACTACACCACCGTGCCGCCCTAAGTAAATAATAAATTATGTTAATTAGCAATGTAGGTATTGTAAGTAGACAGGTAATAATGTTAGTAAGTGACAGAATGAGTAAGTAATGGAGTGTAAAAGTAAACAATAGAATAAAAATGGAGTATATATAGGTAAGCAATGGGGTAAGTAAAGAATGATGTTAGTAAATCATTGGATAAGTAAGTAATAGAGTATAAATGCAAATAATGGTGTGAGTTTTTTATTGGAGTAAGTAATGGACTTGGTTAATAATACATGGATTATGTGTATACTATGGAGTAGAAAGTATGGAGTATGAATGTTGTGGTGTATGTAATTAACTCATGGATGAAGTAAGGTAAGTATGAATATAATGGCATATGGACGTAAATAATGGAGTATAAAATTATATGGAATAAGGAAGTCAGACGGGAACCGTCAAGGCCTTCTAGGCCTTCAGAGAAGGCTCAAACATATCAGCATTTCAAATGTTATATTTAATTTCTTTCATTGCTTCATCATGGGCGGCACGGTGGTGTAGTGGTTAGCGCTGTCGCCTCACAGCAAGAAGGTCCTGGGTTCGAGCCCCGGGGCTGGCGAGGGCCTTTCTGTGCGGAGTTTGCATGTTCTCCCCGTGTCCGCGTGGGTTTCCTCTGGGTGCTCCGGTTTCCCCCACAGTCCAAAGACATGCAGGTTAGGTTAACTGGTGACTCTAAATTGACTGTAGGTGTGAATGGTTGTCTGTGTCTATGTGTCAGCCCTGTGGTGACCTGGTGACTTGTCCAGGGTGTACCCCGCCTTTCGCCCGTAGTCAGCTGGGATAGGCTCCAGCTTGCCTGTGACCCTGTAGAAGGATAAAGCGGCTAGAGATGTGTGTTTCATCATTTCATTATAATTATTCTGTTCTAATTCTAATTTGGCCTTGTTTTTTTTTTTATCAAATTTGTTTCAGAAATGAAAGAGTTACTGCCCTGAAAACATTAAAATCGAGTTATCCAAGGAGATATTTCTGTTTGTTGTCTCTAGGTAGAAAAGAGTTTAGAGTTGGCTCACTCACTGGTGAGGACTTCATTGCCGGGACAGAAGGCCATGGCAGTGTATGTTTATGTAGGAAGTGACAGATCATTTAACCAATTAGATTTTGATTTATAGGGGGAAGGAACAAAAATTTATCGTCCTAGACCTTCTCGAAGGCCAGTGCTAGCAGTCAAGCCAGTGCTATCAAAAGCAAGTAGCACAGGCTAACGACCGAAAAACTAAGATTTCTGTCTCCAGACTCTTCTTCCACGCACATGTAGCAATGTCATAATTTCACATGAATAAAGGTTTTTTTGTGTGTGAACTTCCTCAAATCCTTCTATTTTGTGTGAACTTCCTCAAATCCTTCTAAAATATGTTAATTTGTTGGGTTCTGTTAATGGTTCCACTATTATTTATGATGGGGCGTTAAATAGTGTAACACACCTGTGGACATTATCATTCCACATGCTTGGAATGTCTGGAAAGGGGTAAGCTGGCTATGTGAATCCTGCATGAACAATATTCATTAATACAGTATATTTTTTATTTTTCCTAATATATGATATTTATTTTTGATATAAGAATGTTTTGACACACATCCGCTGTTTTTATCGGATCAAATATGTAAATTAGCGTGGTAAAATTCCATGTGAAAAGTCGAGTGTTTATCTGAGTAGCCATTTGGCTGCGTGCTAACTGGTGTATTATGTTGTCGGGATGCCAGAATTATTTCCCCTGTCTCCGTGTGTTCATAGCCCTGTCATTTATTGTTTTCCAGAATAAATGCTCACAGGTGAACTCTTCGTCTCCTCTGCATCATCGATTAGCCACACAGAGACTTTTAGTTATTATTAGAGTAACTGACTGGTTATAGTCGGTTACACACACACACACACACACACACACACACACACACACACACACACACACAAACTCGCCCCCGTATTTTTCACTCAGACTTAAGTATTCATTTCCCTGTGTAATTTACTGAGTTACTTTTAAAATCAACAGCTACACACAACAGAGCGACCTGACAGCCTGCCGCTAATCCCTTGCAAAATCCTTTGCCCTGTTGCTTTTTTGGTGTGTCTGGCTAAGTTTTGGCTGAGCTCAAGTCCCAGCTCTAATAGTAACAGTTCGTCACAGAAGGAAGTAATGGAATAAGTAGTAAATGTTGTTAGTGAATAAATGATAGAGTAAGTAATGGAGTATAAAATAAGCAACGGAATATGAAACCGAGTATATAAGTAATTACTCTCTCCACATTCACTGGATATGAGCAATCGCACGCTCTGATTGGCGACTCTACTACTAGGATATCAGCTCATATACCGTGAGTAGAGAAACACAAAATGGCGGAGCGTGTTGCTGAACCAACCAAGGACAAAATAAAAACTACTCAAACCCCCCTCCAAAAAAAGCAACAAAATATGGAATAAAAGTATTTGATGGTAAGAATGTATCATTTTTATTTTTCAAGAATTACACTACCATTCAAAAGTTTGGGGTCACTTTCAGGGCTTTGAACCGGTTCAAGGAACGAAAACGAAAACCGGGAACTTTTTCTATTTCACATGGAACAGAAACGAAACCAGAAACTTTATTATTTTTTATGTTCCAGAACAGAAATGCTGATTAAAAAATAATGGTAACCGGTTAATACCGGTTGTTATTTCGTTCCTCAAAGTTTCCGTAGCCTACAAATAAAAAAAGTCATTCTTCTCCTGCGCAAGTTTCTATGACCCGCTGGGGTTCACTTCCTGTGTGACGTTCGCTGACTGAATGTAGAGAGTGGGAGGGTGGACTACTATCACGTCTCTACATCTTAAATAAGAGGTAAATATTGCAGTCTATCGTTATTCAAAAACGTCAATTTCAAACACGATATCAATATATTTGCCCACGTTAATGAGAGGCTCACGAACATTAAATGACGTTAACCTCTGTTAGCCTATCAATGCATAGGGCCTGACTAGCCTTTGGTAACACACTAAACAAATTATCCTTCATTTTTGGCACTTTTTCTGTTTGTGTAGATGGGAAGACATACTGAGAATCCAAATCGCCAACATTTGAAATAATAATTGTTTTGAATTATTTCTTGTCTTATTTAATGAAGGTTGTAATAGAATTAGCCTACATTTGGCTTAAGCTGGATGAGACAGAGACATAATTTTATAGCCATTTGTTAAACAGCTGACAGGGAACGTAATTAACCGTTCTGGGAACGAAATTTTTTTGTTCTAACCAGTTCGGGAACGTCTATTTAATGGTGTAACCCAAAACCGGAAACGTTAAAATTCCGTTTCTGTTCGGAACGAACCAATAGGAAAAAAATTCTGGTTCAAAGCCCTGGTCACTTTGAAATGTCCTTATTTTTGAAAGAAAAGCACCGTTCTTTTCAATGATCATCACTTTAAACTAATCAGAAATACACTCTATACATTGCTAATGTGGTAAATGACTATTCTAGCTGCAAATGTGTGGTTTTTGGTGCAATATCTCCATAGGTGTATAGAGGCCCATTTCCAGCAACTCTCACTCCAGTGTTCTAATGGTACAGTGTGTTTGCTCATTGCCTCAGAAGGCTAATGGATGATTAGAAAACCCTTGTACAATCATGTTAGCACAGCTGAAAACAGTTGAGCTCTTTAGAGAAGCTATAAAACTGACCTTCCTTTGAGCAGATTGAGTTTCTGGAGCATCACATTTGTGGGGTCGATTAAATGCTCAAAATGGCCAGAAAAATGTCTTGACTATATTTTCTATTCATTTTACAACTTATGGTGGTAAATAAAAGTGTGACTTTTCATGGAAAACACAAAATTGTCTGGGTGACCCCAAACTTTTGAACGGTAGTGTATTATTATAGCAGTTTTCACAAATTGCTACTGTCATTTCGCCGGTTTGTTTACATTTTAAGTGGAAATTAATTTGTTCGACATTTGTCCAGGGTGTACCTCGCCTTTCGCCCATAGTCAGCTGGGATAGGCTCCAGCTTGCCTGCGACCCTATAGAACAGGATAAAGCAGGTAGAGATAATGAGATGAGATGAGATTTGGTATAAAGTTTGATTGATCAAAGTTGCAAAAAAATAAAAATAAAAATGCTCTGTTTCTCAAAATCCAGTGAATGTGGATAGAATCAAACAGTTATTCCGCTCAATACATGGGTTATAGCCGACTCGGTGCTACGCGCCTCATCGGCTATCAGCTCATGTACAACTCGATTTCGTGGAATAACTGTTCAATATCGGGGTAAGCAATGGATGAAGTTAGTAAATGATAGCGTATCAGAGTAAATAATGCTGTGACCATGTAATAGAGTCAGTAAATATACTATATGTAAACAGAGTGATTCAATGATGTAGTCAAATTTGGTATAAGTAGGTCACTGAGTAGGCAAAGGAGTAAGAAAATCAAAACATAAGTAATGGAGTAAGTTAATAAAACATGAGTGAGTAGGTAAGTAATGGATTTTGTAAATAAATAAGAAAGTGGTGGAGTATGAAAGGGATGGAGGTAAGTAATGAAATAATGGAGTAAGTAAATATACTATTAAGTAATACGAGTATAATCTTGTATTAAATACGTGTGAAGTGAGAAAGAAAGTGGTGGAGTATGTATATCGTGGCATATGTACAGTATATATATGTCATGGAGTAATGGAACATGTACAAAATAACGTAGTAAATACATAGTAGAAGCATCTTCTATGTGGGAAGCCATGGCCTAATGGTAAGAGAAGCAGCTTTGGGACCTAAAGGTTGCCGGTTTGATTCCCTGGACCAGCAGACATGGTTGAAGTGCCTTTGAGCAAGACACTTAACCCCCAGCTCCTCTGGGTATGTTGTACATCACTCTGGAAAGAGTGTCTGCTAAATGCTGTTTATGTAAACAGTAACAGGTTTTTTTTTTTCCAATGTAAGAGTAATTGGTTAATAGAGTAATATTGGAGTTTATAACCAAGTAGCAACATAAATAACTCATCTAGCATGTTGATATGCAATAACGAAAGTGTTTAAACACATAAAAAAGCATCATATGCATTAACTCTGAGGTCCAAAAAGTGACCAGCAACACACCAGTCCTACTCAACACACAGCAACCTGTACTGTAACAAATTGTTTTAATATAGTAGCATCACCGTATACAGTACCACCATGCTGCCAGCTCAATAAACACATGGTACAATTATCGGGAGAAGAACAGAGGAGGAACGGTTTTGGACAGCTGTGCCTGATCCCAATATTCAGCTGGCTTTGGTGTTAGAATTGATGCTGGACATCTTGAGAGAGAGAGAGAGAGATACATAGAGAGACATCACCCTGTCTTCTTTCTGCCTAATAGGGTTTTCTGGATGATAAATGATCAACAACAAATGAAACCCAGGGAGAGAATAGAAAGAAAAATGAAAAAAAAAACCCCAACAACTATGAATGTATTTTACAGCTGAGAGAAAATAAGGCTGGTTTGTACTTGATGTGGTGCAGGGTTGCATGGGTCCACACGGCCAAATTGATGCCACAATGGCAGACAGTAACAATAAAATACACATGAAACTTTTTTGTGAGTTTTCAGCAAAGCCGAGTGGGATGCTGAGAGACTACAGAGACTGTAACCATTATCTGTAACCGCTTATCCTGTTCTACAGAGTCGCAAGCATGCTGGAGCCTATCCCAGCTGACTATGGGCAAGAGGCGGGGTACACCCTGGACAAGTCGCCAGATCATTGCAGGGCTGACACAGAGACAAACAACCATTCACACTCACAGTCAATTTAGAGCCACCAATTAACCTAACCTGCATGTCTTTGGACTGTGGGGGAAACCGGAGCACCCGGAGGAAACCCACGCGGACATGGGGAGAACATGCAAACTCCACACAGAAAGGCCCCTGTTGGCTACTGGGCTCGAACCCAGAACCTTCTTGCTGTGAGGCGATAGTGCTAACCACTGTGCCACCTGTGACTGTAACATGATAGTTTCTGGAAAGAAGACAGTATTTAGTTTCAAATAGATTTTAATTGCTCACTTCCTCACAGGTTTGTCTCTGCTTTGTTCCCTCGAAACAAACCTTGAAAAGTTCAATGCAGAATCCTATAGTGTTAGTCTATAGATAGTTTTCACATGACGTCACAGAGTCGGGGATTCCCTGGTGGCGGCCATCTTGGAGGGCCAGCTTACTGTACGGGTCACTGAGCACACATTGTAGCGCGCGAGTTACATTCATTTATATATTATTTACATTTATAGTTACATTACTACTATTTAAAGCTAGCAATGGTGCAAACTTGTTGTATTCATGGCTGCTGTAATAGGTCAAATGATGAAGTCAAGCGGAGCTTTTATGTAATTCCCACTGTACGGGAGCACGAAGGTGAGCAGACAAAGAAACTCAGCATACAAAGGAGGAATCAATGGCTTGCGAGAATCAACCGCAAGGATTATCAGCCTTCCAAACACAGCAGAGTCTGCTCCGATCATTTTATAAGTGGTAAGTTGTTTAAATAAACAATCAATTGTGTTTAAGTTTGTTTTTGGAAACCAAAACATCGTGTAAACAATCTCTAGAGAATGCCTAACTGGAGCCGCTGAGTGTACGTTTACATTGTAATGTACACTAATATCGCTCACACAAGGATCATTTTTGAAAAACATTTTAGGTCTATTCTGTATGATTTGATTTGTATTTAATCAACTTATTACAGTTGCATAACATTCAACAGTCTATTTAATGCTAGAATATATAAAGTTGTATATATCAGACAGCCTTTAAAGTTTGATGAAGTCAGTTTCAGGCTTTGGAGTTTGGTTAGGCTAAATCATATTAAACCATAGAGAAATATAGGCCTTCTACTCAGCCAACAGATGCAAAGTAATATTGCACAGTATTCATAATAGTAGTAAGACAGTTTCAGTAAGTAAAATACACGAGTGTGCCAAGTGATTGATAATTAAAAAAACATGGTCCGTTTTGTTTGCCCACCAAGATGGCGGCTGGGGGGCGTTCCCCGGGATGCCATGACGTCAGTGAAAACTATCTATACTACAGTGCTGGTGTATTCTTGAAACCTGAATCTCACAGGGACTTGTATGGTGGACATCCAACATAATTAAGGCCAATAAATAGATTTTACATTGTGTTATTTAGTTAAAAAAATATTGGTTAATCACTGATATGGTGACTTCTTTAAGGAGACGGTTATTTAACAATTATGGACGGAGTCTCCACTGTAAGTACATGTAGTTTTAGTTGTAAAGGTCAAGTTTTCCACCATGGAAAAGTTTATAGGACAAAGGAGATTGTGCTTCCCCTTTCCTCTGATGTGGAAATTTTTTTTATGATTAACTTGAAGAAGGAAAGAAATAAAGACTGGCTGGTGAAGGAATAGCAGTTTTTATTCTATCCACATTCATTGGATATGAGCAATCGTGCGCTCTGATTGGCTACTTTACTACTAGGCTATCAGCTCCTATACCGTGAGTAGAGAAAAACAAAATGGCGGATCGTGTTGCTGAACCAACCAAGGACAAAATAAAATCTCTACTTGAAAACAAACCCCCCCAAAATACAAAAAAAAAAAACCAACAACAACCCAACAAAATATGGAATGAAAGTATTTGATGGTAAGAACGTATCTTTTTTATTTTTCAAGAATTATTATGATAGCATTTTTCACAAATTGCTCCTGTCATTTCACCGGTTTGTTTACATTCTTCATCTTTAAGCATTAAAATGTTTTGAATTGTTTTAGACTGGTTCAAAAGCTCAAAGAAATTTGAAAATTACAGAACTGAAGTGTCCCAGGAAGAATTAAATAAATGTCTAAAGCTATTCTATACCTCAGCACAACAGCAAGACGGCACTTTCTGCAAAAAAAAAAAAAAAAGCACTAAAGTCAATTCATGCTGCCATCAATAGGTTTTTAAGAAGTCCACGTAAGCGGAAATGGTTTTGTCGAACGTTTTGTATAAAATTTTTATTTATTGAATTTGCAAAAAATAAAAATGCTCTGTTTCTCAAAATCCAGTGAATGTGGATAGAATAAAACAATTATTCCACTCAATCTCGTCATACATGGCTTATAGTCGTGCCTCGTCGGCTATCAGCTCATGTACAACTTGATTTCGTGGAATAACTGTTAAACCAGAGCATTTTTTTAACATAGTTACTGGGAGACCAAATGGTCTCCCAGTGGCCAGATTTGGTCTCCTAGTCAATGCCAAACCAGCTTCACTGGGAGACCAAATTTTAAACCAAGTTATGTCTTATCATTTAGTTCAATCAGTTGCAATTTATTAACCAAGTACCATGTAAGTATACATTTAACAAGGAAAACTTGGCACTGCATTAACTATGTTGATATTATGCTGGCTGAAACGAGGATTCGCAATGCGGCAATTTGCATCACAGAATATGCCACAGCGGTGCAGCCGCATGGACTCTGGGGCCTGTGATTGTATTGCCCAGACCAGTTGGTCTCCTAGTGGAAAATCCTTAAAAAATGCTCTGTGTTAAACAGTTGTTATAACGTAAGTGATAATAGGAACTAATTTCTTTTGCAGACTTTCAACAGTATTGAAATGTTGCTTCACCCCCAGCTCTGAGCCAAACTCCACCCAACTGCAAAATTTTGAACAATGCTAAAAAGTGGGCAAGGGGATGAGAGAGTGGTGAGAGGTGTAAACTCCTGTGAATGATAAGTCTTGATTAGCATATACTTGAAAATGAACAGATTCCCACTCAAGGGTGAGGGCTGAGGAATGTGGTTCACCCACCTCTGATTGGAGGATGGAAACATTCTTTTTTTTTTTTAATGAAAATTTCATGACATAGAGAAGCACCAATCAGGCGACTCTACGTCAGCATCGACGTTGGAAGATTTGAACCAGTAGATGGCACTTTGAACCATTTTCAAGTCATAAAATGTCAAAATTTATAAAAATGGCAGTTTGGCAATATTAACACCAACATTGATGTGTTTCATCACAGTCCAGTCATATCATTTAGTTCACAGCTCACAAAACATTTAAGCTTGCAATTCCTCTTTAAAACTAAGTATAAATGAATAACATGGTAAAACAAGCAACATTTCACGTCAGTCTGCATCATATCACACTATTGCTGATCATTTTCCAATCGCAGCATGCCCCCAAGTGTTTTATTCCTTACATAACAAGACTCTTTTGGTAGTCCGGAGACCAACATGTCCTAAAAGTAGCCCAGAATTGTGCACTGATCTCAATTTGAGTCTTAATTACACACATCAATTATTAACAAGAACAAGAGATGAGCAGTGAATATGATTGTCCATGGACGCAATCAACACTTTAGTCATCAAACTGACAAATTCACCAACATAAAAATCAAAAATCTGTGTCAATGTTCCTCCAGGAGGCCATCTTTCACCACAAAGTTAATTATATTCGGCATGCACCTGATCCGTGTCCAACGCTCTGTGTGCAATTTAGATCTAACTAACAGGATGCAATGATTTGGCCCATTCTTCTCCAGGGAAAGGCTTATGCAACCCAATTCAACAGATGCATCTCTTTACATAAGACACAGAAAGAAGCACTCAAAAGGCACTCGGAAACCAGTGTAATGACAGAAACGCAATCCACAACCTGAATATACCTGCAAAATGGCTTTGCTTTGGACACTGCTGATAAGGTTGTTTCATCCATCCAATATACAGTCATGGTCAGAAGTTTACATACAGTGACATGAATGTCATCTTACATATGAAAGTCATGGCAATATTTGGGCTTTCAGTCATTTCTTTGAACTGTTCTTTTTCTGTGGCAGAATGTACAGCATACAGCTTTAATAAAAAAAACTACTAGAATTTGGTGCACAAGTTTTAATTTTCTTTGGGTTTTCTGAAATCAACACAGGGTCAAACCTAATATTTGGGTCAAATGTCTCTTCACAAGAGTCACCTTGACCAAACATTTTTGTTTACCATGAACAAGCTTCTGGCAGAATTCTGGTTGGATATTTCACAACTCTTCATGGTAGAATTGGTAGAGTTCAATTAAATTAGTTTTTTTTTCCTTGACATGGACTCGACTTATAAGCACGGTCCATATATTTTCAATACGGTTGAAGTCAGGACTTGTTTTAAGCTTAATGTTAGCCTGCTTTATCCTCCACAACCAGCTCTAATGCATGTTTGGGTTCACTGACCTGTTATAACTCCCAAGTCGTGTTCAAGTTTCTGATGGTTTATGCTGAAGAATTCTGAGGTAGTCCTCCTTCTTCATTATTCCATCCACTTTGTGCAACAAACCAGTTCCAGTGGCAGCAAAACAGCCCCAGAGCATGATGATCCTACCATCACCACCAGCTGGTACAGTGTTCCTCTGTACATGGTGGTCATTGTGGCCAAACAACTCAATTTTTATCTCATCTGACCATACAGCCATCCTCCAGAAGGCTTTTTCTTTGTCCGTGTGGTCAGCTTCAAACTTTAGTTAAGCTTGAAGGTGTCAATTTTGGAGCAGGGGGTTATTTCTTGGATAGCAGCCTCTTAGTCCATGGTGGTGTAAAACTCACTGAACTGTAGACAGTGATCCATCAGCTTCCAGTTCATGGCATGGCTGTGCCATGGTTGTTCCCGGGTTGTTCCTGACCATCCAAACCAATTTCCTTTCAGCTGAGGGTGACAGTTTGGGTTTTCTTGAAGCAAAGTGGCTTGGCAAAGTGACTGCACCTCACAATAACTTGGATGCAATTGTTTGAACTGATCTTGGAATTTGCAGTTGTTTAGAAATGGATCCAAGAGACATTCATGAGTTGTGTATGTATGCAATCCTCTTTCTCAGATCTGCACTGAGCGCCTTGGACTTTCCCATTTTACTGTGTGTTGGTCAATCCAATGAGTGCTGTAAACAAACCCTTTTTATGAAGGCACAGAGAAGCTACCAGCTGTAGTCAATCATGATCACTAACAGGAAGTTAAAAGACCTCGGCCGTGGCAAGATAAGAGACATTTTGGAAGTTTCAGCACCTCTGAATTAATAATCTAAGTGATCGTATGTAAATATTTGACCCTGTATGTATAATTTTGACCCTGTGTTGATTTCAGAAAACCCAAAGAAAATTAAAACTTGTGCACCAAATTCTAGCAGGTTTTTTTCTTTATTAAAGATGTATGCTGTACATTCTGCCACAGAAAAAGAACAGTGCAAATAAATTACTGAAAGCCCATGACATTCATATCCAAAATGACATTCATGTCACTGTATGCAAACTTCTGACCACATCTGTATGTATAGTATTCCTTTAAGACTATGACCGAAAGACTGTGGGTTTCTACAATTTAAAGAAATATTAGCTGGGATTTTTACTTTAAAATATCAGCTTCAAGCTTATTTTGATTGTATATTGTCTTGTATTAAAGAGAGTGGCTTGTCTTCCATCCCGACCCCATGGCAGGTTTGCCAGCTATAGCACTAATCCTACATATGCAAATAAAAAAAAAAATCAAGATTCAAATAAACTTCTAAGACCTGCGCATTTGGAGAATGTATTGAGGTTGGCTGCAGTGGCGAGTCCTTATCATGATTATGACATTAATGTGGTGTCTCTGCAAATTTGTCTAATTTTAGCACTTTGTTTCCCACCCACATAACAAGTCACAGTGTTAGTTGCAGTTATAGATCAGACAGGGGTTTTATGGGGGAGGAAGATGCAATTATTGGGAGCTGAAGTGCAAAAACACTGAAGTGCTGTTTCAGCATTTTTGCCTCAGCTGGGTTCTTCATGTATTCCTGTATTCACGGCTTTGTGCACATCCAGAAGATCTACAGTGGTGCTTGAAAGTTTGTGAACCCTTTAGAATTTTCTATATTTCTGCATAAATATGACCTAAAACATCATCAGATTTTAACACAAGTCCTAAAAGTAGATAAAGAGAACCCAGTTAAACAAATGAGACAAAAATATTATACTTGGTCATTTATTTATTGAGGAAAATGATCCAATATTGCATATCTGTGAGTGGCAAAAGTATGTGAACCTCTAGGATTAGCAGTTAATTTGAAGGTGAAATTAGAGTCAGGTGTTTTCAATCAATGGGATGACAATCAGGTGTGAGTGGGCACCCTGTTTTATTTAAAGAACAGGGATCTATCAAAGTCTGATCTTCACAACACATGTTTATGGAAGTGTATCATGGCACAAACAAAGGAGATTTCTGAGGACCTCAGAAAAAGCGTTGTTGATGCTCATCAGGCTGAAAAAGGTTACAAAACCATCTCTAAAGAGTTTCGACTCTACCAATCCACAATCAGATAGATTGTGTACAAATGGAGGAAATTCAAGACCATTGTTAGCCTCCCCAGGAGTGGTCGACCAACAAAGATCACTCCAAGAGCAAGGCATGTAATAGTCGGCAAGGTCACAAAGGAACCCAGGGTAACTTCTAAGCAACTGAAGGCCTCTCTCACATTGACTAATGTTAATGTTCATGAGTCCACCATCAGGAGAACACTGACCAACAATGGTGTGCATGGCAGGGTTGCAAGGAGAAAGCCACTGCTCTCCAAAAAGAACATTGCTACTCATCTGCAGTTTGCTAAAGGTCACGTGGACAAGCCAGAAGGCTATTGGAAAAATGTTTTGTGGACGGATGAGACCAAAATAGAACTTTTTGGTTTAAATGAGAAGCGTTATATTTGGAGATAGGAAAACACTGCATTCCAGCATAAGGACCTTATCCCATCTGTGAAACATGGTGGTGGTAGTATCATGGTTTGGGCCTGTTTTGCTGCATCTGGGCCAGGACGGCTTGCCATCATTGATGGAACAATGAATTCTGAATTTTAGCAGCAAATTCTAAAGGAAAATGTCAGGACATCTGTCCATGAACTGAATCTCAAGAGAAGGTGGGTCATGCAGCAAGACAACGACCCGAAGCACACAAGTTGTTCTACCAAAGAATGGTTAAAGAAGAATAAAGTTAATGTTTTGGAATAGCCAAGTCAAGTCCTGACCTTAATCCATTCGAACTGTTGTGGAAGGACCTGAAGCGAGCAGTTCATGTGAGGAAACCCACCAACATCCCAGAGTTGAAGCTGTTCTGTACGGAGGAATGGGCTAAAATTCCTCCAAGCCGGTGTGCAGGACTGATCAACAGTTACCAGAAACGTTTGGTTGCAGTTCTTGCTGCACAAGGGGGTCACACCAGAGACTGAAAGCAAAGGTTCACATACTTTTGCCACTCACAGATATGTAATATTGGATCATTTTCCTCAATAAATAAATGACCAAGCATAATATTTTTGTCTCATTTGTTTAACTGGGTTCTCTTTATCTACTTTTAGGACTTGTGTGAAAATCTGATGATGTTTTAGGTCATATTTATGCAGAAATATAGAAAATTCTAAAGGGTTCACAAACTTTCAAGCACCACTGTATAAGAAAAGTAAGGAAGCTAAAATTAGGAATGACTTCAGTATTTGCATTTGCTTGATGTCGTTCTTCTTTCAGAGCATACATACCTTTTCTGAATACCTTTTCCATTTTAAATTTTGCCCATTGACATGGTGTGTGTTTTCATCCTGGGCCTCATTACCATTACGGTCTCACCTGTGGTCCCAGGGTAATACTTCCAATCGTGAAAGAGGTGAGAAGTAATTGAAACTCAGGGGGATGTTCAAGATCATTTTCTCTCTCTCTCTCCCTCTCTCTCTCTCTCTCTCTCTCTCTGTCTCCCATAATACACAAACTTTACATTTGGGATGAGCAAAAGAGACATGCTGAAGAGCAGAGCACACACTGTTTCAAATAATGGGGGCATTTTTTTTATTCAGTCCTGGTGCTCTTTTGTCTTCATCAACTTCTCATTAGAAACTGCTGATTACGCTTTCTGAAGTGAAGGAAATAAACAACATGCTTACATGGCTGACAGTGAATTATTGCCCTGAGAACAGGTTAGTATGATTAGGTTATATAAAGGCTGCAAGCTTGCACACATTATTAAAAAATTATCATTTGTGCTGAAGTGTCCTTTAAATATACATTCACTTTGCACTTCATCAATTACATTTACGGCTAGGATTTTACAGTCAGTGATTTTTGGCAGTGAACACTATGGTGTTCAATCAGTTGACTGATAGGTATATGCCTTCGGCTTTTGTTTCCCCATCTCCCTCAGTAACAGTTGCGTTAATCGAACAAACATCGTTGTACTCATACTGACTGGGAAAGTATGCCAAGTAGAAGCCTTTATTCTGAACTACCTTTTTGAGGTCTACCTTTTGGATCATACCTCTAACTAAGAGAGAACAAACGTCTTGGATCAGAGCATCAATCAAGTTGGGGTCTGATATCGACGAGGACCTTATCCTTAAGAACGTTGGGCACCAATTATGGAACTGGAGGACCCACTGATCTGATGTAGGTGCTGCCCAGTTAGCAATATTTTTGGCTGTAAATATCCCCATTTCCAGCCTTCACTTATCAAAAAGAAATATACTTCAAGTTCATTTTATTAAGTATACTTAAGTAAAGTTAAAGTATATTTCCTTAAGTATACTTTTGTGTGGCGGCACGGTGGTGTCCTTTAAATATACTAGGCTGTCCCTCACAGCAAGAAGGTCCGGGTTCGAGCCCCGTGGCCGGCGAGGGCCTTTCTGTGTGGAGTTTGCATGTTCTCCCCGTGTCCGCGTGGGTTTCCTCCGGGTGCTCCGGTTTCCCCCACAGTCCAAAGACATGCAGGTTAGGTTAACTGGTGACTCTAAATTGACCGTAGGTGTGAATGTGAGTGTGAATGGTTGTCTGTGTCTATGTGTCAGCCCTGTGATGACCTGGCGACTTGTCCAGGGTGTATCCCGCCTTTCGCCCGTAGTCAGCTGGGATAGGCTCCAGCTTGCCTGCGACCCTGTAGAACAGGATAAAGCGGCTAGAGATAATGAGATGAGATGAGATACTTTTGTGTACCAAGTATACTGATAGTGTATTTACAGTATACTTGTAAGTAAACTAATCTAATACTTCTTGGGACTGTCAGTAAACCCGCTGGAGACGAGCATACTACAAACATGGACAGCTCGGACTACAACTCCCAACACACACAGCGCCCTCTATCTCCCGCCTTCTGACTCTCATCTGACATTCATTTCCTCATCACCTGTCTCAGTATTTAAACCCCAGTCACACAAGCACACACTGAAGTATTGTTCTGGTTTTTCCATACATACCAAGTCTTGTTATTCTCTGACTGACTTTCTGCCTGTTTGGCCTTTGCTAGTGTTTTCTCGATTTCTATTTTGCCCATGTTACTCTGTTTGCTGATCGCCTGACCCTAGCTTGTTCTTTGACTACGATTCCTGTTTCTCGTTTTGGCTTGGTTTGCTATTCTAAAGCTGTCTTCCGCTGCACATACATCCGTAAGTGCCTGGGTACTCACAGGTTTGTCCAGGTAAATATTTTTGTCAACCTAAAACTTGTATTTTTTACGTCGTCTCCACCTCCATTCTATGGTGTAATGTACGCTGGTGAATTCGGGATTTGTTAGGAATTAAAGTATGTAACATGTATAGTAATATTTATTAAACTTAAATTCAGGAGAAAAACACAAATATATATTTTTTTTCAAAATGGCCAGATAGGGAGAGTTGGGACAGTTCAAATTACAGGGTTTTTTTAAATTATTTTTTTGTGTGTGTGGTTTACAAATATAAAATTGTTTAACAACATTTTGTTAATGTGGGTGTGTCTTTGCATGAGGATTAAACTTATTTCATTCCTTCTTGAGAATGGAACTATTTTGTCTTGTCAGGTTTTGGGTAAACCGACACTTTTCTATTGCTGCACCAGCATTGTGTGTTCATATATTACAAGTTTTACTAATAAATAAAAATTACACCTGTAAGTCTAGGTATTTTTATTTTTGTTCCGTATCTCCCACCATAATGTCCCATGTCTCCCTTCAATGTCTCAAATCTCCCTGCAAAAAACTGACAAAGTGAAGCCTGAAGCTTGTATATGTGAGAAGCTGAGAAACTCATGTTGTGGTAAGAGGGTACAGTAAATACTCTCGAATGCAATATGAATGTGACGTTACCTGCAAAGAATTTCACTTGATCTACAAAAGTGGAAAATGTGTCCCAAGTCTCCCTGCTCTCCCTTACTGTACCAATCACAAGTTTGGACACACCTTCTAATTCAATGTTTTTTCTTTATTTTTATTAATTAAAAGGCACTTCATGTCTTAAAGTAATGATGGATGTTGTTTCTCTTTACTTAGTTGAGCGGTTCTTGACATATGTATGGATTATTACAGTTGTGGAATAGGGCTATTTATCCATCCATCCATTATCTGTAGCTGCTTTATCCTGTCCTACAGGGTCGCAGGCAAGCTGGAACCTATCCTAGCTGACTATGGGCGAGAGGCGGGGTACACCCTGGACAAGTCGCCAGGTTATCACAGGGCTGACACATAGACACAGACAACCATTCACATTTAGTCAATTTAGAGCCACCAATTATCCTAACCTGCATGTCTTTGGACTGTGGGGGAAACCGGAGCACCCGGAGGAAACCCATGCGGACGCAGGGAGAACATGCAAACTCCACACAGAAAGGCCCTCGTCAGCCACTAGGCTCGAACCCAGGACCTTCTTGTTGTGAGGCGACCGTGATAACCACTACACCACCGTGCCACCAGGCTATTTACCATATTTTTATTATTTACAAACGCATTAAGAAGGCAAAAAATTGCACTAATTAACTTTTGATGAGGCACACTTTTTAATTGAAAAACATTCCAGGTGACGACCTCATGAAGCTGGTTAAGATAATTCCAGTAGTGTGCAAAATGTCATCAAGGTAAATGGTGGCTATGTTGAAGAATTTAAAGTAAAACTTTTTTTTTTATTTACCACATAATTACATCCATGTTCCATAGTTTTGATGTCTTCATTATTGTTCTATAATGTAGAAAATAGTCAAAATACAGAAAAAGCTATGATGAGTAGGTGTATCCAAACTTTGGACTGCTACTGTATTTACAAATGCAACACTAAACTAAATAAGTTCATGAGAAGGAAAATCCCTCTGGAAAACAAGCCCTGCAGCATATCCCTTGAAGGACACTGATGGACTTCGCCTTCTATCTGGATATTCGCCTGAGTTGACGGTCTCTGAACTCAAGTTGTGTGGAAGCCAGGCACTGTTTCACTCTCCTACTTTAAGTGCAGGTGATCTCAGGCCTGAAATTGAACACGAGATGAAGAGCTGAGTCTCATTTTTCAGGGGAACTCTGGTGCACTCGCTTGATTCCTTTCTGAGGACAAGAGCCGCGAGAGTGAACGTCTCACTGAAGTAGAATATAATCCCTGGCCCTGTTCTTATCAAGAATAACGAGAGAAGTGAAGGCAGATAGAGAGAAGCTTAATTAAGGCATGGCTGACTTTGCTGAAAATGGATGGGAAGTGTGGAGGGCGAAAGCAGAGGAGAGTTATAACCTTAACTGAAGCTGATGAAAGTATTTAAATATGGATTTTGTACATTTGAAATATATGTTGTTTACATTAAATAAAATGAATAAATTTACATGTTTGCCAACGTCTTTTGATATGTAGGCATATCAGATGCTCGCTGGCCGTGCTGTGAAAATTGTGCATGCAGACGCTCATCTAAGTTTCCAAATCTGTCATTGCTTAACTCTTGAATATTTTCTATCGTGAATACTATCATTAAAAAGCTTATAATCTCTGCTTTCCAATGAAATTAATCACATTAAGATCTGTTCAGTACTTTGGGAGTAATGCCAGGTTGAAGTTGGTACAACAGAGTAAACTCCCTGCTCGCGTGACATCGGGAAACTGCCAGTGCTTTTTGAGTCACAGGAAAGCGGTCAGGCTCTCTCTCTCTCTTCTGATCAGTTTCCGACTGGATTACTCGTGGATATCAATCAGATAGCTTTTATAGGGATGCTTTCTCACTCTGATTGTTTCTGATGACATATTCAGCAAAATTGTCCATCAGCTAGTTTTGATGTTATGTTTTATGGGAGATTTTGAAGTGAGTTTTCATAGCTTTACCTACTTATTTTTGCAAATCAAACTGATTCATGTAAATAAATAACTATTATACAATATAACTGTAATTGTTTTGATGAAAAATATTGAGATCTTAGTGGTCGGAATAAGATTTTAAATAATCAGAAGTCAGAAACATGAGTGTCAATTGCAATTCAATTAAATGGGATTGTTTACTGGGTGTGGCTCACACAGATTTTTTGAGGTTAGCCTTGAAAGCTGTGAACATTAATTGAAATAATCATTTTTATTTTTTTCACGGTCCAAATCCTGCGCTCTGATTGGCTGGCGAGTGGGTCCGTATCCTACGGTACAGACTCCAGTTATGGACCCCGGTTACGGACCTCTGGCAGCTCGCTCATTCACAACAACATACATAATAGCAATTTTTGTCAACATTTATTTTCGCATTTCTCAGGAGAATAGCATTAATTTTACATCATGGATAGCAATAACGACAGTCTTCACAGCGAAAGCGAGTTTTACTACCCTGAGGAAGAAGAAATAAAAGAAAACATTTCAGGAGAAAGCTAAAAACCTGTAACTTGCTAACGCCGAGCAAAAACATGGCTGAATCCTGAATGACTCCTATTTGTATAAATAGGGGACTACATAGGCGGCAAAATGTAGTTTTTTTCCTGCCATGGAAGTGCACTTGTATACTGAGGAGGAAGCCATTTGCATTACAGCCATGAATGAGGATTCAAAATGTCGGCTCGGCTCGGTTTTCCCTTTCGGGCGCTCTCGTTTTCTGTTAGAATTTTGGTAAAGAAAAAAATAAATATATTATTTACCAGCTTAAGGTCGGTCCATATGGTGAAATACCGTGACCTTGGCCTTGAATACTGACCTCAGCCCAGAGGGCCTCGCTCAGTACTTTCAAGACCTCGGTCACGGTATTTCACAATACGGACCTCCTAGCTGGTAAATAACATATATATAATTTCATATAAACGCTAGTAGGCCCTACTTAGAAATACAAAGACCTTCAGAGCACAAAGAGGGTATTAGAACTAATCTTTTATTACTTTTTTATTTTGATAGAGAACAGTAGATGTGAATGGCATTCAGTGCTTATTTATGCAGATTTTATAATTAATACTGATTTCTTTTTCTTTGTGATGTATAAATGAGTTAAGATCAGCTTTATATTGCACAAATAAAGCCATTTGGTGAAACTTTGAAGGAGAGAGTGTCCTGATTTAATGTTTTAACCTAATTAGTATAATTAATATGAATTAAATACTAATTTGCATAGTTAGTTTTTACTAATTTTTTCAAACTTTGTATTCAGTATACAACCATCTATGTGCCTGCCAATTCCCATGTAAATTCTTGAAAAATAGAAAAGTTATTAAGAAAAAAAATTTGCTCTCATTCGTTAATGAGGCCCGTTTTGGACCATGTGATCCGAATACACTACCGTTCAAAAGTTTGGGGTCACTTTGAAATTTCCTTATTTTTGAAAGAAAAGCACTGTTCTTTTCAATGAAGATCACTTTAAACTAATCAGAAATCCACTCTATACATTGCTAAAGTGGTAAATGACTATTCTAGCTGCAAATGTCTGGTTTTTGGTGCAATATCTCCATAGGTGTATAGAGGCCCATTTCCAGCAACTCTCACTCCAGTGTTCTAATGGTACAATGTGTTTGCTCATTGCCTCAGAAGGCTAATGGATGATAGAAAACCCTTGTACAATCATGTTAGCACAGCTGAAAACAGTTGAGCTCTTTAGAGAAGCTATAAAACTGACCTTCCTTTGAGCAGATTCAGTTTCTGGAGCATCACATTTGTGGGGTCGATTAAATGCTCAAAATGGCCAGAAAAATGTCTCGACTATATTTTCTATTCATTTTACAACTTATGGTGGTAAATAAAAGTGTGACTTTTCATGGAAAACACAACATTGTCTGGGTGACCCCAAACTTTTGAACGGTAGTGTACATAATATTTTGGCAGTTTTCTAAAAATGAAGCCATTTTTTCAATCTTTGATTTGTAATATCTCAAGAACAGATAAACATTTTAATTCTGTAAAAAGTATGTTGTTCTGCATTCAATTCTGAATTCAGTGAGAGCATTTTCAAGCAATTTGGATTGAATTTGAATGTTCACCTGATATGCCTAGATATGGGTAACATTTGCCTTTAACCTATACATATAGTTTGAAATTGTTAGGGTTTTGCTGGGATTCAAACCTGGTTCGTTGGTGTGATAATCCAGCAAACCCCCACTAGGCCACCAGGGGGATGACTCAAATGCAGAGGCGTGAGGCGGAAGTAGAAAAAGAATCAAAAGGTTTATTTAAACTATATACACTATATACAGGGCAAAACAAAAGACAAAAAAAACCCAAAGAGTATAATCCAAAAGAAAAGCAAAGTGCAAAAATTCAAAAGCTAAGAAGATCAAAAAAACACAGTACAAAGGAAACTGGAGATAAACATAACAGCACAAAGACTCCGTGACAAGAGGACTGAACTCAGGGGTATAAATAGACAAACTAATTAAGGACACAGGTGAAGATAATTAGGCAATTAACACAAACACAAGACACAGGAACAGTGGCGGCCTCTAGAGGCCAAAATAAACACGACATGAAAAGGAAATAACAGCGGCCTCTAGAGGCCAAAACAGTCCTAGTCCTAACAGGACCCCCCCCTCTAGGAGCGTCTCCTGACGTTCCCAGGGCGATCCGGATGGGCCGAATGGAAGTCCCGACATAGTTCTTTATCAAGGACATCCCGAGCAGGAACCCAGCAGCGCTCCTCAGGACCATAGCCCTCCCAGTCCACCAGATATTGCAACCCGCCGCGGACCCGGCGGGAGTCAAGCAGGCGATTCACAGTGAACACAGTCTGCCCCTGGAAGATGCGGGGGGGTGGGGGGTTCCTAGGGGCAGGGGCATACGTAGACGTCAGTACGGGCCGTAACAGGGAAACATGGAAAGTGGGGTTGATCCTCAGAGTCCGGGGCAACTGGAGCCGGTAAGAGACAGGGTTCACCCTGCGCACCACCTTGAAGGGGCCAATGTAGCGAGGAGCAAGCTTGCGGTTCTCCACCCGCAGTGGAAGGTCCTTAGTGGACAGCCAAACACGCTGCCCAGGGCGGAAAGCGTGTGCAGGTCTTCTATGGCGGTTGGCCTGAGTCTGGTTGGTTCTGGAGGTCTGTATGAGGGTCTTCCTGACCTTGCTCCAGGTCTTGCGACACCGTCTCACATATTGGTTGACCGAGGGCACCCCCGCGTCCTCCTCCTGGTCCGGGAACAGAGGTGGCTGGAACCCGAATTGGCACTGGAATGGCGACAGCTTGGTGGCCGATGACTGCAGGGTGTTGTGGGCGTACTCCGCCCATGGCAGCCAGGTGCTCCACGATGTCGGGTTATCCATAGCCAGGCCTCGCAGGGTGGTTTCCAGGTCCTGGTTGAGCCTCTCCGTCTGACCATTGGACTGTGGGTGAAACCCAGAGGAGAGGCTGGCAGTGGCTCCGATGACCTTGCAGAACCCGTGCCACACTCGGGAGGAGAACTGGGGCCCTCGGTCTGAGACGATGTCCTGTGGAAGACCAAAGACTCGGAAGACATGATTAAACAAAAGTTTCGCAGTTTCAAGAGCAGAGGGGAGTTTGCACAGTGGTATGAAGCGGCAGGCCTTGGAGAATCTGTCAACTAAGACCAAAATGACCGTGTTACCTTGTGACTCAGGAAGACCCGTGATAAAGTCGACTGCCAAGTGGGACCAGGGACGCCGGGGAATGGTCAGAGGATGCAGGAGACCCTGGGGACGCTGTCGTGGGTTCTTGGTTCTGGTGCAAACCTCACAGGACAGGACAAATGACCTTACTTCCTTCTCCATGTTAGGCCACCAGAAGCGTCTTTTCAGGAAGTCCAGGGTCCTCCGAGCTCCCGGGTGGGCGGTGAGAGGGGAAGAGTGACCCCACTGGAGAACCTTGGCCCGGGCTTGATGTGGGACGTACAAGAGGCCTGGTGGCCCCGTCCCAGGACCGGGGTCCTGGCGTTGGGCTCGTCGGACAGCCTCCTCAATACCCCAGCGGACAGGGGCCACAATCCGGGACACAGGGATAATAGGCCCGACTTCATTCTCCCTGTTAGTGGCAGAGAACAGTCTGGACAGTGCGTCAGGTTTGGTGTTCTTGGAGCCGGGGCGGTATGAGAGGGTGAAGTCAAACCGACTGAAAAACAGGGCCCACCTAGCCTGTCGAGGGTTCAGTCTCTTGGCTTGCTGGAGGTACTCCAGGTTCTTGTGGTCAGTCCAAACCAGGAATGGATGTTGTGCTCCCTCCAGCCAGTGCCTCCACTCCTCAAGGGCCAGTTTGACCGCTAGCAGTTCTCGATCCCCCACATCGTACCGGGACTCAGCAGGACTCAGGCGGTGGGAGAAGTAAGCGCAGGGGTGCAGCTTACCTTCCGAACGTTGAGAGAGCACCGCGCCGACACCACTGTCCGAGGCGTCCACCTCCACGATGAATGGTTGGGAGGTGTCCGGGAGAACCAGAATGGGTGCCGTGCAGAAGCGGTCCTTGAGGTCTTTGAACGCCTTTTCTGCCTGAGGAGACCAGCCATAAGATCCACCTGTCCCTTTGGTGAGGTCTGACATGGGTGCTGCCACAGAACTGAAGTTCCTGATGAACTTGCGGTAGAAGTTAGCGAATCCTAAGAACCGCTGAACCTCCTTAACGGACTTGGGAGTAGGCCAATCCCGGACGGCCAGGGTCTTGGCAGGGTCCATTTGGAGTTGGCCTGTCCGTACAATAAATCCCAGAAAGGAGACCTCGGGAACATGAAATTCGCATTTCTGGGCCTTGGCGAACAGATTGTTCTGTAGCAGCCTCTGGAGAACCTGGCGGACATGGTGGCGGTGCTCCTGCACGGTCTTGGAAAAGATAAGGATGTCGTCGAGGTAGACAAAAACGTATAGGTTAATCATGTCCCTTAAGACGTCGTTGATTAGGGCCTGAAAAACAGCTGGTGCGTTGGTGAGTCCGAAGGGCATCACCTGGTATTCGTAGTGCCCAGACGGGGTGTTAAAGGCAGTCTTCCACTCGTCTCCCTGTCGGATACGGATGAGGTGGTATGCGTTCCGTAGGTCCAACTTGGTGAAGACGGTGGCGCCTTGGAGCAGGTCGAAAGCTGTGGACATCAGCGGAAGGGGATATCGGTTGCGCACAGTGATCTTATTCAGGCCCCTGTAATCAATACATGGTCGGAGCCCCCCATCCTTCTTGCCGACAAAGAAGAAGCCGGCTCCAGCAGGTGAAGTGGAGGGTCGA
The DNA here is from genome assembly GCF_027579695.1 of Neoarius graeffei. Taxonomy (NCBI): domain Eukaryota; kingdom Metazoa; phylum Chordata; class Actinopteri; order Siluriformes; family Ariidae; genus Neoarius; species Neoarius graeffei. Next base: position 20,971,064 of record NC_083578.1, on the reverse strand, counting down.
ATAAACCCAGAGACCAGGGCATCTTTGAGGTATTCCTCCATGGCCTTGCGTTCTGGCTGAGAGAGTGAAAACAGTCTGCCACGAGGAGGGGTAGTCCCAGGGAGCAAGTCGATGGCACAGTCGTAGGCCCGGTGCGGAGGAAGAACGGCGGCCCTGCTCTTGCTGAATACCTCCTTGAGATCCCAGTACTCTGTGGGAACTTGAGATAACTCGGTGAGATCAGGGGGCTCGGCAGGAGACACAGGAGAGCTAGAGAGAAGACAAGAGGCATGGCATGCAGGGCCCCATTCCACAACCTGGCTTGTTACCCAGTCTATGCGAGGGTTGTGGCGAGTAAGCCAAGGAAGGCCTAGAATAACTGGGAACTCAGGTGAAGGAATCAGGTGCAGGGAGATTTCTTCCTTGTGACCTTGAGACTGGAGGAAAACTGGAGAAGTAACTTGGGTGACTCTTCCATCACCTAACGCTTGGCCATCGAGGGCAGACACAGACAGTGGGACTTCAAGAGGTGCAGTCGGAATATTGATGCTTTGGGCGAAGTGAATGTCCATAAAGTTCCCAGCCGCCCCTGAGTCTATCAAAGCTTGACAAGAGTGGACAGACTCACCCCAGGAGATGGAGACCGGGATGTAGATTCCTTGGCCAGGGAGTCCGGGAGAGAGGGTAGGCCCCGTCACAACCCTCCCTCGGCTGGACGGGGCTGTCCTTTTCCCAAGAGTTCGGGACATGATGCTCGGAAGTGACCAGGCTTGCCACAGTAGATGCAGCACTTGTCCCTCCTTCTGCGCTCCCTCTCAGATGCGGAGAGGCGAGTACGACCCACTTGCATGGGTTCTGGACAGTCACTGAAGGAGGTAGACGGTCTCCAGGTAGAGGTAGGGAGGCTGGGGGGGCTCAAGGCTTGGTGGCGTTCTCTCATCCTGTTGTCCAGACGAATAGCATGTGAGATGAGGGTTTCGAGGTCACTTGGGCATCCAATAGAGGCCAGACCGTCCTTGATGGGGTCAGACAGACCATGGTGGAAGGCTGACACCAGGGCAGTCTCGTTCCATCCACTTACTGCTGCGAGTGTTCGGAATGAGATGGCGTAATCTGCGACGCTTCCTCCTTGCCGGATGGACATGAGCTTTCGGGCTGCGTCGGTACTGATGTCTGCCTGATCGAAGACCCGAAGCATCTCTTCAGAAAACAGCTGGAAATCAAAGCACTCAGGTCCCTGTCTTTGCCAGATAGCAGTAGCCCAGGCTCGCGCCTTACCAGCTAATAAGGTGATCACAAAGGCAATCTTGCGGCGATCCGTAGTGTAGGTGGTAGGCTGAAGCTCAAAGGTGAGTTGACACTGGGTAAGGAACTCTCGGCACTCACTGTGCTTGCCGTCATACCTCTGTGGTGCAGGAAGGCTGGGTTCGCGAGGTGAAGAAGGCAGCATTGCAGGAGGCACTGGAGCAGGAGTGGGAGCTGGATCAGGAGCAGGAACTGGATCAGGAGCAGGAGATGCAGGCAGAGATGTCAGCTGTGCCAGGGTTTTCCCAATTTGCTGAAGCAGTTCCTCGTGGCGAGCGAGGGCCTCACGTTGGCTGGTGAGCGTACGTCCATGAGCGTCCATGGTCGCTCCGAAGCGTGTCAAAGCTGCCATAATTCCCTGAAGGTTGGCCGGGTAGACAGTTGAAGCAGCCTCTGCTGAGTCGGTCATGACGGAGTCTTTCTGTTAGGGTTTTGCTGGGATTCGAACCTGGTTCGTTGGTGTGATAATCCAGCAAACCCCCACTAGGCCACCAGGGGGATGACTCAAATGCAGAGGCGTGAGGCGGAAGTAGAAAAAGAATCAAAAGGTTTATTTAAACTATATACACTATATACAGGGCAAAACAAAAGACAAAAAAAACCCAAAGAGTATAATCCAAAAGAAAAGCAAAGTGCAAAAATTCAAAAGCTAAGAAGATCAAAAAAACACAGTACAAAGGAAACTGGAGATAAACATAACAGCACAAAGACTCCGTGACAAGAGGACTGAACTCAGGGGTATAAATAGACAAACTAATTAAGGACACAGGTGAAGATAATTAGGCAATTAACACAAACACAAGACACAGGAACAGTGGCGGCCTCTAGAGGCCAAAATAAACACGACATGAAAAGGAAATAACAGCGGCCTCTAGAGGCCAAAACAGTCCTAGTCCTAACAGAAATTATGGGTTATAGTTATGAGATTAGGGGCGGCACGGTGGTGTAGTGGTTAGCGCTGTTGCCTCACAGCAAGAAGGTCCGGGTTCGAGCCCCGTGGCCGGCGAGGGCCTTTCTGTGCGGAGTTTGCATGTTGTCCGCGTGGGTTTCCTCCGGGTGCTCCGGTTTCCCCCACAGTCCAAAGACATGCAGGTTAGGTTAACTGGTGACTCTAAATTGAGCGTAGGTGTGAATGTGAGTGTGAATGGTTGTCTGTGTCTATGTGTCAGCCCTGTGATGACCTGGCGACTTGTCCAGGGTGTACCCCGCCTTTCGCCCGTAGTCAGCTGGGATAGGCTCCAGCTTGCCTGTGACCCTGTAGAACAGGATAAAGCGGCTAGAGATAATGAGATGAGTTATGAGATTAATCTGCTATAGATAATCTAATCTAATTCAGAATAATCTAAAAAATACAGAGTTTATTTAAATAAAGGCAAATTTGGTTGAACTCAGCATTTAGTATTTTATTTGCTAGGTTTGTGTCCATGAAATGAAGAGACATGGAATAGATTTCAGTGGAGTCAGAATAAACGATGTGAGCTCTACTGAAGTAAGTGCATCTAAAGTTTTTTCCTACTATATTAGCTGTAGTCTTTTCCTATTAAGCAGCTAACTCTGGCTGCTAATGATTGCCAGCAAGCTAACATTAATGTAGTCTAACTAGCTAGAATGTTACATAAATAGGTAAACTGGGCATTTAATAAACATTAAAGTAGACGGCCTTTCGATTTCATAAAATCTATGAAATTTAGTTCCCTCTGAAATTTGGTCATTTATTTCTGTAATACCTAAAAAAAAACAACCCAGATCATTCTGTGGGTGGGAAGTTATTTAATTTGAGGGGATTCCCGAGCAAATAATGTGGATGAAATAGCTCGTGTCGCACAGTCAAGCAGAGGAAGTCCGTCTGCGCATCCGCAGGTTTACCTTGACCGTGTACTGACAGTTACATCATCTTGTCACTAAACGATAAGCTGATCACACCGAGGTGCTCACTGACCGCTGATATTTATTACTTTGGTCCTGCGTTTCTTTTCGTTCACAACATAACATCTTTTCTTCTCACATTCCGTTATTGTAGTCGGTCTTTCACGTTTCATTCACGTCCTCCATTGTTCTCTCCTGTTTCAAATTTCTGTCCCACAGTGCCTTGTGCGAACGGGGAAAGCCCACCACATGATGCATGATGTAGTATCTTGAATTGGGTCATGGTGAAGCAGGAAAAAATAGTGGAGAATTTAGGGCCACATAGCCCTAAATTCATTAATTATTGTATTTAAAAAATAATAATAATAAGAAGGGGTGGCACGGTGGTGTAGTGGTTAGCACTGTCGCCTCATAGCAAGAAGATTCTGGGTTCGAGCCCCGTGGCCGGCGAGGGCCTTTCTGTGTGGAGTTTGCATGTTCTCCCCGTGTCCGCGTGGGTTTCCTCCGGGTGCTCCGGTTTCCCCCACAGTCCAAAGACATTCAGGTTAGGTTAATTGGTGGCTCTAAATTGACCATAGGTGTGAATGTGAGTGTGAATGGTTGTCTGTGTCTATGTGTCAGCCCTGTGATGACCTGGCGACTTGTCCAGGGTGTACCCCGCCTTTCGCCCGTAGTCAGCTGGGATAGGCTCCAGCTTGCCTGCGACCCTGTAGAAGGATAAAGCGGCTACAGATAATGAGATGAGATGAATAATAATAATAAAATTGGAAGTCTGTGATTTGAATTCAGTAGCTTTCGATCCACTAAACAAAAATAATTGGGTGTCAGGGAAAATTCTTTTTATGATCTAAACTTGAAAAAGCTGAAAGGCAGGACAGCTTTAAATGTTTTACATCACTGTAGAAAATTAGCTATTTGAGTAGAATATAAACATTTTTATTAATTTGATCACTCTGAAAGCATCCTGGGTTCCTTCATCTTAAGCATGATATATATAAAATGTGTAATTTTTTGACAGTGGAATATTTGTATTTGAAATTTATATTTGTAGTTCAGATTCCTTGATTCTCAAAGAAAAAATATGCAAACGGACTCACATGCGTGCACGCGTGCACGCACACACACACACACATAAAAGAATTTTATTTAATGTGAGACATGTCAAATATAAAAAATATCAGCTTCCAAGCACTTTAGTTTTGTGGCAGGTGTTTATTATTTGTCTCATTTGAGTCATTATTTAATAAATAATAATAATTATCATGGTTTGTTAATGCTAAAGCATTGCAGTGAACAGGCCCGCCAACAGGGGGGGACAAACGGGTATGTTGCCCCGGGCCCAGGAATGGGGAGGGCCCAGAACTGGGCTCTCATGAAGTTGCGATTAAATTATTTTATTTCATTTCAAAATGTATTGATTTGGGGGAGAAATGTGCTATATTTGCATTCAATAAATGATTTCTAGATCTTTTGCCTTTATTGTCTTTGAAAAAGGCGTCAAGAACCCCCTACCACCCCTAATGCAAAAATGGTTTGGTCTGACTCTTTGATTAAGGGGAAAAAAACGACATCGTTCGATCATAGCGCTTCGACAATCAGCGTGCATGCCATTTGCCAACATGCACAAGTCAGGAGCACAGAAAAGAAAAGAAAAGAGAAAAAGAGAGGAAGAAACCAAGAGACTCAGGGGCTCACTGCATAAATATTTTAAAAAAGATTCAGATGATGCAGCAGGTACTAGCAAAGGCAGTGGGGCAGCTGAGCCAGGTAAGACACAGCCAACTTTTTCCAGCCCCGTAAAGTAACCCCAACCAAGGCACGCGCGGCACGCAATTCATGTTACAAACGAGGGGAGAGCAAGTCACACTGAACACCATATCAAACGCACAGGGCATTGAATCATTTCATAACCACAACGGCTTAATAACATTATGTTTCATATATCTGACTGTGAATGTGGCTGGAGGTGAGCGGGCCTTTAGTAAAATGAAGCTTATGAAAAACTACCTGCGCTCAAACATGTCACAGGAGAGGCTCAATGGGCTGGCAATGCTCTCTATAGAGCACGAACTTGCGAAAAAGCTGGACTTCAATGACCTTATTGACGACTTTGCCACAACAAAAGTCCGGCGCATTGCATTTCGCACCTGAATAGTTGCAGACTAAGGAAATGTTAAAATGTTAAAACTGTAAAAATGTTGAAATGCTAAAATGAAATGGTTGTTGACCGGTTGAATGGTTTTTGAATACCTGTCATTTAAGGGTTGGAGTGAGTAGAGACTGGGATAAGAGAGGTGGGTGTGTGTGTGGGTTGGCCTGGGGGGGGGGGGGGGGGGGGGTTGTTAGGGGGGGCCCATTCAGAGCATTTTGTCCCGGACCCAGCCAAAGCTGTCAGCAGCCCTGGCAGTGAATATCGGTTTGTTATATTTATATGTGTGTATAAATACATTTTACATTGCCTCATACATTTTTATAATCTCCGAGAAGAAGAACAGAAACAGTTCCAGCCATTGCTTGGAGATTACTCGAGGTCCCTGTGGCCTTCTTGTATCCAGGCACCACTGTGCTTTGTCATTAATTGCTTACTCTCAGTGACACCATGGCCAATTTACAATAAAGCCACACACACACACACACACACACACACACACACACACACACACACACCTTTTCAGAAAATTAAGGACAGCCTACGTCTTGTTAGCACGACACCAACGTTAAAAAACTACTCATCCAGTGAGCTAGAATCCAGTGGAGATAAATGAAACCATATGTGACACTTGTGTTCCTGGGCCCGCTATCCACATGTAAAATGATCGATAAAACAAATAATAATGAGCCTGTCAGTGATGGTGTAGCTCACGCCGGCCCCATCTAGTCCAGAAAGAACGATCTAAAGTGGGCCACTTTGCACAATAAATGTGCAAGCTATATACACCCTAGGAATACCGTCCTGTTTGCCAGAAAGAATCCAAAACGGCGAGGAATTGACCGAGAAGAAGCAAATTTTGCTGAACTAAGGCTTAATTAGTCCATAACTTCATTAATAACTGTAATTAAGCAAATCTGGGTAGAAGTTATATGCACCCTTGGTACCCCTACCTTCATGCCAGAAAGAATCAAAATCGGGGAAGAATTGAGGGAGAAGAAGCGATTTGTGTGGAAACTGCTCGTTAGGGCTTAATTACTCCATATCTTCATTATTAATTGCAATCAGGGCTTTGAACCAGAATTTTTTTCCTATTGGTTTGTTCCGAACAGAAATGGAATTTTAACGTTTCCGGTTTTGGGTTCCACCATTAAATAGACGTTCCCGAACCGGTTAGAACAAAAATTTCGCTCCCAGAATGGTTAATTACGTTCCCTGTCAGCTGTTTAACAAATGGCTATAAAATTATGTCTCTGTCTCATCCAGCTTAAGCCAAATGTAGGCTAATTCTATTACAACCTTCATTAAATAAGACAAGAAATAATTCAAAACAATTATTATTTCAAATGTTGGCGATTTGGATTCTCAGTATGTCTTCCCATCTACACAAACAGAAAAAGTGCCAAAAATGAAAGATAATTCATTTAGTGTGTTACCAAAGGCTAGTCAGGCCCTATGCATTGATAGGCTAACAGAGGTTAACGTCATTTAATGTTCGCGAGCCTCTCATTAACGTGGACAAATATATTGATATCGTGTTTGAAACTGACGTTTTTGAATAACGATAGACTGCAATATTTACCTCTTATTTAAGATGTGGAGCCGTGATAGTAGTCCACCCTCCCGCTCTCTCCATTCAGTCAGCGAACGTCACACAGGAAGTGAACCCCAGCGGGTCATAGAAACTTGCGCAGGAGAAGAATGCCTTTTTTATTTGTAGGCTACGGAAACTTTGAGGAACGAAATAAAAACCAGTATTAACCGGTTACCATTATTTTTAATAAGCGTTTCTGTTCCGGAACATAAAAAATAATAAAGTTTCTGGTTTCGTTTCTGTTCCATGTGAAATAGAAAAAGTTCCCGGTTTTCATTTTCGTTCCTTGAACCGGTTCAAAGCCCTGATTGCAATTATGCAAATTTGGGTCGAAGCTACAGTATATGCACCCCAGGCAGACCTACCTTCCTGCCAAAAAGAAAAAAGGTACCCTATGGCTACATGTGTCTACTGTTTATAAATAAAATTGTTTTCTAATACCATGTCCATACAGTAAATATAGCCTATATTATCAATATGTTATCAATGATACTTGCCTCATCTCTTGCAAGCATCACCAAGCTGTGATCAGCATCAGGGCTTGGAGTATTTTGGTTACCAATTTTGTTTTGTTCAAAATACAGTGCTGTGAACTATATCTGTTTTCAAAATCGTAAGAAAGCATTTGTTCATGAATCGTCTTCGAAGCATTATTTAGTACCAATGAGCACATTTTGTTTCGCAAGTGTAGTGTAAAGACTCTAAAATAAAATTCAAAAATGAAAGCCAATAGCAGAAGTTTGATATCGGCTTTTCAATATATCTGCCCAAAAGCTCAAAAAAACTTACAAAACCTTTCATTTGGCCTTTCAGAAGGCCCAAACCAAAGCTGGGCGGCATGGTGGTGTAGTGGTTAGCACGGTCGTCTCACAGCAAGAAGGTTCCGGGTTTGAACCCAGCGGCTGGCGAGGGCCTTTCTGTGTGGAGTTTGCATGTTCTCCCTGTGTCTGTGCGGGTTTCCTCCAGGTGCTCTGGTTTCCCCCACAATCCAAAGACATGCAGTTAGGTTGACGTGGGGCAGCCTTGGGCTGAGGTGCCCTTGAGCAATGTACCTGACCCCTGACTGCTCCCCGGGTGCTCTGGTGTGGCTGCCCACTGTACTGAGTGTGTGTGTTCACTGCTTCAGATGGGTTAAATGCAGAGGATGGATTTCACTGTGCTTGAAGTGTGCATGTGACGAATAAAGGTTTTTTCTTCTGTGATGATCAAAAGGTACATTTTCTTAAAATAAACACCACTTACTTGATATCGAATCAGTAGCCTTGGCGAACCACAAGGTGAATTTTGTTTCTCTTTTTATCTGCCGATTATCTTCGGATACTAAGAAGTTATAACGAGGTTTCTCTTATTTTGTTTTTGATTCTGATTGGTTCCGAAGTTTATCAAGAAGTAAAACGGGTAATCGAACTTGATCAGGATAAGTGCTGATTGGTTACGAAGTTTCGCTATTGTTACACTAATTCTTACAACACGATGACATAGTGGCTTTGCCACTTGTTCTTGTGTACCTTTGATAACGTGAGATCAACTGTTCGTATCATGAGATCACGAATCTCCATTCTGGTGATTGTAATGTGCATGCACAGTGCACTATTGTTATACTCATTTTTACATTCTTACAACACGATGACATAGTGGCTACCGCCTCGCTTCGCTTCTATGAGGCAGTAGCCACAATAAAAATCGGTGAAGAATTGACAGAGAAGAAGCGATTTTCGTGAAACATGAATGACACCAAATGGACAATGGAGAACACATGATTGCATAAGGCCTGTCGGCCGGATGAGCTAATAATAATAATAATAATAATAATAATAATAATAATAATAAGTGCCATTTTTGCTTCTCCATCACACATGCTTGATATGACTTGGAGGAAAAAGCACAGGGATGAACATAAGAGTTGAAAATAGTCTCACAGATCACAGAGTGAAGAAAGAAGAAATAGAGTGGAAAGAGATTTGTCACAATTGGTTGTGTGGAGTAATAGAGCAACAGCTCCAGAACTGACTTCGTCTGGCAACAGGAGTGACATCGGATTTGTGCCGTGTGCATTCGTGTCAGTGCTGTTTATGTTTCCGTATGATCTTATATGCTACTTCTGATGGCTTATATTCATTCATTCGTCTTCACTTAATCCTGATCAGGGTTGCAGATTCATCTCTCAGGCACGAGGCCAGAATACACCCTGGATGGGATGCAATCATTCACAGTCACCAGTAAACCTACCAACATACCAACGTTTTAGGAGGAAAAAGAAGAATCCAATGGAAGCCCGTGCAGACATGAAGGGATCACGTGAAACTCCATACAGACACTAACCTGAACTCAGGATCAAACTGTACCACCATGTCATCCTGATGGCTTTTCAAATCAAGGGTAGTTTGCAGAGCCAGTCAGCTTCTTCTTTTCTTATTTATTTATTTATTTATTTATTTATTTATTTTTACTTGTCTCACTAATTTTTGTGCTATAGCTGTTTTCATTCTATTCGATATAGTTTTACATATGCTACCCTGTTCATTGCTGCACTTGCTGTTTCACCTGAAATTTCTATTTGCACATGTTTATAATTGTATAATTATAATTGTTATAATATTTTATGGCCATCAGTGGATTTAAATTTCTAAAAATAGATTTATGATAAAACTTACCAGCAAAAGTAGCAAGAAAGTACTTTCGGAAACTACCAGATCATCTCGCAATGTCTAGAAACATGGCTTGAGAGACTAATCCAAAATGAATAAAATCCAGGCACAGGACATTTTTTTCCCCATTGGGTAAAATTAAATCAGAAAAATTTGGGACGGTATGGAAAAGACCAACAAAAAAGTCTTGAAAGCGGTGATTTCTAAATTTACTTTGACTTGTATTGCATTGCAGACAGCATGAACCCAAATATATTTCATGTTTTCTCAAGTCAACTTCATTTCATTTGTTGATATACATCCATTCCTGCATTTCAGGCCTAGAGCATAAAAGTTGTGACGGGGGCAATTTAGGGCTAGTAATGAGGTGACAATTAAATAATGTGATTTGAAACAGGTGATGTCAACAGGTGATTGTAATCATGATTTGGCACCAGTGTTTTATTCGAGTCGCTAAACCTCGAGTCCGAGTCCAGTCTCGAGTCCACAGTGTTCAAGTCTGAGTCAAGTCCAAGTCATTAAAGAAAATTTTGAGTCGAGTCCGAGAACAAGACTCCAACCACACCATTTGACAGTGGCTGTTGCTGCCTTTATGTGAAAGCGTCTCTGCTACTGTGTTGGACTAATGTTACTGCTCGACTGCCCCATTTTAGTTAATAGGCTACAGATAAAAAGCTTGTTCATCACTCAGCAAGCCCCGCCCACTATCAACAGGGCAAATAACATGAGAGAGGGTTAACACTAGCTAGCTCATCGCTCAGCAAGCAAGCCCCGCTATCAACAGAGCAATGAACATAGCATGTCACTTCCTTCTCTGGGTGGAGTCTTGACAAATGACGATTGAAGTTCGAGGTTGGCCCCGTCGTCTCCTCAATAGTTCTTCTACGTATGGAACACATCGCAGTGCATTTTTTCCCACTGCACAAGAAGTCTGTATAAGCAAAGCGGACAATCCTCGGGGCTCCTTTCCAGGCATTTTAGTGCCATTAACAGTTAGTTTGTTCCTGAACATGATGTATGAACAGGTGAATGTGCATTCTCTTGCACAAAATTATTATAAAAATAAATGTAGATATAAATATCTTTTGCCAAATTATTATGGCATGTTACAAAAAAATAAAGTAAAAATGAGAGTCTTTGTCTCCAATTTACGAGTCCGAATGCAGTTAATGCACGAGTCCGAGTCCGAGTCATCCGTGCTCAAGTCCATGAGTCCTTAAAATTAGGGCATGAGTTGGACTCAGGTACTACAAGCATGTTTGGTACAAAATCAGTATCCAGGAAAGGCCTAGTCTTTGAGGAGCAAGGATCTCCAGTTTGTCAAGAAATGCATGAGAAAATAATTTGAATAAAACATTTTTCCCCGTTTCCGGTTGAGAGTACACTGTGCGCATTTTGGTTGCCGCTTCTCACCAGAGTTTTACATTTTTCTTTTTTTCCCTTTGTTTTTCTTTTTGTGTTCGACAGTTTGATGTTTGTTCTTTGTTTGAATGTTTTGTCCGCCAGTTGTAGCATAGCTCCAGACCCAGTTTTGGGCATCGGTTCCCTTCAGGCCTTGGTCCACCGTGGATGATGCCTGTGCTCCTCGTTATGGACTACAGTGAGCACATTGCTCTTTTAACATCGGGATTGTCCAGTGCTTTGTGCAGTGGTGCTTTTTTGTTTGGTGTGCCTTTCAGAGCGATGTTGCCTGGTGGCGTCACGTTGGCTGTGCAAGTGGTTTGGGACATACCAGCACTCTGTGTGGCGGTGCTTCTGTGCTCACTTTGTGGATCCATGTCACGGTGTTCCAAGCGATGATGCCAGGTCGCGTCGTGGCGGCTGTGCAAGCGGTGTGGGACCTACTTTCGTGCGCCTTTTGATGGCACTGTGGGTAGCTATGCCATTGGAATTACATCCTAACCCTTTTTTGGTGGACTTTTTTTTAATAATTGTAAAATGACCTTGGGTATGAAAAAGGCGCCATATAAGTTGAACTAAATTATTATTATTTATTATTATTATTATTATTATTATTATTATTATTATCAAAAAAAGAAAGGAAGGGATTTGGATATTTCACCCTCTACAGTGCATAAGGCAGCTGGGCCATAGAAGGTTCACGCTGCACGCTGCATGCTGCACGCTACACGCTACACGTTCACGTGAAGAACCGGACCCTGGGCCATTAAACTTCATGCTTGGATGTTCACGTGTTGCGTCTGTTCTACTTTGACCGAGTAACCAACAATATGGACTCTTCGGATGACGACGATTGCCTCATTCTGCTTTTACTGAGACAGAGGAAGAGAAAAAGGAACAGAATTTGGAGCCGAGAACACTTCCTTCTGAGAGAAACCCGTGGTGAATTTCACCGAACATTCTATAATCTGCTTGACAATCCCGATGAAGAACTATTTTTTCAATTATACCATTCAATTATATTTTTTCTGAAGTTTTCCCTGAAAGCATAGAGTTATCTCCCTAGACCCGTTCTGATTGGCTGGCGCGGCGGTGACCGCATGCATTGACTGGAATTTCCATCTTCACGCCTAGAAAAAAGTGTGCATGTTCATTTCTCGCTTCACGCGTGAAGTGTGCAGCGTGCAGCGTGCAACGTGAACGCCGTTCTATGGCCCAGAGCAAGTCATGCTACGTTTGTCCACTTTTCTTTACACACGTGTAGCGTGTAGTGTGCAGCGTGCAGCGTGAACCTTCTATGGCCCAGCTGCCTAATATCATTAAAAAATTAAAGGAATCTGGAGGAATTTCAGTGCGTAAAGGACAAGGGCTCAAGCCTAATCTGAACACCCGTGATCTCTGATCCCTCAGACAGCACTGTATCAAGAACCGTCATTCATCTATAGCTGATATAACCAAATGGGCTTGGGATTACTTTGGCAAACCTTTGTCAAGCACTACAATATGGAGTTACATCTACAAATACCAGTTAAAACTTTACTGTGCAAAAAGGAAACCTTATATTAACTCTGTCCAGAAGTGCCAAGCGACTTTTCTGGGCTCGGAGGCATCTGGGATGGACCATCACCCAGTGGAAATGTGTATTGTGGGAAGACGAATCAGTATTCCAGGTCTTTTTTGTAAGAAATGGACAGTGTGTGTTCTGGACCAAACATGAAAAGGACCATCTAGACTGTTACCAGGAACAAGTCCAAAAGTCAGGGTCTGTCATGGTATTAGGTTGTGTCAGTGTCCTTCACAAAGGTAACTTACACTTCTGTGATGGCAGCACTAATGTAGAAAAATGCATTGAGATTGTGGAGCAACATATGACCTTCAAGATGACATCTTTTTCAGAAGTATTTCAACAAGACAGTGTAAAACTACATTCTGTACACATTACAAACGCATGGCTGTGGAAGAAGAGAGTGCCTGTCCCCTCTGTCCCCAAAAGAGAATGTGTGGCAAATTTTGAAAGGAAAAAATGACAATATCAATCTTAAGATCGACACACCTTAAAGGAACAGTCCACCGTACTTCCATAATGAAATATGCTCTTATCTGAATTGAGACGAGCTGCTCCGTACCTCTCCGAGCTTTGCGCGACCTCCCAGTCAGTCAGACGCAGTCAGACGCGCTGTCACTCCTGTTAGCAATGTAGCTAGGCTCAGCATGGCCAACGGTATTTTTTGGGGCTGTAGTTAGATGCGACCAAACTCTTCCATGTTTTTCCTGTTTACATAGGTTTATATGACCAGTGACATTAAACAAGTTCAGTTACACAAATTGAAACGTAGCGATTTTCTATGCTATGGAAAGTCCGCACTATAATGACAGGCGTACTAACACCTTCTGCGCGCTTCGGCAGCGCATTGATACGGAGCTCAGATATCAATGTGCTGCCGAAGCGCGCAGAAGGTGTTAGTATGCCTGCCATTATAGTGCGGACTTTCCATAGCATAGAAAATCGCTACATTTCAATTTGTGTAACTGAACTTGTTTAATGTCACTGGTCATATAAACCTATGTAAACAGGAAAAACGTGGAAGAGTTTGGTCGCATCTAACTACAGCCCCAAAAAATACCATTGGCCATGCTGAGCCTAGCTACATTGCTAACAGGAGTGACAGCGCGTCTGACTGACTGGGAGGTCACGCAAAGCTCAGAGAGGTACGGAGCAGCTCGTCTCAATTCAGATAAGAGCATATTTCATTATGGAAGTACAATGGACTGTTCCTTTAAGACCTGTTTTGCATATGAAACGTTTCATACCTTGGTGTTTTCAGTCCAAGTGCCAAGGGCTGCCCCATGGAAACCCACACAGACACAGGGAGAACATGCAAACTCCACACAGAAAGACCCTCGTTGACCACCAAGCTCGAACCCAGAACCTTCTTACTGTGAGGCAACAGTGCTAACCACTACACCACTATGCCGCCCTTTAAATGTTGTGAGAAGTAATGGTGACATTATAAATTTGTATGCAATGTTGCAAGAATCAAAATGGATGTGTTTATTTTTTGGGGAAAAACAATAAAATTCATGAGGTAAAGCATCAAATAATGTGCTGTTGTATTCCTTCGAGTGCAATGCGGGTCAAAGATTATTTACAAATCAGTGTTTTCAGTTTTAATTTCAATTCAACACACTGTCCCAACTTTTTCTAATTTGGGGTTGTAGAAGTGTTTCCTCTAATGGAACAAAAGCAAGTGTGTAAGATTTGATACACAGGAAGATTAAGTGTCATTAGTACGAACGTTATTGTTGCACAGACTCACTTGGCAATCTCACTCCTCACCACCAGAGGACCTCATCACCTGAGTACGAACCAACTTCTGGTTTGATGAGCAGAGCCAAATCCCATCACGTCATCATTCAAAGACATCGTATAAACACTAATTTCCAGTTACTCTTTGCGAAGTCTTGCCTACGTCACCATCTAAAATTATGAGCCATTTGTTATTTTAGGTTGGATGTTTGGGAATTCTGACTCTGTTGTGTTTGTGGCTTTTTCTTGCTCCTTTTGATTAGTTCACTGATTGTTTTTTTTCCTGCTACTATTAGGTGTCACATTCTGTTTAATACACTCTTCACTTGGACCATACAATCTTGTATGATTGTTACAATTGCCACTTGATAATTTTCAGACTGGTCAATGATCAGCTGCCCTGATCTCTGATCTCCCAGTTAAATACCAGTCCTCCCTCTGTCCCTCTCTGTCTATCTTTCTCTCTCCATTCACTGTACGACATCTGAAACGGCTGCCACGAGTTACCTTGAGATCTGCTACCAGCTGGTGTTAAAACCAATAGCTATATTCGTAGCATAATGCCATATTACCATACTGCTTTCCAAAAATCATTTCCATGATTAAATATACCTTCCTATGATTACATTCTGCTTCAAGGTGAGAAGAAAACCCTGGCAGTCAAATAATCAGATAAATAGTCGATTATTGCTGTTGATCCAGTAGGTTTTAAACGCATAGCTTTGAATTAATTTGCTGATAAACAAGAGGTAATATCACATCTTTATCTTAATCACATCCTAATGGCATAAACAAAATGACAAGAAGCAGTTAATTGCTTCGAGCAAAATCAACAAAATTCGAGTCACTCTGTGTGTGTGTGTGTCACAGTTGACACAAAGCAATAAGACCTTGGTGATAAAGATTCCTGAGCAAAATCAGACATATTCACAAAATTAGTACAATATCAATGTTTTGTTGAATATGTTTTGAAGGAAATCACATCGGCGGCACGGTGGTGTAGTGGTTAGTGCTGTCACCTCACAGCAAGAAGGTCCGGGTTCGAGCCCCGTGGCTGGTGAGAGCCTTTCTGTGCGGAGTTTGCATGTTCTCCCCGTGTCTGCGTGGGTTTCCTCCAGGTGCTCCGGTTTCCCCCACAGTCCAAAGACATGCAGGTTAGGTTAACTGGTGACTCTAAATTGACCGTAGGTGTGAGTGTGAGTGTGAATGGTTGTCTGTGTCTATGTGTCAGCCCTGTGATGACCTGGCGACTTGTCCAGGGTGTACCCCGCCTTTCGCCCGTAGTCAGCTGGGATAGGCTCCAGCTTGCCTGCGACCCTGTAGAAGGATAAAGCGGCTAGAGATAATGAGATGAGATGAGATGTTTTGAAGGAAATCACATCGGCGGCACGGTGGTGTAGTGGTTAGTGCTGTCACCTCACAGCAAGAAGGTCCGGGTTCGAGCCCCGTGGCTGGTGAGAGCCTTTCTGTGCGGAGTTTGCATGTTCTCCCCGTGTCTGCATGGGTTTCCTCCAGGTGCTCCGGTTTCCCCCACAGTCCAAAGACATGCAGGTTAGGTTAACTGGTGACTCTAAATTGACCGTAGGTGTGAGTGTGAATGGTTGTCTGTGTCTATGTGTCAGCCCTGTGATGACCTGGCGACTTGTCCAGGGTGTACCCCGCCTTTCGCCCGTAGTCAGCTGAGATAGGCTCCAGCTTGCCTGCGACCCTGTAGAACAGGATAAAGCGGCTAGAGATAATGAGATGAGATGAGGAAATCACATCACAGCAATTTAAACATGCAACATTCATGTGAAGGTTGCCAAAATATTTGCTGGTGTTCTTCGTGCTACATAACACCTGGACAAGTCTTTCATGAATAAATCCACATAAACATTTATAAAAGACTTGTTCCAAGAAGTCATGAAGATAGCGTCGGTTCATTTTGATGTCAACTTGACATAAGGTTGTGTGATGACATTTTCCAGGCTGACTTACATTAGAACGTCATGACGACTGCTTTTGTAGTTCAGTGTGCATCTGGTGTGCCAAAGTCACACAACTGAGTTCATATGACGTATCAATCATCCATATTTTGTTGATTAAGTCCATGTCGACACTTGTCCTCACTGCGTCCTTCTCTGTCATTTTCCTCTGTCTTATCTGTCAGGTAGGCTATGTTGGAGGAAGCCATGGTCAAATGGTTAGAGAAACAGTTTTGGGACAAAAAGGTTGCTGGTTCGATTACCTGAACCAGCAGGACTGGCTGAAGTAGCCTGGGCCCGCACATCCTAAGTGTGATGCAACACGAGGGCCTGTTGCAAGCTTAGTCTGGCAAGGCAAGCTATCTACAGTTCTTCCAAGCTCCCGAAAAATCGGGAGCCAATCAACTTTAAGCATCTCCAACGGCCCTGGGTAGAGGCGTGTTCAAGGCAGTGACGTAGTAGAACTGCGACCGGAAGCCATAGATTGTTTACAGAATCTATGCCGGAAGCGCTTCATTCACTAGAAACATTACGAACATGGAGCAAGTTCTCATTGAAAATGGAGCAAAGAGCAGCCCTGGAAGTATTTATTGAAAGGAAGGACGTTTTCGCCTTGTTCCCGACCGGCTTCGGTAAGAGTTTAATCTACCAGTTAGCCCCGTCGCATCACATACGTCAGAGGAAAGAGTGATGTGATTGGTTTAAGCTTCTTCACAGCCTTTTCTGGCTTCGACCAGTAGCAAACTGAGGCATTTCAGGGAGGCGGGTCAACCATGCACTTTGGGAAACGGTTGGGCTTAATATCTTTGCCAGACCAAATGCTCGCAGAGCTTTGAAGTCGCGTTAGCCAGACTATGGCTGAAGTGCCCTTGAGCAACTTGTGCCCCAACTGCTCCAGCAAGAGTGGTGGTGTACCTTGTGTCTGATTAGCCAGAGAAAAACTGATGTGATTATCAGTTCGGGCAATAACTAAATAACTAGGCTATGTTAGGACTACAGCCTCAGATGACCATGTCTTGGTCTGTTCACGTGTCAACTCTGTTAGGTATACCTCTTCAGATCAGTAACCCAAAGCTGCCCTCTACTGCTGACATTGAAGTTATTCTGCGAATCTTATTGTTAATATTTCAACATAATAACTGTGTTGATGTCATAAATAGCGTATTATTGTCATTAACTAATTTTGTGTAGGGTTTAAGGCATGTTTTTTTTTAACACAGTGTGTGCCGCCAAGGACAGCAAATAATGTGTTAATATTACATGTTTACACATCTTCGTGTCAACCTTCCTGACACATTAGCTGTGTTAAAATCATTTACGCCGTGAATGTGTCAAAGTGATGACAACAAGCATTGCCCCAGAACTCACCCAGAACTCCGATGTGTTGAAATTTAACACAGTTTGTGTCAGTTTTAACACATCCTTTCTAAGAGTGTAGCACTAACCACTGCTGAGATCAAGAGATAGAAATCGATCACTTTATTGCCTTGTTGTTGTACATCTACAATTTTGCATAACACATTCTCACAAAAAAAGTGACTGAAATATAGTCTCACTTTTTCCCCAGCATATAAACAGAGAAATAATTTTGAGACTTACACAGCAGCCAATGCATTACATAACAGAGAAGAAGCTTACTCGTGTGATTATGTAAGAAAAAGGTGGTATATTAATGCCTGCACAGCCTCCAGAGATTATAAGTTTAGTTGAAAAGGGGGAAAAAGTTTAAAAATTAACATATAATTCAATGAAAATGTGTAGCCATTCAATGAATGAACAGTACAACAGTCTAGGTTTAAAAGATATGAATCTTTTAGAGTTGAATCACTTGTGATTTTCTACATAAAATGGTCTGCCGTTCTTTGTTTCCACAGAAGTTCGCCTGGATAGTGAACAGCCCTGTTGGTGAATTTATTTTTATAAAATAATGCATGGCCACGACTTAGTAGCACAAGGGAGCAAGATAGTTTAACTCAGCTACATTATAAGACAAGATCATTGTCTTGTGTCCCCAAACAGAAATGTGTATGTAAACTTATGAAAAACTAACATTCTGTTCTAGAAAATCAGAGGTCATGTACAGTATAATAAAGTTTAATTTAAACTGTTATAGTGTCTACATTGTAATTAAAACAGACAAGGGGCATTTTTCCCCACAAGTACCTGGTGGCTATCATAAGATATACACACTCCAGTTGGGGACACAACACAGTGATGTAGCAACACTTAGGGCCTCTGCATGCTCTTGGGACAAGGCTTTCGCAGATAGCTTTTCGCAGACAGTTCTAATTTATCGTTGAGCGGGGAGTAATAGGCGTGCGTGATGTTATTCACCGCCACAACGCAAGGGGGCGCGAAGTCGCGAAATCGCTAGGAGTAGTTGGTGGGTGTGGTTAGTGGAGTGTTTATCCTCCGGTTACTTATAATGACTAGAACTGGAGTCGTATAGATGTACGTACTTCCTCACTTCCTCGATCAACCGCTCTTCGTGCTGCTCCATCTTCGCTCGTGTTTTTAAAAATGGCAGTAGTGAAAACAAACCAAACCTGGAAAGTAGGGAAGCGGAAGTGCGTGTACAGCGGATGTAGAGTGGACCTGGAGTGGACCAATCAGAGCCCTCTTGTCTGCGACGCTGTCTATGAGGCTTCTGCGGTGGTCACAATTTTTGGGAGGTGCGCACAGAGCGTCTGCGAAGGTGGGGGGGCTACGCAGACGCCATCTGCGACGCCATCTGCGAGGACTGCGTTGTCAGCACAAATTGGCCTTTAGTCATCTTGATCACTTACATAACTCGGCTATGGTCATGGCTTAGTTATCTCGTTACTGGGTCATTGCTATGGCTTAGTTATCTTGTTCTTCTTGTTTGACTAGGTCATGGCCAGTTATCTCATTATTTTGTTTTACCATACTTGGTTATGGCCAAGGCTTAATTATCTCATTCCCTCACATTACTAAGTTATACTCATGGCCATGACATACTAGGTCATGACCATGGCATTGGTATCACATTATTTTGTATTAGATCATGGCCATGGCTCAGTTATCTCACTCTTTTGTGTTACTAAATTGTGGCCATGGCTTCAATATCTCTTTTTTTTCACTTTACTAGGTTGTGGCTATGGCTTAGTTATCTCATTACCTCACATTACAAAATTGTGTCCATGGCTTAGTTATCTCATTCTTTCACCTTACTAGGTTGTGGCCATGGCTTAATTATCTCATTCCCTCACATTACTAAATTGTTGCCACAGCTTAGTTATCTCATTTTTTCACTTTACTAGGTTCTGGCCGGCGGCACGGTGGTGTAGTGGTTAGCGCTGTCGCCTCACAGCAAGAAGGTCCAGGTTCGAGCCCCGTGGCCGGCAAGGGCCTTTCTGTGCGGAGTTTGCATGTTCTCCCCATGTCCGTGTGGGTTTCCTCCGGGTGCTCCGGTTCCCCCCACAGTCCAAAGACATGCAGGTTAGGTTAACTGGTGACTCTAAATTGACCGTAGGTGTGAACGTGAGTGTGAATGGTTGTCTGTGTCTATGTGTCAGCCCTGTGATGACCTGGCGACTTGTCCAGGGTGTACCCCGCCTTTCGCCCGTAGTCAGCTGGGATAGGCTCCAGCTTGCCTGCGACCCTGTAGAACAGGATAAAGCAGCTAGAGATAATGAGATGAGATGAGAGGTTCTGGCCATGGCTTAATTATCTCATTACCTGACATTACGAAATTGTGGCTACAGCTTAATTATCTAATTCTTTCACTTTAGTCTGTTGTGTCCATGGCTTAGTTATTTCATTCTTTCACTTTACTAGGTTGCGGCCACAGCTTCGTTATCTCATTCCCTCACATTACTAAATTATGGCCATAGCTTAGTTATCTCTTTCTTTCACTTTTGTAGGTTGTCACCACAGCTTAGTTATCTCATTTTTTCACTTTACTAGGTTCTAGTACTAGGTACTAGAAATTGTGAAATTGTCTGTTCTGGCCATGGCTTAGTTATCTCTTTCTTTCACTTTACTAGATTGTGGCCACAGCTTCGTTATCTCATTCCCTCACATTACTAAATTGTCGCCACGGCTTAGTTGTCTCATTTTTTTCACGTCACTAGGTTCTGGCCATGGCTTAGTTATCTCATTCCCTCACATTACGAAATTGTGGCCACGTTAGTTATCTCATTCTTTCACTTTACTAGGTTGTGGCTACAACTTAGTTATCTCATTCCCTTGCATTACAAAATTGTGGCCACAACTTAGTTATCTCATTCTTTCACTTTAGTAGGTTTTGGCCACGGCTTAGTTATCTCATCCTTTCACTTTACTAGGTTGTCTCCATGGCTTACTTATCTTATTCTTTCACTTTACTAGGTTGTGGTCATGGCTTAGTTATCTCGTTCTTTCACTTTAGTCTGTTGTGTCCATGGCTTAATTATCTCATTCTTTCACTTTACTAGTTTGTGGCCATGGCCTAGTTATCTCATCCTTTAACTTTACTAGGTTGTGGCCACGGCTTAGTTACTGTATCTCATTCTTTCACATAATGAAATTGTGGCCATAGCTTTATCTCATTCCTTTGCATTAGTAAATCATGGCCATGGCTTAGTTAGCTCATTCCCATGACTTAACAATCTTCATTCAGTTTTCTATGTATGTAGGTGTCCCACATTGTGACCACGAGAGACAAATTTATTATGTGGATGTGTGGATTGGACCCAGAGTTCACATGTGGACACAATGTGAAAACAGTGTTAATATGTATTCATTAGACAGTGTCCTCTCCTCAGCAGGCCTTGCTCAGGGACCCTGCATAATTACAGACAAATTCTCGCCTTGTACAATGCAAATCCACAGTGACAAGGTGAAGGCTGATCTGTACAAGGATTCAATGTGCTTTTGAATTTCAGGCATAATTACAATGCTAAAATTATTGTAATTTGAATATTGCAAATGAGAATACAGTTCAGATTGTAATAGCAGGTGTGAAAAGGGGGCTTCATTTTATTTTTAATGCTCTTAATCCATTTCTAAAGTAATTACTAAAGACTTATAGTCCTGAGGTAAAACTATTACTTTTATTTAATATTCAGTAGAATACATTACACATTTTTATAATTTCACTGCACTGCAATTATGCTTATAGTAATAGCTGGGCAAACTTCTCCTGTCTACAAGCCCTTGGTTCTAATTCAGCAAACTTAAGCGCTGTTGTTGGGGGGGGCGCTAACAGCTAAGCTAAAAGCTAACCCCTATAAAATGCCGCTTCCATCCATCTTCCTCACTAACGTTCGCTCCCTGGAGAACAAAATGGATCATCTGCAGCTGGAATTAACATCAAAACGAGAGATGAGGAACTGCTGTGCTATAATTCTGACAGAGACATGGCTTAACTCTTCAATCCCGGACAATGTTGTTAGCATCAAGGGGCTAACTATGTTTCGTGCCAACAGGAGCTGCGCACTAAGCGGTAAATCCCGAGGGGTTGGTTTGTGTATTTATATCAATAACAGTTGGTGTAAAAATGCTAAGTTTGTCTTGAGCCATTGCTCACTGGACATTGAGCTTCTGACTGTAAACTGCAGACCATTCTATCTGCCCAGGGAGTTTACTTTAGTTTCCATCACTGCTGTGTACGTGCGCCCCAGTACTAACACAAAGGAGGCTATGAGTGTTCTCTACCGGACTATCAGTGAGTTGCAATCCGCTCACACTGAGGGCTTTTTCATTGTGGCTGGGGATTTTAACCAGGCCAATATGAAGACAGTTCTCCCTCATTTTCACCAGCATGTGGATTGTGCAACCAGGGAAACAAACACATTAGACATGGCCTACACCAATATGAAGGATGCATTCAAAGCAGCCTCCCCGCCCCCACCTTGGCTCTTCTGACCATTTATCCGTTATGCTAATCCCTGCATATAAGCCCCTGCTTATCAGAGGAAAACCTACAGTGAGGCAGGTGAGGGTGTAGTCTGAGGGGGCTATGGAGGCACTACAGGACTGTTTTGAGTGCACGGACTGGAACATGTTCAAGGAAGCTGCCCCTTATAATGATCATACCAGCATAGATGAGTATGCCATGTCTGTGTCAGCCTACATCAACAAATGCATGGAGGCCGTAAGCGACATAAACAGCATCACCACCCAGGCCAACCAAAAGCCCTGGATGACTTATGAAGTACGCAAAATGCTAAAGGCACAGAACTCAGCCTTCAAGTCTGGTGACGAGAAGGCACTGAGAACAGCGAGAGCCAACTTGAACCATGCCATCAGATTAGCAAAGCGTGCTCACAGTCAAATAATCCAGGACTTTTTCCATGACACCACCAACACCAGGGATATGTGGAAAGGCATACAGTACGGGCTATCACAAACTACAGGATAGCCCCTCCCAAGTGTGATGATGATGCAGACTTCCTCAATGAACTCAATAACTTCTTTGGGAGGTTTGAGGCACGAAATAACACTCCTGCAGTGAAAGCTGGTCCCCATCAGGATGACAAAGCACTCCGTCTTGATACAGCTGAGGTGCGGAGGACTCTGAGGAGAGTCAACACACGGACTCTCGGGCCCTGATAATATTCCTGGTCGGGTGCTCAGGGAATGTGCAGACCAGTTGGCTCATGTTCTAATGGACATTTTCAACACCTCACTGGATCAAGCCAAAGTCCCATCATGCTTCAAGACTGCCACCATCATCCCAGTGCCAAAAAACCCTCAAATCATATCACTCAATGACTACCGGCCCATCGCACTCACTCCCATTATGATGAAGTGCTTTGAGAGGCTGGTAAAGGAGTACATCACCTCCAGGCTCCCTCCCACATTTGACCCCTTTCAGTTTGCCTACCGGCCTAACCGCTCCACTAAAGACGCCATCTCCTCCGCTCTTCACCTGAGCCTTGAACACCTGGAGGAGAAGAACACTCGTGCGGATGCTGTTCCTGGACTTCAGTTCAGTGTTTAATACCATCATTCCACAGCATCTGGTGAACAAACTGGGTCCCCTGGGCTTCAGCACCCCCCTGTGCAACTGGCTGCTAGACTTCCTCACTGAAAGACCACAGTCAGTGCGGGTCGGACAGAACACCTCCAGTGTCATCACCCTCAGCACAGGCTCCCCTCAGGTCTGTGTCCTGAGCCCTCTGCTGTTCACGCTGATGACACATGACTGCGTCCCCAGGGCTGCTAGCAACCACATTGTGAAGTTTGAGGACGACACAAAAGTGGTGGGCCTCATCAGGGACGATAACGACCTGGCCTATAGAGAGGAGGTGGAGCAGCTGGTGGGCTGGTGCAGGGAAAACAACATGATCCTGAACGTGGACAAAACTAAAGAGATCATTGTTGACTTCAGGAAAAACAACCCAGCCACGCTCCACTTCTCATCAACAACATGGCCGTGGAGGTGATCAATAGCACCAAGTTCCTGGGGGTGCACATCACAGACAACTTCACCTGGTCTGTGAACATTGTGTCACTGATCAAGAAGGCACAGCAACGTCTGCACTTCCTGCATAGGATGAAGACGCCCCCACCCATCCTCACTACATTCTACAGAAGCACCACAGAGAGCATTCTAACCAGCTGCATCTCTGTGTGGTGTGGAGGCTGCAGTGCCTCTGACTGGAAGAATGTAAGGAGAGTGGTGAGGACAGTGGAGAAAATCATTGGGACTTCTCTTCCCTTCATTCAGGACATTGCACCAAGGCACTGCATGTCTCGAGCCAGTAACATCATCAGTGACCCCTCACACCCTCACTATGGACTGTTCTCCCCTCTGGCCTCTGGAAAGAGGTTCCGTAGCATTCGGTGCAGAACCACCAGGTTCTGTAACAGCTTTCCCCCCCAGGCCACCAGACTGCTGAACTCCAAATCCAAACTCTAAACTTCTATTTATAACTTGAACATTTCCCAATTCCACGTCACTTTATACTATTGCACTTTATAATATTTTTGCTGCTGCATAATTTAATTTAATACATTTCATATTTAATTCTGTGCTGAGCCAAATTGCAACGAAATTTCGTTCAGTGTACACTTGTTGCATACTGAATGACAATAAAGGTTGTCTAAGTCTTAATGTTGTTCTTCATCCATTCATCAATCCATCCGTTATCTGTAGCCACTTATGCTATACAGGGTCACAGGCAAGCTGGACTATGGTTGAGAGGTGGGGTACACCATGGACAAGTCACCAGGTCATCGCAGGGCTGACACATAGGTGGGGTTTACATTAGACCGTATCAGCGGATCATCAGATTAAGGTTTTTAAAAACAATTAGCGTGCACACAGCAACACCAATACACGATTCGCGTGCACACAGCAACGCCAATACATGGATACGCTAATCACATGACGAATTAGACGGCACGTAAGTTGAAATGTGTAAATTTCTCCTCAGCGGCTCGGCTCCGCAGGCATCCTGCGCTCCAAATCACTCCGCCCTGAACAGCGAGTGCCCTCTGGAGGGTGCGCACTCCGGCCCTGCGCAGCTCACAGAGCGCGCGAGTGAAGCGCACGAGCAGTGATTCGGGACTGAGCCGCTGTGTGTGTGATCCCAGTGCATATCGGGCATGCGCAAGTCCCTTACCACTTGCAAGTGGAAGGATGGCAAGCCTAAAGACAATCATAACCACACAATGAGCAGTATTTGCATCAGTATTTGCAGTATTTTCATACTTTTATACTCTTTAATGAAAGGTGATACAAGGCGGAAGTCCACGCCGTTTTTCAGCAGTCGCGTCACATGACCAACACCAGCGAATCAGGAAGGTGGATGTCACAGTGACGTTGTCCAATGATGACGTCAGCTAGAGCTCAGCACAGCGTATCTGCGTATCCTCAATGTTTACACAGCACCGGACCAGACACGATCTGGATTGAATACATGGGCCCTGGCGGATTCCCGTTTCCCGGCGTTTTAATGTGAACGGACAGTGCATCCGTGAAGAAAACGAGACAGATAAGGTCTAATGTAAACTTGGCCTTAGAGACAAACAACCATTCACACCTACGGTCAATTTAGAGCCAACAATTAGCCTAACCTGCATGCCTTTGGGGGAAACCGGCGCACCCAGAGGAAACCCATGCTGACACAGGGAGAACATGCAAACTCCACACAGAAAGTCCCTCATCGGCCAGTGGGCTTGAACCCAGGACGTTCTTGCTGTGAGGTGACAGTGCTAACCACTACACCACTGTGCCACCCCTTATTCGAAAACATAATATACAGAAGTTAGTGTATTTTATTATTAACTTCTTGTAGTTACTTGCTTGTTCAATGGGTCACTTGAATTGAATGTTTAATCCAAACCCCAGTTGTTCTCTAAATGGAAGGTTCTACTGTAACCTCTCTAAAAAGCCAGAACACCATTGAACAAATTTGAATGATGTCTAATATTTGAATAGCTGGACTGTGTTCATTAAATAAATCTGTGCTGAGGAATTTATCTTAGCATATCGAGGTTCCTGGCTGTAGTAAAGAACTGGAATAAAAGAGGTGTGAAGATTTATATAATAAAGAATTTTACTGAACTGTGTGAAAAAGCAATTTAGTTTCGCTGCTGCTGTCTGTTGTCACTGACTTCCAGAGAGATGGAGAGAGAAAGAGCACAAGTCAGTTGTCTTCCTCGATGTGCCATAAAGGAAAGGTTGTGTACAGCAACATGCCAGATGCAAAGCTTTTTCACTGACAGGAAATGAAATGTGTCAAATTGCCGGAGATAGTTTGACAAGAAGCAAAACGCGTACAGTACTTTTCATGTAAGGTATAAAAAAAAAAAAAAGACACGTGATGCCATAACAAAAACAACAGCGTGTGCTCCTGGAGGCCAGACCAAATCACTGTGGCTGGCATTCAGTACCAGATAAAAGGGAAGTGAGAGACAATTACTGCGACATACAGTCTCTCACTTGCAGCCTTCCAGCTCGCTCCTCGCCATGGCAGAGCATTCCTTTGCACAGACTTCTCTAAGCACACTGTACCACAGCTTGCGTCCTTCTCCTTTTCCCACCAATTCATATATAAAGACTCAAACTACAGCAAATATATGACTCTGTGACGACCTAATATGATGGCTTGCATCATGTATGCATCTTATCTTATTACACATAAATATACAAACTATACAGTGTCACTGTCAGGTCTGCAACATTGTTTAACATTTCCAATGGGCGACTTACATTGAGAAAGTTACGCATATTCAAGGCGGTGTAGTGGTTAGCACTGTTGGCTCACAGCAAGAAGGTTCTGGGTTCAAGCCCAGTGGCTGATGGGGGCCTTTCTGTGTGGAGTTTGCATGTTCTCCCCGTGTCTGCGTGGGTTTCCTCCGGGTGCTCTGGTTTCCCCCACAGTCCAAAGACATGCAGGTTAGGTTAATTGGCGGCTCTAAATTGACCGTAGGTGTGAATGTGAGTGTGAATGGTTGTCTGTGTCTATGTGTCAGCCCTGTGATGACCTGGCGACTTGTCCAGGGTGTACCCCGCCTCTCACCTATGGACCCTTTTCACGTGACGTCACGACAAACGCGGCCGCCATTTTGGACATGTACTACCAGTAGTTTACCACAGCCAACATTGAGGAACGGCAGCAAAGAAAGTTTTTACTTTCAGCAAGACTTCCATCATGCCACTATATTGTTGTGCACCTGGATGTAGTAACCATCAACAAACAAGGCAAGGTTTATCATTTTATCGGATCCCGACAGAGAAGATGGATAGCGGCCATTAACAGATTGGCAGCCCTCGGCATACCAACGCTTGTGTAGTGACCACTTTGTTGGAGGTAAGACGAATAAAATTAGCCAGAAAAGGCATTACATTGCTGTTAACATTCTGTGGCGGCGAGTGTGTAACCAAATAGGCTAAAATAACCCATTGTAACTGCTTTGTTCTTCTGTAGTAGCTATTGTTGACTAGCTAATGTCAACAAGTAGCTGGTATGTTACTGTAGCAATGTTTACGTTCAGTCATTTGGATGACTGTTAAAACCTTTCAGTCTCAAGTTTTTCCTTTACTGTATTTACTAGTTTACTGTAATTATGATCCGGCAGCTATTTACACCGGATCCAGTGTAAATAGCTGCCGGAGCCAACGTCCGAGGTTCCGGAGCGCGCTCCGGCTTGCTCTCCCTCAAATTAAGCAGCACGCACCGGCTTGCTCCCGGAGTGCTCCGGCCGAGGTTCCCCTCAAATTAAGCAGCGCGCGCCAGTTTGCTCCCGGAGTGCTCCGGCTGAGGTTCCGGAGCACACTCCGGCTGAGGTTGCCCTCAAATTAAGCAGCGCGCTCGGGCTTGCTCCGGAGCAAGCCGGAGCGCGCTCCGGAACCTCGGACGGAGCACTCCTGGAGCAAGCCGGAGCGCGCTCCGGAACCTCGGACGTTGGCGTGTATGTGTATGGCGATGGGTTTTTAACGACATAGGTATACAGATCATGTGGGCCGAAGTCAGGTAAAGACGAGGGCTTGGTGTACTTCCGTACGTCAGTGAACAACCCTGGTGGAAGCAGGTAAACGTCGTTCTCTAAGCCTGCTAACCTCAATTTTTGCAAATACCTCTCCCTCTGCTCGCCCTGTAAATGCCCTACGTCGCTGGATAGTGAAGGTGTTTTCTGCATCTCGCTCCTTTTTCTTTTATGTTTTTCGTTTGTCGCCTTCCTCGCATTCAAACTGATTCGAGCCGAAGTCCACTACATGTCCAAAATGGCGGTCGCGTTTACGAAGGTCACGTGACTGAAAAGGGTCTATAGACCCTTTTCACGTGACATCACGACAAACGCAGCCGCCATTTTGGACATGAACTACCAGTAGTCTACCACAGCCAACAACGAGGAACGACAGCGAAGCATCGAAAGGAATATAGCCATCAAAGAAAGTTTTTACTTTCAGCAAGACTTCCATCATGCCATTATATTGTAGTGCACCTGGATGTAGTAACCATCAACACACAAGGCAAGATTTATCATTTTATCGGATCCCGACAGATGCTGACCGACGGAGAAGATGGATGGTCTCTAAAATATTGGCAAAATGATGTTTATTGACATAGCAATCGTGTGTAACGGGAAGCATTTGCATATCTGAAGTGTTGTGTTTACATCAAAGATAAAATAAACCGATATAACAACGACTGCTGCTGCCAGGTTGGGGACACAAACTAGTAGAAAGGAAGTGTGCCAACAGACTTCCTTTGTGGTCGATTCTGCTTTAAGGTAAGATGCATTTAATTATTCGTCTGCTGTGGGTTTGGAATCGGTAGCCTGACCGATTCGTTCATGTTTGTGGTGCCATTTGTTTGTTGATGCGTGTTGAAATGGAAGATTGGTTGTTGACATGATTTCCAGTGATGCTTTGGTGCTGCTGTGGATCAGATGTGTTGAGTAGCCTGACTGCTTTTTTTTTCTTGCGTGTGGTATCATTGTTGACGCGAGGTTGTTTTTTGAACATGCCAATGCGGACACGATTTCCCCTGATGAGTTATGACTTCAGACGCGATGCGTGTGTGGAGGTGTGGAGTCCGCGTGATATGTGCGTAAGATAGGCTTCTCATGTGTTTGGAGATCTGCGCTCTGAGACAAGCGCAAGCGCAAGCACCCCCCCCCAAGGGAAAAAAAGGGACCCCCCGAAAATATCGGCATAGTTCGAACACTGGGTTGGAGAAAGTAATGGCAAATAGTGAGTGCACAAACCATAGAAGGTAAACTGTACACAGCGCCAGGGCAGTGTGATGGTATGTCTACTTTTAGATTGTGTTAGCTTATCAATGAACACACTCGTCACTCGACGAGTTTCACGTCTTTACGACGGATACTTAAATGTGTGTTAGGTATTATTGTTGCAGTCTAAGCAGTCATTGTAGCAGCTAGATGAGCGAGAACCGAAAGGGTCTGTGCCATAAACCGTTATTTCTTCATGTGCAAAATGGCGGTCGCGTTTACGAAGGTCACGTGAGTGAAAAGGGTCTATAGTCAGCTGGGATAGGCTCCAGCTTGCCTGCGACCCTGTAGGACAGGATAAGTGTTTACGGATAATGGATGGTTTCAGGCAGGCTTGTAGTACTCGAGTCCAGGACTCGGACTCAAGTCCGACTTGTGCCCTAATTTTAAGGACTCGTGACTCGACTTGGACTTGACCACTGATGACTTGGACTCGGGCTCATGCATTAACTGCATTCGGACTCATAAATTGGAGACGAGGACTTGGATTTTTACTTTATTTTTTGTAACATGCCATAATAATTTGGCATAAGATATTTATATCTACATTAATTTTTGTACTAATTTCGTGCAAGAGTGTCACACCTGCGCACCTTGTCACATGCATAAGATAGACTCTCGGGTGCGCTCCGGACAGCGCACACACCAAGCAGATTCTCGCTCTTGCTGTAAACGACTCGCACCTGCACAGGATTAAGGTGCAATCAGCTCGCCTGTATAAAAACTGTGAAAACACACTTACTTTGTGAAGTATTGAGTTGCGTTACTGACACATTACTGAGCCTTATTTCCTTGTTTGGTTTCCTGATCCCAGATTTCCTGTTTCTCGTCCTTGATTCTGCCGAGTCTACGATAGCCTGTTTGTGCCTCGCTCGACCTATTGCCTGTTTCACTGTTTTATGATTTTGCCTGCCTTTCTGGATTGTTTACCCTCTTCACTTGTATTAATAAACATATCTTCTGCACTTACGTCCATCTCCCAATCATCTCTAACAGAATCCTTCGCACTCCCTGACAAAGAGAAGCACATTCACCTGTTCATACGTTACGTTCAGAAACAAACTAATGTTAATGGTGCTAAAACAGCCACTGTCAAATGGTGCAGTTGGAGTCTTGTTCTGGGACTGGACTCTGATCAGTAGTGGACTTGACTCAAAATTTTTTAATGACTTGGACTTGACTCAGATCTGAACACTGGGGACTCGAGATTGGACTCGGACTCGAAGTTTAGTGACTCGACTACAATGTTGGTTTCAGGTTATGCAAATCACCTTATGTGTCCGAGGTTGGCACATTTTTCTTGAATAGAAACATCAGAGGCTGAGTTTAGACTAAGACTTTTAAACAAAAGCACTTGCCTCGAAGCCTGAAAGAAAATACAGATAGGTGATGCGGAGTGCAGAAGAAGGTAAATCAATGTAGAGATGATCTCATCTCATCTCATTATCTCTAGCCGCTTTATCCTGTTCTACAGGGTCTCAGGCAAGCTGGAGCCTATCCCAGCTGACTACGGGCGAAAGGCGGGGTACACCCTGGACAAGTCGCCAGGTCATCACAGGGCTATGTAGAGATGATTTTAAAAATAATAATAATAATAATAATAATAATAATAATGCATTGATATATGAATGAGACAATGGCAAGCTTTGAAATAAACATCTAATCAAAGTCTATTATATTGATGACATTGCGCCATGAGTAGTCCTAATTGCAGTCATCACATTAATCACTGCAAATGTGGAGTAATTTCAAGATAAATTGGTGTAACTAAGACTCCAGTCCATACACGTAACTTCTGAATAGTGCTCTGTTTGTAGTTACGTCTTAAGTCTGAATACCAACGTGCACAATTTCAGGATTAAATCCTCACTTCCTGTACAGCTCAACTAAGAATACGGTCTCGTGACTCGTTTTTGTCCTACAGAGACTGCTGCTAAGAAAAGAGCAGTCAGTGATGAAGTGCTGATACTCAGAGCCCAGCCCTTGATTTACACTTTCAAGAGTGAAGAGTGCATTAAGCTCCCGTGACACTTTGCCATGAATCAGTTTGACTCATGAACAAAGTGCTTTGATAATATAATGCATCTAACGGTAATATCTGCATGATTTTATGCATTGCAATGCTGCCACATGACTGGCTGGCTGAATACACTGTATGTGTGTGATGCAGAATATCTAGATAGACACCAGATCTTTATTCTTTTGTCCTTCCTCACATCACCGTGTCTTTCTTTCTGTCCTCTCGTCTTCTCTTCACCTCCATCCGGTGAAGGAACTCTGAACTCTGATATGGCCGAACATAGTGTCAGTGCTATTCCTGGCCTTATTGTGTTAGTCTGTATTGAGGAGAATGATCCAGGGAACGATAGAGGAAGTTGGGAAGGAAGACAAAGAGATTATGAGGAAAGAGGAGCTGGAACAAGTAGAGGTGATGACATCAGGAGAGCCTGGTACAGTGCAGCACAGCACATAGGGATGCAATTACAGATTACAGCATACACACACACACACACACACACTCAGCCATAACATAACTACTGACAGGTGACGTGAATAGCATTGATTATTATACATGCAGGACACTTTTTCCATGGAATAAAAATGTGTGTTCTATTCCCTTCTAGCAGGTTTCATTCATTTGGTTTGATAGCATGCAATATTGTTAGCATATCGCTTATCTTACATGTATTACGTCACTCTACCCAATGAAGAATGAGCGCTGAATATGGTTTACGATATTGCATAGTTGTCAAGACAAAATGACGTCGCACATCGGAGACGTAAAACTTCCACGCTAGTGAGCGACTGAGACAGTTTGTAAACAAACATGGCCGCCAGGTTTGCTTTGTTAAATACGGAAGATTTTGAGAGAATTTTGAAAGAGAAAGACGTGTTGAAGACCTGAAAGAAATGTGTATGTGTAGTAATAATAATAATAATAATAATAATAATAATAATAATAATAATAATAATATTGGCTGGCTTTTTTGTGGTATATCAGATATATTCCATTCAGCTACTCAAGGGGTGGGAAAAAAATAGGCAACAAGAGAACAGTCAGTTCTTGAAGTTAATGTGTTGGAAGCAGGAAAAATGGGCAAGTGCAAGGATCTGAGCGACTTTGATAAAGGCCAAATTGTGATGGCGAGATGACTGGGTCTGAGCATCTCCAAAATGGCACATCTTGTGGGGTGTTCCTGGTATGCAGTGGTTAGTACCTACCAAAAGTGATCCAAGGAAGGACAACTGGTGAACCAGCGACAGGGTCATGGTTGTCGAAGGATCATTGATTCACATGGGGCACGAAGGCGAGCCCATATGCTTCAATCCCAGAGAAGAGCTACTGCAGCACAAACTGCTGAAAAAGTTAATGCTGCCACCTTAGAGTTTTAGCCAGCATGAACTTCTTCAGCAAATTGTGCTACAGTAGCTCTTCTGTGGCATTGGACCAGGTGGACTAACCTTCACTCCCTACACACATCAGTGAGCCTTGGGAGCCCATGACCCTGTCACTGGTTCACCGGTTGTCCTTCCTTGGACCACTTTTGGTAGGTACTAACCACTGCATACCAGGAACACCCCACAAGATGTGTAATTTTGGAGATGCTCAGACCCAGTCACCTAGCCATCACAATTTGGCCCTTATCAAAGTTGCTCAGATCCTTACGCTTGCCCATTTTTCCTGCTTCCAACACATCAACTTCAAGAACGGACTGTTTTCTTGCTGCCTAATATATCCCACCCCTTGACAGGTGCCGTTGTAATGAGATAATCAGTGTTATTCACTTCACCTGTCAGCGGTTTTAATTTTATGGCTGATCGGTGTATACACACACGTTATTAAAACGTTATCAAAGTGTGTAGACAGCACATAGTGTAGTATGAAAAAAGAGCATTTGATCATTTCTTTAAAGCAAGCCTCGCATCCAAATATCAGGACATGAGCTGCCATTCAGCACTACTGTATCTTTATGCCATGCAGTGCTAATGAACTGTAAAATATATCCATAAATGTATCTCTAGATGTATATGGCTGTACATTTGATACCTCAAATCACTCAAGTAGACTAAAAAGAGTGCTTACAGCTGACTGACTGTAGTAACTCTTTTACTGATAATTCACATATAGGCAACTGTCGGTCTCTTCATGTAAAAAAAAAAATAAACAGCAATAATGTGTAAACAAGCTCTGGTGTGCTATTAACATCAAAAATGCGTCATGCACACTTGAACAACTTGGAAATTGGAAGAGTCAAACTACGCATTTATGGCTTAACAGACTTGTAAAACACATAGTTGCACATGAATAATTGCTCAGCATTACCCTATTTTATGCACTCTTGACCCATGATTGCCTAAATCACACTCTCTAAAATATGCTACTGATTGAAATATAGGTGAAACTATAACGGTCTGATGAGGCAAAAGTGCTGAGTGCCACCTTCTGCCAGTGTTGTAGTCAAGTCACTAAACCTCGAGTCCGAGTCCAGTTTCTAGTCCTCAGTGTTCAAGTCTGAGTCAAGTCCAAGTCATTAAAAAAATTTTCAAGTCGAGTCCACTATTGACCCGAGTCGAGTCCCAGAACAAGACTCCAACTGCACCATTTGACGGTGGCTGTTTTAGCGCCATTAACATTAGTTTGTTCCTGAACGTGACGTATGAACAGGTGAATGTGCTTCTCTTTGTCAGGGAGTGCGAAGGATTCTGTTAGATATGGTTGGGAGACGGCTGTAAGTGCAGAAGGTGTGTTTATTAATACAAGGTAAACAATCCAGAACGGCAGGAAAAATCGTAAAACAGTGAAACAGGCAATAGGTCAAGAGAGGCACAAACAGGCTATCGTAGACTTGGCAGAATCAAAGACGAGAAACAGGAAATCAGGGATCAGGAACGCAAACAAGGAAATAAGGCTTGGTAATGTGTCAGCAACACAACTCAATACTTCGCAAAGTAAGTGTGTTTTCACAGTTTTTATATAGGCGTGCTGATTGTGCCTTAATCCTGTGTAGGTTCGAGTTGTTTACGAGAGTCCGCTTGGCGCATGCGCTGTCTGGAGCACGCCCGAGAGTCTATCTGATGCACGTGCCAAGGTGCACAGGTGTGACACTCTTACACGAAATTAGCACAAAAATTAATGCAGATATAAATATCTTATGCCAAATTATTATGGCATGTTATAAGAAATAAAGAAAACATCCGAGTCCTCGTCTCCAATTTACGAGTCCGAATGCAGTTAATGCACGAGTCCAAGTCCGAGTCATCAGTGCTCAAGTCCAAGTCGAGTCACAAGTCCTTAAAATTAGGGCACGAGTTGGACTCGAGTCCGAGTCCTGGACTCAAGTACTACAAGCCTGGCT
Source organism: Neoarius graeffei (assembly GCF_027579695.1). Classification (NCBI taxonomy): domain Eukaryota; kingdom Metazoa; phylum Chordata; class Actinopteri; order Siluriformes; family Ariidae; genus Neoarius; species Neoarius graeffei. The sequence goes on along the minus strand of NC_083578.1, from coordinate 20,936,801 downwards.
TCTGCCACTGCCACCTGTGCTGTATGGATGGGCTCATTGTCCTGGAGCAACATCACACCAGCTTGATGCTTTCCTCTAGTTTTTTTAATTTATTATTATTATTATTATTATTATTATTGCTTCTTTCATTTGAGTTTTTCGTGGACAGTGATATAAGGCTTTATAGTGTATAGCTATGTCCCAAAATGGGAGTTACATCCCTTGTTTCCGGGTGAGACCGAGAACTTTTTGAAGTACCCTCATATTTCCGTTACAGTCACCATATCTCAACCCGATGGGAGATTTTGGAGCAGCATGTTACACAGCGCTCTCTACCACCATCATTATACCACCAACTGAGGCTATGTTTTAGAAGAATGATATTTGTCCTTCCAGCACAATTCCAAGGACTTGATGTCAAGATCCATTGAAGCTGTTCTAAAGGCTCACCTTACTAACACACTTTATGTTGGTTTTGCCTTTAATTTTTCATCCATTTATTACTTTGATTTTTTTTTTAAATGAACAACATTTTAAAAAGCTAGCACCATAAAAAAAAGTTAACATCGAAATACCATGTGAGTCAGCCAATTTTGAATTCATTGGAGTGTCGGTGATTTACACATGAATTAATTAAGAAGAAGCCTTTATTTGTTACATGTACACTCAAGCACAGAGTTAAACACAGTGAAATTCCTCCTCTGCATTTAACCCATCTGAAGCAGTGAACACATATGTGAGCAATGAGCACACACATATGGGGTGCCAAGTGTCACCGGGCCCATTTCGTGGACAAAATGCATTTTGTCCATCACAGAATGCATTTCGTCCATCACAAAATGCATTTCGTCCATCACGAAATGCATTTCGTCCATCACAGAATGCATTTCGTTGGACGAAATGCATTTCGTGGGACGAAATGCATTTTGTGATGACGAAATGCATTCTGTGATGGACGAAATGCATTTCGTCCACGAAATGGGTCCGGTGACACTTGGCACCCCATACACACATACCCAGAGCAGCGGGTAGCTATGCTACAGTGCCCGGGGAGCAGATGGGGGTTAGGTGCCTTGCTCAAGGGCACTTCAGCCCAACCTTCAGGCCATGGCTGCCCTGTGTTAACCTAACCTGCATGTCTTTGGACTGTGGGGGAAACCCAAGCACCCAGAGGAAACCCACACAGACAGACATGGGGAGAACATGCAACCTCTACACAGAAAGGCTTCTGTTGGTTGCTGGACTCAAACCCAGAACCTTCTTGCTCTGAGGTGACAGTGCTAACCAAATATTCATATTTTTTCCTCAGAAATGCTTTCATTAACTAATGTAACCAATCTACAGTCCATGATACAGAAAGGAAAATGGCCTGTTTATGCTAGTTGTACCATTTCTGTATTTGCAGTCTGTGGATTTTTTGACTTTGTGAAATCTACTTCACTGAATGATTTTTGCTTTATCTACTTAAATGAACACATTTTGGGTTTGGGTGGAAACCTGCACAAAAACAAAGCAGTATAGTGTGATTTATTTATGTATTTATTTTGGACACAGCATCCACAAGTGAATCTGACTAACATATTCACACACTGCACCTAAGTTACATCATACAAAGATTTTCCTAGCTGTGAACCATAACCAAAAACCATCATGACTGATGCTCAAACTGAAGTTTTCAGCACTTAGAGAATTTTCCTGCTGCGCGTATATAATCTCCATTAAATTACCAAGCTAATTAAATAGCAGGCTAAGTCACTGCTGGATGACACACTGCTGTTTATCTGATGAATGACAGCCCACTCATGGGAAATAAACAAGAAATGTGTCCAGATTGGAGCGAAGCCACATCATTTCCGTGAGTGCTTTGAAGGAAATGTGCATTTTCTTTCTGCTCGGCTTTTCATCTTTGGCATTTCGTTAGCTTGGTTTACTTGCAGACTTACTTAAAAAGAAAGTGCCTGGTGTTTTTGGTTCATTGGAGACACTGTTATAACATTTTTTCATCCTTTCACAGCAATCTCCCAATTAAGCTGACATCATGTACACTACAGTACGCTAGAGTTGCTCGATAATTTGTTAATTTACTGTCGAATTCTAGTCAGGATGTGGCCAAAGTCATAAAGGTATACGGTTTAGTTTAGATGAGATCTTTCATCAAGAACGTTCCTGCCTGGTGATTAAATGTGGATGTGAGAAGGTGCAAACCCAACAGATGTTCACACTACACATTAACATTAAGCAATATCTTTATGAAAAGCACATTCATGTGCAGATCAGTACACTCCATATGCTAATCCTGCTCTCTGACTGACAATCAACAAGACTAGTAGGAGGTAGTCGTGGGATTTTGGCAGACTCTGTGCCAACACAATACCAGAGTTAATGATACAACAGCAAATTTCTACCTTGGCTAACCCTGTGGGCGGAGATCTAAAAGCTTTGCTATTTATATAGCACCCGCCTTCTTATTTTCACTCCTGCTCTGGGACTTGGTCTGAGATGACCATCTTTTATTAAGGATAAATTAGTATGACAAGATGAAGAGACAGAGAGAGAGAGAGAGCGTTGAGCGTTGTTTTATGTTTGATTTTCCTTGCATCATTTCTGTTTGTTCCACTTCACTCTTGCTTTACTGCTCTCTCTCTCTCTCTCTCTCTCTCTCTCAGACAGAGTTGTCGAATAGTTGGGCAGTAGATAAATCAGTGAAGCAGATGGTAAAGAGATTCAGGCAGACGGCAAAGAAAGCAGTTAGTCTGAAAATATTGCAGACTCGATGAAGCCAATTCCACTGCAAAGACAACACTTTCGGAAGCATGGAGATGTATCCAGGACTGTTTTTGCATTGCTAAGCAGCCAGATCATGAATACAAGGACATTTTAATAATTTGCACATCCTTAAATTATGGAATATGATACAAAGATGTATGCTTTTGCACATTTATTGCAACCCCAAATCCCCCCCAAAAACTAGATGACCTTGTGGCAGTGTTGTAGTTGAGCCACTAAACCTCGAGTTCGAGTCCAATCTCGAGTCCCTAGTGTTCAAGCCCGAGTCAAGTCCAAGTCATGAAAAAAAACTTTGAGTCGAGTCCGAGAACAAGACTCCAACCGCACCATTTGACGGTGGCTGTTGCTGCCTTTATGTGAAAGCGTCTCTGCTACTGTGTTGGACTAACGTTACTGCTCGACTGCCCCATTTTAGTTAATAGGCTACAGATAAAAAGCTTGTTCATCGCTCAGCAAGCCCCGCCCACTATCAACAGGGCAAATAACACGAGAGAGGGTTAACACTGGCTAGTTCATCGCTCAGCAAGCAAACCCTGCGATCAACAGAGCAATGAACATACTGTAGCATGTCACTTCCTTCTCTGGGTGGAGTCTTGCCAAATGACGATTGAAGTTCGAGGTTGTCCCCGTCGTCTCCTCGATAGTTCTTCTACGTACGGAACACATCGCAGTGCATTTTTTCCCACTGCACAAGAAGTCTGTATAGAGGATGTGCAGTCACGTGACCCATCCGTGTTTACTCCGCCATATTGGATGGCTTCAGGATTGTTTACCTTGAGCGAGCGTAATGGCTCCAGGGAGTAATCCCCAAGAAAATTCGGAAAATACCCCATCTACATCGCGCGATTACTTGTCTAAGTTTGTTCAGCATCTTGAAGGTGACATGAGGCAGCGTTACGTGGAAAAGTGTTCCAGGTTGGGGATTGCAGATCCGTACAACTTGCCGCAATCCTTGTTCAGGGAAATTCGGAGCTGCGGTGCCGGCGATATGCCCGATCTGGCCTACCACGACATTTACAATTTTCTTGTTAATCGTGAATCGTGTTACACTGGCAAAGCCCTCAAAGCTTACAAGAGCCTGGAAGCTTATAAATATTTTGTTGCGGGATGGGTATCCCAACTATACCTCTGGAAGGTTCCGAAGAAGAATGTCTACTTGATAACCTCACGGGTAAGTGGCATTAAGACGTTTATCATAAAGAGACTATGCAGGACGTTTTATCGTAAGAATGTTCGAAATCTAAACTCAGTTCCAGATAATGACAGGGTTGTAAATATGTATGTTTTTGTCTGAAAAAAAAATATCACAAATCACCGACTATCCGAAAATCAACTTAACAGATGTACTAGGAGTATTGAATTAGAAGATTACACCTACCTGATATGAAGTGTTCACTACAAATTCGGCTGGTAGAACTGGGGTACCAATTTTCTCTTCGCACAGCGGACACCCATTTTGCGCGTCTCTCCTCGTCTGCGGGGAATCTATAAAATGGCAGGCCCTCCTTTTGGCCCTGTCTATTGGTACAACCAAATGCTGAACAAGATGTAACCATTCTCGAAAGATCTACTCCCACACACTTGATAATTAGACCGGGTTCGTCTAAGTTCTATGCGCGGCCATGCCGTCCAAGATGGCAGATAAACAAATATCACGTGACCTCGTAACGTCACGTGCACGCTCTCTATAAGCAAAGCGGACGATCCTCGGGGCTTCTCTCCAGGCATTTTAGCGCCATTAATGTTAGTTTGTTCCTGAACAGGCGAATGTGCATTCTCTTGCACGAAATTAGTATAAAAAACAATGTAGATGTAAATATCTTGTGCCAAATTATTGTGGCATGTTACAAAAATAAAGAAAAAAGCCAGAGTCCTCGTCAGCAATTTAAGAGTCCGAATGCAGTTAATGCACGAGTCCGAGTCATCAGCGCTCAAGTCCAAGTCAAGTCACGAGTCCTTAAAATTAGGGCACGAGTCGGACTCGAGTACTACAAGCCTGCCTTATCGAGATGAAGTCCAGTGCATGACTTAACCTAGAAGAACAAACAGGTCTGCAGAAGTGTGACATTTTCTTTCTCCAAAATGCCTGGAACAACCTACTGTCCGATTTCCTTATAAAACTGCACCCTAGTATACCTAAGACAACTAAAGCAGACAAATAGTCATCACAAGTCATATTTTGATTGAATTTCTTTTTTTTAACGTCTATTGCTGGTTTGTTCCCATTTTTCTTGTTTACTTATTGTTATTCCATACTTTCCGCTTTGCCTATGACACTAAAAGTGATGAAATTATAATGAAACATTACAAACTGCAAGTTTTATTGGCTCTGTTGGCTGTACTGTATATACGTACAGTATATGAGGAAAGAGCAGAGGTAGCCTGAGGTGAAGATACAGAAATATCTCTTTGCAATCAGGTGTGTGATAGGATATGTTATATAATAAGAGGAAACAGAAGTAGATATAGAGAAAGATGACAATAGATGAGAGCAGTATATATTTGATATGTCCTTTAAAATATGGTACACGATTTTTGAGAACAGGACCGTCTACTTTTCAAAGAATGTACAGTATCTGATTATACTGCTGAGTAAACTAATTTAATACTTGCATTGCTACTGAAGTGTCATCCATCCATCCATCCATCCATCCATCCGTCCATCCATTATCTATGCTGCTTATCTGTCAGGGTTACAGAGGAAGCTGGAGCCGAGCTGAGCTGACTTTGTGCGAGAGGCGGGGTATACCCTGGGCAGGTCGCCAAGATATCACAAGGCTAATACACAAATGAATAACCATTCACACTATCGGGCAATTTAGAGTAGCCACTTGACCTAATCTGCATGACTTTGGACTGTAGGAGGATACTGGAGTGCCCAGAGGAAACCCACACAGACATGAGGAGAATATGCAAACTCCATAGATCAAATAGATCAAGGCCCCAGTCGACTGCAAGGTCCGAACCTTCTTGCTGTGAGGCGAGAGTGCTAACCACTGCACCACTGTGCTGCCCCTGAAGTATTATATCATTTAAAATTATTTTTTTAAAATGCAATCAGCAGATAAATACCATAATGCACCAAAATGTAATATTGACTTGGACAATTAATATACCAGGGGACGGACGGACGGACGGACACACACACACACACACACACACACTTATTCCACAAAATTGAGTCGTACATGAGCTGATAGCCGAGAAGTCACATAGCGCCGAGTTGGCTATAAGCCATGCACAACTAGACGGAGTGGAATAACTTTTATTCTATCCATGTTCACCGGATTTTGAGAAACAGAGCATTTTTATTTTTTGCAAATTCGATAAATAAATTTTATCGAAAAACTTTACACAATACGTCCAACAAAATCATTTCCGCTTAGAATGTAAACAAACCGGCAAAATGACAGGAGCAATTTGTGAAAAATGCTATAATAATAATTCTTGAAAAATAAAAAAAAGATATGTTCTTCTCATCAAATACTTTTATTCCATAATGTTGCTTTTTTGTGTTTTAGAGAGTTTTGTTTTCGAGTAGAGTTTTTATTTCATCCTCGGATGGTTCAGTAAAACGTGCTGCCACTTTTTTCTTCTTGTTTAGGGTTTTTGGTGATTTGGCACCACCGACTGGACTGGAGTGTGGAACAGGAGATTTGGGGTGGGAACTATATTCTTTAAGCTATTTCTGTTTCTTTTAAAGGAGAACTGAAGGCAATTTTTTTAATCATCAAAATTCTATTTATCTCATTTTATTAAATATAGGAATGCATTTTTGATGGCTATTTTGTCACTGCTATAGCAAGTTATGAGTGTTTGAAATATGCTATGTAATATATCAGTCCATATGTCAACACAATGGCCGTAAACGAGATTCGCTGAGACCTGTGCGAGACATCGTAGGACGGAAGTAAAACGTACAGCGGAAATCAAAGTGACCAACATCTGCCAACGTTGTCAAAAGACGCGCGCGCCCTCTTTCGAATGCTGACGTAATCAAGCTGGAAGTTTTGTTTGTTTTGATAGCAATCAGGAAAGTTTGAAAAAAGTAGGCAGTAATCGTCATTTAAACTCGTTTTTGTGCAATATTTCGTTGGAAAACAGTTTTCAAAATGGCGGCGCTGACACCTGGCTGACACTTCACGTTTCGAAGTCTCGCACAAGTCTCGTGAAGATCGCGCGGATAAGCGACGCCTGCCGTGGACCAAACATGGCTAAAAACCGAATAGGCCAATAAGTATAATATTTAATTGCAATTAGTTGCCAATACGAGTCACGATATAATGCCGCTTTTCCACTACAAACGCGGCTGAGCCGTGCCGTGCCGAGTCGAGCTGAGTCGAGCTGAGCAGGGCTGTTGGAGTTGCATTTCGACTACAACCGCGCTGAACCGTGCTGGCTGGAAGTGGGTGGACACATTGGGTGGAGTTAGCGAAAGTGGGTGGATGTCACGTGATGTCGTTAAGCAGCGCAAACAGTGACATCAGTGACAGTGGCGGAACAAGTCAGAGCCGGGCCGGGGGCGGGGCAAATGACCAGGCCCTTTATTAAAGCTTATCATAACATCATTTTAGGCTACAAAATGTCCGCAACTGCGGTGTTTACCAATTTCATCACTACCGGGTGCAACTATGTTATTTAGTACATCAAGTCCTTCAAACGAACATGTAACTCAGAAACAAAAAACATTAGGATACTGTACATGGCTCATAATAAAACATCAATAGCCTATACTGCGCACATTATTTGAAGGGCATACGAATGAGCGCTCAGAGGTTGCAACGGTGACAGGAAGAGTCAGAAATAAAAGGAGGGCGGTGCAAACCTCACTGAATGCACTGTGTTTACCAATTTCAACACTACGGGGTGCAACTATGTTATTTTGTACATTAAGTCCTTCAAACGAACATGTAACTCAGAAACAAAAAAACATTAGGCGACATACTGTACATGGCTCATAATAAAACATCAATAGCCTACTGCGCGCATTATTTGAAGGGCATACGACGAGCCTTGCGCTCCGCGAACTCGTCCACGATGCTCTGTATGTCACTGATTCAGTGATCTTTTAAGCGGTAGTCTCACGACCCGAATAGTAAACAATAAACATGGAGGACATGGAGTCGTTAGTGTTGCTGGTCTTGGTGCTGTGGCTTGTTGTCACCGACAACGCCAACAGATACTGGCAAGAGCGTATAGATGAGGCGAGGCGCATAAGGCTTCAGAAATTCTCGTAATTCGTAATTATTCTTCTTCCGGGTTTACAGATCCCAGCGTGCTCGCGGGGCGTGTGTGGGCATGTGAGGACACTCCTCCTCACCAATCAGTGCACAGGGGAGTGTCTGCTCACGCCCCCAACCTCACTCGGCACGGTTTGGCTCGCTTCAGCCCCACTCCAAAACGGTGCGAGTTTTAGGGGCTAAGCAGGGCTGAAGAGAGCTGAGTCGTGCTGGTTTTTGGTAGTCGAAACGCGAGCCGTGTCGGGCTGAAGTGAGCTGAAGCGAGCTGAAGTGAGCTGAAAAAGGGTAGTGGAAAAGGGCCATAAGGTTACTAAAACCGAAAACGTAATTGAATAACACGTTAATTAAGAAATAAAGCAAGTTTAAAAATGACTCCAGTTCTCCTTTAAATATTTGATAACAAACTGATATATCTGACTTGATGCGCTCTGCGATTTTGTTTTTCTCTACTCATGGTATATGAGCTGATATCCTAGTAGTAGAGTAGCCAATCAGAGAGCACAATTGCTCATATCCAGTGAATGTGGATAGAATATATATATATATATATATATATATATATATATATATATATATATATATATATATATATATATACACACACACACACACACACACACACACACACACACACACACACACCATGTTTTAGCCTGTTTTAAAGTTCACAAAGCGCTTGGAAACTAGACAAGACTTCCACACACACACACTGTATATCCATTCTTTTGTAATGCAAGGATGATTTATGGTACAGCTCTGACTCCAACCTCATAATCTGCCAGTTACACTATAATGAAATATCTGGGTTTAACCCAAGGTGATGAATAGCACAACACATGGAAGATTGAGCTTGCGATGAGGCTGATAAATTTCTATCATTACAAGAAGAAGAGCATTTCTTTGCAGAGGCATTAGCATAACCTCATGGAGATGAAGCCGAAAATCCGTTTCAGCCTAAGGAGAATTTCACAGGGCCAAGAACCCTGCTCAAATGTGGCTTGATCTGCTCTTCACCAGCACACTGTTTTAATGAATAAGGCTTTGGCTGCTCACAAGTACAAATGTCACACTCAAATATAGCTCTGCACCACACAGGTCATGTTTGAACTACAGTCTTTCAACCTCCAATAAACATTCATTTGAAACGCCAATCCGTGAAAGGAGATTGATGTAATTCCCATCGAAAGTTTGGTTGAGCCCAAAATGGCTGCTCTGAGCAGCTCCATGCTACGATTCAGATTTTAACTGATTATGGTTACAGCAGAATGATTCAATTATTGCTTCTCTTTACAAGACAAACCGTCAGCAATAAACTAAAGGGATCCTGAAATTTCCCCAGTGCAGTGTTTTTACCTTTCAGGCCAAATATGATTACAGTAATATCCGCAACATTAAAGTTTGTTTGAATGATGTTTAGTTATGGCCGTCTTCGTATTATACACCTTTTCCAACTTGTGACAGAAAAGACTAAACAATAAGACATATTTTAGCAAAATTTATATCATAGATATAAAACTATTATGCATATACACAGGAACACATATGCACATTGAAACACAGAGTGAAAGTCAGCATCATTCGTGACCGTCAAGTCCATAATTATGGCATGGAATTTGTACTTTCACTGGACAATGTTTGCTTAGTCTGTTTACTTTAAGGTTTTCCTTTAAAGGTATTTTGAAAAAGGAATTATTGAGAAAGTAATTCTTAGTCACTGCTAATGATGATATGTTACGGATGTGTTGGCGAAGTGGGTTTAAATAAATTCCCTGGTGCACACAGAATCTAGGGGGTATTTCACTCTGTGTAATCAGTCAGCATGACTTTTGGATGATAGATGATCGGCTGTGTGAATCCACTTCATACCATTCTGCGTATTTGTACTCATGACTGTTGGTGGTGGCATTGTTTTTGGTTTCACATAAGTAAAAATAATCCATTTATGCCATTTAATAGCAAATAAGCCAGTGTAGGTACCACAAATTTAGTCTAATTTGATCCTAAAAGAGGGGGGTAGTTTTGCCCTGCGAGCCTATTTACACCAGCCAGGGCTGTTCATTTGGCAGGATATGAGAAGATGGTATTTTTATCCAACTTGAGAGAGAAAACAATCCAAAAATAGAGCTGAGCATTTGAGGATTAAGATTCTTGCACGAAGCTCCCATGAGGTATAATAGAAAAGCGTTTGCCCCAACTTTGACAGACTGCAAGTTTGAATTACGACGGTGCCACAGACATATGTGGCTGGGAGCCAAGGGAGTAAACTTGGCCATGGTTTCTGGGTGGTAAGTCTGGCATTCTCTCTTTCTTCTGTCAGTTACAGTGAAACTAGCCAATCGTATGCATCTGCTCGAAGGCAGACTTCCTCAGAGTATGTTACACTGCCCTGTGATGCAGCATGAGCAGCAGTTTGAAGCCATGCAGTTGACTGGCTTCATGTGATTCAGAGGAAGCATGTGTTAGGGCCTCTGCATGCTCTTGCGACAAGGCTTTCGCAGATAGCTTTTCGCAGACAATTGTAATTTATCGTTGAGCGGGGAGTAATAGGCGTGCGCGATGTTATTCACCGCCACAACGCAAGGGGGCGCGAAGTCGCGAAATCGCTAGAAGTAGTTGGTGGGTGTGGTTAGTGGAGTGTTTATCCTCTGGTTACTTATAATGACTAGAACTGGAGTCGTATAGATGTACGTACTTCCTCACTTCCTCGATCAACCGCTCTTCGTGCTGCTCCATCTTCGCTCGTGTTTTTAAAAATGGCGGTCGTGAAAACAAACCAAACCGGGAAAGTAGGGAAGCGGAAGTGCGTGTACAGCGGATGTAGAGTGGACCAATCAGAGCCCTCTTGTCTGTGACGCTGTCTGCGAGGCTTCTGCGGTGGTCACAATTTTTGGGAGGTGCGCGCAGAGCGTCTGCGAAGGGGGGGCTACGCAGACGCCATCTGCGACGCCATCTGCGAGGACTGCATTGTCAGCATAAATTGGCCTTTAGCCTTCATGCTCTCCGGTTGCTAGCTAGCCTATGATAGATAGGGGAGAGCTGGCTGGTGACGAAAGTAATAAAAAAAAGATTTCTTGCACAAGGACCTATTTGAATTTATATATACACAGTACTGTGCAAAAGTCTTAGGCTCCCTATTTTTGTTTCATGCAAACTTTCTTACAGATTTCTATTTTCTGACTTCTACATTATCGATTCAGTACAAAAACATTGTAGAAATCCAAATGTTTGCTTTCCAGCACAAAATTAAATGTTACCAAAAAAAAAAAATGTTTGTATCTGAGCCAGGCTTGTAGTACTCGAGTCCAGGACTTGGACTTGAGTCTGACTCGTGACTTGGCTTGGACTTGAGCACTGATGACTCGGACTCGTGCATTAACTGCATTCGGATTCAAAAATTGGAGACGAGGATTCAGATTTTTTCTTTATTTTTTGTAACATGCCATAATTTGGCAGAAGATATTTATATCCACATTAATTTTTATACTAATTTCATGCAAGGGAATGCACATTCACCTGTTCATACGTCATGTTCAGGAACAAACTAACGTTAATGGCGCTAAAATGCCTGGAGAGAAGCCCCAAGGATTGTCCGCTTTGCTTATACAGACTTCTCGTGCAGTGGGAAAAAAATGCACTGCGATGTGTTGCATATGTAGAAGAACTATCGAGGAGACGACGGGGACGACCTCGAACTTCAATCGTCATTTGGCAAGACTCCACCCAGAGAAGGAAGTGACACACTATGTTCATTGCCCTGGTGACAGCAGGGCTTGCTTGCTGAGCGATGAGCTAGCTAGTGTTAACCCTCTCTCATGTTATTTGCCCTGTTGATAGGGGGCGGGGCTTGCTGAGTGATGAACAAGCTTTTTATCTGTAGCCTGTTAACTAAAACAGGGCAGTCGAGCAGTAACGTTATGCCGCTTTTCCACTACCAATGCGGCTGGGTTGGGCTGAGCCGTGCCGTGCTGAGTTGGGCTGAGTGGAGCTGAGTGGGGCTGTTGGAGTTGCATTTCGACTACAACCGCGCTGAACCGTGCTGGCTGGAAGTGGGTGGACACATTGGGTGGAGTTAGCGAAAGTGGGTGGACGTCACGTGATGTCGTTAGGCAGTGCAAACAGTGACATCAGTGACCTTTTAAGCGGTAGTCTCACGACCCGGATAGTAAACAATAAACATGGAGGACATGGAGTCGTTAGTGTTGCTGGTCTTGGTGCTGTGGCTTGTTGTCACCGACAACGCCAACAGATACTGGCAAGAGCGTATAGATGAGGCGAGGCGCATAAGGCTTCAGAAATTCTCGTAATTCGTAATTCTTCTTCTTCCGGGTTTATGGTGTTTACAGATCCCAGCGTGCTCGCGGGGCGTGTGAGGACACTCCTCACCAATCAGTGCACAGGGGAGTGTCTCCTCACGCCCCTAGCCCCACTCGGCTTGGTTTGGCTCGCTTCAGCCCCACTCCAAAACCGTGCGAGTTTTGGGAGCTAAGCAGGGCTGAAGCGAGCTGAGTCGTGCTGCTCTGAGGTAGTCGAAACGCGAGCCGTGTCGGGCTGAAGTGAGCTGAAGCGAGCTGAAGTGAGCTGAAAAAGGGTAGTGGAAAAGGGGCATTAGTCCAACACAGTAGCAGAGACGCTTTCACATAAAGGCAGCAACAGCCACCGTCAAATACTGCGGTTGGAGTCTTGTTCTCAGACTCAACTCGAAATTTTCTTCAATGACTCGGACTTGAACACTGTGGACTCGAGACTGGACTTGGACTCGAGGTTTAATGACTCGACTACAACACTGACCTGAGCAGTGTATTCCCTAAGAGAGCACTTTTCAGATTAAAAAAGAAAACATAATGAAGGCTGCTGGGTTTTGGTGCAAAATGACAAAGCGAGTGTGACAGTCAAAGTGTGCAGAAGAACTGTGGCTGGTTCTGGAAGATGCTCAGTAAAACCTACAGCTCATTTCCTTATCAAACTGCACTCATTGTACCTGAGACTACTATTTTTTTTTTTTAAGCAAAGGGTCGTCTCACATCAAATATTGACTTTGTTTCATTTATTATGGCTTACTTGCTTATAGTATTTTTTTTAATGTTGAAACATTTCATTATTTTTAAGACATTTTTTTGTCTCCAGCATTTCTTTACATATGCCTAAGACTTTTGCACAGTACTATATATATATCAGCCTTATTTGCATGCTTTAAAATAGTTGTCTGTATTAACCCTGCTTTTTCTTCACCATCCCAAAAGATCTGTAAACAGCACACACTCCTCCCTTATTTCCCGGAGGCGACATTCATCTTCACTCAAAGCTTCCACCTTCAAAGGGCTTCCTGACCTTTCGAAGAGCAGCACAGGCCTTGACTTTTCAATGAAGTAAAAGCAGGTTAACATGCATACAGTGCAGGAGAACTGAGGAGACATTGCTCCGGTCAGAAAGGGCAGAGACAGATTAAGATATAGAGCTCAGAAAAGGTGCTTTTGATTAAGTTGCGAACATTTTGAACTCACCTATGCTGAAGGAATGATGAATTACCATGACCTACACAAACTGACCAGAGATTCTTCTGCTGCTAACATTAATGGATATCTAGTAGAGAATATGAGGACATGAGAGACTATAAGAATATGATAGTACAGTGCTTTGCAAAAGTATTCATCCCCCTTGGTGTTTGTCCTTTTTTGTCGCATTACAAGCTGGAAATAAAATGGATTTTTTTTTTTTTTTGGGGGGGGGGGGGTTTAGCACCATTTGATTGACACAACATGCCTACCACTTTAAAGGTGCAAATTGTTTTTTTATTGTGACACAAACAATAATTAAGATGAAAAAAAAACAGAAATCTGGAGTGTACATAGGTCAATACTTTGTAGAGCCACCTTTTGCTACAATTACAGCTGCAAGTCTCTTGAGGTATATGTCTCTATTAGCTTAGCACATCTAGCCACTGGGATTTTTGCCCATTCCTCAAGCCAAAACTGCTCCAACTCCTTCGAGTTAGATGGGTTGTGTTGGTGTACATCAATCTTCAAGTTATGCCACAGATTCTCAATTGGATTGAGGTCTGGGCTTTGATTAGGCCATTCCAAGACATTTAAATGTTTCCCTTTAAACCACTCTTGTGTAGCTTTAGCAGTACGTTTAGGGTCATTGTCCTGCTGGAATGTGAACCTTTGTCCCAGTCTCAAACATCTGGCCGACTGAAACAGGTTTTCCTCCAGAATTGCCCTGTATTTAGTGCCATCCATCTTTCCTTCCTTCAATCCTGACCAGCTTTCCTGTCCCTGCAGATGAAAAACATCCCCACAGCATGATGCTGCCACCACCATGCTTCATTGTAGGGATGGTGTTCTCAGGGTGTTGGGTTTGCGCCACACATGGCATTCAAGTTCAATTTTTGTCTCATTTGACCAGAGAATCTTCTTCCATGTGTTTCGGGAGTCTGCCACATGCTGTTGGGCAAACTCCAAAAGTGTTTTCTAAAGCAGTGGCTTTTTTCTGGCCACTCTTCCATAAAGCCCCATTCTGTGGAGTGTACAGCTTAAAGTGGTCCCATGGACAGATACTCCCATCGCCGCTGTGGATCTTTGCAGCTCCTTCAGTGTTATCTTTGGTGTCTTTGTTGCATCTCTGATTAATGCCCTCCTTGCCCAGTCTGTGAGTTTTGGTGGGCGGCCTTCTCTTGTCAGGTTTGTAGTGGTGCCATATTCTTTCCATTTTGCTATAATGGATTTAATGGTGCTCTGTGGGATATTCAAAGTTTGGGATATTTTTTATAACCCAACCCTGATCTATACTTCTCCACAACTTTGTCTCTGACCTGTTTGGAGGCTCCTTGGTTTTCATGTTGCTTGCTTAGTAGTGTTGCAGAGTCAGGGTCCTTCCAGAACAGGTTGATTTATACAGACATCATGTGACAGATCATGTGACACTTTGATTGCACACAGGTGGATCTTAATCAACTAATTATGTGACTTATGAAGTGAATTGGTTGGACCAGCTCTTATTTAGGGGTTTCATATGAAAGGGGGTGAATACCTATGTACACTCCAGACTTCTATTTTTTTCATCTTAATTATTGTTTGTGTCACAATAAAAAAAAAAATCACCTTTAAAGTGGTAGGCATGTTGTGTAAATCAAATGGTGCTAACCCTCCAAAAATCCATTTTAATTCCAGCTTGTAATGCAACAAAACAGGACAAACACCAAGGGGGATGAATACTTTTGCAAGACACTGACTACGTTTACATGCACATCCAAATCGAGCTGCTGTCGGTAATCGAGCCGAAGGTCCCAGCAGGGTGCCAGAGAAATCCAATCCTACATGCACACAATGAAATCGGGCTATTGTGTGAGGTGCATTGTGCACCCGAGCCACAGGTGGCGCTACACGCCCCATCGTGTTGGTACACTTCCGGTTGTCGTCATGAAGAAGAGCTATTCAAGAGTGTAAACAAAGTTATCAGTTCCATGTTCTCCATTGCGCGTTTTTCTCCCGTCCATGAATTTTAATATATTCAACTCCTTAAGCTGAATGAGCATGAACTCTGTCTCCTCATTGCTCCAGAAGTGCACGTTTCTGCTTGCCTGTGGCAGTGGGGGCGTGGTCAAGCGCCGGTCTGTGACAGGAGGGCGGAGCCAGGGAAGGTGAGTGGCAGAACGACGGTACACCTGACGGTAATTAACCTGTGTTTGTGTGTCTTCCCAGTAACCGCACCCTATTTAAGGAGGCAGAGGGGAGAGCTCATCCCGGGACTAGAACACAGAGCGCGCGCATGTGCGCTTCTCTCAAGAATAAAAGTAGGCTGTTAAACTGAAAAGTCTGACAATAAAAAGCCTATTAGTACCAGAAGCTTTGTCCTGCCGTCCTCTGTGCTCCACCCACACTTCAGAGAGCTCTACATCGCCATTTTCTCTTCTTCGTTTGTTCCTCCTGACCTCTTCTGCTGCTCGCTACTACTGTTGTCATGCCGACCGAGGCTGTTGTGTTTCCCGCTTGTGGTCTCGTCACTCTTCACTTCCGGAAGTAGCTCGACAACTAGCTCGATAGGGTATACATGCACAAAGTAGCTCGGTAGAAATCGCATAAACTAGGTCGTGTAGCTCGATTCCGAGAAATCAAGTTCGGTTCAATTTCAGCCGAATTAAGGTGTATACATGGCATTTTGAACTTCGATTTCAGTCGAGCAACGGCAGAAATTTGATTCTCTCTATGTGCATGTAAACGTAGTGACTGTATGGATGTAACAGTCTGTAAACTGCCATTTGTCCTCTTTCTAAGCAGATCTAAGGCTCTCTTGTTCATGGATTGCTGCATGTCAACCTCCATGGAGAAAATGTCAGGCAAAATCTTTTTTTTCACCTTCTATTTCAAAGCTATCAGTTATTGTGACTACATCTGAACAAGAAAAGCATATATCTACACAGGAAACATTAATTCATTCCTTTTCAGTAAGCATAATTTCCTGATTAGTATTACGATGGGCCCAGAGTGAATCCTGGGGAACCTGGGCATGAGGAATGAACCCTGAAAATACATTTGCAAACTCGAAACTGTAACGATATATATTCATATCAACAAACATGGTATGAAACATCATATAATGTAAAAAAAATGACCTTTAGGATGGAAAATTTAATAGCTTGGCTTAGAGCTGGAGGCTATGGTATTTCATGAATGATTGAAACAGTATTAGAAGCAGTAGAACTTCTTGCACTAGTGTATATAGTTCTTCTTTAAGAACCGGATGAACTGTTAAATGAATGCGCTCGATCACTTCCACTACTGTAATGCAGTCTGTCTGCCAATAGTTCCTTTAAGTGGCCATCTTTCAGCAACAATACAATTTGCTCACTGCTGATAGATCATGATTACTCAGACTGCATGCTGTAATTTGTGCTTAAGTAATGTAGTTGGAAAGCCAGTACAGTGGAATTGATTGGCATGTATCATATTAAGGAGCTGGTCATGGCTGCCTCTCAGCCTTATTACAGGTGGCTTTGTTCGAATGCCATGTGTGCCATGGAATGAAACAAAAAACATATTCAAGTTCTGCAATCAGTTACAGAGTTTGTGGATGTTGAAATGAAAGCTAAGCCCTTCGTGAGCAAATTATACAACCCCAGTTCCAAAAAACTTGGGACGCTGTGTAAAACATAAATATGAACAAAATGTGAAGATTTGCAAATAATGGAAACCCTAGATTTCATTGAAAATAGTACAAAGACAACATATCAAATGTTGAAACTGAGAATTTTTTTTTTTAATATATGCTCATTTTGAATTTGATGTCAGCAACACGTTTCAGAAAAGTTGGGACGGGGCAACAAAAGACTGAAAAAGTTGTGTAATGCAAAAAAAAAAAACACCCAAAACTAATTTGTTTAATTGGCAACAGGTCAGTTACATGATTGGGTATAAAAAGCGCATCCCAGAGAGGCGGAGTCTCTCAGAAGTAAAGATGGGAAGGGGTTCACCGCTCTGTGAAAGACTGCGCGGGCAAACAGTGCAAGAATTTAAGAATAACGTTCCTCAATGTAAAATTGCAAAGAATTTGAGGATCACATCATCTATAGTACATAATATCATTAAAAGATTCAGACAATCTGGAGAAATCTCTGTATGCAAGAGACAAGGCTGAAAACTGACACTGGATGCTTGTGATCTTCAGGCCCTCAGGCGACACTGCATTAAAAGCAGACACATATCTAGCGTGGAAATCACTGTATGGGCACAGGAACACTTCAGAAAACCATCGTCTGTGAAAACAGTTTATTACCGCATCCACAAATGCAAGTTAAAACCAGATATAAACAATATCCAGAAACATCGTCACCTTCTCTGGGCCAGAGCTCTTTTACGATGGACTGAGGCGAAGTGGAAAATTGTCCCGAGGTCTGACGAATCAAAAGTAGAAATTCTTTTTAGAAATCATGGACACCACGTCCTCCAGGCTAAAGAGGAGAGAGACCATCCGGCTTGTTATCAGTGCACAGTTCAAAAGCCAGCATCTGTGATGGTATGAGGGTGCATTAGTGCACATGACATGGGTAGCTTGCACATCTGGGAAGGCATCAATAATGCTGAATGATATATACACATTTCAGAGCAATATGCTGCCATCCAGACAAAATCTTTTTCAGGGAAGGCCTTCCTTCTTTCAGCAAGATAATGCCAAACCGCTTTCTGCACATATTAAAACTGCATGGCTCTGTAGTAAAAGACTCCAGGTGCTAAACTGGCCTGCCTGTAGTCCAGACCTGTCTCCCATTTAAAACATTTGGTGCATTATGAAGCACAAAATATGACAAAGGAGACCCTGAACTGTTGAGTAACTGAAATTGTATATCAGGCAAGAATGGGACAACATTTCTCTTTCAGAATTACAGCAATTGGTCTCCTCAGTTCCCAAACGTTTACAGAGTGTTGTTAAAAGTAGAGGTGATGCAACACAGTAGTAGACATGTCTCTGTCCCAACTTTTTTGAAATATGTTGCTGACATCAAATTCACAATGAGCATATATTTTTCAAAAAACAATAAACTTTCTCAGTTTCAACATTTGATATGTTGTCTTTAGCACAGCATACAGTGGTGCTTGAAAGTTTGTGAACCCTTTAGAATTTTCTATATTCCTGCATAAATATGACCTAAAGCATCATCAGATTTTCACGCAAGTCCTAAAAGTAGATAAAGAGAACCCAGTTAAACAAATGAGACAAAAATATTATACTTGGTCATTTATTTATTGAGGAAAACGATCCAATATTACTTATCTGTGAGTGGCAAAAGTATGTGAACCTCTAGGATTAGCAGTTAATTTGAAGCTGAAATTAGAGTCAGGTGTTTTCAATCAATGGGATGACAATCAGGTGTGAGTGTGCACCCTGTTTTATTTAAAGAACAGGGATCTATCAAAGTCTGATCTTCACAGCACATGTTTGTGGAAGTGTATCATGGCACGAACAAAGGAGATTTCTGAGGACCTCAGAAAAAGCGTTGTTGATGCTCATCAGGCTGGAAAAGGTTACAAAACCATCTCTAAAGAGTTTGGACTCCACCAATCCACAGTCAGACAGATTGTGTACAAATAGAGGAAATTCAAGACCATTGTTACCCTCCCCAGGAGTGGTCGACCAACAAAGATCACTCCAAGAGCAAGGGGTGTAATAGTCGGTGAGGTCACAAAGGACCCCAGGGTAACTTCTAAGCAACTGAAGGCCTCTCTCACATTGGCTAATGTTAATGTTCATGAGTCCACCATCAGGAGAACACTGAACAACAATGGTGTGCATGGCAGGGTTGCAAGGAGAAAGCTACTGCTCTCCAAAAAGAACATTGCTGCTCGTCTGCAGTTTGCTAAAGATCACGTGGACGAGCCAGAAGGCTACTGGAAAAATGTTTTGTGGACAAATGAGACCAAAATAGAACTTTTTGGTTTAAATGAGAAGCGTTATGTTTAGAGAAAGGAAAACACTGCATTCCAGCATAAGAACCTTATCTCATCTGTGAAACATGGTGGTGGTAGTATCATGGTTTGGGCCTGTTTTGCTGCATCTGGGCCAGGACGGCTTGCCATCATTGATGGATCAATGAATTCTGAATTATACCAGCGAATTCTAAAGGAAAATGTCAGGACATCTGTCCATGAACTGAATCTCAAGAGAAGGCGGGTCATGCAGCAAGACAACAACCCTAAGCATACAAGTCGTTCTACCAAAGAATGGTTAAAGAAGAATAAAGTTCATGTTTTGGAATGGCCAAATCAAAGTCCTGACCTTAATCCAATGGAAATGTTGTGGAAGGACCTGAAGCGAGCAGTTCATGTGAGGAAACCCACCAACATCCCAGAGTTGAAGCTGTTCTGTACGGAGGAATGGGCTAAAATTCCTCCAAGCCGGTGTGCAGGACTGATCAACAGTTACCAGAAACGTTTAGTTGCAGTTATTGCTGCACAAGGGGGTCACATCAGATACTGAAAGCAAAGGTTCACATACTTTTGCCACTCACAGATATGTAATATTGGATTATTTTCCTTAATAAATAAATGACCAAGTATAATATTTTTGTCTCATTTGTTTAACTGGGTTCTGTTTATCTACTTTTAGGACTTGTGTGAAAATCTGCTCATGTTTTAGGTCATATTTATGCAGAAATATAGAAAATTTTAAAGGGTTCACAAACTTTTAAGCACCACTGTATGTCGCAGTTAACACAGCGTCCCAACTTTTTTGGAATTGGGGTTGTACTTTTGTGGGGTCACGGAGCATTTCATTGGAGGCTACGAACCTTCAATGTCTATAATGAGATGCTGCAGATGTGGTATCCAGTGCCATTTTTGACAGGGTGGCATGCTGGGGATCTGACCTGAAAGCTGGGGATGTTAACAAGCGGAACATGCTTATTCGGAAAGCCAGCTATGTCATAGAATGTGGAATTGAGCTGGACTCACTGAAGACGATGGCAGACAGAAGGATGCTTAACAAGCCGGTGAGCATTCGAAACAACACCTCCCATCCCCTTCACGACAGACTTGCTAAGTTGAAGAGCACCTTGAGAGCCAGGATGATCTCTCCCAAATGCTCCACAGAGAAACACAGAAGTTGTTTTTACCGGCAGCCATCAAACTTTAGAAAGGTTCTAAAGTCTGTCGCAAAATGGGATTAGATTGGCGCTTGATGCCCTATGCTGTTCTCCTTCATACATAATCATTGCATAATGGACAATAACAATTTTCTATTTATCTCATTCCGTCTCTCAGATATCTGGTTAAGAATTGCACTACACAGTTGTTATTCTTATCATTATGCACAATGTATAACAATAACAATCCTTTCTATTGTTTACTGCACACCATAAAATGGTAATAGTTCCATTTTTGTAGCATATTTCATTATATACAGTACAGTACTATGCATATCATCATTGCACAATGGACTCACAAGTCTCACTTACATAATTACTGCACAATGCAGAATTCACAGATGCAACCTTTCTATTTCATTAACTATTATTTCTATCTTACTAACTTATCAGTTTATTTTATTATTTTCACTCTGTTGTGTTTGATTTGTGCTGGACGGTGCTGTTGTGACACTTAGGATTAATGAAGCATTTTGTATTCGTATTCATTGCATGGAAATATAATTTAATTGCATGGTGTATGTTCAGGGTCATCAAATGGTGGCACACAAACATTTTCTCTTGCATCAAATCCAAACACTTTTCCAACTGTGTGTGTGTGTGTGTGTGTGTGTGTGTGTGTGTGTGTGTGTGTGTGTGTGTGTGTGTGTGTGCGCGCGCGCACAGGCAAGTAAGATTGTATAGTTGGACAGCAGTATAAAATAAACAAATTAAATAAATAAATACATCAATAAATAAATGAACAACATGTTGTCAGACGAATTTCAGAAAAAGAAAAAGGAGCAAGAATTGAACTGATAAAGAATTTAGAAGTGTACTTGTCCGCAATTCATTTCTAAATAATCCAGTGCCCACTGAAGCCTGAGATTCCTTTTATTGGCTGACAAGTGTGTCACAATGTTGTCTTCTGCTGTTGTAACCATTTCACTTCAAGGTTTGTTGTGTTGTGCTTTCTGGGATGCTTTTCTGCTCGGATCAGTTGTAAAGAGTGTCTGTCAGTCTCAAAACACTCCCCCAATACTCTCTCGCTCATCAAAAAGTCATTTCTGCCTCCAAAACTGCCACTCACTGGATGTTTGTTTTCTCATCTCATTATCTCTAGCGGCTTTATCCTGTTCTACAGGGTCGCAGGCAAGCTGGAGCCTATCCCAGCTGACTACGGGCGAAAGGCGGGGTACACCCTGGACAAGTCGCCAGGTCATCACAGGGCTGACACATACACTACGTTTACATGCACATAGAGAGAATCGAATTTCTGCCGTTGCTCGACTGAAATCGAAGTTCAAAATGCCATGTATACACCTTAATTCGGCTGAAATTGAACCGAACTTGATTTCTCGGAATCGAGCTACACGACCTAGTTTATGCGATTTCTGCCGAGCTATTTTGTGCATGTATACCCTATCGAGCTAGTTGTCGAGCTACTTCCGGAAGTGACGAGTGACGAGACCACAAGCGGGAAACACAACAGCCTCGGTCGGCATGACAACAGTAGTAGCGAGCAGCAGAAGAGGTCAGGAGGAACAAACTATTGGTGGGACATGGCGATTCATTTCCGCCAGTTCGTTCATGTCGGTCAGTTCAGCAAAGAAATTCGTTCGTTCAGTTCGTTCACTCGTTCATTTTGATGACGTCACGCCAAAGCGGCACAACAATGGCTGTCGTCCAAAGTTTAGTTCATCTTGAGTGAACGAGAGGCGGCAGAGGCGCCATCCACAATAGATTTTCATACATTACAATGTGCTTGAGAAAAAGATGGAAGAAAAACATTATCCTAGCATTATCTGAAAAAGACTACATAAACAAAGCTCTGAAAGTTAATTAAATGTAGATGAGAATAAAGCTGTTTTTATATTTATTATATTTATTTTAGTAGAGCCATGGTCTGCCGGCTATGCAGTTGTTCTCTCAAACCCATTAAGCAAAAAAAAAAAATTGCTTATTTAACAGCAACACTCATTTCAGAGAATAAACAACTTTACAAGTCATCGTATTCAGCGAACAGTAAAGTAAAGCCAACTACGATAGATGCAGACTGTTTCATGCAGTTGTTCAAACCCATTAACACCCATTTTGCTCATATTCAACAGCAACACTCATTACAAAGAACAAACCACTTTATTACAAATTGCATTAACATTAAAAAAACGAACACAGTATGCCGCGATCTCCAGAGCCACATTCTTCATTGTTTATCACAGTCATGGAAACCGTTGCTATGCGCCCAGCCCAGTATGGCAGCAGGCAGGCTGGCTGCTGGCTGTTCGTTCGTTCGCGAACTGCTGAGCTCGTTCGCTGTGAACTGAAATGTATTGCTGAGTGAGAGCTCTAAATTGTAAACTAAAGACCTGGCATGTGTCAACGCTCTGATAATAGGGCTCAGAGAGAAGTAAAGTGGCGCTGCTCTGCACAGATCAAAATGCAAGTTGGACGCCCTTCTGCTACTGAACAGATCCTGCTGATTCTCCAACGACCGAGATTCAGCGACCGCCCTGCTGCCAGCAAGCAGAGACTGCTGATTCGCGAACGACCGAGAATGAGAGGCAGCGCGAACTAGTTCTAGTCGTTCACTTCGAAGACTCGTTCCAAAAGAACGGTTCGTTCGTGAACGACACACCACTAGAACGAAGAAGAGAAAATGGCGATGTAGAGCTCTCTGAAGTGTGGGTGGAGCACAGAGGACGGCAGGACAAAGCTTCTGGTACTAATAGGCTTTTTATTGTCAGACTTTTCAGTTTAACAGCCTACTTTTATTCTTGAGAGAAAAACACACACACGCGTGCACGCGCTGTGTTCTAGTCCCGGGATGAGCTGTCCCCTCTGCTCTCCCTCTGCCTCCTTAAATAGGGCGCGGTTACTGGGAAGACACACAAACACAGGTTAATTACCGTCAGGTGAAGTGATTCTGCCACTCACCTTCCCTGGCTCCGCCCTCCTGTCACAGACCGGCGCTTGACCACGCCCCCACTGCCACAGGCAAGCAGAAACGTGCACTTCTGGAGCAATGAGGAGACAGAGTTCATGCTCATTCAGCTTAAGGAGTTGAATATATTAAAATTCATGGACGGGAGAAAAACGCGCAATGGAGAACACGGAACTGATAACTTTGTTTACACTCTTGAATAGCTCTTCTTCATGACGACAACCGGAAGTGTACCAACACGATGGGGCGTGTTGCGCCACCTGTGGCTCGGGTGCACAATGCACCTCACACAATAGCCCGATTTCAGTTGTGTGCATGTAGGATTGGATTTCTCTGGCACCCTGCTGGGACCTTCAGCTCGATTACCGACAGCAGCTCGATTTGGATGTGCATGTAAACGTAGTCATAGACACAGACAACCATTCACACTCACATTCACACCTACGGTCAATTTAGAGTCACCAGTTAACCTAACCTGCATGTCTTTGGACTGTGGGGGAAACCGGAGCACCCGGACGAAACCCACGCGGACACGGGGAGAACATGCAAACTCCACACAGAAAGGCCCTCGCCGGCCACGGGGCTCGAACCCGGACCTTCTTGCTGTGAGGCGACAGCGCTAACCACTACACCACCGTGCCACCATGGATGTTTGTTTTATTTGATTTTATTGATTTTTATTTTTTGCACCATTCTGTGTAATTCCAAAAGACTGTTGTGCATGAAAATCCCAGGAGACCGACAGGATCTGAATTTCTTAAATTCAGATTATCTGGCACCAACAATCCTGCTATGGTCAAAGTCACTGAAATCACATCCTGCTGTGTGATGTGAACATTACCTGAAGCTCTTGACCTGTAGCTATCAGAGGGGAACTGTCAGGGCCTTCTAGGCATTCAGAGAAGGCCCAAACATATCAGCATTTCAAATGTTATATTTAATTTCTTTCATTCTTTCATAATTTCATGATAATTATTCTCTTCTAATTTGGCCTCATTTTCTATCAAATTTGCTTCAGAAATGAAATTGTTACTGTCCTGAAAACATTAAAACAGAGTTATCTAATGAGATTTTTTGTTTGTTGTCTCTAGGCTGAAAAGAGTTAGAGCTAGCTCACTCATTGTTAGGACTTTATTCCAGACTCTTCTTCCACGTTTCATGCTCGCCACAGTATTTTTCGCTCAGACTTAAGTTTTCATTTCCCTGTGTAATTTACTTAATTACTTTTAAAATCAACATCGACAACTACACACAACGGAGCGACCTGGCACCCTGCCGCTAATCCCTTGCAAAATCCTTTGCTCTGTTGCTTTTTTGGTGTGTCTGGCTAAGTTTTGGCTGACAGTTTTGATTGAATGATTGTATGCATTGTGCTGCTGCTGCCACATGATTGGTTGATTTGAATAATCGCACGAATGAGCAGGTGTACAGGTGTTCGTAAAAGCACAAAGACAGAGATGTACTTTTATTTTGTTACATTTGCTCTGCTTTTCTGCCACATTCCTTTCTCTGGCTGAGTATCATGGGGTTCTGGCCCAAACAGTATCTCCTTATCTCAGCTCAAACTGAGTTCATGGCCCCTGATTTATAATTAATTTATATTATAATATAAATGTTATTTAAAATTGGCTATTACAGAACAAATGCACACCAGGAAGCAAATGAAATGGGAATGTTGAATTTGAGCAGATTTATTATACAACCCCGATTCCAAAAAAGTTGGGACAAAGTACAAATTGTAAATAAAAATGGAATGCAATAATTTACAAATCTCAAAAACTGATATTGTATTCACAATAGAACATAGACAACATAGCAAATGTTGAAAGTGAGACATTTTGAAATTTCATGCCAAATATTGGCTCATTTGAAATTTCATGACAGCAACACATCTCAAAAAAGTTGGGACAGGGGCAATAAGAGGCTGGAAAAGTTAAAGGGACAAAAAAGGAACAGCTGGAGGACCAAATTACAACTCATTAGGTCAATTGGCAATTGGTCATTAACATGACTGGGTATAAAAAGAGCATCTTGGAGTGGCAGCGGCTCTCAGAAGTAAAGATGGGAAGAGGATCACCAATCCCCCTAATTCTGCACCGACAAATAGTGGAGCAATATCAGAAAGGAGTTTGACAGTGTAAAATTGCAAAGAGTTTGAACATATAATCTACAGTGCATAATATCATCAAAAGATTCAGAGAATCTGGAAGAATCTCTGTGCGTAAGGGTCAAGGCCGGAAAACCATACTGGGTGCCCGTGATCTTCGGGCCCTTAGACGGCACTGCATCACATACAGGCATGCTTCTGTATTGGAAATCACAAAATGGGCTCAGGAATATTTCCAGAGAACATTATCTGTGAACACAATTCACCGTGTCATCCGCCGTTGCCAGCTAAAACTCTATAGTTCAAAGAAGAAGCCGTATCTAAACATGATCCAGAAGCGCAGATGTCTTCTCTGGGCCAAGGCTCATTTAAAATGGACTGTGGCAAAGTGGAAAACTGTTCTGTGGTCAGATGAATCAAAATTTGAAGTTCTTTATGGAAATCAGGGACGCCGTGTCATTCGGACTAAAGAGGAGAAGGACGACCCAAGTTGTTATCAGCGCTCAGTTCAGAAGCCTACATCTCTGATGGTATGGGGTTGCATTAGTGCATGTGGCATGGGCAGTTTACACATCTGGAAAGACACCATCAGTGATGAAAGGTATGTCCAGGTTCTAGAGCAACATATGCTCCCATCCGGACGACGTCTCTTTCAGGGAAGACCTTGCATTTTCCAACATGACGATGCCAATCCACATACTGCATCAATTACAGCATCATGGCGGCGTAGAAGAAGGGTCCGGGTACTGAACTGGCCAGCCTGCAGTCCAGATCTTTCACCCATAGAAAACATTTGGCGCATCATAAAACGGAAGATACGACAAAAAAGACCTAAGACAGTTGAGCAACTAGAATCCTACATTAGACAAGAATGGGTTAACATTCCTATCCCTAAACTTGAGCAACTTGTCTCCTCAGTCCCCAGACATTTACAGACTGTTGTAAAGAGAAAAGGGGATGTCTCACAGTGGTAAACATGGCCTTGTCCCAACTTTTTTGAGATGTGTTGTCATGAAATTTAAAATCAACTAATTTTTCTCTTTAAATGATACATTTTCTCAGTTTAAACATTTGATATGTCATCTATGTTCTATTCTGAATAAAATATGGAATTTTGAAACTTCCACATCATTGCATTCCGTTTTTATTTACAATTTGTACTTTGTCCCAACTTTTTTGGAATCGGGGTTGTAGATGCCTCAAACCATTCAAACTCCATCCATTATCCATAGCCACTTATCCTGTGCAGGGTCGTGGGCAAGCTGGAGCCTATCCCAGCTGACTATGGGCGAGAGGCGGGGTACACCCTGGACAAGTCGCCAGATCATTGCAGGGCTGACACAAACAACCATTCACACTCACACCTACAGTCAATTTAGAGCCACCAATTAGCCTAACCTGCATGTCTTTGGACTGTGGGGGAAATCGGAGCACCCGGAGGAAACCCACACAGACACGGGGAGAACATGCAAACTCCACACAGAAAGGCCCCAGTCGGCCACTGGGCTCGAACCCAGAACCTTCTTGCTGTGAGGTGACAGTGCTAAGCACTACACCACCGTACTGCCTCCATTCAAACTCCCATACAGGAATTGTCTTATGATATGATAATTAGAAAAAGTTGCTAAAATATGAAAGTGACCACTACACACAGGGCTCTCCAAAATCCAAAATAATGATAAAATAGGACTATCTTCCAGAAGTATTGCAGGTGACCTCCAAGTGAGGAGCAGCACTGAACAGATGAGATGAGGGACTTGATCCAGAACTCAACATGGGTGCTCTAGCAATCCTGGGATTTGAACTCAACCTCCTAGTTACAAGCACAGAATCTTTGTAAGTGGGTTGTAGTTTGGTAGTGGGTTGTAACTTCTTTGGCTTCCCAAATGTGGTGCACATGTTGGGAAATATGTTAATGCTGGTGAGTTGGCATGAATAGAGGTGATGGAAGTGATAGAGGCGGTTCCCTAGATAACATCCATCACTGCAATTTGACTTGAATTCCAGACATGGTACAAAGTGAAGCTCCTCAACCATTTATTTCAATTTGACACGTTGTGAGAATATATTTTGCTTCACAGTATGGATATAAATGAATCTGAAAATATTATTTGCATTGAACAAGTAATATGTTGTAAACTCATACAAATAGAGATACAAAGAGAAAGCTTGCTGGAAAGCTCCACAAGGCATCTGGTTGAGACTAGATGTGTGCATCTGGACTGGGATTCTGAAGGACACAGTAAAAAATCTTTTGAGCACATGATTTTTTGCTTATCCAACCGCAGGCCAGGCCAGATGAGCTTATGTGATCATGCGTCGTCAGTCCATCATCCGTTGTTGTCTGTCGTCCGTTCACAACTTACAAAAATCGCTACTCCTCCTCCAGGATTGATTGGATTTCAATCAAACTCACAGACAATGTTCCTGAGGTGGGTGTGCATAAAACTTGTCAAGATTTTGGCACCACCTGTCATATTTACGATTTTATGGGTGTCTGAAATTTTTGAGTTGTGAGTCGTCACATTAAACGTTACTCTTTGTAAACTGCTGGGATATTTTCACTGAAACTCACCCAGAAGACTCTAAAGACATATTCCAACAAGAATTGTTCACCAGGTGGTGCCACCTGCTATTGATGCAGCTACACAGGGGTCATATGCAATTTTACGAAAATCACTACTCCTCCTACAGGAGTGATCAGATTTTGATCAAAGTCATACGGAATGTTCCCCAGTGTGGTATGTATAAAAGCTGTCAAGACAGTGGCGCCACCTGTCATATTTATGATGTTATGGGCGTTTGAAATTTTTGGGTAACTCGTCACATTAAACGTTACTCTTTGTAAACTGCTAGGACGTTTTCACTGAAAGTCACCCAGAAGACTCTAAAGACATATTCCAACAAGAATTGTTCACCAAGTGGTGCCACCTGCTATTGATGCGGCTACACAGGGGTCATATGCAATTTCACAAAAATTGCTACTTCTCCTACAGGACTGATTGGATTCCACACTCACACACAATAACAGTGGGCGGTATGAGCTACAGCCTCGTTGAGGCTATTTTTTAATTTTTTCATGAGGCTATGAGCGAGCAAGCAGAAATGAAGCTCACAGGACAAAAACACACCATGGTTTCTTTCAAACACATGAATGTGCAGCGATGTGCACTGTATTTACAGCATTCTTCATTCATCCTTCATAACTGCCTGCTCAGGGTTGCGGTGTTTTAAATTAGGCTACGAGTTTGTTTATATTTTGGGAGATAAATAAATTCTTTAGTAAATATCACAGCAAATAATAAAAAATAACTGCATGAGTGGGATTTAAAATCCAGTCCAAAACACATCATTAGTGTTCCATTATGAACTTGAGTGATGTAGCTGAGGTCGAGGAATCATCAGAGCCAGAATTAACACACTGTGCTGATACTGCTGGTGTTTCTACTTCTGGGCCACGCCTAATTTCGGGTTTAAATCTGAATGCAGATACAGATGTGGATACTTGGAGTCTTAAATGGTAATAATTGTTGAAACATTTTATTATACTTTAGGCTATTACCACAATATATTTTTTTTACATTTGTAATAAAAACGAAGGCGGCGGCACAGTGGTGTAGTGGTTAGCGCTGTCGCCTCACAGCAAGAAGGTCCGGGTTCGAGCCCTGTGGCCGGCGAGGGCCTTTCTGTGCGGAGTTTGCATGTTCTCCCCGTGTCCACGTGAGTTTCCTCCGGGTGCTCTGGTTTCCCCCAAAGACATGCAGGTTAGGTTAACTGGTGACTCTAAATTGACTGTGAGTGTGAATGGTTGTCTGTGTCTATGTGTCAGCCCTGTGATGACCTGGTGACTTGTCCAGGGTGTACCCCGCCTTTCGGCCGTAGTCGGCTGGGATAGGCTCCAGCTTGCCTGCGACCCTGTAGAACAGGAAAAGTGGCTAGAGATAATGAGATGAGAATGAGATAAAAACGAAGAACGTTTTTCCATAATTTACATATCCCTCAGGTGAAGCAGATGTGCTGTCTGATATATTAGTCTAGTGAAGAGGATCAGTGAAATGGATAGTACTGCCTTCATATTTGTTAAAAATAAAGAACTGTAAACACAGCTGCTCTCAGAATGGTACAGTTATTTTGGCACATTCACACAGCCCAATTATGGTGCCTACTCTGGTAGCTTTCTAGTAAAGGGAATGGAGGCACAGTCAGTCCAGAATTGTTTATTCTCATGAAATATTCATCTGTAGCCACTTTATCCTGTTTTACAGGGTCGCAGGCAAGCTGGAGCCTATCCCAGCTGACTACGGGCGAAAGGCGGGGTACACCCTGGACAAGTCGCCAGGTCATCACAGGGCTGACACATAGACACAGACAACCATTCACACTCACATTCACACCTATGGTCAATTTAGAGTCACCAGTTAACCTAACCTGCATGTCTTTGGACTATGGGGGAAACCGGAGCACCCGGAGGAAACCCACGCGGACACGGGGAGAACATGCAAACTCCACACAGAAAGGCCCTCGCCGGCCACGGGGCTCGAACCCGGACCTTCTTGCTGTGAGGCGACAGCGCTAACCACTACACCACCGTGCCGCCCTCATGAAATATTGTATGAATATATTGTATTATCAGTAGATCATTAGCCTCAACAGTTTTGGTACCTGCTGGCAGAAGTATGCACACTGTAAAAACAATCAAGTGATATCTTGATTTCTTGAATAAAGTTTCTCTAATACACTGCCTGGCCAAAAAAAAAAAAAAAAACAACAACAACAGTTGCACGATCTAATATTTCATTGGACTGGCTTAGCTTTGATTATGACACATATTCATCATGGCATAGTTTTTGACAACCTTATCCAATGTCACAACATTTATTTCCATTCAGAGTTGCATTCATTTTTCACCAAGATCTTGTATTTATGACAGGAGAGTTGAACCACTCCGTAAGTCTTCTCCAGCACATCCAAAAGACTTTCAATGGGGTTCAGGTCAGGACTCTGTAGTGGCCAATTCATCTGTGAAAATGATTCCTCATACTTCCTGAACCACTCTTTCACAATCTGAGCCCAATCAATCCTGACATTGTTGTCCTTAGAATATGCCTGTGCGATCAGAGAAGAAAAAAATCCATTGATGTGATGATAACCTGGCCATTCAGTACATTCAGGTCATCAGCTGACTTCATTTTATTGCCACATAATGTTTCTGAGCCTCGACCTGACCAACAGAAGCAACCCCAGATCATAACACTGCGTCCAGAGGCTTGTACAGTGGCCACTATGCATGATTGGTGCATCACTTCATGAGCTTCCCTTCTTACCTTGACACGCCCATCACTTGGGAATACAGTCAATCTGAACTCATCAAACCACATGACCTTTTTCCATTGGCCCAGAATCCAGTCTTTATGCTCCCTAGCAAATTGAAGCCTTTTCTTCTGATTAGTCTCACTAACAAGTGGTTTTCTTATGGCCACATAGCTGTTTAGTCCCACTCCTGTGAGTTCTTGTTGCATTATGCACGTAGAAATGCTCTTAGTTTTACTATTAAATATAACCGTGAGTTCTACTGTCAATTTTGTACAATTTGACTTCACCAAGCATTTAAGTGATCTCTGATCATGGTCAGTCAAGATTTTTTTCTGACCACATTTCTTCCCTGAAGTTGATGCTTCACCACTATCCTTTCAGGTTCCAGTTCTTAACCCAATTCCAGTCATTTCAGCGATCTCCTTAGTCATTTTCTTTGCTTGATGCAGATCAATAATTTGACCCTTCTGAAATACAGTAACATCTTTTACTTGACCACGGGATACGTCTTCTGACACGGTTGTTAAGAAATGAGTAGCTAGTCACTGCATCAGATAGGGTTAAAAGAATTGTTTCCAGCTTAAATCCAAATGGTAACTTTTTTTTTGGAGGGGGGGGGGCAGTGCATAATTAAATAATATTGGCTGGCTTTTTCCGTGGTATATCAGATATATTCCATTCAGCTAGCATAATATTGAACAAGTCAAAGACGAGTTCAATATCATGCTAGCTGAATGGAATATATCTGATATACCACGAAAAAAGCCAACCAATATTATAATTATTATAAATACACATTTGATGGAACAATTATAGATTTAACGAAAAGTTAAGAACAGGGGGGTAACTTACCAATACTGAATGCTGATTCTGATTGAATATAATTCAATGTTCTGTCAATCCAATATACTGTACAAAGTCAAAGTTCTAACAATAAAAATGGTACAAGTCCAAAAAGCCTGAACAACAACCCAGCTTATAGCCAAGCTATATCCAGGTTGACAGTTCAAGTTCAAAGGTACTTTTGGTAGAAGTTCATTGTTACATTGCAGTTGTTCAAAACAAAAGGGCTTTGGTGAGGGAAGTCCACGAGTGAAGTCCTCTTGTAAAAATCTTCGTCACTTTTCCTCACCTCCAAGTAGAACTTTATATTTCCGCTATTGCTCTCTTTTCCAGTTTTTTGATGTCCATTGGTATGTTTTTCTCTTGTAAATATGCGTGAACAATATCCAGTGAAGTTTTGGTAGCCTTTCAGGTGTTCAGCGCGTCTTTCTCTTTTAATGAAGCAAACCTCGCCGCCATGTTTGTGTACAAACTGTTACAGTCACTCACTATCACAGAAGTTTTACGTCTCTGATGTGTCTCTTTTCCAGTTTTTCCATATATTTAATGCAGAAGATTAAATGCGTGAAGAATATCCAGGGAAGTTATGGTAGCCTTTCGGGTGTTCAGCACGTCTTTCTCTTTAAATCTTCAGCTTTTAATGAAGCAAACCTCGCGGCCATGTTTGTTTACAAACTGTCAGTCACTCACTAGCATGGAAGTTTTACATCTCCGATGTGCAGAGGTGGACAAAGTACCCAACTTCATTACTTAAGCCAAAGTACAGATCCCACTGGTCAAATGTTACTCCAATACAAGTGAAAGTTGTCCAGGCAAATTTTTACTTAAGTTAAAGTACTGAAGTACTTGCTTTTAAAAATACTTAAGTATTAAAAGTAAATTTTCTGTCAACACATCATTGTATTATTGCCACAGCGCTTACAAAACCTAATGCCGTTACCAAAGACAGAAATGTGAATTCACAAAATGAACGCATGCTGAGCCATCATGGTGGTTTAACGTTAAGCTAGCTAGTC